>NC_092333.1:261775000-264175000 GCF_046630445.1 Rutidosis leptorrhynchoides | reverse complement strand
AGAGGAAGAAATGAGTGAGTCGGAATAAAGAGTTGTAATCATGTTGTGTAATATATGTATTGTAGTGTGTTTGTACTTTTATGGTATATGTAAAAATTACTTGTAATGTTTGTTAATTATCTGTTACGAATCTAATCTTCATCTATTTTACAGTATAAAAACACAAAATAGATGTTAAGGATAGACGACCAAATATTTTAGAAGACCTACCAAGGGATATGATTGATGAAATCTTGTCTAAAGTTGGTCAAAATTCATCGGCACAATTATTTACGGCGAAATTAGTTTGTCAAACATTTGAAAGACATTCCAGGCATGCCTTAGTTTATAAAAGGCTTTCCTTTGAAAGATGGGGTATATCACATTGGGGAGACTTTAAGTTACGCCGAGTTTTCTTTAAGGCATTGAGTGCGGGAAACCCAAATGCAATTTTACGCTACGAGTTTAGAGCCTATTTTGACTCCACCTATCCCAACATAGGACTTCGTGCATTAGAAAGAGCTTCAAACATGCAATTCAAAGAAGCATGTTATGCTTACGGATTAGTAATGTTTGCTTCTCACCAAATTGAGAAAAAAGAACATCGGGTTGCAACTTCTGAATAAAACATTCCCATAGGTGACGGATTCAGTAGTTGGGGTGAGAAATAAGATTTTTAGATTGTTAAGGGGATGTTGGGCATTACGTAACCCTCGTCCTTTTGACGACGTTACCACATGATGTCTTGCTAATGGTCACAACGGTTATTTTCCACAAGACCAAGGATGGAAAATAATACTAGTAAAACCCGAATGCATGACTTATTTCTGGACTTATGAATTACGTGTCTTTATTGCCTTTGCTGAACGACTTGCGTATTAACTAGAATTGTCTTCGCAACTATCTTGTATCAAAGTTATTGTATGTTATAATTCATGCTTTATGTAAAATAGCGGTATTGTAAGTTTGTAAAATATTGTATAAAAGTTTGAACGCGAAATATTATTGTAATAAGTTTTTCATATAGAATTGTAGTAGTTGAATTCTATATTAGCTACTGAGTATGAACTTAACAGGTAGGTACTACCCGAATGAAAAATTATAAAACGCTAATATGAAGAAAAAACTTTTATAAATAAGTTCATATTATGCTACGAAATACTATTGACTACTCTTAATATTCTATATGATTAACTTTATTCTTTTGGCTATTTTTGAAGAAAATGGCACCGACTACTCGTCAGAACTTGAACATGAGCGAGGAAGACTTCCATGTTTTCCTTGCAGCAAACATAGCCGCAGTACAAGCTGCAATGCAAAACAACAATAACTCTGAATCCAGCAATGGAAATAATGCCACATGAACTCGTGTAGGATGCTTCTACAAAGAATTCACTGCCTGTAAACCTCTGGAATTCGATGGAACCGAGGGTCCAATCGGATTAAAATGATGGACCGAGAAGGTCGAATCGGTGTTTGCCATAAGTAAATGTACTGAAGAAGACATGGTAAATTACGGTACGCATACCTTCATGGGTACTGCGTTAACATGGTGGAACACTTATCTCGAGCAGGTGGGACAAGATACTGCTTACAGATTACCATGGTCAGCATTCAAACACCTGATGACTAAACAGTACCGTCCCAGAAACGAGGTCAATACGCTCAAGGTAGAGCTTAGAGAGTTACGAACGCAAGGATTCGATATTACCACGTACAAACGACGATTCACAAAGTTGTGCCTATTGTGTCCAAGAGTGTTCGAAGATGAAGAAGAGAAGATCGACACATTTTTAAAAGGGTTACCTAAAATAATTCAGGAGGATGTGAGTTCACACGAGCCCACCTCCATACAAAAGGCAAGTCGAATGGCTCACAAACTCATAAACCAGATTGAGGGAAGAATTAAAGAGCAGGAGGCCGAAGATGCCAAAATGAAGCAAGTCAAGAGAAAGTGGGAAGAAACCAGTGATAAGGGTCACCAATACAACAACAACAATCACAATCACAATCGCAACAACTATCGCAACAATAACCGTAATCCTAACAATAACTACAACAAACGTCCCAACAACAACAACAACTACAACAACTGTTTCAACAATAATAACAATCCCAACAACAATCTTAATAACAACAAACAACAGAAACAACCATGCTTCAGGTGTGAAGAGTACCATCCGAATGCTTTTGCACAACAGTTTGCACCAAGTGTAAGAAAAGTGGTCATGGCGCGGCAAAATGTGAGGTTTACGGTGTAGTGACCCAAACTTTTCCATGTTTATATTTATTAAATGAAATTGTTATTTATATGACTAAGTGTTTCCAACATGTTAAGCATTCAAACTCGTTAAGACTTGATTAATTGAAATAGGTTTCATATAGACAATTGACCACCCAAGTTGACCGGTGATTCACGAACGTAAAAACTTGTAAAAATTATATGATGACATATATATGATTATATATATAGTTATAATGATATTATGATAAGTAAGTATCTCATTAGGTATTTTAACAATGAGTTATATACATAAAATTGAGTTTATTGAATTAAGAAACTCGAAACGATATATATAACGATTATCGTTATAACAACGTCTTACTAAATACATATGAATCATATTAAGATATTGATATACTATGTTTAATCCTGATAAATGATAGGTAAACATGTCATTAAGTGTATTAACAATGAACTACATATGTAAAAACAAGACTACTAACTTAATGATTTCGAAACGAGACATATATGTAACGGATATCGTTGTAACAACATTTAACTGTATATATATCATACTAAGATATATTAATATATAATAATATCATGATAATTTAATAATTTAACATCTCTTTATATATAATAAACAATGGGTTAATAACATTTAACAAGATCGTTAACCTAAAGGTTTCAAAACAACATTTACATGTAACGACTAACGATGACTTAACGACTCAGTTAAAATGTATATACATGTAGTGTTTTAATATGTATTCATACACTTTTGAAAGACTTCAAGACACTTATCAAAATACTTCTACTTAAAAAAATGCTTACAATTACTTCCTCGTTCAGTTTCATCAACAATTCTACTCGTATGCACCCGTATTCATACTCGTACAATACACAGCTTTTAGATGTATGTACTATTGGTATATACACTCCAATGATCAGCTCTTAGCGGCCCATGTGAGTCAACTAACACATATGAGAACCATCATTTGGCAACTAGCATTAAATATCTCATAAAATTACAAAAATATTAGTAATCATTCATGACTTATTTACATGTAAACAAAATTACACATCCTTTATATCTAATCCATATACCAACGATCAAAAACACCTACAAACACTTTCATTCTTCAATTTTATTCATCTAATTGATCTCTCTTAAGTTCTATCTTCAAGTTCTAAGTGTTCTTCATAAATTCTATAAGTTCTAGTTTCATAAAATCAAGAATACTTCCAAGTTTGCTAGCTTACTTCCAATATTGTAAAGTGATCATCCAACCTCAAGAAATCTTTCTTATTTACAGTAAGATATCTTTCTAATATAAGGTAATACTCATATTCAAACTTTGATTCAATTTCTATAACTATAACAATCTTATTTCGAGTGGAAATCTTACTTGAACTTGTTTTCGTGTCATGATTCTGCTTCAAGAACTTACAAGCCATCCAAGGATCCTTTGAAGCTAGATCAATTTTTCTCATTTCCAGTAGGTTTATCCACAAAACTTGAGGTAGTAATGATGTTCATAACATCATTCAATTCATATATATAAAACTACCTTATTCGAAGGTTTAAACTTGAAATCACTAGAACATAGTTTAGTTAATTCTAAACTTGTTCGCAAAAAAAAGTTAATCCTTCTAACTTAACTTTTAAAATTAACTAAACACATGTTCTATATCTATATGATATGCTAACTTAATGATTTAAAATCTGGAAACACGAAAAACACCGTAAAACCGGACATACGCCGTCGTAGTAACACTGCGGCCTGTTTTGGGTTTGATAATTAAAAACTATGATAAACTCTGATTTAAAAGTTGTTCTTTTGGGAAAATGATTTTTCTTTTGAACATGAAACTATATCCGAAAATTATGGTTAAACTCAAATTGGAAGTATGTTTTTCAAAATGGTCATCAAGACATCGTTCTTTCAACTGAAATGACTACCTCTTACAAAAATGACTTTCAACTTATATTTCCGATTATAAACCTATAATTTTTCTGTTTAGATTCATAAAATAGAGTTCAATATGAAATCATAGCAATTTGATTCACTCAAAACGGATTTAAAACGAAGAAGTTATGGGTAAAACAAGATTGGATATTTTTTGATTGTTGTAGCTACGGGAAATATTGTAACAATTTTATACAAATCATATCCTAGCTAACTTATATTGTATTATACATGTATTCTAATATATTATGTAATCGTGGGATACCATAAACACGTATACAAATGTTTTGACATATCATATCGACCCATGTATATATATTATTTGAAACAACCATAGACACTCTATATGCAGTAATGTTTGAGTTAGCTATACAGGGTTAGGTTGATTCTAAAAATATATATACTTTGAGTTGTGATCTAGCCTGAGACGTGTATACACTGGGTCGTGGATTGATTCAAGATAATATATATCAATTTATATCTGTACATCTAACTATGGACAACTAGTTGTAGGTTACTAACGAGGACAGCTGACTTAATAAACTTAAAACATCAAAATGTATTAAAAATGTTGTAAATATATTTTGAACATACTTTGATATATACATGTATATATTTGTTATAGGTTCGTGAATCGACCAGTGGCCAAGTCTTACTCTCGACGAAGTAAAAATATGTAAAAGTGAGTTATAGTACCACTTTTAAAATCTAATATTTTGGGGTGAGAATACATGCAGTTTTATAAATGTTTTATGAAATAGACACAAGTAAATGAAACTACATTATATGGGTGAATGATCGAAGACGAATATGCCCCTTTTGCTTGGTAGCCTAAGAATTAGTAAACCGATCTACTAATTTACGCGAATCCTAAAGATAGATCTATTGGGCGTAACGAACTCCAATCAAAGTACCGGATGCTTTAGTACTTCGAATTCATTTTTATCATGTCCGAAGGATTTCCCAGAATTATAGGGGATATTCTTATATGCATCTTGTTAATGTCGGTTACCAGGTTTTCACCATATGAATGATTTTTTTATCTCTATGTATGGGATGTATATTGAAATATGAAATCTTGTGGTCTATTATTATGATTTGATAATATATAGGTTAAATCTATAACTCACCAACATTTTTGTTGACGTTTTAAGCATGTTTATTCTCAGGTGATTATTAAGAGCTTCCGCTGTTGCATACTAAAATAAGGACAAGATTTGGAGTCCATGCTTGTATGATATTATGTAAAAACTGCATTCAAGAAACTTATTTTTGATGTAATATATTCTTATTGTAAACCATTATGTAATGGTCGTGTGTAAACGGAATATTTTAGATGATCATTATTTGATAATCTACGTAATGCTTTTTAAAACTTTATAGATAAAATAAAGGTTATGGTTGTTTTAAAAATGAATGCAGTTTTTGAAAAACGTCTCATATAGAGGTCAAAACCTCGCGACGAAATCAATTAATATGGAACGTTTATAATCAATATGAATGGGACATTTTATACGGACCAAAGAACAACAAAAATAAAGAAACAAATAAGGTCAGAACAAATAATGCCGACGTAGTTTGTTATAAATGTGGAAAACCGGGTCACATTATTAGAAATTGCCCAAACCAAGGAAATACTAATGGGCAAGGCCGCGGAAGAGTTTTCAATATTAATGCGGCAGAAGCTCATGAAGACCCGGAGCTTGTTACGGGTACGTTTCTTATTGACAATACATCTGCTTATGTTTTATTTGATTCGGGTGTGGATAGAAGCTATATGAGTAGAGATTTTTGTACTAAATTAAGTTGTCCACTGACGCCTTTGGATAATAACTTTTTACTCGAATTAGCAAATGGTAAATTAATTACAGCAGATAATATATGTCGGAATCGAGAAATTAAGCTGGTTAGTGAAACCTTTAAGATTGATTTGATACCAATAGAGTTAGGAAGTTTTGATGTGATAATTGGCATGGTCTGGTTGAAAAAGGTGAGAGCAGAGATCGTATGTTACAAAAATGCAATTTGCATTGTACGGGAAAAAGGAAAACCCTTAATGGTATACGGAGAAAAGAGCAACGCGAAGTTAAATCTTATTAGTAATTTGAAGGCGCAAAAACTAATAAGAAAGGATTGTTACGTCATTCTAGCACACATCGAGGAAGTTAAACCTGAAGAAAAGAACATCAGTGATGTTCCTGTCGCAAAAGAATTTCCCGATGTATTTCTGATGTGTACGAGGTGTACTAGGAAATAGTATTAATTTTTACAAGGAAATACTATTAAATACGATACAATTTTACACAAGATATTTATTTATTTATAGAATGGATATACCTAAACCTTACTACAACACTTATAGGCAGTGTACCTAATCGTACAGTAGTGTAGTTTTTAGTAAGTCCGGTTCGTTCCACAGGGATCTTTTAAACAAGCTTAACGCTATATTAGTTTTAACTTATAATTGTAAAAATACAAAAATATATATAAGTAGTATTATTATTATAAAGGGAGTTTTTACCGTTTAATGACCGGTTTGTCGATTTTAAAACTTTAGTCGCAGTTAAAACCTAATGTAAAATATTAAAAATAAATATAACTTAATTTAAAGCGTAAAGTAAATAACGATAATGAAATTGCGATAAATAAAAGTGCGATAAAATAAAATTGCGATAATTAAAGAGTACGATAATTAAAAATGCAATTAAATAAAATGACAATAAATAAAAGTGCGATAAATAAAAGTGCAATTAAATATTAAATATATAAATTATGCTTATTTAAACTTCCGTAATCATGATGTTTGACGTGTTGATTTTAGTTTATTCCCATGGGTTAATTGTCCTTTGTCCTGGATTATTCGATATGTCCATACGGATTTTTCCATAATAGTCAATCAGTCATAATCATTAAGTGCGAAAGTCTTCGTCAAATTATTCTTATTCCCGAAGTCAAATATTCCAACTAATTGGGGATTCGAATTGTAACAAGGTCTTAATACTTTTTAATGAATACACCAGGTTATCGACTGCGTGTAGTCCAAGGTTTTACTACTTTGTTAACAATTACACCAATTACCCTTGAATGTAATCCACCCCTGTTTCAACAAGTCTATTAACTATCAATCCAGTTCCGTGTCCGGTAAAATGAATAATTATTGGTATTTATAGATATCCCGCCCACCGTACCCAGTCAAGCGTATGTGATTATGTATAAATACATCAAATTATAAGTCTATATATTAAATCAATGAGGTATCATTTAGTTAATATAAAACCCATTAATAGCCCATAGTCTAATTTCCACAAGTGTCGTTCTTTTATCCAAACCCCAATTATGGTATGATGTTATGCGAGGTGTATATAAAATAGCTTATAAATTTTACAAGGAAATACTATTAAATACGATACAATTTTACACAAGATATTTATTTATTTATAGAATGGATATACTTAAACCTTGCTACAACACTTATAGGCAGTGTACCTAATCGTACAGTAGTGTAGTTTTTAGTAAGTCCGGTTCGTTCCACAGGGAATCTTTTAAACAAAGCTTAACGCTATATTAGTTTTATTTTATAAAAATACAAATATATATATATATAAGTAATATTATTATTATAAAGGGGGGTTTTTACCGTTTAATGACCGGTTTGTCGATTTTTAAAACTTTAGTCGCAGTTAAAACCTAATGTAAAATATTAAAAATAAATACAAGACTTAATTTAAAGCGTAAAGTAAATAACGATAAAGAAATTGTGATAAATAAAAGTGCAATTAAATACAATAACAATAAATAAAAGTACGATAATTAAAAGTGCAATTAAATATAAAATAAAAGAAATTAAATATGAAATAAAAGAATTATGCTTATTTAAACTTCTGTAATCATGATGTTTGACGTGTTGATTTTAGTTTTATGCCCATGGGTCAATTGTTCTTTGTCCTGGATTATTTAATATGTCCATACAGATTTGTCCATAATAGTCCATCAGTCATAAATATAAAGAGCGAAAGCCTTCGTCAAATTATTCTTATTCCCGAAGTCAAATATTCCAACTAATTGGGGATTCGAATTGTAACAAGGTTTTAATACTTTGTTTAATGAA
Organism: Rutidosis leptorrhynchoides; assembly: GCF_046630445.1. Classification (NCBI taxonomy): domain Eukaryota; kingdom Viridiplantae; phylum Streptophyta; class Magnoliopsida; order Asterales; family Asteraceae; genus Rutidosis; species Rutidosis leptorrhynchoides. The sequence goes on along the minus strand of NC_092333.1, from coordinate 264,166,719 downwards.
TACACCAGGTTATCGACTGCATGTAAACCAAGGTTTTACTACTTTGTTAACAATTACACTTGAATGTAATTCACCCATGTTTCAACAAGTCTATTAACTATTAATCCAGTTCCGTGTCCTGTAAAATGAATAATTATTGGTATTTATAGATATCCCGCCCACCGTACCAAGTCAAGCATATGTGGTTATATATAAATACGTCGAATTATAAGTTTGTATATTAAATTAACAAGGTATTGTTTAGTTAATATAAAACCCATTAATAGCCCATAGTCTAATTTCCACAAGTGTCGTTCTTTTATCCAAACCCCAATTATGGTACAAAGCCCAATTACCCAATTTTAATAATTAGCCCAACATCATGATTACTTCGGCTTAAATAAGCATAATAATAACTTAGCTACGAGACATTAATGAAAATAATATAAACATAACTTACAATGATTAAAAATAGCGTAGCGTTACACGGACAGAATTTCAACTTACACCCTTACAACATTCGCTAACATACCCTTATTATTAGGATTTAAAATTAAAATTAAAATATAAATTATATATATATTTACGTATATATTGAGAGAGAGATAGATTATGGATATTAAAAACGATCAGAATGTGTTGCCTTTTATAGGGATTTTCGAATTTGGCTGCTCCGCAACTCGCGGCATTTTTACTCTTCAAACTACGCGAGTCGCAGAGTTTGAAATTCCAGCTCACTCCAATTTGGATCTTAGTCTGCCGACGGTTTATTATATAAATATAATATATATATAATTTATATAATTAATTATATATTATATTATATCTATATACATAGTTAACTTGTAATTTTTAGTCCGTTGCGTCGAGCGTTGAGAGTTGACTCTAGTCCCGGTTTCAGATTTTCGAACGTCCTTGCGTACAATTTAATATCTTGTACTTTGCGTTTTGAATCTTGTACTCTTGTAATTTTGAGACGTTTCTCATCAACAATTGGAACCTTTTTTATTGTATTTTGTACTTTTGAGCTTTTTGGTCGTTTGCGTCTTCAATTCGTCGAATCTGTCTTTTGTCTTCACCTTTTATTATTTAAACGAATATCACTTGTAAATAGAAAAATTGCAACTAAAAGCTTGTCTTTCTTGAGGAATAATGCTATGAAATATATGTTCATTTTTAGCATTATCAAATATTCCCACACTTGAGCGTTGCTTGTCCTCAAGCAATATAGTCTTGAAATACTAGAATCACTTCTTTATTCTTCACACTTTGTACATCAGTGATTTCTTTACGGCGGTATAAACAATGGTAGTAACGATGTGGTTTACAGTCCCACATGACTATAAAATTTAGATCCTTTAAGGAAATTGGATCTTTATGAAAACATTTGATCTTTTGAAAATTAAATCTAGTTTTTACCCTAGATACGTTTTCCGGAATAACCCTTCAGCGGTGTTTACAAAATATTTTTGTGGGTTTGGTGGGTTTTAGATTTGAAAATTTTAGCTCAAAACTTGCGGTTTTATGTCACCCACTTGCTATCCTTGTATTAAGAAAGCAACACGTCCAGTTTACTTGTCCCGTATATTACCTTTCGGTAAACTACCGTCCGATTGTAAAGGAAAGTGTTGAACAAGCAACTGTTAAGGCAATGTCCCCTGAAATGCTTTTAATTATGGTTTATAACATGTCGGATGCGATTACTATCCTTGGTAGGAGCAATAGTAAAGCTCACCCTTATAATTTTTCGGTCTGGCACAAGGTCCTGTCTTTGACCATACTATGCAACCACCGTTCTTACGGTTGACACCCGATTTGGTTCAGGTGACCTAATGAATTCCAGGTGAATTCCTAGGATTTTACGTTCAATGGTAATGAACGCATTGAAAATGGGTTTTCAGAAAACAAATCGGTTTGTAATTTTGATCAAAATATTTTCTCGTTCAAGCTCGAGTTTAGATATCATCGAATTCCATGAGTTTGAATTCTCAATCTTTAAGGTCAATCTCAAGGATTGAGTAATATCAGTCTTAAAAGCTGATTTTTGATCTTTAAGGAGATTATCCTTTCTGGGGGTCTGATTCATTAGTCTTATCTAGCTAATTTGCACGGCGCCCTCCCCATTTTATGAGACAGATCCTCTCATGGTTAGGATAAGTCTGACCACTTGGCGACCCTGTTTGATGCTGAGGTCCGTGGATTTCCTGCTAATATTAGTGATGACTTTTCTAGATTTTTCGTCAACCTACAGCTGGTCTGGACGACAACTTCATGACCTAAATCAAGAAGCGCGTTTCTTTTTTGGAAGACTTTACTTCCTTTAAATGATGGAATTGATTCATCGTGTAGATTCATCTTTCTTACAGTAAATCGGGTAAAACTGTTTAGTTTAGTCCAAAGCAAAAGTATCTTTAATTATTTGTTACAGAAATATGTGACATATGTTTAAAATAACTTGGTGAAATTTCCCACACTTGGCTTTTATTTTTCCTTTTTGTTCTCCTCTATTCCATTTTAAATGAATTCTAACATTTTGGTTTGTTTCTCAATTTATGTCCTTTTTGAGGTAACAATAATTTCGGTGTTAACACCTAGTTTTATTGTTCATAAATATGTATAAACATGATTTTGAGTTCATTTAATTGAAAATTTTGAAAATTTTTACTAGAATTGGGTAGTCAGTATATAAGACTAGGGCTGTTCTTTGTTATCAGAGAGCACTAGATTCTAATAAAACTACTGCTTTACTAGTATTTTTAATGGTAACCAAGTGTATAAAGTAAAAATTTTAAAATCCGAAAGAATTTAACCCCTTCCCACACTTAAGATCTTGCAATGCCCTCATTTGCAATAAATCAGTAACAATTTAAATTATTGAGGGTGATTAGCGCAGAAAAATGATTAAATTTTACCAAAGTTTCCAAACATATTGTTGTTTGTGTTGAATGATAAATGGTGCACATCATTTGTTCATTCCATCTTATTGTTACATCACATTTATTTTTCATCTTGTCGTCAAAATTAGTTGCTTTTGCTGAACTTAATGCCAGTCTTTGAAAATGCGTTGTTTTACCCTGTTGTGTACATAAGATAAACTGCAAACATATATACATATTTTTAAAGTTTGGTATATTACCCCACATTCAAAAATTATTAAAATCTAATAGTAATAAAAGTTAGAAAATTATAAAAACTATTACAATATCAACATAAGTGCTAAATGTAGTAACATTACAAAAATAAAATAAATAAAACTAAATAAACTAGGGTTGTTACTGATACCAGTAGGGGTTCCATGCATAACCATATGTGTTATAAAATGCTTCAGCTGGGTTATAAGTAGGATACGGTGGTTGCATCTCTATAGACCAGGGAGGGAATACGGGCGTTAGAGTAGGAATATAGTTTCTACCTACATGTTGGCAATGAGCTATGATTTGGTTTTGATGAACTTGCCAATCTTCAAATGCTCGATGTCTAGCATTTTCATACTCTTGTGAAGCTATAAACCTTTGCATTTCTGTCATTTCATTTCCCCCTCCCACATTACCTGGCTGTTGATTTCTCTCAACCTGTGGATGTCTTCCATTATAGGCTACTGCGGCGTTTTTTCGCCTCTTCAAAACTTTAGCACCATGATATACATTTAAACCAATTGTATCGTGGGGTTCTGGTTCTTCGATTAATAATCCCCCCCGACTTATATCCACATTGAGATACTCAGCAATTAATGTAATAAATATACCACCTCCTATTATATTGTGCGGTCTCAATCCCCTAACCATAGCTGATAAATAATAACCCACACAATAAGGTATACTTACAGCGCTTTGTGGGTCTCGAATACACATATGGTAAAATAAATCTTGCTCATTTACCTTTTCCTTATTTTTACCTCGCTGTGTAATCGAGTTTGCTAGAAACCTGTGAATTACTCTTAACTCAGCTCTATCTATATCCAAATAAGAGTAATTTCCCCCTTTAAATCGGTGATGGCTAGTCATTTGACTCCATACACCATGCGTATCAAAACTTTCGTCTATCCTCCTACCATTTAATATCAACCCTCGATAATCGGCAGATGCTAGCTCCTCAGGCGTATATATACGTAAGGCCTGAGCCATGTCTAGTAGAGACATGTGGCGCATCGAACCTCCTAACAAAAATCTAATAAAAGATCGATCGGTTAAACTAGCTACCCGATCATTTATTTCTATACTACACAATAATTCTTCACACCATACTTTATATACAGGTCTACGCATGTTGAATAATCGTACCCAGTCATTAAAAGTAGAATTACCATACCTCTGTGTAAGTAATTCTCTAATTGGCTCGGCCAATTCTACAGCTTCTAATGGTCCCCATTCTATTACCCTAGGTACTTCAACAGCTTTAGAATGAAGAGTATGCAAGCCCCTTTGGTATTTTGGATAATCTATCCAACATCTGTCTAATCTCAAGTTCGGGTGCAAATTTTCCACGTGCATATCTGAAAATGTCATAACTGGATGAGGTATATCTTGTTTGTAATAGTTATCAACATCCTGTTATTCCGCATTCTCAGGAGGAACAATGCGAGCTTGGGATGAAGATTCACCCCTTTCAGTCTGCAAAATACATCAAACACAATTTTTGTGCATCCAAATATGCATTAGTGTCAGCAAAATAACAACTTAAAACAATCACAATAACATGTTAAATCAAAATTAAACTTATACCCATTTTCACAATTTTTCACAATTCTACACTTTTCCAAATAAGCACATATGAAAATGTATACAAAGCTCATAAGCATTTAACTCAAATAACATGTCAAAATAGTCATTACTAATAATTAAACAAGTCTCAATTGGCAAATATATCAAATAAATCAAGTTCATGAATTTTCGCCTAAAAAGTCCACTTTAATCTCTAAAGATCATGTTTAGGATCAAAGTTTGGATCATTTAACTACCTAAACATGTTACACTACTTAATTTAGCAACAATTCATGACAAAAATCGACCATAACCTGTTTATATCAAAAAGCCCCAAATTGCTCAAGAACACAAACCCTAGATTACTCAAAATTTGAAGTTTAAGGCTTCTAATCATGTTAAATAGCATCAATCTAGGTTATACAAGCATAATACATAAACAATTTAAGTATAATTACACTAAAAACATCAAAATCGAATTGGGTATAAAATTGCTCAAGAACACTAATTTTCGGATTAAATGGTGTTTAGGTGTAGAAATTTACCGTTTTCCTTGAGTAATTCCTTGATAGCGTCCTTCTCAACATGATTTTAGTAAAAAATATGATGAAAAATGGTGAAAAATTTCGATTTTTAGAGTGCTTTTTCGGGATTTTTCGCAGTATATTTTGGTGTGGGTGGTGTGGACTGATCAGTTCCAGCGTTTTTATTTTTTTCTGTATTTTTGGTCCTTCGCGAGTTGCGGTGTTTGACCCTTACAAACTCCGCGAGTCGCGGCGTTTTTTTTTTTTTATATCTTTAACTTATAAAATAAATATAAAATAAATTTAAAATTTTGTTTTCCTTGGTTTTTAGGACGAGGTCGTTTCGGATCGATGTCCTAGTCCGTCCCTCGACAAAATTTTAAAATTTGTCTATTTAAAGCGCGGTTTTAAAAGCAAAGATTTTTTTGGTTTTTTTTAGTGTTTTTGGCATACTTTAATTCAATAAGATTAAAAATAATGATAATAAAAGTTCTCGCCCCTCTCTCGAGTAAAGCAATTTCGGTTCAAAGACCTAGTCTTCAACTCACGACGAATTTTAAAAATCATATTTTTAACTTACGAAATAAAGTAAATTTTTGTTTTTAAATTCACACCAAACTTAAATTTAAAATGCATAAAATTAAAAAAAATCAAACCAAACTTAAATTTAAAATGCATAAAATTAAAAAAAAAAACACACCAAACTTAAATTTAAAATGCATAAAATTAAAAAAAATTACAGCAAACTTAATTAAAAATTCTTATTATAAATTCACACCAAACTTAAATTATATTTTTGTTTTTATACATACAAACTTATATTAAAAATATTAATTTTCCAAATATTTACAATTTTAAAAGTTTACAATATTTATTTAATATTAATTTATTAATTTTAAAAACATGGTAAAAATTAAAAATCTTTTTGGCTTTTATCCCACTTTAATCAATCAAATATTATCAAAAATATGCGCCCCTCTTTTCGGTAAAGTAATTTCGGTTCCATGACCTAATTTAACTCATGACGAATTTTTGAAATATTTTGGGTTGATTGATTAAAGATATTTATACCTTAAGAATAAACGTTAAATTTCACAGTGATGTAATAAATTTTTGTATGATTTCAATAATTTCGGTCACAAGACCTAATTTCATCGAATACCAATTTAATTACTTTATAGCGAACAAATTAGCGTTTATTATCAAAAGGTTAAAAATAAAAATAAAAATAAAAACTGTACAGACTTACCTGTGAAATATATTTCTTAGTGATATGCTCTAGCCCACTCATAAGATAGTCGGACTAATTGATTTTCCATGGCTACATAGGCGTAACCTCGAGCATTTAATGTTTTTTCTTCTAAACATATGAACGGTCCATCTCTGTATAAAGTAACAAATTCGGTGTTTGAATAAGTTTGATTAATTGAACATTTACCTTCGTGTGACCATTTTCCGCATTTGTGACATTTTTCAAGGTGTCGTGCTCTTCTTTTCGCTGCAGATTTTGATTTTCCTTTACCAAATTGTGACTTATTATCTTCGCATCTGGATTCTTTTCTTACTCCGTCCAATTTACCTCTGATTAATAATACTATTTCACTCGGAAGTGTGTCATTATTACGTTTAGTGATCAAAGCGTGTAGCATTAGACCATGGTTTAGTTCACAGGAAGTCTTCATTTTGTAAAAACCTAAAAAAATAAAAATTCAGAATGGGGGGAGAAGACTAGTTCTTTAGGGTCTGCTAGGGAAAGACCATTCGGGTTCCATTTTCGAGAACTACACGAAAACAGAAAATCTAACTCTAACAGAAATACATATTATCCTTTAAAGACTTGATTCTCCCTACACTTAGTTAGCCGTGGTATCGAAATTGTGATTAACTTCGTTTTCAATTGAATCATCAACAACTTGTATATATTTGACTTTTACTTCAATCCATTTTTTGATTTCCTCCGTAACTTTCATAAATTCAACTAACATCGCCTTTTCTTTTGGCGATAAATTGGATAATAATCGGTTACATAACTTAAAGTTTCCCTTAATCTTAGCATCGTGAATCCGTTTATAAAGTTTCTTCGTTGAACTGTTAACAATGGGTTCATCTAATTTCGTATCATCAACGGCATTCTTTGTGATTGGATCATCATTAAGTGTTTCTTCATCTTCCCCACACTTATGCGTTTTTATTGGTCTAACAGTTTTGGTTGGTGGAGATCTAAACTTTCGGTTCACAAAGGTGATCGATGTATCACCATCCCTAAGTGTCATTCTACCTTCTCTTACATCAATGAATGCCTCGGTGGTTGCTGAAAATGGGCGACCTAGAATTAGAGGAATATCAAGGTTTTCCTCCATATTAATCACTAAGAAGTTTGCAACAAAGGTCAAACTTCCCACGTTAACAAGTAAATTATTTGCTATTCCAACCGGGTGTTTAATGGTTTGGTCAAATGATTGAACACCTATTTTGGTTGGTTTTAATTTACCCATGCCTAATCTTTTGTATAAGGAAACAGGCATAATATTTGCACTTGCTCCTAAATCAGCGAGTCCATTATATACAGCACCATCATTAAGCAAGCAAGAAATGATAAATTCACCCGGGTCTCCGGCTTTAGTAAGTCGAGTTGGTTTGTCAACCTTTTTCGGGTATTCTTTTCTTGGTTCTTTCACTTCTATTTGAACTTCTTGTTCACATTTTTCTTCGTTTCTTGGAATGGGAGGTTTGTATAAGAATTCTTCTTCATCACTCAAATTTGAATCCTCCCTATATTCCAATTTTGATTTTTCATATGTTGTTGATAACATATTTATGTTTTCATTTTGAAGGTTTTCTTGGGTGGTGAAATTATGATTAACTTCATTGTCAACTTCCATCGGACCATGTATGTAATGTTTAACTCTGTGACCATTAACTTTAAATTCAATCCCATTTGAATTTATTAATTCTATCGTTCCATATGGGAAAACTCTTTTGACTATGAATGGTCCAGACCATCTTGATTTCAATTTTCCAGAAAATAGCTTGAATCGTGAATTGAAAAGAAGAACTCTATCTCCTTCTTTAAATTCTTTTGAACTTCTGATTCTTTTATCATGCCATTTCTTCGTTCTTTCTTTATAGATTAACGAATTTTCGTATGCTTCATGCCTTAATTCTTCTAATTCGTTTAATTGATTTAACCGTAGACGTCCAACTTCATGTAAATCAAGATTACATGTCTTCAAAGCCCAAAATGCTTTGTGTTCAATTTCTACTAGAAGATGACATGCTTTTCCGTAAACGAGTTTAAAAGGTGTGGTTCCAATTGGAGTTTTGTAGGCTGTTCTAAAAGTCCAGAGTGCATCCTCCAATTTTATGGACCATTCCTTCGGATTTGATCCTACGGTTTTCTCTAGAATACGTTTTAAAGCTCGGTTGGTATTTTCAACTTGTCCACTTGTTTGTGGATGATATGCAGTGGAGATTTTATGAGTTACTCCATATCTTTTGAGAACTTTCTCAAGTTGATTATTACAGAAATGAATTCCCCGATCACTTATTAAAGCTTTCGGTGTTCCAAACCTTGCAAAAAGACGTTTTAAAAAGTTGACTACAACTCGTGCATCGTTAGTTGGGAGAGCTTGTGCTTCCGCCCATTTAGATACATAATCAATGGCTACGAGAATATATAGATTATTATGAGATTTTGGAAATGGACCCATAAAGTCAATACCCCAAATGTCAAATACTTCACATACTTGAATGACATTTTGTGGCATTTCATCACGTTGACTTATTTTTTCGGCCCTTTGACAAGCATCACAGGATTTGCAAAGAAGGTGAGCTTCTTTGTAAATTGTAGGCCAATAGAATCCAGCATCATAAACTTTTCTTGCTGTTAGTTGAGGCCCATAATGCCCTCATGTTGGTCCTGTGTGACAATGGTTTAAGATTTGATTGGCTTCATCTCCGAATACACATCGGCGTATTATTCCATCTGGACAACTTTTAAACAAATGTGGATCTTCCCAGAAATAGTGTTTTATGTCACTAAAGAATTTCTTTCTTTTTTGGTATGACAATCCTTTTTCAAGGAATCCACATACTAAGTAGTTTGCATAGTCTGCAAATCATGGAATTTCATTATAATCTATCTTCAATAGATATTCATCAGGAAAGTTGTCTTGTATGGCCGATTCATTTAGAACTTCTAATTCGGGATTTTCAAGACGAGAAAGATGATCAGCGGTGAGATTTTCTGCTCCTCTTTTATCTCGGATTTCAATATTGAACTCTTGTAAGAGTAAGATCCAACGGATTAATCTTGGTTTGGCATCTTGTTTCGAAAATAGGTATCTAAGAGCAGAATGGTCGGTATAGACCACCGTTTTTGCTAGAACGAGATATGATCGAAATTTGTCAAAAGCAAAGATAATAGCAAGGAGTTCTTTTTTAGTAGTTGTATAGTTCGTTTGTGCTCCTTGTAACGTCTTACTAGCATAATATATAGGTTGAAATCTTTTTTCAATCCTTTGTCCTAAAACGGCTCCCATTGCAAAATCACTTGCATCGCACATTAGTTCAAATCGTAGATTCCAATTTGGTGTTATCATGATCAGAGCATTAGTGAGTTTCTCTTTAAGAATATTAAAAGATTTGATACATTCATCTGAAAAGATGAATGGAGCATCCTTTTCTAGGAGTTTATTCATAGGAGTGGCAATTTTAAAAAAATCTTTTATGAAACGTCGGTAAAAATAGGCATGCCCTAGAAAACTCCTAACTCCTCTAACATTGGTGGGATGTAGAAGTTTAGCAGTTACATCTACTTTAGCTCTATCCACTTCAATTCCTTCCTTTGAAATTTTATGTCCAAGAACGATGCTTTCTTTAACCATGAAATGGCATTTCTCCCAATTAAGTACTAGATTTGATTGTTCGCATCTAATAAGCATTCATTCAAGATTAGCTAGACATGTTTCAAAAGTATCACCGAAGACTGAAAATTCATCCATGAAAACTTCCATGCATTCTTCTATCATGTCATGAAAAATCGCCATCATGCACCTTTGAAAGGTTGCAGGGGCGTTGCAAAGTCCAAATGGCATGCGTTTGTAAGCAAAAGTACCATAAGGGCACGTGAATGTGGTTTTCTCTTGGTCTTCGGGTGCTATTGGAATTCGAAAGTATCCAGAAAAACCATCTAGAAAACAATAGTAACTATTTTCGGCTAATCTTTCCAACATTTGATCAATAAAAGGTAAGGGAAAGTGATCTTTTCTGGTGGCGTCATTTAATTTTCTATAATCAATACATACACGCCATCCTGTTACAGTCCTAGTAGGAATAAGCTCATTTTTCTCATTTGTAATGACAGTCATGCCATCTTTCTTAGGCACGCATTGAACAGGGCTTACCCATGGACTATCAGAAATTGGATAAATTAAACCTGCATCTAGCAGTTTAATAATTTCTTTCTTAACAACATCTTGCATATTAGGATTTAGTCTTCGTTGGCGTTGCACATACATTTTATGACCTTCTTCCATAAGGATTTTATGTGTGCAATACGAAGGACTTATTCCTTTAATATCATCAATCTTCCATGCAATAGCTGGTTTATGAGCTTTCAACACAGAAATGAGTTGAGATTTCTCATTTTCGGTAAGAGAAGACGATATTATTACAGGTAATTCCTATTTACCATGTAAATAAGCGTATTCCAAATGGTTCGGAAATGGCTTTAACTCTAATTTCGAAGGTTCTTCTATCGATGATTTATATCGATATCTGTCTTCTTCTTTTAGCATTTGAATTTCTTCTGTTGTTGGTTCATATCCATTAGCCATAAGTGTAGCTAACATTTCAGCTTCATCAATTGGTTCAGTTCCTTTTCCTAAAGAACATTATCTTGTTTCTTGTAATTCTGGAAATTCTTCTAACAATTCTGCATGTGAATCTATAGTTTGAATATAATAGCATGTATCATCTGCAGATTGCGGTTGTTGCATTGCTCTATCAACTGAAAAGGTAACACTCTCATCCTCTATACTTAGGGTCAGTTTCTTACCAAACACGTCTATCATTGCTTTAGCCGTGTTTAAGAATGGTCTTCCTAATATGAGAGGAACTTGAGAATCTTCTTCCATGTCCAGAACAACAAAATCTACTAGAAATACTAAAGTACCAACTTTAACTAGCATGTTCTCCATTATCCCTCTAGGATATTTTATTGATCGATCGGCTAGTTGTATGCTTATTCTTGTTGGTTTCAATTCTCCAAGGTCTAGTTTAGCTTATAGTGAATACGGCATTAAATTTATACTAGCACCTAAGTCTGCTAATGCTTCTATTGAACTAAGACTACCCAGAAAACATGGAATTGTGAAACTTCCTGGATCAGATAGTTTTTCTGGTATCTTATTCAACAACACTGCTGAACAATTAGCATTCATAGTAACAGGCAAGAGTTCTTCCATTTTCTTTCTATTTGTGATTAGATCTTTCAGAAATTTAGCATATCTAGGCATTCTTGAAATCACATCAATGAAAGGAAGATTTATATTTATCTGTTTAAATATATCCAAGAATTTGGATTGCTCAGCTTCAAGTCTCTCTTTTTTCATTTAACTCGGGTAAGGAAGTGGTGGTTGGTATGGTTTAACATAAGGTTTAGCCTTAACTGTGTTGTCTTCATTAACCTTTTCAACTACCAGTTCTTTTTCCTTATCTTGTTCAGGTTGTGGTTCTTGTGGAGTAGGAATAGCTTCATCAGAAATTTCAGGTATTTCAGGTGGTTTAAGTGTCATACCACTTCTTGTGGTAATGGCTTTAGCTGTTTCATTCCGGGGGTTTGCATTTGTATCACTAGGTAAACTTCCCGGTTTTCTTTCACCTATTAACCTTGCTAGGTTACTTACTTCTTGTTCCAAGTTTTGAATAGAAGCTTGTTGATTTCTAAATGCTTGAGCATTTTGTTCATTAGTTTGTTTCTGGGATGTGAAAAACTGCATTTGAGTTTTAACTAGCTTCGTCATCATATCTTCTAAATTTGGCTTTTTATCATCGGTTTGTGGTGGTTTGTTTTGAAAATTAGGTCTTTGCTGGTTGTAAGTATTATTGGATACTTGTTGATTGCTAGGACCTTGTTGATTTTTGTATGGAACATTTCTGTTATAGTTCTGGTTTTGATTGTAAATCGGTCTTGGCGGTTGATAATTATTCTGATAATTATTTCCAGGCCTTTGGTTTATGTATGAAATATTCTCTCTTTGTTCCATTGTTAGCTCAATACTAAGACAATCTTTTGTCAAATATGGTCCTCCACACTGCTCACAACTAATTCGTATTGAGTGGATATCTTTAGTCATCTTTTCCATTCGTCTCTCGATAGCATCTATTTTTGCAGAAATGGAGTCTAAGTCATGGCTAGAATCGGCTCTAGCTGCTTTAGATGATCTAACGATATCTTTTTCTTAGTACCACTCATGTGAGTGGGAAGCAGTGTTATCAATAATTTTATAAGCATCAGTTTCTGTTTTCTTCATAATAGAACCACCAGCTGCTATATCGATGTCTTTCCTTGTAGTGATTTCGCATCCTTGGTAGAATATTTGTACTATTTTACAGGTGTCTAAACCATGTTGCAGACATCCTCTTAATAACTTTCCAAATCTTATCCACGCCTCATATAGAGTTTCATTTGGTTTCTGTGTGAACGTAACAATTTCTCCTTGAAGTCTTACGGCTTTAAATGCCGGAAAGAATTGTTTAAGAAAATTTTCAACTAAAACGTCTCATGTGTCAATCGCCCCTTCAGGTAACGATTCCAACCAATCTTTGGCTTCTCCCTTTAAAGTCCAGGGAAATAACATGAGATATATCTGTTCATCCTCCACTTCTCTTATTTTAAATAGTGTGCAGATCCTATTAAAGGTATGAAGATGTTCATTTGGATCTTCCTTCGGCGCACCACTAAATTGGCATTGATTAGTCACCTTGTTTAAAATTTGTCCTTTGATTTCATAATCTGGCACATTAATGTCTGGATGAGTAATTGCGTGACCTTGGCCAGTGCGTTTAGCTCTCATTCGGTCTACCATGCTTAAAGGTTCCAGATTTTTCATGATTGAATTTGTTGAATCGGAATCACTAGAAGATTCTGATTTAATGGTTCGTTCCTCAACAATCTCTGTTTGAATGATTGGTGGTTCCGGATGAAAAATTAATGGTTCAGGATCTATGAATCGTCCCTGAATATTCTCCGGATTCTCAATTGTGAGGTCGGGTTCAAAAAATGGATTATCGGAAATTTGAATTGGAGTACTTGGTCGACTGGATGACGATTCTAAAGAAAAATCAACGGCGGTAATATTTGCTAAATGTCTTGATCTAGTTACAGGTGGTGAACGTACAAAAGGTGGTGAACGTCTTGCTCGGTGCATTCACTGAATATCCTATTAGTTTTTAAAAGGAAAGAAAAAATATATAAGTTATCCAATTAATAGACTTTTCTGATTTTGCTCACGTTTTGAATAGCCAAAAGATGCAGCAGAGGGGTAGGATTCGTTTGGTCTCAATATAATTGAGTACTGTTTGGCTCCAATAACCCGGTCCACGTACAAATCCAACTATTACTACGAACCAGAAAATTTTGATGTCTATCAATTTAACCACTTAAAATAAATTTTCGTAATTTTAAGAAATTTAGATAAGAAGTAGAATAAAAATCTATGTCCTAAAAACTAGAATTGCGAGAAATAAGAAAGAAAAAGAGCGCGTCGAAAAAGGTCAAAAAAGAAAAGGGTTGAAAAAAATAAAAGGCGTCGAAAAATAAGAAATAAAAAAAATGACTTAAGAAACTTTAAAACACTCGACTAACCCAACCTTATTACTATCACTAACTTAAAATTAAAATTGCAAATTGAGATAATTGATACATAGGTAAAAGGGCGTCGAAAAATGAAAGTAAGAAAGTAGCGCGTCTAAACTTAAAAAGGAACTAAAAACTAAAAATTAAAAGTTGCGTTCAAAAATATTAAAGCTTACAAGTAAAACTATATCCCAAATGGCAATAACTTAAAAAGGTACTAAAACTTAGATAGGCGTCGCAAAATTCTAAAGCACTTAGATCTTAGTCTAAAGAGAAAGCACTTAAGGGATTTTACGGCAAAGCCTAAAAATCTAAAAGTAAAAATAACTATGGCAAAAACTAAGCTTAAAACTAAATATGAGCGAAAAATACAAATATTACGAATAAAAATATAAAATAAAAATATACAAAATATAAAAATATACTAAAATTTGTAAAAAGTACAATTTTATAAAAATATTATTTTTATATTATTTATTTTATTAAAACTATTAATTTTTCAATTTAATTAAACTAATTAAAACTAAATAAAACTAAATAATAAAATTAAAACTAAATATTATAATAAAATACCCTAATTAGGGTTTAAGATTAATAATAATAATAATAATTATCCCGTAATTAATGTTGTTAGGGTTTCTGTGTGGCCCGTGTCAGACGGCTCCGCGTCTTGCGGTTGGACCGGTTCAATATCTCCACGAGTCGCTGAGGTTACAGGTTCACGTACACCAGGTTCAAATTGCGACAGGTCAGTTTTTTATTTATATATATATATTTTTTTATTTTTCTATTTTTAGTATTTATATAAAATATTTATATTAATTAAATAAAATCTTATGTTTTTTTTAAAAACTAAAATAAAAATAGAAATACATAAAAATCTTAAAACTAGATTTATATGTATATTTTTTTTCGGTTTCTTTTTTTTTTTTGGTTTTTTAATTTTTATGTTTTAAATAAAAACAAAATATTTAAATAAAACTTATATTTTTATAAAATAAAAATAAAGAAACTTTATAAAACTTAAATATTTAACAAACTCTTAAAAATATTTATATTTTTGTTTTTCTTTTTATGTTTTCGAATATTTAAAACGTATTTTTACAAAAACGTATTTTTTTTTATAAAAGTAAACTAAAAATAAAAATCTTTTTTTTTATTAGCGTTGCGCTTCCGGCTTTTAAGCAAGAAATTGATCCCCGGCAGCGGCGCCAAAAATACTTGATGTTATGCGAGGTGTATATAAAATAGCTTATAAATTTTACAAGGAAATACTATTAAATACGATACAATTTTACAAAAGATATTTATTTATTTATAGAATGGATATACTTAAACCTTGCTACAACACTTATAGGCAGTGTACCTAATCGTACAGTAGTGTAGTTTTTAGTAAGTCCGGTTCGTTCCACAGGGAATCTTTTAAACAAAGCTTAACGCTATATTAGTTTTATTTTAACAAAATACAAAAATATATATAAGTAATATTATTATTATAAAGGGGGTTTTACCGTTTAATGACCGGTTTGTCGATTTTTAAAACTTTAGTCGCAGTTAAAACCTAATGTAAAATATTAAAAATAAATACAAGACTTAATTTAAAGCGTAAAGTAAATAACGATAAAGAAATTGTGATAAATAAAAGTGCAATTAAATACAATAACAATAAATAAAAGTACGATAATTAGAAGTGCAATTAAATATAAAATAAAAGAAATTAAATATGAAATAAAAGAATTATGGTTATTTAAACTTCTGTAATCATGATGTTTGACGTGTTGATTTTAGTTTTATGCCCATGGCTCAATTGTTCTTTGTCCTGGATTATTTAATATGTCCATACGGATTTGTCCATAATAGTCCATCAGTTATAAATATAAAGAGCGAAAGCCTTCGTCAAATTATTCTTATTCCCGAAGTCAAATATTCCAACTAATTGGGGATTCGAATTGTAACAAGGTTTTAATACTTTGTTTAATGAATACACCAGGTTATCGACTGCGTGTAAACCAAGGTTTTACTAGTTTGTTAACAATTACACTTGAATGTAATTCACCCATGTTTCAACAAGTCTATTAACTATTAATCCAGTTCCGTGTCCGGTAAAATGAATAATTATTGGTATTTATAGATATCCCGCCCACCGTACCCAGTCAAGCGTATGTGGTTATATATAAATACGTCGAATTATAAGTTTGTATATTAAATTAACAAGGTATTGTTTAGTTAATATAAAACCCATTAATAGCCCATAGTCTAATTTCCACAAGTGTCGTTCTTTTATCCAAACCCCAATTATGGTACAAAGCCCAATTACCCAATTTTAATAATTAGCCCAACATCATGATTACTTCGGCTTAAATAAGCATAATAATAACTTAGGTACGAGACATTAATGAAAATAATATAAACATAACTTACAATGATTAAAATAGCATAGCGTTACACGGACAGAATTTTGACTTACACCCTTACAACATTCGCTAACATACCCTTATTATTAGGATTTAAAATTAAAATTAAAATTAAAATATAATATATATATATATATATATATATATATATATATATATATATATATATATATATATATATATATATATATATATATATATATATATATATATATATATATATATATATTTACGTATATATTTAGAGAGAGATAGATTATGGATATTAAAAACGATCAGAATGTGTTGCCTTTTATAGGGATTTTCAAATTTGGCTGCTCCGCAACTCGCGGCATTTTTTCTCTTCAAACTCCGCGAGTTGCGGAGTTTGAAATTCCAGCTCACTCCAATTTGGATCTTAGTCTGCCGACGGTTTATTATATAAATATAATATATATATAATTTATATAATTAATTATATATTATATTATATTTATATACATAGTTAACTTGTAATTTTTAGTCCGTTGCGTCGAACGTTGAGAGTTGACTCTAGTCCCGGTTCCGGATTTTCGAACGTCCTTGCGTACAATTTAATATCTTGTACTTTGCGTTTTGAATCTTGTACTTGAAATGTCCCGTTCTTATTGATTAAAAACGTTCCATATTAATTGATTTCGTTGCGAGGTTTTGACCTCTATATGAGACGTTTTTCAAAGACTGCATTCATTTTAAAACAAACCATAACCTTTATTTCATCAATAAAGGTTTAAAAAGCTTTACGTAGATTATCAAATAATGATAATCTAAAATATCCTGTTTACACACGACCATTACATAATGGTTTACAATACAAATATGTTACAACAAAAAAAGTTTCTTGAATGCAGTTTTTACACAATATCATACAAGCATGGACTCCAAATCTCGTCCTTATTTAAGTATGCGACAGCGGAAGCTCTTAATAATCACCTGAGAATAAACATGCTTAAAACGTCAACAAAAATGTTGGTGAGTTATAGGTTTAACCTATATATATCAAATCATAATAATAGACCACAAGATTTCATATTTCAATACACATCCCATACATAGAGATAAAAATCATTCATATGGTGAACACCTGGTAACCGACATTAACAAGATGCATATATAAGAATATCCCCATCATTTCGGGACACCCTTCGGATATGATATAAATTTCGAAGTACTAAAGTATCCGGTTCTTTGGATGGGGTTTGTTAGGCCCAATAGATCTATCTTTAGGATTCGCGTCAATTAGGGTGTCTGTTCCCTAATTCTTAGATTACCAGACTTAATAAAAAGGGGCATATTCGATTTCGATAATTCAACCATAGAATGTAGTTTCACGTACTTGTGTCTACTTTGTAAATCATTTATAAAACCTGCATGTATTCTCATCCCAAAAATATTATATTTTAAAAGTGGGACTATAACTCACTTTCACAGATTTTTACTTCGTCGGAAAGTAAGACTTGACCACCGGTTGATTCACGAACCTATAACAATATATACATATATATCAAAGTATGTTTAAAATATATTTACAACACTTTTAATATATTTTGATGTTTTAAGTTTATTAAGTCAGCTGTCCTCGTTAGTAACCTACAACTAGTTGTCCACAGTTAGATGTACAGAAATAAATCGATAAATATTATCTTGAATCAATCCACGACCCAGTGTATACGTATCTCAGTATTGATCACAACTCAAACTATATATATTTTGGAATCAACCTTAACCCTGTATAGCTAACTCTAACATTCACATATAGAGTGTCTATGGTTGTTCCGAAATATATATAGATGTGTCGACATGATAGGTCGAAACATTGTATACGTGTCTATGGTATCTCAAGATTACATAATATACAATACAAGTTGATTAAGTTATGGTTGGAATAGATTTGTTACCAATTTTCACGTAGCTAAAATGAGAAAAATTATCCAATCTTGTTTTACCCATAACTTCTTCATTTTAAATCCGTTTTGAGTGAATCAAATTGCTATGGTTTCATATTGAACTCTATTTTATGAATCTAAACAGAAAAGTATAGGTTTATAGTCGGAGAAATAAGTTACAAGTCGTTTTTTTAAAGGTAGTCATTTCAGTCGAAAGAACGACGTCTAGATGACCATTTTAGAAAACATACTTCCACTTTGAGTTTAACCATAATTTTTGGATATAGTTTCATGTTCATAATAAAAATCATTTTCTCAGAATAACAACTTTTAAATCAAAGTTTATCATAGTTTTTAATTAACTAACCCAAAACAGCCCGCGGTGTTACTACGACGGCGTAAATCCGGTTTTATGGTGTTTTTCGTGTTTTCAGGTTTTAAATCATTAAGTTAGCATATCATATAGATATAGAATATGTGTTTAGTTGATTTTAAAAGTCAAGTTAGAAGGATTAACTTTTGTTTGTGAACAAGTTTAGAATTAACTAAACTATGTTCTAGTGATTACAAGTTTAAACCTTCGAATAAGATAGCTTTATATGTATGAATCGAATGATGTTATGAACATCATTACTACCTTAAGTTCCTTGGATAAACCTACTGGAAAAGAGAAAAATGGATCTAGCTTCAATGGATCCTTGGATGGCTCGAAGTTCTTGAAGCAGAATCATGACACGAAAACAAGTTCAAGTAAGATCATCACTTGAAATAAGATTGTTATAGTTATAGAAATTGAACCAAAGTTTGAATATGATTATTACCTTGTATTAGAATGATAACCTACTGTAAGAAACAAAGATTTCTTGAGGTTGGATGATCACCTTACAAGATTGGAAGTGAGCTAGCAAACTTGAAAGTATTCTTGATTTTATGAAACTAGAACTTTTGGAATTTATGAAGAACACTTAGAACTTGAAGATAGAACTTGAGAGAGATCAATTAGATGAAGAAAATTGAAGAATGAAAGTGTTTGTAGGTGTTTTTGGTCGTTGGTGTATGGATTAGATATAAAGGATATGTAATTTTGTTTTCATGTAAATAAGTCATGAATGATTACTCATATTTTTGTAATTTTATGAGATATTTCATGCTAGTTGCCAAATGATGGTTCCCACATGTGTTAGGTGACTCACATGGGCTGCTAAGATCTGATCATTGGAGTGTATATACCAATAGTACATACATCTAAAAGCTGTGTATTGTACGAGTACGAATACGGGTGCATACGAGTAGAATTGTTGATGAAACTGAACGAGGATGTAATTGTAAGCATTTTTGTTAAGTAGAAGTATTTTGATTAGTGTCTTGAAGTCTTTCAAAAGTGTATGAATACATATTAAAACACTACATGTATATACATTTTAACTGAGTCGTTAAGTCATCGTTAGTCGTTACATGTAAATGTTGTTTTGAAACCTTTAGGTTAACGATCTTGTTAAATGTTGTTAACCCAATGTTTATAATATCAAAAGAGATTTTAAATTATTATATTATCATGATATTATGATGTACAAATATCTCTTAATATGATATATATACATTAAATGTCGTTACAACGATAATCGTTACATATATGTCTCGTTTCAAAATCATTAAGTTAGTAGTCTTGTTTTTACATATGTAGTTCATTGTTAATATACTTAATGATATGTTTACTTATCATAATATCATGTTAACTATATATATAACCATATATATGTCATCATATAGTTTTTACAAGTTTTAACGTTCGTGAATCACCGGTCAACTTGGGTAGTCAATTGTCTATATGAAACCTATTTCAATTAATCAAGTCTTAACAAGTTTGATTGCTTAATATGTTGGAAACATTTAATCATGTAAATATCAATCTCAATTAATATATATAAACATGGAAAAGTTCGGGTCACTACAGTACTCTTATAATTTTGAGACGTTTCTCATCAATAATTGGAATCTTTTTTATTGTATTTTGTACTTTTGAGCTTTTTGGTCGTTTGCGTCTTCAATTCGTCGAATCTGTCTTTTGTCTTCACCTTTTATTATTTAAACGAATATCACTTGTAAATAGAAAAATTGCAACTAAAAGCTTGTCTTTCTTGAGGAATAATGCTATGAAATATATGTTCGTTTTTAGCATTATCATGGTCCAAAGCCCAATTATCCAATTTTAATATTTAGCCCAACATCAGGATTACTTCGGCATTAAATAAGCATAATAATAACTTAGCTACGAGACATTAAATTAAAAATAACATTAACCATAACTTACAGTGATTAAAAATAGCGTAGCATTATACGGACAGAATTTTGACTTATACCCTTACAACATTCGCTAACATACCCTTATTATTAGAATTAAAATTAAAATTATAATTATAATTAATATATATATATATATATATATATATATATATATATATATATATATATATATATATATATATATTTACGTATGAGAGAAAGGAAAGAAAAAGATATATAGATGTATTTGCTCAAAAACTGCGAAATTTATAGAGGTGGCCTGTCACCTACTACCATGCGATCGCATGTAAAATGTGCTTCCAGGCCATGCGATCGCATGGCCACTTTTTCCATCTCACAAGAGTTTGTTTCTTTCTTTGCCGACGTTTATAATATATAATATATATATATATATATATATATTAATTTTAAGAATTAATTATATATTAAATTATATTCATGTGCATAGTTGACTCATAATTTTTAGTCCGTTGCGTCGAGCGTTGAGAGTTGACTTTGGTCCCGGTTCCGGATTTTCGAACGTCCTTGCGTATAATTTAATATCTTGTACTTTGCATTTCGCATCTTGTACTCTTGTAATTTTGAGACGTTTCTTATCAATAATTGGAACCACTTTAATTGTACTTTGTACTTTTAAGCTTTTTGGTCGTTTGCGTCTTCAATTCGTCGAATCTGTCTTTTGTCTTCACCTTCTATTATTTAAACGAATATTACTTGTACATAGAACAATTTCAACTAAAAGCTTGTCTTTCTTGAGGGATAATGCTATTAAATATATGTTCGTTTTTAGCATTATCAAATATTCCCACACTTGAGCGTTGCTTGTCCTCAAGCAATATAGTCTTGAAATAAAAATACTAGAATCACTTCTTTATTCTTCACACTTTGTACATCAGTGATTTCTATACGGCGGTATGAACAATGGTAGTAACGTTGTGGTTTACAGTCCCACATGACTATAAAAATTTAGATCCTTAAAGAAATTGGATCTTTATGAAAACATTTGATCTCTTAAAAATTCAATCTAGCTTTTACCCTAGATAAGTTTTTTTTTTTTTTTTCGGAATAACCCTTCTCCGGTGTTTGCAAATTATTTTTGTGGGTTTGGTGGGTTTCAGATTTGAAAATTTTAGCTCAAAACTTATGGTTTTGTGTCACCCACTTGCTAACCTTGTATTGGGAAAGCAACACGTCCAGTATACTTGCTTCGTATATTACCGTCCGGTTGTAAAGGAAAGCGTTGAACAAGCAACTGTTAAGGCAATGTCCCCTGACATGCTTTTAATTATGGTCTATAACGTGTTGGATGCAATTACTATCCTTTGTAGGAGCAATAGTAAAGCTCACCCTATAGTTTTTCGGTCTGGCACAAGGTCCTGTCTTTGACCATACTATGCAACCAACATTCTTACGGTTGACACCCGATTTGGTTCAGGTGACCTAATGAATTCCAGGTGAATTCCTAGGATTTTACATTCAATGGTAATGAACGCATTGAAAATGGGTTTTCAGAAAATAAATCGGTTTGTAATTTTGATCAAAATATTTTCTCGTTCAAGCTTGAGTTTAGATATCATCGAATTCCATGAGTTTGTAATTCTCAATCTTTATGGTCAATCTCAAGGATTGAGTAATATCAGGCTTAAAAGCTGATTTTTAATCTTTAAGGAGATTATCCTTTCTGGGGGTCTGATTCATTTGTCTTATCAAGCTAATTTGCACGGCGCCCTCCCCATTTTACGAGACAGATCCTCTCATGGTTAGGATATGTCTGACCACTTGACGACCCTGTTTGATGCTGAGGTCCGTGGATTTCCAGCTGATTTCCGAGAAAACTTTTCAAGGTTTTTCGTACACTCTACAACTGGTCTGGACGACAACTTCATGACCTAAATCAAGAAGCACGTGTCTTTTTCGGAAGACTTTACTTCCTTTTAATGATGAAATTGATTCATCGTGTAGATCCATCTTTCTTCCAAATATATTATAGTAAATAGGGTAAAACTGATAAAATTGTCCAAAACAAAAGTATCTTCAGTTATTTGTACAAAAATATGTGATATATGTTCAACATAACTTGGTAAATTTTTCCCACACTTGGCTTTTATTTTCCTTTTTATTGTCCTCTATTCCATTTTAAATGAATTCTAACATTTTGGGTTGTTTCTCAATTTATGTATAAACATAAATATGTATAAACATGATTTTGAAATCATTTAATTGAAAATTTTGAAAAATTTTACTAGAATTGGGTAGTCAGTATATAAGACTAGGGCTGTTCTTTATTATCAGAGAGCACTAGATTCTAATACAACTACTGCGTTACTAGTATTTTTAATAGTAACCAAGTGTATAAGTCAAAAATTTTAAAAATCCGAAAGAATTTAACCCCTTCCCACACTTAAGATCTTGCAATGCCCTCATTTGCAAGAAATCAATAACAATTTAAATTATTGAGGGTGATTAGCGTAGAAAAATGATTAAATTTTACCAAAGTTTCCAAACATATTGCCGTTTGTTTTAAAAGCAAAGATTTTTAGTTTTTTTAATATTTTTGGCATACTTTAATTCAATAAGATTAAAAATAATGATAATAAAATTTCTCGTCCCTCCCTCGGGTAAAGCAATTTCGGTTCAACGACCTAGTTTTCAACTCACGACGAATTTTAAATATCAAATTTTTAACTTAATGAAATAAAGTAAATATTTGTTTTTAAATTCACACCAAACTTAAATTTAAAATGCATAAAATTTCATATTAATATTATTAATATTTTTTACATTAATTTTACAAACTTATATTAAAAATATTAATTTTTTTTAAAATACTTAAAAACTTAAATATATTGATTTTAAAAGGTTTAAAATATCAATTTAATATTTATATATTAATTTTAAAAACAAGGTAAAAATTAAAATTAAAAATCTTTTTGGTCTTTTATCCCACTTTAATCAATCAAATATTATCAAAAATATACGCCCCTCTTTTCGGTAAAGTAATTTCGGTTATATTACCTAGTTTTACTCCTGACGAATTTTTGAAATATTTTGGGTTGATTGATTAAAGATATATATACCTTAAGAATAAACGGTAAATTTCGCATTGATGTAATAAATTTTTGTATGATATTAATAATTTCGGTTACGCATACCTAATTTTATTGAATACCAATTTAATACTTTATAGCGAACGATTCAGCATTTATTATCAAAAGGTTAAAAGCAATAAAAATAAAAATAAAAACTGTACATACTTACCTATGAGAAAGAATTCTCAGAGACCTGCTTTAGCCGACTCATAGGATAGTCGGACTAATTGGTTTTCCATAGCTACATAGGCATAACCTCGAGCATTCAACGATTTTTCTTTGAAACATATGAACGGTCCTTCTCTGCATAAAGTAACGAACTCGGTATTGGAATATGTCTGATTCGTCGAGCATTTTCCTTCGTGTGACCATTTTCCGCATTTGTGACATCTTTCAAGGTGTCGAGCTCTTCTTTTCGCTGCGGATTTTGATTTTCCTTTACCAAAATGTAACTTATTATTATCGTTCCTGAGTTCTTTTCTTACTACGTCCAATTTGGCTCTTATTACTGATACCAGGTCACTCGGGAGTGTGTCATTATTACGTTTAGTGATCAAAGCGTGTAGCATTAGACCATGGTTTAGTTCACAGGAATTCTTCATCTCGTAAAACCTAAAAAAATAAAAAATCAGAATGGGGGGAGAAGACTAGTTCTTTAGGGTCTGCTAGGGAAAGACCATTCAGATTCCATTCTCGAGAACTACATGAAAACAGAATATCTAACTCTAACAGAAATACAAATTACCCTAAAAAGATTCGAACCTCCCCACACTTAGTTAGATGTGGTGCTGAAATTGTGATTAACTTTGTTTTCAATTGGACTATCAACAACTTGTATATCTTTGACTTTTGCTTCAATCCATTTGTTGATTTCCTCCGTAACTTTCACAAATTCAACTAACATTGCCTTTTCTTTTGGCGATAAATTGGATAGTAATCGGTTACCTAACTTAAAGTTTCCCTTAATCTTAGCATCGTGAATCCGTTTATAAAGTTTCTTCGTTGAACTGTTAAAAACGGGTTCATCTAATTTCGTATCATCAACGGGGTTCTTTGTGATTGGATCATTATTAAGTGTTTCTTCATCTTCCCCACACTTATGTATTTTTATTGGTCTAACAGTTTTGATTGGTGGAGATCTAAACTTTCGGTTCACAAAGGTGATCGATTTATCACCATCCCAAAGTGTCATTCTACCTTCTCTTACTTCAATGAACGCCTCGGTGGTTGCTAAAAACGGTCAACCTAAAATTAGAGGAATATCAAGGTTTTCCTCCATATTAATCACTATAAAGTTTGCAACAAAGGTCAAACTTCTCACGTTAACAAGTAAATTATTTGCTATTCCAACCGGGTGTTTAATGGTTAGGTCAAATGATTGAACACCTATTTTGGTTAGTTTTAATTTACCCATACCTAATCTTTTGTATAAGGAAAGAGGCATAATATTTGCACTTGCTCCTAAATCTGCGAGTCCATTATATACAGCACCATCATTAAGCAAGCAAGAAATGATAAATTCGCCCGGGTCTCCTACTTTAGTAAGTCGAGTTGATTTGTAAACCTTTTTCGGGTGTTCTTTTCTTGGTTCTTTCAATTCTATTTGAACTTCTTTTTCACATTTTTCTTCGTTTCTTGGAATGGGAGGTTTGTATAAGAATTCTTCTTCATCACTCCAATTTGAATCCTCCCTATTTTCCAATTTTGATTTTTCATATGTTGTTGATAACATATTTATGTTTTCATTTTGAAGGTTTTCTTGGGTCGTGAAATTATGATTGACTTCATTGTCAACTTCCATCGGACCATGTATGTAATGTTTAACTTTGTGACCATTAACTTTAAATTCAATCCCATTTGAATTTATTAACTCTATTGTTCCGTATGGGAAAACTCTTTTGACTATGAATGGTCCAGACCATCTTGATTTCAATTTTCCAGGAAATAGCTTGAATCGTGAATTGAAAAGAAGAACTCTGTCTCCTTCTTTAAATTCTTTTGAACTTCTGATTCTTTTATCATGCCATTTCTTCGTTCTTTCTTTATAGATTAACGAATTTTCGTATGCTTCATGTCTCAATTCTTCTAACTCGTTTAGTTGACTTAATCATAGACGTCTGGCTTCATGTAAATCAAGATTACATGTCTTCAAAGCCCAAAATGCTTTGTGTTCAATTTCTACTGGAAGATGACATACTTTTTCGTAAACGAGTTTAAAAGGTGTGGTTCCAATTGGAGTTTTGTAGGCTGTTCTAAAAGCCCAGAGTGCATCCTCCAATTTCATGGACCATTCCTTTGGATTTGATCCTACGGTTTTCTCTAGAATACGTTTTAATGCTCGGTTGGTATTTTCAACTTGTCCACTTGTTTGTGGATGATAAGCAGTGGAGATTTTATGAGTTACTCCATATCTTTTAAGAACTTTCTCAAGTTGATTATTACAAAAATGAGTACCCCGATCACTTATTAAAGCTTTCGGTGTTCCAAACCTGGCAAAAAGACGTTTTAAAAAGTTGACTACAACTCGTGCATCGTTAGTTGGGAGAGCTTGTGCTTCCGCCCATTTAGATACATAATCAATGGCAACGAGAATGTAGAGATTATTATGAGATTTTGGAAATGGACCCATAAAATCAATACCCCAAATGTCAAATACTTCACATACTTGAATGACATTTTGTGGCATTTCATCACGTTGACTTATTTTTTCGGCCCTTTGACAAGCATCACAGAATTTGCAAAGAAGGTGTGCGTCTTTGAAAATTGTAGGCCAATAGAATCCAGCATCGTAAACTTTTCTTGCTGTGAGTTGAGGCCCATAATGCCCTCCTGTTGGTCCTATGTGACAATAGTTTAAGATTTGACTAGCTTCATCTCCGAATACACATCGGCGTATTATTCCATAGGGACAACTTTTAAACAAATGTGGATCTTCCCAGAAATAGTGTTTTATATCACTAAAGAATTTCTTTCGTTTTTGGTACGATAATCATTTTTCAAGGAATCCACATACTAAGTAGTTTGCATAGTCTGCAAACCATGGAATTTCATTATAATCTATCTTTAATAGATATTCATCAGGAAAGTTGTCTTGTATGGCCGATTCATTTAGAACTTCTAATTCAGAATTTTCAAGACGAGAAAGATGATCAGCGGCGAGATTTTCTGCTCCCTTTTTATCTCGGATTTCAATATCGAACTCTTGTAAGAGTAAGATCCAACGGATTAATCTTGGTTTAGCATCTTGTTTCGAAAATAGGTATCTAAGAGCAGAATGGTCAGTATAGACCACCGTTTTAGCTAGAACGAGATATGAACGAAATTTGTCAAAAGCAAAGACAATAGCAAGGAGTTCTTTTTCAGTAGTTGTGTAATTCGTCTTACTAGCATAATATATAGGTTGAAATCTTTTTTCAATCCTTTGTCCTAAAACGGCTCCCATTGCAAAATCACTTCCATCGCACATTAGTTCAAAAGGTAGATTCCAATTTGGAGTTATCATGATCGGCGCATTAGTAAGTTTTTCTTTAAGAATATTAAAAGATTTGATACATTCATCTGAAAAGATAAATGGAGCATCCTTTTCTAGGAGTTTATTCATAGGAGTGGCAATTTTAGAAAAATCTTTTATGAAACGTCGGTAAAAACCGGCATGCCCTAGAAAACTCCTAACTCCTCTAACATTGGTGGGATGTGGAAGTTTAGAAATTACATCTACTTTAGCTCTATCCACTTCGATTCCTTCCTTTGAAATTTTATGTCCAAGAACGATGTCTTCTTTAACCATGAAATCGCATTTCTCCCAATTAAGTACTAGATTTGATTGTTCGCATCTAATAAGAATTCGTTCAAGATTAACTAGATATGATTCAAATGTATCACCGAAGACTAAAAAGTCATCCATGAAAACTTCCATGCATTCTTCTATCCTGTCGTGAAAAATCGCCATCATGCACCTTTGAA
Organism: Rutidosis leptorrhynchoides; assembly: GCF_046630445.1. Lineage (NCBI taxonomy): Eukaryota > Viridiplantae > Streptophyta > Magnoliopsida > Asterales > Asteraceae > Rutidosis > Rutidosis leptorrhynchoides. The sequence continues at coordinate 264,138,982 of NC_092333.1, read as the reverse complement.
AGGTTGCAGGGGCGTTGCAAAGTCCAAATGGCATGCGTTTGTAAGCAAAAGTACCATAAGGGCACGTGAATGTGGTTTTCTCTTGATCCTCGGGTGCTATTGGAATTTGAAAATATCCGGAGAAACCATCAAGAAAACAATAGTAACTATTTCTGGCTAATCTTTCCAACATTTGATCAATGAAAGGTAAGGGAAAGTGATCTTTTCTGATGGCATCATTTAATTTTCTATAATCAATACAAATACGCCATCCTGTTACAATCCTAGTAGGAATAAGCTCATTTTTCTCATTTGTGATGACAGTCATGCCACCCTTCTTAGGTACGCATTGAACTGGGCTTACCCATGGACTATCAGAGATTGGATAAATTAAACCTGCATCAAGCAGTTTAATAATTTCTTTCTTAACAACATCTTGCATATTAGGATTTAGTCTTCGTTGGCGTTGCACATATGTTTTATGACCTTCTTCCATAAGGATTGTATGTGTGCAATACGAAGGACTTATTCCTTTAATATCATGAATTTTCCATGCAATAGCTGGTTTATGAGCTTTTAACACAGAAATGAGTTGTGATTTTTCATTTTCAGTAAGAGAAGACGATATTATTACAGGTAATTTAGATTCACCATGTAAATAAGCATATTCCAAATGGTTTGGAAGTTTCTTTAACTCTAATGTCAGTGGTTCTTCTATCGATGATTTGTATCGATATATGTCTTCTTCTTTTAGCATTTGAATTTCTTCTGTTGTTGGTTCATATCCATTAGCTATAAGTGTAGCTAATATTTCAGTTTCATCAATTGGTTCAGTTCCTTCTCCTAAAGAACATTCTCCTATTCCTTGTAGTTCTGGAAATTCTTCTATCAATTCTGCATGTGAATCTATAGTTTGAATATAATAACATGTATCATCTACAGATTGCGGTTGTTGCATTGCTCTATCAACAGAAAAGGTAACACTCTCGTCCTCTATACTTAGGGTCAGTTTTGTAGCGACCCGACAAAATCATCATTTAACGACGCCGTCTACGTAGGTCCCATTACATGGTCATAAGTCTTTAAGACAACGTTTGACCGAAAACATGTCGCATTCATTTCATAAGTATGGATGTTTCAAGGTTTACAAAGTAGCTCGACAACTAGTTACATAACAAAGTTTAAAGTACAAATGAAACATATGCGACACAATTTGAAAGTAGTCAAAAGACGCTCCACGTATGCAAGTATACTCGACATCCAATGCAAGTATCAAAAAGAATGAGCGGAAGCATGTATCATTAAGCATTCAAGGACCTAAGAAAACATAAAAGAATCTGTCAACGAAAACGTTGGTGAAATCATAGTTGTATGCATAAAGTATAATTGTATCGCAAGGTTTAGTATAAATCGTTTATCAAGAGTATACATCTCAAAAGATGTGTTTGTATCACAAGCACCCAATTATCAAGCTTAACTGAATCTTACCTCTGTATAATAGTGTTAGAAACTACAAAGTTAAAGTTGTAAGGTTTTCCCTGTTCGGGTTACCCGGGAAGGGCGAGTAATCCGACCCCATACTCTAGTGTACGCAGCCCATCAGGAATACTCCCTGGCTGTTTCCAACCCTTCCCTGGCCACCCCAAGAATTGAACCTGAGACCTCTTGCAAGGATCTCAGGGCCCCAACCACTTGGGCTACCTTGGGATGGTATTACTATACATCAAAAGTACGTTTCATTCATCTGAATGAGGGTTCGTCAAACCCGCATGGCCACACAACATAATTTCTCGCTTACACTCTACTAGTGTAAGTAATGATAATTAGACTTGAGGATTTTCGTTCTGACTCGTATGTATCTTTACTTTCGTATAGTATTCAAAGTATCAAAGTATGAAAAGTATATATATACATGTGAAAAGTATATATAAGTATGTAATGTATATGTTTTCTCATCCCACGATTTTAAAAGTTTAAAAGTATTTGAAAAGTGGGGCTATGATCTCACCTTGAGTGTATGAATGTAAATTTACTCCAACAAGTAACGTGTGCAAGAAAAATGCTAGTCTCGACCTAAACAAATAGGTTGTATCAATAACGATAGTCACGATTGGTCAAAGATGTTCAATTAGTCCTATAGCTCGTTACGACTCGATTATGTAGCATGTGAATCAAATTGTCCAAGTTTCATGTAAGATACAGGTATAGAAACAAGTTAGAAAGATTGCATAATCAGTTAGTTAAGTTTGACAAAAAGTCAAACTTTGGTCGGTCAAAGTCAATGAAAAAGTCAACACGTTCGGGTCGGGTCCCGAACTATTTTTCTGATTTTTTTATTCATATATAAGTATGTTAGAACAGGTCTCTTGTGAAACGGAGGTCCATAGAGTGCCAAACATTTTTCGTATATTGGACAAGGTGGTCAGAAGCTGGACACGCCTTATGTCGCGCCACGACAAAGGCTGGCCGCACAACGGCATTACACGCGAGCTGGTACCTGGCCAGTTTCAGTTTTCTAAGTCTCTAATAAACATTTAAACTAACAAAAAACACAAACCGTAAACACTTAGAACTCGTATCTTATATCATTGGAAAGGTAATTTGATAAGGAACACGACTAAGCACATTTCAACAACCAAAAACATCATTTGCAATAACCGACTTTTCAAATCCAATGATCAATCAATGCACACATTTAATGCTTCAAATTTTACAAGTGCACATTTATGATTCGGGCATTTAATGCATACATAAAACACGCCGTTTTGTAGATAATCAAGCATACAATACAACTAACTACTTACTAACAATAATTCATGGCATTCAATGCATCAAATATTCATTTCAAGCTTATCAAACCCTAACCCAAATTCACCAAAATCACTAATCAAGTTTATGAAGTTTTCTAAAACAACCTACACATCAAATTGAAGCTAGTGATGTTAGGAACACGTTTAATACATGCATTTATAACATTTAACAACAATTAAGCAACCAAATCATCAATCAAACAAACCAAACTTTCAAGTTCATGCTAGTTATCAAAAATAACAAGATCGAACATATAAATCATATATTCATGTTAGACTTGAGCCATAGACACTAATTAACAACTTTATAAGTTAAAAACATCAAGAACACAAAATCTAGTGATTTTAGAAAGTTATCCAAATGTAATGAAACCGGTATGGAATCGAAGAGGAAGTTGCAAGGATTTCAAATATGTAATTTGTTTTGCAAGACACCCGCTAGCTTGGATTTAGATGATGATTCTTGAAATGGAGAAATGAGAGAAAATTGGAGAGTATTGAAAGAAAAAGGAAAATGAAATGGAAAAGAAAGAGGAGGTGGGTTGACTAGTCAAATGCTAGTCACCTCTTTGGCATTTTGGCGAAACTAGTCCCTCGAGTTCGGTTGCGGGTGCGTGAATTACCTAAACGAGATATTTTTTTAAAACGCGTATTAATGGGAGATGTTATAAACATATAATGGAATTTAAATAGTTAAACAGAAATGTAAACGGAAAAAGGCGGGATGTTACATTACCTACTCCTTAAAAGAAATTTCCTCCCGAAATTTAAGTAGGCGTAGAAGTCGTTGTTTCTTCCTCGGAATCTTGCGTTTCCAGAACCGGGAATAGATGAGGGTATTTCCTTTGCATTTGATCTTGCCTTTCCCAAGTAAACTCGGGTCCTCTTTTGGCGTTTCAACGGACTTTAACAATCAGAATTCGACTTTGTTTCAATGTCTTGACGGAGGTGTCCACAATTTCAACCGGTTCCTCCACAAAATGAAGTTTGTCATCAATAGTAAGCTCCTCGAGAGGAATGATGATATCGGGTTCGGCAAGGCACTTTTTCAAGTTAGACACATGGAAGGTAGGATGAATGAAGCTCAATTGAGGTGGAAGATCTAAACGATAAGCAACGGTTCCAATACGCTCCAAGATTTCGAAAGGACCAATATACCGCGAATTTAGCTTTTCGCGTTTCCCAAAACGGATTACACCTTTCCAAGGTGCGACATTTAACATTACTCGGTCACTGACTTGAAATTCGAGGTCGTTGCGTCTTTTGTCGGTGTAGCACTTTTGATGACTCCGGGCCGTCTGAAGCCTATCTCGGATTTGTACGATCTTCTCGGTGGTTTCGTGAATGAGTTCGGGTCCGGCGATTTGCACGTCGCCTACCTCGGCCCAACAAAGAGGTGAACGACATTTTCGGCCATATAGCGCTTCAAAAGGTGCGGCTTTAATACTCGCGTGATAACTATTGTTGTAAGAGAACTCGGTGAGAGGCAAGTGCTTATCCCAAGCTTTTCCAAAGTCGACAACGCAAGCTCATAGCATGTCTTCTAAAGTTTGAATTGTGCGTTCGCTTTGTCCGTCGGTTTGTGGATGATATGCGGTGCTCATGTCTAAACGCGTTCCCAACGCTTCTTGTAAAGTACGCCAAAATCTAGAAACAAAACGGCCATCTCAGTCGGAGATAATCGATAAAGGTACACCGTGTCGGGCTACGATCTCCTTGATGTAAAGTTGTGCAAGTTTCTCCATTTTGTCAGTTTCTTTCATAGCGAGAAAGTGTGCGGATTTGGTGAGACGGTTAACAATAACCCAAATGGTATCATAACCGCCCGTTATCTTTGGTAACTTGGTGGTGAAGTCCATCGTTATTCTTTCCTACGTCCATTGCGGGATTTCGGGTTGTTGAAGTAACCCGGACGGTCTTTGGTGTTCGGCTTTGACTTTGGAACATTTCAAACACTTGGCAACATAAGTAGCTACGTCTCTTTTGATATTCGGCCACCAATATTGTTCTTTAAGGTCGTGGTACATCTTATTGCCACCGGGGTGAATCGAGTATCGTGACTTATGGGCTTCATCTAAAATAAGGCTTCGTAGGTCTCCATATCTAGGCACCCAAATCCTTCTGGCGAAATATCGGAGTCTGGTCTCCCTAATTTTGAATCCAGAGACGAGAATGTTCAAGAGCTCGTGTGAAACGTTTTCATCCTTGAGAGCCTCATCTTGGGCTACCCGAATTTGGCTATTAAGGTTGGTGTGGATGGTGATGTTTAAGGCTCGGACACGAAGAGGCACCGCTCTTTCTTTTCGACTTAAGGCATCGGCTACTACATTTGCCTTTCCAGGATGGTAACGAAGCTCGCAATCGTAATCGTTTAAGGTTTTAATCCACCTGCGTTGTCTCATGTTTAGTTGCTTTTGGTCGAAAATGTGTTGGAGACTTTTGTGATCGGTGAAGATGGTACTCTTGGTTCCATAAAGATAGTGTCTCCACATTTTAAGTGCAAAGACAATGGCTCCAAGTTCGAGATCATGTGTCGTGTAGTTTCGTTCATGAATTTTGAGTTGTCGAGAAGCATAAGAAATGAATTTCGTTCGTTGCATCAACACACACCCAAAACCATGTTTTGAGGCGTCGCAATACACAACAAAATCATCGTTGCCTTCAGAAAGTGACAAGATAGGAGCGGTGGTTAGCTTCATTTTCAAGATTTGAAATGCGGATTCTTGTTCGGTCGCCCAAACGAATTTTCTTCCCTTATGAGTTAACGCGGTTAGAGGACGAGCGACCAAAGAGAAATATTTGATGAATCTACGATAGTATCCGGCGAGAACCAAGAATTGACAAATGTGAGTAGGAGTAGTAGGAGTCTCCCATTTACTAATGGCTTCGATTTATGATGGATCGACTTTAATACCTTAGTCACTTACAACATGACCAAGAAAATGAACTTCCTTCAACCAAAATTCACACTTGGAGAATTTGGCATAGAGTCGTTCTTGTCTTAAAAGTTCAAGCACAAGTCGGAGGTGTTCCGAGTGTTCTTCTTCGCTTTTAGAATAAACCAAAATATCATCGATGAACACGATAATGAATTTGTCAAGATACGGTTTGCACACGCGGTTCATAAGATCCATGAACACCGCCGGTGCATTAGTGAGACCAAATGGCATTACAAGAAATTCATAACTACCATAACGATTCCGAAAAGCGGTTTTGGAGACATCTTCCCCCTTAACCCTTAATTGATGATAACCCGAGCGGAGATCAATTTTTGAATATACACAAGACCCTTGTAGTTGATCAAAGAGGTCATCGATGCGAGGAAGAGGATATCGGTTCTTAACCGTTAATTTGTTTAGTTCACGATAATCAATGCACATTCGTAGGTATCCGTCTTTCTTTTTAACAAACAAAATCGGAGCGCCCCAAGGTGAATGACTAGGTTGGATAAAATCACGATCAAGTAGTTCTTGGATTTGACTTTGAAATTCTTGCATTTCGGATGGAGCGAGTCTATATGGTGCACGTGCTATGGGTGCGGCTCCCGGAATAAGAACGATTTGGAATTCAACCGGTCGATGAGGTGGAAGACCCGGCAATTCGTTGGGAAATACATCGGAAAAGTCACTAACAATTGGCACATCATCGATATGCTTCTCATCGGACTCGACTTTCTTGATGTGAGCAAGGATCGCAAAACAACCCTTACGGAGTAGTTTTCTAACTTTAATGCACGAAACGAGGTTGAGTCTGGTGCAACTCTTATCGCCATAAACAATCAAAGGTTCACCATTCTCGATAGGAATTCGGATTGCGTTAAGATCACAAAGAATGTGAGATTTCATTTTGGCTAGCCAATTCATACAGATTATTACATCGAAGCTTCCTAGTTCCATGGGTATCAAGTCAATTTCAAACTCATTGCCCAAAATGTTTAACGTACACCCCTGGTAATATGTGTCGGCACTCAATAGTTTCCCGTTGGCCACTTCAATGGTATAAGTGGTATCTAGTGGAAGTGGTGGAGTGCTAAAAGAATGAGTCAAAGTCTTGGATACAAAACTCTTATCGGCACCCGAATCGAATAAACAAGTAACATAAGTGTTGTTGAGGAGAAACGTACCCGTGACTAATTCATTGTCATCTCCGGCTTCCTCGGTGTTGATGTTGAAAGCTCAGCCGCGCGTATTGGGGTTATCTTTCTTCTTCGGGCATTAGTTTCTATAATGGCCTGTTTGGCCACATTCATAACAAGTGCCCGTCTTTGGTGCATTGGGCCCCTTTTGAGCAACGGGAGCGGTGTTTCTACATTCGTGGGCCAAATGGCCACTCTTTTGACACTTGATGCAATACGGCCTTCCACATTCACCCAAATGATGTTTGTGGCACTTGTTGCAAAACGGTAAAGTTCTGGCATAACCTTTCTTACCGTCGGGAGTGAAGGCTTCTTGGCGGGGTTGTTGTTGTAGTTGCTTGATTGAGAGGATTCCCACTTTCTTTTGTTGCTGCCCATTTTATCCTCGGCCTTAGGAGCCAGCACTACTACTTCATCCACCATTTCTATTAATTGGCGAGCTATGTTCAAAGCGGCTTGGTGATTCGCGGGTTTGGAGGACATCACACCTTGTTTGATGCTCTTTGGAAGACCATCCATATAGAGTTCAACCCTTTGAGATTCGGGGTTCACGAGATTAGGACCCATCAAGGATAGCTCGGCGAAGCGTTGGTTATAGGCCTTGACATCGTTTCCGACCGCCTTCAAAGTTCTTAGCTCTTGTTCGAGCTTTCGGGTTTCTTTGCGAGGGAAGTATTCAACAATCATCTTTTCCCTTAATTCGGCCCAAGAGAGGGCATGAGCTTCATCGGTACCCACTGATTGAACATAGATGTTCCACCACGTGAGGGCGACACCGGCGAAAGTGTGAGTGGAGTATTTGACCTTGTCTTGGTCCCGAAAACCGCTTATGCTAAAGACGGCCTCTGTTTGTTCGAACCATCGAGTGAGTGTAACCGGTCCCCCGGTTCCATCATAAATGTGAGGTTTGCACCCCATAAAAGCCTTGTAGGAGCTTGGTTGTTGTGGTTGTTGTTATTGTTGTTGTTGGAGGAGTGACCGGCCATGGCCGCCTCTACGGCGGTGGCCACCATTCGTTGTAGTACTTGTTCGAGAGTCTCATGGCGTGGCACGCGACGAGGAGGCATTGTTCCTTCAAAACACAAGAATACCGTTGATTAGTATTTTTAATAATACTAATCATGATATGGAATAAGGATAGATAGAAAAATTTTCCTTGACTCGCCTTAAATTCTTTATGCTACAATGTCGGAACGTTCATATGAGTCACCGTAATATAATCCCGGAAATTATATTACCCTAATTCATATGTGCATTCGACATTATTTCACTAAGTCAAGGTGGCGTGTCAATTAAATTAAATAACGTGAGATTTAGATTGAATAAGAATTAGATATGATAGAAGAGTTCGAGTATAATGCACAAGTAGTTAAATAATTCCTACTTCAAGTCTATATGCCGGTTGTAGTCTAGACTCACCAATGTACCCTATGACTCGGGGTTGACACCAATGAACTCTAAATCCCTACAACCAATGCTCTGATACCATCTGTAGCGACCCGACAAAATCGTCATTTAACGGCGCCGTCTACGTAGTTCCCATTACATGGTCATAAGTCTTTAAGACAACGTTGGACCGAAAACATGTCGCATTCACTTCATAAGTATGGATGTTTCAAGGTTTACAAAGTAGCTCGACAACTAGTTACATAACAAAGTTTAAAGTACAAATGAAACATATGCGACACAATTTGAAAGTAGTCAAAACACGCTCCACGTATGCAAGTATACTCGACATCCAATGCAAGTATAAAAAAGAATGAGCGGAAGCATGCATCATTAAGCATTCAAGGACCTGAGAAAACATAAAAGAATCTGTCAACGAAAACGTTGGTGAAATCATAGTTGTATGCATAAAGTATAATTGTATCATAAGGTTTAGTATAAATCGTTTATCAAGCGTATACATCTCAAAAGATGTGTTTGTATCACGAGCACCCAATTATCAAGCTTAACTGAATCTTACCTCTGCATAATAGTGTTAGAACCTACACTATACATCAAAAGTACGTTTCATTCATCTGAATGAGGGTTCGTTAAACCCGCATGGCCACACAACATAATTTCTCGTTTACACTCTACTAGTGTAACTAATGATAATTGGACTTGAGGATTTTCGTTCTGACTCGTATGTATATTTGCTTTCGTATATTATTCAAAGTATCAAAGTATGAAAAGTATATATATACATGTGAAAAGTATATATAAGTATGTAATGTATATGTTTTCTCATCCCACGGTTTTAAAAGTATAAAAGTATTTGAAAAGTGGGGCTATGATCTCACCTTGAGTGTATGAATGTAAATTTACTCCAACAAGTAACGTGTTTAAGAACAATGCTAGTCTCGACCTAAACAAATAGGTTGTATCAATAACGATAGTCACGATTGGTCAAAGATGTTCAATTAGTCCTATGGCTCGTTACGACTCGATTATGTAGCATGTGAATCAAATTGTCCAAGTTTCATGCAAGATACAAGTATAGAAACAAGTTAAAAAGATTGCATAATCATTTCGTTAAGTTTGACAAAAAGTCAAACTTTGGTCGGTCAAAGTCAACGAAAAAGTCAACACGTTCAGGTCGGGTCCCGAACTATTTTTCTGAGGTTTTTATTCATATATAAGTATGTTAGAACAAGTCTCATTTGAAACGGAGGTCCATAGCGTGCCAAACATTTTTCGTATATTGGACAAGGTGGTCAGAAGCTGGACGCGCCTTATGTCGCGCCGCGACAAAAGCTGGCCGTGCCGCGGCATTACACGCTAGCTGGTACCTGGCCAGTTTCAGTTTTCTAAGTCTCAAATAAACATTCAAACTAACACAAAACACAAACCGTAAACACTTAGAACTCGTATCTTATATCGTTGGAAAGGTAATTTGACAAGGAACACGACTAAGCACATTTCAACAACCAAAAACATCATTTACAATAACCGACTTTTCAAATCAAATGATCAATCAATGCACACATTTAATGCTTCAAATTTTACAAGTGCACATTTATGATTCGGGCATTTAATGCATACATAAAACACGCCGTTTTGTAGATAATCAAGCATACAATACAACTAACTACTTACTAACAATAATTCATGGCATTCAATGCATCAAATATTCATTTCAAGCTTATCAAACCCTAACCCAAATTCACCAAATTCACTAATCAAGTTTATGAAGTTTTCTACAACAACCTACACATAAAATTGAAGCTAGTGATGTTAGGAACACATTTAATACATGCATTTATAACATTTAACAACATTTAAGCAACCAAATCATCAATCAAACACACCAAACTTTCAAGTTCATGCTAGTTATCAAAAATAACAAGATCGAACATATAAATCATATATTCATGTTAGACTTGAGCCATAGACACTAATTAACAACTTTATAAGTTAAAAACATCAAGAACACAAAATCTAGTGATTATAGAAATTTACCCAAATGTAATGAAATCGGTATGGAATCGAAGAGGAAGTTGCAAGGATTCCAAATATGTAATTTGTTTTGCAAGACACCCGCTAGCTTGGATTTAGATGATGATTCTTGAAATGGAGAAATGAGAGAAAATTGGAAAGTATTGAAAGAAAAAGGAAAATGAAATGGAAAAGAAAAAGGAGGTAGGTTGACTAGTCAAATGCTAGTCACCTCTTTGGCATTTTGGCGAAACTAGTCCCTCGAGTTCAGTTGCGGGTGCGTGAATTACCTAAACGAGATATTTTTTTAAAATGCGTATTAACGGGAGATGTTATAAACATATAACGGAATTTAAATAGTTAAACAGAAAAGTAAACGGAAAAAGGCGGGATGTTACAAGTTTCTTTCCAAACACGTCTATTATTGCTTTAGCTGTGTTTAAGAATGGTCTTCCTAGTATGAGAGGAACTCGAGAATCTTCTTACATATCCAGAATAACAAAATCTACTGGAAATACTAAAGTACCAACTTTAACTAGCATGTTCTCCATTATCCCTCTAGGATATTTTACTGATCGATCGACTAGTTTTATGCTTATTCCTGTTGGTTTCAATTCTCCAAGGTCTAGTTTAGCGTATAGTGAATATGGCATTAAATTTATACTAGCACCTAAGTCTGCCAATGCTTCTATTGAACTAAGACTTCCCAGAAAACATGGAATTGTAAAACTTCCTGGATCTGCAAGTTTTTCTGGTATCTTATTTAATAGCACTGCAGAACAATTAGCATTCATAGTAACAGTCGAGAGTTCTTCCATTTTCTTTCTATTTGTGATTAGATCTTTCAAGAATTTGGCATTTCTAGGCATTCCTGAAATCACATCAATGAAAGGAAGATTGACATTTATTTGTTTAAACATATCCAAGAATTTGGATTGCTCGGCTGCAAGTGTGACGACCCGGAAATTTCCGACCAAATTTAAACTTTAATCTTTATATTATTCCGACACGATAAGCAAAGTTTGTTAAGTTAAATCTCAAGAATTTTAAACTGTGTTCATACATTCATTATAACCTCGACCAAATTCCGACGATTCACGAACCGTTATATATAAATAGATATGTATATGTATATATATATATTATAACTTGAGAATATTAATAAAGTATTAAACGTATGATGCTTTACACGAACGTATTTGTTTCAATATGATTTTCGACCAAATTAAAAAATATATATATTAAATGATTGAATTATCAGAAACATTGAATTATGATTACAAGTCTCTGTTGAGAGGTCCACTATGATTTGAGAAAATCTATTCCTCTTAACGATATTCAGAATAATTTGTAAAGCTATTTATAAATAAAAACAAAAAAGTGTCATTTACGAAAGTTAGACAAAAGTTAGTGGAGAATTGGTTTCCATAATATTCTATTAATCTATTTTCAAACGTACAAAGACGTTTTCAGTTTAAAAAGAACTTTATTATTAAAACGTATATAACTTTTATAAACATCTAGAATCACTTTTGACAACTCATTACTTAACCAGTATAATAAATATAACGATATTTATATTTTATTTCATTAAATATATATACGATTTAAATTAATATTATATATATTTATACGCGTATTATACATATATAGTTTTTATACTTTTACTATACTTTAACTTTACCTTTACTTTACTTTTACTTTACATTAACTTTAATAATTCACTTTAATAATTCATACTTTAATAATTCACTTTAATAATTCATACTTTAATAATTTACTTTAATAATTCATACTTTAATAATTCACTTTAATAATTCAAAAATCTATTATAAATAGAATTCAATAGGTTTCATTATTTCATAGAAACTTGAAAATATATTTCTCTAAACTCTCTCAATCGATTTATATATATATATATATATATATATATATATATATATATATATATATATATATATATATATATATATTTGCTCTGTATTATTTCAAGATATTATTAGTATACATAAAATATTACGACGGAGTGCTGTCCGAGTGATTTCAAAATAGTTTTTTTTGAATGAGTCGAAGTTAAGGAAATTATGGGTTATAGCTATGGAGGTGATGGGTATGGTTCATGGGTATGCTCGTGAGGTCAATCTAGTGTTTATCATCTCCGTTGCGTCTACGTACTTTCCTGCAATATTGAATCTCAATATTGATACGTTCGTGAATCCGGGGCCAACCTTGCACTTGTTAAATGACGTTATATGTATTTTTACTACGAAATACAGTATTGTGAGTTTCATTTGCTCCCTTTTATATATATTTTTGGGACTGAGAATACATGCGCTGTTTTTATAAATGTTTTACGAAATAGGCACAAGTACTAAAACTAATTCTATGTGGGTTTAAACTAGAAATATACCCTTAGCTTGGTAACATTAAACTACTTGTCTATGTACGGTAGGCGCGAATCCTAAAGATAGATCTATTGGGCCTGATAAACCCCATCCTGACTATGGGATGCTTTAGTACTTCAAGGTTATTTTAAACACACCTGATCTGGTGTACTTCAGAGGGTAAAACATGAATGTTAAGGCTTGTTACCGGGTGCCTACAACTTATAGAATACTTTTATACACTTGCGAATGTACATATATTTATAAACGGAAATCTTGTGGTCTATTAATATATTGAAATGATTGTTATGATAAACCTATGAACTCACCAACCTTTTGGTTGACACTTTAAAGCATGTTTATTCTCAGGTATTAAAGAAATCTTCCGCTGTGCATTAGCTCATTTTAAGGATATTACTTGGAGTCATTCATGGCATATTTTGAAAGACGTTGCATTCGAGTCATTGAGTTCATCAAGATTATTATTAAGCCAATTATAGTTGGATGTATTATGAAATGGTGTGCATGCCGTCAACTTTCGTTGTAAAGAAAGTTTGTCTTTTAAAAACGAATGCAATGTTTGTAAAATGTATCATATAGAGGTCAAATACCTCGCGATGTAATCAACTATTATGAATCGTTTATAATGTATATGAACGGGTCCTTTCAGTTGGTATCAGAGCGGTGGTCTTAGCGAACCAGGTCTGCATTAGTGTGTCTAACTGATAGTCGTTAGGATGCATTAGTGAGTCTGGACTTCGACCGTGTCTGCATGTCAAAAGTTATGCTCATCATTTTTGTCGGAAATTACCTGCTTATCATTCTTAGTCTAGACACATCTTATTGCAATGATTGCATGAATAGTGTATAGACAAAATTCATATCTTAGCGTATCTGCTAATTCATATCTTAGCGTATCTGTTACTGTAAACTTTACCTGACATATTCCGTAAATTCCTCCGTAATCTACGAAACCTTTTGCTCTATATAATTAGAATACCACCCGATAGCCGGAAAATCATTTCATATCGAAAAATTCTTTATTCGATCGTACAAAATGGAATTTGTCATTAGTTCAAGTCCCTCGGATTCCGAAATGGAATCCCACTCAAGTTCCGAAAGCAGTGTGATCGGAATGGATCAACCAATTAGTCATCATCTATTCTGGATGAATTGAGGATGGGTTCGTAGCCTCCTTAATCATTGGAGACAAGAAGAAGGTGATCCCTTCCATCCACCACATTGTCCTCTTGGCGAAGAACCTGAAGCACTTACCGGCGAACCTATCCAAAACACCATTTTCTCTCTTATTTCTAGAGTATCTCGTCACGATTACATACTACACCAAATTCTAGATTTTATTTATCCGCTCGTCCGAACCGACAATCACCCCGGTGTAATAGAAGAAGTCAACGAGCTTCACGCTCGGGTAGTGGCTTTGGAGAATATGGTGCAAAGGTTACAAACACCACCAGCAGCACCAGCAGCATAAACAGTACCACCATCAGCAACACCAATAGTACCATCACCACCACCAACAACAACATCCACATCCCACACCGCAACATCACAATCTGTATCTCAAACATCAACGTCATACGCCCTGTAAATATCCAGGAATATCAACAACAACAAACGATGAAGTATTAATTCATAAACTTCATTGAAGAGATATCTCTGCGGCAGTTATGTAATCTCCAAAATCTTAGAGATTATTTAATTCTGACCATAAATCGGATGAGTGAAAGGAGATGGTAGAGTATAAACTTTGATCGAAAATGGTGTACGATTTACAAGCTAGAATTGTTTTACCAACAGCATCAACAGGACCGTAGCATCATCAACCCAGTCAGTGCCGTCAGTATCGTCAGAATCAACAGCACCTGTAACATCACAAACTCTGTCAGTTCAAGAATCATTGTGGACATCATTACGAATCAACAACAAATATATTGTATGAACGAGTTATGAAGTATTAACTCATTTCCAATCGAAAGATTTATATGTATATTTTATATGTATAAATTTTTAAACCGTAATAAATCTTCCCGTACTAAGCTATTATGTGTGAATCTTAACTACTCAGTTAATTCATATTACAAATTTGCAATGATGTATCCTTCGTCCGCAACTTAACCATCGTTAATTACAATCTCTGTCTCAATTCAATAAAAATCCAATTAATAATAAATCAAGTGTATTATTCGAATATATGTTTGATTTTACACTTTCATCATCGATGTACTCGAAACTTTTCAAATAACATCATTCGTACCTTGCGAAGTTCACAAGAATTTCACGAAAACCAACAAATAACAAAGTAATGATTCATAATTTCAATATTATTGAAGAAATACTTATGTAATTGATAATGCTAAAAACGAACATATATTTCATAGCATTATTCCTCAAGAAAGACAAGCTTTTAGTTGCAATTGTTCTATTTACAAGTGATATTCGTTTAAATAATAAAAGGTGAAGACAAAAGACAGATTCGACGAATTGAAGACGCAAACGACCAAAAAGCTCAAAAGTACAAAAGACAATCAAAGAGGTTCCAATTATTGATAAGAAACGTCTCGAAATTACAAGAGTACAAGATTCAAAACGCAAAATACAAAATATAAAATTGTACGCAAGGACGTTCGAAAATCCGGAACCGGGACCAGAGTCAACTCTTAACGCTCGACGCAACGGACTAAAAATTACAAGTTAACTATGCATATAAATATAATATAATATATAATTAATTATATTAATTATATATATATTATATATATATATTATAAAACCGTCGGCAGAGAAACTCCAAGGGTGTGAGCTGTAAATACATTCTCCGCGACTCGCGGAGTTTGAAGAGGATTTTGCCGCGAGTCGCGGAGCCCCAAAAATCAACTCTGGCTATAAAACAAACCGAATTCTGATCAAAATTTCATATTCTATTTTCTCTCTTCTCTCATATATACGATATATATATATATATAATTTATATTTTAATTTTAATTTTAATTATAATTCTAATAATAAGGGTATGTTAGCGAATGTTGTAAGGGTGTAAGTCGAAATTCTGTCCGTGTAACGCTACGCTATTTTTAATCATTGTAAGTAATGTTCAACCTTTTTATATTAATGTCTCGTATCTAAGTTATTATTATGCTTATTTAAAACGAAGTAATCATGATGTTGGGCTAATTACTAAAATTGGGTAATTGGGCTTTGTACCATAATTGGGGTTTGGACAAAAGAACGACACTTGTGGAAATTAGACTATGGGCTATTAATGGGCTTTATATTTGTTTAACTAAATGATAGTTTGTTAATGTTAATATAAAGATTTACAATTGGGCGTCCCTATAAATTACCATATACACTCGATCGGACACGATGGGCGGGGTATTTATATGTACGAATAATCGTTCATTTAACCGGACACGGGAATGGATTAATAACCACTAGAATAATTAAAACAGGGGTGAAATTACATTCAAGGGTAATTGGTGTAATTGTTAACAAAGTAGTAAAACCTTGGTTTACACGCAGTCGATAACCTGGTGTATTCATTAAACAAAGTATTAAAACCTTGTTACAATTCGAATCCCCAATTAGTTGGAATATTTAACTTCGGGTATAAGAATAATTTGACGAGGACACTCGCACTTTATATTTATGACTGATGGACTGTTATGGACAAAAACCAGACGGACATATTAAATAATCCAGGACAAAGGACAATTAACCCATGGGCATAAAACTAAAATCAACACGTCGAACATCATGATTACGGAAGTTTAAATAAGCATAATTCTTTTATTTCATATTTAATTTCCTTTATTTTATATTTAATTGCACTTCTAATTATCGCACTTTTATTTATTGTTATTTAATCGCACTTTTAATTATCGTACTTTTTAATTATCGCAATTTTATTTTATCGCACTTTTATTATTCGCAATTTCATTATCGTTATTTACTTTACGCTTTAATTTAAGTCTTGTATTTATTTTATATTTTACATTAGGTTTTAACTGCGACTAAAGTCTTAAAATCGACAAACCGGTCATTAAACGGTAAAAACCCCCCTTTATAATAATAATATTACTTATATATATATTTGTATTTTTATAAAAGTAAACTAATATAGCGTTGAGCTTTGTTTAAAGATTTCCCTGTGGAACGAACCGGACTTACTAAAAACTACACTACTATACGATTAGGTACACTGCCTATAAGTGTTGTAGCAAGGTTTAAGTATATCCATTCTATAAATAAATAAATATCTTGTGTAAAATTGTATCGTATTTAATAGTATTTCCTGCTAAAATTAATAACTATTTTATATACACCTCGCATAACATCAGCAATTTATAAAGTTTTAGAGATTACTCAATTCTAGTTCCAACCATAAAACAAATGAGTTTAATTTAATATTAACTCATTAAATCTATATTACATCTAAAGAAAATATACACATATATTTTCATAAAGACTGTAATAAACTTCTTTTGTACAAAATATTAATTGTGAAATTTTTTTTAACGGGTAGGTAATACCCGAGAGATATATAAATTCACAATTAATATATTACATTTTTCGAAACTGATTCAGCAATCATCAACTATACTCCCTACTTTCACAACAATCTCCATTCTTTCATATAAATCAAAACAATCATACTCATTCAAATTCAATTACATATTCTGATTTTAAAATCGCATAATTCAATTCGAAATATAACCAGTATCATCACTCTTAGATTCCTATATCTTTCAAAGCTATACTTTGACTTCAAAACTGTGTTAGAACATCATATGTATTAACGATTACAATATGTGCTCGAACCCTTCGAAATTCCTGAAGACACTTCAACTAAGGAACAATCGAGATGATGATCCAACCACATGTTACTCACAGTTATACACCTGAAAAACTCTCAAAACCCAAGTCATAGTTCGACACGTATCCGTGTTAGACCCTTTGGCATTTACTAGCTAAAATAACTTTTCAATTCCGTTTTAAAATAGACAGTTTTGTCACAGCTCCAGCAAGTCAACTTCGACTTCTCAATCAAAACAGTCTTATTATAACCTCGATAAATACGTTGCCCTTTCGCCAATGTTACTGGGGAATCGTTTATATTCACCAAATTAGCAATAAACTTACCAACAACTTCATTGATCTTTGACTTTCCAAAAAAAAAAAAAATCATTATAATTATCGAAACCCTATCATATACTCATTCGTACCTTATAACAAGAATTGCCATACCAATTATTGATAATCAGCAATCAGTATTTTGAAACCTCGCAGCATGTCTACATCAACAATTACATATACACACAACGTCTACCTTCAAGACTTACATTCTCTGAATGAGAAATTTCTGAAAAATACCCTAAACTGCGAACCAGTTCTCGAAATTTTGAAAAATACTGATGAAGCAGCAAAAACTGTAAACGACCTTAACAGTGAAAAGTTGGATGATAAAGGATAGTATATTGGCAAAGCTCAGAAAAAGAGAAGCTTTGGAACTGGAAAACGGATTGAGCAAAGTATGAAGGAGGCTGTGGACAAATCACAAAGGCTGAACCTGCTTTTAAAGAATCCAAATGATTCAGTACTTGCTGAACTCATTAACGAATACCTTGCTCCTGACTCTAAACCCCTGCGGACAATATCCTTCATCATCCTCTGATATTAGACATTCTAAGATATCATCGTTTCTTTCATTATAAATATCATCCATACTTCTGAAGATATTTTTATAATTATTCTTATCTGAAATCATTTAACTCTTCGCGCTATCTGTATTATATCATAAAAGAAACTATTTTAGTTTCTAAATTCTGAAACATTCGAGTTTAAAATAGGAATATTCTTGAAGAAGTGTTGGGAGCTGAAGCATGAGTTAGTATAATATAATGACACTTGATCAACGTGATTATATTACAGTAATTCATGCTGAGTTTCTAAATGAAACATGATAATTCACAGATCATAACGTCATCATGTGCTATGTTACACGACTCTTGTATTCTCTTTGATCTCTAAATATCAAGAAAATATTTCTTGATGATTCGGCCTTTTCCGAGGTATTCTGGTAATTTGACAAGTCAAGATCGTGCCATTACAATTTTCTTCCTAGAACATTAACAATGTTCATTCCGAAATTTATATCTGCGAATTCTGGACCATTACAAGCGGTGCTTAATCGCAAGAAGAAGAAACGAAAGGACAAAGCTCCGAACTAGAAATGGGATTATAAATCATAGCAAATAGAAGAGAGCATTAACTGTGGATGACAATGATTATAGAAGAAGCAAGGACTTTGAAATATAAGGGAAGATATAAAACCCAATAATAACCCAGAAATCACAAACCGTATATATCAATGCATATAGCAATATAAAGACACGGGAGAACTAAAAACACTATAAAACCAAGAGTATAGTAGAAGTAAATAGATTCTTCCGGAGGCAGATAAAAAAGAAGAGCGACAGATATGAAAGTGGGGAGTATATCAAGAATCAGCACTGGATGAAGCATATTGACAAATACTTTAAAATATGAGTTGAGAAGGTGTGAGTTGTAAGAAAACAAATGAGGTGAATTTATAGTGAAATATCTGACAGAGAAATCAAAATGGATTATCGCATTAATTCGAAGAGGATCATAATTTCCTTAATTGCCGAATAATCAAATCCAATATAGATTACAAAGATTTTCTTTTCGGAGATCAATCGTGATGACGTCAAAAGATACAACGAATCACTATTATCTTATTTCATTCATTTATGATAACTTCACTCACACGCTTCGAGTAATCGAATTATTTTATCCATTCTTCTTGAACATGATAAAACTCTATAATCGTTATAATAACATTCTCATTGTTAGTCATGACGACGTCGATCAAATTTCAGGGACGAAATTTCTTTAACGGGTAGGTACTGTGACGACCCGGAAATTTCCGACCAAATTTAAACTTTAATCTTTATATTATTCCGACACGATAAGCAAAGTTTGTTAAGTTAAATCTCAAGAATTTTAAACTGTGTTCATACATTCATTATAACCTCGACCAAATTCTGACGATTCACGAACCGTTATATATAAATAGATATGTATATGTATATATATATATTATAACTTGAGAATATTAATAAAGTATTAAACGTATGATACTTTACACGAACGTATTTGTTTCAATATGATTTTCGACCAAATTAAAAAATATATATATTAAATGATTGAATTATCAGAAACATTGAATTATGATTACAAGTCTCTGTTGAGAGGTCCACTATGATTTGAGAAAATCTATTCCTCTTAACGATATTCAGAATAATTTGTAAAGCTATTTATAAATAAAAACAAAAAAGTGTCATTTACGAAAGTTAGACAAAAGTTAGTGGAGAATTGGTTTCCATAATATTCTATTAATCTATTTTCAAACGTACAAAGACGTTTTCAGTTTAAAAAGAACTTTATTATTAAAACGTATATAACTTTTATAAACATCTAGAATCACTTTTGACAACTCATTACTTAACCAGTATAATAAATATAACGATATTTATATTTTATTTCATTAAATATATATACGATTTAAATTAATATTATATATATTTATACGCGTATTATACATATATAGTTTTTATACTTTTACTATACTTTAACTTTACCTTTACTTTACTTTTACTTTACATTAACTTTAATAATTCACTTTAATAATTCATACTTTAATAATTCACTTTAATAATTCATACTTTAATAATTCACTTTAATAATTCATACTTTAATAATTTACTTTAATAATTCATACTTTAATAATTCACTTTAATAATTCAAAAATCTATTATAAATAGAATTCAATAGGTTTCATTATTTCATAGAAACTTGAAAATATATTTCTCTAAACTCTCTCAATCGATTTATATATATATATATATATATATATATATATATATATATTTGCTCTGTATTATTTCAAGATATTATTAGTATACATAAAATATTACGACGGAGTGCTGTCCGAGTGATTTCAAAATAGTTTTTTTTGAATGAGTCGAAGTTAAGGAAATTATGGGTTATAGCTATGGAGGTGATGGGTATGGTTCATGGGTATGCTCGTGAGGTCAATCTAGTGTTTATCATCTCCGTTGCGTCTACGTACTTTCCTGCAATATTGAATCTCAATATTGATACGTTCGTGAATCCGGGGCCAACCTTGCACTTGTTAAATGACGTTATATGTATTTTTACTACGAAATACAGTATTGTGAGTTTCATTTGCTCCCTTTTATATATATTTTTGGGACTGAGAATACATGCGCTGTTTTTATAAATGTTTTACGAAATAGGCACAAGTACTAAAACTAATTCTATGTGGGTTTAAACTAGAAATATACCCTTAGCTTGGTAACATTAAACTACTTGTCTATGTACGGTAGGCGCGAATCCTAAAGATAGATCTATTGGGCCTGATAAACCCCATCCTGACTATGGGATGCTTTAGTACTTCGAGGTTATTTTAAACACACCTGATCTGGTGTACTTCAGAGGGTAAAACATGAATGTTAAGGCTTGTTACCGGGTGCCTACAACTTATAGAATACTTTTATACACTTGCGAATGTACATATATTTATAAACGGAAATCTTGTGGTCTATTAATATATTGAAATGATTGTTATGATAAACCTATGAACTCACCAACCTTTTGGTTGACACTTTAAAGCATGTTTATTCTCAGGTATTAAAGAAATCTTCCGCTGTGCATTAGCTCATTTTAAGGATATTACTTGGAGTCATTCATGGCATATTTTGAAAGACGTTGCATTCGAGTCATTGAGTTCATCAAGATTATTATTAAGCCAATTATAGTTGGATGTATTATGAAATGGTGTGCATGCCGTCAACTTTCGTTGTAAAGAAAGTTTGTCTTTTAAAAACGAATGCAATGTTTGTAAAATGTATCATATAGAGGTCAAATACCTCGCGATGTAATCAACTATTATGAATCGTTTATAATGTATATGAACGGGTCCTTTCAGCAAGTCTCTCTTTTCTCATTTTACTCGGGTAAGGAAGTGGTGGTTGGTATGGTTTAACATAAGGTTTATCCTTAACTGTGTTATCTTCATTAACCTTTTCAACTACCGATTCTGTTTTCTTATCTTGCTCAGGTTGTGATTTTTGTGGAGTAGGAATAGCTTCATCAGATATTACAGGCATTTCAGGTGGTTTAAGTGTAATTCCACTTCTTGTGGTAATGGCTTTAGCTGTTTCATTCTGGGGGTTAGCATTTGTATCACTAGGTAGACTTCCCAGTTTTCTTTCACCTATTAACCTTGCTAGGTTACTCACTTCTTGTTCTAAATTTTGAATAGAAGCTTGTTGATTTCTAAATGCTTAAGCATTTTGTTCATTGGTTTGTTTCTGAGATGTGAAAAATTGAGTTTGAGATTCAACTAGCTTTGACATCATATCTTCTAAATTTGGCTTTTTATTATCGGTTTGTGGTGGTTTATTTTGAAAATTAGGTCTTTGCTGATTGTAAGTATTGTTGGATATTTGTTGATTACTAGGACCTTGTTGGTTGTTGTATGGAACATTTCGGTTATAATTCTGATTTTGATTGTAGAATGGCCTTGGCGGCTGATAATTATTCTGATAATTATTTCCAGGCCTTTGGTTTATGTATGAAACATTCTCTCTTTGTTCCATTGTTAGTTCAATACTGAGACAATCTTTTGTCAAATGTGGTCCTCCACACTACTCACAACTAATTCTTATTGAGTGAATATCTTTAGTCATATTTTCCATTCGTCTCTCGATAGCATCTATCTTTGTGGAAATGGAATCTAAGTCATGGCTAGAATCGGCTCTAGCTGCTTTAGATGATCTAACGATATCTTTTTCTTGGTGCCACTCATGTGAGTGGGAAGCAGTGTTATCAATAATTTTGTAAGCATCAGTTACGGTTTTCTTCATAATGGAACCACCAGCTACTATATCGATGTCTTTCCTTGTAGTGATGTCGCAACCTTGGTAGAATATTTGTACTATTTGACAGGTGTCTAAATCATGTTGCGGACATCATCTTAATAACTTTTCAAATCTTGTCCACGCCTCATATAGAGTTTCATTTGGCTTTTGCGTGAACGTAACTATTTCTCCTTGAAGTCTCACGGCTTTAGATGCCGGAAAGAATTGTTTAAGAAATTTTTCAACTAAAACGTCCCATGTATCAATCGCCCCTTCAGGTAATGATTCTAACCAATCTTTGGCTTCTCCCTTCAAAGTCCAGGGAAATAACATGAGATATATCTGTTCATCCTTCACTTCTCGGATTTTAAATAGTGTACAGATCCTATTAAAGGTTCGAAGATGTTCATTTGGATCTTCCTTCGGTGCACCACTAAATTGGCATTGATTAGTTACCATGTGTAGGATTTGTCCTTTGATTTCATAATCTGGCGCATTAATGCCAGGTTGAATAATTGCGTAACCTTGGCCAGTGCGTTTAGCTCTCATTCGGTCTTCGATACTTAGAAGTTCCAGATTCTCCATAATTGAATTTGTTGAATCTGAATCACTAGAGGATTCTGACTTAATGGGTTGTTCCTCAACAATCTCTGTTTGAATGATTGGTGGTTCCGGAGGAAAGATTAATGGTTCAGGATCTCTGAATTGTCCCTGAATATTCTCCGGATTCTCAATTGTGAGGTCTGGTTCAAAAAATGGATTATCGGAAATTTGAATTGGAGTACTTGGTCGACTGGATGACGATTCTAAAGAAAAATCAATGGCGACAATATTTGCTAGATGTCTTGATCGAGTTACAGGTGGTGAACGTACAAAAGGTGGTGAACGTTTTGCTCGGTGCATTCACCGAATATCCTATTAGTTATAAAAGATAAAAATTATTAAAGTTATCAAATTAATAGACTTTTCTGCTTTTTCCCACGTTTCGAATAGCCAATAGATGCAGCAGGGAGCTAGAACCCTTTAAATCGGAAGCTCACAACTCAGCCACTAACAAATCCAACTATTACTACGAAGTAGAAAATGTGGATGTCTATTAATTCAACCACTAAAAATAATTTTTCGTTGAAATTTAAAGAAATTTTAGAGAAGAAATAGAAAAAAAATCTAAGTCCTAAAAACTAGAGCGGCGAAAAATAAGAAAGAAAAAGAGCGCGTCGAAAAACGTCGAAAAAAAAATAAAAGGTCGAAAAAAATATAAAAATAAGAAAGTAGTGCGTCGAAACTTAAAAAGGAACTAAAAACTAAAAAGTTGCGTCTAAAAATATTAAAGCTTAAAAGAAATAGTATATCTAAAACGGAAAAAACTTAAAAAGGTACTAAATTTTATAAAACGGCGCCGCAAAATTCAAAAGCACCTAAATCATAGTCTAAAGAAAAAGCACTTAAGGGATTTTACGGCAAAGCCTAAAAATCTAGAAATAAAAATAACTATGGCAAAAACTATAACTTAGAACTAAATACGAGCGAAAAATACAAATATTACGCTAAAACGAATAAAAAGAAACAAAATATAAAAATAAAGTTAAAGTTGTAAAAAAATGCAATTTTTATAAAAATATTATTTTTATATTATTTATTTTATAAAACTATTAATTTTATAAATTATTAAAACTAAATAAACTAAATAATACAAATTAATAATAAAAACTAAAACAAATAATTAAAAATACTAAACCTAAATAGGGTTTAATTAAATAATAATAATAATAATTATTACGTAATAATTGCTGGAACCAGTCAACTGTGGCGTGTCAGACAGCTTCATGCGGTCGCATGATGTTTTGCTTTCGGGCTCATGCGATCGCATGAGCTAGGGTTTCGGGCCAGGTTCTGGGCTGCTACAGTACCGGGCCGTTTGATTTCTTTTATTTTTTTTTGTTTTTCTGTTTTAATTTAAATAAAAAAATAAATAACTTAAATAAAAATTTAATTTTAAAAACTAAAAAAAAAATACTTTTATAAATTTTTAACAACTCTTAATAACAAATATATAGATTTTTCTTTTTTATATTTTTGGTTTTTAATAATTAAAACGTATATTTTTACAAAAAAGGAACTTTATAAAATTTTTTTTTTTTATATTTAGCGTTGCCCTTTCGGCGTTTAACTTTCCCCGGCAGCGGCGCCAAAAATACTTGATGTGTGCGAGGTGTACTAGGAAATAGTATTAATTTTTACAAAGAAATACTATTAAATACGATACAATTTTACACAAGATATTTATTTATTTATAGAATGGATATACCTAAACCTTGCTACAACACTTAAAGGCAGTGTACCTAATCGTACAGTAGTGTAGTTTTTATTAAGTCCGGTTCGTTCCACAGGAATCTGTTAAACAAGCTTAACGCTATATTAGTTTTAACTTATAACTGTAAAAATACAAAAATATATATAAGTAGTATTATTATTATAAAGGGGGTTTTTACCATTTAATGATCGGTTTGTCGATTTTAAAACTTTATTCGCAGTTAATGAAATGTCCCGTTCTTATTGATTAAAAACGTTCCATATTAATTGATTTCGTTGCGAGGTTTTGATCTCTATATGAGATATTTTTCAAAGACTGCATTCATTTTAATACAAACCATAACCTTTATTTCATCAATAAAGGTTTAAAAAGCTTTACGTAGATTATCAAATAATGATAATCTAAAATATCATGTTTACACACGACCATTACATAATGGTTTACAATACAAATATGTTACAACAAAATAAGTTTCTTGAATGCAGTTTTTACACAATATCATACAAGCATGGACTCCAAATCTCGTCCTTATTTAAGTATGCGACCGCGGAAGCTCTTAATAATCACCTGAGAATAAACATGCTTAAAACGTCAACAAAAATATTGGTGAGTTATAGGTTTAACCTATATATATCAAATCATAATAATAGACCACAAGATTTCATATTTCAATACACATCCCATACATAGAGATAAAAATCATTCATATGGTGAACACCTGGTAACCGACATTAACAAGATGCATATATAAGAATATCCCCATCATTCCGGGACACCCTTCGGATATGATATAAATTTCTAAGTACTAAAGCATCCGGTACTTTGGATGGGGTTTGTTAGGCCCAATAGATCTATCTTTAGGATTCGCGTCAATTAGGGTGTCTGTTCCCTAATTCTTAGATTACCAGACTTAATAAAAAGGGGCATATTCGATTTCGATAATTCAACCATAGAATGTAGTTTCACGTACTTGTGTCTATTTTGTAAATCATTTATAAAACCTGCATGTATTCTCATCCCAAAAATATTAGATTTTAAAAGTGGGACTATAACTCACTTTCACATATTTTTACTTCGTCGGGAAGTAAGACTTGGCCACTGGTTGATTTACGAACCTATAACAATATATACATATATATATCAAAGTATGTTCAAAATATATTTACAACACTTTTAATATATTTTGATGTTTTAAGTTTATTAAGTCAGCTGTCCTCGTTAGTAACCTATAACTAGTTGTCCACAGTTAGATGTACAGAAATAAATCGATAAATATTATCTTGAATCAATCCACGATCCAGTGTATACGTATCTCAGTATTGATCACAACTCAAACTATATATATTTTTGAATCAACCTCAACCCTGTATAGCTAACTCCAACTTTCACATATAGAGTGTCTATGGTTGTTCCGAAATATATATAGATGTGTCGACATGATAGGTCGAAACATTGTATACGTGACTATGGTATCTCAAGATTACATAATATACAATACAAGTTGATTAAGTTATGGTTGGAATATATTTGTTACCAATTTTCACGTAGCTAAAATGAGAAAAATTATCCAATCTTGTTTTACCCATAACTTCTACATTTTAAATCCGTTTTGAGTGAATCAAATTGCTATGGTTTCATATTGAACTCTATTTTATGAATCTAAACAGAAAAAGTATAGGTTTATAGTCGGAAAAATAAGTTACAAGTCGTTTTTGTAAAGGTAGTCATTTCAGTCGAAAGAACGACGTCTAGATGACCATTTTAGAAAACATACTTCCACTTTGAGTTTAACCATAATTTTTGGATATAGTTTCATGTTCATAATAAAAATCATTTTCTCAGAATAACAACTTTTAAATCAAAGTTTATCATAGTTTTTAATTAACTAACCCAAAACAGCCCGCGGTGTTACTACGACGGCGTAAATCCGGTTTTACGGTATTTTTCGTGTTTCCGGGTTTTAAATCATTAAGTTAGCATATCATATAGATATAGAACATGTGTTTAGTTGATTTTAAAAGTCAAGTTAGAAGGATTAACTTTTGTTTGCGAACAAGTTTAGAATTAACTAAACTATGTTCTAGTGATTACAAGTTTAAACCTTCGAATAAGATAGCTTTATATGTGTGAATCGAATGATGTTATGAATATCATTACTACCTTAAGTTCCTTGGATAAACCTACTGGAAAATAGAAAAATGGATCTAGCTTCAACGGATCCTTGGATGGATCGAAGTTCTTGAAGCAGAATCATGACACGAAAACAAGTTCAAGTAAGATCATCACTTGAAATAAGATTGTTATAGTTATAGAAGTTGAACCAAAGTTTGAATATGATTATTACCTTGTATTAGAATGATAACCTACTGTAAGAAACAAATATTTCTTGAGGTTGGATGATCACCTTACAAGATTGGAAGTGAGCTAGCAAACTTGAAAGTATTCTTGATTTTATGTAACTAGAACTTGTAGAATATATGAAGAACACTTAGAACTTGAAGACAGATCTTGAGAGAGATCAATTAGATGAAGAAAATTGAAGAATGAAAGTGTTTGTAGGTGTTTTTGGTCATTGGTGTATGGATTAGATATAAAGGATATGTAATTTTGTTTTCATGTAAATAAGTCATGAATGATTACTCATATTTTTGTAATTTTATGAGATATTTCATGCTAGTTGCCAAATTATGGTTCCCCCATGTGTTAGGTGACTCACATGGGCTGCTAAGAGCTGATCATTGGAGTGTATATACCAATAGTACATACATCTAAAAGCTGTGTATTGTACGAGTACGAATACGGGTGCATACGAGTAGAATTGTTGATGAAACTGAACGAGGATGTAATTGTAAGAATTTTTGTTAAGTAGAAGTATTTTGATAAGTGTATTAAAGTCTTTCAAAAGTGAATAAATACATATTAAAACACTACATGTATATACATTTTAACTGAGTCGTTAAGTCATCGTTAGTCGTTACATGTAAGTGTTGTTTTGAAACCTTTAGGTTAACGATCTTTTTAAATGTTGTTAACCCAATGTTTATAATATCAAATGAGATTTTAAATTATTATATTATCATGATATTATCATGTATGAATATCTCTTAATATGATATATATATGTTAAATGTCTTTACAACGATAATCGTTACATATATGTCTCGTTTAAAAATCATTAAGTTAGTAGTCTTGTTTTTACATATGTAGTTCATTGTTAATATACTTAATGATATGTTTACTTATCATAGTATCATGTTAACTATATATATATATATATATATCCATATATATGTCATCATATAGTTTTTACAAGTTTTAACGTTCGTGAATCACCGGTCAACTTGGGTGGTCAATTGTCTATATGAAACATATTTCAATTAATCAAGTCTTAACAAATTTGATTGCTTAACATGTTGGAAACATTTAATCATGTAAATATCAATCTCAATTAATATATATAAACATGGAAAAGTTCGGGTCACTACAGTACCTACCCGTTAAATAAATTTCGTCCCGAAATTTTAAGCTGTTGAAGGTGTTGACGAATCTTCTGGAAATAGATGCGGGTATTTCTTCTTCATCTGATCTTCATGATCCCAGGTGAACTCGAGTCCTCTACGAGCATTCCATCGAACCTTAACAATTGGTATCTTGTTTTGCTTAAGTCTTTTAACCTCACGATCCATTATTTCGACGGGTTCTTCGATGAATTGAAGTTTTTCGTTGATTTGGATTTCATCTAACGGAATAGTGAGATCTTCTTTAGCAAAACATTTCTTCAAATTCGAGACGTGGAAAGTGTTATGTACAGCCGCGAGTTGTTGAGGTAACTCAAGTCGGTAAGCTACTGGTCCGACACGATCAATAATCTTGAATGGTCCAATATACCTTGGATTTAATTTCCCTCGTTTACCAAATCGAACAATGCCTTTCCAAGGTGCAACTTTAAGCATGACCATCTCTCCAATTTCAAATTCTATATCTTTTCTTTTAATGTCAGCGTAGCTCTTTTGTCAACTTTTGGCGGTTTTCAACCGTTGTTGAATTTGGATGATCTTCTCGGTAGTTTCTTGTATAATCTCCGGACCCGTAATCTATCTATCCCCCACTTCACTCCAACAAATTGGAGACCTGCACTTTCTACCATAAAGTGCTTCAAACGGCGCCATCTCAATGCTTAAATGGTAGCTGTTGTTGTAGGAAAATTTTGCTAACGGTAGATGTCGATCCCAATTGTTTCCGAAATCAATAACACATGCTCGTAGCATGTCTTCAAATGTTTGTATTGTCCTTTCGCTCTGCCCATCAGTTTGTGGATGATAGGCAGTACTCATGTCTAGACGAGTTCCTAATGCTTGCTGTAATGTCTGCCAGAATCTTGAAATAAATCTACCATCCCTATCAGAGATAATAGAGATTGGTATTCCATGTCTGGAGATGACTTCCTTCAAATACAGTCGTGCTAACTTCTCCATCTTGTCATCTTCTCTTATTGGCAGGAAGTGTGCTAATTTGGTGAGACGATCAACTATTACCTAAATAGTATCAAAACCACTTGCAGTCCTTGGCAATTTAGTGATGAAATCCATGGTAATGTTTTCCCATTTCCATTCCGGGATTTCGGGTTGTTGAAGTAGACCTGATGGTTTCTAATGCTTAGCTTTGACCTTAGAACACGTCAAACATTCTCCTACGTATTTAACAACATCGGCTTTCATACCCGGCCACCAAAAATGTTTCTTGAGATCCTTGCACATCTTCCCCGTTTCAGGATGTATTGAGTATCTGGTTTTATGAGCTTCTCTAAGTACCATTTCTCTCATATCTCCAAATTTTGGTACCTAAATTCTTTCAGCCCTATACCGGGTTCTGTCTTCCCGAATATTAAGATGCTTCTCCGATCCTTTGGGTATTTCATCCTTTAAATTTCCCTCTTTTAAAACTCCTTGTTGCGCCTCCTTTATTTGAGTAGTAAGGTTAGTGTGAATCATTATATCCATAGATTTTTACTCGAATGGGTTCTCTGTCCTTTCTGCTCAAGGTGTCGGCTACCACATTTGCCTTCCCCGGGTGGTAACGAATCTCAAAGTCGTAATCATTCAACAATTCAATCCACCTAAGCTGCCTCATATTCAGTTGTTTCTGATTAAATATGTGTTGAAGACTTTTGTGGTCGGTATATATAATACTTTTGACCCCATATAAGTAGTGCCTCCAAGTCTTTAATGTAAAAACAACCGTGCCTAATTCCAAATCATGCGTCGTATAATTTTGCTCGTGAATCTTCAATTGTCTAGACGCATAAGCAATCACCTTCGTTCGTTGCATTAATACACAACCGAGACCTTGCTTTGATGCTTCACAATAAATCACAAAATCATCATTCCCTTCAGGCAATGACAAGATAGGTGCCGTAGTTAGCTTTTTCTTCAATAATTAAAACGCCTCCTCTTGTTCATCCTTCCATTCAAATTTCTTCCCTTTATGCATTAATGCAGTCAAGGGTTTTGCTATTTTGGAGAAATCTTGGATGAATCTTCTGTAGTAACCAGCCAATCCTAAAAATTGACGTATATGCTTCGGAGTTTTTGAGGTTTCCCACTTTTCAACGGTTTCGATCTTTGCCGGGTCCACCTGGATACCTTCTTTTTTCACTATGTGACCGAGGAATTGAACTTCTTCCAACCAAAATGCACACTTTGAAAACTTAGCGTACAGTTTTTCTTTCCTCAATACTTCTAGCACTTTTCTCAAATGTTCTTCGTGCTCTTGATCATTCTTTGAGTAAATAAGTATGTCATCGATGAAAACAATGACAAACTTGTCAAGATATGGCCCACACACTCGGTTCATAAGGTCCATGAACACAGCTGGTGCGTTAGTCAATCCAAACGGCATAACCATAAACTCGTAATGACCATAACGCGTCCTAAAAGCAGTTTTTGGAATATCATCCTTCTTTACTCGCATTTGATGATATCCAGAACGTAAATCGATCTTCGAATAAACCGACGAGCCTTGTAGTTGATCAAATAAGTCGTCAATTCTTGGCAGTGGATAACGGTTTTTGATGGTAAGTTTGTTCAACTCTCTGTAGTCAATACACAACCTAAATGTACCATCCTTCTTCTTGACAAACAAAACAGGAGCTCCCCACGGTGATGTGCTTGGTCGAATGAAATCACGCTCTAAAAGTTCTTGTAATTGGCTTTGCAGTTCTTTCATCTCGCTGGGTGTGAGTCTGTAAGGAGCACGAGCTATTGGTGCAGCTCCTGGTACAAGATCTATTTGAAATTCAATGGATCGATGTGGGGGTAATCCAGGTAATTCTTTCGAAAATACATCGGGAAATTCTTTTGCAATGGGAACATCATTGATGCTCTTTTCTTCAGTTTGTACTTTCTCGACGTGTGCTAGAACAACATAGCAACCTTTTCTTATTAGTTTTTGTGCCTTCAAATTACTAATAAGATGTAGCTTCGTGTTGCCCTTTTCTCCGTACACCATTAAGGGTTTTCCTTTTTCTCGAATAATACGAATTGCATTTTTGTAACAAACGATCTCTGCTTTCACTTCTTTCAACCAGTCCATACCGAGTATCACATCAAAACTCCCTAACTCTACTGGTATCAAATCAATCTTAAATGTTTCGCTAACCAGTTTAATTTCTCGATTCCGACATATATTATCTGCTGAAATTAATTTACCATTTGCTAATGTAAAAATTTACTATCCAAAGGCGTCAATGGACAACTTAATTTAGCACAAAAATCTCTACTCATATACCTTCTATCCACACCCGAATCAAATAAAACGTAAGCAGATTTATTATCAATAAGAAACGTACCCGTAACAAGCTCCGGGTCTTCCTGTGCCTCTGCCGCATTAATATTGAAAACTCTTCCGCGGCCTTGTCCATTCGTGTTCTCCTGGTTCGGGCAATTTCTAATAATGTGGCCCGGTTTTCCACAATTATAACAAACTACATTGGCATAACTTGCTCCGACACTACTTGCTCCGCCATTACTCATTCCGACACCATTTGTTCCTTTCGTTCTATTAACCCCTGGTCCGTAGATCTCACACTTCGCCGCGCTATGACCATTTCTTTTACACTTATTGCAAAATTTGGTACAGAACCCCGAGTGATGCTTTTCACACCTTTGGCATAGTTGCTTCTGATTGTTGTTATTGTTGCGGTTATTATTGTTTTTGGGATGATTGTTGTAGTTGTTGTTGTTGTTGTTGTTGTTGTTGTTGTTGTTGTTGTTGTTGTTGTTGTTGTTGTTGTTGTTGTTGTTGTTGTTGTTGTTGTTGTTGTTGGGCCGTTTGTTGTAGTTGCGATTGATGTTGCGATTATTGGGATAGTTGTTGCGATTATTGTTGTAATTGCTGTTGTTGTTGTATTGGTGATTCTTATCACCGTTTTCCTCCCACTTTCTTTTGACTTGCTTCACATTGGCCTCTTCAGCAATCTGTTCTTTAATTCTTTCTTCAATCTGGTTCACTAGTTTGTGAGCCATTCTACATGCCTGTTGTATAGAGGCGGGCTCGTGTGAACTTATATCTTCTTGGATTCTTTCCGGTAATCCTTTCACAAATGCGTCGATCTTCTCTTCCTCATCTTCGAATGCTCCCGGACACAATAGGCACAATTCTGTGAATCGTCTTTCGTACGTGGTAATATCAAATCCCTGGGTTCGTAACCCTCTAAGTTCTGTCTTGAGCTTATTGACCTCAGTTCTGGGACGGTACTTATCGTTCATCAAGTGCTTGAATGCTGACCACGGTAGTGCGTACGCATCGTCTTGTCCCACTTGCTCTAGATAGGTATTCCACCATGTTAACGCAGAACCTGTGAAGGTATGCGTAGCGTACTTCACTTTGTCCTCTTCAGTACACTTACTTATGGCAAACACCGATTCGACCTTCTCGGTCCACCGTTTCAATCCGATCGGTTATTCGGTTCCATCAAATTCCAAAGGTTTGCATGCAGTGAATTCTTCGTAGGTGCATCCTACACGATTTCCTGTACTGCTAGATCCAAGGTTATTGTTGGTATGTAGCGCAGCCTGTACTGCGGCTATGTTTGAAGCTAGAAAAGTACGGAATTCCTCTTCATTCATATTCACGGTGTGTCGAGTAGTCGGTGCCATTTCCTTCAAAATAGTCAAATGGAACAAGTTAATCATACAGAATATTAAGAGTAGTTAATAGTATTTCGTAGCATAATATGAACTCATTTATAAAAGCTTTTTCTTCATATTAGCGTTTTATAAGTTTAAATTCGGGTAGTACCTACCCGTTAAGTTCATACTTAGTAGCTAATATACAATTCAACTACTACAATTCTATATGAAAAACTGATTATAATAATATTTCGCGTTCAAACTTTTACACAATATTTTACAAACTTACAATACCGCTTATTTTACATAAAGCATGAAATATAGCACACAATAACTTTGATACAAGATAGTTGTCAAGATAATTCTAGCTAGTACACAAGTCGTTCAGCAAAGGAAATAAAGACACGTAATTCATACGTCCAGAAACAAGTCATGCATTCTGGTTTTACTAGGACTACTTCCCATCCTTGGTCTTGTGGAACATAACCGTTATGGCCGTTGATAAGACAGCGTGTTGTAACGTCGTTAAAGGGACGAGGGTTACGTAATGTCCAACAGTCCCGTAACAATCTAAAAACCTCATTTCTTACCCCAATTACCGACTCCGTCACTTGTGAGAACGTTTTGTTTAATAGTTGTAGCCCGATGTTCTTGTTCTCACTTTGGTGAGAAGCGAACATTACTAATCCGTAAGCATAACATACTTCTTTATGTTGCATGTTAGCCGCTTTTTCTAAATCACGAAGTCCAATATTCGGATATATTGAGTCAAAATAATTTCTTAACCCATTGCGTAAAATAGCATTTGGGTTCCCCGCAATATATGCGTCAAAGTAAACACATCGTAACTTATGGATTTCCCAATGTGATATCCCCCATCTTTCGAACGAAATCCTTTTATAAACCAAGGCATTCTTGGAACGTTCTTCGAATGTCTTACAAACTGATCTCTCCTTAAATAGTTGTGCCGAAGAATTCTGACCGACTCTAGACAAGATTTCATCAATCATGTCTCCGGGTAGGTCTCTTAAAATATTGGGTTGTCTATCCATTTTGTTTTTTTATACTGTAAAATAGACAAGAGTTAGATTCATAAAAAAAATACTTATTAATACAAGCAATTTTTACATATATCATAAAGCATAAGCACACTATATTACATATATTACACCACACGAATACAACTATCTTATTCTGACTCGCTTGTTTCTTCTTCTTCGGTTTTGGTTCGTTTTGGCAAGTTTCTAGGGATATATGATGTTCCCCTAATACGAGCCGTCGTTTTCCACATTGGTTTAGAAAAACCTGGTGGTTTAGAGGTTCCCGGGTCATTGTTACCACTTAAGGACTTCGGGGGTTGACGATACATATAAAGTTCATCAGGGTTGGAATTAGATTTCTTTATTTTTATGCCCTTTTCCTTATTATTTTCTTTTGCCTTTTTAAATTCAGTTGGGGTAATTTCTATAACATCATCGGAATTCTCATCGGAATCCGATTCATCGGAGAATTGGTAATCCTCCCAATATTTTGCTTCCTTGGCGGAAACACCATTGACCATAATTAACCTTGGTCGGTTGGTTGAGGATTTTCTTTTACTTAACCGTTTTATTATTTCCCCCACTGGTTCTATTTCTTCATCCGGTTCCAATTCTTCTTCCGGTTCCGATTCTTCTTCCGGTTCCGACTCTTCTTCCGGTTCCTCTTCGGGAACTTGTGAATCAGTCCACGAATCATTCCAATTTACTTTTGACTCTTCATTATTATTAGGTGATTCAATGGGACTTGTTCTAGAGGTAGACATCTATCACATAATATCAAACGCGTTAAGAGATTAATATATCACATAATATTCACATGTTAAAAATATATAGTTTCCAACAAAATTTGTTAAGCAATCATTTTTCAAGTAAACACGGTCGAAGTCCAGACTCACTAATGCATCCTAACAAACTCGATAAGACACACTAATGCAAAATTCTGGTTCTCTAAGACCAACGCTCGGATACCAACTGAAATGTCCCGTTCTTATTGATTAAAAACGTTCCATATTAATTGATTTCGTTGCGAGGTTTTGACCTCTATATGAGACATTTTTCAAAGACTGCATTCATTTTAAAACAAACCATAACCTTTATTTTATCAATAAAGGTTTAAAAAGCTTTACGTAGATTATCAAATAATGATAATCTAAAATATCCTGTTTACACACGACCATTACATAATGATTTACAATACAAATATGTTACAACAAAATAAGTTTCTTGAATGCAGTTTTTACACAATATCATACAAGCATGGACTCCAAATCTCGTCCTTATTTAAGTATGCGACAGCAGAAGCTCTTAATAATCACCTAGGAATAAACATGCTTAAAACGTTAACAAAAACGTTGGTGAGTTATAGGTTTAACCTATATATATCAAATCATAATAATAGACCACAAGATTTCATATTTCAATACACATCCCATACATAGAGATAAAAATCATTCATATGGTGAACACCTGGTAACCGACATTAACAAGATGCATATATAAGAATATCCCCATCATTCCGGGACACCCTTCGGATATGATATAAATTTCGAAGTACTAAAGCATCCGGTACTTTGGATTGGGTTTGTTAGGCCCAATAGATCTATCTTTGGGAATCGCGTCAATTAGGGTGTCTGTTGTAAAGACCCGTCCTAATCCATCCGGACAAAGTCCACATCGATTATAAACGATTCACAATAGTTGATTACATCGCGAGTTATTTGACCTCTATATGATATATTTTACAAACATTGCATTCGTTTTTAAAAGACATACTTTCATTACATCGAAAGTTGACGGCATGCATACGATTTCATAATATATCCATCTATAATTGACTTAATAATAATCTTGATGAACTCGACAACTCGAATGCAACGTCTTTTGAAATATATTATGAATGACTCCAAGTAATGTCTCTAATATGAGCAATTGCACAGCGGAAGATTTCTTTCATACTTGAGAATAAACATGCTTTAAATTGTCAACCAAAAGTTTGGTGAGTTCATTAGTTTAACATAAATAATCATTTCATAATTTTAATAGACCACAAAATTTCATATTTCCATTTCTCATAAACATACGTCCCATGTATAGAGACAATAATATCATTCATATGGATTGAACACCTGGTAACCGACATTCACAATATGCATATAAGAATATCCCCATCATTCCGGGATCCTCCTTCGGACATGATATAAATTTCGAAGTACTAAAGCATCCGGTACTTTGGATGGGGCTTGTTGGGCCCGATAGATCTATCTTTAGAGTTCGCGTCAATTAGGGTGTCTGTTCCCTAATTCTTAGATTACCAGACTTAATAAAAAGGGGCATATTCAGTTTCGATCATTCAACCATAGAACGTAATTTCGATTACTTGTGTCTATTTTGTAAAACAGTTATAAAAGTTGCGCATGTATTCTCAGCCCAAAAATATAAAGGGTAAAAAGGTAAATGAAACTCACCTAATGTATTTTGTAGTAAAAATACATATTACGACATTAAACAACTGGACAATGCAGGGTTGACCTCGAATTCACGAACCTATATCAGTTATATATATATCAACACACATAATTGTAATCGAACAAATTTATATATATATTTAGTTATGTATTAAGATAATATTAATATCTAATTTTATTAATACCTATAATATATTATAATGCTTATTTGATATATGATTTAATTAACATTATATCAATATAAATAATATTATATTAGTTAAAACATAATATTATGTAATATTAGTATACATAAATATATTTTTATATAAATATCTTCTGTTTGTAAAAATTAATAGTTGTAATAATACTAAGTTAAGGATAATAATAATAATGATAGTAATAATAATAAAACTTATATAATAATAATAATAATAATAATAATAATAATAATAATAATAATAATAATAATAATAATAATAATAATAATAATAATAATAATAATAATAATAATAATAATAATAATTTTAATCATAATAATAATAATGTTAATATCATAATATTAATAATAATGATTTATACCTAAACTTGAAGTCCATTAACAATCCAAAATTTGCTAGTCCATTTCCAATCCTAAATAGCCTACTAGCAGCCCAATTCAGTTTTCAAATATTCGGCCCAACAGACCCAAACACACTTGGCCCAACTGGTACAGCCATATATAAAAATAATCAAATAAATGCACCACACAGGGCTAGAACCCATGACCTCACATTCACTTGCTATCACCCTTAACCATCTGACCATTCTAGTTTTTCTGAATTATAACCCCATTTAAATTTTATTAAACCTATTTATGTTTCATTCTCTTCTTCCAAAAACTAAAACCCAGGACTATTCATCACCTTCTTCATTTTTCATCATTATTATTCTAACTCGCAATTTACAGCTTCATCATCATAAACATAATCTTCATCATCATTCACGAATCATCATCATATAATCATCATCTAATCGTTCTTCGTTACTTTTCATCCTTCTCGACCCGTCATCACCAGTATAAGCCATCACCATCTCCGACATCATCATTCAATATTACATGTATCATTAATATAATCTTAAGACTTATCATCATGATCACATCATCCTCTACTTCCTTATAACCTCTATCGTGATCATCATTATCATATTTATCATCACTATCAAATCGTGATTTTATGTATCCTTATCAATTCCATATCGATCACCATCTAATATCTATTGTAGTAGCCTAGCAGAGACCAGAATTAGATCACGGCCTAATGGTTGAATTATTTAAGCCTACCTTAAAAATCCAAATTGTCCATGGCTGTTGAGTTGTTTCCTGGAACTCTACTTAAAAAGAAAACAATAATACTTCACTAGTTACATCTCTTATACATCATTATTTTGCTGTAATATTTTTAACCACGTCCATAATCAAACTAAAAAAATGAAATGTCGCTGTCTCACCTTTCATTATCTTACAAGTTGCATGATACCTTTAATCATGAATCTATATACTCGGTAAAAAAAATAAGAAAAGCATAGGGACATGTAATCAATACATACGCTAGTGGAAGTGGTGGGCACCGAAAGTTACCTCTTTAGTTGTTCCATTCATTAATTCAATTATTCACATCCTCATTTTAATGGGGCTCTCCAACGTACAAGAAAATATATATCTCTTCACTTTTCAAACAGAAATGTCGAACAAGAAACAGAAAGATGTGGTAGCAGCAACTTTGGTGATGGTGGTGTTGAAGGCTTCAAAGTGTTGATTTTGAAGATGACGTTAAAGATGAGCTCACGCTGGTGAGGGTTAAGGTGTCGAGCGGTGTTATAAGGTGGTCTCGATTTGTATGATCAACATGTAAGCGGTTGTGTGGTGGCCAATTAAATCACAATTAGAAGTAGACTATGTTTGTTTGTTGTTGGTGTTTAACAAAACAGAAACAATGTGGTGACAGCAGTTTACGGCCGATGGTGATAAGGTGGTGTTCCTTCATCAAGAAAGAAGAGAAGATGATAGTAGGGTGGTAATTTAAATGGGTTGTGATGTAGCTCTTGGCCAAAATAACCGAGAGAAGAAGAAAGAAGAACGTTGTGAATGTGCAAGGTGGTGGTGTTTCATGGAGAAAGCAGAAGTATTTGGTGATGGATGGTGGCTTAGAAGATAGAGGTTTGTACGTATATATGTGCCTATATAATGAAAAAAATGCTGAAGGTGATGGTTGTTATTGATATGGTTTCTTTGGTGGCAACAGAGATTTTATAATCGTTGGTGATTGTGGTTCAATGGTTGAGATAATTGTAAGGAATATGGTCTGTAAATTAAATGGTGATCGTGAGTTTGACAAAGGAAACAAAGTGATGGTTGCTTGATGGTGGGTGAGTTTGGGGTTTGAAACCGTAAACACGAGTATAAAGGGGTGATGGCGGGTATTCCTTTGTTGGACGAAAAACGAAAGAGAGAAAATATATAACAATGATTATGGTTCGTGGTTATGCATGATCTCTAAAATAAGGGTTTTCAAGAGTGAATATTTGTATGAGAGACGTGTCTCATGAATGTGAAGATTGATGATTTGATTCTTAGAACAAGTTAAAAGGTGCAATGTAGTTAATTGATTGATTCTGTATCAAAATTGATTAATGGTTGTATTGTACTGTGATGATATTGATTTGTAACAAACTTCTGACAGGATTCAATTCCTCCAGTACAGAAATAATAGAAAAAAAATTAAAAGGTGAAAGAGATGGCAATTGATTTTTGGATATTACTGTTATGGGGATCGTTATAGTATAGCTTTTTGAATTCTGATTACATCATGATAGATACAAGAAAGAGATTTTGTACCTGCTTCCTTGTTTTACAGTTTACAAACAATTAACATTAATAAAATATTTAAGTATATTAATAATAATAATAATAATAATAATAATAATAATAATATAATTAGAAATATTAAAAACACTAATAATCATAGAACTAATAATCATAGTGTTACTAATCAAATTAATACTAATAACAATAATTAATGTAATAATAATATAACAATTATAATTAAACTTGTATTTAAATTTAATATATAACTTTTACAATTTATTACTTATGTAATGTTTTCTATTTAATAAATATATAATTAAGTATTTACACATAATATATATATGTATATATATATATAAGTATATATAATAATATTTATACATAGAATCATATATATTTATATAGATTCCTTTTAAATTACATATAATAGTTAAACTTTTATCTTTATATATTTAATTATATATTTACATACACACAATGATTCGTGAATCATCGGGAATAGTTAAAGGGTAAATGCATTCATGTAATTCGTTCCAAAGTTTTTGAGACTTAACATTACAGACTTTGCTTATCGTGTCGGAACCATATCAAGATTAAGTTTAAATTTGGTCGAAAATTCCTGGGTCATCACAGTACCTACTCGTTAAAGAAATTTCGTCCCGAAATTTGAGTGTGGTCGTCATGGCTAACAATAAAAATGTTTTCATGACGAATATGAGTCAATAATTAAATTTTTATCACCATCGGGTGATTTGAATAAAACAACTCAATTATTCGAAGCGTACGAGTGAAATTATCACAAAATATTGAAATAGGATAAGTAAAGATTCGTCGTAACTTTTGACAGAGTCAGGGTTGAATTATTTTTTTGAAAGTAAGATACATCTTAACTTTTGACGTAGTCACGATTAAATTTAGAAAACAGGATGTGTCTTAACTTTTGACGTTGTTTTGGTTGAATTCCGGAATTTAAGGGATTTGAAGAAAATCTTCGAAATCTAAAAGATTTGATTCTCCTGCGAATAAGAAAATTTAGATTTCTATAATTAAATGCGGTGATCTGCCTCGATTTCTCTGTCTGATATTTTTACTATAAATTTTACCTTTTTCGTTCCATTAATTTTCACCACTTCAATACTCAATTCCTAAATTCAAAAGATCGTGAAAATGCTTAATCCAGTTCTGATCCTTGTCCTTGTCCTAATTATCGCAACAATCATTCTCCTTTTCCAACTTCCACCAGAGGAATCTGCTTTCTTCTACTTTGCCCTTGGGATTATAATGTTTTTAATTCTCCCGTGTCTTTATGTTGCGATAAACATTGATATACACGGTTTGTAATTTATGTGTTGTTATCGGGCTTTATATTCTCCCTTATATTTCAAAGTTCTATGCTTTTGTTTTCTCCTCCCGACCTCAAGTCAAGCGAATAATGGTCCAGAATTTGTAGATATAGAGTTTCAAATGATTATAATGTTCTTAGCAGGATGAAACGTGATAGCACGATTTGATTTTTAAATTTATCAGCATCACGGAAGATAGAACCATCAAGAATACATTTTCTTGATTTGTTCAGGAGTTAAGTAGGATGAAAGAGTTATATAACATGGCACATGATGACGTTATGATCTGTGAATCATCACGTCCCATTAGAAATTCAGCATGACTTACTGTAATATAATCACGTTGATCAAGTGTCATTATATTATACTAACTAATGCTTCAGTTCCCAACATTACTTCAATAACATTCATATTTTAAGCTCGAAATTTTACAAAATATAGAAACTAACAGTTTCTATATGATGTAATACTGATAGCACGAAGAGATTAATGATTTCAGATAAGAATAGTTATAAAAATATCTCCAGAAATATGGAGGATATTTATAATGAAAGATACGATAATATCTCGGAATATCTAAGATCAGAGGATGATAGAAACTATTGTCTGCAAGGGTTTAGAGTAAGGAGCAAGATATTCACTAAAGACTTTAGTAGACATTGAATCATTTGGATTCTTTGAAGTCAAACTTATTCTTTGTGATTTGTCCATGGCTTTCTTTATAGTTTCGCATAATCTACTTTTCGTACTAAATTTTCTATTAAATGTTTCCAATATAATGATACACAGGAAGCACAAAGAGGTATATAATTTCGGACGAGAATATTTATAAAAATATCCTCAGAAATATCGAAGATATTGATGATGATATTTTGGAATTGCTAAGTTTGATGGTTGATGGAGAAGGATTATCCACAGGATTTTAACATGAATTCGGAGCAAGATATTCTCTAAAGATTTCAACGGATCCAGAATTACCTGAATCCTTTGAATATAGGGTTTGGTCCTTGTATTTGTCCTTGGTCTCCTTCATGGGTAGCTCAATCTGTTTTTCAATACCCAATTTTCTATCGAGCGTTCCTAACACTCCTTTCTTTATCATCAAACTTTTGACCGTTTAGACTATCTACCATTTTTCTGTCTCCTCTGCATTTAATGTTGTGATATCTGAATCATCTGTTATTAATCCGAGGTGGTTTTAGGAGAATTGTGTTTTAAGATGATTAAACGCTGATGGTAATATGGTGGAATATGAAAGGTTCCCTGATAACAATAAAAGAGCACGCGTATATATCAACGTCATAATAAGGTTGTTTCGAACGAAAAGTCGATGTTGACTTGTTGGAGCTGTGACAAAACTTGCTATTTTGAAAATGAATAGAAAAGTTATTTTCGGTAATAACAACGCCAAAAGAGCTAGCACAGATACGTTTTAAACGTTTACTCAGGTTCCGAGTGTTTTCAGGTGCACAACCATATGCATCAATCTTTCTTCTTCCGTAGATGGAGTGCGGTTGGTTCATCCTATCGATTGAAGTGTTTTCAAGAATTATGAAAGATTTGAACGCAGATTGGAATCGTCAAGATACAAATGAGGTTGAAGATGAAATCAAGTGGCAACTTGAAGAATTGTTTAGTTTCATATGTTATAATCAATATTTTAATTCATTTTAATTGTCCAATGTTATTAGTCCACAGTTGATAGTCCACAGTTGACAGTGCAATAATTCATATATAGTTTAATATATAATATTCGAATTAATTAATACATGTCGTGACCCGTATACGTCTCAGACTCGATCACACTCAAACTATATATATTATTGTAGAATCAACCTCAACCCTGTATAGAGAACTCGATCAATACTGCATATAGAGTGTCTATGGTGATTCCAAATAATATATATAGATGCGTCGATATGATATGTCAAAACCTTGTATACTTGTCCCGATATTTAAAGTGCGTAAAATAAATAACAGAAAATTAAATAACGATAAGTAAAGTGCGTAAAGTAAATAACAGACATTTAATGACGATAAATAAAATTGCGAGAATGTAAATTGCGATAATTAAATTGCGATAAATAAACTGCTATAAATAAAATGTAATCAGTTAGCTAGGAACAGTTAGCTAGGATCTTGTTAGCGTGTTTTATTAACAAAATTTCATATTGTTAATTAGTCTGTTTCTAATCAATTTTTATTGTGTTCATTATTTCTTCATTATGCCACTTGTTAGATTCTGGTAAGTCAAAATCCAAATATGAAATTGAATTTGAATGAAAATGGTTATTCTGTGGTGAACGGATTTGTATATCGGTGAATGTAAGTAGGATAGTAAATGACTGTTGAATCAGCTTCGAAGAATATACAGTGTAACTTATTAATGTGAAATTTAAATATTCCTCGGGTATTACCTACCCGTTAAAATATATTCACCATTAACTGTTTATATAAAAGAATTTTTAATTACAATCTTTATGAAAATATATTTACATATATACTTTCTTCAGATGTAATCATGGATTTAATGAGTTAATATGATATTAAACTCATTTGATTTACCGTTAGAACAAGAATATATAATCACTAAAATATTAGAGATTACATAATCGCCATGTCGAACGAAGATAAATAATATAGAACGTCATGTAGAACGATGGTTATGCTCGAGGTACAGAATGAGATGTTGAGACATGGATTGTTGATGGTACTGGTGCTGTTACTGATGGTACTGTTGGTGCCGGTGATGTTGCTGAAGCTGGTACATTTTACACCATATTCTCCGAATTGATTATTCGAGCGCGAAGTTCGTTGACTTATTACTTCAGCATGATTGTCGGTCTGAACGAGCGGATGAATAAGGTTCAGAATTGTGGATAGTATATAATCTTGTCGAGTTACCCTGGAAATGAGACAGAAAATGGTGTCTCGAACAGGTTCGCCGGTAAACGCTTCAGGTTCATTGTCAAGAGGTGAATTCGGTTGGTGGAAGGGATTGCCTTCTGCGCATTTCTATTATTTAAGTCGACTACGAACCCATCAGATGAATTGATAATGGCTGATTGGTTGATTCATGCCGATGACGCTGTTTTCGGAGCTTAGGTGAACATCTATGTCGGAATAGCTGTCGTAATAACTATCGGAATCTGAGGGACTCGAACTGGTTGCAGGATTCATCTCGTACGATCAGATGGGGATTTTCGATAAGAAATAGATTATAGGATGTAGATTAGTACCCTGCAATACATAATTTTCATATGCATATATAATACTAAAATCCCATAAGTTACGGATGAATCTACGGAAGTTGTCAGGCAAAGTTACAGTAACAGATACGTTAAGATATAAAGTAGCAGATACGCTAAGATATGAATTTTGTCTATACACTATTCATACAGTCAATGCAGTATAACGTGTCTAGACTAAGAATGATAAGGAAGTGATTCCCTAAGAATGATAAGGAGGAAATTTTCGACACGAAATGATAAGCAAAACTTTTGACATGCAGACACGGTCGGAGTCCAGACTCACTAATGCATCCTAATGACTTATCAGTTAGACAC
Source organism: Rutidosis leptorrhynchoides (assembly GCF_046630445.1). NCBI lineage: Eukaryota > Viridiplantae > Streptophyta > Magnoliopsida > Asterales > Asteraceae > Rutidosis > Rutidosis leptorrhynchoides. The sequence continues at coordinate 264,094,584 of NC_092333.1, read as the reverse complement.
ACTAATGCAGACCTGGTTCGCTAAGACCACCGCTCTGATACCAACTGTAAAGACCCGTCCTAATCCATCCGGACAAAGTCCACATCGATTATAAACGATTCACAATAGTTGATTACATCACGAGTTATTTGACCTCTATATGATATATTTTACAAACATTGCATTCGTTTTTAAAAGACATACTTTCATTACATCGAAAGTTGACGGCATGCATACCATTTCATAATATATCCATCTATAATTGACTTAATAATAATCTTGATGAACTCGACAACTCGAATGCAACGTCTTTTGAAATATATTATGAATGACTCCAAGTAATGTCTCTAATATGAGCAATTGCATAGCGGAAGATTTCTTTCATACCTGAGAATAAACATGCTTTAAAGTGTCAACCAAAAGGTTGGTGAGTTCATTAGTTTAACATAAATAATCATTTCATAATTTTAATAGACCACAAAATTTCATATTTCCATTTCTCATAAACATACGTCCCATGTATAGAGACAATAATATCATTCATATGGATTGAACACCTGGTAACCGACATTCACAATATGCATATAAGAATATCCCCATCATTCCGGGATCCTCCTTCGGACATGACATAAATTTTGAAGTACTAAAGCATCTGGTACTTTGGATGGGGCTTGTTGGGCCCGATAGATCTATCTTTAGAGTTCGCGTCAATTAGGGTGTCTGTTCCCTAATTCTTAGATTACCAGACTTAATAAAAAGGGGCATATTCAGTTTCGATCATTCAACCATAGAACGTAATTTCGATTACTTGTGTCTATTTCGTAAAACAGTTATAAAAGTTGCGCATGTGTTCTCAGCCCAAAAATATAAAGGGTAAAAAGGTAAATGAAACTCACCTAATGTATTTTGTAGTAAAAATACATATTACGACATTAAACAACTGGACAATGCAGGGTTGACCTCGGATTCACGAACCTATATCAGTTATATATATATCAACACACATAATTGTAATCGAACAAATTTATATATATTTAGTTATGTATTAAGATAATATTTATATATAATTTTATTAATACCTATAATATATTATAATGCTTATTTGATATATGATTTAATTAACATTATATCAATATAAATAATATTATATTAGTTAAAACATAATATTATGTAATATTAGTATACATAAATATATTTTTATATAAATATCTTCTGTTTGTAAAAATTAATAGTTGTAATAATACTAAGTTAAGGATAATAATAATAATGATAGTAATAATAATAAAACTTATATAATAATAATAATAATAATAATAATAATAATAATAATAATAATAATAATAATAATAATAATAATAATAATAAAAATAATAATAATAATAATAATTTTAATCATAATAATAAGAATGTTAATAATCATAATATTAATAATAATGATTTATACCTAAACTTGAAGTCCATTAACAATCCAAAATTTGCTAGTCCATTTCCAATCCTAAATAGCCTACTAGCAGCCCAATTCAGTTTTCAAATATTCAGCCCAACAGACCCAAACACACTTGGCCCAACTGGTACAGCCATATATAAAAATAATCAAATAAATGCACCACACAGAGCTAGAACCCACGACCTCACATTCACTTGCTATCACCCTTAACCATCTGACCATTCTAGTTTTTCTGAATTATAACCCCATTTAAATTTTATTAAACCTATTTATGTTTCATTCTCTTCTTCCAAAAACTAAAACCCAGGACTATTCATCATCTTCTTCATTTTTCATCATTATTATTCTAACTCACAATTTACAGCTTCATCATCATAAACATAATCTTCATCATCATTCACGAATCATCATCATATAATCATCATCTAATCGTTCTTCGTTACTTTTCATCCTTCTCGACTCGTCATCACCAGTATAAGCCATCACCATCTCCGACATCATCATTCAATATTACATGTATCATTAATATAATCTTAAGACTTATCATCATGATCACATCATCCTCTACTTCCTTATAACCTCTATCGTGATCATCATTATCATATTTATCATCACTATCAAACCATGATTTTATGTATCCTTATCAATTCCATATCGATCACCATCTAATATCTATTGTAGTAGCCTAGCAGAGACCAGAATTAGATCACGGCCTAATGGTTGAATTATTTAACCCTACCTTAAAAATCTAAATTGTCCATGGCTGTTGAGTTGTTTCCTGGAACTCGACTTAAAAAGAAAACAATAATACTTCACTAGTTACATCTCTTATACATCATTATTTTGCTGTAATATTTTTAACCACGTCCATAATCAAACTAAAAAAATGAAATGTCGCTGTCTCACCTTTCATTATCTTACAAGTTGCATGATACCTTTAATCATGAATCTATATACCCGGTAAAAAAATAATAAGAAAAGCATAGGGACATGTAATCAATACATACGCTAGTGGAAGTGGTGGGCACCGAAAGTTACCTCTTTAGTTGTTCCATTCATTAATTCAATTATTCACATCCTCATTTTAATGGGGCTCTCCAACGTACAAGAAAATATATATCTCTTCACTTTTCAAACAGAAATGTCGAACAAGAAACAGAAAGATGTGGTAGCAGCAACTTTGGTGATGGTGGTGTTGAAGGCTTCAAAGTGTTGATTTTGAAGATGTCGTTAAAGATGAACTCAAGCTGGTGAGGGTTAAGGTGTCGAGCAGTGTTATAAGGTGGTCTCAATTTGTATGATCAACATGTAAGCGGTTGTGTGGTGGCCAATTGAATCACAATTAGAAGTAGACTATGTTTGTTTGTTGTTGGTGTTTAACAAAACAAAAACAATGTGGTGACAGCATTTTACGGCCGATGGTGATAAGGTGGTGTTCCTTCATCAAGAAAGAAGAGAAGATGATAGTAGGGTGGTAATTTAAATGGGTTGTGATGTAGCTCTTGGCCAAAATAACCGAGAGAAGAAGAAAGAAGAACGTTGTGAATGTGCAAGGTGGTGGTGTTTCGTGGAGAAAGCAGAAGTATTTGGCGATCGATGGTGGCTTAGAAGATAGAGGTTTGTACGTATATATGTGCCTATATAACGAAAAAAATGCTGAAGGTGATGGTTATTATAGATATGGTTTCTTTGGTGGCAACAGAGATTTTATAATCGTTGGTGATTGTGGTTCAATGGTTGAGATAATTGTAAGGAATATGGTCTGTAAATTAAATGGTGATCGTGAGTTTGACAAAGGAAACAAAGTGATGGTTGCTTGATGGTGGGTGATTTTGGGGTTTGAAACCGTAAACACGAGTATAAAGGGGTGATGGCGGGTATTCCTTTGTTGGACAAAAAATGAAAGAGAGAAAATATATAACAATGATTATGGTTCGTGGTTATGCATGATCTCTAAAATTAGGGTTTTCAAGAGTGAATATTTGTATGAGAGACGTGTATGTGAAGATTGATGATTTGATTCTTAGAACAAGTTAAAAGGTGCAATGTAGTTAATTGATTGATTCTGTATCAAAATTGATTAATGGTTGTATTGTAGTGTGATGATATTGATTTGTAACAAACTTCTGACAGGATTCAATTCCTCCAGTACAGAAATAATAGAAAAAAATTAAAAGGTGAAAGAGATGGCAATTGATTTTTGGATATTACTGTTATGGGGATCGTTATAGTATAGCTTTTTGAATTCTGATTACATCATGATAGATACAAGAAAGAGATTTTGTACCTGCTTCCTTGTTTTACAGTTTACAAACAATTAACATTAATAAAATATTTAAGTATATTAATAATAATAATAATAATAATATAATTAGAAATATTAAAAACACTAATAATAATAGAACTAATAATCATAGTGTTACTAATCAAATTAATACTAATAACAATAATTAATGTAATAATAATATAACAATTATAATTAAACTTGTATTTAAATTTAATATATAACTTTTACAATTTATTACTTATGTAATGTTTGCTATTTAATAAATATATAATTAAGTATTTACACATAATATATATATGTATATATATATAAATATATATAATAATGTTTATACATAGAATCATATATATTTATATAGATTCCTTTTAAATTACATATAATAGTTAAACTTTTATCTTTATATATTTAATTATATATTTACATACACACAATGATTCGTGAATCATCAGGAATAGTTAAAGGGTAAATGCATTCATGTAATTCGTTCCAAAGTTTTCGAGACTTAACATTACAGACTTTGCTTATCGTGTCGGAACCATATCAAGATTAAGTTTAAATTTGGTCGAAAATTCCCGGGTCATCACATCTGTTCCCTAATTCTTAGATTACCAGACTTAATAAAAAGGGGCATATTCGATTTCGATAATTCAACCATAGAATGTAGTTTCACGTACTTGTGTCTATTTTGTAAATCATTTATAAAACCTGCATGTATGCTCATCCCTAAAATATTAGATTTTAAAAGTGGGACTATAACTCACTTTCACATATTTTACTTCGTCGGGAAGTAAGACTTGGCCACTGGTTGATTCACGAACCTATAACAATATATACATATATATCAAAGTATGTTCAAAATATATTTACAACACTTTTAATATATTTTGATGTTTTAAGTTTATTAAGTCAGCTGTCCTCGTTAGTAACCTACAACTAGTTGTCCACAGTTAGATGTACAGAAATAAATCGATAAATATTATCTTAAATCAATCCACGACCCAGTGTATATGTATCTCAGTATTGATCACAACTCAAACTATATATATTTTGGAATCAACCTCAACCCTGTATAGCTAACTCCAACATTCACATATAGAGTGTCTATGGTTGTTCCGAAATATATATAGATGTGTCGACATGATAGGTCGTAACATTGTATACGTGTCTATGGTATCTCAAGATTACATAATATACAATACAAGTTGATTAAGTTATGGTTGGAATAGATTTGTTACCAATTTTCACGTAGCTAAAATGAGAAAAATTATCCAATCTTGTTTTACCCATAACTTCTTCATTTTAAATCCGTTTTGAGTGAATCAAATTGCTATGGTTTCATATTGAACTCTATTTTATGAATCTAAACAGAAAAAGTATAGGTTTATAGTCGGAAAAATAAGTTACAAGTCGTTTTTGTAAAGGTAGTCATTTCAGTCGAAAGAACGACGTCTAGATGACCATTTTAGAAAACATACTTCCACTTTGAGTTTAACCATAATTTTTGGATATAGTTTCATGTTCATAATAAAAATCATTTTCTCAGAATAACAACTTTTAAATCAAAGTTTATCATAGTTTTTAATTAACTAACCCAAAACAGCCCGCGGTGTTACTACGACGGCGTAATTCCGGTTTTACGGTGTTTTTCGTGTTTCCGGGTTTTAAATCTTTAAGTTAGCATATCATATAGATATAGAACATGTGTTTAGTTGATTTTAAAAGTCAAGTTAGAAGGATCAACTTTTGTTTGCGAACAAGTTTAGAATTAACTAAACTATGTTCTAGTAATTACAAGTTTAAACCTTCGAATAAGATAGCTTTATATGTATGAATCGAATGATGTTATGAACATCATTACTACCTTAAGTTCCTTGGATAAACCTACTGGAAAAGAGAAAAATGGATCTAGCTTCAACGGATCCTTGGATGGCTCAAAGTTCTTGAAGCAGAATCATGACACGAAAACAAGTTCAAGTAAGATCATCACTTGAAATAAGATTGTTATAGTTATAGAAGTTGAACCAAAGTTTGAATATGATTATTACCTTGTATTAGAATGATAACCTACTGTAAGAAACAAAGATTTCTTGAGGTTGGATGATCACCTTACAAGATTGGAAGTGAGCTAGCAAACTTGAAAGTATTCTTGATTTTATGTAACTAGAACTTGTAGAATATATGAAGAACACTTAGAACTTGAAGATAGATCTTGAGAGAGATCAATTAGATGAAGAAAATTGAAGAATTAAAGTGTTTGTAGGTGTTTTTGGTCATTGGTGTATGGATTAGATATAAAGGATATGTAATTTTATTTTCATGTAAATAAGTCATGAATGATTACTCATATTTTTGTAATTTTATGAGATATTTCATGCTAGTTGCCAAATTATGGTTCCCACATGTGTTAGGTGACTCACATGGGCTGCTAAGAGCTGATCATTGGAGTGTATATACCAATAGTACATACATCTAAAAGCTGTGTATTGTACGAGTACGAATACGGGTTCATACGAGTAGAATTGTTGATGAAACTGAACGAGGATGTAATTGTAAGCATTTTTGTTAAGTAGAAGTATTTTGATAAGTGTATTGAAGTCTTTCAAAAGTGTATAAATACATATTAAAACACTACATGTATATACATTTTAACTGAGTCGTTAAGTCATCGTTAGTCGTTACATGTAAGTGTTGTTTTGAAACCTTTAGGTTAACGATCTTGTTAAATGTTATTAACCCAATGTTTATAATATCAAATGAGATTTTAAATTATTATATTATCATGATATTATCATGTATAAATATCTCTTAATATGATATATATACATTAAATGTCTTTACAACGATAATCGTTACATGTATGTCTCGTTTAAAAATCATTAAGTTAGTAGTCTTGTTTTTACATATGTAGTTCATTGTTAATATACTTAATGATATGTTTACTTATCATAGTATCATGTTAACTATATATATATCCATATATATGTCATCATATAGTTTTTACAAGTTTTAACGTTCGTGAATCACCGGTCAACTTGGGTGGTCAATTGTCTATATGAAACATATTTCAATTAATCAAGTCTTAACAAGTTTGATTGCTTAACATGTTGGAAACATTTAATCATGTAAATATAAATCTCAATTAATATATATAAACATGGAAAAGTTCGGGTCACTACAGTTAAAACCTAATGTAAAATATTAAAAATAAATATAACTTAATTTAAAGCGTAAAGTAAATAATTATAATGAAATTGCGATAAATAAAAGTGCGATAAAATAAAATTGCGATAATTAAAGAGTACGATAATTAAAAATGCAATTAAATAAAATGACAATAAATAAAAGTGCGATTATTAAAAGTGCAATTAAATATGAAATATATAAATTATGCTTATTTAAACTTCCGTAATCATGATGTTTGACGTGTTGATTTTAGTTTATTCCCATGGGTTAATTGTCCTTTGTCCTGGATTATTCAATATATCCATACGAATTTGTCCATAATAGTCCATCAGTCATAATCATAAAGTGCGAAAGTCTTTGTCAAATTATTCTTATTCCCGAAGTCAAATATTCCAACTAATTGGGGATTCGAATTGTAACAAGGTCTTAATACTTTATTTAATGAATACACCAGGTTATCGACTGCGTGTAGTCCGAGGTTTTACTACTTTGTTAACAATTACACCAATTACCCTTGAATGTAATCCACCCCTGTTTCAACAAGTCTATTAACTATTAATCCAGTTCCGTGTCCGGTAAAATGAACAATTATTGGTATTTATATATATCCCGCCCACCGTACCCAGTCAAGCGTATGTGGTTATGTATAAATACATCAAATTATAAGTCTATATATTAAATCAACGAGGTATCATTTAGTTAATATAAAACTCATTAATAGCCCATAGTCTAATTTTCACAAGTGTCGTTCTTTTATCCAAACCCCAATTATGGTCCAAAGCCCAATTACCCAATTTTAATATTTAGCCCAACATCACGATTACTTCGGCATTAAATAAGCATAATAATAACTTAGCTACGAGACATTAAATTAAAAATAACATTAACCATAACTTACAGAGATTAAAAATAGCGTAGCATTACACGGACAGTATTTCGACTTATACCCTTACAACATTCGCTAACATACCCTTATTATTAGAATTAAAATTAAAATTATAATTAATATATATATATATATTTACGTATGAGAGAAAGGAAAGAAAAAGATATATAGATGTATTTGCTCAAAAACTGCGAAATTTATTGATGTGTCCTGTCACCTACTGCCATGCGATCGCATGGAAAATGTGCTTCCAGGCCATGCGATCGCATGGCCACTTTTTCCAGCTCACAAGAGTTTGTTTCTTTCTTTGCTGACGTTTATAATATATAATATAATATAAATATTAATTTTAAGAATTATTATATATTATATTATATTCATGTGCATAGTTGACTCATAATTTTTAGTCCGTTGCGTCGAGTGTTGAGAGTTGACTTTGGTCCCGGTTCCAGATTTTCGAACGTCCTTGCGTATAATTTAATATCTTGTACTTTGCATTTCGCATCTTTTACTCTTGTAATTTTGAGACGTTTCTTATCAATAATTGGAACCACTTTAATTGTACTTTGTACTTTTGAGCTTTTTGGTCGTTTGCGTCTTCAATTCGTCGAATCTGTCTTTTGTCTCACCTTCTATTATTTAACCGAATATTACTTGTACGTAGAACAATTGCAACTAAAAGCTTGTATTTCTTGAGGGATAATGCTATTAAATATACGTTCGTTTTTAGCATTATCAATTTCCGAAAGAATTACCGGGATTACCCCCACATCGATCCATTGAATTTCAAATAGACCTTGTACCAGGAGCTGCACAAATAGCTCGTGCTCCATACAGACTCGCACCCAGTGAAATGAAGGAACTCCAAAACCAACTACAAGAACTTTTAGAACGTGGTTTTATACGACCAAGCACATCACCATGGGGAGCTCCTGTTTTGTTTCTTAAAAAGAAGGATGGTACATTTAGTTTGTGGATCGACAACCGAGAGTTGAACAAACTTACCATCAAGAACCGTTATCCACTACCGAGAATTGATGACTTATTTGATCAACTACAAGGCTCGTCAGTTTATTTGAAGATTGATTTACATTCTGGGTATTATCAAATGCGGGTGAAGGAGGATGATATTCCGAAGACTGCTTTCAGAACGCGTTACGGTCATTACGAGTTTATGGTTGTGCCATTTGGGTTGACTAACACACCAGCTGAATTCATGGACCTCATGAACCGAGTGTGTGGACCATACTTTGACAAGTTTGTCATTGTTTTCATCGATGACATACTTATTTACTCAAAGAATGATCAATAGCACAAAGAACATTTGAGAAAAGTGCTAGAGTTGTTGAGGAAAGAAAAACTGTACGCTAAATTTTCAAAGTTTGCTTTTTGGTTGGAAGAAGTTCAATTCCTCAGTCACATAGTGAATAAAGAAGGTATTCAGGTGGATCCGGCAAAGATTGAAACCGTTGAAAAGTGGGAAACCCCGAAAACTCCGAAGCATATACGTCAATTTTTAGGATTGGCTGGTTACTAAAGAAGATTCATCCAAGAGTTTTTCAAAATAGCAAAACCCTTGACTGCATTAACGCAGAAAAGGAAGAAATTTGAATGGAAGGATGAGCAGGAGAAAGCGTTTCAATTGTTGAAGAAAAAGTTCACTACGGCACCTATATTGTCATTACCTGAAGGGAATGATGATTTTGTGATATATTGTGACACTTCAAAGCAAGATCTCGGTTGTGTATTAATGCAACGGATGAAGGTAATTGCTTATGCGTCTAGACAATTGAAGATTCACAAGCAGAATTATACGACGCATGATTTGGAATTAGGCGCAGTTGTTTTTGTATTAAAGAATTGGAGGCACTACTTATATGGGGTCAAAAGTATTATATATACCGACCACAAAAGTCTTCAACACATATTTAATCAGAAACAACTGAACATGAGGCAGCGCAGGTGGATTGAATTGTTGAATGATTACGACTTTGAGATTTGTTACCACCCAGGGAAGACAAATGTGGTAGCCGACGCCTTGATCAGAAAGGACAGAGAACACATTCGAGTAAAAGCTATGAATATAATGATTCACAATAACCTTACTACTCCAATAAAGGAGGCACAACAAGGAGTTTTAAAAGAAAGAAATTTAAAGGATGAAATACCCAAAGGATCGGAGAAGCATCTTAATATTCTGGAAGACGGAACCCAGTATAGGGCTGAAAGATTTTGGGCACCAAAATTTGGAGATATGAGAGAAATGGTACTTAGAGAAGCTCATAAAACCAGATACTCAATACATCCTGGAATGGGGAAGATGTACAAGGATCTCAAGAAACATTTTTGGTGGCCGGGTATGAAAGCCGATGTTGCTAAATATGTAAGAGAATGTTTGACGTGTTCTAAGGTCAAAGATGAGCATCAGAAACCATCAGGTCTACTTCAACAACCCAAAATCCCGAAATGGAAATGGAAAAACATTACCATGGATTTCATCACTAAATTGCCAAGGAATGCAAGTGGTTTTGATACTATTTGGGTAATAGTTGATCGTCTCACCAAATCAGCATACTTCCTGCCAATAAGAGAAGATGACAAGATGGAGAAGTTAGCACGAATGTATTTGAAAGAAGTCGTCTCCAGACATGAGATACCAATCTCTATTATCTCTGATAGGGATGGCAGATTTATTTCAAGATTCTGGCAGACATTACAGCAAGCATTAGGAACTCGTCTAGACATGAGTACTACCTATCATCCACAAACTGAGGGGCAGAATGAAAGGATGATACAAACACTTGAAGACATGCTACGATCATGTGTTATTGATTTCGGAAACAGTTGGGATCGACACCTTCCGTTAGCAGAATTTTCCTACAACAACAGCTACCATTCAAGCATTAAAATGATGCTATTTGAAGCACTTTATTGAAGAAAGTGCAGGTCTCTGATTTTTTGGAGTGAAGTGGGGGATAGACAGATTACGGGTCCGGAGATAATACAAGAAACTACCGAGAAGATCATCCAAATTCAACAACGATTGAAAACCGCCCAAAGTCGATAAAAGAGCTGCGCTGACATTAAAAGAAAAGATATAGAATTTGAAATTGGAGAGATGGTCATGCTTAAAGTTGCACCTTGGAAAGGCGTTGTTCGATTTAGTAAACGGGGGAAATTAAATCCAAGGTATATTGGACCATTCAAGATTATTGATCGTGTCGGACCAGTTGCTTACCGACTTGAATTACCTCAACAAATCACGTCTGTACATAACACTTTCCACGTCTCGAATTTGAAAAAATGTTTTGCTAAAGAAGATCTCACTATTCCGTTAGACGAAATCCAAATCAACGAAAAACTTCAATTCATTGAAGAACCCGTCGAAATAATGGATCGTGAGGTTAAAAGACTTAAGCAAAACAAGATACCAATTGTTAAGGTTCGATGGAATGCTCTTAGAGGACCCGAGTTTACCTGGGAACGAGAAGATCAGATGAAGAAGAAATACCCGCACTTATTTCTAGAAGATACGTCAACACCTCCAACTGCTTAAAATTTCGGGACGGAATTTATTTAACGGGTAGGTACTGTAGTGACCCGAACTTTTACATGTTTATATATATTAAATGAAATTGTTATTTACATGATTAAGTGTTCCCAACATGTTAAGCAATCAAACTTGTTAAGACTTGATTAATTGAAATAGGTTTCGTATAGACAATTGACCACCCAAGTTGACCGGCGATTCATGAACGTTAAAACTTGTAAAAACTATATGATGACATATATATGTATATATTTATAGTTAACATGATATTATGATAAGTATGTATCTCATTAAGTATATTAACAATGAACTACATATGTAAAAACAAGACTACTAACTTAAGGATTTTGAAACAAGACATACATGTAACGATTATCGTTGTAACAACATTTAAATGTATATATATATATATGTATATATATATATATATATATATATATCATATTAAGATATATTAATACATCATAATATCATGATAATGTAATAATTTAATATCTCATTCGATATAATAAACAATGGATTAACAACATTTAACAAGATCGTTAACTTAAAGGTTTCAAAACAACATTTACATATAACGACTAACGATGACTTAACGACTTAGTTAAAATGTATATACATGTAGTGTTTCAATATGTATTCATACACTTTTGAAAGACTTCAAGACACTTATCAAAGTACTTCTACTTAACAAAAATGCTTATGATTACATCCTCATTCATTTTCATCGACAATTCTACTCGTATGCACTCGTATTTGTACTTGTACAATACACAGCTTCTAAATGTATTTACTATTGGTATATACAATCCAATGATCAACTCTTAGCAGCCCATGTGAGTCACCTAACCATGTGGAAACCATCATTTAGCATCTAGCATGACTTATGAGCAAGGAAACAAAAACAAGAACTCCTTTTAACCCCACTCACCTTCACCACTCACCACCTACTCCATTTCACTTCCAATTTTCTTCCCAATTCTCTCTCAAAACATACACACTCTTCTATGAACATCTAAGTTACTATTTTTCTAGCAAAAATCATCAAATACAAGCTTTGGTTATTACCTATAATCATCATAAAAACAATTACTCAAGAACACATCAAGAACACTTTCAAGTTTACAAGTTTACTTCCAAGTTTCCTAATCCATTCCAAGCAATCATCTAAGATTAATAAACCTTTGTTATTTACAGTAGGTTATATTTCTAAATCAAGGTAATATTCATATTCAAGCTTTGATTCAATTTCTATAACTATAACTATCTTAATTCGAGTAATAATCTTACTTGAACTTGTTTTTGTGTCATGATTCTATTTCAAGAACTTCCAAGCCATCAATGATCCTTTGAAGCGCAAGTTTTTTTTTTCATCATTTCCAGTAGGTTTACCTACTAAACTTGAGGTAGTAATAATGTTCATAACATCATTCGATTCATATATGTATAACAATCTTATTCGAAGATTTGAACATGTAATCACTAGAACATAATTTAGTTAATTCTAAACTTATTTGCAAACAAAAGTTAATCCTTCTAACTTGACTTTTAAAATCAACTAAACATATGATATGCTAACTTAATGATTTAAAACCTGAAAACACGAAAAACACCGTAAAACTGGATATACGCCGTCGTAGTAACACCGCGGGCTGTTTTGGGTTAGTTAATTAAAAACTATGATAAACTTTGATTTAAAAGTTGTTCTTCTAGGAAAATGATTTTTATTATGAGCATGAAACTATATCCAAAAATCATGGTTAAACTCAAAGTGGAAGTATGTTTTCCAAAATGGTCATCTAGACGTCGTTCTTTCGACTGAAATGACTACCTTTACAAAAATGACTTATAACCTGTATTCCAGACTATAAACTTATACTTTTTCTATTTAGATTCATAAACTTAAGTTCAATATGAAACCATAGCAACTTGAATCACTTAAAACAGATTTAAAACGAAGAAGTTATGGGTAAAACAAGATTGGATATTTTTGCTTGTTGTAGCTACGTGAAAATTGGTAACAAATCTATATTAATCATATCCTAGCTAACTCATATTGTATTATACATGCATTCTAATATATTATGTAATCTTGGGATACCATAGAGACGAATACAATGTTTTTGACATATCATATAAACCCATCTATATATATATTTCGGAACAACCATAGACACTCTATATACAGTAATGTTGGAGTTAGCTATACAGGGTTGAGGTTGATTCCAAAATATTATATATACTTTGAGTTGTGATCTTGCCTGAGGCTTGTATACATGAAGTCGTGGATTGATTCGAGATAATATATATTGCTTTATTTTCTGTACATCTAACTGTGGACAACTAGTTGTAGGTTACTAACGAGGACAACTGACTTAATAAACTTAAAACAGCAAAACGTATTAAAAATATTGTAAATATATTTTGAACATACTTTGATATATATGTACATATTTGTTATAGGTTCGTGAATCAACCAGTGGCCAAGTCTTACTTCCTGACGAAGTAAAAATCTGTGAAAGTGAGTTATAGTCCCACTTTTAAAATCTAATATTTTGGAATGAGAATACATGCAGTTTTATAAATGTTTTACAAAATAGACACAAGTAAATGAAACTACATTCTATGGCTGGATTATTAAACCGAATATGCCCCTTTTTAGTCTGGTAATCTAAGAATTAGGGAACATACACCCTAATTGACGCGAATCCTAAAGATAGATCTATTGGGCCCAACGAGCCCCATCCAAAGTACCAGATGCTTTAGTACTTCGAATTCATCATGTTCGAAGGGAGTCCCGGAATGATAGGGGATATTCTATATGCATCTTGTTAAGGTCGATTACCAGGTGTTCACCATATGAATAATTTTTATCTCTATGTATGGGATGTATATTGAAATATGAAATCTTGTGGTCTATTATTACGATTTGATAAATATATAGGTTAAACCTATAACTCACTAACATTTTTGTTGACATTTAAAGCATGTTTATTCTCAGGTGATTATTAAGAGCTTCTGCTGTTGCATGCTAATATATGGACAAGATGTGGTGTTAGCATGCTTGTATAATATTGTTTAAAACTGCATTCGAGATTTACTTTGTTGTAACATATTAAAATTGTAAACCAATATGTATTGGTAGTGTGTAAGTGTGATATTTTAGATTATCATTTCTGGATAATCTAGGTGGTGACTTTTTAACCTTGTCGATAAAATAAAGGTTATGGTTTGTTTTAAAAACGAATGCAGTCTTTGAAAAACGTCTCATATAGAGGTCAAAACCTCGTAACGAAATCAATTAATATGGAACGTTTATAATCAATATGAACGGGACATTTCAAAGAAGAAGTAGAAGATGTTATATGTGTATTAGTATCTTATATATCTACTATCTATAAATAAGCATATTAGATTAGGATAGGATTAAAAAGAATAACAGTGACTAGTAATCAACTCACGGGAGTAATAACTATTTATCTTGCCGACATTATTTCTAGGATTGTGATATCGTGGTCCATTGTTAAATAGTTAACATATAAAAGTCTACCTAAAACTCTCAAATTTTTAAATTAAGTTCATTTAATTATTTCAGTCATTTACTGTATAAATCCTGATAAAAAATGTTCGTTAATTATATCTTTTCCAATTAATATGTACGGAGCACTAATATTTAAACTAAAAAGGTAAAAGTATTTTTAATAAATCTAAAATTTTCGTAATCAATTTACAGTCCAACTTTTATTTTTGTAAGACCCTAATCATTTTGTACAGCGGTGTATATATGATACATAGAATGTGGGTATCTTTGTGTAATTAAACTGAAGTCAGAATCTTTCCAGCACTTAGTGCGCGCCACGCACACTTAAGGGAGCGCGCCGCGCACACTAAAGGGAGCGCGCCGCGCACCCTTTACTGTAGCCGAATTCTGCTCTTTTAATGAGATATTTTGATGGGCTTTTTGGTAATTTCACTTGGGGACGAGTTAAAGGCTACCAGATCAGTTTGGGGTGAGTCATAACTCCATTATCACCAACCTTATCCTTTTCCAATTTAATTTTAGAGAGAGAGAGAGAGATTCTTGTGTGAGAAAGTTCAAGTAAGGGAAGAAGGAGCTAGTTTGGGGTCTTAGCTCGAGTTATAAAGTTGTTCATCTAATCACTAGCTACGTTGTGATTATGGTGGTAAGCTCTAACTTTGATTTCCTTATTTTAATTGATTTAAGGGTTAGGGTTTGGGATAGTGATGAACATAAAACCCATATTTAATGATTTTGGGTGTTCTTAGGTAAGATGGAGTCGTGAAGACTCAATGGTTAACTAACCTAGGGTTTCAAAGTGTTAATTGATGTTTATGAGTCCTAATTGGTCAGTTAATCACTAGCACAACTAGTTAATTAGTAAATGGGTGTTAGATGGGTTAGTGGATGACCCGAAATGGGTGTGTTGACTTTAAATTAGTCAAAGGGCTAATGATTGACCTAGTTGGGAAATATGGGTATGAAATACCCTAATTGTGTAATAGTTAGTGTTGTTGGACCTTAATCACTAGCTTTTAAGTGATTAATGATGGTCTTGACCCTTAAGGGGTGGTTATGGTGAAAATAGGGGCATTTAATGCATTTAAGTCATTAAATGCACATGAGTGAAGTGTTGGTATTTAGTACAACAAGTTTGTTTGTTGATTGAGTACTTATTGCATTAGGTACTTGGCTTTGAAGCTTGGGGAAGGATAAAATCGTCACCAAATCTTTAAGGTGAGTGGAATAATTATGCGTACATGTATATGGCGTGTTTATTTGTGAATGTTATGGTATGAACCACGTGCTAGTAGTACCATAACATGTATGTGATGAGTATTATGATGTGAACCACGTGCCGGTAGCATCAAGTGTGAACCACGTGCCGGTAGCACTATAAAAATTTGGATGTGAACCACGTGCCAGTAGCATCAAGTGTGAACCACGTGCCGGTAGCACTATAAAATGAGGCGTGAACCACGTGCCGGTAACGCCAAAGTGTGAACCACGAGCTGGTAGCACTATAAAAGAGTGAGACTCAAATGCGTATGGTGTGAACCACGTGCCGGTAGCACCATAGCGTTATGGTTAACCATATTATGTTGATGGATATTGTTTAGAATGCTATATATATATATATATATATATATATATATATATATATATATATATATATATATATATATATATATATATATATATATATATATTGTGTTGTGTATATGCTAATGTGATTTTGTGATGGTGTACGAGTTGTTAGCATTATGAGTAAGACGGCATGCTATTTGAGTTATATTCTCGTATGAGGTATTTTGTGGGTGTGAATGCAAATAGATGGGTTATATATGTGTATGTATAATTGTTGCACTCACTAAGTTTTGCTTACCCTCTCGCTGTTTATCTTTTTATAGGCTTCGGCGGAGACAAGGGTAAGGGCATTCGTATGGATTAGAGATCCCGCTTGGTTTGTATGGGACGCTTTTTGATGTTATAGCTTTTGGAGTTTGACCGAGATTTGGGTAGTTTAACCCCCAAACACCATGCTCATAGTGTCGTTTGGAATTTAAACTCTTATGGTCGAACTTGTATGTTTTGAATGAAACTGGTAAAATGGCCGATGTGGGCCCCGTTTTGTAAAACTCATTTTATGATTGAATCGTATGAGTTTTTCATATTAGAACATGCTGTGAAAAGCATTTCATCTAAAAATGTCGGGAAGTGGGAGATCTTTATTTGAAAAATGGACAAAACCGGACAGAACTGATTTGGGCCTGTGCGCGCCGCGCACCCTGAGGTGGTGCGCGTGGCGCACTCTCCTGATATAAAAAAAAATTTTTGTTTCGCGTAATCGGTTGGTTATTGGTTTGGGTTGTTACAAGTGGTATCAGAGCATGGTCTAAGGGATTTAGGCTACTTGAGATAGGTGCCTAGACTTAGACTTTATTGTGTATGCGCGTTATGCGGGATTTGTAGGAGACGGGTTGGACTGAGGATTGGTTAGTGCCTAGTTTTAGGTGAACTAACTATGCGATTATTGTTTTGTGTTGTGTTTTGCAATCATCAAGCGAGATAGACGTTGCACTAGCGAGTTAATGCGACGTGATCGCGTAACAATGATTAGCTACCATTGTTACGGGTTCAAATCGTGTCGAAAAAGCGATGTACGATGATTGTTGAGCAAGATGGGACGGTGTGGTGTTCATGTATATTGTGTCATGTCTTGTCGTTCGTTATTTAATTTACTCCGTTTTATAGTATGAAGATGAGAAATGGACATGATACCAATGAAGGAGGCACGAGCGAGGACGTTGAACTCACGGCCAAGTTTGAGGCCATCTTTAAAAGGCTAAAAATGGAATTTCTTGACGATGTCCGAAAGGTTTTTCAAGAATCGGTTGATGGGCAAGTAACCGAAATGATAAATGAGCGAATGAATGCCGCGATCGAGGAGGCATTAGAAGGTAGAAACATTCATCCTCGTGGCTAAGGGGGTGATGGTAACGGTGGAAATGGAAGGCGGGACTTCCATTACAAAAATTTCAAGGATGCTCAACTCCCGATGTTTAATAGGGTACGAGATCCGTTGAAAAGCACATGTTGGATTTCCGATATCGAGGGAGCTTTCCGTACCGCGGAATGTCCTCCCGAGAAGAAGGCGAGGTATGGTTCTAGCATGTTACGAGAAGAGGCGAAGTTGTGGTGGGATGATAAAATCCAATTATATGGTGAAGAGCAATGCATGAGCTTGATGTGGGAGGAGTTTAAGAAGGAATTCTTCAAAGAATATCGAACTTCTTCCGACCTTGATATAATCCGGGACGAGTTGCATAATTTGCGACAAGGTTCAATGGACTTGGTTACTCTCAAGTCTACCTTCTTGGCGAAGACTCGTTTTTGTCCAGAATATGTTGGTGACGATCACAAGTCGATGAAGGATTTCTATCGTACCATGAATGATGAGTTGAAGGGTAAGATTAGTCGGGGAATGGCTAAGTCTTTTGAAGAGTTATTTGAATTAGTTCAGGAATTTGAACCGGAGGTTCCGAAAAGAAGTGATTTCTCTTTTTCTAAAAGAAAGTTTGAAGGATCAAGTCATTCGAACTTTTCAAACAAGAAGTCAAAGAAGGGTTCCGAAGGTGCAAATAGCGTGAAGAAGTGTGATACTCCGGGTTACGGGACCACGTGTTTTAATTGTAAACAAAGAGGACACATGGATCGTGATTGTACCAATGCGCCGAACAAAGTTACTTGTTATAATTGTGCTAAAGAAGGGCACAAGAGGCCGGAGTGCCCCGGTTTGAACACCGATCATGTTAAACGGTTAGAGAAAGTGGCAGGCACGGCTAGGGGTCGCAACTATTTGATGACGAATGAGGAGGCCAAGCAATCCAACGAAGTCATTTCAGGTACTTTCATGGTTAACTCTAATCCGGCACGTATACTTTTTGATAGTGGTGCTAATTTGTCGTTTGTGTCTCCAAGATTTGTGCCTAAGTTAAATAAACCGCTAGTTAAGTTAAGTAGTCCGGTAGAAGTTGAAATAGAGGATGCCAAGACGGCGTTAGTGGTTGATGTGTGTAAAAATTGTAATGTTGTGTTTGGTGCAGAAAGTTTTAAAATCGATCTCATTCCAATGACTTTGGGTGATTTTGATATCATTGTTGGTATGGATTGGCTCGATCATAATAGAGCCGGTATTGCATGCCATGAAAAATCTATTCGAGTGAAGACCCCTAGTGGGGGAGAGTTAATTATTCATGGCGATAAGCGGAGAAGACTTGTGCCGATATGCACTTTTGCACGGGCACGTCGTTTTCTTGTTAGTAGTGGCATGGCTTTTTTGCCCTTGTTGTTGATACTCGTGATGAGCCACCACCCATTCGTGAAATTCCGGTGGTGAATGAATTTGAAGACATTTTTCCGAATGAGTTACCGGGTGTTCCGCCGGAAAGACAAGTAGAATTTCGCATTGAGTTGGTTCCGGGGGCTACCCCCATTGCTAAAACTCCTTATCATTTAGCGCAAACGGAAATGCAAGAATTGTTAAATCAAACCCAAGAGTTGCTTGAGAAGGGTATCATTCGACCGAGTGCTTCGCCATGGGGCGCTCCGGTTTTATTCGTAAAGAAGAAGGATGGTAGTATGCGGATGTGCATCGATTATCGGGAGTTAAATAAAGTGACGATCAAGAATCGTTATCCATTGCCTCAGATTGACGATTTGTTTGACCAACTCCAAGGTGAAACGTATTTCTCTAAAATCAACCTACGGTCCGGCTATCACCAAATGCGGTTCCGTGAGGAAGATATTGAGAAAACAGATTTTCGAATGCGTTATGGGCATTTTGAGTTTGTAGTTATGTCTTTTGGTCTTACGAATGCACCGGCGGCATTCTTGGATCTTATGAACCGAGTGTGCCAACCTATGTTGGACAAGTCGGTAATTGTGTTCATTGACGACATACTTGTTTATTCGAAGAGTATGAAGGAACATGAACATCATTTGCGAGGTGTGTTGAAGACGTTGCAGAAGGAGAAGTTGTACGCTAAATTCTCCAAATGTGAATTTTGGCTAAGGGAAGTTCAATTCCTTGGTCATATTGTGAACAATGACGGTATTCAAGTAGATCCGGGGAAGATAGAAACGGTGAAGAGTTGGGGACGACTGACTACGCCTACGGAAATCCGAAGTTTCCTCGGATTGGCCGGTTATTATCGTCGGTTTATCCAAGACTTTTCCAAGATTGCTTCTCCATTGACGAAGTTAACAAGAAAGAACGCAAGATTTAATTGGGAGAACGAGCAAGAAATTGCTTTTCAATTGTTAAAAGAGAAGTTGTGTCAAGCACCGGTTTTAGTATTGCTGGAAGGTGTAGAAGACATGACAGATTATTGTGATGCTTCTTTAAATGGGCTCGGGTGTGTTCTAATGCAAAGGGGTAAAGTCATCGCTTATGCCTCTCGACAATTAAAGGAACACGAAACGAGATATCCGACTCATGATCTTGAGTTGGCGGGGGTTGTGCATGCGTTAAAAATTTGGCGCCATTACTTGTATGGTGTTAAGTGTACGATTTATTCGGATCACAAGAGTTTGAAACATCTTTTTGATCAAAGAGATTTGAATTATCGTCAACGTAGATGGATGGATGTTATGAAAGACTAAGATTGTGAAATACTTTATCATCCTGGTAAGGCGAATGTGGTCGTGGATGTGTTAAGTCGAAAGAGTCAACATCCGGCGATACGAGTAGGATCGTTACGCATGATTATTACTAACGATTTTATTGTAAAGTTTGGGGAGACTCAAATCAAAGCTTTTGTTAACAATAAGCATGAGGAACGAATCGTGGGACAAACGGAGTTTGTTACCTTAGGTCCGCATGGTTTGTTATCTTTTCAAGGAAGAGTGTGGGTGCCTAAAATTGGTGATCATTGACGAGTGCTACTTGATGAAGCACATAAGTCAAAGTATTCCATTCATCCGGGCACGACGAAAATGTATCTTGATTTGAAGAAAGAGTATTGGTGGCCGGGCATGAAACGTGATGTTGTAAAGTATGTTGAACAATGTGTCACGTGTTTGCAAGTTAAAGTCGAACACCAAAAGCCATATGGTAAGTTACGACCGTTGGAAATTCTGAAATGGAAATGGGAGCACATTACTATGGATTTCATCACAAAGTTTCCAAAGACGGCGAGAACCCAATTTGACTCGATTTAGGTAATAGTTGATCGATTGATGAAGAGTGCCTTGTTTCTTCCCATTCGGGAAGCGATATCGTCGAAAACTTTGGCTAAGTTGTTTATCAAGGAGGTGATAGCGAGGCACGGGGTTCCTATATCTATTATTTCAGATCGAGATACTCGTTTCACATCTCAGTTTTGGGAAAAGTTTCATGAAGATATGGGCACACAGTTGAAATTGAGCACGGCGTATCATCCTCAAACGGACGGTCAAACCGAATGTACGAATCAAACATTGGAGGATATGTTACGGGCATGTATTATTGATTTCGGTGGTAGTTGGGATGAGAATTTGCCTTTGGTGGAATTCTCGTACAATAATAGTTATCATACTAGTATCGGGATGGCACCTTATGAGATGCTTTATGGGCGGAGGTGCCGAACTCCAATTTGTTGGGGTGAAGTGGGACAAAAGGAAATCAGGAGTACCGATTCGGTTTTAGAAACGAATAGCAAGATTGATATGATTCGGACTCATTTGAAAAAGGCCCAAGATAGACAAAAATCTTATGCCGATAAGTGTAGACGACAAATTGAGTTCCAAGAACGTGACATGGTGATGCTTAAAGTTTCGCCATGGAAAGGTGTTATTCGGTTTCGAAAACGGGGAAAGTTAGCTCCTCGGTTTATTAGTCCTTTTAAAATTTTAGCTCGTGTTGGTGAAGTCGTGTATCGTTTGCAATTACCCGAAGAGCTTGCGGGGATCCATAATACATTCCATGTTTCCCATCTCCGTAAGTGTCTTGCGGATGATTCATCATGGGTGCCATTAGACGAGATTGAGCTAAACAATAATTTAGAGTATATTGAGGAGCCGATTGCTATACTCGATGAGAAGGTCAAAGGTTGAGAAATAAAGAGGTTAGGACTTTTAAAGTTCAATGGCGTCGTAGTAAAGGTTCCGATTTTACTTGGGAGCCCGAAGAGTTTGTGTTAGTTTATCTTCCCTCTTGTCATGCGACTTGGATCGCGCGGACGCGCTCCGATTCAAGTGGGGGAGAGTTGTAAGACCCTAATCATTTTGTACAGCAGTATATATATGATACATAGAGTGTGGGTATCTTTTTGTAATTAAACTGAAGTCAGAATCTGTCCAGCACTTAGTGCGCGCTGCGCACACTAAAGGGAGCGCGCCGCGCACCCTTTACTGTAGCTGGATTCTGCTCTTTTAATGAGATATTTTGATGGGATTTTTGGTAATTTCACTTGGAGACGAGTTAAAGGCTACCAGATCAGTTTGGGGTGAGTCATAACTCCATTATCTCCAACCTTATCATTTTCCACTTCAATTTTAGAGAGAGAGAGAGATTCTTGTGTGAGAAAGTTCAAGCAAGGGAATAAGGAGCTAGTTTTGGGTCTTAGCTCGAGTTATAAAGTTGTTCATCTAAGCACTAGCTACGTTGTGATTGTGGTGGTAAGCTCTAACTTTGATTTCCTTATTTTAATTGATTTAAGTGTTAGGGTTTGGGATAGTGATGAACATAAAACCCATATTTAATGATTTTGGGTGTTCTTGGGTAAGATGGAGTCATGAAGACTCAATGGTAACTAACCTAGGGTTTCAAAGTGTTAATTGATGTTTATGAGTCCTAATTGGTTAGTTAATCATTAGCACACCTAGTTAATTAGTAAATGGGTGTTAGATGGGTTAGTGGATGACCCGAAATGGGTGTGTTGACTTTAAATTAGTCAAAGGGCTAATGATTGACCTAGTTGAGAAATATGGGTATGAAATACCCTAATTGTGTAATAGTTAGTGTTGTTGAAACTTAATCACTAGCTTTTAAGTGATTAATGATGGTCTTGACCCTTAAGGGGAGGTTATGGTGAAAATGGGGCATTTAATGCATTTAAGTCATTAAATGCACATGAGTGAAGTGTTGGTACTTAGTCCAACAAGTTTGTTTGTTGTTCGAGTACTTATTGCATTAGGTACTTGGTTTTGAAGCTTACGGAAGGATAAAACCATCACCAAATCTTTAAGGTGAGTGGAATAATTATGCGTACATGTATATGGCTTGTTTATTTGTGAATGTTATGGTATAAACCACGTGCCGGTAGTACCATAACATGTATGTGACGAGTATTATGATGTGAACCACGTGCCGGTAGCATCAAGTGTGAACCACGTGCCGGTAGCACTATAAAAATTTGGATGTGAAACACGTGCCGGTAGCATCAAGTGTGAACCACATGCCGGTAGCACTATAAAATGAGGCGTGAACCACGTGCTGGTAGCGCCAAAGTGTGAACCACGAGCCGGTAGCACTATAAAAGAGCGAGACTCAAATGCGTATAGTGTGAACCACGTGCCGGTAGCACCATAGCATTATGGTTAACCATATTATGTTGATGGATATTGTTTAGCATGCTATATATATATTGTGTTGTGTATATGCTAATGTGATGTTGTGATGGTGTACGAGTTGTTAGCATTATGAGTAAGACAGCATGCTATTTGAGTTATATTCTCGTATGAGGTATTTGGTGGGTGCGAATGCAAATAGATGGGTTATATATGTGTATGTATAATTGTTTGCACTCACTAAGCTTTGCTTACCCTCTCGTTGTTTATCTTTTTATAGGCTCCGGCGGAAACAAGGGTAAGGGCATTCGTATGGATTAGAGATCCCGCTTGGTTTGTAGGGGACGCTTTTAGATGTTATAGCTTTTGGAGTTTGACTGAGATTTGGGTAGTTTAACCCCCAAACACCATGCTCATAGTGTCGTTTGGAATTTAAACTCTTATGGTCGAACTTGTATGTTTTGAACGAAACTCGTAAAACGGCCGATGTGGGCCCCGTTTTGTAAAATTGATTTTATGATTGAATCGTATGAGTTTTTCATATTAGAACATGCTGCGAAAAACGTTTCGTCTAAAAATGTCGGGAAGTGGGAGATCTTTATTTGAAAAATGGACAAAACCGGACAGAACTGATTTGGGCCTGTGCGCGCCGCGCACCCTGAAGTGGTGCGCGTGGCGCACTCTCCTGATATAAAAAAAAAAATTTTTTGTTTCGCGTAATCGGTTGGTTATTGGTTTGGGTTGTTACAATTTTAGACATTCATAAACTCGTATTAGATCTATATGAACACTGACAAAACGCCAACCGAGTATTACAACCGTTGACAAAATAAGCTCGAAATCATTTATAATCAATATACTTTCTAAATATATATAACATTTTTGAATAACAAGTTTTATTAAATAGATAAAAATATTATATATTTCCAAACAATTAAATTTAATATTATTATATATTTACAAATAATATAAAAATAATAATTTTTATTACATAGTATATTATTTTATATATTTATTTATAACAAGAATTTCATACAAATGATTAAATTATTTTCTATTATTTCAACTTATTACATATATATATATATATATATATATATATATACACACAATTGTTCATGAATCGTCGGGAGTGGTTAAAGTCAAATGATTTCATAAAATAGTTCAAAAATTTTGAGACTCTGTTTAATAGATTTTGCTTATCGTGTCAGAATCATATAAAGATTAAGTTTAAATTTGGTCGGAAATTTTTGGGTCCTCACAGTACCTACCCGTTAAAGAAATTTCGTCCCGAAATTTTATCGTGGTTGTCATGGCTAATAATAAAAATGTTTTCATGATGAATATGAGTTGACAAATAGGGTTTTATCATCATTGAGTAATATAAATAAAACTATTTGATTTTGTGAAGAGTATGAGTGAAGCTATCACAAAAGAGTGAAATGAGTAAATGCAGGTTCGTCTTAACCGGTGACGTAGTAACAGTTGATTTTTTAAATTTAAGGAATTTAGGGGAAATCTTCGTAATAAGATTTGGTTCCTCGGTAATTAAGAAAATTAGAATCTTCCTTGATTAAATGCAATAATCTGTTTTGATTGCTCTGATGGATATTTCACTATAAATCCACTCTCTTCATTTCCTTTATATTTTGGAGTTCCATACTTTTGTTTTCTCTTCCCGAATTTAAGTCAAGCAAATAATGATCCAGAATTCATAGATATGAGATTCGAAATGAACATAGCTAACATTCTAAGAGAGAAATTGTAATAGCACGATCTGACTTGTCAAATTACCAGAATTCAAGGGAAAAGATAGGACTATCAAGAAAATATGTTCTTGATGTGTTTATAGATTAGATAAAATGTAAGAGTCGTGTAACATGGCACATGATGACGTTATGATCTGTGAATCTTTACGTTCCATTAGAACTCTGCATGACTTACTGTAATATAATCACGTTGATCAAGTATCATTATATTATACTAACTCATGCTTCAGTTCCCAACACTGCTTCAAAACATTCATACTTTAAATCTCAAAAGTTTCAGAATTTAGAAACTAAAACAGTTTCTTTTATGATGTAACACAGATAGCGCGAAAAGATAACAGATTTCAGATAAGAATAGTTATGTAAATATCTTCAAAAATATGGAGGATATTTATAATGAAAGATACGATGATATCTTAGAATATTTAAGATAAGAGGATGATGAAGAATATTGTCCGTAAGGGTTCAATCCGTTTTTCAGTTCCGAATCTTCTCTTTTTCTGAGCTTTTCCAACACATTATTCTTTATCATCAAACTTTTGACAGTTACGGTTGTCTATAGTTTTTGCTGCTTCATTCAGTTTTTTTTTTTCAAAATTTGGAGAACTAGTTCGCAGTTTAGGGCGTTTTTCAGAAACTTCACATTCGAAGTATGTAAGTCTTGGAGATAGATGTTATATGTATATATATAACTGTTGGTGTGGAATTACTGCGAAATTCGAGAATAATGATTCAAGATTTTTGGTATGGCAGTTACCTTTACAAGATGCAGATGAGTACATGATAGAGTTTCAATGAATAAATATAGTGATTGTTCGGAGAGACTTGAAGATCAATGTAGTTGTTGGTAAGTTCACTGCGAATGTTGCGAGATATAAAAGGTTCCCCAGTAACGATGATGAAAGGGTAATCGTTATAATAAGGCTTATTCGAATGAACAATTGAAGTTGGTTTGCTGGAGCTGTGACAAACTGTCTATTTTTTTTAGGAGGGATTGAAAAGTTATTTTAGCTAATAAATGCTAAAGGGTCTGACATGGATATGTGTTAAACTATGACTTTAGTTTCAATAGTTTTTTAGGTACATAACTGTGGGTAACATGTGGTTGGATCATCATCTCGATTGTTCATTATTTGAAGTGTCTTCAGGAATTTTGAAGGGTTTGAACATAGATTGTAATCGTTAATATTCATATGATGTTCTAGGATGATAAAAATATTTTTTTTTTGGGTTCTATGAATAGAATTGATGTTCTAGCACAGTTTTAAGTCAAAGTATAGCTTTGAAAGATGTAGAAATCTAAGAGTGATGTCTTCTTGTTAAATCTTGACTTGGATTTTGATTTGTCAAAATCAGAATATTTAATCAAATTTGGATGAATATGGTTTTTTGATTTCTATGAAAGAATGTACATTGTTGTGAAAGTAGTGAGTATAGTTGATGATTTACTGGATCAGAATCGGAGAATGTAACATATTAATTGTTAATTTTTATATATCTCTCGGGTATTACCTACCCGTTAAAAGTTTCACAAGTAATGTTTTGTACAAGTGAATTTTATTACAGTCTTTATGAAAATATATGTATATTTTCTTCAGATGTAATACATATTTGATGAGTTAATACCAAATTAAGCTCATTTGATCTTAGGCTGGAATTAGAAATGAATAATCTATATCATTAGAGATTACATAATCTTTACAGAGTATTTCACTACTGTGATCAATACTTCATTATTTATTCTTATGAATATTTCCTTAGTGAATCATGTTGATGCTCATAGAACTCTTGCTAACTTCTCAAGGTACGAATGATGTTTTCTTGTAAGTTTGGAGTATATCGAAAGTGTAAAATCAAACATGTAATTGAATAATATAATTGGATTATTATGAAACGGAATTCAATGAGTTGAAATAGAGATTGTGGTTAATGATAGTTAAGTCATTAAGCGAAGGATTATAGCATATTAGTAATATGAATTTAACTGGGTAGTATCTACCCTTTTTCAATTTATACATAATAGCTTAGTACGAAAAGATTTATGATGGTTTCAAAATTTATATATATAAGGTATACATATAAATTCTTCAGAGGAATTGAGTTAGTACTTCATAATTTGTTGATACAATATAATCGTTGTTGATCCGTAATGACGCCCACGGTGATTCTTGAACTGGAAGAGCTTGTGATGTTATAGGTGCTGCTAGTGCTGATGATGCTGACGGTACTGATGATGCTGTTTGTATAACAAGTCTAGCTTTGTAAATCGTGCATCATTATTTTCTGGGTTTCTACTCTCCCTTCTATCATCATGATTGATTCACTCGTTTGATTTACGGTTAGAACTAGAATAAGTAATCTCTAAAACTTTTAGAAATTACATATTCTCTGCAGAGTATTTCCTCGATGAAGTTATGAATCAATACTTCATCGTTTGTTGTTGTTGGTACATCTTGGTATTTACGGTGCGTATGATGTTGATGCTTGAGGTACAGATTTATGATGTTGAGGTGTGGGATGCGGGTGTTGTTGATGGTGGTAATAATTCTGTTGATGTTGATGATGGTGGTACTGTTGCTGCCGGTGCCGCTGCTGGTGTTTGTAACCTTTGCACCATATTCTCCAAAGCCAGTACCCGAGCGCGAAGCTCGTTGACTTCTTCTATTACTCCAGGATGATTGGTGGTTCGGACGAGCGGGTGAATAAGATCTAGAATGTGAGATAGTATATAATCGTGACGAGACACTCTGGAAATGAGAGAGAAAATGGTGCTTCGGACAGGTTCGCCGGTAAGTGTTTCAGGTTCTTCGCCAAGAGGGAAATGTGGTGGATGGAAGGGATCGCCTTCTTCTTGTCTCCAATGATTAAGTAGACTACGAACCCATCCCCAATTCATCCAGAATAGATGATGGCTAATTGGTTGATCCATTCCAGTCACACTGCTTTCAGAGCTCGAGTGAAACTCCATATCGGAATCCGAGGAACTTGAACTAGTGGTGAGTTCCATTTCGTACGATTGAATAAAGGATTTTTCGATATGAACTGATTTCTAGCTATCGGATGGTATTTTAATTACATAGAATATCTATATATATAAAACAAAAGATTTTGTAGATTACGGAGGAATTTACGGAATATGTTAGGCAAAGTTTATAGTAACAGATACACTAAGATAAGAATTTTTTCTATACATTATTTATACAATTAATGCAGTAAGATGTGTCTAGACTAAGAATGATAAGCATGTAATTTCTGACAAGCATGATAAGCAAAACTTTTTGACATGCAGACACGGTCGAAGTCTTGACTCACTAATGCATCTTAACAACTATCGGTTAGATACACTAATGCAAGACCTGGTTCGTTAAGACCACCGCTCTTATACCACATGAGACGACCCGTCCTAATCCATAAGGATGAATACAACAACATATGATTACATTGCGAGGTATTTGACCTCTAAATGATAAATTTTTACAAACATTGCATTCATTTTTAAAAGACAAACTTTCATTACAACGAAAGTTGACACGCATGCATACTATCTCATAATATATCGAAACTATGAATGACTTATTATAAGTCTTCATGAACTCAACGACTTGAATGCAACGTCTTTTGAAATATGCCATAAATGACTCCAAGTAATATCTTTAAAATGAGCTAAGGCACAGCGGAAGATTTCTTTAATACCTGAGAATAAACATGCTTTAAAGTGTCATCTAAAAGGTTGGTGAGTTCATTAGTTTATCATAAACCATCATTTCCAATAATATAATAGAAAACAAGATACTCATATTTCGAAAACAATATGTGCAGGTCTGCTCACTGCTGTAAAATCATTCATATGAAGAACACCAGAATCTCACCAACGGTAGCTAATGCATCGTGAAATGCAAAAATTTCTCACCGAGGGTAGCTAATACAAAACAATCTCACCACAAGGGTAGCTAATGCATCGTGCAATGCAAAAATTTCTCACCGAGGGTAGCTAATGCAACCAAGATGCAAAACAATCTCACCAATCGATAGCTAATGCGTCATGTAATGCAAAAATTTCTCATCGATGGTAGCTAATGCAATCTTTATAGAAATCGAACCATTAATCAAGATGCAAAACAATCTCACCAATCGGTAGCTAATGCGTCGTGCAATGTAAAAATTTCTCACTGATGGTAGCTAATGCAATCTTTATAGAAATCGAACCATTTCGGTAGCTAATGCATCGTGCAATGCAAAAATTTCTCACCGATGGTCGATAATGCAATCTTTATAGAAATCGAACCTCTGAATCCAAATAATTCTATCATAGAATGTAGTTTTGAATACTTGTGTCTATTTCGTCAAACATTTATAGAAGTAATTCATGTATTCTCAGTTCAAAAATATATCTCAAAAGCATTTAATAAAACATTTATAAAAGCAGCGCATGTATTCTCAGTCCCAAAAATGTAAAGAGTAAAAGGGATTCAAATGAACTCACAATACTGTATTTCGTTGTAATTATGCATATGATGGCATTTAACAATGCAAGTTTGGCCTGGATTCACGAACCTATATCAGTTATTTATATATTAACACATATAATTGTAATCGAACAAATTTACATATTATTATTAATTGTTATTTTAGTAATTTATATGTTTCATTAATAACTTAATTAACTATTTTTATTCTATATACTTTAGATACATAATTAGTATTTATTTATAAAAATATTAATATAGTTATGTTATATGTATTAAATATGGTTTTATATAACTAATGGTTATTTGATAAAGTAATATTGATAATAATAAATAAAAAAGTTGTATCATCCTATAATAATAATAATAATAATAATAATAATAATAATAATAATAATAATAATAATAATAATAATAATAATAATAATAATAATAATAATAGTTATAATAATAATAGTTATAATAATAAAAATGATACTTTTATAAAAATGACATTTTTAATAATAATGAATACTAATAATAATAACTATAAAAATAATGGTTTTACTAATAATGATAATAATACTAATATTTATATTAATATTAATAATTATACTTACATTAATAATAATAATAATAATAATAATAATAATAATAATAATAATAATAATAATAATAATAATAATAATAATAATAATAATAATAATAATAATGGTAATAGTAATACTACCTCAAAGAAGTAGTCCTTAAAAAATATGCCCAAGTCCGGGTTTGAACCATCGATGTCCCGCTAACTCGATAACATCCTTAAACATTACGTTATGTGTTTCAACTCTGAAATAACACCCAACTTGAATTATTTTTAACTTTTACTTCTGTATCCTTCTTCTTCTTTTTCTAAAAAATAATGCCCGAGCCCAGGCTCGAACCCAAGGCATCTCGGTTAACACAAACACTCTTATCCATTACACTGCACTCGCTTTTCTGATTATAATCAGATACTAATTGTATTTAAACCGTATGTCATCAAACAATCAAGGATCAGGAACGGCTCAATTTGTGGAAGTTTGATATCGGTCCAATAACTAAACTATCTAAGCCCAACTAGTACAAGTAGCCCAATAGAAGCCCAGCAGGAAAAACATTTACGGCCCAAGTGATTTTCCAGTTTGTAAATCGTAAATGAAATAGAAATCATATACACAATTAGTGGAAATCGAGTCATCATCCATATCTATATTATATTAACCATCATCATAATTCTTATCTGTCATCAACTCAACATCACGACATCTACTAATCATCATCTCCTTTATCATAATTACATACTCGCCATCATCTTCATCATCGATCCATACTATCATCATCTTTGATGTAATAACATGAACAAGGATAATAACGTACTGCAGTTGTAGCAGGTTCGAAAGAAAAACAGAAAAAAATTGATGATGGTTATGGTATTGTTGGTGGGTTTTGATAGGTGTTTGGGTGTTCTACGAAGATGGTTACATGAAGGTGGTGACGTGTTCAAAACAGTAGCAACAATAAGATCATTCGGGCGGCAGTTTGGTGTCGACTTGGTGATGCAATGGAATGGTTGATCGAGTAATAGAAGTGAAACAAGTTGGTAGTGAAATATGATTAGTGTATGTGTTATATCTATATGTAATAGATATATATAATAAAAAGTGGTGGTGATTTTTATGGATTTTTTGTTGGTGATCCTTGGACCGAAAACAGTAAGCGGGTTTGTTGGGTATCAATTGAAGAGTAAAAAAATTTCGAGTAACAGCAACAAACGGTTTCGATCAAGAAAAGGTGATGGTGTTTTAAATGGTTTGGTGATTATGGTTTGGTGTTTTATGGTGGTGGTGGTTCAATGGACTTTAAATGAAAACAACAATAACATTCAAGAAGGTTTCGGTAATGGTGTTTGTTGGGTGACGGTTCTAAGTGATGTAGTGGTGATTGACATCTCGTCCGAAACAAAAAGAAGTACAACAGCAGTCTCCAAAGCTCTTTCTCTAGGGCTTGGTGGTTTGGATTTTTAGTGGTTCACGAATGTTTTAAATGGCAGGTTTGAAGGTGGTCGTACAATATAGGAACAGAAGGTACCGGTCGATCATGGTGATCAATAGTAACCGAACTAAGTAGTATGTGGGTTTCTAAACTGCAGGTGGTGGTGAATCATGGTGTTTACAAGGGTTTGTGGGTGTGGTGGTCATGGGTGACATGGTGATGACGAGTTTGAGTGTCAGTGGTGGGTGTGTGAAGAAGAAGTAGAAGATGTTATATGTGTATTAGTTCCTAGTAATCTACTATCTATAAATAAGCATATTAGATTAGGATTGGATTAAAAAGAACAACAGTGACTAGTAATCAACTCACGGGAGTAATAAATATTTATCTTGCCGACACTATTTCTAGGATTGTGATATCGTGGTCCATTGCTAAACAGTTAACATATAAAAATTTTCCTAAAACTCTCAAATTTTTAAATTAAGTTCATTTAATTCTTTCAGACATTTACTGTCTAAATCCTGATAAAAAATGTTCGTTAATTGTTTATTTTCTGTTCCAATTAATATGTACGGAGAACTAATATTTAAACTAAAAAAGTAAAAGTATTTTTAATAAATCTAAAATTTTCGTAATCAATTTACAGTCCAACTTTTATTTTAGACATTCATAAACTCGTATTAGATCTATATGAACACTAACAAAACGCCAATCGAGTATTACAACCATTGACAAAATCAGCTCGAAATCGTTTATAATCAATATACTTTCTAAATATATATAACATTTTTGAATAACAAGTTTTATTAAATAAATAAATGTATTATATATTTCCAAACAATTAAATTTAATATTATTATATATTTACAAATAATATAAAAATAATAATTTTTATTACTTATTATATTATTTTATATATTTATTTATAACAAGAATTTCATACAAATGATTAAATTATTTTCTATTATTTTAACTTATTATATATATATATATATATATATATATATATATATATATATATATATATATATATATATATATATATATATATATATATATATATATATATATATATATATACATACATACATACATATTTATTTACACCCAATTGTTCGTGAATCGTCGGGAGTGGTCAAAGTCAAATGATTTCATAAAATAGTTCAAAAATTTTGAGACTCTGTTTACTAGATTTTGCTTATCGTGTCAGAATCATATAAAGATTAAGTTTAAATTTGGTCAGAAATTTCCGGGTCGTCACAGTAAAGAGGCCAAAAGAATCAGGTTTGAATGGATTTAAACGGCCATAAACTAGCAAGGTGAAAAAGATCTGATGACGTGCGGTCGACCCACGATCGATCATGGTCTGAGCTGCATCAACGGCTAGTTTTTTGTCTCTCTCTATAAATAGCAAGAATTTAAATGTTTTAAGATGGGACTATCTTGCATGCTTCAACTCTAATTCATCAGAGAATCACAAGATCTTAACTCTTATATATTTATGATTAGCAAAAGAAGTTCTATGATCTCATAGATTGTAGAAGTGTTGTAAACTTACCATCAAATTACTATCTTTGTGAGTTTACTTAGTGTTGTAGTATCCTTTGAATTGTTTAGGATTTTCATCACAAAAAAGGTGATTCTTGTACTTTGTAACTAGAAGCATAAGCTAGCTTAGTTATCATCTTCCTTAAAGGGAACTAGGAAGTTGATTAATTCCATTAGGAATTAATACTTGTCCAAGGTGAAGACAAGTTGATCCAAGCTAGAGGCAATCTTTCGAAGGGATAAAAAGATTAGGTTTTTTGTCTACAAGGAGTACAAGATTTGTAAAATGGATCTCCACTGGGTATGGAGAAAGGCTTAGTGAAGCAAACTCCCGATTAGTGAACTATGGAGTAGATTAAGGTGAATTAGTTAACATCCACCCGAACCACTATAAATTCTTGTGTTTATGTTCTTTACTTTACGTTCTACATTATTTCAAACATAAACACTACACACATTGAGTTTGAGTTGATTAAGTTGATGAAGGTTGATTAAATCTTGATAATCATTGAAAAAAGTTTATAAACATATTAAGTAACTATTCACCCCCTCTAGTTACTTACAGTTGGTATCAGAGCGTTTGCTCGAACCTTTGCTCTAGAAACATTTTTCATTGTGTCAAAATCATTTTGTGCAAAAACCCGAGTCAAACGATCTTGGGATCAACTCAAACAATGGCATAACTAGAAAGATTGGCTAGAGAAGCACCAATCTTTGATAAAGAGAATTTCTACGTGTGGAAATTAATATTCGAAATCTATGTCAAATTAAAGGATTATGACATATGGAGGATCATTAAGGAAGGAAACCTTGTTCCTCAAATCAAAGGATTATGACATATTGGGTGCGCTTAGTTCGAGGGGGAGCTAACCTTTTTGCTTCGACAAAAGTGGGAGAAAGTTATAGGTATAAGTGATGTTAACACTTGTGTATTTATAGATAAATGTCCAACATCACTTATGTATTGGTCATAAAAAAAAGGGGGAGAATGTTGGTTTATGGTTAACGATAATATTAATCTTAACCAACGATAATAAGTGTTTTGATGATGACACACGAACATAACCAAAAGTGATGATAGATATCTAGACATAAATATACAAGTTCACTAATCCACACTTACTCTAGCAAAATACCAAACCAAATGAAGCTGAAAGTGAAAACATTAGGAAATCAAAAAGAACACAAAACTTAGATGCTATACGGTCTAAGTCCACGGTCGACCGAAGGTCAGACCGTGGGTGTCCGGTACTTTGGTTTATGAGAAACCAGGTACACGATTGACTCCACAGCTGACCGTGGATCGACCGCAGTCGTTCATTCCAAATTTCTTGAACAAAAATTTTTTGACCACTTCGGGCCATCTATAATTCACGAAACCTTTTTTCAACATGCATAGAATAGTTTCCCTCTTCCTATCCAAAAGAGTTTTGGTCATTAGAATGCTAACTTGGTTTATCACACCTAATGACATCTTAATGACGTTTTAGCCTTGATAAAGGATAACACATAAGTGTTACAAGATTACTTGTGTTCCTAAAATGTATCTAGACATACTTAGGATGGTTATCAAGTCCCAAGAAATAGTTGTTCTTTCCTTGTACATGTGTTGAACATTAATATATACTTATACATTAATCTTGCTATGAGCTACATTGCCACTAAACTTACATAGGTTTAGTATATTGCTATGTCATCACTATGTGTTTAATTCTAGATTAATCACTAGTAATCTATTACTATCATTACATAAGTATTACTTGCTACTTGCTATTATTACATGAGTATTACTTGACCATGTGCTAATTGCCAACTTGCTTATACTCATTTAATATGTTTGAATGAACTTTGTCTTGCTATAGGCTATA
Organism: Rutidosis leptorrhynchoides; assembly: GCF_046630445.1. NCBI lineage: Eukaryota > Viridiplantae > Streptophyta > Magnoliopsida > Asterales > Asteraceae > Rutidosis > Rutidosis leptorrhynchoides. Next base: position 264,059,533 of record NC_092333.1, on the reverse strand, counting down.
AGTTAGGAAATTACAAATGTATCCTTAGCCTACCCAAATGCATTAAGTGTAACTTGGTTGATAACATTTGAAGGTTCATAACCAAATGGTCTTATATGTTTAGGATTATTAACAAACAAATTGTTATTTCACAAGAAACATGTTTAAGTCTAACAACATGTCCAATGATTTAGTCTTGTTTAATATGATATCTTGCTTACAATGAGCTTAATTGAACTTATATGTTTCACTTAGTAAGATATCATAAACACACCTAATTAATCTACGTGCAAGCTTAAAGATGAATTATAATATGCCTTTAGGATAATGATATATTGACTAGCCAATAGTACTCAAGCATGTGTAATGAATACAAACAAGTGACTAGCCAATAAGCATGTGTGTTAAATACAAACAAATAGTTATGAAAAATCTGAGATTACCTTAAAGATTATCAAGAAGTGTATCCAAGAAAAGTAGACTTGTCTCTTTTGTTATGACAAGTCACTATCAAGGTAATACATCCAAGAGGAATCAAGCACTTAATGCATATATTACTTGTATATGATGTTGGGTATCTTTTGCAGGTATTAAATAAAGTAAAGAGGCAAAAATAATCGAGTTTGAATGGATTCAAATAGCCATACAACATCTGGGTGAAAATGACCAAACAGTGTACGGTCGACCCTGAAGGTATTTCGTATGCCAGAGAGACATATTAAATTAATGTGGCTAATATGTCTTGATCCAAGTCGGGTCACACCCAATAACAAGCTTACCGACACCTTATTCATATTTGATCTTAGCGATTGGATCGTTGATTAAAATACGCGACACTTGGATTTTAAGAAAAATGGTTTTCTAAAATAATATCACTTGATATGTATATAAATTATGGAATAATTTATATAATAAGGATTTAATTAATTATAGGTTAAATAATTAATTAAGTTATGTTACATTTTATAAAATTGGTTTTATAAATAAAGTATACATAACAAATAATATGGAAGTTTATAAAATATATTTTATAAAATCTAATTTTAAAAAAACTATTTTATAAAGTGGGAGTGGCATTGGGAGTGTAAGTTTGCATGCCCTAGACACATTTGATTGGTCATTTGGTGTGGTTACTTCCCATGTCCATATGCATATGTACCTAGACACATTTGTTACAAAAGACATACATGAAAAACATATATCAAGAGATTGCAAAAAACTCTTTCCCCTTTTTTTTTATGCTGGCCAAAAGTTTTTTTTAAAAAAAGGGGGTTCTTTAGTTTTTTTGCAAGGTAATTTCAAGTGTGAAAAATCCTAACCAAAAGCAAGAAGGTGTTGGTGTCAAAGCTTAGGGTATTACTACTTGAGGCTTCATCTTTTGAAGTTGCACTCTTCATCATCATCTTCACCATCCACTACCTAGCTTGGAGTAGGTATAATCTCTTTTTTCTGTTGTAGTTTGTAAGTATATTTCATAACTTGATCCTATTTGGGATTTAACTTTAAATGGTTAAAGAATAACATGTTTTAAATGGTAATATACGCTTCCGCAATGTTTATTTCTTAAATGGTTTTAAGTTTTTTTTTTTGAAACATGTTAAATCCCATCAATGGTATCAGAGTCGAAGTTGTTGGAATCTGCTTCGAGATGGTTATTAAACCCACTATATTTGCATTCTATGAACATACATGAAAGTAGAATGCAAAATTTTTGGGTTTTGGGTGGGTTTGTTTTTTGGCCGAAAACATGGGGACCCAAAAATGGGTTTTGGGTTTTTTCATTTTGTTCATATTTGGTTGTATGATGATGTTCACAATCTAAGCCTTGACCTTGTGTTTGGTTGTATGTTTGGTTGATTTGTTATTATTCATTTGGTTTGTAATAATATTTGTTCATTTGGTTATGTAATTTATTTTATATTTGATATGTAAAATAGATTAGGTTGTATTTTCATTTTCTAGAGAAAAATGTATTAGGATATATTTTTGTAACAAGATGAAGATACAAGATGGTGACAAGAAAGAACACAAGGATGAAGCATTTGGATGCAAGATTTAGTGGGAGATTTTGGAATCTCCAAATTTGTGTTTGTCCCAAGTGACCGGTGACATTTGTTTTCGGCTAAACAAATGTCTACCAAATTGGCTTGATTGTGAACATATTTTTTGCATGCTTGGTTGTTTATTGTTTGATTGTGGATTGTATGTTTGTATGCTACAAGTTTATCTTACATTATTAACAACATACAAAGAATAAAAACTATAATTTAATTGATTAAATTTGATATGACTAAAAGGAATTTGTAGTAATAAAATTAGTTTTGTTACTTGACATGAAAATGGATGTTCACATGTACCACACACTAAATGCATGTTGGTGTATGGTATAAAGGTTTTCTTGAACTAGAATAAAGAAACCTAGAAAAAAAACCCATTTACTTACCAGGTTAACAAGTTTAACGCTATCCTTTTGTGTAACACTTAGGCATATGAGGGAACTCATGATGGGATAAAGGTCACCTAACCGTTATGAGCAAACTAGTATGATTAAGGTGAATTTCGCATGCTTGTGGGATAAAGGTCACCTAACCACTTGTATGTTAAGTTTACATGTTTACACAAGTAGGACGACTTGATTTAGGAATCATGAACTTAGAGTTACCGAAGCATGACGAACAAATAGGCGTTGATGGGATAAATATGCCATGCAAAAGGATTGCATGATCTCATACCTTAGAAGTTGCAAAGGGTTGCAATTGTCATATGATAACTACCTAGCTAAATCAAATAACGAGATAAAGGTCACCTAACCGAAATTTGGTTTACCATTGGATTCTAAAATTTAATATATCAATTGGATTTAAAAGGGTATTGATTGTTAACTTAAAATTGTTACTTAAATAACCTTTGTTAAATTTTGTAGATGGCCGCCAATAACAACAACATTCCAAACGCACCAATCAACTTTAATAATCTATCAATGAGGTCCATCCTCGAAAAGGAAAAACTCAACCATACAAATTTCATGGATTGGTATCGCAATCTAAGAGTTGTCCTCAAGTTTGAGGATAGAGCCTATGTGTTAGAAGACCCCATTCCCGATCAACCCGAGGAGGATGATACCGAGGGTATGGCATATTAGGAGAAATATTGCACCGATTCGGTGCAAGTTTCTTACCTTATGCTTGGGACAATGATCCCCGAACTCTAAAAGGACTTTGAGCATCTTGGGGCATACGACATGATCACTCAGTTGTAGGAGACATTCCTTCAACAAGCTCGTGTTGAGCGCTTCGAAACAGTTTGTGCGCTTCATGCTTGTCAAATGGACGACTCCCAATCCATCTCATCTTATGTTCTTAAAATGAAAAGCCTAATTGATAGGTTGCACCGTCTAAACTGTAACGTGTCTAATGAATTAGCCACGGACCTTATCCTCAACTCTTTGTCAAAAAGGTATGACACATTCGTGTTGAATTACAACTTGAATGGTTGGGATAAGAGCATTGGCGAATTGCATGCCATGCTTAGGACGGCCAAATCAAGCATGGGTAAAAGGGCTTCACCCGTGCTTATGATCAAAGAAGGTGGGTCCAAGAATGATTCTACTTCTAAGCCAAAAGGGGCTAAGAGGAAAGGACCCGCCTACCAAGGCAAGGGCAAGGAAAAGGGGAAGATGGTTACCCCTACCAATAAAAATAAGAAGCAAAAGGTTGTCGGTTAAGCAAACCCCAAGGAAGATTCGTGTTTTGGTTGCGGTGAGATGGGTCCTAGAAACCTAACTGCCCGATCTACCTAAAGGAGTTGAAAGAAATGAGGGATGCAGGGAAAACCTCAGGTAATGTATATATGGTATACATTGAGCTTAGTATTACTTCTTCTAATACATCGGTATTAGACACATGATGTGGAACTCATATTTGCAATTCTTTGCAGGGGTTCAAAAGAAGCAAACAAGATGCGCGAACATCAAGTCTCTTCATGGGAAATGGTGCAAAGGTGCACGTAGAAGCTCAAGGAGACTTTATTTTGAAGCTACAAACTGGTTTGGAGCTTATTTTGAAAAATATTTTGTATGCACCTGATTTGACTCGAAACATTATTTCTGTATCCCATTTAAGACAATTTGGTTTTAATCTTAATTTTATTAATGATGATATCCATGTTTCTTTAGATTATGTGTTCTATTTTAAGGCTTCGCCTTTGAATGGTATTTATGAATTGGTTCAAGATGACACATCATACAATAGCTCAAAATTCCATGCAAACACCAAGAAACTCAAAAGAGATTTGAGTGATTCCTACTTATGGCATTATCGCCTTGGTCACATAAACAAAAACTGAATGCATACACTTCAAAAGAATGTTCTTTTGAAATCAAGTGAGCTAGACTCGTTTGATGTATGTGAATCTTGTTGACAAGGCAAAATGACTAAAGCACCTTTTAAAGGGACCTATGAAAGGGCTAAAGACTTATTGGGATTAATACATTCGGATGTATGTGGACCATTTAAGCCCATGACTAGGAATGGTGAAAGATACTTCCTTACTTTCATTGATGACTTCAGTTGTTTTGGATATGTCTACTTGTTGAGACACAAGGACGAAACTTTTGAAGCATTCAAAGAATATCAAAATGAAGTACAAAATCAACTCAACAAAATAATCAAGGTAGTTCGTACCGATAGAGGAGGTGAATACCTAAGTGATGCTTTCCAGGATCATCTTAAAAGTTGTGGGATTATCTCGCAACTTACTCCACCTGGGACACCCAAGCTTAATGGAGTATCTAAAAGGAGGAACCGAACCCTAATGGATATGGTTCTATCTATGATGGCAGGAAGCTTGTTACCTCTATTATTTTGGGGTTATTGTCTATGCTCCGCGGCTCGTATTCTAAATATGGCCCCAACCAAGAAAGTGGAACGAACTCCTCATGAGATGTGGTTTGGAAAACCTCCTTCTCTATCATAATTGAGAGTATGGGGATGTGAAGCTTATCCTAAGCGCTTCATCGCTAATAAGCTGAATGCTCGATCCACGAAGTGTATTTTCATAGGATATCCCAAGGATGATATGGGATACTATTTCTATGATCCAATCGAGCAAAATGTATTTGTTGCTCAGAAGGCAGAATTCCTTGAAACTAAGTTCCTAATGGAAGGTAATAGTGAAAGGAAGATAGATCTTGAAGAGGTTCAAGATCAAGAAGATGATACACAATTGGTTGACACTAGGACTCAACATCAAAATGTTGAGAATGGTCACATGGGTGATAAAAGTATACAAAATGTTCGTAGATCTGGTAGGATTAGTAATCCTCCTGAGAGATATGGGTTTCTCATGGATGGTTGCTAGGTAGTTGATTTGGATGAACCAACCAACTACCAAGATGCTTTATCACGGATTGATTAAGATAAATGGCAGGAAGCCATGAACGCTGAGATGCAATCCATGTATGACAACTAAGTTTGGGAACTGGTTATATAACCTACTAGCTCCAGGTTAGTTGATTGTAAATGGATTTTCAAGAAGAAAATCGACATGCATGGAAACTTGGATACATATAAAGCTAGACTTGTAGCAAAAGGTTTCACTCAAACTCAAGGGGTTGACTATGATGAAACTTTTTCACCTGTGGCAATGCTAAAGTCTATCAGGATATTATTTGCCATTGCTGCTCATTATGATTATGAGATATGACAAATGGATGTCAAGACCGCTTTCCTAAATGGATATATTGAGGAGGATGTCTATATGGTTCAGCTTGAAGGTTTTGTTGATCCGAAATATCCTAACAAAGTATGTAAGTTAAAGAAGTCAATCTACGGATTGAAACAAGCATCCAGAATGTGGAATCATCATTTTTATATGGAGGCTAAGAAATTTGGTTTCATTAAAAATTGTGATGAAGCTTGTGTATACAAGAAAGCTAGTAGGAACACTATCATGTTCCTTGTACTGTGTGTGGATGATATATTATTATTTGGAAATGATATTCCGATAATGCAAGGTGTTAAAACTAGGCTAAGTAGCTGCTTCTCCATTAAGGATCTTGGAGAAGCACAATACATTTTGGGGATTGGGATCTACAGAGATAGATACAAGAAATTGATAGGTTTGAATCAAAGTGCATACATTGAAAAGGTCTTGAAAAGGTTCAAGATGGAGAACTCTAAGAAAGGTTTGGTACCTATTCAAAGAGGGATGCTTCTCAGTTCATCTCAGTGCCCTACCACGAAAGATGAACAAGAGAGAATGAAGAATGTCCCATACGCGTTTGCTATTGGGTCAATCATGTATGCAATGATATGCACTAGATCGGATGTGTCATGCCCTCTTAGCTTGACAAGTAGATACCAGAATAACCCTGGAAGTAGTCATTGGACTACGGTTAAAAGTATATTGAAATACCTTAGGAAGACTAAGGATATGTTTTTCATATATGGCTCTGGTGAGGAGGAACTCGCCGTAAAAGGTTACGTGGACATGAGTTTCCAAACTGATCAAGATGATTCTCGATCACAATCCGGTTTTGTCTTCATGTTAAATGGAGGTGCGGTCTCTTGGAAGAGTTCAAAACAGGATGTTGTTGCATTATCCACTACAGAGTCAGAGTACATTGCCACCTCATTGGCAGCTCAGGAAGCTACATGGATGAAGAAATTCATCTACAACTTAGGAGTAGTCCCTTCCATTCAGGACCCTTTTGAGATATTTTGTGACAACGAGGGTGCGATTGCTCAAATCAAGGAACCTCGTGCTCACCAAAAGACCCGTCACATTGAACGGAGATTCAACTACATAAGGGATAAAGTTCAAAAAGGAAAGATATGTATTCACAAAGTTCACATAGATCTTAATATAGCGGATCCACTCACGAAGCTCTTACATCGAGCAAAACATGAAGGACATGTTTGTACATTAGGGCTTCAATATTCTAGTGATTGGTTATGATCTATTTTATGTATTGTAATGGAACGAAGTTGTTCAAACTCATTAATATAATTATGGTGGTAATTTATTAATTTTGAGTCAAGTTCCTATTTTGCATATTTTATCCATGAATAAGCTATTATTCTAAATTCCGTAGTCGATCACATTTATGTGAACAAGTGTGAGGTCTAGACCATTATGAACTTGGATTGGTATATATTCACAGGCTGAATGTGGGGCAAGGTTGCTACCAAGGTTCATATATATTTGTGGGATACAAATATTGGAAGACCCGCTCTCAAGATTTACTGAATGGAGCCTTTGTGGTTGATCACATGTAATCTTGAGTAAAGGCGAATATCATTGTATCCTCTGACGTGAGATACATATTGGGTTCGGATATTTACCAAGTATTGTGCCTTGATTCTTTCCTTTGCTATTCTGAAATATGGTAGTTCATAAGGAAGAGCTCAGGTATAATACAAAGTATATATCTAGGACGTATGTAGTCAAGATGGAATTTATCCCTCTTATTCGTTGAGAGTCAGATGTCTAAGGCCTGATAAAGTTAAATATAGAAGAGAGTGATCGCTCTGTGTGAAAGGACCCGTTCATATACATTATAAACGATTCACAATAGTTGATTACATCGCGAGGTATTTGACCTCTATATGATACATTTTACAAACATTGCATTCGTTTTTAAAAGATAAACTTTCTTTACAACGAAAGTTGACGGCATGCACACCATTTCATAATACATCCAACTATAATTGACATAATAATAATCTTGATGAACTCAATGACTCGAATGCAACGTCTTTCAAAATATGCCATGAATGACTCCAAGTAATATCCTTAAAATGAGCTAATGCACAGCGGAAGATTTCTTTAATACCTGAGAATAAACATGCTTTAAAGTGTCAACCAACAGGTTGGTGAGTTCATAGGTTTATCATAACAATCATTTCAATATATTAATAGACCACAAGATTTCCGTTTATAAATATATGTACACTCGCAAGTGTATAAAAGTATTCTATAAGTTGTAGGCACCCGGTAACAAGCCTTAACGTTCATGTTTTACCCTCTGAAAGTACACCGAATCAGGTGTGTTATATAAACCTCGAAGTACTAAAGCATCCCATAGTCAGGATGGGGTTCGTCAGGCCCAATAGATCTATCTTTAGGATTCGCGCCTACCGTACATAGACAAGTAGTTTAATGTTACCAAGCTAAGGGTATATTTCTGGTTTAAACCCACATAGAATTAGTTTTAGTACTTGTGCCTATTTCGTAAAATATTTATAAAACAGCGCATGTATTCTCAGCCCAAAAATATATAAAAAAAGGGAGCAAATGAAACTCACCATACTGTATTTCGTAGTAAAAATACATATAACATCATTTAACGAGTGCAAGGTTGGCCTCGGATTCACGAACCTATATTAATTATATATATTTATATGTTGGTCAATATATGTCTAACAATTTTTGGTCAAGTCATAGTGTACCACAATCCTAATGCTCGAGACTAATATGCAAAAGTCAACAAAAGTCAACTTGACCCAAAATGACTTTTAAAATTTATACGTGTTTATTATATAACTTAACTATAGTCGTTTTATATATTTAAATATATTTATTAGATTTTATAATAATAAAAGTCATTTATTAATAAAAATTTATATTAACGTTTATATATGATAAAATATACTTTTATATATCTTAAGTAGTAAAATTTATAAAGTTCACTTAATATCGTAAAACTATAGTGGTAAGTATTATTAATGTAATTATATTACGCGTGGTGAAAAATATCTTTGTATCCCCTATTTATTTGATAAAATAATATTGATCATAATAATAATAAGTAAAAGTTGTATTATTTTGTAATAATAATAATTATTATTCTATAAAAAAATAACAATATTTATATTTACTAAAAATGTTATTATGATAAAATGATAATACTAACATAATAGTAATAATGATATTTTATAATAACAATGATATTTCTATTAAAATAATAACGACGATAGTAATAATAATCATTTTAACAATAATACTAAAATTCAGTTGACTATAACTTCAAATCCGTTCATCGAAACCATTCGATATCTAAATGAAAAGTTCTTAATTTTTCGCTAGCTTTCCAATGACATGCATATCATATACCCTATCTCAGTAGCATATGTATCTAATTCAAGATTCAACAAACCTATCTAAGGACAATATCGAATGTACAAGCATGCATAATCCTATATACTCGAGCACTAGTCAGAGATACACTATTGATATATAAAAGTTAAGTTATGAGTGCTCACCTATCAATATTGAGATTCAATATTGCAGGAAAGTACGTAGACGCAACGGAGATGATAAACACTAGATTGACCTCACGAGCATACCCATGAACCATACCCATCACCTCCATAGCTATAACCCATAATTTCCTTAGCTTCGACTCATTAAAAAAACTATTTTGAAATTATTCGGACATCACTCCATCGTAATATTTTATGTATACTAATAATATCTTGAAATAATACAGAGCAAATATATATATATATATGTAAATCGATTGAGAGAGTTTAGAGAAATATATTTTCAAGTTTCTATGAAATAATGAAACCTATTGAATTCTATTTATAATAGATTTTTGAATTATTAAAGTGAATTATTAAAGTATGAATTATTAAAGTGAATTATTAAAGTTAAAGTAAAGTAAAAGTAAAGTAAAGGTAAAGTTAAAGTATAGTAAAAGTATAAAAACTATGTATGTATAATACGCGTATAAATATATATAATATTAATTTAAATCGTTATATATATTTAATGAAATAAAATATAAATATCGTTATATTTATTATACTGGTTAAGTAATGAGTTGTCAAAAGTGATTTTAGATATTTATAAAAGTTATATACGTTTTAATAATAAAGTTCTTTTTAAACTGAAAACGTTTTTGTACGTTTGAAAATAGATTAATAGAATATTATGGAAACCAATTCTCCACTAGCTTTTGTCTAACTTTCGTAAATGACACTTTTTATTTTTATTTATAAATAGCTTTACAAATTATTCCGAATATCGTTAAGAGGAATAGATTTTCTCAAATCATAGTGGACCTCTCAACAGAGACTTGTAATCATATTTCAATGTTTCTGATAATTCAATCATTTAATATATTTTTTTTAATTTCGTCGATAATCATATTGAAACAAATACGTTCATATAAAGCATTATACATTTAAATACTTTGTTAACATTTTCAATTTATAACATATACACATATACATACATATTCATATATGTTCATTTAATGGTTCGTGAATCATTGTAATTTGGTCGAGGTTTAAATGAATGTATAAAAATAGTTTAAAATCCTTGAGATTTAACTTAACAAACATTGCTTATCGTGTCAGAATAATATAAAGATAAAGTTTAAATTTAGTCGGAAATTTCCGGGTCGTCACAGTACCTACCCGTTAAAGAAATTTCGTCCCCGAAATTTGATAGAGGTCGTTATGGCTAACAATGAGAATGTTATTATGACGATTATGAAGTTTTATCATGTCTAAGAAGTATAGATAAAATGATTCGATTACTCGAAGCGTATGAGGGAAGTTATTGTAAATGAAGGAAATAAGATTATAGTGATTCTGTAACAACCCAACCCGTTAACCAGCCAATAACGCAGAAATTTTTTTTTTTTGCTGGTACAGCACATGGAGCGGCGCGCCATATGGCCGCGCGGCGCGCCAAAGTGGCCTGTCCAAAAAGTCGTGAAATGCGAAAATGTTTGACCACTTCCCGACGTATTTAGACAAAACGCTTTTAACCATACATTAATATATGTAGAACTAACACGTTCCATTAATAAAATTAGTTTTACGAAGACCGGGCCCACATTGGCCGTTTTACGACTTTCGTACGAAAATAGAAGTTTTCAACCACATGACTATTAACACAAAATAAAGCCGAGCATGGCGATTGGGGATACGCTACACCATCCTAAGCAATCCAAAAGCAATCCTTCTAAAGCAACTACGCGAGTCCACTAGTCCCCGCTTACCCGAACCTCCGCATCCATGCAATCTATAAAAAGTCAACAACGAGAGGGTAAGCTAACGCTTAGTGAATGATAACATACTACATACATATATATGTATAAAATGGACACGCCACACAAATATCAAATACCTCATACGAACTTGTAACACAATTAGTATATCAACATACTCGTAAATACTAACAAGTCGTACACCATCCCAAAACCACATTAGCATGTACTCATCACAATATATATATATATATATATAACATGCTATACAATCACAACACAATATGGTTAACCATAACGCTATGGTGCTACCGGCTCGTGGTTCACACCATACGTATTTGAGTCATACTCTTTTATAGTGCTACCGGCTCGTGGTTCACACTTCGACGCTACCGACTCGTGGTTCACGCCTCGTTTTATAGTGCTACCGGCTCGTGGTTCACACTCGATACTACCAGCTCGTGGTTCACATCTATTTTTATAGTGCTACCGGCTCGTGGTTCACACTCGATGCTACCGGCTCGTGGTTCACATCTATTTTTATAGTGCTACCGGCTCGTGGTTCACACTCGATGCTACCGGCTCGTGGTTCACATCTATTTTTATAGTGCTACCGGCTCGTGGTTCACATCTATTTTTATAGTGCTACCTGCTCGTGGTTCACACTCGATGCTACCATAACATCCACAAACAAATACGCCATAAACATGAACGCATAATTACTCCACTCACAATATTAACCCTTCGCCATTGGGGTTATATAATTCACATCACCCGCCCATGTGATAACGTACACACAAAGTGTGCACCTCGTCAAAGGTGGTCAACCAAAACGCACAACCGTGCCAATTGAACCTATACACAAGTCCATCAAATCCACCTATATGTGAAGTGAGCTCTATAACCGAGAACCACTTCACCCGACCCGCACCCATCCTACACATACATATGCATATAGGATATTAACACTCACCTTGTCGCCTTGATGAATGCTTCCAAATAAACCGCCACGCGCCAATGGAAAGTACCTATTCCATTATCACAAATACAATAACACGATTAGGGTTGACTTACAAACCAACCCATATGACACTTAGTGCAATTTCGAACCAAATGCACTTCCAAGTACAAACCGCGCCCAAAATTAACCAATAATCACTAACACAAGTGAAAATGGTCTTAATACGCCAATTAAACCCGATCATAGGTGTTAAACACCCATCTTGCCCAAAAAGACACTTAAACCCTAATTTGACCCATAAGAAGTCAATATCACGCCATTAGTAAGTTTTGACACCAAAACATATTTAACTCGGTTCTATGCTTCAACTTAATCCATTTTAAGTTTATAAACCTTATTAAATCGACAATTGGGTCATAACCGTCACCAAACCCTAATTTTGACCCATAGTCAAAATTAGTCAACCAAATAACCCTAAATGGGTTCCAATACTTCCATAATCACTAAACCTAGTGATTAAACCCAATTACAAGTCCTAACCATGGCCAATTAGTTCACCAACACAAAATCCACCAACAATAACAATAAACCCGATTACTAGCATCCACAAACTCAATTCAAGAGTTTGAATGGGTTTATTAACAATTTAAGTTCAAACCCTAACTTGAATATCAAATCACTAAGATGAAATTCGGAGTTAGAACTTACCAATACCGCCAAAATGATGCCGTTGACGAGTAGAACAACTTTAATACCCGAGGTTTGACCCGAAACACCCTTCTTCTTCTCCAATTGGAGCTCTCTCTCTCTAAAGCTCTACTCTCACTCTAGGGTTTGAAGATGAGAGTGTTTGATGAGTGAAAATGTGATCCAAACTGATCAAAGGATCAGTTTTGATGACCCCAAACCGACCCCAAGTGAAAAGACCAAAGTACCCTTCATTTAGACCTTTTAAAAAGGCTGAAAATTGCTTCAGACGGGTTCGGCGTGCCGCGCCGAAAGGTGGAGCGCCGCTCCAACCTACAGGTCAGTTTTCAGAAACTTGTTTTGGCCATAACTTTTTGACCGTAGCTCCGTTTTCGATGAATCAAATATCGTTGGAAACGTGATAAGATTTCCTTTCCAATGGTAAGGCTTTGGAACATCAACACAAACTTTATTTGGGGTTGAAAGGATACGTACACACCTTGTCACTTCAGACAACGTCCAGTTTCCTTTGGCGTTCGAGCAAGCAACACGTAAACTTCATACACGCATCGTACACCATAAATACATTATGTACAATAAATATTTGGGTCTTACAACTCTCCCCCACTTAAACTCGATCACGTCCTCGTGATCTTCTCCACTTAACCAATCCGGACCTACTCAACGATCCTCACTCAAGTCCCAATACGAACTTTCCTAGACAATTCTTCACAACGGATCACTTTTAACAACTAAAATCGTCAACCGTGATTTATCAAAACCACAATCCGAGCACTAAAACCTGCTCAATTTCCCATATCGGGAAAAACTCAACCAACCTCGTACCGAGATATAAATTCCTTAGCGTACCTTTACCACGGACAACGCTAAAAGTGACCAAGTCTCAACCTAAAGTCAACAATCCGAACGTTGAAGATCGAACCACATGAATCCTCACGGATTACTCTTACCACTAAACATCCTTTGTAGTGCGCAATACAACCAATACGCCACTATCCTAACATCATAAGCAATGACTAAAACCAAAAGCGCCCAAAACGACTATGGCAACGCTAATCCTAAGGTGTCCAAAATCGACTATTGTCACACCCGTAACAACACGTGAGCGAAACACGGCTATCGCAATCACTAATCACACAACATGGTCCTCACGATCCCACCATCGGTGTATGAAACAACCAATAGATCACTCAACACCGGATGAAGTCAGCGGACCCCGAAGGTCATGCTCCACCAATCAATAATACTATGATGAAGTCAGCGGACCCCGAAGGTCATGCTTCACCAATCACATACGTACTTTTGGCCTCGAACAACGAGTAGTGCAACATCGCACTCTGTTACACTATAGTGAACCCTAACGGATACCACTAACCATCCACACAATCGACCAAGAACCACATATATCAAACATAGGTACAAAACAATAATTCTCTAAAAGAGAATCCGACACACACATCCCTTAACCGAGGGATTTCACCTTGCTTGTCAAACACGTCCATTATCTCTCAACGAGATTTACCACATTACCACCTTGGTGATAATTCAAATCCAAAATCATAAGTACAATTTAACCGAAATTGTACTCTACCACAATCGACCAAATCTAGGTCCCGACACAAGTTTAGGTTTACTAAAACATTGTCCAAAATCTCACACTAAAACCTCCTCGTGCGGGAGTGTAACTCCTCCACTTGGAATTACGTTCCATAACCGCATCTCGTACACCCGTACAATGCTACCAAAGGTAGACTTTACCAATAATTGGGTTCGCATGGCCCATCACCATGTCTTGCTCCAACTTTGAGCATACCAAGAATCCTAACCTATCCTTGAACATTTCGAACAAAAAGTGTACCACAAATTACACGAACTATACACTCGCAATCATCCAATTGCTTTAGTTTGTCGAATTTCACCCGATCACTCATGAACCTAAGGGTTTCACTTTGGTACCCTAAGTACAATGTAACCGCAACACAATCGGAGTTGAACACCATGCTATTAGGTATAAAAGAGGCACCTAATGTCGCGTCACGTAGAATCCTTTACCAACATACATCGAGATCCAAAACACTCGATTTCTCGGGTTTCATCCCACCCGTCGAACCTCATGGTTCATAAACTTCAACACGAGAGCGAACACGCTCTAACATCCGAACACCAAAACTCATTTCCATGGCTTGGTAGAGACATTTCCCAAATACTAAGGAATGCTTGGTTACGCCAAGTCTTACGCCCTTCGCCCGACAATCCAAAGTCACCATAGGGTACTTCCATTAGGAACGTCACCCATATCAATAACATGCACAACACAATTGAGACCTTAAGGGTCTCACTCGAATGAGCTAAACAACCCGATGCCAACCAAAATGCCTAAGCACCCAAGGATTCACACCATAGAGTCAAGGCACAACACACCACTTATACGCTCTACTGAGAGCAAACCGGAACCATAAACGTAAACCGCCCGCTTGCTACAAATTATCTCCAACGTAGAATAAAGTTTAGCTAAGACTTACGCACATACCGCATGTTATTACAAACGAATGACATATGATTTCGTACTAAAAGTACCTGATGTAGCGCTGTTGGGCTTCCGTGCTCCACTTCCCATCATATATTCGCGCTCTAACCTCCTAACCCGATCGTCATGCGATTCGGAACACTCTGACTTCCGGTGTCCCTCCATCCGGCAAATGAAACACCTGATTAAGCCTAAAGGCACTACCGTACAATCTTGTGCCAAATGACCCCGTTCCCCACACTTAAAGCACGTAAGCTTGTAACCCTTCTTACTCTTCTTCTTCACATTCCCGACGCCTTCAGGCGTACTTCGTGCCCTCTTACCATGAGCACTGTGTAATCCTAACCTTGCAATTACATCTTCATCATCGCTACCTCGAGGTTTGGGAAACCTCTTTTCAAACTCTTCCTTTACAACTTTAGTCACTTGGTCTCGGACCACTTTCGTCATTTGTCCTTCGACCAACTCCTTGGTTACTTCTCTAACTCTGCCGGTGAAAATCGAGACATATCGTTCAAACACAGCCTCAATCTTTAACGTTAACTCATCCTTCCCTTCGTGAATAGACTCACTCATTCCGCATCCATCTTCCGTTTTCATTCTAAGGAATGCAAACGATTAGATCACGAACGTATAAACCACACGCACAACACCGTCCCATCTTGCTAAACACTCGTCGTACATCACTTGCTAGACACGATTTGCACCCGTAATAAGGTTTGCAAGTCCTTATTATGCATACACGCCGTATCGGCTCGTTAATACAACGACCGCCTCGCTCGATGATATATGCAACCGCAACATAAACAAAGCACAAACAAAATCCTACGCGATATAAACACACGCGAGAATTATTATCACATCACAATAATATATTAATAATATCCGCATTACTAATATACAAGTTAGTCAATCTATAAACAAGGCACTAACTAAACCCATTCCGACCCGTAATCTTACAAGTCCAGCAACAATTAAGCACACACACAAGTCTAAGTCTAGGCACCTATCTCAAGTCACCTAAATCCCTTAGACCATGCTCTGATACCACTTGTAACAACCCAACCCGTTAACCAGCCAATAACGCAGAAAAAAAAAAATTTTTTTGCTGGTACAGCACATGGAGCGGCGCGCCATATGGCCGCGCGGCGCGCCAAAGTGGCCTGTCCAAAAAGTCGTGAAATGCGAAAATGTTTGACCACTTCCCGACGTATTTAGACAAAACGCTTTTAACCATACAATAATATACGTAGAACTAACACGTTCCATTAATAAAATTAGTTTTACGAAGACCGGGCCCACATTGGCCGTTTTACGACTTTCGTACGAAAATACAAGTTTTCAACCACATGACTATTAACACAAAATAAAGCCGAGCATGGCGATTGGGGATACGCTACCCCATCCTAATCAATCCAAAAGCAATCCTTCTAAAGCAACTACGCGAGTCTACTAGTCCGCGCTTACCCGAACCTCCGCATCCATGCAATCTATAAAAAGTCAACAACGAGAGGGTAAGCTAACGCTTAGTGAATGATAACATACTACATACATATATATGTATAAAATGGACATGCCACACAAATATCAAATACCCCATACGAACTTGTAACACAATTAGTATATCAACATACTCGTAAATACTAACAAGTCGTACACCATCCTAAAACCACATTAGCATGTACTCATCACAATATATATATATATATATATATATATATATATATATATATATATATATATATATATATAACATGCTATACAATCACAACACAATATGGTTAACCATAATGCTATGGTGCTACCGGCTCGTAGTTCACACCATACGTATTTGAGTCATACTCTTTTATAGTGCTACCGGCTCGTGGTTCACACTTCGACGCTACCGGCTCGTGGTTCACGCCTCATTTTATAGTGCTACCGGCTCGTGGTTCACACTCGATACTACCAGCTCGTGGTTCACATCTATTTTTATAGTGCTACCGGCTCGTGGTTCACACTCGATGCTACCGGCTCGTGGTTCACATCTATTTTTATAGTGCTACCGGCTCGTGGTTCACACTCGATGCTACCGGCTCGTGGTTCACATCTATTTTTATAGTGCTACTGGCTCGTGGTTCACATCTATTTTTATAGTGCTACCGGCTCGTGGTTCACACTCGATGCTACCATAACATCCACAAACAAATACGCCATAAACATGAACGCATAATTACTCCACTCACAATATTAACCCTTCGCCATTGGGGTTATATAATTCACATCACCCGCCCATGTGATAACGTACACACAAAGTGTGCACCTCGTCAAAGGTGGTCAACCAAAACGCACAACCGTGCCAATTGAACCTATACACAAGTCCATCAAATCCACCTATATGTGAAGTGAGCTCTATAACCGAGAACCACTTCACCCGACCCGCACCCATCCTACACATACATATGCATATAGGATATTAACACTCACCTTGTCGCCTTGATGAATGCTTCCAAATAAACCGCCACGCGCCAATGGAAAGTACCTATTCCATTATCACAAATACAATAACACGATTAGGGTTGACTTACAAACCAACCCATATGACACTTAGTGCAATTTCGACCCAAATGCACTTCCAAGTACAAACCGCGCCCAAAATTAACCAATAATCACTAACACAAGTGAAAATGGTCTTAATACGCCAATTAAACCCGATCATAGGTGTTAAACACCTATCTTGCCCAAAAAGACACTTAAACCCTAATTTGACCCATAAGAAGTCAATATCACGCCATTAGCAAGTTTTGACACCAAAACATATTTAACTCGGTTCTATGCTTCAACTTAATCCATTTTAAGTTTATAAACCTTATTAAATCGACAATTGGGTCATAACCGTCACCAAACCCTAATTTTGACCCATAGTCAAAATTAGTCAACCAAATAACCCTAAATGGGTTCCAATACTTCCATAATCACTAAACCTAGTGATTAAACCCAATTACAAGTCCTAACCATGGCCAATTAGTTCACCAACACAAAATCCACCAACAATAACAATAAACCCGATTACTAGCATCCACAAACTCAATTCAAGAGTTTGAATGGGTTTATTAACAATTTAAGTTCAAACCCTAACTTGAATATCAAATCACTAAGATGAAATTCGGAGTTAGAACTTACCAATACCGCCAAAATGATGCCGTTGACGAGTAGAACAACTTTAATACCCGACGTTTGACCCGAAACACCCTTCTTCTTCTCCAATTGGAGCTCTCTCTCTCTAAAGCTCTACTCTCACTCTAGGGTTTGAAGATGAGAGTGTTTGATGAGTGAAAATGTGATCCAAACTGATCAAAGGATCAGTTTTGATGACCCCAAACCGACCCCAAGTGAAAAGACCAAAGTACCCTTCATTTAGACCTTTTAAAAAGGCTGAAAATTGCTTCAGACGGGTTCGGAGCGCCGCGCCGAAAGGTGGAGCGCCGCTCCAACCTACAGGTCAGTTTTCAGAAACTTGTTTTGGCCATAACTTTTTGACCGTAGCTCCGTTTTCGATGAATCAAATATCGTTGGAAACGTGATAAGATTTCCTTTCCAATGGTAAGGCTTTGGAACATCAACACAAATTTATTTGGGGTTGAAAGGATACGTACACACCTTGTCACTTCAGACAATGTCCAGTTTCCTTCAGCGTCCGAGCAAGCAACACGTAAACTTCATACACGCATCGTACACCATAAATACATTATGTACAATAAATATTTGGGTCTTACAGATTCATCATATCTTTTGACGTCATCACAATTGATCTCCGAATTTAAAGAAAATCTTTGTAATCTATGTTGGATTTGATGCTTCGGTGATTAAGGAGATTATGATTCTCTTCGAATTAATACGATAATCCATCTTGATTTCTCTATCGGGTATTTCACTATAAATCCACCTCCTTACAACTCACACCTTCTATTCTTTCTCCCTCAACTCATATTTTAAAGTATTTGTCAATATGCTTCATCCAGTACTGATTCTCGATATACTCCTCACTTTCATATCTGTCATTCTTCTTTTTCATCTGCCTCCAGAAGAATCTATTTACTTCTACTATACTCTCAGTTTTATAGTGTTTTTAGTTCTTCCGTGTCTTTATATTGCTATATGCATCGATATATACGGTTTATAATTTTTGGGTGGTTGTTGGGTTTTATATCTTCTCTTATATTTCAAAGCCTCTGCTTTTGTCTTCTATAATCATTGACATCCATAGTTAATGCTCCATTCTATTTGCTGCGATTTATACCCCAATTTCTATTTTGGAGTTTTGTCCTTTCGTTTCTTCTTCTTCCGATTAAGCAACGTTTGTAATGGTCCAGTATTCGCAGATACGAATTTCAGAATGAACATAGTTAATGTTCTAAGAAGGAAATGGTAATGGCACGATCTTGATTTGTTAATTTACCAGAATACCCTGAAAAGACCGAATCATCAAGAAAATATATTCTTGATATTTTTAGAGATTAAATAGAATACAAGAGTCGTGTAACATGAAACATGATGAAGGCATGGTCTATGAATCGTCATGTCCCATTAGAAACTCGGCATGACTTACTGTAATATAATCACGTTGATCAAGTGTCATTATATTATACTAACTCATGCTTCAGTTCCCAACACTACTTCAAAACATTCATAATCTGAACTCGAAAGTTTATAGAATATAGAAACTAATAGTTTCTTATATGATGTAACACTGATAGCGCAAAGAGATAAATGACTTCAGATAAGATTAGTTGTGAAAATATCTTCAGAAATATCGCGGATATTTATAATGAAAGATATGATAATATCTTAGAATTTCTAATATTGATGGATGATGATGAAGATTTGTCTTTAAAGGTTTAGAATAAAGAGTAAGGTATTCGTTAATGACTTTAGCAGGCACTGAATCATTTGGATTCTTTGAAGGCAGATTTAGTCTTTGTGATTTGTCCACAGCCTCCTTCATAGTCTGTTCAATCCGTTTTCCAGTTCCAAACCTTCTCTTTTTCTCAGCTTTACCACCTTACTATTCTTTGTCATCAAACTCTTTACTGTTAAGATCGTACACAATTTTTGATGCTTCGTCAGCATTTCAAGAACTAGTTTGCAGTTCAAAATATTTTTCAGAACTTCACATTCAAAGTATGTAATTCCAGGAGATAGACGTTTTACGTACACATATAACTGTTGGCGTAGACATGCTGCGAGATTTCAAAATACTGGTTACTGTTTTTCGATGATTCGTATGACAATTCTCGTTACAAGATGCGAATGAGTAAATGATGTGATTTCAATAAATATAATGATTTTTAGAAATGTCAAAGATAATTGAAGTTGTTGGTAAGTTTATTGCTAAGGTGGCGGGATATGAAAGGTCCCCAGTAACGATGATGAAAGGGCAACGTATCTATCGAGGTTATAATAAGACTAGTCCGACTGAAAAGTCGAAGTTGACTTGCTGGAGCTGTGACAAAACTGTCTACTATGAAAAGGAATTGAAAAGTCATTTTAGCTAATAAATGCCAAAGGGTCTGACACGGATACGGGTCGAACTATGACTTTGGCTTCGAGAGCTTTTTAGGTACATAAATGTGGGTAATATGTGGTTGGATCATCATTTCGATTGTTCATTGTTTGAAGGTATTTCGTATGCCCGAGAGACATATTAAATTAATGTGGCTAATATGTTTTGATGCAAGTCGAGTCATACCCAATAACAAGCTTACCGACACCTTATTCGTATTTGATCTTAGCGATTGGATCGTTGATTAAAATACGCGAAACTTGAATTTTAAGAAAAATAGTTTTCTAAAATAATATCACTTGATATGTATATAAATTATGGAATAATTTACAAATAAGGATTTAATTAATTATAGGTTAAATAATTAATTAAGTTATGTTACATTTTATAAAATTGGTTTTATAAATAAAGTATACATAACAAATAATATGGAAGTTTATAAAATATATTTTATAAAATATAATTTAAAAAAAACTATTTTATAAAGTGGGAGTGACATTGGGAGTGTAAGTTTGCATGCCCTAGACACATTTGATTGGTCATTTGGTGTGGTTACTTCCCATGTCCATATGCATATGTACCTAGACACATTTGTTACAAAAGACATACATGAAAAACATATATCAAGAGATTGCAAAAAACTCTTTCCCCTTTTTTTTTGTGATGGCCAAAAGTTTTTTTTTAAAAAAAAGGGGGTTCTTTAGTTTTTTTGCAAGGTAATTTCAAGTGTGAAAAATCCTAACCAAAAGCAAGAAGGTGTTGGTGTCAAAGCTTAGGGTATTACTACTTGAGGCTTCATCTTTTGAAGTTGCATTCTTCATCATCATCTTCACCATCCACTACCTAGCTTGGAGTAGGTATAATCTCTTTTCTCTCTTGTAGTTTGTAAGTATATTTCACAACGTTATCCTATTTGGGATTTAACTTTAAATGGTTAAAGAATAACATTTTTAAATGGTAATATATGTGTTGAGAAAATGAAAATCTGATGAGTCTAAAGCATGCTAGAGTCTGGAGATTTAGAGTATGAAGTTGCAGACTCTGATGTTTACTGAAGTCAACGGTTTGAGATTTCTTGATGCCAAAGCTAAGGAATATTCTGGAGATATGTTTAAAGATTAAGAAGATTTGTTTTGATTCGGTTTTATCTCCAGAAGATTAACTTTAGAGTTATTTGCATATTAGTTTAGTTTTTAAGTTTATCTTTACCTTATTTATAGCTAAGTTGTTTTGGAAACTAAATCTTTAGATTTGGTGTTTATCTGTATAAATAGGGTCGTATGGTTTGCTTTGAACTTGTATCTTTGCACGATCAACATTATCAATTTTATATTTCATTATCGTGTTCTCTCAATTCTTGCACTAATAATTCTTATTTATTGTTTACTTGAGAGTCTGGTATTCATAGTTCAATTACTGTGAACTAATAACTGGTATCAGAGCGGGTAAGGTGTAAATCCTATTACGGTAATCTTTACAAACGATTCATATTTTTATAAATATGTCTACCAGTACCATTCCTACTCCAGTTATGGCTGGAAAAGGTGTGCCAATATTCGATGGCACAGACTTTGCAACTTGGAAATTGAAAGTCCTATAGTTTTTAGGATCTATTCATGAAGAAGCTGAGCATGTTCTTACAACATGATCCATTATTCCTGGTTCAATGATAGCTGCTGTTCCTGCCACAGATACTGTTGCTGCACAACCTACCTATTTTCGTGAATCACCAAGAGAAAGGTGGACTGAAGCAGAAACTATCAAGTTCACACTGGATAGAAAAATAAGGAGTATTATTGGGAATGCTGTTACTGTTCCAATTCTCAGAAAGATCAGTCACGCCAAGTGATGTTATGCGAGGTGTATACAAAATAGTTGTATTTTTACTACAAAATACTATTAAATACGATACAATTTTACACAAGTTATTTATTTATTTATAGAGTGGATATACCTAAACCTTGCTACAACACTTATAGGCAGTGTACCTAATCGTACAGTAGTGTAGTTTTTAGTAATTCCGGTTCGTTCCACAGGGATCTTAGCCAAGTTTAACGCTATATTTTTAAAACCTATTTTTGTAAAAATATAAAAATATATATAAGTAGTATTATTATTATAAAAAGGGGGGTTTTTACCATTTAATGACCGGTTTGTCGATTTTAAAACTTAAGTCGCAGTTAAAACCTAATGTAAAATATTAAAAATAAATAAAAGACTTAATTTAAAGCGTAAAGTAAATAACGATAATGAAATTGCGATAAATAAAAGTGCGATAAATAAAATTGCGATAATTAAAAAGTACGATAATTAAAAGTGCAATTAAAATTAAATGACAGTAAATATAAGTGCGATAATTAAAAGTGCAATTAAATATGAAATAAAGGAATTATGCTTATTTAAACTTCCGTAATCATGATGTTTGACGTGTTGATTTTAGTTTATTACCATGGGTTTGTAACACCCCAGCTTAACATGACTACAATATTGTCCGCTTTGCCCGCAGGCGCACGGCTTTTTCTTGGCGACCACACACGAGAAGTACTTTCCCAGGAGGTCACCCATCCTGGTAGTGCTCTCACCCGAGCACGCTTAACCACAACGTACTCGCACTTCTACTCAGCCTGTGATCCCAAAACGCGTTGTATCATTTAAGCGTGAGTATTACATTATAATCCCATGATCACTCATGTTCGTGGGCGATGTGGGATTTGCCTAGGGTGTTACATTCACCCCCCCTTAGGGACTCATCGTCCTCGATGAGGTTTGCCCCACCACCACCAACGGCACATGAGTGGCTCTGATACCATTCTGTAACACCCCAGCTTAACATGACTACAATATTGTCCGCTTTGCCCGCAGGCGCACGGCTTTTTCTTGGCGACCACACACGAGAAGTACTTTCCCAGGAGGTCACCCATCCTGGTAGTGCTCTCACCCGAGCACGCTTAACCACAACGTACTCGCACTTCTACTCAGCCTGTGATCCCAAAACGCGTTGTATCATTTAAGCGTGAGTATTACATTATAATCTCATGATCACTCATGTTCGTGGGCGATGTGGGATTTGCCTAGGGTGTTACAGGGTTAATTGTCCTTTGTCCTGGATTATTCAATATGTCCGTCTGGTTTTTGTCCATAACAGTCCATCAGTCATAAATATAAAGTGCGAGTGTCCTCGTCAAATTATCCTTATTTCCGAAGTCAAATATTCCAAATAATTGGGGACTTAAACTATAATTACACCAAGTGTCCTTGTATATAATTCACCCCTGTTTTAATAAGTCAATTAACTATTAATCCATTCCCGTGTCCGGTTAAATGAACGATTATTAGTACTTATAAATATCTCGTCCATCGTGTCCGATTGAGTGTATATGGTTATTTATAGGTACGTCCAATTGTAAATCTTTATATTAAATTAAAAACTATCATTTAATTAAACAAATATAAAGCCCATTAATAGCCCATAGTCTAATTTCCACAAGTGTCGTTCTTTTGTCCAAACCCCAATTATGGTACAAAGCCCAATTACCCAATTTTAATATTTAACCCAACATCACGATTACTTCGGCTTAAATAAGCATAATAATAACTTAGCTACGAGACATTAATTTAAAAAGGTTGAACATAACTTACAATGATTAAAAATAGCGTAGCATTACACGAACAGAATTTTGACTTACACCCTTACAACATTCGCTAACATACCCTTATTATTATTAAAATTAAAATTTAAATTATAATATATATATATATATATATATATATATATATATATATATATATATATATATATGTATATATATATATACAGTGTTGTAAAAAACGGAAAAAATGGGGGTGTAGACGGGGGTGTAGACGGATTTTGGAGTGCCCCGTCTCGTTTATGCATAAAACGTTTGAAAAAACGGAAATCGGCCAAAAAACGGTCAAAAGACGGTCAAACACGGTCCGAGACGGGAAAAAACGGATTTTTCTGATTTTTTTCAAGTTTTTGTTTTTTTTTTTTTTTTAATATTAAACGTTGTGCTATTATTTAGGGTTTCTTTTTTTACGTTTGAAATGTTGAAGTATTTAAACATGTGTGAAATACTTATGTTTGGAATAATGTAATGTACAATATATATATAAAATATATAACATTTTTATTTAAAAGTCAACGTTAGTCAACATCCGTCTAGACCTCCGTCTCGACCCCGTCTCGACCGTCTCGACCCTTTTAGGACCCGACCGTCTCGACCCCGTCTCGCGTCTTTTGCAACCTTGTATATATATACGTTAGAGTGAGAAGAGAAAAAGATGTGTTTTTGTTCAACCAAAACTGCGAAATTTATAGGACCTGACCCTCAAATTGGGGCCATGCGATCGTATGGAAATTGCACTTCCAGGCCATGCGATCGCATGGCCTGATTTTCCAGCTCACACAGATTTGTTTGCTTTCTTACCGACGGTTTTATATAATAATATAATATATATATATAATTTTAAGAATTAATTATATATTATATTATATTCATGTGCATAGTTGAGAGTTGACTCTAGTCCCGGTTCTGGATTTTCGAACGTCCTTTCGTACAATTTAATATCTTGTACTTTGCGTTTTGCGTCTTGTAATCTTGTAATTTTGAGACGTTTCTTATCAATAATTTGAACCACTTTGATTGTACTTTGTACTTTTGAGCTTTTTGGTCGTTTGCGTCTTCAAATCGTCGAATCTGTCTTTTGTCTTCACCTTTTATTATTTAAACGATAATTACTTGTAAATAGAACAATTGCAACCAAAAGCTTGTCTTTCTTGAGGGATAATGCTATGAAATATATGTTCGTTTTTAGCATTATCACCAAGACTGCTAAAGCTATGTGGGATCTGTTGCTTAATGACTATGAAGGAGTCACTGTTGTTAAGACTCAGAAGAAAAAGAATCTGATTAGATGTTATGAAAATTTTGCTGCTCAGCCTAAAGAATCTTTGAGTGATCTCCATTCAAGATTTCAGGTTCTGATAAATGATCTTGAAAGTGTTGGGGTAGAGAAAACACAACAAGTATTGTGTCAAAAGTTCATTGAACTGTTACCTTCAAACTTTGAATCTGTGATTACATCTATGGTAATCAGTGAAAAGATAGATAACTATGAGTTAGGATAAGTCTGACCACTTGGCGACCCTGTTTGATGCTGAGGTCCGTGGATTTCCAGCTGATTTTCGAGAAAACTTTTCAAGGTTTTTCGTAGACTCTACAACTGGTCTGGACAACAACTTCCTGACCTAAATCAAGAAGCGCGTGTCTTTTTCGGAAGATTTTACTTCCTTTTAATGATGGAATTGATTCATCGTGTAAATCCATCTTTTCTTTCAAATATATTAGAAGAAATTGGGTAAAACTGATAAAATTGTTCAAAACAAAAGTATCTTCAGTTATTTGTAAAAAAATATTTGATATATGTTTTAAATAACTTGGTAAATTTTTCCCACACTTGGCTTTTATTTTCCTTTCTTTGCCTTTTTATTGTCCTCTATTCTATTTTAAATGAATTCTAACATTTTGGGTTGTTTTTCAATTTATGTCTTTTCTGATGTAACAATAATTTCGGTGTTAACACCTAGTTTTATCGTTCATAAATATGTATAAACATGATTTTGAATTCATTTATTTGAAAATTTTGAAAAATTTTACTAGAATTGGGTAGTCAGTATATAACACTATGGCTGTTCTTTATTATCAGAGAGCACTAGATTCTAATACAACTACTGCGTTACTAGTATTTTTAATGGTAACCAAGTGTTTAAGTTAAAATTTTTAAAAATCCGAAAGAATTTAACCCCTTCCCACACTTAAGATCTTTCAATGCCCTCATTTGCAAAAAATCAGGAACAATTTAAAGTATTGAGGGTGATTAGCGTAGAAAAATGATTAAATTTTACCAAAGTTTCCAAACATATTGGCGTTTGTTTGCTGAATGATAAATGGTGCACATCATTTGTTCATTCCGTCTTGTTGTTACATCACATTTATTTTTCATTTTGTCGTCAAAATTAGTAGCTTTTGCTGAACTTAATGCCAGTCTTTGAAAATACGCTGTTTTACCCTGTTGTATACAATTGACAATATACATACATACAAATATAAACATGCATGGACTTAACATCCCACTTTCAAATCAAATATGACATATTAGTACAAAATAATAAAAATGTTAAAACTTACATCAAAGTATCAAAATATAATGTGTTTAAACATAAATAAATAGAAATAATAAAAAGATAAAAATCATAGAAATCACCAACGGGAACTATATCAATCTGGATAGGGGTTCCAGTTCATGTCGTCGCTCGGGTTCCATGTGTAACATCCCGCCTTTTTCCGTTTACTTTTCCGTTTATCTATTTAAGTTCCGTTATATGTTTATAACACATCCCGTTAATATGCGTTGAATTATCTCGTTTAGGTAATTCCCGCACCCGGTTTAAAGTTGAGGGACCAAACTTGCCAAGGGTTGAAACTTTTGACTAGGTCAAAGAGTCAACCCTCATTCTCATCCATTCAATCTCATCTCTTTTACTCTTACTACTTCAACTTTTCTCTCAACTTCCATACAAAGATTCATCATCCAAAATCGAGCTAGCGGTCATCTTGCCAAACAAATTACATATTTGAACTCCTCGTGATCTCCTCTTCGATTCCATACCAACTTCATCTCATTTGGGTAACTTTCTAAAATCACTAGATTTTGTGTTCTTGATGTTTTTAACTTATAAAAG
This sequence comes from Rutidosis leptorrhynchoides, assembly GCF_046630445.1. NCBI lineage: Eukaryota > Viridiplantae > Streptophyta > Magnoliopsida > Asterales > Asteraceae > Rutidosis > Rutidosis leptorrhynchoides. The sequence goes on along the minus strand of NC_092333.1, from coordinate 264,032,051 downwards.
TGTTAATTAGTGTCTATGGCTCAAGTCTAACATGAATATATGATTTATATGCTCGATCTCGTTGTTTTAGTGTAACTAGCATGAACTTGAATTTTGGTGTGTTGTTCTTGAATTTTGGATGATCATATGTTGTTTGATGATGAAAGTTCATGTTTAAATTGTGTTCCTAACATCACTAGCTTCAAATTGGTATGTAGGTTGACATGGATTAGTTTCATAATCATGATTGTTGAATTTGTGATTTTGGGTTAGGGTTTGATAGAAGTAAATTGAATCTTGATGCATTAAATGCTTGATAATGTTAATTGTAAGTGTTAGGTTGTGTTGTATGCTTAATTATCTTCGAAACGGCATATCGTTCATGTAATTTGGTTGCCAAATCATTAAATTGCAATTTTGACTTGTATGCATTGATTATGGAACATTAATTGCGGTTTTTGGTTGTTTTAAGTGCAAGTTTGATTGATGATATGTGTTTAGTTGCATTCCTCGTCAAAATACCTTTCCAACGATGTATGATAGGCGTTATAAGTGTTTGCGGGTCAAGTTTTGTGTTAAAATTGATTTTGGCTCGTACATAGTTTTGCAAAACAGAAAAATAGCTGAACTACAGGTCGCGCGGCGCGCACCATACCCCGCGCGGCGCGCCAAATGGCCTGGCCAGATTCCGTCCAACTTGGTCAATTTTTGAATAATGTTTGCTATGCTACGCACCTCCGATTCACATGTAACTTGTCCTAACATGCTCATACATGATTAAAAACCTCAGAAAAATAGTTCGGGACACGACCCGAACGTGTTGACTTTTTCGTTGACTTTGACCGACCAAGTTTGACTTTTTGTCAAACTTAATCAATTAATTATGCAATCTTTCTAACATGCTTTTATACTTGTGTCTTGCATAAAACTTGATGATTTGATTCACATGCTATATTAATCGAGTCGTATTGAGCCATAGGACTAATTGAACATCTTTGACCCTTCGTGACTATCGTTATTGATACAACCTATTTGTTTAGGTCAAGACTAGCATTGTTCTTTGCACACGTTACTTGTCGAAGTACTTTTTGGTTCGTGCATACAAGGTGAGATCATAGTCCCACTTTTACTCTTTTAAACTTACTTTTGGGATGAGAAAACATAAACGATACTTTTGAACTAAGTGAACACAAGAACGGGAAAACAAACATTCTACATACGAGTTTAGAACGAAAATCCTCAATCCGATTATCATTACTTACATCAGATGGTGTAAGCGAGAACTTATGTTATATGGCCATATGGGTTTGACAAACCCTCATTCAAACGGTTCGCTACCGTTTACGAATGAAATATATTTTCGGGAACAGTGTTGTTCTAGCACTAATTGATGGGGTATTCAACGGACGGAACGTTAAGCTTTGATAATTGGGTGCTCGTGAATATTAACTTTTAGAATGTACTATGGCTTTATCGATGTTGCAAATCTTGTGGTTCAACTTACTATTACTCATTTACTTATTTAAACCTATGATTTCACCAACGTTTTCGTTGACAGATTCTCTATGTTTTTCTCAGGTCCTTGAACTTAGGTGATACATGCTTCCGCACATACTTTTTGATACTTGCATTGGATGTCGAGTATACTTGCATACGTGGAGCGTCTTTTTGGCTATTTTAAACTATGTCGCGCGTGTTTCGTATGAACAATAACTTTTGTTAAGTACTTGTCTTGAGAATTACTTTTGTAAACATTGAAACATCCTTTATGAAATGTATGCGACATATTTTCGGTCAAACTTTGTTATAAATACTTATAACCATGTAAAGGGACCATACGTAGACGACGCCGTCACTTGACGATTTGTCGGGGTCGCTACAAGTGGTATCAGAGCTTTGGTTGTAGGGATTTAGAGTTCATTGGTGTCAACCCCGAGTCTTAGGGTACATTGGTGAGTCTAGACTACAACCGGCATATAGACTTGACGTAGGAATTACTTGACTATTTGTGCATTTATACTCGAACTCTCTTACTCATATCTACTCTTATTCTATCTAAATCTTGCGTTGTATAATTTAATTGACACGCCACCTTGACTATATGATGTAATGTCGAATGCACATATGAATTAGGGTAATATAGTTCCCGGAAATTATATTACGGTGACTCATATGAACATACCGACATTATGACATAAAGAATTTAAGGCGGGTCAAGGATAATTTTCTCCCTATCTTTATCCCATATCACGGTTAGTATTATTTAGAATACTAACCAACGGTATTCTTTTGTTTTGAAGGAACAATGGCTCCTCGTCGTGTACGCCGCAATGAAACTCCCGAACAAGCTCTCGAACGGATGATAGCTACCGCCGTAGATGCGGCCATGGCCGGTCACTCTTCCAACAACAATAACAATAACAACAACCACAACAACAACAACAACAATGGGGCCGGTAACTCAAACGAGGGATGCTCCTACAAAGCTTTCATGGGGTGCAAACCTCACACTTATGATGGAACCGGTGGACCGGTTGTGCTTACTCGTTGGTTTGAACAAACCGAGGCCGTCTTTAGCATAAGCGGTTGTCGGGATCAAGACAAGGTCAAATACTCCACCCACACGTTCTCCGGTGTTGCTCTCACTTGGTGGAACACCTATGTTCAATCGGTGGGTACCGATGAAGCTCATGCCCTCTCTTGGGCCGATTTGAAGGAAAAGATGATTGTCGAATACTTTCCGCGCGAAGAAACCCGAAAGCTCGAGGAAGAACTAAGAGCTTTGAAAGCGGTCGGAAACGATCTTAAGGCTTATAATCAACGCTTCGCCGAACTATCCTTGATGTGTCCTAATCTTGTTAACCCCGAATCTCAAAGGATTGAGCTCTACATGCTCGGTCTTCCAAAAAGCATCAAACAAGGGGTGATGTCATCCAAACCCACTACTCATCAAGCCGCTATGAACATGGCTCGCCAATTAATTGAAACGGTTGACGAAATCGTAGTACCGGCTCCTAAGGCCGAGGACAAGTCGGGTGGCAACAAAAGGAAATGGGAAGCCACTCCATCAACTAACTACAACAACAACACCTTCACCAAAAAGCCCTTCAACAACGACGGCAAGAAGGGTTATGTCGGAAACTTACCTTTGTGCAACAAGTGCCACAAACATCATTACGGCAAATGTAACAAGCTAATTTGTCACCGTTGCCAAGGAGTTGGTCATAGGGCCAACAATTGCACAAGCACCGCCCCCGTCGCTCGAAAGGGGCCCAATCCTCCAAAAACGGTCACTTGTTATGAATGTGGCCAAACAGGCCATTATAAGAACGAATGCCCGAAGAAGAAAGCCAACCCCAACAACCGAGGCCGAGCCTTTAACATCAACATCGAGGAAGCCCGAGATGACAATGAACTAGTCACGGGTACGTTTCTTCTCAACAACACTTATGTTACTTGCTTATTCGATTCGGGTGCCGATAAATGTTTTGTGTCTAAGACTTTGGCTCCTACTCTTTGCACTCCACCACACCCCTTAGATACTACTTATTCTATCGAAGTGGCCGACGGAAAACTCTTAAGTGCCGACACGTATTACCGGGGGTGTACTTTAAACATTTTGGGTAATGAATTTGAAATTGACTTGATACCCATGGAACTAGGGAGTTTTGATGTAATAATCGGTATGAATTGGATGGTCAAAAATAAATCTCACATTCTTTGCGATCTTCACGCAATCCGAATTCCTATCGAGAATGGTGAACCATTGATTGTCTATGGTGACAAAAATTGCACCGGACTCAATCTCGTTTCGTGCCTTAAAGTTCGAAAGCTACTTCGCAAGGGTTGTTTCGCGATTCTTGCTCACGTTAAGAAAGTCGAGGCCGACGAAAAGCTCATCGAAGATGTGCCAATTGTTAGTGACTTTTCCGATGTATTTCCCGACGAATTACCGGGTCTTCCACCTCATCGACCGGTTGAACTTCAAATCGATCTTATTCCAGGAGCCGCACCCGTAGCGCGTGCACCGTATAGACTCGCTCCATCCGAATTACAAGAATTACAAAGTCAAATCCAAGAGTTACTTGACCGTGGTTTCATTCAACCTAGCCATTCACCATGGGGCGCTCCGATTTTGTTCGTCAAGAAGAAAGACGGATCCCTACGAATGTGCATTGATTATCGTGAACTAAACAAATTGACGGTTAAGAACCGATATCCTCTTCCTCGCATTGATGACCTTTTTGATCAACTACAAGGTTCTCGTGTATACTCAAAAATCGATCTCCGTTCGGGTTATCATCAACTAAGGGTTAAAGGGGAAGATGTCTCCAAAACCGCTTTCCGGACTCGTTATGGTAGTTATGAATTCCTTGTCATGCCTTTCGGTCTCACTAACGCACCGGCGGTGTTCATGGATCTCATGAACCGCGTGTGCAAACCTTACCTCGACAAATTCGTTATCGTGTTCATCGATGATATTTTGATCTATTCTAAAAACGAAGAGGAACACAAAGAACATCTCCGACTCGTGCTTGAACTCTTGAGAAAAGAACAACTCTATGCCAAGTTCTCCAAGTGTGAATTTTGGTTGAAGGAAGTTCAATTCCTCGGTCATGTTGTAAGTGATCAAGGCATTAAAGTCGATCCCGCAAAAATCGAAGCCATTAGTAAATGGGAGACTCCTACTACTCCTACTCAAATTCGTCAATTCTTGGGTCTCGCCGGATACTATCGTAAATTCATCAAGGATTTCTCCTTAATCGCTCGCCCTCTAACCGCGTTAACTCACAAGGAACGAAAATTCGTTTGGACATCCGAACAAGAAACTGCTTTTCAAATCTTGAAAACTAAGCTAACCACCGCTCCTATCTTGTCACTTCCCGAAGGCAATGATGATTTTGTTGTATATTGTGATGCCTCGAAAAACGGTTATGGATGCGTATTAATGCAACGAAAGAAAGTCATTGCTTATGCCTCTCGACAACTCAAAGTCCATGAACGAAACTACACGACACATGATCTTGAACTCGGTGCCGTCATCTTTGCACTTAAGTTATGGAGACATCATCTTCTTGGTACCAAAAGTACCATCTTTACCGATCACAAAAGTCTCCAACATATCTTTGATCAAAAGCAACTAAACATGAGACAACGAAGGTGGATTGAGACCTTGAACGATTATAATTGCGAGCTTCGTTATCACCCCGGAAAGGCAAATGTAGTGGCCGATGCCTTAAGTCGAAAGGAAAGAGCGGTGCCTCTTCGTGTCCGAGCTTTAAACATCACCATCCACTCCAACCTTAATAGCCAAATTCGGGTAGCTCAAGAGGAGGCTCTTAAAGACAACAACATCGCACGCGAACTTTTAAACATTCTCGTCTCCCGATTCGAAGTTAAGGAGACCGGACTTCGATATTACGCCGGAAGAATTTGGGTGCCTAGATATGGCGACTTACGAAACCTCATCCTAGACGAAGCCCACAAATCGCGATACTCGATTCATCCCGGCGCCAATAAGATGTAACACGACCTTAAAGAACGATATTGGTGGCCGAACATCAAAAAGGAAGTCGCTACTTACGTTGCCAAATGTTTGACTTGCGCTAAAGTCAAAGCCGAACACCAAAGACCGTCCGGGTTACTTCAACAACCCGAGATCCCGCAATGGAAGTGGGAAAGGATCACGATGGATTTTATCACCAAACTACCAAAAACGTCAGGCGGTTATGATACTATTTGGGTCATTGTCGATCGCCTCACCAAATCCGCGCACTTTCTCGCCATGAAAGAGACCGACAAAATGGAGAAACTTGCACGACTATACATTAAAGAGATTGTAGCCCGACACGGTGTACCTTTATCGATTATCTCCGACCGAGATGGTCGTTTCGTTTCTAGATTTTGGCGTACGTTACAAGAAGCGTTGGGGACGCGTTTAGATATGAGTACCGCATATCATCCCCAAACCGATGGGCAAAGTGAACGTACAATACAAACCTTAGAGGATATGTTACGAGCCTGCGTTGTTGATTTTGGAAAAGCTTGGGACAATCACTTACCTCTCGCCGAATTCTCTTACAACAATAGTTATCACACGAGTATTAAGGCCGCACCTTTTGAAGCGTTGTATGGTCGAAAATGTCGCTCTCCTCTTTGTTGGGCCGAAGTGGGTGACGTGCAAATTTCCGGGCCCGAACTCATTCACGAAACAACCGAGAAGATTCTTCAAATCCGAGATAGGCTTAGGACGGCCCGAAGTCGTCAAAAGAGCTATACCGACAAACGACGCAACGATCTTGAATTTCAAGTCGGTGACCGAGTAATGTTAAAAGTCGCACCTTGGAAGGGTGTAATCCGTTTTGGGAAACGCGGGAAGCTAAATCCGCGGTATATTGGTCCTTTCGAAATCTTGGAGCGTATTGGAACCGTTGCTTATCGTTTAGATCTTCCGCCTCAATTGAACTCCGTTCATCCTACCTTCCATGTATCTAACTTGAAAAAGTGTCTTGCCGAAGCCGATATCGTCATCCCTCTCGAAGAACTTACTATTGATGACAAACTACATTTTGTGGAGGAACCGGTTGAAATTGTGGACACCTCCGTCAAGACATTGAAACAAAGCCGAATCCCGATTGTCAAGGTTCGTTGGAATGCCAAAAGAGGACCCGAGTTTACTTGGGAAAGACAAGATCAAATGCAAGGGAAGTATCCTCATCTATTCGTGAATTCGGAAACGCAAGATCTCGAGGAAGAAACAACGACTACTACGCCTACTTAAATTTCGGGACGAAATTTCTTTTAAGGTGTAGGTAATGTAACATCCCGCCTTTTTCCGTTTACTTTTCCGTTTATCTATTTAAGTTCCGTTATATGTTTATAACACATCCCGTTAATATGCGTTGAATTATCTCGTTTAGGTAATTCCCGCACCCGGTTTAAAGTTGAGGGACCAAACTTGCCAAGGGTTGAAACTTTTGACTAGGTCAAAGAGTCAACCCTCATTCTCATCCATTCAATCTCATCTCTTTCACTCTTACTACTTCAACTTTTCTCTCAACTTCCATACAAAGATTCATCATCCAAAATCGAGCTAGCGGTCATCTTGCCAAACAAATTACATATTTGAACTCCTCGTGATCTCCTCTTCGATTCCATACCAACTTCATCTCATTTGGGTAACTTTCTAAAATCACTAGATTTTGTGTTCTTGATGTTTTTAACTTATAAAAGTGTTAATTAGTGTCTATGGCTCAAGTCTAACATGAATATATGATTTATATGCTCGATCTCGTTGTTTTAGTGTAACTAGCATGAACTTGAATTTTGGTGTGTTGTTCTTGAATTTTGGATGATCATATGTTGTTTGATGATGAAAGTTCATGTTTAAATTGTGTTCCTAACATCACTAGCTTCAAATTGGTATGTAGGTTGACATGGATTAGTTTCATAATCATGATTGTTGAATTTGTGATTTTGGGTTAGGGTTTGATAGAAGTAAATTGAATCTTGATGCATTAAATGCTTGATAATGTTAATTGTAAGTGTTAGGTTGTGTTGTATGCTTAATTATCTTCGAAACGGCATATCGTTCATGTAATTTGGTTGCCAAATCATTAAATTGCAATTTTGACTTGTATGCATTGATTATGGAACATTAATTGCGGTTTTTGGTTGTTTTAAGTGCAAGTTTGATTGATGATATGTGTTTAGTTGCATTCCTCGTCAAAATACCTTTCCAACGATGTATGATAGGCGTTATAAGTGTTTGCGGGTCAAGTTTTGTGTTAAAATTGATTTTGGCTCGTACATAGTTTTGCAAAACAGAAAAATAGCTGAACTACAGGTCGCGCGGCGCGCACCATACCCCGCGCGGCGCGCCAAATGGCCTGGCCAGATTCTGTCCAACTTGGTCAATTTTTGAATAATGTTTTCTATGCTACGCACCTCCGATTCACATGTAACTTGTCCTAACATGCTCATACATGATTAAAAACCTCAGAAAAATAGTTCGGGACACGACCCGAACGTGTTGACTTTTTCGTTGACTTTGACCGACCAAGTTTGACTTTTTGTCAAACTTAATCAATTAATTATGCAATCTTTCTAACATACTTTTATACTTGTGACTTGCATAAAACTTGATGATTTGATTCACATGCTATATTAATCGAGTCGTATTGAGCCATAGGACTAATTGAACATCTTTGACCCTTCGTGACTATCGTTATTGATACAACCTATTTGTTTAGGTCAAGACTAGCATTGTTCTTTGCACACGTTACTTGTCGAAGTACTTTTTGGTTCGTGCATACAAGGTGAGATCATAGTCCCACTTTTACTCTTTTAAACTTACTTTTGGGATGAGAAAACATAAACGATACTTTTGAACTAAGTGAACACAAGAACGGGAAAACAAACATTCTACATACGAGTTTAGAACGAAAATCCTCAATCCGATTATCATTAGTTACATCAGATGGTGTAAGCGAGAACTTATGTTATATGGCCATATGGGTTTGACAAACCCTCATTCAAACGGTTCGCTACCGTTTACGAATGAAATATATTTTCGGGAACAGTGTTGTTCTAGCACTAATTGATGGGGTATTCAACGGACGGAACGTTAAGCTTTGATAATTGGGTGCTCGTGAATATTAACTTTTAGAATGTACTATGGCTTTATCGATGTTGCAAATCTTGTGGTTCAACTTACTATTACTCATTTACTTATTTAAACCTATGATTTCACCAACGTTTTCGTTGACAGATTCTCTATGTTTTTCTCAGGTCCTTGAACTTAGGTGATACATGCTTCCGCACATACTTTTTGATACTTGCATTGGATGTCGAGTATACTTGCATACGTGGAGCGTCTTTTTGGCTATTTTAAACTATGTCGCGCGTGTTTCGTATGAACAATAACTTTTGTTAAGTACTTGTCTTGAGAATTACTTTTGTAAACATTGAAACATCCTTTATGAAATGTATGCGACATATTTTCGGTCAAACTTTGTTATAAATACTTATAACCATGTAAAGGGACCATACGTAGACGACGCCGTCACTTGACGATTTGTCGGGGTCGCTACACCATGGTTGGTGATAGGTGTACTGGTAGGCCTGGTTAGGGTCGTAGAGAGTATATGGTGGTCTCATCTCGGGCTGGTGTGGAGGATAGTAAGCGGGTCGGGTCGGTACGTAGTGATCCTGAGGTGACAGCCGGCTCATGATCTGACGATGACGATAGTCCCATCTAGCATGCCGTCGTTGCCTGGAATGCTCGTAATCCTTCCGGGCTTGCCACTGCTCCATCCGACTAAATCTCTCCTCGTTTGTCATTTCCACCTCATCTACACGCTGGTAGACGTCAGTCATAGCCTCCCTAATGACATTCCTAATGTCATCCACTTCCTCCATTTTCTCATCTAAACCTCTCTCTACCTGTGGATGACGACCAACATATGGTACTGCCTGATTGCGTCTGCTCTTCAATACCTTAGCACCCTGATAGACCTTCAATCCTAAAGTATCATCATGTTCCCTACAAACCAAGAGTGGACGCCCTTGATCCCTATCTACACCCAAATACTCTCCAATGAGAGTAACAAAAATGCCTCCTCCTATTATTCCTCCTTCCTGTATTCCTTCCACTATCTTAGACAAATAAAAATCAACACAGTAGGGGATATTAACAAAGCCTCTTGGGTCTCGAATACACTTAAGGTAGAATAAATCATGTAAGGTCATTTTCTCCTTGTTGTGACCTCTCTGTGTAATCGAGTTAGCCAGAAATCTATGAATTATACGAAGCTCAGCTATGTGAATATGTAAGTAGGAGTGTGTTCCTGCCCGCCCAAAAACATTATAATCTGACATACGCCTCCAGACGGCGTTAACATCAAAATTCCTATCTACCCTTTTACCATGATAAATCAAATTAATACAATCGGGTAGTAGTAATTCAGCGGGCGTATATATCTGTAAAGCCCTGGCCATGTCCAGCATGGACATCCTATACATCCTACGGCCAAGTATAAATCTAAAAAAACTTCTATCATCTAATCTAACTACATCCGCATTAAGTGAAATAGTACTCATAAGCTCAACGCACCATTCCTTATATACATACCTACGAATGGTGAATAAACGTTCCCAATTGGGAAAAAAAGAGATGCCATACCTTTGGATCAAATGCTGTCTAACTGAGTTAGCTAGTTGGACCCTTTCCAAAGGCTCCCAATCGATTACCCTCAGCACTTCTACATTTTTCGTCACTAATTTGAATTTGTTACTTTGATATGTCGGGTAATCTCTCCAACTCCGATCAAATCTCAAATTGGGATGCAACTGTTCTTCATGAATCATTGGGTGTTGTACTATCGGATGCATCGGAAATACTACATAGGCATCAATATATTCTTGTTGCGGATCATAATAAGGTACATGTTGATCAGGTTATTGTTGTTATACCTGTTGTTGCTCCGGTTCATATTGCATTTCCGGTTCAGGTTCTGGAGCAGGTTGTCTAGATGATGATGATGCACCATCAGTATTAGTAAATCTCTGCAAAACACATTAAACACAAATTTTGTGCATCCAAATATGCATTAGTGTTAGCAAAATAACAACTTGAAACAATTACAATAACATGTTTAATCAAAATTAAACTTATACACATTTTCACAATTTTAACAATTCTACACTTTTTCAAATAAGCATATATGAAAATGTTTACAGAGTTCATAAGCATTCAACTCAAATAACATGTTAAAACAACCATTACTAGCAATTAAACAAGTTTCAAATGGCATTTATATCAATTTAATCAAGTTCATGAATTTTATGTAGTGACCCGAACTTTTCCATGTTTATATATATTAAATGAAATTGATATTTACATGATTAAGTGTTTCCAACATGTTAAGCAATCAAACTTATTAAGACTTGATTAATTGGAATAGGCTTCATATAGACAAATGACCACCCAAGTTGACCGGTGATTCATGAACGTTAAAACTTGTAAAAACTATACGATGACATATATATGGTTATATATATACTTAACATGATTTTATTATAAGTATGTATCTCATTAGGTATTTTAACAATGAGTTATATACATAAAAATGAGAATATTAAATTAAGAAACTCGAAAACGATATATATAACGATTAACGTTATAACGTCTTACTAGGTACATATGAATCATATTAAGATATTGATACACTTGGTTAATTATGTTAAATGATAAGTAAATATATCTTTAATTGTATTAACAATGAACTACATATGTAAAAATCAGACTACTAACTTAATGATTTTGAAACGAGACATATATGTAACGATTATCGTTGTAACGACATTTAATGTATATAGATCATATTAAGAGATATTCGTACATCATAATATCATGATAATATAATAATTTAAAATCTCATTTGATATTATAAACATTGGGTTAACGACATTTAACAAGATCGTTAACCTAAAGGTTTCAAAACAACATTTACATGTAACGACTAACGATGACTTAACGACTCAGTTAAAATGTATATACATGTAGTGTTTTAATATGTATTCATACACTTTTGAAAGACTTCAAGACACTTATCAAAATAGTTCTACTTAACAAAAATGCTTACAGTTACATCCTCGTTCAGTATCATCAATAAATCTACTCGTATGCACCCGTATTCGTACTCGTACAATACACAGCTTTTAGATGTATGTACTATTGGTATATACACTCCAATGATCAGCTCTTAGCAGCCCATGTGAGTCACCTAACACATGTGGGAACCATCATTTGGCAACTAGCATGAAATATCTCATAAAATTACAAAAAATATGAGTAATCATTCATGACTTATTTACATGAAAACAAAATTACATATCCTTTATATCTAATCCATACACCAACGACCAAAAACACCTACAAACACTTTCATTCTTCAATTTTCTTCATCTAATTGATCTTTCTCAAGTTCTATCTTCAAGTTCTAAGTGTTCTTCATAAATTCCAAAAGTTCTAGTTTCATAAAATCAAGAATACATCCAAGATTGCAAGTTTACTTCCAAGTTTTCTAAATTCATTCCAAGTAATCATCCAAGATCAAGAAACCTTTGTTACTTACAGTATGTTATCTTTCTATTGCAAGGTAATAATCATATTCAAACTTTAATTCAATTTCTATAACTATAACAATCTTATTTCGAGTGGAAATCTTACTTGAAATTGTTTTCGTGTCTTGATTCTGCTTCAAGAACTTTCAAGCCATCCAAGGATCCTTTGAAGCTAGATCCATTTTTTTCATTTCCAGTAGGTTTATTCAAGGAACTTGAGGTAGTAATGATGTTCATAATATCATTTGATTCATACATAAAAAGTTGTCTTATTCAACGTTATAAACTTGTAATCACTAGAACATAGTTTAGTTAATTCTAAACTTGTTCGCAAATAAAGTTAATCCTTCTAACTAGACTTTTAAAATCAACTAAACACATATTCTATATCTATATGATATGCTAACTTAATTATTTAAAACCCAAAAACACGATAAACACCATAAAACTGGATATACGCCGTCGTAGTAAAACCGGGCGCTGTTTTGGTTGGGATAATTAAAAGCTAAGAAGAACTTTGATTTAAAAGCTATACTTATGGAAAAATGATTTTTCTTATGAACATGAAACTATATCCAAAAATCATGGTTAAACTCAAAGTGAAAGTATGTTTTTCAAAATGGTCATCAAGATGTCGTTCTTTCGACGGAAATGACTACCTCTTTCAAAATCGACTTGTAACTTGTATTTTCGACTATAAACTTATACTTTTTCTATTTAGATTCATAAATTTAAGTTCAATATGAAACCATGGCCACTGGAATCACTCAAAACGGATTAGAAATGAAGAAATGGCGAGTAAAACAAGATTGATAAAAACTACTCATTTTACCTACGTGAAAGTTAGTAATAAATCTATTCCAACCATAACCTAATCAACTTATATTGTATATTATGTAATCTTGAGATACCATAGACACTCTATATGTGAATGTTGGAGTTAGCTATACAGGGTTGAGGTTGATTCCAAAATATATATATAGTTTGAGTTGTGATCAATACTGAGATACGTATACACTGGGTTGTGGATTGATTCAAGATAATATTTATCGATTTATTTCTGTACATTTAAATGTGGACAACTAGTTGTAGGTAACTAACGAGGACAGCTGACTTAATAAACTTAAAACATCAAAATGTATTAAAAGTATTGTAAATATATTATGAACATACTTTGATATATATGTATATATTGTTATAGGTTTGTGAATCAACCAGTGGCCAAGTCTTACTTCCCGACGAAGTAAAAATCTGTGAAAGTGAGTTATAGTCCCACTTTTAAAATCTAATATTTTTGGGATGAGAATACATGCAATTTTTATAAATGATTTACAAAATAGACACAAGTACGTGAAACTACATTCTATGGTTGAATTATCGAAATCGAATATGCCCCTTTTTATTAAGTCTGGTAATCTAAGAATTAGGGAACAGACACCCTAATTGACGCGAATCCTAAAGATAGATCTATTGGACCTAACAAACCCCATCCAAAGTACCGGATGCTTTAGTACTTCGAAATTTATATCATATCCGAAGGGTGTCCCGGAATGATGGGGATATTCTTATATATGCATCTTGTTAATGTCGGTTACCAGGTGTTCACCATATGAATGATTTTTATCTCTATGTATGGGATGTGTATTGAAATATGAAATCTTGTGGTCTATTGTTACGATTTGATATATATAGGTTAAACCTATAACTCACCAACATTTTTGTTGACGTTTAAAACATGTTTATTCTCAGGTGAATACTAAGAGCTTCCGCTGTTGCATACTAAAATAAGGACAAGATTTGGAGTCCATGTTTGTATGATATTGTGTAAAAACTGCATTCAAGAAACTGATTTCGTTGTAACATATTTGTATTGTAAACCATTATGTAATGGTCGTGTGTAAACAGGATATTTTAGATTATCATTATTTGATAATCTACGTAAAGCTTTTTAAGCCTTTATTTATAAAATAAAGGTTATGGTTTGTCTTAAAAATGAATGCAGTCTTTGAAAAAACGTCTCATATAGAGGTCAAAACCTCGCAACGAAATCAATTAATATGGAACGTTTTTAATCAATAAGAACGGGACATTTCATTTTAGACCTAAAAAGTCCACTTTAATTCTCAAAAATCATGTTTAGGATCAAAGTTTGGATCATTTATCTACCTAAACATGTTACACTACTTAATTTAGCAATAATTCATGACAAAAATCGGCCATAACCTGTTTATATCAAAAAGCCCCAAATTGCTCAAGAACACAAACCCTAGATTCCTAAAATTTTTGAAGTTTTTGGCTTCAAATCATGTTAAATAGCATCAATCTAGGTTATACATGCATAATATACTAACAATTTAACTCTAATTACACTAGAAATTAACAAAATCAAATTTGGTAAAATATAGCTCAAGAACACTAAAAATCAAATTTAAAGAGGTTTAGGGGTGAAATTGTTACCCTTCTTGATAAACTTCTTATCAAATTCATGATTAGAGCGGATTATAGCGAGAAATTTGGTTGATTTTGGTGAAAAATTGATGAAAATTGAGAGAGTTTGGGAGGAATTTGCGTATTTTTGTGTGTGTTTGTGAAAGAGCAGCAGCTCGATGAGCTTTGTAACCTGACTAGAAATTGGCCTCCATGCGATCGCATGGATATACAGGCCAAACTCCATGCGATCGCATGGGGTCCTTTTTTTTAAACTTATACTTATTAAAACAAATAATTAATTAAATTTTAAAAATTTTGTTTTTTTAGGATGAGGGCGTTTCGGATCGTTGTCCTAGTCCGTCCCTCGACAAAATTTTAAAATTTGTCACTTTTTAAGCATTGTTTTAAAAGTAAAGATTTTTGGGTTTTTTAATGTTTTTGGCATACTTTAATTCAATAAGATTAAAAATAATGATAATAAAAGTTCTCGTCCCTCCCTCGGGTAAAGCAATTTCGGTTCAACGACCTAGTTTTCAACTCACGACGAATTTTAAAAATCATATTTTTAACTTAGTGAAATAAAGTAAATTTTTGTTTTTAAATTCACACAAAACTTAAATTTAAAATGCATAAAATTAAAAATTCATATAAATATCATTTTTATACATACAAACTTATATTAAAAATATTAATTTTTCAAATATTTACAAACTTAAATATATTGATTTTAAAAATTTTACAATATTAATTTAATATTTATATATTAATTTTAAAAACATGGTAAAAATAAAAAATTAAAAATCTTTTTGGTCTTTTATCCCACTTTAATCAATCAAATATTATCAAAAATATACGCCCCTCTTTTCGGTAAAGTAATTTCGGCTATATTACCTAGTTTTACTCCTGACGAATTTCTGAAATATTTTGAGTTGATTGATTAAAGATATTTATACCTTAAGGATAAACGGTAAATTTCGCAGTGATGTAATAAATTTTTGTATGATATCAATAATTTCGGTTACGCATACCTAATTTTATTGAATACCAATTTAATACTTTATAGCAATAAAAAAATAAAAACTGTACATACTTACCTATGAGAAAGAATTCTTAGCTGACTCATATGAGAGTCGTGTGATTTGGTTTTCCATAGCTACATAAGCATAACCTCGAATCTTCAATATCTTTTCTTCTAAACATATGAATGGTCCTTCTCTGTATAGAGTAACAAATTCGGTGTTTGAATATGTTAGATTATTTGAACATTTACCTTCGTGTGACCATTTTTCGCATTTATAACATCTTTCAAGGTGTCGTGCTCTTCTTTTTGTTGCGGATTTTGATTTTCCTTTACCAAAATGTATGTTATGATGATCTTTTCTGAGTTCTTTTCTTACTCCGTCCATTTTGGCTTTTATGAATGATACCAGTTCACTCGGAAGTGTGTCATTATTACGTTTAGTAATCATAGCATGTAGCATTAGACCATGGTTCAGATCAAAGGAATTCTTCATCTCGTAAAACCTAAAAAAAAATAAAAATTCAGAATGGGGGGAGAAGACTAGTTCTTTAGGGTCTGCTAGGGAAAGACCATTCGGATTCCATTCTCGGAAACTACACGAAAATATAATATCTAACTCTAACAGAAATATATATTACCCTAAAAAGATTCGAACCTTCCCACACTTAGTTAGCTGTGGTGTCGAAATTGTGATTAACTTCATCTTCAACTTCCATTAGATTATCTATGTAATGTTTAACTCTGTGACCATTAACCTTAAATTCAACTCCATTTGAATTTATTAATTCTACAGTTCTGTATGGGAAAACTCTTTTGACTATGAATGGTCCAGACCATCTTGATTTCAATTTTCCAGGAAATAGCTTGAATCTTGAATTGAAAAGAAGAACTCTGTCTCCTTCTTTAAATTCTTTTGAACTTCTGATTCTTTTATCATGCCATTTCTTCGTTCTTTATTTATAAATTAACGAATTTTCATATGCTTCATGTCTTAATTCTTCTAATTCGTTTAGTTGACTTAACCGTAGACGTCCAGCTTCATGTAAATCAAGATAACATGTCTTCAAAGCTCAAAATGATTTGTGCTCAATTTCTACCGGTAGATGACATGCTTTTCCATAAACGAGTCTAAAAGGTGTATATCCAATTGGAGTTTTGTAGGCTGTTCTAAAAGCCCAGAGTGCATCCTCTAATTTCATGTACCATTCCTTCGGATTTGATCCTACGGTTTTCTCTAGAATAGGTTTTAAAGCTCGGTTGGTATTTTCAACTTGTCCACTTGTTTGTGGATGATAAGCGGTTGAGATTTTATGAGTTACTCCATATCTTTTGAGAACTTTCTCAAGTTGATTATTACAAAAATGAGTACCCTGATCACTTATTAAAGCTTCCGGTGTTCCAAACCTAGCAAAAAGACGTTTTAAAAAGTTGACTACAACTCGTGCATCGTTAGTCGGGAGAGCTTGTGCTTCCGCCCATTTAGATACATAATCAATGGCAACGAGAATGTAGAGATTATTATGAGATTTTGGAAATGGACCCATAAAGTCAATACCCCAAACGTCAAATACTTCACATACTTGAATGACATTTTGTGGCATTTCATCACGTTGACTTATTTTTCTGGCCCTTTGACAAGCATCACAGGATTTGCAAAGAAGGTGTGCGTCTTTGAAAATTGTAGGCCAATAGAATCCAGCATCGTAAACTTTTCTTGTTGTGAGTTGAGGCCCATAATGCCCTCCTGTTGGTCCTGTGTGACAATGGTTTAAGATTTGACTAGCTTCATTTCCGAATACATATCGGCGTATTATTCCATCGGGACAACTTTTAAACAAATGTGGATCTTCCCAGAAATATTGTTTTATATCACTAAAGAATTTCTTTCGCTTTTGATACGACAACCCTTTTTCAAGGAATCCACATACTAAGTAGTTTGCATAGTCTGCAAACCATGGAATTTCACTATAATCTATCTTCAATAGATATTCATCAGGAAAGTTATCTTGTATTGCCGATTCATTTAGAACTTCTAATTCAGGATTTTCAAGACAAGAAAGATGATCAGCGGCGAGATTTTCTGCTCCCTTTTTATCTCGGATTTTAATATCGAACTCTTGTAAGAGTAAGATCCAACGGATTAATCTTGGTTTAGCATCTTGTTTCGAAAATTGGTATCTAAGAGCATAATGGTCGGTATAGACCACCGTTTTTGCTAGAACGAGATATGAACGAAATTTTTCAAAAGCAAAGACAATAGCAAGGAGTTCTTTTTCAGTAGTTGTGTAATTCGTTTGTGCTCCTTGTAACTTCTTACTAGCATAATAAATAGGTTGAAATCATTTTTCAATCATTTGTCCTAAAACGGCTCCCATTGCAAAATTACTTGCATCGCACATTAGTTCAAATGGTAGATTCCAAATTGGAGTTATCATGATCGGCGCATTAGTGAGTTTTTCTTTGAGAATATTAAAAGATTTGATGCATTCATCTGAAAAGATGAATGGTGCATCCTTTTCTAGGTGTTTATTCATAGGAGTGGCAATTTTAGAAAAATCTTCTATGAAACGTCGGTAAAAACCGGCATGCCCTAGAAAACTCCTAACTCCTCTAACATTGGTGGGATGTGGAAGTTTAACAATTACATCTACTTTAGCTCTATCCACTTCAATTCCTTATTTTGAAATTATATTACCAAGAACGATGCCTTCTTTAACCATGAAATGGCATTTCTCCCAATTAAGTACTAGATTTGATTGTTCGCATCTAATAAGCATTCGTTCAAGATTAACTAGACATGATTCAAATGTATCACCAAAAACTGAAAAGTCATCCATGAAAACTTCCATGCATTCTTCTATCATGTCGTGAAAAATCGCCATCATGCACCTTTGAAAGGTTGCAGGGGCGTTGAAAAGTCTAAATGGCATGCGTTTGTAAGCAAAATTACCATAAGGGCACGTGAATGTGGTTTTCTCTTGGTCCTTGGGTGCTATTGAAATTTGAAAGTATCCGGAAAAACCGTCAAGAAAATAATAGTAACTATTTTCGGCTAATCTTTCTAACATTTGATCAATAAAAGGTAAAGGAAAGTGATCTTTTCTGGTGGCGTCATTTAATTTTCTATAATCAATATGGACACGCCATCCTGTTACAGTCCTAGTAGGAATAAGCTCATTTTTCTCATTTGTGATGACAGTCATGCCACCCTTCTTAGGTACGCATTGAACTGGGCTTACCCATGGACTATCAGAGATTGGATAAATTAATTCTGCATCAAGTAGTTTAATAATTTCTTTCTTAACAACATCTTGCATATTAGGATTTAGTCTTCGTTGGCGTCGCACATACGTTATATGACCTTCTTCCATAAGGATTTTATGTGTGCAATACGAAGGACTTATTCCTTTAATGTCATGAATTTTCCATGCAATAGCTAGTTTATGAGTTTTAGCACAGCAATGAGTTGAGATTTTTCATTTTCCGTAAGAGAAGACGATATTATTACAGGTAATTCAGATTCACCATGTAAATAAGCATATTTCAAATGGTTTGGAAGTGGCTTTAACTCTAATGTCGGTGGTTCTTCTATCGAAGATTTGTATCGATATCTGTATTCCTCTTTTAGCATTTGAATTTCTTCTATTGTAGGTTCATATCCATTAGCCATAAGTGTAGCTAACATTTCAGCTTCATCAATTGGTTCAGTTCCTTCTCCTAACGAACATTCTCCTGTTCCTTGTAATTCTGGAAATTCTTTTAACAATTCTGCATGTGAATCCATAGTTTGAATATAATAACATGTATCATCTGCAGATTGCGGTTGTTGCATTGCCCTATCAACTGAAAAGGTAACAATCTCGTCCTCTATACTTAGGGTCAGTTTCTTACCGAACACGTCTATTATTGCTTTGGCCGTATTTAAAAATGGTCTTCCTAATATGAGAGGAACTCGAGAATCTTCTTCCATGTCCAGAATAACAAAATCTACTGAAAATACTAAAGTACCAACTTTAACTAGCATGTTTTCCATTATCCCTCTAGGATATTTTACTGATCGATCGGCTAGTTGTATGCTTATTCGTGTTAGTTTCAATTCTCCAAGGTCTAGTTTAGCGTATAGTGAATACGGCATTAGATTTATACTAGCACCTAAGTCTGCCAATGCTTCTATTGAACTAAGACTACCAAGAAAACATGGAATTGTGAAACTTCCTGGATCTAAAAGTTTTTCTGGTATCTTATTCAATAGCACTGCAGAACAATTAGCATTCATAGTAACAGCTGAGAGATCTTCCATTTTTTTTCTATTTGTGATTAGATCTTTCAAGAATTTAGCATATCTAGGCATTCCATAAATCACATCAATGAAAGGAAGATTTACATTTATTTGTTTAAACATATCCAAGAATTTGGATTGCTCGGCTTCAAGTCTTTCTTTTCTCATTTTACTCGGGTAAGGAAGTGGTGGTTGGTATGGTTTAACATAAGGTTTTTCCTTAACTGTGTTATCTTCATTAACTTTTTCAACTACCGGTTCTGTTTCCTTATCTTGCTCAGATTGTGGTTCTTGTGACGTAGGAATAGAATCATCCGAAATTACAGGCATTTCAGGTGGTTTAAGTGTAATACCACCTCTTGTGGTAATGACTTTAGCTGTTTCATTCCGGGGGTTAGCATTTGTATCACTAGGTAGACTTCCCAGTTTTCTTTCACCTATCAACCTTGCTAGGTTGCTTACTTCTTGTTCCAAATTTTGAATAGAAGCTTGTTGATTTCTAAATGCTTAAGCATTTTGTTCATTGGTTTGTTTCTGAGATGTTAAAAACTGCGTTTGAGATTCAACTAGCTTCGACATCATATCTTCTAAATTTGGCTTTTTATCATCAGTTTGTGGTGTTTTGTTTTGAAAAATAGGTCTTTGCTGATTGTAAGTATTATTAGATATTTGTTGATTACTAGGACCTTGTTGGTTTTTGTATGGAACATTTCGGTTATAATTTTGGTTTTGATTGTAGATTGGTCTTGGCGGTTGATAATTATTATGATAATTATTTTCATGCCTTTGGTTCATGTATGAAACATTCTCTCTTTGTTCCATTGTTTGTTCAATACTGAGACAATCTTTTGTCAAATGTGGTCCTCCACACTGCTCACAACTAATTCGTATTGAGTGAATATCTTTAGGCATCTTTTTCATTCATCTCTCGACAGCATCTATCTTTGTAGAAATGGAATCAAAGTCATGGCTAGAATCGGCTCTAGCTGCTTTAGATGATCTAACGATATCTTTTTCTTGATGCCACTCATGTGAGTGGGAAGCAGTGTTATCAATAATTTTGTAAGCGTCAGTTGCGGTTTTCTTCATAATGGAACCACCATCTGCTATATTGATGTCTTTTCGTGTAGTGATGTCACATCCTTGGTAGAATATTTGTACTATTTGACAAGTGTCTAAACCATGTTGCGGACATCCTCTCAATAACTTTCCAAATCTTGTCCACGCTTCATATAGAGTTTCGTTTGGCTTTTGTGTGAACGTAACAATTTCTCCTTGAAGTCTTACGGCTTTAGATGCCGGGAAGAATTGTTTAAGAAATTTTTCAACTAAAACGTCCCATGTATCAATCGCCCCTTCAGGTAACGATTCTAACCAATCTTTGGCTTCTCCCTTTAAAGTCCAGGGAAATAACATGAGATATATCTGTTCATCCTCCACTTCTCTTATTTTGAATAGAGTACAGATCCTATTAAAGGTACGAAGATGTTCATTTGAATCTTCCTTAGGCGCACCACTAAATTGGCATTGATTAGTTACCATGTGTAAGATTTGTCCTTTGATTTCATAATCTGGCGCATTAATGTCAGGTTGAGTAATTGTGTGACCTTGGCCAGTGCGTTTAGCTCTCATTCGGTCTTCCATACTTAGAGGTTCCAGATTTTCCATGATTGAATTTGTTGAATCTGAATAACTAGAGGATTCTAATTTAATGGGTTGTTCCTTTACAATCTCTGTTTGAATGATTGGTGGTTCCAGAGGAAAGATTAATGGTTCAGGATCTCTGAATTGTCCCTGAATATCCTCCGGATTCTCAATTGTGAGGTCGGGTTCAAAAAATGGATTATCGGAAATTTGAATTGGAGTACTTGGTCGACTAGATGACGATTCTAAAGAAAAATCATCGGCGACAATATTAGCTAGATGTCTTGATCGAGTTACAGGTGGTGAACGTATAAAAGGTGGTGAACGTTTTGCTCGGTGCATTCACTGAATATCTTATTAGTTATAAAAGATAAAAATTATATAAGTTATCAAATTAATAGACTTTTCTGATTTTGCCCACGTTTCGAATAGCCAAAAGATGCAGCAGGTAGCCAGGACCCTTTAAATCGGAAGCCCACAACTCGCCACTAACAAATCCAACTATTACTACGAATCAGAAAATTTTGGCCGTCTATCAATTTAACCGCTTAAAATAATTTTTCGTCGAAATTTAAAGAAATTTTAAAGAAGAAATAGAAAATTCTATGTCCTAAAAACTAGAGCGGCGTGAAATAAGAAAGAAACAGAACGCGTCGAAAAACATGGAAAAATAAAGGGTCGAAAAATAATAAAAAGAACATAGCGCGTCGAAACTTAAAAGGAACTAAAATTTATAAACAGCGTCGCAAAATTCTAAAGCACCTAAAGCTTAGTCTAAAGAAAAAGTACTTAAGGGATTTTACGGCAAAGCCTAAAAATCTAGAAATAAAAATAACTATGGTAAAAACTATGACTTAAAACTAAATACGAACGAAAAATACAAATATTACGCTAAAACAAATAAAAAGATACAAAATATAAAAATAAACTTAAAGTTGTAAAAAGTACAATTTTTATAAAAATATTATTTTTATATTATTTATTTATAAAAGTATTAATTTTTAAAGTAAATGAACTAATTAAAACTAAAAATACAAACTTAATTAAATAAAACTAATTATTATTTAATATAAACCCTAATTATTATTAATTATATATTAATTATATAATTAATCGAACCCTAATTCTGTCGGCAGAGGTATCAGGCCTGTCAAATCAAGCCATGCGATCGCATGGACTTCGCGTTATAAATTCATGCGGTCTCATGGAGTAGGGTTTCGGGCCAGGTGTTGGGCTGCTACAGTTCTCGGCCCGATTACTTTAAATATATTTTTTTTCTTTCTATTTTTAATATAAATAAATATTTATATAAAATAATAAAATACTTATATTTAAAAACTAAAATAGAAATAAAAATACTTTTTAACTTTATATATTTTAAACAAACTCTTAAAAATAAATATATAGATATTTTTCTTTTTATATTTTTGTATTTTTAATATTTAAAACGTATTTTTACAAAAGTAAATTAAAAATCTTTATATATATATATATATATATATATATATATATATATATATATATATATATATATATATATATAGCGTTTCGCTTCCGGCGTTTAAGCAAGTCCCTGGCAGCGGCGCCAAAAATACTTGATGTTATGCGAGGTGTATACAAAATAGTTGTATTATTACTACAAAATACTATTAAATACGATACAATTTTACACAAGTTATTTATTTATTTATAGAGTGGATATACCTAAACCTTGCTACAACACTTATAGGCAGTGTACCTAATCATACATTAGTGTAGTTTTTAGTAAGTCCGGTTCATTCCACAGGGATCTTAGCCAAGTTTAACGCTATATTTTTAAAAACTATATTTGTAAAAATATAAAAATATATATAAGTAGTATTATTATTATAAAAAAGGGGGGTTTTACCGTTTAATGACCTGTTTGTCGATTTTAAAACTTAAGTCGCAGTTAAAACCTAATGTAAAATATTAAAAATAAATAAAAGACTTAATTTAAAGAATAAAGTAAATAACGATAATGAAATTGCGATAAATAAAAGTGCGATAAATAAAATTACGATAAGTAAAAAGTACGATAATTAAAAGTGCAATTAAAATTAAATGACAGTAAATATAAGTGCGATAATTAAAAGTGCAATTAAATATGAAATAAAGGAATTATGCTTATTTAAACTTCCGTAATCATGATGTTTGACGTGTTGATTTTAGTTTATTACCATGGGTTAATTGTCCTTTGTCCTGGATTATTCAATATGTCTGTCTGGTTTTTGTCCATAACAGTCCATCAGTCATAAATATAAAGTGCGAGTGTCCTCGTCAAATTATCCTTATTTCCGAAGTCAAATATTCCAACTAATTGGGGACTTAAACTATAATTACATCAAGTGTCCTTGTATATAATTCACCCCTGTTTTAATAAGTCCATTAACTATTAATCCATTCCCGTGTCCGGTTAAATGAACGATTATTAGTACTTATAAATATCCCGCCCATCGTGTCCGATCGAGTGTATATGGTTATTTATAGGTACATCCAATTGCAAATCTTTATATTAAATTAACAAACTATCATTTAATTAAATAAATATAAAGCCCATTAATAGCCCATAGTCTAATTTCCACAAGTGTCGTTCTTTTGTCCAAACCCCAATTATGGTACAAAGCCCAATTACCCAATTTTAATATTTAGCCCAACATCACGATTACTTCGGCTTAAATAAGCATAATAATAACTTAGCTACGAGACATTAATTTAAAAAGGTTGAACATAACTTACAATGATTAAAAATAGCGTAGCGTTACACGGACAGAATTTCGACTTACACCCCTACAACATTCGCTAACATACCCTTATTATTATTAAAATTAAAATTAAAATTATAATATATATATATATATATATATATATATATATATATATATATATATATATATATATATATATATATATATATATATATATATATGTATGTATGTATGTATACGTTAAAGTGAGAAGAGAAAAAGATGTGTTTTTGTTCAACCAAAACTGCGAAATTTATAGGACCTGACCCTCAAATTGGGGCCATGCGATCGCATGGAAATTGCACTTCCAGGACATGCGTCGAGCGTTGAGAGTTGACTCTAGTCCCGGTTCCGGATTTTCGAACGTCCTTTCGTAAAATTTAATATCTTGTACTTTGCGTTTTGCGTCTTGTACTCTTGTAATTTTGAGACATTTCTTATCAATAATTTGAACCACTTTGATTGTACTTTGTACTTTTGAGCTTTTTGGTCGTTTGCATCTTCAAATCGTCGAATCTGTCTTTTGTCTTCACCTTTTATTATTTAAACGATAATTACTTGTAAATAGAACAATTGCAACCAAAAACTTGTCTTTCTTGAGGGATAATGCTATGAAATATATGTTCGTTTTTAGCAATATCACCAAGACTACTAAGGCTATGTGGGATCTGTTGCTTAATGACTATGAAGGAGTCACTGTTGTTAAGACTCAGAAGAAAAAGAATCTGATTAGATGTTATGAAAATTTTGCTGCTCAGCCTAAAGAATGTTTGAGTGATCTCCATTCAAGATTTCAGGTTCTGATAAATGATCTTGAAAGTGTTGGGGTAGAGAAAACAAAACAAGTGTTGTGTCAAAAGTTCATTGAACTGTTACTTTCAAACTTTGAATCTGTGATTACATATATGGTAATCAGTGAAAAGATAGATAACTATGAGTTAAGTGAATTGTTTGGCATACTGTTAAACTTTGAGGAAACTCAACTAAAGAACAAGATCAATGCTAAGAAAACTGCTAAAGATCCAGAAGCTGCATTGGTGGCTACCACAAAGAAGAATAAGCAATTATTCTCTAGTTATTCTAGCAAGGTTGAATCTGAGAGTGATGAAACTTTTGATGATGATAGTGAATCTGATGAAGATGAAGAGATCAAAGATCTGGAAGTCCAGATGGCTCTTTTGACTCAAAGGATTGAGCAGAAAAAGTTTGGTTATAAGAAGGGTAAAGGCAAGGGTACCTTTGATCCAAAGAAAGCTAAATGCTTTAAGTGTGATAAGTTAGGACACATAGCTGCTGACTGCTGGTCTAATGGTGAAGGAGGTGCTAACTCCAACAAGTCTGTCAACAAAGCAAGAAAGTACAAACTTAAGTACATGAAGTTAAAGAGTGAAGCAGAAAAATCTAAGAACAAAGAACAAGAGAAAGCTTTGTACACAGAAGCATGGGAAGATGAAGACTCATCATATGATGAGGAGGAGGATAAGTGTCTTATGGCTATAATTGATGGTAGTTCTAGCAAGTTTGAGAAAGATCTGAAAGCTATTGAGAAGATGGATAAAGACTCTACTTGTAATAAAGTTTCTGCTTATAAGGTACAAAACTTTGTGAACTATCTTGATAATGAAAAAGTGAGAATGTTTCAGTACTTGCTGCTTGACTTTCAATGGTGTTTAGATGATATTGATAGGTTAAGAACACAAATTTTTGATCTTAAAAACACTATCAAAGACAAAGATTCTGAAATTAAAATCTTAAAAAAATGTGAGGTAGAACTTGACACATATAAAATGGCATACACAGAAGAAACTAAAAGATTAAATACTGAATTAGGAAGATCGATGAAAAGGTCAAAACACTATGAATCAATTTGTAAATCTTGGTGTGTATCTTCCAAAAAGAATTCTGATGCTATTGCCAAACAAATTTCAAATGATGTCAAAGCTATACTAGGTGAAAACTACATATTAGATAATAATGTGGAAGTTGATCCAAGTGTATTCAAACCTGATATTCTACCAAACACATTTGTAAAATTTGATGGTGACAACAAGATTTTAACCAATGCTTTTGTAAGGTCATTAGATCCTGTTAAACCTTCTGAGACTATAATACTTGAAAGTAAAAATCCATTAGAGTCTGAACTTTTGAAACCTTCAGACTCTAGCATTTTAGTCTCTCAAAATAATAGTGTATGTTCTGACCTAGAGTCTGACACCCAAGAGTCAAGTTGCAATAACAACTCTGAATCATCCTCTGAAACGGACACTTGTCCAGACCCAAAAGTGTTAACTAAAAGAAGGTCAAAGTCAAAACAAGCTAAGACAATTAAAAAACTAAAAAAGAAAATTTCTAAGCTCAATGAAAAAATCAAGAGTCAAGAAAAACCTTCAGTTAAAAGAACATCTTGTTTTCCTAAAGAAATTAATAAGATATGAAAACCCAAAGTTTGTGAAAATAAAAGTGTCTTAAATCTGTTAAGGACAAGTTGATCTGGATTGGAAACAAAGCTTTTGTTTGGAGAGTGAAGAGCACTCCAATTGAACCCACTGAAAAGTGGGTTCCCCTTAAAAACTAACCATTCTCTTTTGTTTGTGTCTTGTGTAACAGGGTAACATGTGGTATTTGGATAGTGGTTGCTCAAGACACATGACTGGGTGCAAAGAGCATTTTGTAGGGTTTGTTAAAGAAAAAGGTCCATCTATAAGATATGGTGATAATTCAATTGCAAAGACTATTGGTTATGGTACTGTTATAGCTAGAAGTGTTTCATTTAAGAAAGTTTCTTTAGTTGAAGGGTTGAAGTATAATCTGCTAAGTGTAAGCCAAATTGCTGATGAAGAGTGTGAAATCATAATAAGAAAGAAAGGTGGTATTATTTATGATCCCAAAGGAAGGCCAACACTTGTAGCCTGGAGATTTCAAAATGTGTATATGATGGATCTAGATTATGTTGATGCTGGAATTGAAACATCTCTGTACTCTCAGACTGTCCCTGAACTTAATTGGCTTTGGCACAAAAGGCTTTCTCATCTCAATTTCAAAAACATTAATGAGCTTTCCAAAAAGAAGCTTGTAAGAGGTCTGCCTCAACAGCCTTTTAAGAAAGATAAACCTTGTTCTGCTTGTATTATGAGTAAACAGACTAAAACAAAGTTTCCTTCAAAAACCCTGGCTACTATCAGTGATCCACTTCATATGCTTCACATGGATCTATTTGGTCCAATGAACACTAGCAGTTTGGGTGAGAAAAGATATACTCTAGTGATTGTTGATGAGTATTCTAGATTTACATGAGTTATTTTCTTAGCTGCAAAAAGTGATGCTCCTGAAGAAATCATCAATTTGATCAAGAGAGAGCAGGTTCAAAAAGGTGTTCTTGTTAAACAATTGAGAAGTGATCATGGTACTGAGTTCAAGAATGTTACATTAATTGATTTTTCTGAAGAGTCTGGAATTGGTCAAAATTTCTCTGCTGTTAGAACTCCTCAACAAAATGGAGTTGCTGAAAGAAGAAATAGAACCCTTATTGAAGCAGCCAGGACCATGTTATGCCAATCAAATGTTGCTCTAAGGTTCTGGGCGGAGGCAGTCAATACAGCATGTTATACTTAAAATAGGTCCTTGATTGTGAAGAAACATGGCAAAACTCCCTATGAGTTATACCATAAAAAGGTGCCTACTATTCATTACTTTCATGTATTTAGGTGTAAGTACTATATTTTAAATCAAAGAGATCAGCTTGATAAGATGAGGTCAAAATCTGATGAAGGTGTATTTATGGGATATTCTTCTGTTTCTAAAGCTTATAGAGTTTATAATCAGAGGAGAATGAAGATTGAAGAATCCATTAATGTTTCCTTTGATGAAAGTTCTATAGAAATGGATCAGACATCCAGCACTGAGCAATCTGCACTTGGTGATTTGTCAAATTTAATTTCTGGAAACAGTGTTCAGACTCTGGATTCAGAGTCTGAGTCAGATGAACCTAACTTGTCTGGGTTAAGAAATGAATCTGCAGATAATACTCACACAGAAGAAGTTCCACAAGAAGATGAGCCTGTTGTTATTCAAGAAAGTGATCAGTCATTAAATACCACCGTGGATCCTGTTGTTCCTACTAGAAAATCATCTAGAAATATAGTCCCTCCAAAGCATCTTGAGGATTATATTGTGGATCCTACTAGTTTGTCTAAACCTAGTTCTTCTACTCAGACACCTGTGTCTGATTTTGCTATAGTAAATTACTGCTTCTTTTCTTGTTTTCTTTCACTAATTGAGCCTAAAGAAGTATATGAAGCATTGGCTGACAATGATTGGGTTGAGGCTATGACTGAAGAATTGACAGAATTTGAAAGGAATGATGTTTGGGAATTGGTTCCAAAGTCTGCTGATAAAACTGCAATAGGCACAAAATGGGTTTTTAGAAACAAGGTTGATAAAGATGGTATTGTAATCAGAAATATAGCAAGGTTGGTTGCTCAAGGGTACAGACAAGAAGAAGGAATAGACTATGATGAGACTTTTGCTCATGTTTCTAGAATTGAAGCTATTAGACTATTTCTGGCATATGCTGCTCACAAAGATTTCAAGGTATTTCAATTGGATGTGAAGAGTGCTTTTCTGAATGGTAAATTGCAAGAAGAGGTTTATGTGAAACAACCTCCTGGCTTTGTAAGTAAGAAATTTTCTAAGCATGTTTACTGGTTGAAGAAAGCATTGTATGGTCTGAAGCAA
The DNA here is from genome assembly GCF_046630445.1 of Rutidosis leptorrhynchoides. Taxonomy (NCBI): domain Eukaryota; kingdom Viridiplantae; phylum Streptophyta; class Magnoliopsida; order Asterales; family Asteraceae; genus Rutidosis; species Rutidosis leptorrhynchoides. The sequence goes on along the minus strand of NC_092333.1, from coordinate 264,003,073 downwards.
GCTCCCAGAGCCTGGTATGATACCTTGTCAACATTTCTTCTAGAAAAGAACTTTTTCAGAGGAGCCATTGACAAGACTTTATTTATCAAAAAGGACAAATGAGTGTTTTTGAAAAGCTTGATAAAGATGAATCTGGGAAACTCACTTATCAATCAACCTATAGAGATATGATTGGATCTTTGCTATATTTAACTGCAAGTAGACATGATATAATGTTTGCTACATGTCTTTGTACACGTTACCAATCTGATCCTATGGAGTCTCATTATAAAGCTGTGAAAAGAATTTTTAGGTACTTAAAAGGTACCCCTAACCTGGGTCTTTGGTACTCTAAAGACTCAGGGTTTGATCTAATTGGTTACACAGATGCAGACTATGCAGGTTGCAAATTAGACAGAAAAAGCACTTCTGGTGGATGTCAATTGCTAGGTAGAAAATTGGTCAGCTGGTCTAGTAAAAAGCAGAATTCTGTGGCCACTTCCACAGCAGAAGCTGAATATGTTGCTGCAGGAAGTTGTTGTGCTCAGTTACTTTGGATGCAACATCAACTTTTGGATTTTGGGTTAACATTGACCAAAACTCCAATAATGTGTGACAATGAAAGTGCAATTGCTATTACTGAGAATCCAGTGTTTCACTCCAGAACCAAGCATATTTAAATCAGGCATCATTTTATAAGGGATTGTGTTGAGAAGGGCAAAGTGTTTTTAAAGCATATTGGTACTAAAGATCAATTGGCAGATATTTTCACTAAAGCACTTCCTGAAGAAAGGCATTTTTATCTTCTTGGGCAACTTGGAATGTTAAATCCATCAACTGAAATGTTGTCTAGTGATGATAATCTCTAAACTGTTGTTGTAAAAAAAAAATAATAATTTAGAGTCTGGATTACGTCATATTCAGAGTCTGGATGACACCATGTTATTTAGAGTTTGGAAGGGTTTACTCTGTTTGTCTATTTTTTACTGTAAATTTGTTTCCTTCTTTGGTCAATAAAGGTTTTTCTTATTCGGTTTATAATGTAAAAAGTTAAATTTTGAAGGGGGTTAATGGTAACTTTTTGAAATTTTCTTTGTGTCAGAGGTATTTATATTTCCCTTAATTTTCCTTCTTCAAAATCTTCTTCAAATTAATCTTCAAACATAAACCCTAATCCCTCACATTCGATCATCATCTCCTTCAAAACCTCCATCGGTTTTCATAATTCACTAGTGTTCTTGCAAGTTTTTGATTGAAGCTAATGGCAAATACGAAGTTCATTCCTTTTATTCTTGTTCCAACCGATAACATGATTAGGGCAAAGGAAATCAGAGGAGAGAAGGATGTGCAGGTTTCAGCTAACAATAGGGTTGCTTGTGCTACTATTCCTGCTAATTTTGCCAATGAAGGATATGAGGATTTGATATTGTTCATGCGAAATCCTTTAAAGGAGGCTTTCTTCAAGACAACTATCATGTTTCCAGAGATGTTAGGCGAATTTTGGTATACCTGTGTTGAAAACAGAGAAGCTAGATCTATCACTGGTACTTATCGAAATGGTAACAATTCTTTAACTATTACTGAAAATCATTTGAGAATTGCTTTGAATCTTCCTGTACAGGATAACTTTGTTAGAACTGTGTCAAGGTCTGCTGTGAGATCTTGTTTTCCTATGGTTGGTCCGCCTGTAAATAATTCTTCTGTTAAGATTAGTATGTTCTCTCCATGGTGGATGTTTTTGTTATTGAATGTCATTAGAAGTTTGAGCTTCAAATGTGGTAGTCTGACTGAGGTTAATGATTATGAGGTACATCTGTTTCATGCAATAGTCACAGGAAGGAATATTGATTTTGCTCGTTTAATCTTCAATGAGCTCTTGGTTCTCTTTGAAAAAACTCCAAGAGATTATAATGTGCCTTTTATCAGGTTTTTAAGTCTAATGTTTGAACAAGCTATGACACCTGCTTTGTATGATGGACTTAAAGTGTTTTGTGTGTATGAGTATACTTTTATTCCAGAATGTAGTGTCCGAATGTTTCACAGCCACATTGATGATCAAGAGGTAGCTCTTACTCCTGCTATGTTGCATTGGGTCAATCTTGGCCGTGAAGACCAACCTACAGATTCTAAGCAATCAGGGTCTGCAGGGGCATCTTCTTCAGAATCTGAGCAATCAGGGTCTGTAGGAGATCACAATAATGGTCAACCATCTTTAGAATCTGAGCAATCAGATTCTACCCGCACACAAACTCCACCCCATGTTGTTTCACAAACAGAGCAGGCTGAAGACATGGGTGAGGAAATCCCACCTCACTCTAACCCATCTTCACCCACTGCTGTTGAGCAAATTATCCACTCAACCCACCTTATGAACCCACCAGTTCATACTGAGAATACCACCATATCTACAACCTTAGATACTACAGCCCTTGTGGATTCACCTCAAAAATTCACTAGGAAGACTGCTGCACGTAGTGCTCCACCACCTCTACTAGAGGTTGGTGAGAAGAGTGCTTTAACCCAGCCTAAACCTGGTAGGTTAGTTAACTTAGATACCCACATTACAGTCACTGAGAAAACCCACTCAGTTGACTTACATGAAGAAGTCCCAATCCTGGACTCAAATAACCAAATCCAACAACCTACTGCAATGACCAAGCCAATTGTTACCCCAGACTCAAGTCTGCCACTACTCACTCCAAATATTCCATCCTTACACATACTTACACAGGTTTCCAATATCACACTCATGTCACAGGGTGAGATACAGGCCTTAAAATCTTCTATGTCCAAAGATCAGCTTTCTTTACGACAGGAAGGCTGTGAGGACATACCAATCCTACCCTTATCTTCTGGCACTACTTCTCAGACTGAGGCATCAGTCACCATGGTTGGCCTATATCAGGCTTTGACCAAGTTGACTAAGGAGTTTGATGACAAGCTCTCTGGTGTGCAGTCTAAGATTAATAATCTTAACTTTAATAATAATTTTGTTTCAAAAGATGAGCGGTTGGAGGTAAGGAGGTTGGTTGGGGATATGCAGGGGTTGACTAGTGCAGGTGGTTCAGGGTTTGTTACAGAAATTAATCACAGGTTGGCTGAGCTGGAGAAAAGGATGGTTGGTGTTGATGAACTGAGACAATGCTTTACTGGGTTTGCTTCTAATATTTGTTCCCTCAAAAATCAACAGACTAAAATTTGGAAGGTCATATCTTCTCTGCCTTTAGATGCTGTCAAAAAGGGGGACAAAAGAAAGAGGTCAGATGATGCAGGTACTGCAGATGCAGGTTTTGCAAGTGTTGAGGGGGACAAATCAAAGAGAGCTCAAATTGAGGGAGAGAATATAACTGATAGAGGTGTTGGTGATACTCAAATGGTTGGTGGTGTTGGTGATATTCAGGGGAGTTCTAGTGCTGTTGTGGTTGCTGCTATGCAAAGGACAGAGGGTGATCTAAGGGCTCAGATTAACAAGAGATTTAGATTCAGAAGATATGAAAGTGATGTTGTCAAGGTTGAGGTTGATAAATCTGAATTTGAAGGTGTAACTCTACTGCTAACAATGACACACTTACCAGATAGGAGGTTAAGAGTTAAAATAAATCAAATTGTTCGTTTGGGTTTTTGTGAGTTGAAAGGCATAGCTGTGTGTATCAAGGAGTATGCAGGAGATCAAGTTATTGTGAAAGAAGTGTTGAAGAGAGTTTATATGCTGGTACATTTGGTGTTTGAAGAAGGGTTTATAAGTTTTAAGGATTATGAGGTGTTTTGTGGAATGTTTGATTTAGAGATGAAAGAAAGAAGAGCTAAGGGATATGTTGAAAGGTATGATGTCCCTGAACATTTAGATTTTGTTAATGATAAGTATGTTGAGTATTTAGATGGTTTGATGTTTAAGACAAATGGAAATCAAAGGATGTTGATTAGGGTTGATCAGTTTGAAGGGGTTGGTATTGAGATGTTGATCAGTTTATTATCCAGATGTGAGACAGAGCAAACTTTTCCTTTTAGGGTTCAATTGTTGAATCGCTTGTATAGCAAGCTAAGCATGTTGAAGAAAATTCCTCACATGAAGAACAAGTGTAAGCTTATCGAAAAGGAGTATGCTAAGGTGGTTAATTATGTGTACATGTTGTTTTGACATCATCAGATAGGGGGAGATTGTTGGGAAAATGAAAATCTGATGAGTCAAAAGCATGCTAGAGTCTGGAGATTTAGAGTCTGAAGTTGCAGACTCTGATGTTTACTGAAGTCAATGGTTTGAGATTTCTTGATGCCAGAGCTAAGGAATATTCTAGAGATATGTTTAAAGATTAAGAAGATTTGTTTTGATTCGGTTTTATCTCCAGAAGATTAACTTTAGAGTTATTTGCATATTAGTTTAGTTTTTAAGTTTATCTTTACCTTATTTATAGCTAAGTTGTTTTGGAAACCAAATCTTTAGATTTGGTGTTTATCTGTATAAATAGGGTCGTATGGTTTGCTTTGAACTTGTATCTTTGCACGATCAACATTATCAATTTTATATTTTATTATCGTGTTCTCTCAATTCTTGCACTAATAATTCTTATTTATTGTTTAATTGAGAGTCTGGTGTTCATAGTTCAATTAATGTGAACTAATAATACGCTTCCGCAATGTTTATTTCTTAAATGGTTTTAAGTTTTTTTGAAACATGTTAAATCCCATCAGACCCATGGTCGATCGTGGGCTGAGCCGTGGTAATGGCTATATTTTTGTCTCTCACTATAAATAGCAAGATTTAGAGAGATTCACATGGGGACTCTCTTGCATGCTTCATGTAGTGACCCAAACTTTTCCATGTTTATATATATTAAATGAAATTGATATTTATATGATTATGTGTTTCCAACATGTTAAGCAATCAAACTTGTTAAGACTTGATTAATTGAAATAGGTTTTATATAGACATTTGACCACCCAAGTTGACCGACGATTCACGAACGTTAAAACTTGTAAAAACTATATGATGAATATATATATATATATATATATATATATATATATATATATATATATATATATATATATATATATATATATAGTTAACATGATAGTATGATAAGTAATTATCTCACTAAGTATATTAACAATGAGTGATATACATAAAAAAAAAAATGAGTTTATTGAATTAAGAAACTCGAAACGATATATATAACGATTACCGTTATAACAACGTCTTACTAATTACATATGAATCATATTAAGATATTGTTATACTGTGATAAACATGATAAATGATAAGTAAATATATGATTAAGTGTATTAACAATGAACTACATATGTAAAAACAAGACTACTAACTTAAGGATTTCAAAACGAGACATATATGTAACGATTATCGTTGTAACGACATTTAAATGTATATATATCATATCAAGATATATTAATACATCATATTATCATGATAATATAATAATTTAACATCTCATTAGATATAATAAACAATGGGTTAACAACATTTAACAAGATCGTTAACTTAAAGGTTTCAAAACAATAATTACATGTAACGACTAACGATGACTTAACGACTCAGTTAAAATGTATATACAGGTAGTGTTTTAATATGTATTTATACACTTTTGAAAGACTTCAAGACACTTATCAAAGTACTTCTACTTAACAAAAATGCTTACAATTACATCCTCATCCATTTTCATCAACAATTCTACTCGTATGCACCCGTATTTGTACTCGTACAATACACAGCTTCTAAATGTATTTACTATTAGTATATACACTCCAATGATCAGCTCTTAGCAGCCCATGTGAGTCACCTAACCATGTGGGAACCATCATTTAACATCTATCATGAAATATTTTACAAAATAACAAACTAATGGAGCCTATATGTTGTACCATAATTCACGTGAAGATGGGAGTACACAAACACTTTCATTTTGCAACTTACATGCATCAAAATACTCTCTCTCAAGTGTTCTTCCATTGTTCTAAGTGTTCTTCATCATCTTCATCAAAATCTAGCTCAATCTAGTTCATAAATCCATACATAAACCAAGTTATAAAACAACTACTCAAGAACACACCAACAACACTTCCAAGTTTGCTAGCTTACTTCCAATCTTGCAAATCCACTTTGAGTGATCATCTAACCTCAAGAAATATTTATTATTTATAGGAAGATATCTTTCTAATACAAGGTAATACTCATATTCAAACTTTGATTCAAATTCTATAACTTTAACAATCTTATTTCGAATGGAAATCTTACTTGAACTTGTTTTCGTGTCATGATTCTACTTCAAGAACTTTCAAGCCATCCAAGGATCCTTTGAAGCTAGATCTATTTTTCTCATTTCCATTAGGTTTATCCATAAAACCTGAGGTAGTAATGTTGTTCTTAACATCATTCGATTCATATATATAAAACTACCTTATTCGAAGGTTTTAACTTGTAATCACTAGAACATAGTTTAGTTAATTCTAAACTTGTTCGCAAACAAAAAGTTAATCCTTCTAACTCGACTTTTAAAATCAACTAGACACATGTTCTATATCTATATGATATGCTAACTTAATGATTTAAAACCTGAAAACAAGAAAAACACCGTAAAACCGGATATACGCCGTCGTAGTAACACCGCGGGCTATTTTGGGTTAGTTAATTAAAAACTATGATAAACTTTGATTTAAAAGTTGTTCTTCTAGGAAAATGATTTTTCTTTTGAACATGAAACTATATCCAAAAATCATGGTTAAACTCAAAGTGGAAGTATGTTTTCCAAAATGGTCATCTAGACGTCGTTCTTTCAACTAAAATGACTAACTTTACAAAAACAACTTGTAATCTGTATTTCCAACTATAAACTTATACTTTTTCTATTTAGATTCATAAACTTAAGTTCAATATGAAACCATAGCAACTTGAATAACTCAAAACGGATTTAAAACGAAGAAGTTATGGGTAAAACAAGATTGGATAATTTTTCTTGTTGTAGCTACGTGAAAATTGGTAACAAATCTATATTAATCATATCTTAGCTAACTCATATTGTATTATACATGTATTCTAATATATTATGTAATCTTGGGATACCATAGACACGAATACATTGTTTTGACATATCATATCGACCCATCTATATATATATATATATATATATATATATATTTCGGAACAACAATAGACACTCTATATTCAGTAATGTTGGAGTTAGCTATACAGGGTTGAGGTTGATTCCAAAATATTATATATACTTTGAGTTGTGATCTAGCCTGAGGCTTGTATACACGAGATCGTGGATTGATTCAAGATAATATATATTCCTTTATTTTCTGTACATCTAACTGTGGACAACTAGTTGTAGGTTACTAACGAGGACAGCCGACTTAATAAACTTAAAACAGCAAAACCTATTAAAAATGATGTAAATATATTTTGAACATACTTTGATATATATGTACATATTTGTTATATGTTCGTGAATCGACCAGTGACCAAGTCTTACTTCCCGACGAAGTAAAAATCTGTGAAAGTGAGTTATAGTCCCACTTTTAAAATCTAATATTTTGGGATGAGAATACATGCAGTTTTATAAATGTTTTACAAAATAGACACAAGTAAATGAAACTACATTCTATGGCTGGATTATTAAACCGAATATGCCCCTTTTTAGTCTGGTAATCTAAGAATTAGGGAACAGACACCCTAATTGACGCGAATCCTAAAGATAGATCTATTGGACCCAATGAGCCTCATCCAAAGTATCGGATGCTTTAGTACTTCGAATTCATCATGTCCGAAGGGAGTCCCGGAATGATAGGGGATATTCTATATGCATCTTGTTAAGGTCCGTTACCAGGTGTTCACCATATGAATGATTTTTATCTCTATGTATGGGATTTATATTGAAATATGAAATCTTGTGGTCTATTATTATGATTTGATAAATATATAGGTTAAACCTATAACTCACCAACATTTTTGTTGACGTTTAAAGCATGTTTATTCCCAGGTGATTATAAAGAGCTTCCATTGTTGCATGCTAAAATATGGACAAGATTTGGTGTCAGCATGCTTGTATTATATTGTTTAAAACTGCATTCAAAATTTACTTTGTTGTAACATATTAATATTGTAAACTAATATGTATTGGTAGTGTGTAATTGTGATATTTTTAGATTATCATTTCTGGATAATCTACGTGGTGTCCTTTAAACCTTATCGATAAAATAAAGGTTATGGTTTGTTTTAAAAACGAATGCAGTCTTTGAAAAACGTCTCATATAGAGGTCAAAACCTCGCAACGAAATCAATTAATATGGAATGATAATGCTAAAAAGCAAACATATATTTCATAGCATTGTCCCTCAAGAAAGACAAGCTTTTAGTTGCAACTGTTCTATTTACAAGTGATATCCGTTTAAATAATAAAAGGTGAAGACAAAAGACAGATTCGACAAATTGAAGACGTAAACGACCAAAAAGCTCAAAAGTACAAAGTACAATCAAAGTGGTTCCAATTATTGATGAGAAACGTCTCAAAATTACAAGAGTACATGATTCGAAACGCAAAATACAAGATATTAAATTGTACGCAAGGACGTTCGAAAATCCGGAACCGGGACCAGAGTCAACTCTTAACGCTCGACGTAACGGACTAAAAATTACAAGTCAACTATGCACATGAATGTAATATAATATATAATTAATTCTTAAAATTAATATATATATTATATTATATTATAAAAACTGTCGGCAGAAGAAACAACAACATGTGAGCTGGGATCCAAGGCCATGCGATCGCATGGCCTGCATGAGATAATTCCATGCGATCTCATGGAGGCCTTTTTCATCCCACAGGCCTATAAATTTCGAGCTTTGGTTCATCATATAACACATCTTTTTCCTTCTTCTTACTCAACGTATAATATATATATATATATATATATATATATATATATATATATATATATATATATATATATATATATATATATATATATTATAATTTTAATTTTAATTTTAATTTTAATTCTAATAATAAGGGTATGTTAGCGAATTTTGTAAGGGTGTAAGTCGAAATTCTGTCCGTGTAACGCTACGCTATTTTTAATCATTGTAAGTTATGTTCAACCTTTTTACATTAACGTCTCGTAGCTAAGTTATTATTATGCTTATTTAATACCGAAGTAATCATGATGGTGGGCTAAAAATATTTAAAATTGGGTAATTGGGCTTTGTACCATAATTGGGGTTTAGACAAAAGAACGACACTTGTGGAAATTAGACTATGGGCTATTAATGGGCTTTATATTTGTTTAACTAAATGATAGTTTGTTAATTTTAATATAAAGATTTACAATTGGACGTCCCTATAAATAACCATATACACTCGATCGGACACGATGGGCGGGATATTTATATGTACGAATAATCGTTCATTTAACCGGACACGGGAATGGATTAATAGTCTATGGAATTATTAAAACAGGAGTGAAATTATGTATAAGGACACTTGGTATAATTGATAACAAAGTATTAAAACCTTGGGTTACACGCAGTCGATAACCTGGTGTAATTATTAAACAAAGTATTAAAACCTTGTTACAGTTTAAGTCCCCAATTAGTTGGAATATTTGACTTCGGGTATAAGGATAATCTGACGAGGACACTCGCACTTTATATTTATGACTGATGGACTGTTATGGACAAAAACCAGACGGACATATTAAATAATCCAGGACAAAGGACAATTAACCCATGGGAATAAACTAAAATCAACACGTCAAACATCATAATTACGGAAGTTTAAATAAGCATAATTCCTTTATTTTCATATTTAATTGCACTTCTAATTATCGCACTTTTAGTTATTGTCATTTTATTTAATTGCACTTTTAATTATCGTACTTTTTAATTATCGCAAGTTTATTTTATCGCACTTTTATTTATCGCAATTTCATTATCGTTATTTACTTTACGCTTTAAATTAAGTCTTTTATTTATTTAATATTTTACATTAGGTTTTAACTACGACTAAAGTTTTAAAAATCAAAAAACCGGTCATTAAACGGTAAAAACCCTCTTTTATAATAATAATATTACTTATATATATATATATATATATATATATATATATATATATATATTTGTATTTTTATAAATTAAAACTAATATAGCGTTAAGCTTTGTTTAAAAGATTTCCCTGTGGAATGAACCGGACTTACTAAAAACTACACTACTGTACAATAAGGTATACTGCCTATAAGTGTTGTAGCAAGGTTTAAGTATATCCATTCTATAAATAAATAAATATCTTGTGTAAAATTATATCGTATTTAATAGTTTTTCCTAGTAAAATATAAGCTATTTCATATACACCTCGCATAACATCAAGTATTTTTTGGCGCCGCTGCCGGGGACAATTCTGCTTAAACGCCGGAAGAGCAACGCTATAAAAAATTTTTTTTTATTAATTTTTAGTTTCCTTTTATAAAAATACGTTTTTGTAAAAATACGTTTTAAATATCCAAAAATATAAAAAGAAAAACAAGAAAAATTATATATTTTTAATGGTTTGTTAAATATATATATATAAGTTTTATAAAGTTTCTTTATTTCTATTTTAGTTTTTAAAAATATAAGTTTTATTTATATACTTTTTATAAATATATAAATCAGCAAAACAGAAAGAAAAAAAAAGTTTACGGGCTACACTGTAGCAGCCCAACCCACCTGGCACGAAAACCTACTCCATGCGATCGCATGGATTTTTAAGGTGAGGACCATGCGATCGCATGGCCCTGACAGACAGGCCACAGTTGACTTCCCAACAGCAATAATTACGTAATAATTATAATTATTATTAATTCTAACCCCTAATTAGGGTTAATTATAATATTATTTAGTTTAGTTTTTAGATTTAATTTGTATTATTTAGTTTAATTAGTTTAATTAAATTATAAAATTAATAGTTTTATAAAATAAATAATATAAAAATAATATTTTTATAAAAAATTGTTCTTTTTACAACTTTAAGATTATTTTTATATTTTATACCCTTTTTAATTGTTTTAGCGTAATTTTTGTATTTTTCGCTCGTATTTAGTTTTAAGTTATAGTTTCTGCCATAGTATTTTTATTTCTAGATTTTTAGGCTTTGCCGTACAATCCCTTAAGTGCTTTTTCTTTAGACTAAGATTTAGGTGCTTTAAAATTTTGTGACGCTGTTTTATTAAATTTAGTACCTTTTTAAGTTATTGCCATTTGGGATATAGTTTTTCTTTTAAGCTTTAATATTTTTAGACGCAACTTTTAATTCTTAGTTTTTAGTTCCTTTTTAAGTTTCGACGCACTACTTTATTATTTTTATTTTTCGACGCCTATTATTTTTCAATCTTTTATTTTTCAATCTTTTATTTTTCGACGTTTTTCGACGCGCTCTTTTTCTTTCTTATTTCTCGCCATCCTAGTTTTTAGGACTTAGAATTTTCTCTATTTCTTATTTAAAATTTCTTTAAATTACGAAAAATTATTTTAAGTGGTTAAATTGATAGACATCAAAATTTTCTGGTTCGTAGTAATAGTTGAATTTGTAAGTGGATCGGGTTATTGGAGCCAAACAGTACTCAATTATATTGAGACCAAACGAATCCTGCCCCTCTGCTGCATCTCTTGGCTATTTGAAACGTGGGCAAAATCAGAAAAGTCTATTAATTGGATAACTTATATAATTTTTCTTTCTTTTTTATAACTAATAGGATATTCAGTGAATGCACCGAGCAAAACGTTCACCACATGTAACTCGATCAAGACATCTAGCAAATATTATCGCCGTTGATTTTTTTGTTAGAATAGTCATCTAGTCAACCAAGTACTCCAATTCAAATTTCTGATAATCCATTTTTTGAACCCGACCTCACAATTGAGAATCCGGAGAATATTCAGGGACAATTCATAGATCCTGAACCATTAATCTTTCGTCCGGAACCACCAATCATTCAAACAGAGATTGTTGAGGAACCTACCATTAAATCAGAATCCTCTAGTGATTCAGATTCAACAAATTCAATCATGGAAAATCTAGAACCTCTAAGTATGGAAGACCGAATGAGAGCTAAACGCACTGGCCAAGGTCACGCAATTACTCAACCAGACATTAATGCGCCAGATTATGAAATCAAAGGACAAATTCTACACATGGTGACTAATCAATGCCAATTTAGTGGTACGCCGAAGGAAGATCCAAATGAACATCTCCGTACCTTTAATAGGATCTGCACACTATTTAAAATAAGAGAAGTGAAAGATGAACAGATATAACTCATGTTATTTCCCTGGACTTTAAAGGGAGAAGCCAAAGATTGGTTGGAATCGTTACCTAAAGGGGCGATTGATACATGGGACGTTTTAGTTGAAAAATTTCTTAAACAATTCCTTCCGGCATCTAAAGCCGTGAAACTTCAAGGAGAAATTGTTACGTTCACACAGAAGCCAAATGAAACTTTATATGAAGCATGGACAAGATTTGGAAAGTTATTGAGAGGATGTCCGCAACATGGTTTAGACACCTGTCAAATAGTACAAATATTCTACCAAGGATGCGACATCACTACAAGAAAAGACATAGATATAGCAGCTGGTGGTTCTATTATGAAGAAAACAGAAACTGATGCTTACAAAATTATTGATAACACTGCTTCCCACTCACATGAGTGGCACCAAGAAAAAGATATCGTTAGATCATCTAAAGCAGCTAGAGCCGATTCTATCCATGACTTAGATTCCATTTCCGCAAAGATATATGTTGTCGAGAGACGAATGGAAAAGATGACTAAAGATATTCACTCAATACGAATTAGTTGTGAGCAGTGTGGAGGACCACATTTGACAAAAGATTGTCTCAGTATTGAACTAACAATGGAACAAAGAGAGAATGTTTCATATCTAAACCAAAGGCCTAGAAATAATTATCAGAATAATTATCAACCGCCAAGACAGATCTACAATCAAAGCCAGAATTATAACCGAAATGTTCCATACAACAACCAACAAGGTCATAGTAATCAACAAGTATTCAATAATACTTACAATCAGCAAAGACCTAATTTTCAAAACAAACCACCACAAACCGATGATAAAAAGCCAAATTTAGAAGACATGATGTCAAAGCTAGTTGAATCTCAAACTCAATTTTTCACATCTCAGAAGCAAACCAATGAACAAAATGCTCAAGCATTTAGAAATCAACAAGCTTCTATTCAAAATTTGGAACAAGAAGTAAGTAACCTAGCAAGGTTAATAGGTGAAAGAAAACCGGGAAGTCTACCTAGTGATATAAATGCTAACCCCCGGAATGAAACAGCTAAAGCCATTACCACAAGAAGTGGTATTACACTTAAACCACCTGAAATTCCTGTAATTTCTGATGAAGCTATTCCTACTCCACAAGAACCACAACCTGAGCAAGATAAGGAAAAAGAACCGGTAGTTGAAAAGGTTAATAAAGATAACACAGTTAAGGCTAAACCTTATGTTAAACCATACCAACCACCACTTCTTTACCCGAGTAAAATGAGAAAAGAGAGACTTGAAGCCGAGCAATCTAAATTCTTGGATATGTTTAAACAAATAAATGTCAATCTTCCTTTCATTGATGTGATTTCAGGAATTCCTAGATATGCTAAATTCTTGAAAGATCTAATCACAAATAGAAAGAAAATGGAAGAACTCTCGGCTGTTACTATGAACGCTAATTGTTCTACACTGCTGTTGAATAAGATACCAGAAAAATTATCAGATCCAGGAAGTTTCACAATTCCATGTTTTCTGGGTAGTTTTAGTTCAATAGAAGCATTGGCAGACTTAGGTGCTAGTATAAATTTAATGCCGTATTCACTATACGCTAAACTAGACCTTGGAGAATTGAAACCAACACGAATAAGCATACAACTAGCCGATAGATCAGTAAAATATCCTAGAGGAATAATGGAGAACATGCTAGTTAAAGTTGGTACTTTAGTATTTCCAGTAGATTTTGTTGTTCTGGATATGGAAGAAGATTCTCAAGTTCCTCTCATATTAGGAAGACCATTCTTAAACACGGCTAAAGCAATGATAGACATGTTTGGTAAGAAACTGACCCTAAGTATAGAGGACAAGAGTGTTACATTTTCAGTTGATAGAGCAATGCAACAACCGCAATCTGCAGATGATACATGTTATTATATTCAAACTATAGAATCACATGCAGAATTGTTAGAAGAATTTCCAGAATTTCAAGGAACAGGAGAATGTTCTTTAGGAGAAGGAACTGAACCAATTGATGAAACTAAAATGTTAGCTACACTTATGGCTAATGGATATGAACCAACAACAGAAGAAATTCAAATGCTAAAAGAAGAAGACAGATATCGATATAAATCATCGATAGAAGAACCACCGACATTAGAGTTAAAGCCACTTCCAAACCATTTGGAATACGCTTATTTACATGGTGAATCTGAATTACCTGTAATAATATCGTCTTCTCTTACTGAAAATGAAAAATCTAAACTCATTTCTGTGCTAAAAGCTCATAAACCAGCTATTGCATGGAAGATTCATGACATTAATGGAATAAGTCCTTCGTATTGCACACATAAAATTCTTATGGAAGAAGGTCATAAAACGTATGTGCAACGCCAACGAAAACTAAATCCTAATATGCAAGATGTTGTTAAGAAAGAAATTATTAAACTGCTTGATGCAGGTTTAATTTATCCAATTTCTGATAGTCCATGGGTAAGCCCGGTTCAATGCGTACCTAAGAAGGGTGGCATGACTGTCATCACAAATGAAAAAAATGAGCTTATTCCTACTAGGACTGTAACAGGATGGCGTATTTGTATTGATTATAGAAAATTAAATGACGCCACCAGAAAAGATCACTTTCCCTTACCTTTCATTGATCAAATGTTGGAAAGATTAGCCGGAAATAGTTACTATTGTTTTCTTGATGGTTTTTTCGGATATTTTCAAATTCCAATAGCACCCGAGGACCAAGAGAAAACCACATTCACGTGCCCTTATGGTACTTTTGCTTACAAACGCATGCCATTTGGACTTTGCAATGCCCCTGCAACCTTTCAAAGGTGCATGATGGCGATTTTTCACGACATGATAGAAGAATGCATGGAAGTTTTCATGGATGACTTTTCAGTCTTCGGTGATACATTTGAATCATGTCTAGTTAATCATGAACGAATGCTTATTAGATGCAAACAATCAAATTTAGTTCTAAATTGGGAGAAATGCCATTTCATGGTTAAAGAAGGCATCGTTCTTGGTCATAAAATCTCAAAGGAAGGAATTGAAGTGGATAGAGCTAAAGTAGATGTAATTGCTAAACTTCCACATCCCACCAATGTTAGAGGAGTTAGGAGTTTTCTAGGGCATGCTGGTTTTTACCGACGTTTCATAAAAGATTTTTCTGAAATTGCCACTCCTATGAATAAACTCCTAGAAAAGGATGCTCCATTCATCTTTTCAGATGAATGTATCAAATCTTTTAATATACTTAAAGAAAAACTCACTAATGCGCCAATCATGATAACTCCAAATTGGAATCTACCGTTTGAACTTATGTGCGATGCAAGTGATTTTGCAATGGGAGCCGTTTTAGGACAAAGGATTGAAAAACGATTTCAACCTATATATTATGCTAGTAAGAAGTTACAAGGAGCACAAACGAATTATACAACTACTGAAAAAGAACTCCTTGCTATTGTTTTTGCTTTTGACAAATTTCGTTCATATCTCGTTGTAGCAAAAACGGTGGTCTATACCGACCATTCTGCTCTTAGATACCTATTTTCGAAACAAGATGCTAAACCAAGATTAATCCGTTGAATCTTACTCTTACAAGAGTTCGATATTGAAATCCGAGATAAAAAGGGAGCAGAAAATCTCGCCGCTGATCATATTTCTCGTCTTAAAAATCCCGAATTAGAAGTTCTAAATGAATCGGCCATACAAGACAACTTTCCTGATGAATATCTATTGAAGATAGATTATAATGAAATTCCATGGTTTGTAGACTATGCAAACTACTTAGTATGTGGATTCCTTGAAAAAGGATTATCGTACCAAAAACGAAAGAAATTCTTTAGTGATATAAAACACTATTTCTGAGAAGTTCCACATCTATTTAAAAGTTGTCCCGATGGAATAATACGCCGATGTGTATTCGGAGATGAAGCTAGTCAAATTTTAAACCATTGTCACACATGACCAACTGGAGGGCATTATGGGCCTCAACTAACAGCAAGAAAAGTTTACGATGCTGGATTCTATTGGCCTACAATTTTCAAAGACCCACACCTTCTTTGCAAATCCTGTGATGCTTGTCAAAGGGCCGGAAAAATAAGTCAACGTGATGAAATGCCACAAAATGTCATTCAAGTATGTGAAGTATTTGACATTTGGGGTATTGACTTTATGGGTCCATTTTCAAAATCTCATAATAATCTCTACATTCTCGTTGCCATTGATTATGTATCTAAATGGGCGGAAGCACAAGCTCTCCCAACTAACGATGCAGGAGTTGTAGTCAACTTTTTAAAACGTCTTTTTACAAGGTTTGGAACACCGAAAGCTTTAATAAGTGATCGGGGTACTCATTTCTGTAATAATCAACTTGAGAAAGTTCTCAAAAGATATGGAGTAACTCATAAAATCTCAACCGCTTATCATCCACAAACAAGTGGACAAGTTGAAAATACCAACCGAGCATTAAAACGTATTCTAGAGAAAACCGTAGGATCAAATCCGAAGGAATGGTCCATGAAATTGGAGGATGCACTCTGGGCTTTTAGAACAGCCTACAAAACTCCAATTGGAACCACACCTTTTAAACTCGTTTATGGAAAAGCATGTCATCTTCCAGTAGAAATTGAACACAAAGCATTTTGGGCTTTGAAGACATGTAATCTTGATTTACATGAAGCTGGACATCTACGGTTAAGTCAACTAAACGAATTAGAAGAATTAAGACATGAAGCATACGAAAATTCGTTGATCTATAAGGAAAGAACGAAGAAATGGCATGATAAAAGAATCGAAAGTTCAAAAGAATTTAAAGAAGGAGACAGAGTTCTTCTTTTCAATTCACGATTCAAGCTATTTCCTGGAAATTTGAAATCAAGATGGTCTGGACCATTTATAGTCAAAAGAGTTTTCCCATATGGAACAATAGAATTAATAAATTCAAATGGGATTGAATTTAAGGTTAATGGTCACAGAGTTAAACATTACATAGATAGTCCAATGGAAGTTGACAACGAAGTTAATCACAATTTCGACACCATAGCTAACTAAGTGTGGGGAGAATCAAGTCTTTAAAAGATAATATGTATTTCTGTTAGAGTTGGATTTTCTGTTTTCGTGTAGTTCTCGAGAATGAAACCCGAATGGTCTTTCCCTAGTAGACCCTAAAGAACTAGTCTTCTTCCCCCATTCTGAATTTTTATTTTTTTTTAGGTTTTATGAAATAAAGACTTCCTGTGAACTAAACCATGGTCTAATGCTACACGCTTTGATCACTAAACGTAATAATGACACCCTTCCAAGTGAAATAGTATCATTAATCAGAGGTAAATTGGACGGAGTAAGAAAAGAATCGCGAAACGAAAATAATAAGTTATAATTTGGTAAAGGAAAATCAAAATCCACAGCGAAAAGAAGAGCACGACACCTTGAAAGATGTCACAAATGCGGAAAATGGTCACACGAAGGAAAATGCTTGATGAATCAGACATATTCCAATACCGAGTTCGTTACTTTATGCAGAGATGGACCGTTCATATGTTTAGAAGAAAAAACTTTGAATGCTCGAGGTTACGCCTATGTAGCCATGGAAAATCAATTAGTCCGACTATCTTATGAGTGGGCTAGAACATATCACTAAGAAATCTATTTCACAGGTAAGTATGTACAGTTATTATTTTTATTTTTAACCTTTTGATAATAAACGCTAATTTGTTCGCTATAAAGTATTAAATTGGTATTCAATAAAATTAGGTCTTGCGACCGAAATTATTGATATCATACAAAAATTTATTACATCACTGCGAAATTTACCGTTTATTCTTAAGGTATAAATATCTTTAATCAATCAACCCAAAATATTTCAAAAATTCGTCATGAGTTAAATTAGGTCATTGAACCGAAATTACTTTACCGAAAAGAGGGGCGTATATTTTTGATAATATTTGATTGATTAAAGTGGGATAAAAGACCAAAAAGATTTTTAATTTTATTTTTACTTTGTTTTTAAAATTAATATATAAATATTAAATTAATATTGTAAACTTCTTTAAAATTGTAAATATTTGGAAAATTAATATTTTTAATATAAGTTTGTATGTATAAAAATAAAAATATAATATAAGTTTAGTGTGAATTTTTAAATTTTATTAATATGAATTTTTAATTTTATGCATCTTAAATTTAAGTTTGGTGTGAATTTAAAAACAAAAATTTACTTTATTTCGTTAAGTTAAAAAATTAATTTTTAAAATTCGTCGTGAGTTGAAGACTAGGTCGTTGAACCGAAATTGCGTTACCCGAGGGAGGGACGAGAACTTTTATTATCATTATTTTTAATCTTATTGAATTAAAGTATGTCAAAAACATTAAAAAAACCAAAAATCTTTGCTTTTAAAATCGCGCTTAAAAATGACAAATTTTAAAATTTTTGTCGAGGGACGGACTAGGACAACGATCCGAAACACCCTCGCTCCTAAAGGAAAACAAAATTTTTAGAATTTAATTAATTAAATGTTTTAAACAGTTATAAGGTTTTATATTTAAAAATAAAAAAGGGAAAGTACTGCACCCGGCACCCCATGCGATCGCATGGGGTTTACGCTCCAACATCATGCGATCGCATGAGGCTGGATTTCAGGCCAGATTGATAAAAAGAACAGCTCGCTGTTCTGTCCACAAAACACACACACATATACGAACCTACTCCCAAATCACCTCTAAAATTCGCAATTTTTCACCGTAATTCGTCAAATTTCTCGCTCTAATCATGAAATTGTTCAGAAGCTTTTCAAAGAAGGTAAAAATTACACCCCTAAACTCATAAATTTTCTAGTTTTTGTGATAATTACCAATATTTTACCTAATGCAATTTTGTTAATTTCTAATGTAATTAGTGTTAAATTGTTAGTATTTTATGCATGTATAGCCTAGATTGATGCTATTTAACATGATTTGAAGCTAAAAACTTCAAAATTTTTAGAAATCTAGGGTTTGTGTTCTTGAGCAATTTGGGGCTTTTTGATATAAACAGGTTATGGCCGATTTTTGTCATGAATTGTTGCCAAATTTAGTAGTGTAACATGTTTAGGTAGCTAAATGATCCAAACATTGATCCTAAACATGATTTTTGAAGATTAAAATGGACTTTTTAGGTGCAAAATTCATGAACATGATTAATTTGATATAATTGCCATTTGAGACTTGTTTAATTGCTAGTAATGACTATTTTGACATGTTATTTGAGTTAAATGCTTATGAACTTTGTCTACATTTTCATATGTGCTTATTTGAAAAAGTGTAGAATTGTAAAATTTGTGAAAATGCGTATAAGTTTAAGTTTGATTTAACATGTTATTGTGGTTAATTTAAGTTGTTATTATGCTAACACTAATGCATATTTGGATGCACAAATTTTGTGTTTAATGTATTTTGCAGAGAGCCAATACTGGAGGTTCAGGATCATCATCATCTAGACAACCTGCTCCAGCTCCAGAACCAGAACCAGAAATGCAATATGAACCCGAACAAGTACCACAACAGGAACCACAACAACAGCCTGATCAACATGTACCTTATTATGATCCGCTACAGTTTGTTAATGAATTCATAGTATTTCCGATGAATCTGCCTGTAGAATACCTAACGATTCCTGAACACACGTTGCATCCTAATCTGAGATTCGATAGACGATGGAGAGATTACCCGGCATATCAAAGTAATAAATTTAAATTGGTAACAAAAGAGGTAGAGGTGCCGAGGGTAATTGATTGGTATCCTTTGGAAACGGTCCATCTAGCTGACCGTGTTAGACAGCATTTGATTCAAAGGTATGACAGTTCTTCTTTTACAGATTGGGAACGTCTTTTCACCATTCGTAGACCTGTATATAAGGAATGGTGTGTTGAGCTGATGAGTACTATAGCATTAAATGTAGATGTAGATAGGTTAGATGATAGAAGTTTTCTTAGATTTATCCTTGGCGGTAGGATGTACAGAATGTCCATGATGGACATGGCCAGGGCATTACAGATTTACTCTCCTAGTGAATTGCTACTGCCCGATTATATGAATTTGATTTATCGTGGGGAAAGGGTAGATAGGAATTTTGACGCGAACGCCGTTTGGAGGCGTATGTCAAACTATAATGTTTTTACACTGGGAGGAAAACACTCCTACTTACATATTAACAAAGCCGAGCTTCGTGTAATTCATAGATTTTTGGCTAACTCGATTACACAGAGAGGTCACAATAAGGAGAAAATGACCTTACATGATTTATTTTACCTAAAGTGTATTCGAGACCCGAGAAGCTTTGTTAATATCCCTTACTGTGTTGGTTTTTATTTATCTAAAATGGTAGAAGGAATGCAGGACGGGAGTATAATAGGAGGAGGTATTTTTTTTACTCTCATTGGAGAGTATTTAGGTGTTGATAGGAACCAAGGGGGTCCATTACAGGTCTGTAGAGAACAGGATGAGACCATAGGATTGCGGGTTTATGTGGGTGCTAAGGTATTGAAGAGTAGACGCAACCAGGCAGTTCCCTATGAAGGTAATCATCCTCAGGTAGGGAGAGGCTCAGATGAGGAAATGGAGGAAGCGGAAGACATTAGGGATGTCTTTCGAGATGCTATTCTTGACGTCCACGTTCGTATAGATGAGGAAGCAATGACGAACGCGGCCAGACATAGTATGTATGAGCAGTGGAACTTCGAGCGAGTATATGAGGATTATAGGCGACGCCAACACGATAGCTGGTTAGTTCATCAGCACCAAATCATGAGCCAGCTATCATATCAGGTACCAAATAATTATGTGCCTACTCGACCTGCTCATTTTCCGCCACACAACCCCGACATCCGACCACCCTTTAACCGGTATGACTATAACCAAGCCTATCAGAACACCTATAACCAAAAATGGAATCCACCTGAGGAGATGAACTGGAACCCCTATCCAGACTGATTTGGTTCCATTGGTTATATTTATGATTTTTATGTTTTGATCTTTTTACTTATTCATGTTTAAACTTATGTTATTGGATATTTTTGTGTAATTTTTATCATTTTTATAAATATTGTGTACTAATATTTCCCATTTACGATTTGAAAGTTTGAAAGTGGGATTTTAAGTCCCATTTCAAATTGCCATGCATGTTTATATTTATATTGTATGTATATTGTCGATTGTACAAAACAGGGTAAAACAGCGCATTTTCAAAGACTGGCATTAAGTTCAGCAAAAGCTAGTACTTTTGACGACAAAACGAAAAACAAATGTGATGTAACAACAAGACGGAATGAACAAATGATGTGCACCATTTATCATTCAGCAAACAAACGCCAATATGTTTGGAAACTTTGGTAAAATTTAATTATTTTTCTACGCTAATCACCCTCAATAATTTAAATTGTTACTGATTTCTTGCAAATGAGGGCATTGCAAGATCTTAAGCGTGGGAAGGGGTTAAATTCTTTTGGATTTTTAAAATTTTTAACTTATACACTTGGTTACCATTAAAAATACTAGTAACGCAGTAGTTGTATTAGAATCTAGTGCTCTCTGATAATAAAGAACAACTCTAGTCTTATATACTGACAACCCAATTCTAGTAAAAATTTTTAAAATTTTCAATTAAATAAATTCAAAATCATGTTTATACATATTAATGAACGATAAAACTAGGTGTTAACACCGAAATTATTGTTACCTTGGAAAGGACATAAATTGAGAAACAAACCAAAATGTTAGAATTCATTTAAAATGGAATAGAGGACAATAAAAAGAAAAATAAAAGCCAAGTGTGGAAAAATTTATCAAGTTATTTAAAACATATATCACATATTTTTGTACAAATAACTGAAGATACTTTTGCTTTGGACTAATCTAAAAAGTTTTACCCAATTTACTATAATATATTTGAAAGAAAAGATGGATCTACACGATGAATCAATTCCATCATTAAAAGGAAGTAAAGTCTTCCGAAAAAGAAACGCACTTCTTGATTTAGGTCATGAAGTTGTCGTCCAGACCAGCTGTAGGTTGACGAAAAATCTAGAAAAGTCATCACTAAAATCAGCAGGAAATCCACGGACCTCAGCATCAAACAGGGTCGCCAAATGGTCAGACTTATCCTAACCATGAGAGGATCTGTCTCGTAAAATGGGGAGGACGCCGTGCAAATTAGCTTGATAAGACTAATGAATCAGATCTCCAGAAAAGGATAATCTCCTTAAAGATCAAAAATCAGCTTTTAAGCCTGATATTACTCAATCCTAGAGATTGACCTTAAAGATTGAGAATTACAAACTCATGGAATTCGATGATATCTAAACTCGAGCTTGAACGAGAAAATATTTTGATCAAAATTGCAAACCGATTTGTTTTCTGAAAACCCATTTTCAATACGTTCATTACCATTGAACGTAAAATCCTAGGAATTCACCTGGAATTCATTAGGTCACCTGAACCAAATCGGGTGTCAACCATAAGAACGGTGGTTGCATAGCATGGTCAAAGTCAGGACCTATACTATTGCTCCTACCAAGGATAGTAATTGCATTCGACACGTTATAGACCAAAAACTTAACCGCATGTCACGGGACATTGCCTTAACAGTTGCTTGTTCAACGCTTTCATTTACAACCGGACGGTAGTTTATTGAAAGGTAATATACGGAGCAAGTATACTGGACGTGTTGCTTTCCCAATACAAGATTAGCAAGTGGGTGACACAAAACCTTAAGTTTTGAGCTAAAAATTTCAAATATGAAACCCATCAAACCCACAAAAAGAATTTGCAAACACCGGTGAAGGGTTATCCCGGAAAACTTATCTAGGGTAAAAGCTAGATTTAATTTTTAAAAGATCAAATGTTTTCATAAAGATCCAATTTCCTTAAAGGATCTAAATTTTTATAGTTATGTGGGACTGTAAACCATAACATTACTACCATTGTTCATACCGCCGTATAGAAATCACTGATGTACAAAGTGTGAAGAATAAAGAAGTGATTCTAGTATATTTCAAGACTATATTGCTTGAGGACAAGCAACGCTCAAGTGTGGGAATATTTGATAATGCTAAAAACAAACATATATTTCATAGCATTATCCCTCAAGAAAGACAAGCTTTTAGTTGCAACTGTTCTATTTACAAGTGATATTCGTTTAAATAATAAAAGGTGAAGACAAAAGACAGATTCGACAAATTGAAGACGCAAACGACCAAAAAGCTCAAAAGTACAAAGTACAATTAAAGTGGTTCCAATTATTGATGAGAAACGTCTCAAAATTACAAGAGTACAAGATTCGAAACGCAAAATAAAAGATATTAAATTGTACGCAAGGACGTTCGAAAATTCGGAACTGGGACCAGAGTCAACTCTCAACGCTTGACGCAATGGACTAAAAATTATAAGTCAAATATGCACATGAATATAATATAATATATAATTAATTCTTAAAATTAATATATATATATATATTATATTATATTATAAAAACTGTCGAATTAATATATATATATATATTATATTATATTATAAAAACTGTCGGCAGAAGAAACAACAACATGTGAGCTGGGATCCAAGGCCATGCGATTGCATGGCCTGCATGAGATAATTCCATGCGATCGCAAGGAGGCCTTTTTCAGCCCACAGGCCTATAATTTTCGAGCTTTGGTTCATCATATAACACATCTTTTTCCTTCTTCTTACTCAACGTATAATATATATATATATATTACAATTTTAATTTTAATTTTAATTTTAATTCTAATAATAAGGTTATGTTAGCGAATGTTGTAAGGGTGTCAGTCGAAATTCTGTCCGTGTAACGCTACGCTATTTTTAATCATTGTAAGTTATGTTCAACCTTTTTACATTAATGTCTCGTAGCTAAGTTATTATTATGCTTATTTAATACCGAAGTAATCATGATGGTGGGCTAAAAATATTTAAAATTGGGTAATTGGGCTTTGTACCATAATTGGGGTTTAGACAAAAGAACGACACTTGTGGAAATTAGACTATGGGCTATTAATGGGCTTTATATTTGTTTAACTAAATGATAGTTTGTTAATTTTAATATAAAGATTTACAATTGGACGTCCCTATAAATAACCATATACACTCGATCGGACACGATGGGCGGGATATTTATATGTACGAATAATCGTTCATTTAACCGGACACGGGAATGGATTAATAGTCTATGGAATTATTAAAACAGGGGTGAAATTATGTACAAGGACACTTGGCATAATTGATAACAAAGTATTAAAACCTTGGGTTACACGCAGTCAATAACCTGGTGTAATTATTAAACAAAGTATTAAAACCTTGTTACAGTTTAAGTCCCCAATTAGTTGGAATATTTGACTTCGGGTATAAGGATAATCTGACGAGGACACTCGCACTTTATATTTATGACTGATGGACTGTTATGGACAAAAACCAGACGGACATATTAAATAATCCAGGACAAAGGACAATTAACCCATGGGAATAAACTAAAATCAACACGTCAAACATCATGATTACGGAAGTTTAAATAAGCATAATTCCTTTATTTTCATATTTAATTGCACTTCTAATTATCGCACTTTTAGTTATTGTCATTGTATTTAATTGCACTTTTAATTATCGTACTTTTTAATTATCGCAAGTTTATTTTATCGCACTTTTATTTATCACAATTTCATTATCGTTATTTACTTTAAGCTTTAAATTAAGTCTTTTATTTATTTAATATTTTACATTAGGTTTTAACTGCGACTAAAGTTTTAAAAATCGACAAACCGGTCATTAAACGGTAAAAACCCCCTTTTATAATAATAATATTACTTATTACTTATATATATATATTTGTATTTTTATAAATTAAAACTAATATAGCGTTAAGCTTTGTTTAAAAGATTTCCATGTGGAACGAACCGGACTTACTAAAAACTACACTACTGTACGATTAGGTACACTGCCTATAAGTGTTGTAGCAAGGTTTAAGTATATCCATTCTATAAATAAATAAATATCTTGTGTAAAATTGTATCGTATTTAATAGTTTTTCCTAGTAAAATATAAGCTATTTCATATACACCTCGCATAATATCATGGAATGTTTATAATCAATATGAACGGGACATTTCACTTCAACTCCAAATATATCAGAGAATCACAAGACCTTCATTCATATATGTTTTTGATTAGCAAGAGAGATATTCTATAATCTCATAGGTTGTAGAATTGATGCAAATTTGCTTTCAAATTACTATCTTTCTGAGTTTACTTAGTGTGATATTATCCTTTGAATTGTCTTAGGATTATCATCACAAAAAGATTGAATCTTGTACTTTTTAATAAAAGCAAAAGCTGGCTTGTGGATCATCTTCCTTAAAGGGAACCAGGAGGGTGATTAATTCCGTTGGGAATTAATACTTGTCCAAGGTGAATGAAAGTTAATCTAAGTTTGAAGTAATCTTTAGAAGAGATAGAACGATTAGATGTGTTGTCTAAAAGGAGTATAATATTTGTAAATCGGATCTCTACCGGGTTTGTAGAAAAGGCTTAGTGAAGCAAACTCCCAATTAGAGAATCGGAGAGTGGATTAAGGTGGATTAGTTAACATCCACCCGAACCACTATAAATCCTTGTATTTATGTTCTTTACTTTACTTTCAACATTGTTTCAAACATAAACACTACACACATTGAGTTTGAGTTCATTGAATTGATCAAGGTTGATTAAATAGCATTAAAAACGTATTAAGTAACTCTTCAACCCCCTATACTTACTTACAATATACATACATACATACATACATACATACATACATACATACATACATACATACAAACATATATATATGTATATATATATATATAGTGAAAGGATCCTGAGAGAACTAGGGTATGGAGAGAACCCATAGCACCAAGTAATTTCACAGCAATCCAGTGTTATTTTCCCATGATCAGTTTACACATTAAGGGCATTTTCATCCTATCACATCAGTTCATTCCTAAATACAAATTAAGGATTAGGTATAAAATCATTCGACAATACAGTTTTCGTATCGATTAGTTTTTGTTATTCGATCGATTTTCATTAAATTTTGATGGGAAATTCACATAAACAAAATTCTACATTCTTAAACGACGCTGATCATCGTCCCGACTAAGATGATGAAGGTAAAGAGTTAGATCGTATTGTGTTGTTTGATTCGAATTCCAATAATGATTTTAGAGACGATGATGTCGAAGCTAATGAATTTGAGGTTTACAAGTTTATTGATTCATAGGGCAATTTGTGAGTACATATTTTACTATGTTTTTCACTTAAATTCTTTATTCTATATGTCAAATCTCTATATTTTAGCTTATTCACCTAGCTTATTCACCTAGCTTATTCTGTCTGAGAACTGATTGAGATTTAGTTTGTGCAGTTTTTATTATTCAATCTGTATAAAGCATCTACTTCAATCTATATGCAGACTGAAGTTAGTTTGTACTGTTTTAAAACAAATTGATAGTTAGTATGGGCAGATTGATATTGAATCTGTATAATGGACTCACTTTAGTCTATGAACAGATTGAAGTTAGATTATATATACTAATAGTAAACAGAATGATAATATTTGTTCTTAGCAAGTTCATCATAGTTCATATATAATAGATGAAGATGAATTCAATAGTTGGACAATTAGGTGAATTTTATAGATGCATTTCTTTCAATCTATATAGGTGAATTTATTTCAATCTGCACAGAGATTGAATGTCAATATGCACAAAGATTGAATGTCAATATGCACATATTGAATGTCTGTCTGCACAGATTGAATAACAATCTGTATGATGGACTCACTTTAGTCTATGTACACATTGTTATTCAGTCTGTGCACTACAATATCAATCTGTACTTGGATGAATGTGATTACTAAATTCAAATTCGATATATGATATATTATTCACCTAGTAATTTCAACTTCTTTTATTGATAGGTGTTTAAGTCCCAGAAAATTAGTGTGTTGGTGTTCAATCTATAAATACTGCTGGGACAAGGTTTTGGACCCCCACGGTTCCTTATAGCATTGAACCATTAGTTGGGATGGTGTTTGATTCTATTGAAAGTTCGTTCACATTTTATAATGAGTATGCTATTTAAGGAGGTTTTGATGCTATTAAATCATCATCAAAATGGGCTGAAGATGCTTCATGGATATAAGTCACAAATATTTTATGTGTAGTAAACACGATTTTAAAGAAGTTAAAGATAAGAATCCTAAAAATGATTTGCTATGTAGTGCTAAAATATCTGATGCAGACCTTGGTGAAGTGTCTACTCTTAATAGTGATAACAATAAAAAGAAACCAAAGAAAAGAAAAAGACTATCACAGAAAGTTGGATGTTATGCTTCTTTTGTTATAAATCTTAATTACTGATAATAAATATCAGCTTTTTAAATTTACAGACAAACATAACCATATTTTGGTTCCTCCAGGACATATCAAGCATTTTAAATCTCAAAGGAAACTTCCTAATTCTCAAAGTGCTTTTTATTTCAGTTAGGACGATTGGGTATCGAACCGAATAAAGGTTACAGAGTGTTGACAAAAGTTCATGGTGGTCATTAACTTGTTGGGGATTCTAAAAATGATTGCAAGAATTGCAAAAGAGATGTCAATAATTATATTTTGAAGAGCGGATGGAGAGTTGTCTGTGCATATGTTAACTACTAAGAAAAACTGTAATCCTGACTTTTTTTTAAATATTTTACTGAACTTAAAGGTGAACGTCATGAGTTAGTTAGTGCTTTGTGGGCAGATGCAACTTCAAAACGAAATTATTAGTCTTTTGGAGATGTAGTATCTTTTGACGCAACTTTTCGTACAAATAAGTATTTTCATTTTTTATCCAATCTGTGTGCAGATTAATATCATCATGTATTTATCTTTTTATGTATATGTTTAGTTTTCATAATACTTTTAATTTATATTTTTTTAGGTATGACATGGTGTTTTTACCGTTTACTGGTATTGATAACCATTTTAAATGTGTTACATTTGGTGCCGGTCTTTTAGCAAAGGAAGATGTACATTCTTATGATTGGTTGTTGAAGGCTTTCAAGAAATCTTTTCCTATTGAACTCAAATTATAATGACATATCAATATTCTTCAATGCGTATTACGGTTCAATCTGTGTTTTTTACAGCTAGGCATAGGTTGTGTATGTGGCACATTACAGAGAAAATTACATCTAAGGTACTTTATCAATATAAACTAATTCTTAATATTATATACACTTATTTTTAAAAAACACTTTATATGTATCTTTATTATGTTTTCATTCATTGTTGAAATGTAGGTTCGTCATGCAATATCTAAAGCGGGTTTTACATCTGATATTTCTAATATTGTTTGGACTGATAAGTTGGATCCTGATGAATTTGATCGATGTTAGTTTTCAATTCTCCATAAATACAATCTTGATGGTCATAATAGGTTGATTGACATGTTTAATGTTAAACAAAAATGGATTCCAGCTTATTTTAGGGATTGTGATATGTCTGGTTTAATGAGAACATCTTCTCGTTCAGAGAGTGAGAATTATGTTTTTCAACAACTAATGAGTAGGAGTTAAACTCTTATTGAATATATATATCTTTTTGAAACTGTTATGGAAATTCAACGATAAGAGCAGTCTAAGAATGATCACGAGTCTCTTTATACTACTCCTGCAATTAAAACGCAAGATCCTATGGAGAAGCATGCATGTAAAGTGTTTACTCGTGTAGCTTTCTTTAAGGTTCAAGGTCAAATGAAAGCTGCTACTAGATACTGTTTGAGTTATAAAGTACAAAAACTTTTGGAAAATTCTACAAAGTTTTATATAGGGGACACTAGTGTAAAAACTTCAAATATTGATGAGACTGTTGACAGAATTTCAAATCCTTATTATTTCGATGAGTTGATTCCAAAATACAGTGAGGTTATTGTCAATCATAGAACAAATGAAATATTGTGCAACTGCAAAATGTATGAGAGGGTTGGTTATTTTTTCCGTCACATTTTATATGTTCTTAGAATGGATGCTGTGCCCGAAACAATATTTCCATCCTAGTATATCAAGATAAGTTGGTCATTACACTCTATACATTTAGATAATCGATGAAGTTCTTCTTTTCTAAATCATATTGGATCGTTGGGGATGAATATTAAGGATATTTATTCTTTTGTTGACCAATGCGTACATCTTAATATGCGTCATGTAAAAAACTATGAAGGTGTATAGAGATTTAATAAAAGATTTGAAAGATACGGTTTTTAGTGAATCTGGAGAAACTTCAATGAAGAGATCTAATAATGAGCTGACACGTGCTTTGGTTGGAATTCCTCAACCAGACAACATGTCTGTTCATAATGCTCGTGAAGAAGATCTTAATAAAAAAGGTCCAGCTTATCACAAAAATTGTGGTCATTATGGTAAATATCAGCATAATGTCAGATCTTTCCCAGTTTTAAAAAATCAGACCTTAAACGATAAATTTGAAAGACAAGATATTAGAGAAAAGCAAATTGCAGAAGAGAATGCTAAAAGAGCAGTATATGTTGGAAACGAACAAGGTCGTTTCAAGGTCTGGGATAGATCTTTCCGATGATATCCATGGCCCACCCTCGAAATTGCCAAGGCAAAGGTTTGTTTTAAAGAATTTATAGTTTTATAGAAAAAGAATTCAATAACTGAATTTCGTGTTATGATTTTTATAGGACTGCTAAAGAAGTGATCAAGAGAGAAAAATATGGAGTTAGCACAGACTGTACTTCAGACTCTACTTCGGATTAAGGTGATTTTTAGTAGATTCAAATTTTGGTGAGAAAAATATGTAACATGACCTTAAAGAAGTTGTTTTTCAGTCAAACAATGGTGAAACATAATCAAAACAATTCAAATTTGGTCAACACTTTCTCAAAGTCAAAAATTCTAAATTTCCAATTACTTACCGAATTGCTAACTACTCTATCAATAGTGCTCACTGATTACTCTCTGATATATATATATATATATATATATATATATATATATATATATATATATATATATATATATATATATATATATATATATATATATATATATAACATTATTTTATTTTTCATTTTTGTAGGTTCTAATGGAGCACACTCTGAATATCCTGCAATTCGGGGTACCAGAAATGGACATTTTACGTTATAGTTTTGCTTTTAATAAGGGAGGAGACACAAGTAAACTGGTGAAGATTTTTCTTACGAAATTGTTAGAAAAACCTATTATTGAATTTGATTTATTTTCCTTATATTCATTGTTTGATGAAAATTTTTATATCTTATTGTTAGTTTTGATCTATCTTCATGTACTTTAGTTTATACATAGTCTGATTGCATTATTCCTACTAGCTGATGTGTACAAATCTATAATTTGTGCAACTTTTACATTCAATCTGTACAATTTTTACTTACAATCTGCTTACAGATTGGATCTCTATTTGCACAGATTATAATTGCAAATTTAAATTTTCAAACATCCTTTATTCACTATATTCATCTACTAAATTCACCTTCATCTGTACAGTATGTATCTTTTTTAAATTTTCAAAGTGATTTCTGAGTAAAGATTCACAGACTTTATATGAACACAAATTAACTACATTATATTACAAACATAAATTTTGCAGTTAAAAAAATAACATATTATTCCAGATTCAACATTCAAGTTTTATACAGTTTGCTAAACATTCCTACAAGTTTCGAACGAATCATGTGTGTTCACTAAAACTACCAGACAAACTAAGCAAAATACATGCATAATGATCAATATCCTAGTCTTGGTTTAGCTTTTCAAGAATGTCCTCTATTATCTTCATCACTTCATCTTTTCTATGCGTTAGGTTCATCCCAAAATGTACACATAAAGCCACACACAAAAATTCAGTCAAGTGTGAAAACATTTATAAAATAATTATATTAATAAAAAAAACTTTAACCCACCAAGCTGTACCGTGATTGTCTTTAAAGTTGCCTACATCATAAGTAAGAAATAAAAAAACATGTTAGTAACTGTACATTAAGAATATGAAATAATATTTTCATATGTATGTTAAAGTACCTGTTGTATTTCTGTATCCTTTAGGATTGTAGCAACAACTTCATACTTCTTATTTTTTGTCGGTTCTCCTTTTCTTCCTTTTCACTTTTTGTTTCTGATTCATTATTTATCTCAACTGGTTTTTCTTCACTCATACACACACCATCTATAACCAAAACATTTTTGCTTAGTTTTTAAAATGATTCGCTCAGACTTCCTTCTTCTTTGAATAATTGGTTTATTTTTAGCCCTCTCTTATTCACCGTTAATATCTTCATCCATATCATCATTGCGAACATCATCACTATTAACATCATCACCGCTAACATCATCATCGCTAACATCATCACTGCCTGTGTTTCCATCTCCAATATTCGGGGATCCATGTACATTATCACTATCTGCGACATCTTAATAAATTTAATACTGAAACTGAATTTGCAAATAATCTTTTTCGCATCTTTTTAATAGACATAACAGAATAACATATTAATATTCAGTTCAAAATCAATTACCTGCAAGCCGATTGGGTAAATCTACAAGCAGATTGGGTCAATCTGCAAGCATATTGGGTCAATGTGCAAGCAGATTGGGTCAATCTGCACGCAGATTTGGTAATTGTACAAGCAGTTTGGGTTCAATCTGAAAGTATTTTTAGGTTTAATCTGCTTATGTTTACAGTCAACAATTTTGTCTTAACAAATCAATTATCTAATTAGATCAAATCAATTAACATGCGTGCATCCATCAACATCATCACTCCTTGCAACACCATATCTAATTTAATATTTTGAAACTTACTTTTCAAAGATTGTTTTTCACATCTTCTTAATAGATAAAATATATTAATCTTTAGTTTTAAATCAATTAACCTGAATGTTTCAAACCACCAACACCACTGTATGTGTCATCACTAATAAATCAACTACCATTAATAAATCCACCAATGTCTGCAACATAATATAGGGATCGATCAACATCTTCTTTTTCTGCGACATTATGTTTAATTTAATATTTGATACTGAATTTGCAAATGCTGTTTTTCACATCATTGTAATAGACATAATAGAATAACAGAGTAATTTACAGCTGAAAAATCAATTATCAGAATGATTGAAACCACCACCACCACCACCGCATGTGGCTGCAACAATTTCCTTCTTCAAATCACTAATGTCATTGCGAACACACTGAAACTCTTCAAAAACTTTCTTTTATAAAATCATCTAGGTTTTTCTTAACTACATCAATCTTATTGTAAAGAACATCGATGGCTGGAATTTGATTCTCATTTCTTTCATTTGTTTTGGATCGAGTATTTTTAATGACATTCTCATTTAGTTGTGTTGACATTTTTCCGATTCTAACGTTTATTCTCTTCCACATTCTCTTCAACAACAACTTCATCAACTTGTTCTTCGTTCTGTTCAATAACAAATTCATCTTCCTTCTCTTCCACATTCTTTTCAACAACAACTTCTTCAACTTGCTCGTTTTGTTCAGTAACAAATTCATCTTCCTTCTTTGTATAAACTGTATCTTGGTTTTGAAATTCATTTCCATCTTGCACTTATAACTCGTAAACAATATTAGTGAATGTTTTTTATTATAATAATTAATTACTATTTCTATTGGTAAATAATGAAGTTAAATTTCAGTACATTTTCTTGGCTTTGATTATTATTTAGCACCAAATCTTGAGCTTCTTGACCATAGACATATGTATTGGTTATCCATTACTTCATCTCCGTATTGGGTGGTTCTACTTTTTTCTTTATAACTCATGTGAAGACTTTTTAATTGAATTTACGAACCGGTTCACTCCTATGATTCGATTCAAGAAAAAGATATTGTTCTTTTCCCAAAACTTCTTCAAACACCAAAGAGAGCAATCGTATAAATGGAATATTATTTTTCCTTAGATTTTCATTAAACCTTTTCAAATAACTCGTGAAAATATAGCTCAGAGTAGTCGATTCTATCTCCTGTAATAAATGAGCTCAGAATCTGGATTTCAAAATCATTCATATGTGTTTGACTACCTGATCTGTAACTAAGGCTTCTAATAATTTCCAAAATTATAAAATCCCATTTTGGAGAAAAAAATATTAATCATAACCTCTGTTGTAACTCTTTTACAAAAAACTTTTCATTGCTTCATCCATTGATGTTATATCGACAAAATTACCTTCAATAGGTAACTCAAGAACTTTCCTTAAAATTGTTTTGTCAAAAGCTATATGTTTAGTACCATTATCTATTGAACCAGTTATAATGGTATTATCATCGTTTGTGTTGCATGTAAACCACCATTCACCTAACAAATCAATGTAAAAGTATGGTACAGATTTAAAATACAATGCTCTTAGAGGATGTGATTTCATAAATTCACATAATTCTTCATATCCTTTATTCTTTTTGTCATCCGGTATGTCAAAATATTTTCTATACGGTTATTGATTCTTACCTGAGATGCAAATTTCATATCTTTAAACTGTTCTACTTGATATGCTTTCACTTGTTGCGTAGGTTTGTAAATCCACAATTCAGCCATAATTGTAGTTGAATCGTCAATTACGATTTGATATCAACAAAGATTTTTCATTGATAATTGCCTCTGGTAGTTGAAATTGAGTGAGTATTCTTAAAATTAGGGTTTCAAACACGATATAAAGTTTTAATCTTTACATCTCTTTCATTTTTAAATAATATTTAAAACTTTATTTAAAAATATAACAATTATTTTTAATTATTTCTAAATTTTTGGCCCAACTTTAAGCCCAATAATTGACTTGTTAAGCCCAAAATGATTACTAAGCCCAATCCCATATCGTCATTTTCAGTTTCTGGCAAACAAAATCCTCATTCAAATTATCACTTAAAACATTCATGGCGAAAAAACTGACCAGTTCAAACCGAATTCCTCAATCAAAACCCTAATTTACATTTTCTCGATTATGCCTTGTGTTCGCCGTTCAACATCAATGATGCCTGGAGTTCGCTTTTCGAACAAAAAAAAGCTAAATCTGAAGTTTATATATACAAACCAACGCTAAAAATGGAAAAGCATCGAGTAAAGCCATTCAAAGAAGATAAGGTTGCATCAAAGGTAACAGATAACAATAAAAGTGCAAATATTGATAATCCAGAAGGAAGTGTTGAAATCGGATATGAAATTTTTGTAAAATTTATGGGTTCACATCCTTTGCATTTTTCATATGTTAAAAGTGCAACATACCTCTACAAAGTAATTTTAGCAGAATTTTGGTATAGTTGTCACACAAACAATGATAACACAGTTATAACTGGTTTTATTTAGAATGGTAGTACTAGTGTAGATTTTGAGGAAGGTACTAGGGTTACCTAGTGAAGGTGATTTTGAGGAAGGTACTAGGGTTACCTAGTGAAGGTGATTTTGAGGCATTTCCATCAAAAGATGAGTTGGTCGAAAATTTGATTAGGATTAGATATGATTGCAAACCAAAGAAAAGAAAATATGAAATTAAAATCACCGATTTCTGTTCACGGTGGACTTTCATAAGTTCATGTATAACAAGATGTCTTAGTTACAAATTAGGGAGTTTCGATCAACTAAACGAATTCGAACTGCAGATTCTAGACTCATATATTACAGGAGTTAGAACTGATTTTGCAGAACTATATTTTAACGAGCTAGTTAGATTGGTTAATAAGTCTCCAAGAATAAATAATGTGCCATTCATTATATTGCTATCATTATTGTTTGAAGAAGTTTTGGGAGAGAGTGCATATCTTGCTTTAGGGGATAATTATAAACAAGATAAGGTTTCGATGGTGGATAATAAAGTCTTTCAAAGAGATTTTGATGAGACAGATGTACCAATCAGTTCAGAAATGCAGAAATGGATTGACCAACCATATGTTGTACAAGTTGTTGAAGAGAATGATTTGCGCAAAATGTTGAAGATATGACTCAAGATAATGTAATGAACTAACACTTCAACAGTAATTATATATATATATATATATATATATATATATATATATATATATATATATATATATATATATATATATATATATATATATATATATATATATATACCTATTTCCTTTATGGGGAAGAAAGAAAATAAAGGAACCTGCAAATATTGGTAAAACTACAATTATTGTTAACCAAGGAAAGTTGTTCGTGGTAAAGACAAGATACAATTGGACCAGAAAAACCTGTGCCCAAAAATAATATATTTTTGGGCAGCAGCGTGGAAACAGATAAGAACTCTTGAATGGAAATGGAAAAGAGATGGAACTCCAGTTCCTTCGAAAATGGTAAGATCTTTATTTATGTATTATAGCTAGAATTGTAAATCAAGAGAATTTGTACCAATTAGTTGATGCTGAAGTAGGAATCAGTAGAGATGTTGAAGGGCATACAAATGAGATTCAATATTATTGGCGAAAAAGAAATAGAACTCGAAAGGAAGGAACCGTTCAAATGGATGTTGATGACTATGTAAACTTTAATCCAAAAACATTTGATATGGATTCTCATGAGAATGCAAAAACATCTACTCAAGCAGAATCTTCAAAAAGTAACGCAGATCTGTTTTCAATTATCAATTGTCTTTCTATTAAATTTAATTTGTTTCAGAACGAGGTACGTAACTTTCAAAAAGGAGTAAATGACAAGT
The DNA here is from genome assembly GCF_046630445.1 of Rutidosis leptorrhynchoides. Taxonomy (NCBI): domain Eukaryota; kingdom Viridiplantae; phylum Streptophyta; class Magnoliopsida; order Asterales; family Asteraceae; genus Rutidosis; species Rutidosis leptorrhynchoides. Next base: position 263,967,021 of record NC_092333.1, on the reverse strand, counting down.
TCAAAAAAGTTGACGATGGAATGAAAGTTTTGAAGAATTTATTTGATGAAAATGAAAATAAAATTACTGCTGATATGAGTAGGTTAAGGAATGAAGTGAATAAGACACTATTGGAGCAAAAAAAAAAGTTTTGAGGAGCGTTTGTATGATATTGAAACAAATGTTAAAAATGTGGATAGTCTGAAGGATATAATTGAAAATGTTGAAAAAGATTTGTCGAATACAAAAGTAGATTTTATAAGAGGGGTGAAGAAAATCTATAAACATCTAAAAGATTTTAAATCAAAGTTTAAAAATGATGTGAAAGGATTGACTGAGTGGTGGTGAGAATAGATAGTGTAGAAACCGAAAAGCTGATGGATGATAGAGGAAAAGAGGATACAAATTCAACACAAGATGCCAAATAAACAGGCGAACCAGACTTTATTACTCAAAAACAGAGTGCTGAAGATGCTGTTATGGAAAAGGTAAATGTAAAGGAGGATACTCGAATTGAAGAGCCAATCTGCCATAAGGAAACTCGAGCTGCAAATGTCGAAGCACAGTCTGAAACAATGTATTGCAAAGTAATTTTTATATATCGATCCCCACAATCTAGTTAATGTTATTTTGTTAATATTTTTCCCTACATTAAATTTTATCTGTGTAAAATTAAGAAAGTTCTAATATAGAACCATGTATATTTTGTAGAAACATCTAGCTCAAGTGTCAATGAGTTGTCTAAAGAAACCAAAGATCAAGTAACACTGGGGTACTCGTTTGAATGTTTTAGTACATGTGTTGATTCTTGTGTATGTGTGTTTTATGTGTTTGTTAATGTGTTTGTTTACGGGTCTTGACTGATTACATTGCTACATTTTTGGATATATGTAGAAATCTCCAATTTTTTATCTCTTAGATCTATCACTTTTTTGAATATCGTTTTGCTTCAATGCAGATTTCGGGTGATAACATGACTGTTGATTCTAGCTTGGAGGATGTCATTGAACTTCGAAACAGAGATACTTGTTTTTCAAGTGAAAGAAAGAAACTTATTGTCTTAGATGTGAACGGGTTACTTATTGACACAGTCTATGCGAAAGAACAAACAGGGCAACCAGACTTCATTACAAAAACTGGAAGGGCATGTTATAATTATTCATTACTTTTTAGTTAATAGTATGAATATAAAATCATTTGTGTGTAACATATAAATATTTTGTGTATGATAATATTGCAGTGTATAAGAGACCACATTGTGATGATTTTTTTGAGATTTTACTTCGAGACATTCAAAGTAGGTGTTTGGACGTCAATGCAAAGGTAATTTATTTTTGCATCATTATAATAAAAAAATAAAATATATAGTAATTTATTTGTTTATCACTTTTCAATTTAAATGTTGCTAAAAAATTTATTACGATCACAATTTGGATCTGATTGTTGAACATCTGCAGAAAAATGCAAATAATGAATTTCGATTTTGCTGAGTAAGAAATATTTTCATTGAATCATATGAGTGTCAATCTGCACACATTGCAAGTCTACATGTATATAGATTCAATGTCAATCTACAATCTCCTTAATGTCAAATCTGTATACATATTGAATGTAAATCTATACACAAGCTAAATTCTTTGAAGTGCTCACTAGTATATGCATCTAGCACATAGTATATGCATCTAGCACCTAATATATGCAGCACTTAGTATATGCTCACAGAAATTATCAAATTGTGTACATCTAGCATCTGTAACCTATACTAAGTATATAAACACAGATTGAGCTCAACCTGCACATACATTGAGCTCAACCTGCACACAGATTGAGCTCAACCTGCACACAGATTGAACTCAACCTGCAATCTGCACAAAGATTGACTTTAATCTTCAACCTAGACACAGATTATGCTCAAACTGCACACAAATTGAGCTCAGTCTTTGAGTTTTTTCAGTTCTCCCCTACCATTTTGTTTCTGTGGATCCTTACCCATGTTGTAATATTGAAAACATTTTATTTGCTATAGGACCAATCTCAATGTACAAAAACAGGTTGTTACACTCTTGAAAATCCTGATAAAGAATTTTTTTGAAAGAGTTGAAGTATATTTTGGAGAATGGAGAGTATAATCAATCAAACACGTTACTTATAGACTACAGTCCTTAAAAGGAATTATGCAACCCTACAAGCTACCTTATTCAATTATTTGTTTTAAATTTAATTTATCTATTCCTCTTAATTATTAATTGTTAGTTTTCTAAGCATGGTCTCTAAATTTTTCAGTCCCATACTTCAATATTCCCCCATCCTTAGAAGCTTGAATCAAAAGAAGATAATAGTTTAGGTATGAAAATTGAATCTCTGTCTCCTAACTTTCATTATGAAGACTGTTGTGCTTCTCATAAAAACAATTTGATTTCACAGGACCTAATGGCGATCTTCGTAATTGTCTAGAGAAATTGGCATTATCGGATGATATTAAAATGTATACAGAAGCAAATCCGTTTAGTCAAGAACCCATCACAACTAACCATACATCATGGGAATTATATGCTAGTGTGATTGATCAAGTAGAAACATCGGTTGTAAGATGTAATTAATTATATTTCTATGGAAGCTATTTTTAATGGTGGTTTGAGCTTACAAGAATATATCAATGAATGACCATCAAAAATTGAAAGTTTTGAAAGCAATAAGTCAGAGATTAATCTTCAGAGTGCTCAGGCATTGAAGTTTTTAGAAGTGGTAGAAGAAGATCAAAGTAGCAGTCAACTTGATTACAATGATCGATACATAAAGTGGGTACAAGATCTATTCAACATTGAAGTGAATTTGAGAAAGAAATTTTTAGTATGTAAGTATTCCAACAAATTCGAGGGTTGTTTTTATTGGTGGAATGGAGATCAAGTTATGATTCAGATATCTTTATCAAAAGGGTTGATTGAAACAACTAGTTCAGACGATTTACAATTACTTGCTTTATAAGAATGGAAGTTTATGAAAATCCACGTGAAGAATATAGAAGATAAATTTATGAAGACTATTGTTGTACACAAGATTTTGAAGCTATTTCAAATCTCTTAGAAACTGAATTTAATTACTCGAGATGAGTTCAAGGCATGGTGTATGGCAAACAAATTTACAATAATAAAAAAGTCCGCTGGATTAGATATAGATAAAAGAATAGTATATAAAGCATCCAGTACCTCAAGAAATCACTTTTGTTGATAAGAGATATGTTAAGACTGATAAATTTGAGGGCTTATGCTATGCAGATAAAAATGGTGTTGAGTGCTTTCAAAATGTGAACACTCCTAGTAGGGAGCATGTACTTCACTGTATTGGTTTGTTAAAAGAATGCAAGAAAGAAGATGCAACTTTGTTCGAAAAAGAAGTGATAAAAAGCGTGGTTGACAAATCAAATATGATGGAAAAGTTTCCTAATTTGAAAAAGTATGATATAAGATCATTTTTAAATATAAAAAATTAAATGGTATAGATGTTAAAGAAATTGTTAAATTTTTGAAGAAGAAGAAGGGATTATGGAGAGATGAAATGAGAAACAAGTTTAAAGACATACTAGATAAACTGAAATGTAAAAGCAAAACCGGATAACGAACATATGACTCCTAAACAGGTTCTCTCCAGATTTCTAAAAGGTACTTCAAATAACCCATCTCATCTTTTCATTTTATATTACATTCTAATGTATGTATGTCTGTGCTTCATTTTTGCGCTATTTTCACTATGTTTAAATAAACTACTTATTTCCGGAATGAAGCATTTTAATTTTTTTTCATCATCATTTCGTTCACTTTTGCTTTAAGTAAATCTAATATCACAATTTAGCGTTTGAACACTAAGGATATGTAATAAGTAATTCGTTTGCTGTGTTTATCAAGCTTTCCATTTCTATTATGATACTGATTATAGATGTTTAAATTCTATACTAAGTATGTAGGTGATTTGTTTTATGTTCATCACTAAATTTCTTGTCGCAATGAATGATGTGCTATGGACATTTTGCTGGAGAGGAACACATTAATTGTTTAGAATTCTAAAAGAGGATTAGCACATTTATTTTCTTAATTTGAATATCCTTTTACAATTAGTTACGATCCGTGATGTATTTTTGAAGTTGTATTAATGTTTCCTTTAAGGCTTTTGAATAAGCTAAGATGACGCATCTACAATCTATGGGTTGGGTTATTGAATGGAAGGGAATTTTGTATATTTCAATTTCTTAAAGCCCTTTGCTTGATGAAAAATATTAATAATTTTTGTCTTTTTCAGGCTGTCTAACCGTTCCTGGTATCAAGGCTGAATTACGTCCTACGAATGAATTTTTTTTTAAACTTCTTTAAATTTGTATGCAATTTATAAATGTTAATAGCTTTAAATTTCTTTAAATGTTGTTTTTTGAAGTACTATACTTAGAAGATAAATGTTGACTAATATAGATAGATAGATAAAAGATTGAACAACATTAATTTTGATTGTTTTTCAATGACTAAATTGGTTTTTGATCCATTGACGGGTCCTTAGAAAGTAGTTCTCGTATGACATGAGATTACCAATACCGATTATTTTGAATTCATAAAGTCTTAACGAATCCCTCTGTTTGCGATAATGTTCCTTTTTCAAAATCAATGTTCTGTCCATTTGGACTGAAGGAAAATTGTATTCATACTTTACTTGGATGAATGTGAATTTACTAAATGAAAATTTAGGTGAATTTCATAGATAGATATATGAAACGCTCAAACAAGTTATTTTATCAGTCAAGATTGACCATTTAGTCAAAGTTAAAACATTTTTAACATCATTTTTTAAGACCCATTCTTTTTATGTGATTACCTGCACACAGATTGACTTTAGTCTTTGCACAAATTGACCATTCACTCTGTGTACACCTTGAAATTCTGTCTCTATACACATTCATATTTGACTCTGCAATAAGAATGACTTAAAGCTAGCAATGACTTACAATCTTCGCACAGATTGATATTCTATCTGTAGACAGATTGACATTCATTTTGTGAGCAAATACATCATTTAATAGACACAAAAACTAACAAAATATAGTTGGTCTAATGATAGACTTAATAAACCTATAAAATACCATAGCGATATTAAAATGACAGATAACTAGTTTTTATACTAATTAACAAACCTACCAATATTAACTACTATCTACCCATGTTTCCTTCGACTTTCTTGAACATTACTCAATGAGCTTTTCCGTAGCTCCATTTTTCATTCTCTTGAAAGCAATTCATAAACCTCAAGCTGAAATTCTACTCTGCTCCACATGTTATTTTGATTACAAGTAGATATTTGTATCGAAGAGTTTTCAGCTGCACCTTCTGAATTGTCCCGTTCATATCGATTATAAACGTTCCATATTAATTGATTTCGTCGCGAGGTTTTGACCTCTATATGAGACGTTTTTCAAAGACTGCATTCATTTTTAAAACAACCATAACCTTTATTTTATCTATAAAGGTTTAAAAAGCATTACGTAGATTATCAAATAATGATAATCTAAAATATACCGTTTACACATGACCATTACATAATGGTTTACAATAAGAATATATTACATCAAAAATAAGTCTCTTGAATGCAGTTTTTACATAATATCATACAAGCATGGACTCCAAATCTTGTCCTTATTTTAGTATGCAACAGCGGAAGCTCTTAATAATCACCTGAGAATAAACATGCTTAAAACGTCAACAAAAATGTTGGTGAGTTATAGGTTTAACCTATATATTATCAAATCATAATAATAGACCACAAGATTTCATATTTCATTATACATCCCATACATAGAGATAAAAATCATTCATATGGAGAACACACCTTGAAACCGACATTAACAAGATGCATATAAGAATATCCCCTATCATTCCGGGAAATCCTTCGGACATGATAAAAAACGAATTCGAAGTACTAAAGCATCCGGTACTTTGGATGGGGTTCGTTAGGCCCAATAGATCTATCTTTAGGATTCGTGTCAATTAGTAGATCGGTTTACTAATTCTTAGGCTACCAAGCAAAAGGGCCATATTCGGCTTCGATTATTCACCCATATAATTTAGTTTCATTTACTTGTGTCTATTTTGTAAAACATTTATAAAACTGCATGTATTCTCATCCCAAAATATTAGATTTTAAAAGTGGAACTATAACTCACTTTCACAGATTTTTACTTCGTCGGGAAGTAAGACTTGGCCACTGGTCGATTCACGAACCTATAACAAATATGTACATATATATCAAAGTATGTTCAAAATATATTTACAACATTTTTAATACGTTTTACTGTTTTAAGTTTATTAAGTCAGCTCTCCTTGTTAGTAACCTACAACTAGTTGTCCATAATTAGATGTACAGAAATAAATCGATATATATTATCTTGAATCAATCCACGACCCAGTGTATACACGTCTCAGGCTAGATCACAACTCAAACTATATATATTTTTGGAATCAATCTCAACCCTGTATAGCTAACTCCAACATTACTGCATATAGAGTGTCTATGGTTGTTCCAAATAATATATATAGATGGGTCGATATGATATGTCAAAACATTTGCATACGTGTCTATGGTATCCCAAGAAAACATAATATATTAGAATACATGTATAATACAATATAAGTTAGCTAGGATATGATTAATATAGATTTGTTACCAATTTTCACGTAGCTACAACGAGCAAAAATAACCAATCTTGTTTTACCATAACTTCTTCGTTTTAAATCCGTTTTGAGTTAATCCAATTGCTATGGTTTCATATTAAAATTAAGTTTATGAATCTATACAGAAAAAGTATAAGTTTATAGTCAAAATTACAGGTTACAAGTTGTTTTTGTAAAGGTAGTCATTTCAGTCGAAAAAACGACGTCTTCCACTTTGAGTTTAACCATAATTTTTGGATATAGTTTCATGTTCATAAGAAAAATCATTTTTTAAAGAAGAACAACTTTTAAATCAAAATTTATCATAGTTTTTAATTAACTAACCCAAAACAGCCCGCGGTGTTACTACAACGGCGTATATTCGGTTTTACGGTGTTTTTCGTGTTTCCAGGTTTTAAATCATTAAGTTAGCATATCATATAGATATAGAACATGTGTTTATTTGATTTTAAAATTCAAGTTAGAAGGATTAACTTTATTTATGAACAAGTTTAGAATTAACTAAACTATGTTCTAGTGATTACAAGTTTAAATCTTCGAATAAGATAGTTTTATATGTATGAATCGAATGATGTTATGAACATCATTACTACCTTAAGTTTAGTAGGTAAAACTACTAGAAGTGACAAGAGATGATCTAGCTTCAAAGGATCTTGGATGGCTTGAAAGTTCTTGAAGTAGAATCATGACACGAAAACAAGTTCAAGTAAGATTATCACTCGAATTAAGATACTTATAGTTATAGGAATTGAATCAAAGTTTGTATATGAATATTACCTTGATTTAGAATGATATCTTACTGTAAACAACAAGAATTTCTTGAGGTTGGATGATCACTTTACAAGATTGGAAGTGAGCTAGTAAACTTGGAAGTATTCTTGATTTTATGAAACTAGAACTTGTAGAATTTATGAAGAACACTTAGAACTTATATATGGAACTTGAGAGAGATCAATTAGATGAAGAAAATTGAAGAATGAAAGTGTTTGTAGGTGTTTTTAGTCTTTGGTATACGGATTAGATATAAAGGATATGTAATTTTGTTTTCATGTAAATAAGTCATGAATGATTACTAATATTTTTGTAATTTTATGAGATATTTCATGCTAGTTGCCAAATGATGGTTCCCACATGTGTTAGGTGACTCACATGGACTGCTAAGAGCTGATCATTGGAGTGTATATACCAATAATACATACATTTAGAAGCTGTGTATTGTACTAGTACGAATACGGGTGCATACGAGTATAATTGTTGATGAAACTGAACGACGATGTAATTGTAAGCATTTTTGTTAAGTAGAAGTATTTTGATAAGTGTCTTGAAGTCTTTCAAAAGTGTATGAATACATATTAAAACACTACATATATATACATTTTAACTGAGTTGTTAAGTCATCGTTAGTCGTTACATGTAAATGTTGTTTTAAAACCTTTAGGTTAACGATCTTGTTAAATGTTGTTAACCCATTGTTTATTATATCTAAAGAGATGTTAAATTATTACATTATCATGATATTATGATATATTAATATATTAATATATCATAGTATGATATATATACAGTTAAATGTTGTTACAACGATAATCGTTACATATATGTCTCGTTTCGAAATTCTTAAGTTAGTAGTCTTGTTTTACATATGTAGTTCACTGTTAATATACATAATGACATGTTTACTTATCATTTATCATGATTAAACATAATGTAACAATATCTTAATATGATTCATATGTAATTAGAAAGACGTTGTTATAACGATAATCGTTATATATATCGTTTCGAGTTTCTTAATTCAATAAACACAATTTTATATATATAACTCATTGTTAAAATACCTAATGAGATACTTACTTATCATAATACCATGTTAATTATATATATATATATATATATATATATATATATATATATATATATATATATATATATTCATATATATGACATCATATAGTTTTTACAAGTTTTAACGTTCGTGAATCACCGGTCAACTTGGGTGGTCAATTGTCTATATAAAACCTGTTTCAATTAATCAAGTCTTAACAAGTTTGATTGCTTAACATGTTGGAAACACTTAATCATATAAATAATAATTTCATTTAATATATATAAACATGAAAAATTTGGTCACTACAGTACCTACCCTTTAAATAAATTTCGTCCCGAAATTTTAAGCAGTTGGAGGTGTTGACGTATCTTCTGGAAATAAGTGCGGGTATTTCTTCTTCATCTAATCTTCTCGTTCCCAGGTGAACTCGAGTCCTCTATGAGCATTCCATCGAACCTTAACAATTGTTATCTTATTTTGCTTAAGTCTTTTAACCTCACGACCCATTATTTCGACGGGTTCTTCGATGAATTGATATTTTTCGTTGATTTGAATTTGTCTAATGGAATAGTGAGATCTTCTTTAGCAAAATATTTCTTCAAATTCGAGACGTGGAAAGTGTTATGTACAGCCGCGAGTTGTTGAGGTAACTCAAGTCGGTAAGCTACTGGTCCGACACGATCAAAAATCTTGAATTGTCCAATATACCTTGGATTTAATTTCCCTCATTTACGAAATCGAACAACGCCTTTCCTAGGTGCAACCTTAAGCATGACCATCTCTCCAATTTCAAATTCTATATCTTTTCTTTTAATGTCGGCGTAGCTCTTTTGTCGACTTTGGGCGGTTTTCAACCGTTGTTGAATTTGGATGATCTTCTCGATAGTTTCTTGTATTATCTCCGGACCCGTAATCTGTCTATCCCCCACTTCACTCCAACAAATTGGAGACCTGTACTTTCGACCATAAAGTGCTTCCAACGGCGAATGGTAGCTGTTGTTGTAGGAAAATTCTGCTAACGGTAGATGTCGATCCCAACTGTTTCCGAAATCAATAACACATGCTCATAGCATGTCTTCAAGCGTTTGTATCGTCCTTTCGCTCTGCCCATCAGTTTATGGATGATAGGCAGTACTCATGTCTAGACGAGTTCCTAATACTTGCTGTAATGTCTGCCAGAATGTTGAAATAAATCTGTCATCCCTATCAGAGATAATGGAGATTGGTATTCCATGTCTGGAGATGACTTCCTTCAAATACAGTCGTGCTAACTTCTCCATCTTGTCATCTTCTCTTATTGGCAGGAAGTGTGCTGATTTGGTGAGACGATCAACTATTACCCAAATAGTATCAAAACCACTTGCAGTCCTTGGCAATTTAGCGATTAAATCCATGGTAATATTTTCCCATTTCCATTCCGGGATTTCGGGTTGTTGAAGTAGACCTGATGGTTTCTGATGCTCCTCTTTGACCTTAGAACACGTCAAACATTCCCCTACGTATTTAGCAACACCGGCTTTCATACCTGGCCACCAAAAATGTTTTTTAAGATCCTTATACATCTTTCCCGTTCCAGGATGTATTGAGTATCTGGTTTTATGTGCTTCTCTAAGTACCATTTCTCTCATATCTCCAAATTTTGGTACCTAAATTCTTTCAGCCCTATACCGGGTTCCGTCTTCCCGAATATTAAGATGCTTCTCCGATCATTTGGGTATTTCATCCTTTAAATTTCCCTCTTTTAAAACTCCTTGTTGCACCTCCTTTATTTGAGTAGTAAGGTTAGTGTGAATCGTTATATTTAAAGCTTTTACTCGAATGGGTTCTCTGTCCTTTCTGCTCAAGGCGTCGGCTACCACATTTACCTTCCCTGGGTGGTAACGAATCTCAAAGTCATAATCATTTAACAATTCAATCCACCTACGTTGCCTCATATTCAGTTGTTTCTGATTAAATATGTGTTGAAGACTTTTGTGGTCAGTATATATAATACTTTTGACCCCATATAAGTAGTGCCTCCAAGTCTTTAATGCAAAAACAACCATGCCTAATTCCAAATCATGCGTCGTATAATTCTGTTCGTGAATCTTCAATTGTCTAGACGCATAAGAAATTACTTTCGTTCGTTGCATTAATACACAACCGAGACCTTGCTTTGAGGCGTCACAATATATCACAAAATCATCATTCCCTTCAGGTAATGACAATATAGGTGCCGTAGTTAACTTTTTCTTTAACAATTGAAACGCTTTCACTTGTTCATCTTTCCATTCAAATTTCTTCCCTTTTTGCGTTAATGCAGTCAAGGGTTTTGCTATTCTGGAAAAGTCTTGGATGAACCTTCTGTAGTAACCAGCTAGTCATAAAAACTGACGTATGTGATTTGGAGTTTTCGGGGTTTTCCACTTTTCAACAGTTTCAATCTTTGCTGGATCCACCTGAATACCTTCTTTGTTCACTATGTGACCGAAGAATTTAACTTCTTTTAACCAAAATGCACACTTTGAAAACTTAGCGTACAGTTTTTCCTTTCTTAACAACTCTCGCACTTTTCTCACATGTTCTTCATGCTCTTGGTCATTCTTTGAGTAAATAAGTATGTCATCGATGAAAACAATGACAAACTTGTCAAGGTATGGTCCACACACTCGGTTCATGAGGTCCATGAACACAGCTGGTGCATTAGTCAACCCAAACGGCATAACCATAAACTCGTAATGACCGTAACGCATCCTAAAAGTAGTCTTTGGAATATCATCCTCCTTCACCCGCATTTGAAGATACCCAGAATGTAAATCAATCTTCGAATAAACTGACGAGCCTTGTAGTTGATCAAATAAGTCATCGATTCTCGGTAGTGGGTAGCGGTTCTTGATGGTAAGTTTGTTCAACTCTCGATAGTCGATACATAAAATAAATGTACCATCCTTCTTCTTGACAAACAAAACAGGAGCTCCCCATGGTGATGTGCTTGGTCGAATGAAACCACGCTATAAAAGTTCCTGTAACTGACTTTGTAATTCTTTCATTTCGCTTGGTGCGAGTCTGTATGGAGCACGAGCTATTGGTGCAGCTCCTGGTACAAGGTCTATTTGAAATTCAACGGATCGATGTGGGGGTAATCCCGGTAATTCTTTCGGAAATACATCAGGAAATTCTTTTGCGATGGGAACATCACTGATGTTCTTTTCTTCCGGTTTAACTTCCGTAATGTGTGCTAGAATGACGTAACATCCTTTTCTTATTAGTTTTTGCGCCTTCAAACTACTAATAATATTTAATTTCGCATTGTTCTTTTCTCCGTACACCATTAAAGGTTTTCCCTTTTCACGCATAATGCGAATCATATTTTTGTAACAAACGACCTCTGCTCTCACCTTCTTCAACCAGTCCATGCCAATTATTACATCAAAACTCCCTAACTCGACTGGTATTAAATCAATCTTAAACGTTTCATCACCCGGTTTAATTTCTCTATCGAGACATATATTATCTGTTGAAATTAATTTACCGTTTGCTAATTCGAGTAAAAATTTACTATCCAAAGGCATCAATGGGCAACTTAACTTAGCACAAAAATCTCTACTCGTATAGCTTCTATCCGCACCCGAATCAAATAAAACATAAGCAGATTTATTATCAATAAGAAACGTACCCGTAACAAGCTCTGGGTCTTCCTGCGCTTCTGCCGTATTAATATTGAAAACTCTTCCGCGGCCCTGCCTATTAGTATTCCCCTGATTCAGGTAATTACTTCTAATGTGGCCCGGTTTTCCACATCCATAACAAACAAAGGCGGCATTACTTGTTTCGCCACTATTTGTTCCTTTAGTTCTGTTAAACATTGGTCCGTAGACCTCACACTTTTTTGCACCATGGCCAGTTCTTTTACACTTGGAGCAAAATGTCGTGGAGAACCCATTCTGGTGGTACTCTTCACACCTTTGGCATTTTTGGTTTTTGTTGCCGTTGTTATTATTGAGGTTGTTGTTAGGATTGTTATTGTTGTTCGAACGATTGTTGTAGTTGTTGTTGTTGTTGGGACGTTTGTTGTAGTTATTATTAGGATTGCGGTTATTGTTGCGATTATTGTTGTGGCTGTGGTTGTAATTGTCGTTGTTGTTGTATTGGTGACCCTTGTCACTGGTTTCTTCCCACTTTCTCTTGAGTTGTTTCGTGTTGGCTTCTTCGGCCGCCTGCTCTTTAATTCTTCCCTCAATCTGATTTATGAGTTTATGAGCCATTCTACTTGCCTTTTGTATGGAAGCAGGCTCGTGTGAACTCACATCTTCTTGAATCCTTACTGGTAACCCTTTTACAAATGCGTCGATCTTCTCTTCTTCATCTTCGAACGCTCCCGGACACAATAGGCACAACTCTATGAATCGTCGTTCATACGTGGTAACGTCGAACCCTTGTGTTCGTAACTCTCTAAGTTTTGCCTTGAGCTTATTGACTTCGTTTCTAGGACGGTACTGCTAGTTCATCAATTGCTTTAATGCCGACCACGGTAGTGCATAAGCAGCATTTTGTCCTACCTGTTCAAGATAGGTGTTCCACCACGTTAACACAGTACCTATGAAGGTATGTGTAGCGTACTTAACTTTGTCCTCTTCAGTACACTTACTTATGGCAAATACCGATTTGACTTTCTCGGTCTAACGTTTCAATCCAATTGGTCCTTCGGTTCCATCAAATTCCAAAGGTTTGCAGGCAGTGAATTCTTTGTAGGAGCATCCTACACGATTTCTTGCGTCGTTAGCTGCATTGCTAGATTCAGAGTTATTGTTGGTATGTAGCGCAGCCTGTACTGCGGCTATGTTTGCAGCAAGAAAGGTACGAAATTCCTCTTCGCTCATATTCATGGTGTGTCGAGTAGTCGGTGCCATTTCCTTCAAAATAGCCAACTGAATCGAGTTAATCATACAGAATATTAAGGGTAGTCAATAGTATCTCGTAGCATTATATGAACTTATTTATAAAAGCTTTTTCTTCATATTAGCGTTTTATAAGTTTAAATTCGGGTACTACCTACCCGTTAAGTTCATACTTAGTAGCAAATATACAATTCAACTACTACAATTCCATATGAAAAACTGATTTTAATAATATATCACATACAAATATTCTTCAAACTTACAACATCGCTATATACATATAACATGAAATATAGTACACTTTGATACATGACAGTTTTGAAGCTAAATCTAGTTAATACGCAAGTTGTTCAGCAAAGGAAATAAAGACACGTAATTCATAAGTCCATAAACAAGTCATGCATTCTGGTTTTACTAAGACGACTTCCCATCCTTGGTGTTGTGGAAAATAACCGTTATGACCATTGGCTAGGAAGCATGTTGTAATGTTGTCAAAAGGACGAGGGTTTCGTAATGTCCAACAGCCCCGTAATAATCTAAAAACCTTGTTTCTCACCCCAACTACTGAATCCATCACTTGTGGGAAGGTTTTATTTAAAAGTTGTAACCCGATATTCTTTTTCTCACTTTGGCAAGAAGCGAACATCACTAACCCGTAAGTATAACATGCTTCTTTATGTTGCATGTTAGAAGCTCTTTCTAACTCACGAAATCCTATGTTGGAATATGTTGAGTCAAAATAGGTTCTTAACCCATAGCGTAAAATTGCATTTGGGTTCCCCGCATTTAACGCTTTAAAGAAAAAATGACATAATTTACGGTCTCCCCAATGTGATATACCCCACCTATCAAAGGAAACCTTTTATAAACTAAGGCATTTCTGGAAAGTCTTTCAAATGTTTAACAAGTTAATTTCGCCGTAACTAAATGTGCTGATGAATTCTGACCGACTCTAGACAAGATTTCCTCAATCATATCCTCTGGTAGGTCTTCTAAAATATTCGGTTTTCTACCCTTAACATCCATTTTGTTTTTATACTGTAAAATAGACAAGGATTAGATTCGTAAAAGATAATTAACAAACAATACAAGCAATTTTTACATAGAACATAAAAGTACAAGCACACTACAATACATATAATACACAACATGATTACAACCCTCTAATCTGAATCACTGGTTTCTTCTTCTTCGGACTTGGTTCGTTTTCCTAATTTTCTAGGAATATATGGTGTTCCTCTAATACGAGTCGTCATTTTCCACAATGGTTTAGAAAAACCTGGTGGTTTAGAGGTTCCCGGGTCATTGTTATATTTTAGGAAATACGGATGTTGCCGATACATATAATGTTCATCGGGGTTGGAATCGGGTTTCTCTATTTTTATACCTTTTCCCTTATTATTTTCTTTCGCTTTATTAAATTGGGTTGAGGTAATTTCTATAACATCATCGGAATCCTCATCGGGATCCGATTCATCGGAAAATTGGTAATCTTCCCAATATTTTGCTTCCTCGGCGGAAACACCATTAACCATTATTAACTTTGGTCCGTTGGTTGAGGATTTTCTTTTATTTAATCGATTTACTATAGGTATCAATATTTCTTCCTCCGGAACCTCTTCTTCTTCTGGTTCCTCCTCTTCCAATTCCTCCTCTTCTGGTTTCTCTTCTTCCTGTTCCTCCTCTTCCGATTCCTCCTCTTCTGGTTCCTCTTCAGGAATTTGTGAATCTTCCCGAAATATATTCGACTCTTCATTATTATTAGGTGAATCAATGGAATTTGTACCAGAGGTAGACACCTATCACACAATATCAAACACGTTAAGAGATTAATATATCACATAATATTTACATGTTAATAATATATAGTTTCTAATAAAAAAAATGTTAAGCAATCGTTTATGAAGAAAAACATGGTCGAAGTCCAGACTCACTAATGCATCCTAAAAAACTCGGTAAGACACACTAATGCAAATTTTTGGTTCTCTAAGACCAACGCTCTGATACCAACTAAAATGTCCCGTTCATATTGATTATAAACGTTCCATATTAATTGATTTCGTCGCGAGGTTTTGACCTCTATATGAGACGTTTTTCAAAGACTGCATTCATTTTTAAAACAACCATAACCTTTATTTTATCTATAAAGGTTTAAAAAGCATTACGTAGATTAATAAATAATGATAATCTAAAATATACCGTTTACACACGACCAATACATGATGGTTTACAATAAGAATATATTACATCAAAAATAAGTTTCATGAATGCAGTTTTTACATAATATCAAACAAGCATGGACTCCAAATCTTGTCCTTATTTTAGTATGCAACAGCGGAATCTCTTAATAATCACCTGAGAATAAACATGCTTAAAACGTCAATAAAAATGTTGGTGAGTTATAGGTTTAACCTATATATTATCAAATCATAATAATAGACCACAAGATTTCATATTTCAATATACATCCCATACATAGAGATAAAAATCATTCATATGGTGAACACCTGGTAACCGACATTAACAAGATGCATATAAGAATATCCCCTATCATTCTGGGAAATCCTTCAGACATGATAAAAAACGAATTCGAAGTACTAAAGCATCCGGTACTTTGGATGGGATTCGTTAGTCCCAATAGATCTATCTTTAGGATTCGCGTCAATTAGTAGATTAGTTTACTGATTCTTAGGCTACCAAGCAAAAGGGGCATATTTGGCTTCGATCATTCACCCATATAATGTAGTTTCATTTACTTGTGTCTATTTCGTAAAACATTTATAAAACTGCATGTATTCTCATCCCAAAATATTAGATTTTAAAAGTGGGACTATAACTTACTTTCACAGATTTTTACTTCGTCGGGAAGTAAGACTTGGCCACTGGTCGATTCACGAATCTATAACAAATATGTACATATATATCAAAGTATGTTCAAAATATATTTACAACATTTTTAATACGTTTTACTGTTTTAAGTTTATTAAGTCAGATGTCCTTGTTAGTAACCTACAACTAGTTGTCCATAATTAGATGTACATAAATAAATCGATATATATTATCTTGAATCAATCCACGACCCAGTGTATACATGTCTCAGGCTAGATCACAACTCAAACTATATATATTTTTGGACTCAACCTCAACCCTGTATAGCTAACTCCAACATTACTGCATATAGAGTGTCTATGGTTGTTCCAAATAATATATATAGATGGGTCGATATGATATGTCAAAACATTTGAATACGTGTCTATGGTATCCCAAGATTACATAATATATTAGAATACATGTATAATACAATAGAAGTTAGCTAGGATACGATTAATATAGTTTTGTTACCAATTTTCACTTAGCTACAACAAGAAAAAATAACCAATCTTGTTTTACCCATAACTTCTTCGTTTTAAATTCGTTTTGAGTGAATCCAATTGCTATTGTTTCATATTGAACTTAAGTTTATGAATCTATACAGAAAAAGTATAAGTTTATAGTCGGAATTACAGGTTACAAGTCATTTTTGTAAAGATAGTCATTTCAGTCGAAAGAACGACGTCTAGATGACCATTTTGGAAATAATACTTCCAATTTTGAGTTTAACCATGATTTTTGGATATAGTTTCATGTTCATAAGAAAAATTATTTTCTCAGAAGAACAAATTTTAAATCAAAATTTATCATAGTTTTTAATTAACTAACCCAAAACAGCCCGCGGTGTTACTACAACGGCGTATATTCGGTTTTACGGTGTTTTTCGTGTTTCCAGGTTTTAAATCATTAAGTTAGCATATCATATAGATATAGAACATGTGTTTAGTTGATTTTAAAAGTCAAGTTAGAAGGATTAACTTTATTTGTGAACAAGTTTAGAATTAACTAAACTATGTTCTAGTGATTACAAGTTTAAATCTTCGAATAAGATAGTTTTATATGTATGAATCGAATGATGATATGAACATCATTACTACCTCAAGTTTAGTAGGTAAAACTACTGGAAGTGACAAGATATGATCTAGCTTCAAAGGATCTTGGATAGCTTGAAAGTTCTTGAAGTAGAATCATGACACGAAAATAAGTTCAAGTAAGATTATCACTCGAATTAAGATACTATAGTTATAGGAATTGAATCAAAGCTTGTATATGAGTATTATATTAATTTAGAATGATATCTTACTGTAAACAACAAGGATTTCTTGAGGTTGAATGATCACTTTACAAGATTGGAAGTGAGCTAGTAAACTTGGAAGTATTCTTGATTTTATGAAACTAGAACTTGTAGAATTTATGAAGAATACTTAGAACATGAAGATGAAACTTGAGAGAGATCAATTAGATGAGTAAAATTGAAGAATGAAAGTGTTTGTATATGTTTTTGGTCTTTGGTATATGGATTAGATATAAAGGATATGTAATTTTGTTTTCATGTAACTAAGTCATGAATGATTACTAATATTTTTGTAATTTTATGAGATATTTCATGCTAGTTGCCAAATGATGGTTCCCACATATGTTAGGTGACTCAAATGGGCTACTAATAGCTGATCATTGGAGTATATATACCAATAATACATACATTTAGAAGCTGTGTATTCTACGAGTACGAATACGGGTGCATACGAGTATAATTGTTGATGAAACTGAACGACGATATAATTGTAAGCATTTTTGTTAAGTAGAAGTATTTTTATAAGTGTCTTGAAGTCTTTCAAATGTGTATGAATACATTTTAAAACACTACATGTATATACATTTTAACTGAGTCGTTAAGTCATTGTTAGTCGTTACATGTAAATGTTGTTTTGAAACCTTTAGGTTAACGATCTTGTTAAATGTTGTTAACCCATTGTTTATTATATCTAAAGAGATGTTAAATTATTACATTATCATGATATTATGATATATTAATATATCTTAGTATGATATATATACAGTTAAATGTTGTTACAACGATAATCGTTACATATATGTCTCGTTTCGAAATTCTTAAGTTAGTAGTCTTGTTTTACATATGTAGTTCATTGTTAATATACATAATGACATGTTTACTTATCATTTATCATGATTAAACATAGTGTAACAATATCTTAATATGATTCATATGTAATTAGTAAGACGTTGTTATAACGATAATCGTTATATATATATCGTTTCGAGTTTCTTAATTCAATAAACACAATTTTATGTATATAAATCATTGTTAAAATACCTAATGAGATACTTACTTATCATAATACCATGTTAATTATATATATATTCATATATATGACATCATATAGTTTTTACAATTTTTAACATTCGTGAATCACCGGTCAACTTGGGTGGTCAATTGTCTATATAAAACCTGTTTCAATTAATCAAGTCTTAACAAGTTTGATTGCTTAACATGTTGGAAACACTTAATCATGTAAATAACAATTTCATTTAATATATATAAACATGGAAAAGTTCGGGTCACTACACCTTCTGCAAATCTGGTTTTCTGAATCCACAATTCCATTTTGATATCGGAGTCCCCATGTATGTCTCCAGGTGTCTCATTATAAAGATACCACAATCAACGTTGTTATCTTTTGTCCTCCATGGCATTTTCATTATTTCAAACTTATCAAATATTAATTTCTCACTTTTTGGATGATGTTTATTTCTACAATATTGCACTAGAAATTTGCCCTACATAAATATAATTAACATTAAAATACTTTTGGCTATGAAAAATAAATTAATGTATATAACTTGCTAAAAGTTTCGTTCTATCTTTAAATATGACGTAATCATCAACTTCATGATCCAAATTGTTAATAACATAGCATTTCATGGTTTGCATATTGAAGCATGTAAAGTAATAATGATTATTCACCAGAATGGGGAATAGAATCTATTTGAAATAAAAAAAAAGAAAATCATATATCATGATTATTAATCAATTTAAATTATATATATATATACACATATATTGATGTTTTATGAACTAACCACATCTGCCTTTTCAAATGGATATTCTATTCGACATAACCAAGAATCCATTTCTTCTTCAAATTTGCTTGAAACAGAATCAACCTATATATCATCGGTAGCAGCTCTCAACATTTCTTTAGTCTGTAAAAAATTAACTTGTACTTTTACACATATATTGGGTCAATATGCATGTAGATTGGTTCAATCTGCAGGCAGATTGAGTGCAATTAGTTTTGGTTCAATCTGCTTATGTTTATAAAATCTTTTTTGGCACAACAAAATCCAATCTGCTTATGTTTTCAATATCTGATTGGGTCAACAAAATCAATTTATGTTACAGATTTAAAGTAAATATGTGCAACAATTTAAAGTCAATATGTTTACTTATTAAAAGTCAATTTGTTCAAACAATATACGTAAATTAAGAATATATATTATGAATACTTACGAAACATCTATTGCTACATATCAATCTTCTTAGCATTCCTTCATTCTTGTTTTTCTCCTCAAAATTTAAGATTAAACTCCAAGCTTCAATAACTCCAACATGTACTTGTAATTTTGGTATTAGGCTCTCCAATTTACCTATGTATAAAAAAATTTCACTTTTGTTCATGAATTGAATCTCACTGTCAAATTAAAAATTTCATACATCAAAAATATTATTCAAAGCTTAAAACAATTTTATTGTAATTAAAGCATATTTAGGTTTAATTCTTACTGGGGTGATGAGACACATGAAAATATGAATTCAGCAATTTTTATCTCAAATGCTGTTACTTTAGAATTAATGTACACAAATCTGTTGTACATTGTTCACCTTGATACTAGCAATGGTTTTTTTTTCTCTTCTTTCCATATCATTGACCTTCATTTCATGAGGTTTGCCTTTCCTTATCCTCTACATCCAGATTTGATCTTCGAACATTCATTTCCATTGACAACATTCTTAGTTGTTGTTGGTCTGATGATGTATCAGCTTTTTGTTTATTTATTTCATTAGAAAGCCCCAAACTTAAACTGAATGTGGGTGAATAAGATACTTCTACAATTTTGAACACAATTTCCAATTGATTTTTTGTTGATGATTGTTTCGCATTATTTTTCGCAATATCTGCTAGCTTTCAAACTTCTTCCCATAAACTATCTGATGTAGATTGACTTTGATTTCCAAGTGTATTACTGTTTTCTTCGCTCAACATGGCAGATTCTTCAACTCTTGTTCTTATCTCAGTACATTTCTCATGAACTTTCAAACACCCTTCATCTAATATATCATCTTTATTACATTTTCCTTTTTTGAAAAACAACAAACTTAATCTTTTTATATAGTCATCTGCATCTTTAATCATTTCAATTCTAATTGAGTCCACTATCCCATGTACTTTGTCATTATTTGGATAATAATTCAATGTACTCTCCATTTTCTGTAGTAACTCATTACTTTTTTCACTTATTATGGTGTACAATGATTTCATCACATAACAATCATACTCCTGTATAGTTAACAAATGTTTTAGAAGTCTATTTTACACATACACGGTTTAAATAAATATAGATAGGATATGATTTGTTTTTTTACCTCTGTTTCCTGTGTGATAGTATCATTATCAGACAAATGTATTTTAATGATATTTTCTTCATCTTTTAAATCTCTACACGTTTCCCCTCTTTTTGACTTTTGTCTTTCATTTTTGAAACTTCTCTTCATCACCTATATTAGTCAAATTCTGATTTAATTTTTCACATAGTTTTCAAAACATAAAATCTGTCAAGGTTTATTATAATGAAAGACATACATTTTTCTTCATCTTTTGCTGTTGTTAGTGGACTAAAAAGAACAATTTATTTATTATTTGATAAGATACATGCATTCCCAAATCCACCATCTTTTTAACTCATCTTCTTCTCTTTCAGTCACTATATAACTTGTCCATTTCATTATTTCAGGTATTTCCTTTTCAACATTTTGAACTGTCATTAATGTTTTACTAACGTATAAAACCTAAAAGAAAGATTTTTAAACAAATGTAACATTTTTATATGTATATGTATAAATAGTTAAACAAATATTAGTAAATTACTTACCACCAAAATGTCAGAGGACCAACATACCAACTGTTGTCATTCGCATACCATGTATCTTAACTTCTTTTGAGACATTCCAAAACATATCCACACCAATTCATTTTTATCACATCATCTAAAGTAGATATTGATGGCAGGAATTTTTTATTCACAGTGTTGTTTGTAACACCTTCTGCCATTATTGTCATTATCAAAACTAACATCTTCAAATTGAAATCAGATCCTCCCTTTCTACTTGACATAATTGTGTCTTGTACATTTGTAACATATATCATTTTTGTTATTCTGGAAACTTTCCCAAATGCTCTACTAAAAGTATAAATAAACCCTTTTTCACCAATAACTGCTCTCTCTACGGCATTTACATATATTTCTCCTTTTGGGAATCCAAGGATATCATGTACATCTTCTTTTGTAATTTCAAGTACTACCGACCCTAAATCAACCTTCAACTCTTTTGCATTCAATCTTTAAACAAGCCATAAAAACAATCTTCCAGGTAGTTTATCAATTTTAAAAGTTATCAGACTTTTAAATCATATATCAATCATATCCTTTTTCTGCTCATCACATAAGTTTCTTATAACTTTAAATAATGATTTTGGACTTTGCCTTGTAGCAATAGATTATTGAGGGTGTTTTTTTTGGTTTATCTATAGTAAGTTTTGATTTTTTGTTTTTTTTTAACTTTACTTTTTGTCTTTGATTTATTATTTATTTTAAATCTAAAACTTACTTCAATATTCTTTTTTTTCTTTTTTTTACCCTCTGATTTTAACAAGTCCACAGCATCACAATCACTCTGTTTTGTATCTGCAAAAACATAAATATACATATATATATTAACACAATGGTATACATATACATATATACCAATAGTAAACTGAATGATTATTTTAGTTCTTAACAAGTTCATCAAACTCCATAGATAATAGATGAAGGTGAATTAAATAGATGGAAAATTAGGTGAACTTTATAGATGCATGTCTATCAATCAAATTTAGGTGAATTTATGCAAAAAAAAAATTCATATGTATATCAATGTGCACAAAGCTTGAATGTCACCTGCAGTGATTGAATATCAATCAATATAGGTTGAATGTCAATTTGCACTAGTTGAATGTCAATCTGCACAGGTTTAATTTAAATCTGGATTGGTTGATTGTCAATCAGCACAGGTTGAATGTCAATTTGCACTAATTTGAATGTAAATCAGCTCATATTGAATGTCAATATTCACACATAGAATGTCAATAACAGATTGAATTCCAACCTTCACAAATTGAATTTAAACAAACGAACATTCATAGAAATACTCTAATAACAATAACAGAACATTAACTATTAAAATAATCAATTATTAATAAAATCAAGTTGAATTTCAGTATTTACCCTGCGAATCAACATTATAGTGAATAGATGCTTCAGCTCCATTAGAATCAACTTTATCATCATTAGAATAATCAAGAGAGTTTCACAAACGTTTTCGCTATATGATTCTTCTAACCTAAGCTTTCGTCATTTTCTGTTCGAACTTGAACTCATAGATTCATAATCCTTCATCTTCATAAATTCAGGTCCTTATTTTAGTGTTTTTTTGTTAAAAGTTGAACAAAATTTGGGTGAGAAATTTGAAATTAGGGTACGAATAACTCTCTGTTGCAACAAAATCTGTTTTTTGAAACTATGGCTCGGGTATAATACTGAGACGATGCGTTTTTAATTGTAAATTGACAAAAGTACCCCTCCGCTTAGATGAGTTCTCTAGGTTCTCCATGTAGGATTAATGTGCAAGGTACACCATATATGTATATGGCTAAATTCATTTGAGCCTTTGGGATCACACATATACACCTAGACGTCAAATGAAATATATATGATGTATATATATTATTACTCAGGTAGCGAAATAAATTAAAATACTTGAATTAATTAATTAATTAATTGTATAATTAATTAATTAATTAATGTTTAATTAATATGATATGTACATTCAAGACTAAAACAAAATTTTAGAAAGTATATTTCTTGTTAGCCAAGATCAAGTAATAAAAGAAACGATCTTTTACTTTTCACCGACTACGTTTTACCAAACAAAATGTAACACCCCGCCAAAATAGCCATTGATGCGGATGTTAACTCTGGTCTCAGTGCTCGGCTTGACTTCTATGTAACAGCAGAGTTCTACAGCGGAAGCAAAGGATCTAAATACCTGAGACAAAACATGCTTAAAAGTGTCAACCAAATATGGTTGAGTGAACAACATAGGTTTAATAATTATAACAAGTTTTTAGACCACAAGATTTAAATAAGCGGTTTAATCAGTTCAGTAGTAGTGCTGGTGTATATGATATCGATACTAACCATTAGTTACCCTAAACACATCACGTCCGTGTCGTTCATCATTATTATGTATCCATTGACCAGCAGTCATCTGGATAGAGACGTCACCCTCAATAACGCTATCACAATAACTAAGCTTACCAAATTCCAGTAATTAATGATATCATGGTAGGGATTAAGCATGAATCAAAGCATGTTAGCAAACATTTTGAACTGATCAAAATAAAGTTTGAGTACTTGTGTCTAAGCGTAAAACAGTTTAAAAGCAAGCATGTGTATCACCCCAAAGTTATAAAAACAGTTAAGAAATAGTAAAAAGAGGGGCTATGAAGTTCACCTTAATAGCAGATAGATATTCCACGCAAGTTATATGATCGGAGTGTTGAACACGGAGATCTCAACCTAGAGATATTTTGTTCGATTAGTTAATGTCAAATAGACATAAAGTTTGTTTATTAATATAGCAAACTATATTAACAGTGACCGTTTTCGAGAAAGTTATATTTATATAAATGATAATATACTTAGTGTACTTAAATATTACTATATAATTAAATGTATAAGTTATACTAATAAGAGTATTATTATTTACCTTAATCAACTATTATGTATACTTATCATTATATGTTACATATATAAATATACTTTTATGTGATTCATACATATATATATATATATATATATATATATATATATATATATATATATATATATATATATATATATATATATATATATATATATATATATATATATATATATATATATATATATATATGTGCTTTATTATTATTATTTTACATGTATGTGTTCATAACTATATGGTATATATATATATATATATATATATATATATATATATATATATATATATATATATATATTAGGTGTAGGTGTTACATATACATAAGTGTAAGATGATATATATATATATACTTATTACTTTTTATTATTATGTTTACTAACGTATACAACTTACATAATGAACATTTATACATACATACACACGTACATATACATACATATATACATATACATATACACGTATGTATATATTTACATATACACACACATATACCTACAATGTATACATGCACATACGTACGTATGCATGCACGCATGCTCGTATACCATGATCACAATTACTTAACTAATCCATATTTATAACCTTTTATCATAATCTTAACCTAACAACCTTAATCATCACCACATAAAATCTTATCCTTTTTATCGTAATCAAACTTCATAACATTCATTTAAGATCATAAGCCTAATAATTATTCATAACCTTCATTATCTCTTTAATCAAAATCTTTATCTATTTTTATTAACTAGCTTATTAACTTTCACATAAAATCATAACTTTTTATCATTCTATCCAATCATGTTCAATCCATGTTATTCATTACAAGTTCACTCATATTCAATCTTTTATTACACCTATGTCATATTCATATTCTTATAATCATTCTTTTAACTTAATCATAATACTTATAACATACATGCTTATTCTTATTACTCATAATTTTTATCCATGAACTTTTAACTTTATTAACTAGTTTCATAATCAATTAATATTACTAACACCATGATCAAGATTATAATTCATAATCATTATTAATTCATACCATATTCATATTTATAATACTTCAAGATCATAATTAAACACAATAACTAAAACATAATTTATAAATATGATTAGCCTTAGGGTTTATGTATACCTTAGGATTATAAAGATCAAGAAAAGAAGATGATGAAAGTGGACTGATACAGTAACAGATGTCCAGGAGGATTCACGATCAAATAAGAGTGTTTCTTGGGTTGTTTTGTCACGCCAGAAACAGCAAAACACAGCAGCAATTTTAACCCAAAACAGTGGGTTTTTCTTTGACTGTTTGATCACAAAAGTCAGTAGGAAATCAAGCAAAAGAAACGCCGCAACAATGGTTGATTAGGGGTTATTTTAGGTGTAGAATACAGCAGGAAAAAGGCTATAGAAGATGGCGAATCACAGATGCAATATAGCAGAAAAACTGCAGGTAATCATGACCCAGATGGAGGGTTTCTTGGGTCTGTTTTGCTCGACAGGAACAGCAAGAAAATGCAGCAACAATCGACCTGATTATGGGCTATTTGATCACGATTTGGACTGCAGAAAACTGCAGTAAATGGTGGCATTTGATGGACGGTTTACAGCTGCACTGAAGCAGCCTGTTTGAGTCGAAACTTGCAGCAAAAAGGCTGCTGTAATGGCGGTTTTGGGCTGCAGAAACAGGCAGCAGATGGGTGGCGGTGGTGATGATTTGAATGGGGCTGTTTTGAAGGATGCTATAATCGACAAAAGAGTGATGATGAGGGATGCCAAAATTGTCGACTTAAAAGGCTGCAAGGAGAGGGATTTTGAAGTCAATTAAGTGAGGCTGTGGAGGGTTTTTTTCGGGCCACCAAAAAGAAGGAAAAAGGGAAACTTAAAACTAACGAGCACAAGAAGGGAAAGAGAGGATTTTGGGGTTAAATTTTGTGATGCTAGTTATGAATGAGAATCATGAGGCTAATGGTCTTTTTATAAGGGATTAAGAGGAATTGTAATCTTATTAGGAGTGTTAGGGAATACTTGGTGATCAAGATTTTCTTGGGGTGAAAGGATTAAGAATTAGGATTAGATTAGGATGAAAGTATTGGAAGTTAATTAGGATTTGTAGTTTACTTGGCAACTAGTTTTTTTTTTTATATATAAACCTCCTAGCCGTTTTTTTTTATTAGTATGTATTTATTTTTTTATTTTTTTCGGCAATTACTATATATCTATATATTTTATATATTTTTTTTATCAAAGTTATATTTATTTATAATACATTTTATTAAATCACTTAATTATTTGTCCATGTCTTACATAAATTTTTACTTAGTTCTCATTAGTTTTTAATTTATATAAATGTCAAATTTAATTTATTACATATAGTTTGTATTGTTAATTTAGTATTAGGATTAGGGTTTAATATTAAATATTAAATGCATAGGGTTAGGTGTAGGGTTTTAAATAACATTAGGGTTTTAGTATTAGTTACTCGAATAACAATCCTAGTTAAAATATCCAATCAAACATTGAACCCTAAGGGCATATCTGCCATTTCATGAAGGAAAAATGAGGGTTGTTATAGTACCTCCCCGTTAATTTAAACTTCGTCCCGAAGTTTCAGTAAGACTTCTCGGATGCATCAACGTTTGAGAATAGATGAGGATATTCCCGCTTCATCCGGTTTTCACGTTCCCAGGTATACTCGGGGCCTCTACGTGAATTCCAACGGGTTCGTTCTATAGAAATATTGCCCTGTTCTAAGCGTTTGAATCTTAACTTTTACAGGTTCTTCTTTGAAGTGCATCTTATTATCAATGCGGAGGTCGTTCAAAGGAATAATATGAGTGTCACCTGACTAGGTTTTTCTCAAAAGGGATTGTGATGTTACAAGCATATCAGTAAATCAGATAACTGAAATGTGCTATGAACATTACTAAGCTTATTTAAAATCTTTGATTGATTATGTCGCCATACTAGGGCAGACAATCAGAGAGAAGTACTTGGAAAATCACAACCATGTAGTTTGATTCATGGCTTGTGTTTGTTAGATATGTTACCGACTTCAAATTTCGAAAGATAACCATAGGCATGATACCTTTGGTTTTCAAGAAATATCTAATGTGAATAGATGAAACAAGATTCCAGCTGAGGAGTCACTAATCAGGCTTACACGCAAAGCAAGCCATGATTACTAAGATGTCCTCAGGATGGTATGAATGATTAATGAAAGATATCGTTCAGTGTATTATAATACATGCGAACTTATCCTTGGAAAAGAGTTTTTGAAAGCACATTTGCAGAATGTATCTATAGCTATATGTTGAAACAGAGGTTGAAACTTGATTAGTATAGCATCTAGTTGTAACTAGTGAGGAAGAAATGTTTAGTGTAAACACATAAACACCATAATCGTTTAAGGTAACTCTTTTAGCAAGGATAGCGAGGATCATAAATTATATTTCTGATAGGAAACCGCACGAAAATATGTGATCTCTTAATGAGAAAGACGTTCTCGCTCAGATGGCGAGTCGATCTATCATTCACTTATGAGTTTAAGTGCGGATGAAAAGAAATGGGAATCATTGGGTATAAGAATAGTTTTCACTAGGTGAGAAAATCTCCAAAAATAATTTCTTGTACCACAAAATATAGAATTATAGATTTGATGTTCACGAGGGTGTTATGGTTTAACCGTGAGATATTAGAAGTATAATCCTCTCAACGGTCAACCTCAAAAGGGTAAAAGTTTTCGAGAACATAGAGTTTTGAATGATGAACTTAATGATAAGTTTTGAAGGGCAAGAGGAATTGTGATTACTACGTGGTGTAGAATAATACGAAAATTTATATATAAACAAGCAATGAAAATTTTATAGAAGTTCAAGTCGTTTAAGGTGACAATTTAAAAAGGAGACGAAGTTCGTAGTAACACTAGAGTTATGTACAACATGTACTATTTTGAGTAAAATATCTTTTGAATAAAATAGTTGATTTGTAAAAGTGAGTATAATTTTATATGTACTAGTCAAAAATAAGTAAGGGTAAATTACTTTATTATATACGATTTATAAAATTGCAAGAATGACAGAATTTTCATATTTTGGAGGTTACGAGTTGGAAAAAGATTGATGAAAATCAAGTGAATGATTTTTGAAAATTTCAGGTTATTTTTAAGCAAAAGTGTTGCGAGGTAATGAAATCTATTGTATTTAAATACGGTTGTTGATTATTATTAGGACATATGTTCTTGGAATTCAAAATGTTCATGTGCGAAGCTGTTGCTAACAAGTGAGATATGAATGGCAGAGTATGAGAACGTGATAGTGAATGTGGTGGTTATAATATCTTCGTTTGAATATATTCAAACGAAAATCTTGCGAGTGGTTGTCAGGAGGCATGCTTCGAAGAAGTTTCGGGGGTGTCACTTCAGGTCACTTAAAAACATGCATCCTTCCTTCCAGCGGGGATGTGATAATTAAGCGTCAAAGAGATAAGTTGTTTAAGAAAGAAAGAATGCAAATCTTTAAAACGTTTATGGCATAGGAGAATTTGTTAATCTACTCATGGGTATGAGATAGATAGTCTGATCGTAACGATCTCTTCGTATATCTATAAATTAGATAATAATTACCCTTCATGTAATAACATTGAGATTTTTGAATGAATGGCTTGGAAATTTTTCTTTGATTCACTTTCTATTCCATATGTCATGATATTGGAATTTCTATATGAATTACCGTAATACAATCACGTCGGCTAAGCGTCATTATATTTCACTAATTCATATTTCCATTCCAAGGTCACTCCATAAGGTCAGGACACGTGATCAAACTTAGATAGTTGACGTGGGAATGTTGAGTCATGAGTGACATCCCTTTGTGTGAGTCAAAGAATACTTTGAATCACAATGGTGAAGTCAGGTCATAAGATATATATGGATATGATAACAATCACAAACTAACCGATCCTTTAGGGTCGGGATCAGGCAAGATGAAAGGGTTTTGGCTTGACATCCTTAAGAAAGGATACATAATGTCAGAAGAGGTGAAAGCATGTAGTAAGATGGATTGGCAGTATAAAGATTAAGGGAAAGCGCTTAAAACTAAGGCAGGAAGGATTATAGACCTATGGATCGCTAAGGCACCCTAACTAACACATAAGGCACACATAAAATACAATCTTGATTCTCTATAACAAGCCTTGGCTCTCCTATATTACATAATGAGATAGGTATGGTGACGTTCTATTGTTGGAATACAAGTAAGTCATGGCTTTTATTCTAAGAGTCAGATGTGTAAGTATAGTTCCTATAGCAAAGTGTTTATAAAGATTTGAATGGCATAAGAATTCTAGGCATAACAAATATAAGTGAACTTAATGCACATAATTTAGAATGTAATGCAAATAATCATTACAAATGAACAACTCGGTTATAGACTAGACTCACTAATGCATCCTAACTATTCATGTTAGTCACACTAATGTAACCTAGTTCCCTATAACCAGAGCTCTGATACCAACTGTAACACCCCTCTAAAATAGCCATTGACGCGAATGTTAACTCTGGTCCCAGTGCTCGGCTTGACTTCTATGTAACAGCAGAGTTCTACAGCAGAAGCAAAGGATCTAAGTACCTGAGACAAAACATGCTTAAAAGTGTCAACCAAATATGGTTGAGTGAACAACATAGGTTTAATAATTATAACAAGTTTTTAGACCACAAGATTTAAATAAGCGGTTTAATCAGTTCGGTAGTAGTGCTGGTGTATATGATATCGATACTAACCATTAGTTACCCTAAACACATCACGTTCGTGTCGTTCATCGTTATTATGTATCCATTGACCAGCGGTCATCCGGATAGAGACGTCACCCTCAATAGCTCTATCACAATAACTAAGCTTACCAAATTCCAGTAATTAACGATATCATGGTAGGGATTAAGCATGAATCAAAGCATGTTAGCAAACAGTTTGAACTGATCAAAATAAAGTTTGAGTACTTGTGTCTAAGCGTAAAACAATTTAAAAGCAAGCATGTGTCTCACCCCAAAGTTATAAAAACAGTTAAGAAATAGTAAAAAGAGGGGCTATGAAGTTCACCTTAATAGCAGATAGATATTCCACGCAAGTTATATGATCGGAGTGTTGACCACGGAGATCTCAACCTAGAGATATTTTGTTCGATTAGTTACTGTCTAATAGACATAATGTTTGTTTATTAATATAGCAAACTATATTAACAGTGACCGTTTTCGAGAAAGTTATATTTATATAAATGATAATATACTTAGTGTACTTAAATGTTACTATATAATTAAATGTATAAGTTATACTAATAATAGTATTATTATTTACCTTAATCAACTATTATGTATACTTATCATTATATGTTACATATATAAATATACTTTTATGTGATTCATACATACATATATATATATATATATATATATATATATATATATATATATATATATATATATATATATATATATATATATATATATATATATATATATATATGCTTTATTATTATTATTTTACATGTATGTGTTCATAACTATATGGTATATATATATATATATATATATATATATTAGGTGTAGGTGTTACATATACATAAGTGTAAGATGATGTATATATATACTTATTACTTTTTATTATTATGTTTACTAACGTATACAACTTACATAATGAACATTCATACATACATACATACACACGTACATATACATACATATATACATATACATATACACGTATGTATATATTTACATACACACACACATATACCTACAATGTATACATGCACATACGTAAGTATGCATGCACGCATGCACGTATACCATGATCACAATTACTTAACTAATCCATATTTATAACCTTTTATCATAATCTTAACCTAACAACCTTAATCATCACCACATAAAATCTTATCCTTTTTATCGTAATCAAACTTAATAACGTTCATTTAAGATCATAAGCCTAATAATTATTCATAACCTTCATTATCTCTTTAATCAAAATCTTTATCTATTTTTATTAACTAGCTTATTAACTTTCACATAAAATCATAACTTTTTATCATTCTATCCAATCATGTTCATTAACCCTAATCATATTAATCAAAATCAATCCATGTTATTCATTACAAGTTCACTCATATTCAATCTTTTATTACACCTATGTCATATTCATATTCTTATAATCATTCTTTTAACTTAATCATAATACTTATAACATACATGCTTATTCTTATTACTCATAATTTTTATCCATGAACTTTTAACTTTATTAACTAGTTTCATAATCAATTAATATTACTAACACCATGATCAAGATTATAATTCATAATCATTATTAATTCATACCATATTCATATTTATAATACTTCAAGATCATAATTAAACACAATAACTAAAACATAATTTATAAATATGATTAGCCTTAGGGTTTAGGTATACCTTAGGATTATAAAGATCAAGAAAAGAAGATGATGAAAGTTGATTGATACAGTAACAGATGTCCAGGAGGATTCACGATCAAATAAGAGTGTTTCTTGGGTTGTTTTGTCACGCCAGAAATAGCAAAACACAGCAGCAATTTTAACCCAAAATTGTGGGTTTTTCTTGGACTGTTTGATCACAAAAGTCAGCAGGAAATCAAGCAAAAGAAACGCAGCAACAATGGTTGATTAGGGGTTGTTTTAGGTGTAGAATACAGTAGGAAAAAGGCTATAGAAGATGGCGAATCACAGATGCAATATAGCAGAAAAACTGCAGGTAATCACGACCCAGATGGAGGGTTTCTTGGGCTGTTTTGCTCGACAAGAACAGCAAGAAAACGCAGTAACAATCGACCTGATTATGGGCTATTTGATCACGATTTGGACTGCAGAAAACTGCAGTAAATGGTGGCGTTTGATGGACGGTTTACAGCTGCACTGAAGCAGCCTGTTTGAGTCGAAACTTGCAGCAAAAAGGCTGCTGTAATGGCGGTTTTGGGCTGCAGAAACAGGCAGCAGATGGGTGGCGGTGGTGATGAGTTGAATGGGGCTGTTTTGAAGGCTGCTTTAATCAACAAAAGAGTGATGATGAGGGATGCCAAAACTGTAGACTTAAAAGGCTGCAAGGAGAGGGATTTTGAAGTCGATTAAGTTAGGCTGTGGAGGGTTGTTTTCGGGCCACCAAAAAGAAGGAAAAAGGGAAACTAAAAACTAACGAGCACAAGAAGGGAAAGAGAGGATTTTGGGGTTAAATTTTGTGATGCTAGTTATGAATGAGAATCATGAGGCTAATGGTCTTTTTATAAGGGATTAAGAGGTATTGTAATCTTATTAGGAGTGTTAGGGAATACTTGGTGATCAAGATTTTCTTGGAGTGAAAGGATTAAGAATTAGGATTAGATTAGGATGAAAGTATTGGAAGTTAATTAGGATTTGTAGTTTACTTGGCAACTAGTTTTTTTTTTATATATATAAACCTCCTAGCCTTTTTTTTATTAGTATGTATTTATTTTTTTTATTTTTTTCGGCAATTACTATATATCTATATATTTTATATATTTTTTATCAAAGTTATATTTATTTATAATACATTTTATTAAATCACTTAATTATTTGTCCATGTCTTACATAAATTTTTACTTAGTTCTCATTAGTTTTTAATTTATATAAATGTCAAATTTAATTTATTACATATAGTTTGTATTGTTAATTTAGTATTAGGATTAGGGTTTAATATTAAATATTAAATGCATAGGGTTAGGTGTAGGGTTTTAAATAACATTAGGGTTTTAGTATTAGTTACTCGAATAACAATCCTAGTTAAAATATCCAATCAAACATTGAACCCTAAGGGCATTTCTGCCATTTCATGAAGGAAAAATGAGGGTTGTTATACAAAATATATATTATATATTACTCGTTGGGGGTTTTTGAGGTAAGTGTGGTACTTGAGAGAAACAAAGAAACGAAAAAGATCTACAAAATAATTTGGTTTTCATTTGTTCTTGTAAGGTGTCATGGAGAGAAAAAAAATACACTCTACAAGTTTTCTTGTCCTATTCGACATCAAACGATAAGCATATACGGTGTATTCTTTAATTATTTTATTATAATAATTTAATTATTATAATAAGTTACTTGAGTTTGGACTAGCATTCATTGGCGTTGTTTAAAAGTGTGGTGGACTATCTAAAGAGACGGCCATACTTTTGATTGGAGGTTTCTCTTCAACAAGGCGTTCGATTCAACCTTCTCGTGGACATCAATTTGCAAAGGTATATTACTAACTCACTTTGTGAATTTATATTTTGACAATTATTAGTGGTGTAACTGGATCTTAATGGAACGGTTTAATCGTGTGAAAGTTTTATTAAATAACCGATTATTTAGTCTTGTGATTTTATTATTAAATAAAGATTATTTAATTGTGTATATAATAACAGATTATTATTATATCTGTCCGTTACGTTTATAGAATCTAAAGTGCACACGATTTTCCATCAGTGGTATCAGAGCCGCTTTTAAACCGTCTTAATTGTCGTGTGATTTTTAGATCTAACTTTGTGGTGAATTGTTAGAAGTCAAAACTTTTATTGTTTTGAAAGTAAACTTTGTTGATTATCCTCATGACACATAAATAAGATCTGAAGAAATTCACTATTTAAATTTTAAATTTAATAGTTATATCTTGGATAATTGTTGATTATTTAATATTTATTTTGATCCATGGTTATACACATGTATTGTAACCATGATCAAACCATATGTAGGTTTAATAATATTGTTATTAAATTATTATTGCATACATAGTCCATAATTACCCGACCTATGTGTGATTATTGTGATTGTTGGTTACAGCAATTTTATGCCATATTAGTTTTTGATTTATTTATAGGCCATAGAAGCCAAAGTTGTATTTTATTTATTTTCAATTTCGTAGTATTGTATTTAGGTTTATTCTAAATTGTAAAAGTATTATATTAGTTGTATATTTCGATTTTAAATAGATGTAACAAGATGAGGATTGAAGATAAAGATACAACACGAAGTTTGGTTTAGAAGATGGCAATGGATCAAGTTAACAGCGATGACATTCGACAAATTTCACTTGTTTCTTGAATCAAGTGGGAGCTATGGATTGTCCTTAGTTTGACCTCTTGATCTTATGTCGGCTCATGTGATCATGCATAAGATTTTTGGGCTAGGCTATGTATGTGTGTGATGCATGGTTGTGTTTTATTTTTCGCATTAATATATAATTGTTGATTATAATACATGAAAAATGTTTTCTTTGGAAACATTAAATAAAATCGGTAACGATTTTCAAATATTAAAATTGTTAAAAAAAAGTTAAATGATATTGAAACTTAACTTATAGATGACCGAAATCTTTTAAAAATGCTTTAAAACGATACATGTTTGCGTATTTATTATTTTTTATATATGAAATAAAATTACAAACTTGACACAATCGACATATATAATTGGTTAAAATGATTTTTAAAAAATAGTGTCACCAATCTTGTGTGCATGCATTATTCGTTGACACAAACTTTTTATAAAAAATACCCGTCAAATTTAAGCCATGCCATCCAATGAGCTTGCAAACACTCATCGTTATTTTTTGGTTACGGTGAGACCTAATCGAATTATAGCCACGAGGTAGATTTTCTGATATAGTGAGACTAGCGTGAATTTCCACTGTTACCAAATTGGACGACTTAATCGTATTCACTGTGAGACGTGAGTTCGAGGGAATGATGGGACAAACATGCTGGTAGATAATAGTGGTTTGTTGGACTACATATATCTCTAGGTCCTATAAAGATCTAAGAGTTGCACTTGTAATGCAATTGGTACCCACTACCTACCAATACACTCCATAACTACTAGTTGATCAACAGATGTAGCTATGGAACCTCTATGTGGATCTTAGGATTTTGAAAATTAATTGTGATAGGTCAGATCATAGTAAGAATTGAAGATGTGATAAGATTGAGTGAGACTCGGTAAGGTAAGAACTGACTCGGTATTAGAGAGAACAGGTAAAAGTACATTCCATAGCTTCTTAAACTAGTTTACAATAAAATGGCTATCTAATTAGGATTATTAAGGTTCCTTATATAGCCCTCTTCTAAAGAACCATCATTTAGGCTTGTTTCAAATTAACACTATATACATTTCGGGGTCCTAACAATCTCCCCCTTAGTGTTAAATGTGAAAATTACAATGTAATCCTATTAAGTTATCTTGAGATGTCCAAATGTAGCTTTCCATCTTGTACCAGTGGGGTCAGAAAATTCAACTTGATTATCTGAAATCTTCTTTGAAGGTTTCCAGATACTCCATGCCTTTCTTGAATCTCCCTCATGTAATGGATATTCATCCATTTCTTTGAAGTATCTACTTTTCCTTTGGCCACGAAGAATCTCAGATTGTCTAGTTCGGATCCGGAGTTTTAGACGATCTCTGATGTGCTTAATGAATTCTCCAAGACCCATTTTCATGTCAATGTCATCAAACTTGCTTCGAGGAAACTTGAGATACTTCAGTGCAGCCTTGAGTGTTCCATCTGAATATTTGTTGAGCTCTTTTGTACGGATGAACACCTTTTCTTTCTGAGAATTAACAAATACAAACCCTTCGGGTTCAAACTGTATTTGAAACATTCCTATGTCCTCCAGTCCCTCTAGAAATTGATCCGGACATGTTATTCGAATCTTTTTACTTTAACTTCTAGACCGATTTGAAAGTCCTCACGTCTCATCAGTTCAATTATCTCCATAATGTATCTCTTCACAACTTCCAAATCTTGAGTTTTAGCATAAGGATGATTCGTGAGAATACTGAGGTAGTTGTAAATGTGAATGATGTCAAGCATATCTAGATTTTGAAAAAATCAGCCTCCATAACTTGTACTCCTTCTCATCTTCTCTAATAACATGGAACTGACTGATGATGTCTTTCTTCACACTTATGTTTACTACCACTCGAGTAATATCTAACACTTCTAATATCTGATACTTTCTTTGCAACCATAAATCATCTTCATTTCGATTGACATGTTTCCTTCACATAAACTGATACCAGTTTCTTTCATTGGTAGGAAGCAATCATGAACCAATATAGGTAAACCTCTCACTTCTTGAAGTCTCGTTAATGCGGAAAATCTTATAATCATTTTCCTCGATGAATGTGTTTCTCAAAGTCATGAAATCATGTTCAACTCCCAATTGCAGTCGATGATCTCGATTCCTGAAAAATAAACCGTTATTGTACTTAAACCAGCAATTCACTGTAGAACTTGATGTTGTTGCACCAGAAGTTGAACTCTTATTTTCATTAGTTATATTTGAACTGGATGATGAAGGTTGTTCTGAAGGATTTGTTGCATTTTCAGTTGGACCATTATCGTCTTCAATATGATTAAAGATTTCATCTACATTTGGAATTGATCACCACCATCTTCATCAGTAGAATCCTCTTCATCATCATTTTGAATATTTGGTTGCGGATTCCCTTCATCAACCATCTCTACATCATCAGGTATACAAGATAGTGAAGAAAGTGTACTTAGAATGACAAACCCATCATCATCCATTTCCTCAAGATAAAAATCACTTAAGTTCAAATCCTCATCAATTTGTCCGTCTTCAACCTCAGCTTGAGTTGTTTGCAAAATTGGAATAATCACTTGCTCAGACTCTGCATTCTCAATCACATCATCATGAGTTTTCATCACCTCAGATTCAACATTAACCATTTGAAGCACACCTCGCACCAAATATTCACCATAAGAAATCCTCCATCTACTCCTATCCGCCCCTCATGGCTATGCTAAGGATCAGAATCGTCATGTTCATCATCACGGTTGGGGCTTAATAGAGAAGAGTAGGAAGTAAGAGGATGTCTTAAACGAGTATGAAACATAGCTTGGAGTGAAAGTTGTTGAAGAACATCAATTTTGATCTTAGAATACATACGACTGAAGTATGCTTGCTCTAAAGCGTCATAATAAATTAATAAATGTGGGGGTGATGGTGGAAAAGTAACAATCAGAGCAGCAGCAGAAGCATCTGATGATGTCGATGATGTCAGTGGAAGTGTGTGAGTGTCCGTGAGGGTAGGTGAGGATAAAAGTACGGTATTATTCTTATATGTAGGTCGATACATATTACTAGACAGATTATCCCCATCTGATGGAGGTTGGTTAACAACCGGAGTTGTAACCGGCGAATACTCTTTCGGTTCAGTCACCTCCATGATATATGTCTCATGGGACTCTGACAAAGTAGAAGAACTACCTGTCCTTTTAGCTCTCGCGGGCTCATTAAGATACCCGACTCCAGAAGTCATCAATGTACCATGAGGAGGCACATCTCTTTCAGTTAAAGACTCATCACCCAGACCCTGAGTTTCAAGATCGGGATGAGATGTGGTTTGAACTAATGGATCAATTTCTTGAACCAAAGGAACAGTCTGCTGGAAATCTGAAAAATTTTCCGAAGAAATGTCAGGTTGATTCATTTCCATGAGATGCGGCAGATCTCCATCATCAAGATAAGCCAGACCTCCAGGCCCTGTTCGACATTGAGGCAAGACAACATCACTAGGATGAAGTATATCAAGAGGATTTCCAGCCGATACGCAGGGTGCCTTTTTAAGGTTTTTTGGCTCCCCTTCGGCCGTTCTGGACTTCAATGATTGAGTTTCATCAATCGATTGAGTCAACGCAGAAATTACTACAGAGGAAGACTTTACTTCCTTTTGAGATGCCGAAGAACCTTTGCTGGTGGGATTTATTCTTAAATCCTGATTAAGTTGGATGGGCTGATTGGTATTTTTATCATCCGCTCTTTCAACTCACTTTCCTACTGAAGCAGAAGCCTCATTTTAGTGTAGAGCTTACTGTTATTATTGGATGTGATACGGAGATGGGTGAAGGTGACCTAGTTGGCGCTAAGTCGTGGTCCGTATCACCAATGGTTGTAGTAACTGTTTGGCGAATGATAGGAGTTGAAGTCTCAGATCTCGTTACGCATTGGGTTGGTGGAGTCTGAATCATCTCATCAGGAATATATTGTGTCCTCTTCTTCGTTAGTTCGGGAAATGACTCAGTTGTTGAAGAATCGGTGTCACTCCCCTCAGGTGTAGTTAAGATGGTAGGTTCATCCCTAAGTGGACTAGGCTCTCTGATTCTCACGGGTTGAGCAGGTCGGATAACCCTAGGGCATTTCAGGTTAACCCTAAGTGAGGTGGAAGCTAGTCTAGGTTGAGCTACAGGTTCTTCTACAACCTCTGGGGATGGAACCACAGCCGGTTCAACTGGTTCTTATTGTGCTGGATTCGGAAGAGGTATCCCTACTGCCTCATAGTATACATGGATTCTGGAATCTAAGGGATTAGCCAACCTCACCGGCCAATCTGGTATTGGTGCCATAAATGGTTTGTCAGATAGCACCAGAGTATTCATCTTTACCTCTGCAAAGCGTGCCATCTGCATGCCCTGTGTACCTGGAACATGAATATTTACATTTCTGCGTGCAGTTTTAGCATCATGAATAAAGAGATAGAAAAACTTTTCACAAGGAACATAGGCATTCCTTGTCTTATCCATTTGAGCTTGTACCAGATCCTACAAAAGTTCTGAATAATCTGGGTTTTCTACTCTAGTGAATGAGTAAAACAGCTTCAATATCGGGACCGTCATGCTATCAGATCCACTACATTGCATCAGAAAACACCGGTTGATGATCGAGAAGATCACATACCACCTGAAGTGTAGGTACTTCTTTTAAAACTTAGTAGGTGTAACCGAGGTATCTCCACTATATCCCAGCAGAAAGACAGAGTTCATCATTTGTTGAGTGGAAAGAAAAGCAGGAGCATTTTGCACAAGAGGAAGCTGAAAGATCCTCCTGAAATCAGCTTTTGTAATTCTCCTTAAACCATTCACATTTATGAGCTCAAACTCAAATCTAGCCCATTCTCCTTGTGGATTTGCAGCAATAGATTATGTGGCCTCAAAAATTTTTATCTGTATCAGTCACACTGACAGTAGCACTTAAGACAGTCCAGAGTTGATGCCTTTCCAGAATAGCAAGCCAAAAGTTGCCAGGAATGTTGGTATCATTGTTGATAAAATGATTGTTCGTCATTTGGCTGTTAAAATAAGAAATAGAATACCACAATATGTTAACAGTAAGCACATATCTCTATTCTTATTTCCTTTGAAGTCCTTTGTATTTTCAATTTTATTGTTTTTTTGGATTTTATAAGTTATAAAGATCATTTATTCCATTTATTCACAAGTATTTGACAATTATGATATCCAATTTAAGCATTCAATCAATTAATACAAGTATCATGATTAATCAAATGATAAAACCAAAAATCCAATCAACACTTAGTCATTTTTCAAAATCGTGAGCATCTTCTGTAACCTTGAAATTTTGAAAATTCAATTACTAAATATTCTTTTCTTTTCACTTTGATGAACTAGATTAAGCATGTAAAATTTTAAATTCAAACCATGAAATTTTAATCTACCAAATATCAGACTCGGTATCCTGACCAAATATCAGATTCAGTATCTTCAAATTTCATATAATATAACATTAGCATGCATTTCTAGTCATATAATACTCAAGTTCTCAACCAGAATCAATTTTAAAGAATCAGATGATCATGTTAATGGTTTGAACAGAGTCGGTACTGTAGCATTAATACATTGGGTATGTATTAAATCTATTAAACACGAATTAAACATGCAATCTGAGTCGTTTCTCTGATAGATCAACATCTCAATCACTGAATAGATTTTATTTCATAGCAATCAACCACATGAATCTAATTTAATCTTAGATTAAAGGGTTTCAACACAGATTCGGTTTCTTTCAAAGATTTTACAAAATTGAAGGTCTAAATCATGTAATATGAGATCTTATCTGGTTTATATACTTTCATTCAACCTAGATCTATAATATGTATATCA
This sequence comes from Rutidosis leptorrhynchoides, assembly GCF_046630445.1. Classification (NCBI taxonomy): domain Eukaryota; kingdom Viridiplantae; phylum Streptophyta; class Magnoliopsida; order Asterales; family Asteraceae; genus Rutidosis; species Rutidosis leptorrhynchoides. The sequence goes on along the minus strand of NC_092333.1, from coordinate 263,926,664 downwards.
TAAACTTGATTAAAAGAAGAAATTACCATAGATTTGAAGTAATTAATGAACGGGTTCAGCAGTTTAGCACAGACTCGGTATGATAATCAGATTTGGTATAAGCTTTAGAAAATGTAAGAGTCTTTGACTTTTACTCTTCTAGTTATATATACCGAAAATTAGTCAAAACTGGGCTTTACCGAATGCGCCTTAAATACCGAATGCAGTCCATTGTAAAATTTTAATCAATTTAACTTCAAACTTTGACAAATCAATATCAGTAAATTCACAAGTTTATTATACTTTCATTAATATTTAAGATTGGGTGAATTATGAGCATTTTGAGACTTTTCGAATCTAGACTTTATGTTGTCAGACTCGGTATGATGCTAAAAATAGCAATTATTCATGAAAAGTTCAAATTTCTTTTTGGATTTTAACTTTTCCAATTTTTATGAATTTTCTAAAATAAATATTTGTACTTAGAAAAACTTAAATTATGTACAAAGTACAAATCTTCAGTGATACCAATTGTTAAAACGGGTTGCATACTGAGATGTATACAAGCCAAAGTGAATTTTATCAGATTAAAACATAAGTTTTTATGAATTCGCTTTTGAAAATGAATTCTATTTTTCATTTTCTCCCTTTCTCCCCCTCTAAATGTGATATACACTTGAGTAAATCACCATTTTGATCTTCCCATAAGAAAATTTAATAACTCCCCCTTGATACAAGATATCAATTAGTTACCTCCCCTTATCGTAACTATTGAAATATAAGCATAAGGAGTTAACATGAAGGCAAATGCTCCACCTAGAAAGATAATATCTAAAGCATTCAGTTGCTCTTCGTAGACAGAATATACTTCCCCTTAACACAAGATCTCAGTAATAAGTACCAATAGAACTAAGGAAATTAAGCACTATACTCCACCATGCCTATTTGCTGAACCAAGAACTTTAGCCTAACTTCATCTAAAGGTTTAGTGAACATGTCAGCTAATTTTACTTTTGTAGGCATGAAGTATAATTCTACATCTTCCTTTTCTACATGGTCCTTGATAAAGTGATAATGAATATCTATGTGTTTAATCTTATAATGCTGGACCGGGTTGCTAGTATTTGCAATTGCACTTTGTGAATCACAGTATATCGGGGTCTTAGTAATCTTAAAGCCATAATCCAATAGTTGAGTTTGCATGCTCAAACCTTGAGAACAACAGTGAGCTGAAGCAATATACTCAGACTCCGCTGTTGACAATGAATCACAGCTTTGTTTCTTGGATGACCAACCAACTAACCTATTCCCCAACATCTGAAAATGATCCAGATGTGCTTTTCCTATCAACATGGAAATTGCCATGATCCGCATCCGTATAAGCAGTGAGAGTGAAATCAGATTCATGAGGATACCAGATTCCAAGGTTAGTGATGAAACATGACTAGGAACTTCGAAATCAATAGGTTTAATTCACACAAAGGCAAATTAGTGAATCAAACCATTCTAGTGAATATGTGAAGCTTTTTGGGATTAAATTAGTCAAACCACAACAAGGATTGTGTGATTAAATTAATGTCTAGAGAAATTGTTCACCTCTGGAGTGATTTGGGTTGAGAGAGAATCGGATAAGGCTACCAGATCTGAGTGATGTGTGTGTAATGAGAGGCCTAACCTAAAATGAAGAACATAACACTTAAATACCCCTGCTGTTGAGGAAACTGCGTGAGTCAACTGTCACTCATATGAGTGATCTATCTCAGCCGTGCGGGTGATCACTCACTCGTGTATGTATACTCAGATTAGATTTGTGACTCAGCTCAGCTCAACCGTTCGTATGACCTTGTCACCCGTACGAGTGAGACTTCACTCGTACGTCTGACAGAGTCTAATAATGTTAGACATCCTTATCTCATTCCTACAGTACCTGTAACCACATATAAACACAGATAGGATAATAACGAGCGATCATGGTAGCCCATAAACTGAAGTACTAATCACTAACGTAAGCTAGATGTCTAGGGACTTACAGAAAATGCATCAACAACTCCCCCTAGGACCTAGAACATCGATTACAATAAATTAAACGTTCATGAAATACAAATAAGTCCAACGGTAACATCAGTTTAACATCAAATACATACCCAGATTCTCTCTCTCGCATAAATACATCATCATAAACAAAATACAAACTAGCAATACAGTATCTGACATAGATCAGCTAGCTTGAACTTAGTTTAAGCTTTGATCATCACTTTCTCTGTTGAGGTATGCATAGTAGACATCGATCACACGTTGATATCTCATTGCTTCCTCCTTTCGATCATCTCTAAACGTAATGTGATGGCGGTGAAGGGTCTCCACATCAAATCTCGATAAGTTCCTCAGCCACATAGGATCTAGAATCCTCATGTTGTCGAACTGTATGCTTCCATCTTCTTTTTCAATTGCAGTCAAAATCACTGCTTCCTCCTATAATTCGTCATAGAACCACCATCTGAAGTTTTTGCATATATCCTTAGGTAAGGGCATCAAGGGTGATTGCTTCATGTACTTGACTGGACGGAACTTAACAAAGCATACAGGTCCACCTTTAGAATTTCTCTTTGTCGGGTGCATGGAAAACCTGGCGGCTGTTGACTTAAATATATCCCATTTCCCTGTCTTTTACTCATATATGAGTTTTCTATGAAACCACCTGGAAAGGTCACTATCTTCAGCGTTCAACATCTTCAGCTTAGAAAGTTATATGATCTCGAAGTAAGGTAGAGTTCTCAAGTGACTCGGTCTTACCATATAATCAACACCTCCTTCCCTCTTGATCGCAAAACAATTGATCTCCTTGAAGTAACCCCAGCTCAAAATTTTACCCTTGGAATACTTCTTGGTTCTCTTTCCCCTTTCGTAGAAACTAACAAACTTCAGCTCGAGTTCTGGCTTATTCAACTGATCAGGGTTAACGACGTTCAGTTTCCACCAACTCTGATGGATCTCATCTTCGTCAACATTTCTGTTAACTTTAACCCTATCACGTTTAAACCATTCATTAATCTCATTCCATGCCTCGGCTTTAGCTTGCTCGGCTCGGAGTTTCTTCTTCTTCAGCTCAGTCTCTTTTCTTTCTTTCTCAACGAGCAGTTTCTCATGTCAAATTTTCTTATTCCTTTCCATTAACTCATCAACTTCCTTGATTTGCTCCTTGTATACCTTCCTTGCTTCTTCTAAATCATTCAATCTCTTTGTTTTCACCTCACTACTCAAATTGAAAAAGTCACTTAAAGTGTTGAGTGACGGATTTGAGTATGGCTCAAGCGAAGGCATAACAATCTCAACTTCTTCTTCTTCTTATTCATCAGATTCTGTTACCAATTCATCTTCAGATTCAACAATCACATCTTCTTTCACATTATCTTTACCAACAGAATCTTCAGTCTTCTCATCCGCAAACAAATTATCGAAATCACTTAAGTTGATATTTTGGATTGATTCGGGAGGGATACTGGCAAATGACTCATCTTGTGGAGCCTTGTTCTCAGCGTCATCTGTCTCTGCATCCTCTGTATCATTTTCACTATCGTATGCCAGAGCAGCAAGCTGTTCAATCGGAAAATCACTTGGTGGAACGTCCCCCTTTTGGAATCTCAAAATAGGGTCCTCCAGTTCCAGCATCTTCTTCATTGTCTTTCTCGTCATCACCACCCAAATTAGAGAAATACTCTTCTCCTTTTTCCTTAATCAAAATTTTTTTACCAGAGGAAAGCTATTCAATTTTATTGTTCATCTCCTTCAACTTCACCTTGTTCTCACTCTTAATCGCCAATACCTTCTTTTTCAACTTCTCAGTTCTACCCTTCTGACAGTCCAATCTATTCGATAACCCCTTGTTTTCCTCCACTAACGACTCAATCTTAGCTTCATTGATCTTCTTCTCCTCAATGGATTGATTCTCTAGATTTGTTATTTTCATGATCAAAGACAACAGTAGATTTTACTGTGTCTTAAATTCGGATGATGTGACCTGAGGTGTTGTGGTGGAAGGTCTCAGTGAGGTAACAGCGGTTCTTGCATCCTTCATTAAACCGGATGGTTGTCTCTGAGCTTGTTGTTTCGAACCTCCCTGAGATGACCTTTGAGATGAGTCATAATTGTGTTTAGTTCTCTTCTCCTTCTTCATGGGTTGTTCTGAAGTCATCGTTTCCTTCCCTTTTCTCTTCCTTTGAATAAAACTAACGTATTCCTCTGTCGCTTCATCATTACCTTCAATAACTTCATCATTAACATTACCTCCTCCTTGAGCTTCACCGACAGCTCTCTAATTATCATCTACACCTTCCTCATCTATAACTTCGTAGTTAGAGTCTGAATTATCATTTCTCCACGCGTTACCAGTCGAACATCGATAATTCTCCTTAATCAGATGGCATATAAGCTTTCTGTTAAAATCATGTTTTAAACCCTAGTTTCTTGTTTCCTCCATTCTTCAAAAAGTTATCGGATTCATTGGCTTAAGGTGAATAATATCCTCTTCAAGCTTCGGTAGATTAGGTGCATCATCATTAATAATCATTTGAAGAAAACGGGCGTAAATAGGATATCTTTGAGTAGAACTGAAAAGATTCGCTTTGAAGTAATAGAAGATGAATCCCGAGAAATCATATGGAGCTTTTAGAACATGTGCCACAAACATACTTTGCACTTTCTCATTCAGCTTATCGAAACTAGCTTTACGTCGACTCAAACGATGCATGATCACATGAGCAATATATTGAAACTGTGGAGGCAGAAGCATCTTCATCAGTTCAGATTTTCCAGCAATATAACCAGAATAAGCACATCTTTTAAAGCATCCGTGAATTCTTTCATGATCGATTGTCATATGGGAGCAATTCTCGTCATTGAAGCCCAAAATCTTCCTTATCACAGTCTTAGAAACTATGATCTCATGCCCTTGAACAGTACTGACTATCTTAGTCTCATCTTCCGATACATTAAGTATAGCATTTCTCCATAATTCCCTCTGATGGCTGTAGTATGCCGTGCATTGGGTAGAGATAGCAGTATGAATTCTTGATCTCTTAAGGAATTCCACAATCTCTTTAAAATGATCACCTCTCTCGAGAGTAGTATCATAGAGAGCAACTTGATTGTTCAGCTCACCCTTCTCTAGGATATTTTCTGGTTGAGCAGGTGGGTTAACGGGATTCACTTGAGGATTTTCTTGTTGCTCCCCCTGTCCCTCTAGATTAACAACTGGTACATTGACTTGTTGTTCAGCCATTGATGATATCTTAACAAACTGAAATATCAACAGAAATGTTAGAAATACAACCCACATATCATAAAACATCAAAGCATTCGCAACAAAGTGTCATAACCTTGTTAACATGATAAACCGTGTGAGTGACATTGTCACACGTACGATTGAGGGATCAGACGTGCGAGTAACATGGTCACTCGTGCCACTGTTGACACGTTTGAGCAGTAATATGGTTTCAGACAAGGTACAAGGTTGAGGCAACATTTATAAGCGAGTGAGTCAACTGTGTGGTGACTCGTGCGGTTAATTACACGTGTTGGATCAGTCAAGAGAGTGAGCAACCAAATCAAATCGAATGAGTGAGCTCAAAGGTTCACACGGTTGATCATCAAACGCGTACTGACTCATGCGAGTCATGTCTCACGCGTGCGAGTGATGTCACTCGTGCATGTCTGATGAAACCGATATTAAATGCATTTTTAAATCACTGAGATTACATGTTTGATCATTTTAGGGGCCGATTTATATCACAATAGAAACATTAGGTATCGTTTAACTCAAAACAATAACAGATACACATCAAAACAAGCTTCAATTTCATGAAATTCGACATACAAACCCTTAGGGTTTCGATACATTCAAATAACAAATTAACACACTAAAACATGATGAAAATATATCTAGATGGTGGCACTGTGGTCGGCTAAACGTGCTTAACAAACGCTACGGTGGAAAACAAGATTGGTGATGATCGAATTTTGAGAGAAAAATAGGTAGAGGGTGCAAGAGTGAGCGAATGTGCTCAGCACTCTCTATTTATACTCTTGTGTTAATCCATACGGTTAATCACATGATCCATCATCAACCGCGCATCTCACATAATCACTCGTGCGTGTGACCCAGATGTCTTAGGACAATTCTAGAACAGGGTCATCTGTACGATTAACCTAACACGTGTGGTTACTCATACGGTTCACACATCAGTAGTGCGAGTGAGCCACTTAAGCAATTTCAAATTTTCAAATTTTCACAAACTTAGGATTTCGACTCGTTTGACAATCTTAGATATAACTAGCACTTTCAATTTGAGTCATAAATCACTAATCCATCAAGAAATGATCATTAACACTTAGGTTGATCCAAAATCCTAATCAGAACGAGGTTATTACTCTAAACATTTTGTTTCTCTTGAGTAAGTCCTACAGTGTAATGTCATCTTAAGTTCACTAATACCTTAAATCATCTAAAGTCCTTCAAACAATCACAAGCTCTACAAACTTCTATCTTATGGATTTCGTAGCCAAAAATATCTTGATCTCGACAAGGTTCTTTCAGATGTTATTGTGCATTTAGAGGATAATCAGAAAACAAAGGAAAGATAAAATCTTTATGAATTTTCTGAGATATAATGTCATGCAACTAAAAATACGCAAATGAAAGATATTCTACCATGAAGTGCAATAACAAGCAAAACCAAAATCTTTTTGTTGTTTTACAGTTTTCAATGCAAGCTATTTAATAAATAGATAAACAAACATATAAATCCACATTCTTTTTGTGAGCAAGATGATTAACAATTTAAAAATGGATAAGAACTGACATATTGAATCAACTTCTGTTGTTCATTCCTAATTGTCCAGTTTATGTCCATTATCATGCAATTACTAATATCAATCCTCATTAAACATGAACATATTCATTCCGGACACTTCAACAATCATGTTGGCATTAATTACTTGAAAACTATAAAGCAGTGAGTTTTGAGATCACGCTAAGTTCATTAATCCTTGATTCTTTCATCACTTATGATTATGCATTTTTATTAGGTTGTCAATTCATTACGCGTAACATTCCGTTATCTCTTTCCATGTACTTCATTGAAATTGAACAGGATGGTTCTCACGGCATTTTGAATAACCCTATCAGCCTTTGGCTTCTACCAATGTGTTGACAATCTTCAATCTAGTTGGTACGGCAGATCTTAAAGTATATTGGAATATCCGAATAGGCACATTATTTACCGTGGGGATTGGCTAACAGTTAAAGCAGACTTGCCTGATGACCAGTCGTCACACGAAATAAATCTCAAGGCCCTTAACTTCTTTATGTTCAAGTTGACATGGAAAACGGAATCGAAAGTTAAACTTTCATATATATGTTATTTAGAGTATATCTAGGTAAGTATCTTTCCAACTTACATTCTTAATAGGTATAACTCTATATTGCAGACGGCAAGAATCTTGATAGTTCAGTGTGAACATCGTGATTAAACAATTCAAGCTGCGCGGGGGCGTCACATAAAAATGATCTGAGTTCTTTATGAGCACATCATGAATCAGCATTCTTCATACTTTTAGGACTTTGCCATATTGATACGCTAATTATTTTTTACTTTGATTTTCTTTTGATATTTCTTTTTCATCATATCACCGTCTTTTGATAAATTGATTTTGAACGCCATTATGAATGGATTTTCCATTTTTATGCATGAACTCATGTTTATTTGTTGTGTGCTCAGATCACTCGAAGGTGTTCTCCCTTAAATGCTTTAAAGGTCCACAATAAGGAATTACACATTTCAACCTTATGCGAGAAGGGACACTTACTTCGACATAAACTAATTTTTTCTGATATTTTCGGGGTTTAATTTCGATTATAAAGTCTTAGGCCCGTGACAACGTGGTATGCACCAGCCAAACAGATAATCCTCAACCTAAAATCCACCCCAACCTTTTCTCGTGATTATCAGTTATGATAGGAGATACCCACAACCGACTGTTGAGTTCCTCAACAATTATCATTAGATACAGTTTCGGAGATATTTAGGTGACTACCTTCAAATGCTACAGATCGTCCATGACTTCTGAATCTTAGATGATCGTTATTATTATTATGATTATCTAATACCAAGAATTCATCAGTCACATCTATCAGTACATCACACAACAGATAAACATAAACGTTCAAATTAGTCCTTACTAATCAAAATATCAATTCACAGTACAGCAATTTCTTCATCTCCCACATATTAATCAAAACAAGCTCCTTTTCGGATTTTTTATTTAACTTTTTAGGGTTTTCTGGTGAGGCATTTTACACTTTTTAGGTATTTTCTGTTGAAACATATACTCCCGCTAAAATACTAAAACATAAAATCTTTTTGTCTTTTAGCATTTTAACAAAAGAAACAGAAAATAACTACAGACTAGCATGCAAACATGAAAGAAATCATGCAGAGAAATGCAAACAGGAAGCAAAAATATGCAATACAGATAATAAGAAACTAAAGTCTATATGTCATGCATCCTACATGCACAGTCTAAAAATTTGATTAACCCTCACACACAACATCCGAAATTACTTTGTCTCTATCAACAATGCCATTTAGTGAAAAGGTTAGCCCTCTGGTCCTTCGTACCTATTCTCTTAACCTCAATTATCTTTTTCTCATGGCAATCCCTAAGAAAATGATTTTTAACACCTATGTGTTTAGTCTTAGAATGTTGCACAGGATTCTTAGTAATTGCAATAGCAGCAGTATTATCAATATAAGGAGGAGAGAAAGAGATTCTTAGTCCGTAATTGCGAAGTTGTTGTTGAATCCAAACAACTTGCGAACAGCAACTAGCAGTAGTGATATATTTAGCTTCACACGTGGAAAGCGCAACTGCAGTTTGTTTCTTGCATTGCCAGGTCACCAACCTTTCACCTAAAAATTGACATCCTCCTGATGTAGATTTGTTGTTGATTTTGCAACCTGCATAATCTGAATCACTATATGCTACAAGATCAAACTTGTCTTCGTTCGAATACCAGATGTCGAGATTTGGAGAATGTAACAGATAATGAAGAATTCTTTTGGCAGCTGTAAAATGAACTGTATTCGAATTAACTTGATAACGAGCACACAGACATGTTCCGACCATAATATCCAGCCTAGATGCAGTGAGATACATGAGCGATCCGATGATTGCTTGATAGTATGTAGGATCAACAAGCTCCCCTTCACAGTCTAATGAAATACCATGATTTACAGCTAGCGGGGTTGACATAGGATGTTCTTGAGTCATATCGAAAAGTTCGAGTATATCATTTAAATACTTTGCTTGATAAAGAAAAATTCCATTATCTGTCTGTTCGACTTGCAATTTACTGTTAGAAAGCGAGAGTAGCTGTCGGTGCTAGTTCCCTTTCTAACAAGCTGACCGAAATAGCGGCCCCCAATTTGCTCATTTCGAATTCGTCGTTCATAACCTACTCGAACTCATCGATGAGTTCCTGCTTAGTAGAACCGAAAATAATGTCGTCTACATAGATCTGGACTAAAATGATATCATCATCTTTAAACTTCGTGAACAGAGTACAATCTATCGTGCCTATTTGATAACCTTTTTTGATTAGATAACTAGACAAACGTCCATACCAAGCTCTTGGGGCTTGATGTAAACCATATAGGGCTCTTCGTAAATGGTAAACTTTGTCAGGATGAAGATGATCTTCAAAACCCGGTGGTTGATTGAAATATACTCTTTCATTTAGCTTGCCATAAAGAAATGCACTCTTGACATCCATTTGAAACACTTTGAACTTCATAAATGAAGCAAAAGTCAAGAAAATGCGAATAGCTTCCAATCTGGTAACATGAGCAAAAACTTCATCATAATCAAATTCAGGATCTTGCAGATAACCTTTAGCAACTACTCTTGCTTTGTTACGGATAACATTACCATCTTCATCAAACTTGCACTTCCAACCCATTTGAGATCAATTACTTTAGCACCATGCAGCATAGTAACTAGCTTCCAAATATCTAAACGATGGAATTGCTGAATCTCTTCTTGCATTGCCATGACCCAATCAACATGCTTCAAAGCTTCCTTTGTTGTCTTTGGCTCTATTATAGAAATATGACATGAGTACTTATAGTATATGCAGCAGTAACTGTCATATGAGTATCAACTTAACCATCAAACTGAACTTGCCTTCTTGTTCTAACACATGCATTTGGATCTCCAATAATATTCTCTCTAGGATGAGCAATTGTAGTTCTGGGAACTGGTTGTGCGGGAACAGGTATCTCAGGTTGTAAGTTTGTAGTATCTGAAATGACCCGTCCTAATCCATAAGAACGAATACAATAACATATGATTACATTGCGAGGTATTTGACCTCTATATGATACATTTTACAAACATTGCATTCGTTTTAAAAGACAAACTTTCATTACATCGAAAGTTGACAGGCATGCATACCATTTCATAATATCTAACTATAAATGATCTAATCTGTCATTTACTTAATCATCTAATCTGTCATTTACTTAATCATAATCTTTACTGAACTCAACGACTTGAATGCAACGTCTTTTGAAATATGCCATGAATGATTCCAAGTAATATCTTTAAAATGAGCAAATGCACAGCGAAAGATTTCTTTCAATCCTGAGAATAAGTATGCTTTAAAGTGTCAACCAAAAGGTTGGTGAGTTCATTAGTTTATCATAATCGATCATTTTAAACATTTTAATAGACCACAAGATTTTCATTTCCATTTCTCATAAATATACGTCCCATGCATAGAGACAAAAATCATTCATATGGATTGAACACCTAATAATCGACATTTACAAGATGCATATAGAATATCCCCATCATTCCGGGACTCCCTTCGGACATGATAAATTTCGAAGTACTAAAGCATCCACAACAACGGATGGGGTTTGTTAGGCCCAATAGATCTATCTTTAGGATTCGCGTCAATTAGGGGCTCGGTTCCCTAATTCTTAGATTACCAGGCTAAAAGGGGCATATTCGGCTTCGATCCATTCAACCATATAATGTAGTTTCGATTACTTGTGTCTATTTCATAAAATATTTATAAAAGCGCATGTATTCTCAGTCCTAAAAATATATATTGCAAAAGCATTTAAAAAGGTAGCAAATGAAACTCACTATACTGTATTTTGTAGTAAAAATACATATGACGGCATTGAACAACTGAACAATGCAGGGTTGGCCTCGGATTCACGAACCTATATCAAGTATATATATTAACACATATAATATCAATCAACTAAGTTTATTTATATTTTATAATGTATTAAGATTAATATCTTTATTTATATACTTATATGTAATATTATGGTGTTTGTAATAAATATATCTTAATATAAAAAATATTTATTTGTTATAATAATATCGTTAATATGAAAAGTGATAATAATAATGATGATAAATTTAAGAATTATATTAATTTTATAATAATAATAGTAATAATAATACTAATAATAATAATAACTATGATAATAATAATAATACTAATATTTATATTAATAACTATAATGATGATGATGATAATAATAATAATAATAATAATAATAATAATAATAATAATAATAATAATAATAATAATAATAATAATAATAATAATAATAATACTTATAATTCCTTAAATCATGACTTTTATTATAATTATATTCATAACCAAATCTTTATATCTTCTTAATCATAATCATCTCATAATCATATTAAATAACTGAATCATAATACTCATAACATTATAATTATAATTATATCCAACATTATTTTCATCAAGCTTTTAATTTGTAATAATAATAATACTTGTATTAATAGTAATAATAGTAATAATATATATAAGTGATGAGATTTATACCATACGATATCGTCATGGGTTCATGTATCATTATTGATGACATCATCATCATCATCATCATCATCATGTATTCGTTTGTCATCACCGTTATTATTTCATGTATCAGCTAACATCCTTAAACTCATGATCACCACATCATATTCATGTCCATCATCATATTTCCTAGCTATCATCATTCTTATACTCATCACTCATCATTCGTTTCTAATTAAAATTGGGCTTCGGCAACAACAGGAATCCAAAACACATCGGTCCACTACTTACTTAATCAAGCCCAATAATTAAATCGAGTTCAAGGCCCAATATGAAGGAGTCGAATTTAACTAAAGGTTTTTTTTACAGTTTCTATTGAAGAAAAGGGGTTCACGTACAATAAGCATCCTATCCACAATTTTTCTTTTAAACCGACAAAAGCAATAATAATGATATAGCAGCAGCTGCAGTCTGATTCAACATAATTGGATCGTCACCATTGTTTTCTAAATTTCATAGATCACGTGATATTAAATCTTATTTCTTCTTTATTTCACCATTATTCAACTTCGTTCACGTATTCGTAAGACAGGAACATGAGCTGCAGGTAATCGAAACAGAAATCAAATGAAGATTTGATGATGGATTCTGGTTTGTGACTTAAAAAGATGAGAGAGAGTGGGAATAAGAGAGAGAGAGAGAGAGAGAGAGAGAGAGAGAGAGAGAGAGAGAGAGAGAGAGAGAGAGATGGTAACGGAGGTCGTGAAGGTGGTGTAGGGTGGTTACATGGTGGTGTCGATTAAATGGAAGAGAGTGGTGATGATGAAGGTTTCATTTTAGTTGTAGGAAGTGTGGTCTCCGGTGATTGATTCAATAATAAACAGAGAACATATACGTTCGTATTGGTTTGATGATGGGATTTAGTTGTGGGTTGTGGGTTTCAAGAGAAAGATATAGGTGGTGGTGTTGGGTTTAACCTCGAACAGGAAAATGAATCAAACGATTGTAGCAGTCTATAGTCATATCAATATGCAGCTTACGATGAATGGTGGGATTTTCTTGTCGATGGGAAATAAAGCAAGTAGATGTAGAAGATGGTTGTTTAGTTAGATGTGATAGTGGTGATTATCTGAGTCGAGTGATTGTAGTACATAAATATAAATAGCAGGAGTAGCTCGATCTATGATGGTTGTTTAACGAAGGTGGGGTGATTCTTGCTTCAAAAAGAAAACAGAAATAGGATAGTGGCCATGAGTGGCAAAGAGGCGATCAATAGTAACAGTCAATGATGATGGTTATGTAAATGAAATAGAAAATTTAAAATGGTTTGATGGGGTGGTCCGTAGGTGGCTTTGGGTTTGGATGTTTGCAGCGAATCATAATCAGAAACAGGAAGTAACCAGCAGCATGTGAAGTGGTTTAGATGTTGAAGGTGGTGGCAACGAGGGTGGTTGTTTATCGATCATCGATAATGCATTTTGTTTCATTTGTATAGTACATTTCCCTTTCATCATCAAACACCCAATGACCATGAAACAAGTTACACTTGTTGTGTTCATCGGTTGAGTTTGCTTGCGTTGTAACTGGATTAACTAACCGGAGATCGGAAAACTTTACAATATTGAGATGAGTTGTGATTAGAAGGGCTTAAGTTATAGATGAAAAGATGAATTGTTTTGAGTTGATGAGGATGTAGGGTGACGGTTCTTGGAACTTAAACTAGAAAATGGTTTAATTGATTCCATATCCTTTGGGTTTAAGATGTATATGTATGCACAAATAAAGTAGCACAGTATCCACTAATAATTAAGTATACACATGCATTCACACGAAATATAAAATTAATTAGAGATTGTAATCAATCATAAACAGTGTTTAAATAGTAATATTAATATAATATAAATTTCACATGAATCACAATGGGCGCATTCAATAACAGTTCAGCAGCCTCTACCGACAGTTTTATTAGGAATAGTATTTCATACTCCGCTGTTATCAGTGGCGGATAAAGGTCTTTAGAAAAATCCCATATTTTTATAATAATTATCTTTATTTATTTTGGTCATTATGGTATAAAATTCGATCATTAACTATTAAATAAAAATTACATTAATTATTCACTCCCAACTCCAAATAAAATATGAAAAGTTTTAGAATTCAATAAATAGTTCCTAAATACATTTTTAATAAGCCTAAAATTTATATTACTCATTTTAGGATCACCGTTATTTTAAAATAATATAAGTTCATATTTTACTTGTTTAATATCAATCGGAACATCAAACGAGTATTACAATCATTTAATATTTATTTTTAATATACTTTATTTATATATAGATATGTTTTAAATACTAATTATTGTAATATCCTATTTTTGTTTTATTAATTTTTAATAACAACAACATATAATACTTCAAATTATATTTTGAATTATTATTTATATACATACACACATATCTATTTACAATTAATTGTTCTTGAATCGTCGAGAGCAGTCGAAGGTCAAATGATTTCATAACATAGTTCAAAGATTTTGAAATTCAATTTAGTAGACTTTGCTTATCATGTCGAAACCATATAGAGATTAAGGTTAAATTTGGTCAGAAATTTCCGGGTCGTCACAGTATCACCAATATCTTCATGATTATCAGAATTCTCACTTGAAATATCAGATTCGCAGGTATCGTACACTGGATCAACGTCTTGATCTGAATCTTGAACTGGTTCATCGACAGTGGGTAATGGAGTTGGAGTTGGAGTTGGAGTAGGTGCAGATACTTCTGGTTCATTTTTTAAATCAAACAGCATTTGTAACTTAACTTCATTCTCCGTCTGATCTGGAGCAAGATTGAATGAGTCGATCAGCTCATCATAGTTATAAATTCAAGGATGACTTTTTGGAGCATTATTTATATGATTCCTCTGGACATCAACTTCAGACCATTCTTCAACACATCTTGTCTCATTGTTGAAAACTCACTTGTTAGGAGAACTATACCCAAGAAACACTCCAGTAATCACTTTTGAATCAAACTTACTTCCTGGTTTTCTTTTCAAGATGGTACATGGTGCACCAAATGGTTCTAGATTCTTCAAAGATGGTTTTCTCTCATGCAATAGCTCATAGCAAGTTTTACCCAGTTGTTTAACAGTCAGAACTCGATTCATAGTGTAACACGCATGTACAACAGCTTCACTCCAAAAATGAACAGGTAACGATGAAT
The DNA here is from genome assembly GCF_046630445.1 of Rutidosis leptorrhynchoides. NCBI lineage: Eukaryota > Viridiplantae > Streptophyta > Magnoliopsida > Asterales > Asteraceae > Rutidosis > Rutidosis leptorrhynchoides. The sequence goes on along the minus strand of NC_092333.1, from coordinate 263,911,559 downwards.
CTGCTAGCATTGTTCTAGCTGTCTCGATCAATACTCTATTCTTTCTTTCAGCAACACATTCATCTGAGGAGCGTATGCGGAACTGAACTGCATATTGATACCTTTTTCAAAACAGAAACCTGTAAGATACTGATTCTTGAATTCTGTACCGTTGTCACAACGAATCTTTCTTACCTTTAAATTGAAACCTGTCTCTAATCGATTGATTAGCACTTTCAAGTTTTCAAACATATCGGACTTCTCTTTCAAAAATATTACCCAAGAAAATCTTAAATAATCATCAGTTACTGCCAGACAATACTTACTTCCATCTATGCTTTCAAAACAAATTGGACCGAAAAGATTCATATGTAACAATTCAAGTGGAGCAGAGTTTGGATTATACTTCACCAGTTTATGAGCTTTCTTGCTCTGCTTACCCTTCTTACACGGAACACATGTTCCTGGAATCTGAAAAGATCGAAGATCAACAACTTCTACAAGATTGTTGTGGACAAGGTGATTCATTTTCTGAAAACTTAAATGACCCATGCGTTTGTGCCAAGTAATAGAATCTTGTTCAGTCGCTTTAGAAACAAAAGCTTGATGATGTTCAGCAGTTGAAGTAGAAACATTCATATCTAGCATATATAAATCAGCTTGTCTATGAGCCTTCATCAAAATCATTTCAGGAGGAATCACAAATTCAGGCTTCAAAATGTAGCTGAATTCATCATCAAATGCTACCTTGAAAGATTTTTCACAGATTTGTGAAACCGACAACAAATTATTTGCAAGCTCTTGACAATAGTTCACTTTGACGAAACCAACTTTCTCATTCTTCAATAAACCTTGAGCTGAAATGTGACCTCCTTTATCTCCAGCAAAAGCTACATAACCTCCCTTAATTGGGTGTACATACTAAAGAAGAGATTGCTGCCCAGTTATATGCCTCGAAGTGCCGCTATCCACTATCAAGGTGTTGTTTGCAGGTACCCTGGTTCCCTGGACATCACATTAAGAGAATTAATTGATAATGGGAACCCACGCCCGGACGGCAGTAGGTTGTCCATTAACACCCATATCTTGAAATTCCATCCATTTCCCATTTGAGTCCGGTGGAATCTCATCATTAGAAACCGAAAACTTAGACAGTTTAGAAGTAGAAATATTGCTCTTTTGGTTTTTCACATTTGCTCATTTTCAGAGCGATTCACTCGTGGTCTGGTACGAGAAAATTATTTTCGACGACTAGCTTTTTGCGAAGGTGATCGTGCCTTTGGTTCAAAAGCTTTACTATGATCACTTGATTTGGCAACTCTTGCCTCAGTATCCTATTTAGGAACCTTAATCTTCACAGGAGAAATTGACCTATTGAATTTCTTTCTCTTATACTCTCCATAGACAACATTTGTCGTATGATTTTTACCACAAACTTCATCATTAACAGGTGAACCTGTTTTATGAGCATAAGATAATATGTGATCATCATATGTGAGGTCAATCTTCTGTCTGGGTGATCTATATCTTCTAGGACAATTAGCAGCAATATGTCCAAAAATAGCACAATTAAAACATTGATGAAACTCCCTATGTCCTCTAAATTCATACACATTATTAGAGTTTGAAGATGACGGATCTTGTGTTCTTACAAATACAGGAAAATCATTTGTTTTATTTCTTGGGACAGGCTTAGGTGTAACAGGAGGAACCGGTCTGTTAACAAATCTAGGATTTCTTAAAATTTTAACAGGACCTTTCGGTGTTCTAACTCTACTTGTCTTAGAGTTATCTCCTAACCCAGTTTTCCTATCTTCCTCATGATCTAGAGCACCTTCAGTAGTATCATCAGAAGTTGTATTCTTAGTTGAACTACATTTTTTATTCTTTTCAACATAATCTTCATAACTAGGAAGGATACAATCTTCTGATCGATCGTCAACTACGTTGGCATTAAAAAATGTGTTCTGAAAAGGAGGAGATGCAGAACTATATCCAATACCCTTGCCCTTGGTGTCATTAAGTTCCACCATTAATGCATTCCATTGTGACGCACTTGCCCAACACTTCATATTAATTGAATTTGCTTCTAAATCAGCTTTAACGCATTCATTTTCTTTCTTTAGTTCATTAATTGTGTCAACACATTTAATTAAAGCTTGATTTATGTCAAAGTTATAACATTTAAGATCGTGAAGTTGTTTTTTATAAACTTTGATCTGCTCTTTCAACTCATTTTCAACCTTAGTGGTCACATGGTCTGCGTGCCATTTTTCTCTCATCTCCGCATATGCCTTTGTTAAATTATCTATTGTTATCTTAGATTCAGCGCATTTAACACATTCAATAAGAGTAGATGGATCAGAAGATACCTGTTGAACGTTATTTGATGAAGAAGTCTCAGCCATAAATGCAAAGTAATTTGTCTTCTTCCCATCATCGAGCTCATCTTCTAATTCTGACGAGTCTGTAAGGAACTCTGATGTATAAGCATCTTTACCCAAATTAATCTGTTCAAGTCTATCTCAGATATCCTTAGCTCTTGTCAAACCAGAAACCTTTTCAAGATCACTCCCTGATAAGCACATCTTTAGTAAGTCAACTGCTTGCTTATTCAATGCTTCAAAATCTGTTTGATCTACTCTAGTATGATCAGTTTCATTTTCAACCTCTGAGTCTGACTTCTTGTTTGAATCATCAACTTCTGTACTTACACTCTCAAGATCTGAACCTTCACCCATAAGAACTAACATCTCCAATTCAACAACAAACATTCTACCCCATTCTTCTAGTTCCTTATCAGCATCAACCAATATCTCTTCACTTTGATCAGCTTCTAGACTTTCTTCAAACACTGAGGTATCACCATATTTATCCTTCCAACTGTTGAAGTAGAAGTCCTCTGACGATGTTGGTGAAACACTTCCAGATTCAGGTGTACGAGGAATTGAATCACGTGCCTTCTTGAATTTGTCTTTAACCTATTTCTGAATCTTCTCTTTCTGAATTGTTCGAGATAATCTTTCAGCTCTTTCAACACGAGCAGTCAGCTTCTCAACTAAATTCTGATCTATAAAACAATCTGCTTCAGATTCAGTAATCTTTGCCATGTTAGCTTTAGGTTGTTGATCATCTACATTCAATTTGATAGACCAATCATCATCATCTCCATGAACGACAACTAAAGTTTTGTTAGGAGTCTCAGCTATTTCAGCTTCATTTACTTTATCAGTAATGTAGATCTCACGCTTTGTAGTTTGACTCTGAGAATTGTAGTTCTGATTCTTGAACGGATTACGATTACCCTGCTTCTTCTATTTTGTGCACTGTCTTGAAAAATGATCTAATTCTCCACAGTTGTAACAAGTAACAGTATTCATATCAAAACCAAGTTTTGTATCTTTGGTTAGACTGATCAATTTTCTAGTTCGCTCTTCGTAATCTCTTGCTCTTCTCACAAGATTTGCCATACCCTACATAATATCCATCTTTTCTGCTTCAACTTTATCAAGTTGATGATAATCTTCCGTTGTTAGATGAATGTTACCCACACGGCCATCAAGATAACTATCATAAGAATTAAACAAGCTTGACAGTAAAGCTATATCTTCACTAATCGTTTCTTTCCCAACTTTCCTTATGTTTTCAATCTTAAGTACAGAAAGAACATCTGATGCAGTCGGTGTAGATGACTCTGTAGTGTTGGAAGTAGGTTGTGATTGAGTATTGAGAGAACATGGTGAAACTTGTGGTGGATACGAAGGTTGTTGAATAGGTGCACTGCTAACATTCAAACCATACATATTCTGATTGTTCGTAGCAAAAGCTGTTTAAAATGGTGCATGAGCTGACTTAGAGAGTGTGTAACCATTTGGACAATACATTTTCGTGTCTTAAACTTGTTTAGACCTCTTGACTTTGTTTAACAACTCTAATTCTTCTTCCTGAAGTCTTGCAATAAACGAGTTTACTGTAGCAGTAGCAAGTTCTCCACTGGTTTTCATAGTTAATACAAAACCATTCCATTCTAAAGGTAATGCTCCAGCTAGACATGTTACTTTGTCTTTTTCAGCAATTGTCACATCATGCTTGTGTAGTTCAGCTAGAAAATGACGATATCTTTTAACCAATTCCGTAATAGATTCTCTGACTTGCCAGTGAAAATGATCAAACTCAGCTTTCAACTCAAAACCTTTTCTAGTTCTGTAAGATGTATTTCCTTCATTGGAAGTATGAAGTGCTTCCCATATCTTCAATGAGTTATCATGACACAGAAAATGATGGAAAATTGGACCATCAAGAGCACTTGTAAAGTTACAGTACATCTTTTTCTCCAAGTTATTGAAATATCCTGTTCATATTGATTATAAACGTTCCATATTAATTGATTTCGTTGCGAGGTTTTGACCTCTATATGAGACGTTATTCAAAGACTGCATTCATTTTTAAAACAACCATAACCTTTATTTTATCAATAAAAGTTTCAAAAGCATTATGTAGATTATCAAATAATGATAATCTAAAATATACTGTTTACACATGACCATTACATAATGGTTTACAATAGAAATATATTACATCGACATATGTTTCTTGAATGCAGTTTTTACATAATATCATACAAACATGGACTCCAAATCTTGTCCTTATTTTAGTATGCAACAGCGGAAGCTCTTAATATTCACCTGAGAATAAACATGCTTTAAACGTCAACAAAAATGTTGGTGAGTTATAGGTTTAACCTATATATATCAAATCGTAACAATAGACCACAAGATTTCATATTTCAATATACATCCCATACATAGAGATAAAAAACATTCATATGGTGAACACATGGTAACCGACATTAACAAGATGCATATATAAGAATATCCCCATCATTCCGAGACACCCTTCGGATATGATATAAATTTCGAAGTACTAAAGCATCCGGTACTTTGGATGGGGTTTGTTAGGCCCAATAGATCTATCTTTAGGATTCGCGTCAATTAGGGTGTCTGTTCCCTAATTCTTAGATTACCAGACTTAATAAAAAGGGGCATATTCGATTTTGATAATTCAACCATAGAATGTAGTTTCACGTACTTGAGTCTATTTTGTAAATCATTTATAAAACCTGTATGTATTCTCATCCCAAAAATATTAGATTTTAAAAGTGGGACTATAACTCACTTTCACAGATTTTTACTTCGTCGGGAAGTAAGACTTGGCTACTGGTTGATTCACGAGCCTATAACAATATATACATACATATCAAAGTATGTTCAAAATATATTTACAATACTTTTAATACATTTTGATGTTTTAAGTTTATTAAGTCAGCTGTCCTCGTTAGTAACCTACAACTAGTTGTCCACAGTTAGATGTACAGAAATAAATTGATAAATATTATCTTGAATCAATCCATGACCCAGTGTATACGTATCTCAGTATTGATCACAACTCAAACTATATATATATTTTGGAATCAACCTCAACCCTGTATAGCTAACTCCAACATTCACATATAGAGTGTCTATGGTTGTTCCGCAATATATATATATATATATAGATGGGTCGACATTATAGGTCGAAACATTGTATACGTGTCTATGGTATCTCAAGATTATATAATATATAATATAAGTTGATTAGGTCATGGTTGGAATAGATTTATTACTAACTTTCACGTAGGTAAAATGAGTAGTTTTTATCAATCTTGTTTTACTCGCCATTTCTTCGTTTCTAATCCGTTTTGAGTGATTCCAGTGGTCACGGTTTCGTATTGAACTTAACTTTATGAATCTAAATAGAAAAAGTATAAGTTTATAGTCGGAAATACAAGTTAAAAGTTGTTTTTGAAAGAGGTAGTCATTTCCGTCGAAAGAACGACATCTTGATGACCATTTTGAAAAACATACTTTCACTTTGAGTTTAACCATGATTTTTGGATATAGTTTCATGTTCATAAGAAAAAACATTTTTCCAGAAGTATAGCTTTTAAATCAAAGTTCTTCTTAGCTTTTAATTATCCCAACCAAAACAGCCCCCGTGTTTACTACGACGGCGTATATCCAGTTTTATGGTGTTTATCGTGTTTCTGGGTTTTAAATCATTAAGTTAGCATATCATATAGATATAGAACATGTTTTTAGTTGATTTTAAAAGTCTATTTAGAAGGATTAACTTTATTTGCGAACAAGTTTAGAATTAACTAAACTATGTTCTAGTGATTACAAGTTTATAAAGTTGAATAAGACAGCTTTTTATGTATGAATCGAATGATGTTATGAACATCATTGCTACCTCAAGTTCCTTGGATAAACCTACTGGAAATGAGAAAAACAATTTCAAGTAAGATTTCCACTCGAAATAAGATTATTATAGTTATAGAACTTGAATTAAAGTTTGAATATGATTATTACCTTGTATTAGAAAGATAACCTGCTGTAAGTAACAAAGGTTTCTTGATCTTGGATAATTACTTGGAATGGATTTAGAAAACTTGGAAGTAAACTTGCAATCTTGGAAGTATTCTTGATTTTATGAAACTAGAACTTTTGGAATTTATGAAGAACACTTAGAACTTGAAGATAGAACTTGAGAGAGATCAATTAGATGAAGAAAATTGAAGAATGAAAGTGTTTGTAAGTGTTTTTGGTCGTTGGTGTATGGATTAGATATAAAGGATATGTAATTTTGTTTTCATGTAAATAAGTCATGAATGATTACTCATATTTTTGTAATTTTATGAGATATTTCATGCTAGTTGCCAAATGATGGTTCCCACATGGGTTAGGTGAATCACATGGTCTGCTAAGAGCTGATCATTGGAGTGTATATACCAATAGTACATACATCTAAAAGCTGTGTATTGTACGAGTACGAATACGGGTGCATACGAGTAGATTTGTTGATGAAACTGAATGAGGATGTAATTGTAAGCATTTTTGTTAAGTAGAAGTATTTTGATAAGTGTCTTGAAGTCTTTCAAAAGTGTATGAATACATATTAAAACACTACATGTATATACATTTTAACTGAGTCGTTAAGTCATCGTTAGTCGTTACATGTAAATGTTGTTTTGAAACCTTTATGTTAACGATCTTGTTAAATGTTGTTAACCCAATGTTTATAATATCAAATGAGATTTTAAATTATTATATTATCATGATATTATGATGTACGAATATCTCTTAATATGATCTATATACATTAAATGTCGTTACAACGATAATCGTTACGTATATGTCTCGTTTCAAAATCGTTAAGTTAGTAGTCTTATTTTTACATATGTAGTTCATTGTTAATACACTTAATGATATATTTACTTATCATTTAACATAATTAACCAAGTGTATCAACATCTTAATATGATTCATATGTACCTAGTAAGACGTTATAACGATAATCGTTATATATATCGTTTTCGAGTTTCTTAATTTAATAGTCTCATTTTTATGTATATAACTCATTGTTAAAATACATAATGAGATACATACTTATAATAAAATCATGTTAACTATATATATAACCATATATATGTCATCGTATAGTTTTTACAAGTTTTAACGTTCGTAAATCACCGGTCAACTTGGGTGGTCATTTGTCTATATGAAACCTATTCCAATTAATCAAGTCTTAATAAGTTTAATTGCTTAACATGTTGGAAACACTTAATTATGTAAATATCAATTTCATTTAATATATATAATCATGGAAAAGTTCGGGTCACTACAGTACCTACCCGTTAAATAAATTTCGTCCCGAAATTTTAAGCTGTTGAAAGTCTTGACGAATCTTCTATAAATAGATGCGGGTATTTCTTCTTCATCTGATCTTCACGCTCTCAGGTGAACTCGGGTCCTCTACGAGCATTCCATCAAACCTTAACAATCGATATCTTGTTTTGTTTAAGTCTCTTAACCTCACGATCCATTATTTCGACGGGTTCTTCAATGAATTGAAGTTTTTCATTGATTTGGATTTCGTCCAACGGAATAGTGAGATCTTCTTTAGCAAAACATTTCTTAAAATTTGAGACGTGGTAAGTGTTATGTACAGCTGCGAGTTGTTGAGGTAGCTCCAGTTGGTAAGCTACTGGTCCGACACGATCTATAATCTTGAATGGTCCAATGTACCTTGGATTTAGTTTCCCCCGTTTACCAAATCGAACAACGCCTTTCCAAGGTGAAACCTTAAGCATGACCATTTCTCCAATTTCAAACTCTATATCTTTTCTTTTACTGTCCGCGTAGCTCTTTTGTCGACCCTGGGCGGTTTTCAATCTTTGTTGAATTTGGATGATTTTCTCGGTAGTTTCTTGTATTATCTCCGGACCCGTAATCTGTCTATCCTCCACTTCATTCCAACAAATTGGAGACCTGCACTTTCTACCATAAAGTGCCTCAAACGGCGCCATCTCAATACTAGAATGATAACTGTTGTTGTAGGAAAATTCTGCTAATGGTAGGTGTCGATCCCAACTGTTTCTAAAATCAATAACACATGCTCGTAGCATGTCTTCAAGCGTTTGTATCGTCCTTTCGCTCTGTCCATCAGTTTGTGGATGATAGGTAGTACTCATGTCTAGAACGAGTTCCTAATGCTTGCTGTAATGTCTGCCAGAATCTTGAAATAAATCTGCCATCCCTATCAGAGATAATAGAGATTGGTATTCCATGTCTGGAGACGACTTCCTTCAAATACAGTCGTGCTAACTTCTCCATCTTGTCATCTTCTCTTATTGGCAGGAAGTGTGCTGATTTAGTGAGACGATCAACTATTACCCAAATAGTATCAAAACCACTTGCAGTCCTTGGCAATTTAGTGATGAAATCCATGGTAATGTTTTCCCATTTCCATTTCGGGATTTCGGGTTGTTGAAGTAGACCTGATGGTTTCTGATGCTCAGCTTTGACCTTAGAACACGTCAAACATTCTCCTACGTATTTAGCAACATCGGCTTTCATACCCGGCCACCGAAAATGTTTCTTGAGATCCTTGTACATCTTTCCCGTTCCAGGATGTATTGAGTATCTGGTTTTATGAGCTTCTCTAAGTACCATTTCTCTCATATCTCCAAATTTTGGTACCCAAATCCTTTCAGCCCTATACCGGGTTCTGTCTTTCCGAATATTAAGATGCTTCTCCGATCCTTTGGGTATTTCATCCTTTAAATTTCCCTCTTTTAAAACTCCTTGTTGCGCCTCCTTTATTTGATTAGTAAGGTTATTGTGAATCATTATATTCATAGATTTTACTCGAATGGGTTCTCTGTCCTTCCTGCTCAAGGCGTCGGCTACCACATTTGCCTTCCCCGAGTGATAACGAATCTCAAAGTCGTAATCATTCAACAATTCAATCCACCTACGCTGCCTCATATTCAGTTGTTTCTGATTAAATATGTGTTGAAGACTTTTGTGGTCGGTATATATAATACTTTTGACCCCATATAAGTAGTGCCTCCAAGTCTTTAATGCAAAAACAACCGCGCCTAATTCCAAATCATGCATCGTATAATTTTGTTCGTGAATCTTCAATTGTCTAGACGCATAAGCAATCACCTTCGTTCGTTGCATTAATACACAACTGAGACCTTGCTTTGATGCGCCACAATAAATCACAAAATCATCATTCCCTTCAGGCAATGACAATATAGGTGCCGTAGTTAGCTTTTTCTTCAATAACTGAAACGCTTTCTCTTGTTCATCCTTCCATTCAAATTTCTTCCCTTTATGCGTTAATGCAGTCAAGGGTTTTGCTATTATGGAAAAGTCTTGGATGAACCTTCTGTGTTTCGGAGTTTTTGGGGTTTCCCACTTTTTAACAGTTTCTATCTTTGCCGGATCCACCTTAATACCTTCTTTGTTCACTATGTGACCGAGGAATTGAACTTCTTCCAACCAAAATGCACACTTTGAAAATTTAGCGTACAATTCTTCCTTCCTCAATACTTCTAACACCTTTCTCAAATGTTCACCGTGTTCTTGGTCATTGTTTGAGTAAATAAGTATGTTATCAATGAAAACAATGACAAACTTGTCAAGGTATGGTTCACACACTCGGTTCATAAGGTCCATGAACACAGCTGGTGCATTAGTTAAACCAAACGGCATGACCATAAACTCGTAATGACCGTAACGTGTTCTGAAAGCAGTCTTTGGAATATCATCTTCTTTCACCCGCATTTGATGATACCCGGAACGTAAGTCAATCTTTGAATAAACAGATGAGCCTTGTAGTTGATCAAATAAGTCATCGATTCTCGGTAGTGGGTAGCGGTTCTTGATGGTAAGTTTGTTCAACTCTCGGTAGTCGATACACAACCTGAATGTACCATGTTTCTTCTTGACAAACAAAACAGGAGCTCTCCACGGTGATGTGCTTGGTCGAATGAAACCACGCTCTAAAAGTTCCTGTAATTGGCTTTGCAGTTCTTTCATCTCGCTGGGTGCGAGTCTGTAAGGAGCACGAGCTATTGGTGCAGCTCCTGGTACAAGATCTATTTGAAATTCAACGGAGTGGGGGTAATCCCGGTAATTCTTTCAGAAATACATCGGGAAATTCTTTTGCGACGGGAACATTATTGATGCTCTTTTCTTCAGTTTGTACTTTCTCGACGTGTGCTAGAACAGCATAGCAACCTCTTCTTATTAGTTTTTGTGCCTTCAAATTACTAATAAGATGTAGCTTCGTGTTGCCCTTTTCTCCGTACACCATTAAGGGTTTTCCTTTTTCTCGTATAATGCGAATTGCATTTTTGTAACAAACGATCTCTGCTTTCACTTCTTTCAACCAGTCCATACCGATTATCACATCAAAACTCCCTAACTCTACTGGTATCAAGTCAATCTTAAATGTTTCGCTAACCAGTTTAATTTCTCGATTCCGACATATATTATCTGCTGAAATTAATTTATCATTTGCTAATTCGAATAAAAATTTACTATCCAAAGGCGTCAATGGACAACTTAATTTAGCACAAACATCTCTACTCATATAGCTTCTATCCGCACCCGAATTAAATAAAACGTAAGCAGATTTATTATCAATAAGAAACGTACCCGTACTAAGCTCCGGGTCTTCCTGTGCCTCTGCCGCATTAATATTGAAAACTCTTCCGCGGCCTTGTCCATTCTTGTTCTCCTGGTTCGGGCAATTTCTAATAATGTGGCCCGGTTTTCCACATTTATAACAAACTACATTGGCATAACTTGCTCTGACACTACTTGCTCCGCCATTACTCGTTCTGACACCATTTGTTCCTTTCGTTCTGTTAACCCCTGGTCCGTAGACCTCACACTTCGCCGCGCTATGACCATTTCTTTTACACTTGTTGCAAAATTTGGTGCAGAACCCCGAGTGATACTTTTCACACCTTTGGCATAGCTGCTTCTGATTATTGTTGTTGTTGCGGTTATTATTGTTATTGGGCCGTTTGTTGTAGTTGCGATTGATGTTGCGATTGTTGGGATAGTTGTTGCGATTATTGTTGTAATTGCTGTTGTTGTTGTATTGGTGATTCTTATCACCGTTTTCCTCCCACTTTCTTTTGACTTGCTTTACATTGGCCTCTTCAGCAGTCTGTTCTTTAATTCTTTCTTCAATCTGGTTCACTAGTTTGTGAGCCATTCTACATGCCTGTTGTATGGAGGCGGGCTCGTGTGAACTTATATCTTCTTGGATTCTTTCCGGTAATCCTTTCACAAACGCGTCGATCTTCTCTTCCTCATCTTCGAACGCTCCCGGACACAATAGGCATAATTCTGTGAATCGTATTTCGTACGTAGTAATATCAAATCCTTGGGTTCGTAACCCTCTGAGTTCTGTCTTGAGCTTATTGACCTCGGTTCTGGGACGGTACTTCTCGTTCATCAAGTGCTTGAATGCTGACCACGGTAGTGCGTAAGCATCATCTTATCCCACTTGCTCTAGATAGGTATTCCACCATGTTAACGCAGAACCTGTGAAGGTATGCGTAGCGTACTTCACTTTGTCCTCTTCAGTACACTTACTTATGGCAAACACCGATTCGACCTTCTCGGTCCATCGTTTCAATCCGATCGGTCCTTCGGTTCCATCAAATTCCAAAAGTTTGCAGGCAGCGAATTCTTTGTAGGTGCATCCTACACGATTTCCTGTACTGCTAGATCCAAGGTTATTGTTGGTATGTAGCGCGGCCTGTACTGCGGCTATGTTTGAAGCAAGAAAGGCACGAAATTCCTCTTCACTCATATTCAAGGTGTGTCGAGTATTCGGTGCCATTTCCTTCAAAATAGTCAAATGAAACGAGTTAATCATATAGAATATCAAGAGTAGTCAATAGTATTTCGTAGCGTAATATAAACTTATTTATAAAAGCTCTTTCTTCATATTAGCATTTTATACTCTTTAATTCGGGTAGTACCTACCCGTTAAGTTCATACTTAGTAGCTAACATACCATTTCAACTACTATAATTCTATATGAAAAACTAATCACAAAAAAAAATATATCATATTCAAACCTTTATACAATAACTTGCAAACTTACAATACCGCTATTTTACATATAGCATGAAATATAGCACATAAAACTTTGATACAAAGTAGTTGCAAAGATAATTCTAGTTAATAAATAAGGCGTTCAGCAAAGGCAACAAAGACACGTAATTCATACGTCCAGAAACAAGTCATGCATTCTGGTTTTACTAATACCACTTCCCATCCTTGGTCTTGTGGAACGTAACCGTTGTGACCGATAGTATGACAACGTGTTTTAACATCGTCAAAAGGACGAAGGTTACGTAATGACCAACAGTCTCGTAATAACCTAAAAACCTCATTTCTTACCCCAATTACCGACTCCGTCACTTGTGGGAACGTTTTGTTTAATAGTTGTAGTTCGATGTTCTTTTTCTCACTTTGGTGAGAAGCGAACATTACTAACCCGTAAGTATAACATGCTTCTTTATGTTGCATGTTAGCCGCTTTTTCTAAATCATGAAGTCCTATATTCGGATACATTGAGTCAAAATAATTTCTTAACCCGTTGCGTAAAATAGCATTTGGGTTCCCCGCAATATATGCGTCAAAGTAAACACATCGTAACTTATGGGTTTCCCAATGTGATATCCCCCATCTTTCAAACGAAAGCCTTTTATAAACCAAGGCATTCTTGGAACGTTCTTCGAATGTCTTACAAACTGATTTTGCCATAAATAGTTGTGCCGAGGAATTCTGACCGACTCTAGACAAGATTTCATCAATCATGTCTCCGGGTAAGTCTTCTAAAATATTGGGTTGTCTATCCATTTTGTGTTTTTATACTGTAAAATAGACAAGAGTTATATTCATAAAAGATACTTATTAATACAATCAATTTTTACATATATCGTAAAGCATAAGCACACTATATTACATATATTACACCGCACAAATACAACTATCTTATTCCGACTCACTCGTTTCTTCTTTTTCGAACTTGGTTCTTTTTGTTAAGTTTTTAGGGATATATGATGTTCCCCTAATACAAGCCGTCGTTTTCCACATTGGTCTAGAAAAACCTGGTGGTTTAGAGGTTCCCGGGTTATTGTTACAACTTAAGAAATACGGGTGTTGACGATACATATAAAGTTCATCGGGGTTGGAATCAGATTTCTCTATTTTTATGCCCTTTCCCTTATTGTCCTCTTTTTCCTTTTTAAATTCAGTTGGGGTAATTTCTATAACATCATCGGAATCCTCGTCGGGATCCGATTCATCGTAGAATTGGTAATCCTCCCAATATTTTGCTTCCTTGGCGGAAACACCGTTGACCATAATTAACCTTGGTCGGTTGGTTAAGGATTTTCTTTTACTTAACCGTTTTATTATTTCCCCCACCGGTTCTATTTCTTCTTCCGGTTCCTCCTCCTCCGATTCCGATTCTTCTTCCGGTTCCGATTCTTCTTCCGGTTCCTCTTCGGGAACTTGTGAATCAGTCCACGGATCATTCCAAATTACATTTGACTCTTCATTATTATTAGGTGAGTCAATGGGACTTGTATTAGAGGTAGACATCTATCACATAATATCAAACACGTTAAGAGATTAATATATCACATAATATTCACATGTTAAAAATATATAGTTTCCAACAAAATTTGTTAAGCAATCATTTTTCACGTAAACACGGTCGAAGTCCAGACTCACTAATGCATCCTAATAAACTTGATAAGACACACTAATGCAAAATTCTGGTTCTCTAAGACCAACGCTCGGATACCAACTGAAATGTCCCGTTCATATTGATTATAAACGTTCCATATTAATTGATTTCGTTGCGAGGTTTTGACCTCTATATGAGACGTTTTTCAAAGACTGCATTCATTTTTAAAACAACCATAACCTTTATTTTATCAATAAAGGTTTCAAAAGCATTACGTAGATTATCAAATAATGATAATCTAAAATATACTATTTACACACGACCATTACATAATGGTTTACAATAGAAATATATTACATCGACATATGTTTCTTGAATGCAGTTTTTACATAATATCATACAAACATGGACTCCAAATCTTGTCCTTATTTTAGTATGCAACAACGGAAGCTCTTAATATTCACCTGAGAATAAACATGCTTTAAACGTCAACAAAAATGTTGGTGAGTTATAGGTTTAACCTATATATATCAAATTGTAACAATAGACCACAAGATTTCATATTTCAATATACATCCCATACATAGAGATAAAAATCATTAATATGGTGAACACCTGGTAACCGACATTAACAAGATGCATATATAAGAATATCCCCATCATTCCGGGACACCCTTCGGATATGATATAAATTTCGAAGTACTAAAGCATCCGGTACTTTGGATGGGGTTTGTTAGGTCCAATAGATCTATCTTTAGGATTCGCATCAATTAGGGTGTCTGTTCCCTAATTCTTAGATTACCAGACTTAATAAAAAGGGGCATATTCGATTTCGATAATTCAACCATAAAATGTAGTTTCATGTACTTGTGTATATTTTGTAAATCATTTATAAAACCTGTATGTATTCTCATCCCAAAAATATTAGATTTTAAAAGTGGGACTATAACTCACTTTCACATATTTTTACTTCGTCGGGAAGTAATACTTGGCCACTGGTTGATTCACGAACCTATAACAATATATACATATATATCAAAGTGTGTTCAAAATATATTTACAATACTTTTAATACATTTTGATGTTTTAAGTTTATTAAGTCAGCTATCCTCGTTAGTAATCTACAACTAGTTGTCCACAGTTAGATGTACAGAAATAAATCGATAAATATTATCTTGAATCAATCCACGACCCAGTGTATACGTATCTCAGTATTGATCACAACTCAAACTATATATATATTTTGGAATCAACCTCAATCCTGTATAGCTAACTCCAACATTCACATATAGATTATCTATGGTTGTTCCGCAATATATATATAGATGGGTCGACATGATAGGTCGAAACATTGTATACGTGTCTATGGTATCTCAAGATTACATAATATACAATATAAGTTGATTAGGTTATGGTTGGAATAGATTTATTACTAACTTTCACGAAGGTAAAATGAGTAGTTTTTATCAATCTTGTTTTACTCGCCATTTCTTCGTTTCTAATCCGTTTTGAGTGATTCCAGTGATCACGGTTTTGTATTGAACTTAAATTTATGAATCTAAATAGAAAAAGTATAAGTTTATAGTTGGACATACAAGTTACAAGTTATTTTTGAAAGAGGTAGTCATTTCCGTTGAAAGAACGACATCTTGATGACCATTTTGAAAAACATACTTTCACTTTGAGTTTAACCATGATTTTTGGATATAGTTTCATGTTCATAAGAAAAATAATTTTTCCATAAGTATAGCTTTTAAATCAAAGTTCTTCTTATCTTTTAATTATCCCAACCAAAACAGCCCCCGATTTTACTACGACGGCGTATATCCAGTTTTATGGTGTTTATCGTGTTTCCGGGTTTTAAATCATTAAGTTAGCATATCATATAGATATAGAACATGTGTTTAGTTGATTTTAAAAGTCTAGTTAGAAGGATTAACTTTATTTGTGAACAAGTTTAGAATTAACTAAACTATGTTCTAGTGATTACAAGTTTATAACGTTGAATAAGACAGCTTTTTATGTATGAATCGAATGATGTTATGAACATCATTACTACCTCAAGTTCCTTGGATAAACCTACTGGAAATGAGAAAAATGGATCTAGCTTCAAAGGATCCTTGGATGGCTTGAAAGTTCTTGAAGCAGAATCATGACAAGAAAATAATTTCAAGTAAGATTTCCACTCGAAATAAGATTGTTATAGTTATAGAAATTGAATTAAAGTTTGAATATTATTATTACCTTGTATTAGAAAGATAACCTACTGTAAGTAACAAAGGTTTCTTGATCTTGGATGATTACTTGGAATGGATTTAGAAAACTTGGAAGTAAACTCGCAATCTTGGAAGTATTCTTGATTTTATGAAACTAGAACTTTTGGAATTTATGAAGAACACTTAGAACTTGAAGATAGAACTTGAGAGAGATCAATTAGATGAATAAAATTGAAGAATGAAAGTGTTTGTAGGTGTTTTTGGTCGTTGGTGTATGGATTAGATACAAAGGATATGTAATTTTGTTTTCATGTAAATAAGTCATGAATGATTACTCATATTTTTGTAATTTTATGAGATATTTCATGCTAGTTGCCAAATGATGGTTCCCACATGTGTTAGGTGACTCACATAGGCTGCTAAGAGCTGATCATTGGAGTGTATATACCAATAGTACATACATCTAAAAGCTGTGTATTGTACGAGTACGAATACGGGTGCATACGAGTAGATTTGTTGATGAAACTGAACGAGGATGTAATTGTAAGCATTTTTGTTAAGTAAAAGTATTTTGATAAGTGTCTTGAAGTCTTTCAAAAGTGTATGAATACATATTAAAACACTACATGTATATACATTTTAACTGAGTCGTTAAGTCATCGTTAGTCGTTACATGTAAATGTTGTTTTGAACCCTTTAGGTTAACGATCTTGTTAAATGTTGTTAACCCAATGTTTATAATATCAAATGAGATTTTAAATTATTATATTATCATGATATTATGATGTACGAATATCTCTTAATATGATCTATATACATTAAAGGTCGTTACAACGATAATCGTTACATATATGTCTCGTTTCAAAATCATTAAGTTAGTAGTCTTATTTTTACATATGTAGTTCATTGTTAATACACTTAATGATATATTTACTTATCATTTAACATAATTAAACAAGTGTATCATTATCTTAATATGATTCATATGTACCTAGTAAGACGTTATAACGATAATCGTTATATATATCGTTTTCGAGTTTCTTAATTTAATAGTCTCATTTTTATGTATATAACTCATTGTAAAAATACCTAATGAGATACATACTTATAATAAAATCATGTTAACTATATATATAACCATATATATGTCATCGTATACTTTTGAAAAGTTTTAACGTTCATGAATCACCGGTCAACTTGGGTGGTCATTTGTCTATATGAAACCTATTCCAATTAATCAAGTCTTAATAAGTTTGATTGCTTAACATGTTGGAAACACTTAATCATGTAAATATCAATTTCATTTAATATATATAAACATGGAAAAGTTCGGGTCACTACAGTTATACTCTTCACTTTCTTCCGAAGGCATATTATGCAACGTATATAATTCATTTGTAACAGGTGAACGTGGCCATTGAAATTCGGTTTCAATGTACTTTCAAAGCTTCGTGTCCTGACCATCAGACCAAATATTAAATCTCGACTTCCAAGTGGAATAGTTATCCATATTTATTAACCTCGGATATTTCGTACCACTTCCGGATTCACTCTCACTAAGGAGTAATCGTCGAGTCATATTCGTAATACTCTGAACTAACAGTGCAGCTAACGCATAATCGTTTGAATTAAACATATAGAAAAATAATACCAAAGGTAAACCGTGCGGTTCAGAAGATCAACCGTACGTTTGATAGTATCAACCATACGTGTCACTGATAAAGCGTACGTGTCACTAGTTAAGCATACGTGTGACTAAACTAATCAAAAGAACCAATAACCAAACCTCAGACGTGCGTGTCAGGATCACCCGTGTGATTACTCGTACGAGTCCCAGTCAACCGTTTGATCACTCGTGTGATCAGAATGTAGTCACTTAACCTAACAAGGTTATGCTAAATCGTGTGTGTGAGTTCACGAGTGATATCAACCGTCTGGTCAACCGCGCGATTGAGCCAAAAATTTTGCCCCACTCGTGTGACCTGCTGTTCACCCTAATTCACTCAAAAACTCTAGAAATTAATGTTAAACCTCAATTTCTTTGTCCACAAGCTGGATTAGCACTAAAATAACATAAACACGGTCTCTAATCACAATTACACACGTAAAAATGATTCCTTTTTTTTTTATCTAAATCACTCTTAAACTCAAAAACCCAAAATAACAAACTCTTTAATCACCAAAAATCACTAGATGATGTTGAAATCACAACCAACGCTCTGATACCAATGATGAAACATGACTAGGAACTTCGAAATTAACAGGTTTAATTCACACGAAGGAGGAATTAGTGAATCAAACCATTCTAGTGAATATGTGAAGCTTTTTGGGATTAAATTAGTCAAACCACAACAAGGATTGTGTGATTAGATTAATGCCTAGATCTGGAGTGATTTGGGTTGAGAGAATCGGATAAGGCTACCAGATCTAAGTGATGTGTGTGTAATGAGAGGCTTAACCTAAAATGAAGAACATAACACTTAAATACCCCTGCTGTTAAGTCAACCGCGCGAGTCAGCTGTCACTCGTATGAGTGATCTGTCTCAGCCGTGCGGGTGATCACTCACTCGTGTATATATACTCAGATTAGATTTGTGACTCAGCTCAGCTCAACCGTGCATATGAGCTTGTTAGCCGTACGAGTGAGACTTCACTCATACGTCTGACAGAGTCTAATAATGTCAGACATCCTTATCGCGTTCCTGCAGTACCTGTAACCACATATAAACATAGATAGGATAATAACGAGCGATAATGGTAGCCCATAAACTGAAGTACTAATCACAAACGTAAGCTAGAAGTCTAGGGACTTACAGAAAATGCATCAACAGCCAAAATCCGCATTTTCATCAGCATTTAACAAAGTCCTCATTAGGGTTGACATTGTTCTCAAATCAGTCATTTTAAAACACTTTAGCATGTCGTTAATGTATTTTGTTTGACAGATAAAAAAACCATTTGGTAATTGTTTAACTTGTAACCCCAAGAAGAAATTGAGCTGGTCAAGCATGCTCATTTCGAATTTGTTGGCCATAAGGTCACCGAATTCTTTGCATAAGACCGGGGATGTGGAACCAAAAATAATACCATCACCATAAATTTGAACCAAGAGAATGTGACCATGGTTTTTACGGATGAAAAGCGTTGTATCAATCGTTCTACGAGAGAAGTAATTTTCCAGTAAATACTTTGTCAAGGTCTCATACGATGCACGCGGTGCTTGCTTTAGATCGTACAAAGCTTTCTCCAAGTAGTAGACGTATTTTGGATGAATAGGATCGACAAAGCCTTCTAGCTGATAAACATAAACTTCCTCTTAAAGATTACCATTCAAAAAAGCAGTTTGACATCCATTTGAAACACCGTGAACATCATATGAGAAGCATAAGCAAGAAACAGATGAATAGGCTCAATCCTTGTAATCGGAGCAAATGTCTCATCATAATCAATGCCCTCTTGTTGTCCATATCCCTTGGCCAAAAGACGTGACTTAATTCTAACCACAACCCAATCAGAATCCTTCTTGTTCTTAAAAATCCACTTAATCCCTATAGGTCATTGATCTGCCAGTCTTGGAACTAATCGCCACACCTTCAAACGTTCAAATTGACCTATCTCTTCTTGCATTGTTGTCACCCAGTTTGGATCAAGTCAAGCTTGGGCAACCCAAGTTAGTTCAATCTTACTAGGAAAGGCAGTATATAAACACATATTCAAAGTAGCCCTTCGAGTTGATACTGGAGCAGTAGCATCATCAATAATAAGAACAATCAGATGACTTTTAGTCCATCGATTGGTATGTGGAAGAGATCCTACATCAGTGGCATCCATTAAAACATCAATCGTTGTTGACGACAAGCCATGATCCTCTTATTCTTATGTAACATTATCTAATGGGTTGGTTTGAGTTTCTGGAGAAACAACTGGAATTGTATTAAGTGATGGATCTTGAATAGTTTCAAGAGTATCATCAGGAGGTGAGAGGGAGGATGAGGAAGCAATAGGTGAATCAGTTGGTGTTGTATATTTATCATAGAGACTTGGTTGTGTCTCCACAGTAATTGATTATGTTGGTGATTCCGGTACGGCATGAACATCGAAGTTCCGTGGAGGAGAGTAAAGACTATCAAACAAGATATCCAGTTCCTCTGTAGTCACCGTAGGAACACCCTTCTTCGAGAAAATTGAGTTTTGCGCGGAAGAAGTAGTAGCCAGGTTAGGATCGTGTTTTGAACATAGTTGTTCAAAATCCATCCCCGATAACTCATCAAAATGAACATTAATAATTTCTTTTATTTTCTTTGTCCTTTTATGATAGACACGATATGCAATCTTGTTTGACGGTTAATCGAGAAATATGACCTGATCGCCATGAGGATCAAACTTTCCGAGGTTGTCAAAATCGCTAAGCACATAGCATATATAACTAAATACACGAAAATATTTGACATTCGGGCGTCTACCATATAGCAACTCATAAGGAGTCTTATCGAAACGTTTGTTTATGATACAACGATTTTGGGTATAACAAGCAGTTGAAATGGCCTCCCCCACATTTTCGGAGGTACTTTGGAGTAGGCAAGCATCTTTCGAGCTGCCTCTCACAACGTATGATTAAGTCATCCGACTACTCCATTCTGTTAGGTGGTTCTTGCAGCAGAGAACTGATGTTCAATGCCTTGGTCTTTCAAATAAGTATCAAGCAGGTTATTCTTAAATTCCATCCCATTATCAGTTCCAATGCTCTTAACATGTTTGTTAAAAGAGAGTTGAGTTTTCTTGATGAACTCAATGATAATGGCGGGTTTCAGATTTGGTCCTCAAAAGAAAAATCCATGTAAATCTAGTATACTGATCTACAATGACAAGCACATGTTTCTGGAGACTAAGGCTAGAAACCCTCATGGGTTCACATAACTCCATATGCAATAAATACAAAGACGATGAAGTATTTGGGATTTGCTTAAGCGGATGATTAGTCTGTTTCAGCTTTCCCATTCCACAAGATGGACACACATGATGCTTATCATATTGAAAGCTAGGAATACCATCAACAAAGTCTTTAGAGACCATTCGGTTGATACCCTTGTAATTCAGGTATGACATCCGGTGATGCCATAACCACGAATTTTCTTTTGTGGAACGAGTAGCCAAACACATGTTTCCATGTGTTGGTGCATCATTGAGGTCAATAGTGTATAGTGAAGCAAAACGTTTACCAACAAGGAGGTCATTTAAATCGGTGGATTGCACTGAGCATTGACGATGTTCGAAGAGAACTTTGAGATATCCATCGCAAAATTGGCTGAAACGAAACAAAATGCACCCTAAACTCTCAACAAACAAGACCCTTTTGATTGTTATGCCATTTTTCACATAATCTCCATAACCCGTTATCGCTGCAATCTCATTATTTCCAAATGTAACCATTCCTAGGAATTTCTCAACGTAATTGACAAGCAAAGATTTATCGCCCGTCATGTGCCGAGAAGAACCGAAGTCGATATACTAAACATAGACGTCAAAACCCTATAAACATTAAGTTTCCTAGAGTTTAGGTACCCAAAGTTTCTTGGGTCCTCTACGGTTAGTACCAGCAACAAACTTTGGATCACAAATGAATGTATCACGTAATGCATCATGCAATTTAGACGTTAAATCATCACTTAAAATCACATTACATGAATCATCATAAGCAATATCAAGTTTTACATGATCATCAGAAGTCTTAACACACAACTTATTCCAAGTAGATGTTTTGTTCACAGAAGAAAATTCAAATACATGTGATAACTTCCTAGGTCGACTAGCAGATTTCTTGTTTTGGTTTGCTACTTTCTTAGTCTCTGACTTAGAAACCCATACAGACTTGTAATTCAAGTTTGGATTATAAACTATGACACGAAAAACACCTTTGTTAGTGAGACGTCCAAACTGTTTAGTTGTCATTTGAGTAGATTTACTTTTCAAAATTTCCATTTTGATTTTACGTTCCTTTGCATCTAATGATACGCATATCCGCATGATCATGTATATTACGCATCCAAAGTCCTGACCCGCATACTAATTATCATTTAAGACATATGGTCTGGGTATAGCCGCATTCTATGCACCTATACCAATAAATGTGAGTTTCACATACTTGCATAAGGGTCCAGTATATTCTAGAAGAATGTACAATATAATTAATTCGGATTCTTTTCCTTAAATAACGAAAGTTAGTTGGGATGAGATCACATTTAAGTAGGAATAAAGTTCTATCGAAACCCTAATTCGTGAGCCTATAAATACATAACTCCCAAACCCTAAATAAAAAAAAAGTCTTGCTGATACGTAACACAGCATACACATCATCGTACGAACAAGCTTCATACGCTCATTTACGCAAAGACTTTCAGGTATGTTACAAACTACGAAACCTTCATGTCTTTGGGCCACTCAACCTCGTATGCTAGGTTGTTGGTGGACTCTCAAATCGGCCACCCTGTCGGAATCGAAACGATACCGATGTGGGTTATCCACGACTAAGGTCGGAGGTTCGAATATTGTTAGTCGTTGAACCCTTTTATGCACTCAAGCATATGTTCACCTTGACCTCGTGAAAATATGCTTCATCATTTGGCGCCATACGTGGGACCGGTTATATGAACAAATAAAATGGGGATTTACATTGTATGTAATTTATTATATGTTTTTTCCATAAATTATCTGTTTAAATTAATCAGTCACTTTCAGATTACTGGCATAATCAATGGGTGGCAACAAAGGTTCAAAGCTACATTTTTCAACACATCCAGGCCAACGAATGCCTGTAAACACAACAAAATCAGCATCCACACAGGCAGCAGAAGGGGAAAAAGCATCAAAACCCCCTTTAATAGAGGTTGTCATAATGGGGCCAAATAGCACTGAAAATCTAAAAATAGTTCCTCCAATGGTGGAAGAAGAAAGCGAGTGGCTACAAAGTGGTAGGGAAGATACGCCCCCGGAGACAGAAACTAGCTACATTCGTTTCAAAGAAACGGATACTGGAAAGAGTCCAGAAAAAATGATTTTTGGATCTCTAGCAAAACCTAGCTACATACGTCTCAAAGTAGGAGACGCTAGATACACAAAGTTTCTAGAAAGAGTGAGCTGTGAATCCCTAACAGACAATATTGCGTAAAAAGTAAAAACTATGTATGTAGGAACAATCCCAATTATCACAATCATAGAGTCAGAAATTAAAACTCTAAGGGTTACTCCAGCAAGTGCACAAGAAGAAATTAGGAGATTGGTTTTGAGAAATCTAGACGGTTCATACATAACAATAGCACCGATACAAGTAAAATCGACTTACACGTCACCACAGCCAAGCATATGTGAATTAAGGTAAACTCAGTGCAATCAAGGAGATGCACCTTATAATCCCCTGGAGCCAAGTAGTTCAAATAACTTCATATCACAATTACAGCAAGTTGCCCCTCCACATCTAGCGCAAGCACTTAATGAACCAGTGTGCTTTCAAGAGTTCATGCAAAATTGGTTCGCAGTAATGCAAGGGCAGAAAGCGAAACAATCTCTCGAGCAAGCTCCTACCACAAAAAAGTTTGCAGAGCACATAGTGAATCATCCATTTCTAGAAGCACCAGTAATACCATTAACATTAGGAACTTATGACGGACTATCAGATCTAGACGACTTCCTACAAAGATTTGAAGGAACTGCCAGAACACATAATTGGGGAGATGCAGTAGCATGTCACATGCTACCAATTGTGTTGCAAGGAGTGGCACTAGAGTGGTTTAATAATCTAACTCCCCGAAGTATAACAGGTTATGCAGATCTAAGATTTCAATTTTTACTTAACTTCCATAGTCTGCGCGCACGCAGATGGACTCATGTAGAGTGTCATGATATCAAGCAGAAACCCAAAGAATCTTTGGGTGAAATCATTGATAGGTACACAAAGGAGGTGGCTAAGATACCAGATCTGCCAGAGAGTCAAAAGGTGTCAGGTTTTATTCATTGCCTTGACAAAGAAAGACACCTATCTTTATTACAAAGGCTGCGGCAAAAAGTGTCGGAAACGTTCGCGGAAGCAATAAAAGAAGCGCATGATTATATGAGGGTGCAAGAAGATATAACGCAAACTTGCGGAAAAGGTTATACAGGCAAGAACAATGATGATGACCATCATCGTGACCAGGGTAAAGGCTCTGGATCAGCAAAACGGTATAGCAGCAGCAGTCCATTTAAAAGCGAAAGTTACAATAACAACAACAAATATCGTAAGTTCTGCAATAACATAGGAGGAAGCAGTCACAAAAGCAGAAATGCTCATGATGACAAATATGCAATCATAAAATATCTCAATAAAACACCAAAGGAAATACTCGCGACTGAGCTGGTATGTAAAACCTTCGAAGCCCCAACACCACTGCCGGATTACGCAAAGAAAGACAAAACTAATTTCTGAGACTCTCACGACGATTTCGGTCATGAAACTAATAAATGCAGGAAATTAATCGAAAAAGTGGTTGCGGAATTAAAAAAGGGAAGATTGCAGTACCTAAAGAAATCCGCTAAAGTAGAGGGTAACAAATCAAAACAGGAAAAGGAATACCCATGGCAAAGGAATAATGAAACGAAAGGGAAAGAGGTGGGAAAAACTATAAACATGGTAGTTGGCAAAAGCCTAGGAGCGGAGCTAAAAGAAGTAAAAGGTTGGGAAGACACGACAATCTCGTTCAGTGCAGATGAATGGCAGCAGCTCAATACACACGTAGTAATTAAAGGGCGCATCAAAAGCTGTAACCAGGAAATCAAAGGTCTATATGTTGACACTGGTTACGACATGGATATCATATATGAGCATTGTTACTTGTCGCTACCTAGATTCATCAAGTCACAGCTAAAGGAACAAACAATTAACTTGTACGATTTTGCTGGTGAACAAATCCCGTCGTTAGGAACAATCAGGGTCGAATTAGAGATGCGCGATGATAACAATGGTAAAAGAAGGAGAAATGTGGATGTTGAGTTCGCTGTGGTCAAGTCGAACGTTGAGTACAACGCGATGTTAAGCAGAAAGACCTTGCAAAAGTTAGGAGCCGTACCATCCATAATTCACGGTATATTAAGATTCCCAACAAAGTGGGGAATCGCAACGATAAAGTTTGAAGTGGAAATAAAAAAGGAAACGGGGAAAAAGGCACGGGACAGAGTCCCCAAAGTGCACAATTGGATGAACATCAAATATGTCAGGTATCCGAGGACGCACCGGTGCAGAATTGGGAAAATCTCAGAAAACATGTTGAAATGCTCTTTGTGATCCCAAGAACGAATGGCAAGGAGATACGAGTCTCTAGTATAAGCTCAATGCAAAAGCGCAAACCAATTAATAAAGGAAGAGGAACATCTGCGTGGGTAGAGAAATTATACAACGCAAAAGAGGACACTCATACACTTTGGGAAAGAGTGACTGAAGAGCGAGCTTTGACGATAAAATCAAAACAGACCAGTGTAAGCATTAATGAAACCAAATACGGGAGTGCGTATGGAAATAGCACCGTTGGAGATGTATATGGTTGTAAAAAATGAAACACTTGAAAAGTTTAGGGCAAAACAAAACGTGAGCGCTGGAAAGTCTCTTGGCGTCATTGAAACATGGTTGCCAAGCCAAGGAGGTTTGTGGCATTTAACACAACAACAATTGATTAATGGTTGGGACGAAGGAAAACACCAAATCAATAAGAAACCTCCGAAGATGATCCACGGATCATCAGATGCAAGTGAAAAAAAGTCAAAAGCAAAAATTAATATGCCACGAAAGGATAACTATTATAAAAGGCATTAAAGCAGTGAGCATGTCAGACTAATAGCGGTAAAGAACAAGGCATTCCACAAAAAACCCAAAATCTACGACAACAGGCGTAGCGAGTTCGGAAAATACGAGCACACGACAAGTGGTGCAGAGGATACTATTGTATCATTCCAAAAATATATGGTTATTAGGAAGAAAGACAAAGGGGCGTGTCATTTTGAAAGTAAGCTAGCAAAGTGCGCCTTGCATGCATAAATCTAGAAGGTGCAGAAAAGTGAAAAAATCAACAGTAGGAATGATCACCCAGATATCTGTTGAATTTTTGTCATACTTGGTATATTTTTATTAAGACCTTTAAGTTAAAGTATTTTTCAATAAATTCAGTCAATCAGTTTAAGCCAATAACGTTTGCATTTAAATTTAATTATTTACGCCCCAGGCCGACCAGGGATATACTCCGAATCTCAAGAGGCATAGTTTAGTTTGGTTACTAATGTTATTTTTAATGGTGACAGTAGTAAAACATTGGTTTGTTTCAAATGCTGGTACACCGCGCAAAACGGACACTTTCAAAGTCATGACTATAAAATACAAGTCATGACTCTTGAGATAAGCATTGGGTTGCTTTTAAAAATGGATTAGACATTGGATTGTCAATGCATACAAACACTTATAAAATTTTATAAAAGTCAAGAGTATAATATGTAAGCATTGGTTTGCTTTTTTAGCGCTTAGCATTGGGTTGCTAAGATGCAAGAATATAAAGATTATATGTGAATTGAGGGGTTGCTCCCGTCATACACAAATAGCATTTATTCAAAAGTTATAATGCACATACAAATGTAGGAATTTAAAAACCGCTTATAAACTTGCAAATAAGTACGAAAGCATATAACATAAATTTCAATATGAAAAGTACATAAGCAACAGTTACATACATCCAAAACAGGGCGCAAAAGCACTTACAACGTGCTGAGTAAAAGAAAGTACTACAAATTATATCGGCTTATGAGAAGGTGCTAATACCTACGAAGATAAATTCTACTCTTGCACGCAGTGATCAAAGGAATTACCTTCTATATAAATACTAATATAATAGGGGTGGCTTGGCTGGAACGTTGCCCTACACTAACCAGAATATACTATCCTCGCACGCAACGATCAAATGCATACCCTGCTTTAAACAGAAAACAAAAATATAATATAGGATGCGAAACCCTCAAGCTACCTGGCCCATCCCTCATTAGTTCAAAAGCAGCAGCTTGGAAGAGAACAACCTTCGTCCCTCCAATCCAAGCCGCAGATGAGCCTAAGCTAGCTCATCATTCACCACCTCGCGGGACGAATAGTCCATATTCTAGGCTAATTCCTCCAAGCGAGAAATTGTCATATTTGCTAACGCCGTACATGCTTTACTGCACTTCCCAGCGGCATCTTCAACTAACTCATTCGAAATGGGAACTGGAATAATATCCGGCACAGAAAGATTTGATTTAACAACATCCCAGAAAAGGGATCGCTCATAGGCACGCGAAGCAAGTATGTCCTGACCAAAAGAAATGCGAATACTTGGAGAAGCGAGGACATGCTTCACAATTTCGAGGAGACCCGACCTTAGAATCGTGTATTCAAACTTGATATTATCACGCTCACTAACAACTGCATCATGCTTCGCCGAATACTCATTCACTTGTTTCTTTAATTGGAAATTATCGGAATTTATTGTACCAAGTTGCAAAGACAAGTCATTTACTTGAGTCTCCAGATCAGCCCGAATGGCTTCCGAGCGATTAATTTGGTTCATTAAACGAAGACATTCACCCTCAAGGTGGGAATTCTTCTCCTCCACTTTCGAACGAGCAGCAACAGGCCAACTCCCTTTATTCACGAGAAAGATGTTTGTGACCAAGAATTAAGGAACTAGATTTCTGTTTTAAATGACTGATATCTTTTGCAAGATTAAACATTGTAGCATGTGTGTCAATGAAAAGATCTTGCTCAGGAGAAAGATGCTCAAACTTCGCAGTATGGTTGGAAGGGGCACAAGCGCCAAGATGCGAAAACTGTTGACTAAAGGTAGGCACAGATATTTTAAAAAATTCATCAAAATAAATTCATGTCAGGGGACAAGGAAAAGCTGGTAGGGATGTTAAGACGAGAACGCTTGTTGCGGCTAGTGTCCAAAGAAGAGGCATCGGTATACAAATCGGTACGCCTTTGAAAGGCAGGAAGTTTACGAAAGGGATTTGCATCAACAGCTGATTGATTGCGAGCACGAGAATTCTGCGTTGTATCCTCCCACTTCTAGGATGCCTGGTTCTCCGAAGCCATGGCACGGCTATCGGACTCAACCTCCTGGTCAATTTCAATAGGTTTGCTAGGACGTGGTTATCGGACACAGAATTTAATAATAATAAAGTAAAATAAATTTATATGCAATATATATGCTTATAGAATCCACACATAAATAGAGTGCTTACATTCAACTGGCCTCTTCCCTACTGCTTTCGACAACTCCATAGTAGGATTCTGCTAAATTCTAACAAAAGAAGAGACATCAGTTTCTCTTTCTTGACGCATGCAAATTGTTTTGCGCCTTGAAGAGGTTGCAGGAGCGATTGGATTGGTCGATATTGCAATAGTTTTCGGTTGTGTATCGGGTTTGGCATCGTGAAGATCTTTTTGTCCAAAAATAACCCCATCAGACTTCTTCAACATCATGAATTCGTTCAAATCCATTTCTGCAAAGCATAAAGCCAAGAGGGATAAATAAATGTCTAAAGTAATAAGATCCAAACAAGGGTATACCCTTATTGCTCCTAATAATAATGGGACGCTTATCGGAATGCGTCCAATGGGTTGAAATGCAGCTAAGAACTAGTGGGACATTAGGATAAACACGAGATGGAATTAATAAATTAAGACAAGAATTGTAGAATTTATCTTCCTCGGGTGGAATAGGTAAAGGTTTGTTTTTCTCTCCTTGCTTTCCAGAATACCAGATAAGAATGCTGTTATATTCTTCAGGAACACATGTAGACTTAACAAAGAAAAAGGATTTTTTCCACATACACTTCACGCCTTATTTTGGGGTAACACAAAACTTGCGGACATTGTCAAACGAATTCCAACTTTCGTCAGTCATGGAAGCACGAAAAAGATTGGTAAAAAATATACAAAGAGGGTTTGCGATCGTTAGCGCGACACCACAATTCAAAGGTTGTGATACGACTCGCACCGTAAGGGTGCAATTGACTAATACCAATAGAGTAGTGGCGAAGAACCTCCATGAACAATGGGGTAGGAGAATACGGGTATTATCGAGCTCCATAACCTTATCATAAACGGCAATCATATGCTCCAGCGGCTGATTAGCCCATTGATCATTCAGAGGGGCAATCGGGGAGTATTTTTCAAATGGAGGATATTGTTCGATAATTTTATGAATCTCACTGTCAGTAACATAAGATTCTACATCTTTCATGTTCTTGTCAATAGACATAGTGGATTGATGCAAGATTTAATAAGAAAATAAAAAGGATGAAGGATAGAAAAGACGGACCTTTGGATGAGTGACGGCATACAAAAAAGTAAACGGCTGCCAGAAAAAGAGCAAAATTTAAAATGGGGGAGGAGCGTGTGAAAACCAAAAAGGTAAAATAAACTATTTATAGGCAAGAAAAATTAAAGAGAAAGAGTGCCACGGTCAATTTTTGAGCGTACACGTGTGTCAATCTAAAAGTTGATTTATAATCGGCGTATGATAGCAACTCTAGGAGGTTACATATGTTTTCATCATTACCATTTTTGACGAATAATGACAGTTGTCGCCTCGGGTATAGTAAAAATAGTCGAAAGGACAATTTTATCAGCTAAAAGAATATATTGCATTAAATTCAAATGACGGATGGGTATGCATGCATAAACATAATAGTGTATGCATGTTCCCAATACATTAAAATGGACAGTTGCATAATCCGGTGTAATTTTTGATGTCCTGTTCGGTACTTATTTTTTAAATTTAGTTCGACGCTATACACTCATTGCCATTGTATATAACATCGAACTGGTGGGACTTAATGATATGCATATCTGCATGATCATGCGAATTACGCATCCAAAGTCCTGACCCGCATACTAATTACCATTTAAGACATATGGACTGGGTATAGCTGCACTCTATGCACCTATACCAATAAATGTGAGTTTCGCATACTTGCATAAGGGTCCAGTATATTCTAGAAGAATGTACGGTATAATTAATTCAGATTCTTTTCCTTAAATAACAAAAGTTAGTTGGGATGAGATCACACTTAATTAGGGATAAAATTCTATCGATACCCTAATTCGTGAGCCTATAAATACATAGCTCCCAAACTCTAAATTAAAAAAGTCGTTACTGATACGTAACACAACATACACATCATCGTACGAACAAGCTTCATACGATCATTCATGCAAAGACTTTCAGGTACGTTACAAACTATGAAACCTTCATGTCTTTGGGCCACTCAACCTCGTATGCTAGGTTATTAGTGGACTCTTAAATCGGCCACCCTGTCAGAATCGAAACGATACCAATGTGGGTTATCCACAACTAAGGTTGGAGGTTCGAATACTGTTAGTCCTTAAACCCTTTTATGCACTCAAGTGTAGGTTCACCTCGACCTCGTGAAAATATGCTTGATCAGCACCATACTCACTCAAATCAGGTTTTTGACTCGTGTGTTATTTTGAAGACTTTATTGGTTTTTTAAAAGACTTTCCTTTGTATGTTTTGACATTAACATCAGAGGAAGTTTTTCAGTAGAACAAGAACCAACTGGATGATGTACCTTCTTAACAATAAATTACTTTGAATGTGTAACTTTTGAAACACTTTTCTCAAGTTGAGAGCGTAAAGAATTTTTAAGAATGGTAATGGGTTTAGAAGTATTAGATTGTTGTTTCCACTTAACCTCCTTATCAATCCCTACAGCACACTCAGAAACTTTATTCACACAAGGCATCCTTAACAGTGATTCATCCACAAAAGTAGAAGTCATATCTGGTATGTGTGCTTGTAAAGAAGTATGCTAATGTGTGTTATCCTGCTTCAGTAGAACTATCTCAAGTAGAAGTCTTTCGTTTAACTTAACAATTATAGCAGTTTAGTATTCAACCAAGTAATCTAAATTAGAGTCAAAGGTAATTTTTAACTGTTTATTCTTTATTGATATGAATCACAAAGAATTATAACTATTCTTGGCAGAATGATAGTTGGTTGATACAAATTATACCTGAGTTATAGCTATCGAGGCCATCTTTAAGCTATTACAAGTTTGGACTCTAAATAAATAAACCCACACCACTAACTATTACAATAGTGGATACTTCTATTTATAGTAGTCATATTATCCACGTAATTGTTCCATTGTCCATTGGTACATAAGATGTCTGTACTTGTGGAGACACTTGCATCAGAGAGTGTGCTCTCCTCTTTCCTCTTTAGTAGCTACTTGCAGCAACACTCCAATTCGGTTTGGCACCACTATTTGAATAAACAAATAGAATGTTGTGTTCCCTAGGTGTTGAAAAAGAATTACACATGTCTGCACATGCGTTAAACTTCTGCAGTCCCACTTGGTCTTATAAGGTTACTTGTCTGCCGCCGACATGTGTCCTTTTCTGTTCAACTTTGTTTTGGACTTTTATTGAATAGTACAATTGATGTAGACCACTCAGAAAACCACTATGCTTGTAACGGAGCAGAGCTGTCTTTGTGTAGTATGTTGCTTACCAGCCATGCTAGTTCTTCTATGCTGAGTCACTTAATCTTCATGATTTACTGGGCACTCATCCTGCGCTAAATGAAGAATACTGTCTACCTTGTGCTGGTAGACTAGGCAGCATACTAAACACTCGACATAGCAATAAATGATGTCTATACATAACTAAACCTATGCTGGCTTCACATAACATTTTAGTGTACATATTTGCTTGTTTGTCATAATTAAATCCTTAATCACTTTGGGGACTCAACATCTCCCCCTATTTGATGATGATAAAACCTATGACATATAGAGAAAACACTAAAGCCAGCACTAAGGGACCTAATAAAAAATAGGCAGTAAATTTGTCCCTTTTAGGTTTGTTTTGGGATCTTTTGCTGAGTTATCTATATCTTATAAATTGATATGATTTTGAAGATAAACTCATTTCACGTTCATTACAACGGGATATATATAGTAATTACAAAGCAGTATAATGAACTATGAAATAACAAAAGATACATGTTTGACACTAGAAGACTATCTGTATTTATCCTTCTCTTTTTCTTCTTCTTCCTCAGATAGTTCTTCTTCTTTCACTTTAGCTGCAGCCCAGGCTTCAGGGAACAGCTTAGGCAAGTCTTTCATATCAAATACTGGTATTTGGGGAGGTAGAATGATGGGATCTCTTCTGTGTGGTCCAACACCTATAGATTTCTTTCTTTTACGCTTTTAAGCCAGTACTTCTTCTACATTTACCACAGGTGCCTCCCCATACTTGACTGCTTTATCAAATAAGTCTTGTAACTCAAGTTTCAATATATCTCTGAGATTACTTTGACCTTTACCAATGAAATACTGCAGCATCTCCATCCATTCACTAAACCCAAAGGTTCTTAGGGTTGTGTAATCTACCTTCTCATAAACCTTGTCGTCCCTGCAGATACTGAAGGCCCTTTTTGTACCTTTATGAACCTTGATGATTTTACCAGGGTTAGACCTTATGGTCATCACCTCAACATATTTGCTCCTGAAGAAATAATCAGTCCATTCTTTTGTTCTTTTAGTTTCTTGTAGAGCTTCTATAGGGACCTTCTCAGTAGCTTCTAGTTTATCAAAGACTTTGTCCTGAGCTTTAACTATGGCTTTTGCTAAATTGAAAGATACAGCTTCTTGTTTTCTATCAGCAGCCAGTTTAGCTTCGTGGTCCCTAAGCCTCAGCCTTTCAACATATTCAGCATCATCCCTTCTTTGTTGTTTCACTTGAACACTTGTAATATAATCATTTACTGTGATGTTCGGGGATTTTGCTGCTGCAATTAATTGCCTGCCCTCATTTGTAACCATGGCATTGCAATATTGCTGTAAATCCATATCCAGTTGCACAGCCTCATAGAAGAGTGCCTTTTCTTCATCATTGTGGAGTCTTCGGCCGCTATTTGATAAATACATACCCATATCAATGTTGAAGTCCATAGCATCAATATAGAATTTCTGGTCAAGAGAATGATACAACATTCTAATTTGGTTTATTATTTCTAGTCTCACTGCTGCCTGAATGTTTAGTAATTCAGCAACAGAGATTTCGAGCCATTAAGCCTCCCTTTCCTCTTGATTCATCTTTTGGATATCAGGCATTCTTCGTGCAATTGGTTCATCTTCCCACATGGTATGTTTATCATTTTTCTTAGCGGAAGATGTAGGATATTCATATGGTAATTTTGATGTGCCAGAAGGACCCGCTGGTTTATAGAAGTGAAGATCACCCAGTGTCTTGTCAAAGTAAATAAGAGTGTCTGCTGGTAGTGGTGATAGAATAAAAGTTGAGATGCCACTACCCCAGACAGTAAAGTCAGCAACAGCAGAATTAGTATCATCATTATCTCCCAGCTCATCCTCCTTTACTGGGTCTTCTGTTCTTCTATCACCCAGCAGCACACTACTGGCTGGGTCTTCTATCACAGCACTCATTACCGTGTCTTCACTACCAGCTGACTGATTAGTATCAGCTGGTACGACAACTGCCGCAGTACCTTCATCAGCTGCCTCAAATAAGGGCTCTTTCCTTAGGGGCTGATTGTCCCTAGGGGCAGATTTTACCCTTTGTTTATCAATTGGTTCGGGTGCAGCTGATGGTTTTTGTGTGGATACTGGTTCTTATGAAGGCAGTAGGGGAGTTATAGCAAGATGATCCCCCTCAGTAGCAAACAGATCTCTCTCTACTCTCTACTGGCTTCTCATCATCATCATCAAGATGAACAATCTCAACAGGCTGTTGTTATGTAGTTGGCTGACTAGAAGTTGCTGGTTGAGAGGGTTAGTTGGATTCCATCATGCCAGCCAGCCATTTAAGAAATACATCTGCTCTCTCTCCCCCTGACCTATTAGAATCCAAGTACTTTTGAATCCCTTCAGGTGCCATGTTCCTTATTCTTTCTGCTCGCTCAGCATACATATTTGCCTTCTTCTTGTCATATTTCACCATGAACTTAGCATTTCTTTTTCGTGCATCCTTCTTATATTGATTAATGATGAGAAGCTCATTGTGAATTTCATGTTGTTTATGAGAGAGACCTCTTCTATGCTCAATTCTGTGCTTTTTCTTTGTGGCATAGGCCTCAAACTTGGCATTGAATGCATCATTTAAGATCGGCTGCTTCTTCTGATGTCTCACAAGTTTTCTTTTTAGCTTTCTTTCTATAGATTGAGAGGCAACAAAACATTCAGCCAAAGCCAGTTCAGATACATCACTTGGCTTACTACTAAAACCAACATCATCCACAGATGTGGCAGGCATGCTGGGTTAAGACTCACCAGCACCCTTGGCACCTGCTTCAGTATGAGCATTGATATGGCCAAAACAGACGATTTTATTTGTACGGTGTCGTTAGGTCGAAACACGTCAGAATTAGCTACCAAAAGAAAGTAATGGTTTTATTATTTATATTTAGCTGGGGTTTCCTAGCTATAACTCACCTATTTGTCTTCCATTTAATAAGTAAGTGGTAAATATAACTAAGGTTCGTATTTTTATATGTTTGCTTAGTAACGTAGGACAAAAGTGCCTAAATAGTTAACCCTAGTGACAAGTGGTGATAGATTCAGATTAACTACTAATGCCATAATATAATTATAAAGATAAAGATAGGTAGGTATGAAGAATAGAATTCTGATGGGGAACTATCATAAGAGTTTAACTTCCTAGAATAAACACTAAACCTCAATCAACTTGGCTACGAAGCTAACTGATTTGTAACTAAGAGTTTAGGCTTTAAAGATTCTGGCTAAGACAGATATCCCTACTCTCAACGTTAACCTTAGAGGGTTTAAGCGACCTTATGGATAGAATCCTAAGTACATGAACAAAGTGGTATATCCCTAAAGAAAAGTCTCAGCTTTTCTTAATCCTAGTTGGTCTAACTAAAGCTATATTCCACCACTTAATACTAAGCTATGCCTTAACATTAACAGATGTGCAATCTTAAATATCCTAAGGCACTGCTAATTGGATTAGAAGTCTCTCCTTTGCGATCACTTATTCAACCCCGGATCATCTTACAACATCTCAAGAACGTTGCTTCTGATGCGATTCATGCTTCTGAGCAAGCAAGTGTTCACTGAACTCTATATTGCCTACTATAATCACAACCTAAATGGGCAGCTCTTCTTTGACGAATAAATAGTTATTCGTACGTAGGTACTATATCCCTATTGTAACGTTAAGCACACATAACTACTTACCTTGTAACCTAGGGTTGATCAAGTCCTAATACTAGGTTATAGCCACGTGAATAAGCGGAAAGGGTGATCCATAAATTAAACTTCTAAACCGTCAAGGTTTCAGCACAACAATAGCATAAGTTTCAGATAAAGTATTCAACACATAATAAACATTTGCAACGGATAGATAGACAAGCAAGATGAAAGCAACTTAAAATAATAAGATAACTTTATTAAATTAAGGAAAGTGTACATCATTTACAGACGAGATCTAGACCATTACACATGCTGAAATCCTCTAGACCGCTCCTATTATAATCTTCGGCGTTCGCCTCCGGGTACTTAATTTCCCGCTCGGAGGTGAGAAGTCCTTGAAAGCTCTTGTTAGAGAAAGTGTATTTATTAAGAGAGTAAGGAGAGGTGTGTTGAAAATGGATGACAAAAAACCTTTAAATAGAAATGGAAATTGCCTACAAACTGATGGCATGCCGTTTGGTGAGGCCGTTTGCCAGGCCAGCCCGTTTACCATGCCCGTTTGATTTTAGAGTGTGGCAGGCCGTTTGCCATACTGGCAAGCCATTTGGCAGCCCATTTGGCTTGCTGGTTTACTGGATCGTAACTTAATTTCTTGTCTTTCACCGATTTCGCTCTAGAATATTTGTTTTAGCTCCGATTCTCTTTATTCTTGCATCGTCTTCGTAATTACTTTATCTACAAATTTAACCCAAAAAATGATTATTTTGCTGATAAAGTTTTGAACTTTATGATTTTTGGGACTCAATATAGGGGTAAAAACGTGACTTTTTAGCCGATATCAAATATCCCACACTTAGACTTTGCTTGTCCTCAAGCAAACTTTCGAGATTTTAACACCGAAGATTTTTATTTGTAGTGATCAAGTGGTTCGGGAGTCCTATAGTTCTAAGAAATGAAATCGATCTTAGCCATTCATGTTTACATTCTTCGTCATAGGCTTGATCAAGACTCAAATCTCCATCACTTATTTGAGAGAATTTTTAGTTATGGACTCAGCTTGTATCGTGAAGAGATGGTGATTTTGGAGGTTTTTGGGGTGTGAAGAGATGGTGATTTTGGAGGTTTTTTAGTTATGGACTCAGCTTGTATCGTGAAGAGATGGTGATTTTGGAGGTTTTTGGGGTGTGAAGGGTTTGATAGATAGGAGTTCTTTTAAAAGATCGATTTTGGTGATCCTTTCAGCTTTTTGTCGGGAATTTCAGGATGCGCATCCTTCTTTTTTACTGCCGGGAGTTCTTTTCTCGAATCTTTCTGGTTCTGCTCCTTTTCTCAGAACCTTTATTCATCAACACGTTTTTTTATAGCAAATATCTTTTGCTTTTCTCTTCAAGGTCTCCTTTTGTTGGCGGTCTCTTTGATCTTTGCCTTGGATGCTCGCATTTTCTAATTGCGTCTTTATAGAAGATTTCCCGTTATTTTAAGAATCGTTGGGATTTTATTGCTTTATTTATGAAATGAAACGAGTAGGTAGTGGTGGATGAATTTGTGGTGGCTTGGAGTGAAAAATGGGGATAAAGGTATTTGTTGGGGGTGTCTTCACGAATAGCCGAGGTTCTAACTTAATAGTTTGCGTCAAAATGTGTGATTCCGAAATGTAGATCAAAAGCAAGTTCTGATTCAGAGATGCTAACATTGGCGTGCTCAACGGAAGTATAATGAAGCACTAAAAATGAGTGCTTATTAAGCCTTATTTGGGGGTGCTTCACAATAATTATAATGGGTTGAATTGCGCCTTTCGTTATGCAATGCTCTTTTGGAAAATTTGGTTTGGTTTTCGCAAAAAGTTTTTACTTTGTTTTACTCTTTTGTCTATTTTGTAACAAAAACTTTTCGATCATTTAACAAATTTATAATCCCTAGTGTTTTATAGTTCAAAAGTTTTTAATTTTGTTTAAAAACACTTAAGGATTTTTACAAGAATCATTATGTGCAATATTTGCTATCCCACACTTTAAAATAACATTATCCTCAATGTTAAGGATACGGCGTATCCCACACTTAGGTTTTGAAAGAAGCATTTAGTTATTAAAAGTTTATGTTGATGGGGTTGCCAATCTCACACTTAGTGTTTAACGTGGTATAGTATTTTGCGTATATTCTTTTAAAAAAGCGGTGAAGACATAGTACTCCCCTATGGTCTGCAAGGTGTGTAATGGATGGTTCGACGATTATGGTTTCTTCTATTCTTGTGCTGGCGTCATCCTCGTTTAGTGCGTCCTTGCTCCAAGTCGTGCTTCCATCTTGTATGGTCTCGATCATCGTTTGTTTGTGAAGATTTATTCATCCAATTTATTCTAATTATCATACAAACTTAAAAACATAAAAGTAGTTATGCCCAAGATTGGACGTACAGACATAGCATAATAATGTAATAATGTAATAATGAGATCACAAGTAATCATAAAAATAGAGCAGAGATGGGGAAAGTTATGGCTGAGCTGGATGGTAGGGAAGAGAGTAAGATACACTCGTGCGTGGCCTCGTTGGACTCCTTAAAGCAGACTGCCCCTCATCAGTCATCTCCTCGTATGTAGTGAATTGCTGTGCCAATTCTGCCTTGTTCATTCCCGAGGATATCCTGAGTGATGAGGTGCTCGTGTGAATCATAGGCCCTGTACGCCAACCCTGCCCTTCCTGCAGATCTCTACCACAATTCGGGTCCATACCCATTCCTCTCATACCCTATGTGACATCCTCAGTCATATACCGGCTTGCAGCCTGATCCCATGCTGTAGTCTGAGCAGCGGTGGATGTATCTCTGTGAGTGCTGACTCGGGTTGTTTCAAAAAGGCGGGTAACAAAATCTGCGGCCCCTGGGCTCTGTTCCCTTAGAGGAGATGGGATGACCGTGTGCTATATGTAATGATGTTGAGGTGGAGATGGAGGTTGTGGATACTGATGTTTGACCCTGCAGCTCTAGTGTCTATGTGGGCGAACATCACTGGATACTCATGAGGATATGGTGGGACATTAAGCTATCTGCCCGCATGATGCGTGAAATGATCCAGATTCTGAAAGATAGATTGCTGAGCAAACCAACTCTCATGTTCGGGCAAGTCCCCCATATGATAATGGTACGGTAGAAAATGCGGTCGATCCCTCTCTCCTATTGATGAGTGTCGGCGGGTGTTAGTGGGCCTACCCTGAGTGGTGGGATCATCCTCATCTCGTAGTTCCTGTGAACCTCGCCGTCTCCTACCATCCATAGTCCTTGTATCAGGCCTAAATCCCCTAACTCTTACTCCTGGCACTGTTCGGTCTTCTGAGTCTAGGATTGCCGGATTGGCTGCAACTATCAACTGCTCATCCAATCCGAATGTACTGCCAAGTATGCAGTAATCTGTACCCTATCTCTTTAGACTCAACTGCTATCATATACCCAAATCTCTCAATTCTACCTAAAACATGCATCCGGCGAAGGAGTTTGGTGACAACGGCTCCCAAAAACTGGCACAACTGTTCTCGGCGCATTCCTTTCATTAGTAAATGCTTGAGCTAGAAGGTGTGCGACTTACATATTTTGGTTATTGATCATGGCTAGCATTAGGCACATATCATTAACGGTGATGGCACCACCATGTTGGGTTTTTGGGTGAAGAGTTTTGGCGATGAGGTGGAGAAGAATGCGGTGAACAGGATTAGTGAAGTTTGAAGCTTTTTTACTTGACCTCCAGGCTTCATTATTGGAGGTGTTGGCTCGCCAGATGTAACGACCCCAAAACCGTTTACCAAAAACAAAGCATTTTTTTTATAACTTTCAGGTAAACTTCCAGGTGAACTTTCAGGTGGACTTTCAGGTGAAACTTTCAGATGACACCTTTCTCATTAAAACTTCCAGGTGAAACTTTCAGGTGACAACTTTCTCATTAAAGCTTCCAGGTGAAACTTTTGATCTATTTGAGTTTACAAAAAGGTTTTAACAACACATACAACCAAACGGTGTAATTTCGACCCAAATATACATTTAGACGAATTAGGACTCTACAGCCCAACCCAATACCAAGAGCATAATCCCGAGGATCTACCAAATTCCCAATCCACGTCTACCGTCCAATAGCTAACCCATCGAGCCCAAGCGCTCCTACGCAACTAGTCTAACAACTAGCTAGCCTCATAACACAATACATGAAAAAAGTAAACAACGAGAGGGGTAAGCTTGAAGCTTAGTGAATGCAATAATTAAACATATACATATATAACCTACTTACTTGCAATCACTTACACAATTACCGCATACACGCTAGCAATATAATTAGCATACCATCACAAAGTATAACGCTAAATCTCCAATACGCAAGCTAGCACAAACAATAGCATATAACTCGAACAATATAATATGCTACACTACAACACATAAAACATTGATGTTCACAACATCCACTAGTACTCAAGAATTCAAGGCTAGCCCTACGAATGGTATCGTCAACTTCGAACTTAAATCCCATCCGTCCCAATTAATGTGGTATCGTCAACATTGAACTTAAACCCACATATGAGGTATCATCAACATCGAACTTAAACCCTCATCGAATAAATTAATGTGGTATCATCAACATCGAACTTAAACCCACATATAAGGTATCGTCAACATCGAACTTAAACCCCCATCGAATGTCACTACAATAGTGGTATGGCTTCGTCAACATCGAACTTTAAATGCATACATGAGGTATCGCCAACATCGAACTTTAACGCTCATCAGAACATACAAACAATATACTCTAGGATATGGTATCGTCAACATCGAACCTCAACCCATATCCCACAAGTAAATAAATCATATACATACATATATAATTATTCCACTCACCTTTGAAATGCCGGCACAAGTCATGTACAACATGATCTTCGTTCTCAAATCCGAGCAAGTAACCACCTATATCACACATAGGTATAATATACACATAAATAACAATTCTCTAAAAGAGAACTCAAAACTCACATCCCTTAGTGGAGGGATCTCACCTTGCTCGTTTGACCCGCCCATTTATCTCCTAATGAACTCAATCCGATTACCACTTCGGGTGGTAATTCAAACCCACAATAATAAGTACAAGTTAACCCAATTTGCACTTTACACTAATTAGACCAACCTAGGTCCCGACACTAGATTACTACTTAGGTAGTGATCATTTCAAACACCATATACACCAAAACCCCAACACGAGCAATATTGACCCATATTGCATTTGACCACGTTTGACTTATTGTTAAAAGTATCATTTTAACCCAAAATCACTTCCCACGTTTACTTTCATTCAAAAACGCCATTTAACACTTAACAAAAGTGTTAACACCTATTTAATCCAAACTTAGTGTCATTACCAAATTCGACCCAAGTCAATTTACCCATTTTGACAAAAGTCACAAAACGCCCAAAATCACTAACGACTAGTGATTATATTTCCAAAATACCAATTAACAACTAAATCAAGTATTTACATACTTGATTCACCAAAACTCATTTTGACAACAAACCAAGTCAACATCTAATTTTGACCAAAATCAAACCCTTTAACACACACAAATCGCCTCCATACCACCAATTGATTAACAACACTATCAAAGGTTGACTTTAGATCATAAACCTAGACATCCACAACAACTTCACCTCTTTGAGGCATTTCATCAAACACCTTGTGTGCATGACTTCAAACTTGTTCTTATGAACACCAAAATCACCAATACTCCTCCAATCTAGTGACTATCACTTAAATCAAAGACAAATACACCCAAATTCGTCATTAAACCCTAATCCCACCATATTAGGGTTAATAACCACAAGCTTACACCAAAACCCCAAAATTTTATAAGAAATGGGTTCTATAACTCATCATCAACTCAAACCCTAACCCAAACAAGAATCAAACAATTAAAATCGGAGCTAGAACTTACCATCACCATCAAAACGTAGCTAGAAAGGAGATGAACAACATTAACTCTTGCACCTTGAAGAGATTCCAACTCCTTCTCCAATCCAAGCTTTATCTCTCTAAAAAAATGGAGCTTTCTCACTCTAGAAAGATGAGAGGATTGTGTGGATGTGAAAATGAGGATAAGATAAGGTTTTGGCCATATTTATAGCCACAAAACCAGTCCCAACACGAAATACCCAAAATGCCCCTTTTAAAATATTAAAATCACGAACGGGTCTTACAACTCTCCCCCTCATAAACTGGATCACGTCCCCGTGATCTTCGTCAATTAGCAAAACCGGACCCACACTCTATGGTCCTCCGACACACTTCAAATCTCGATATCCATAACAGTTTCTATTAACCCGAATATTTCATCACACGCTAATAATCACTAGCGTGCATTACCGCAACCAGCGGTATCTCATATGCTCAACGTCCAAAACGCCCACTTAGGAAATACGGAAAAACACCATATATTCCTTCAAATTCTCTCAGCTAAAACTCGCACAAGATACATCCATAACTATATCATCCAACATGATCTACTAAACTCACTACGTGGTGAACCAAGTCTTGCATTTATCCAAATCGAGAAAGATTTTTGCCGCATCAAAACTCCGTACTTCAACGACTCGTACCAGCCAATCGAGAATGTTATCTGAATCAAGAACCAACCTTCCCGTCTCCACCATCGGGTCATTCCTTCAACGAAGAAATTTCGATATCACCAAAAAATCATACTAGGGACACAACTTTCCCATCAATCGATTCGCACGCGACCATCAGTCTCTGGATTAGT
Organism: Rutidosis leptorrhynchoides; assembly: GCF_046630445.1. Taxonomy (NCBI): domain Eukaryota; kingdom Viridiplantae; phylum Streptophyta; class Magnoliopsida; order Asterales; family Asteraceae; genus Rutidosis; species Rutidosis leptorrhynchoides. Next base: position 263,869,224 of record NC_092333.1, on the reverse strand, counting down.
CCAGGACGACTATATTACACTACGAGTTAGACGAAACATCAACCCTCGACACATGGTTTCTCCACTAAACCCTAAAACACATCCATACAATACGGCTTCCAAGTACTAGCATGGAAACTATTCGTGTACTACAATTCTGTCAACAACGAATTATCACCCCAACAATTCGCAATTCGTCACGCGACCCATAGAAATATCCACCAACGCCTGGTGAATCCTCTTACCTCGATCATCCGTTAAGGATGGCCTCAACATTTCAATGCAACTAACGGGTCGCATCACTAGGGAACACACTCTCGCAAACAAATAACATCTGCGTGCCTCGATGTGAGACAATCAGAACTGACACTCCCTGCCTCACGATCATCCATAAAGTGGAATAATCCACTGACAATCTCCACTATCACGTTTCTTGACAGGGAAAATGCAGTATTCACCACGATATCGAACTCGTTCCCATTCAATAATCTTGTCCGAGTTTCACGACAACCCAAATTTTCACTAAGAGAGCACCCACAATGACAACTTCTTTTTTCACTCAGAGACCTCAAGCTTCACAGTTGGTCTCATACCGCACATTGGTACTACACAATCACCGTACATAAGGAGACTTACACTTCCCTCGATCCCATCACACAAACGTCACACATAACATTCTGGAATTGTAACCCATAATCGTAATGCACGATCTCGAGTCAACATCAACAACCCGTCAATCTTTCTCGTTAGGAATTACGAATCCCTATTGAGGCCTAGCACGGTACACTCTGATACTTCGGTATACAATACACCACCGGATCTTCCTCGGGCGGCAGTAAAAAAACTCCCCCACTTAGGATTCATTTCCACATTCTCACCGCCAGGATGATAACATCTCGTGGAATTGTCATTCCATGACACACATGATCTTTCTAATCATTGGTCATAAACATAAAATCACCACGAATTCACTTCAGGCTCTCAGAGATGACATACACAATCACTTGAAATGTCGTACACGCGATGACATCGCACCTTCATACCATAACTACAATCAACAGTCCTTCATCGTTCGTAAAGCGAACTCCACCAAAGTCCCACATACACCTCTATGACTAGGCATATGCCACTCCACTTAATCAGTCGTGCATCTCAGTCGAGATCACCCGACCTTCTACGCAACGAACCCTTATCAACAATTGCGCACTCTCATGGAGAAGAGTGACCAATCCTACCCAATAATTGCATCAACCGCAATATCAACGCTTCATCATAACCTTCAAACTAATCGACCATTAAGTCCATCACTGGCTGACCGGTCATCTTTACCGTCTATCACTTAAGAGCAACAAGATTCGCTCATTCATAAGAAGTATTTCTGCAATGCTTTTAACCTTTGACGTTCACAACTGTCGAATTACTATCACCCGTCGATCACTATTGAAATCTCCATTGCTTCCAAGGGCATCTCAGGGTCACCCTAAGTACAAAGTGATCACACCATCACCGGAGTTGAACATCACACTAGCAGGTATATGGGGGCACATGGCGCAGTGTCAAGCAAACTCCCACCGCAGTCTACCGATTTTCAGAAACTCGATCCTTTGGGTTCCATATACCCGATGTCACACATCTCTCCACATTAATGACCCGAAGTCATACCTACCCGACAAACCTTACGGTTTATTTTTCTTATCAAAAGTTCCTACCGATCACACGCTACTCGCAATTTCCACAAGGCCAAACGATATAACCTAGCGAAGCCCTTCATCAATCACTAATGAGATGCTCGGGAACACCAAGTCTTACAACCTTCCCCATAATGGCATAACCACAACTTCATGGTATATTTCTTTAGGAATGTTCCCCCATAATCCACCACACACTAACACGCTAACGCAACCGTTGTCATATGGGTCCCACCCCCATGAGTTTAATGACCCGAAGACTCCTCGATTCCAAATTTCAAGGCGACCCACAACTAGATTCCTTACACAATTCTCTAAGCACACACTCTACCGAGTGTAACCCAATTCTACAATCATTAGAGTTGCTACATCCCATTATGGGACTTAAGTCTTCGTCGCGCACAAACTCACTAATTGGTCATCCTAGTTACGAGGTGTAACCACAACCAATGACAATCTCGATCGTGCACCCACTACTTAGGGTGACTAAGCACGCACCAAACTCGTGAGTTCCGCTCACTCACCTTAACTAACCGAATCCACCGTAACACTTCCCGACTCACAAAGAACCCGATGTGACAACAAACACATCAGTCGAGACCACTTTATCCTAGGAACCAATAAAAGATTCCTAATTTGTCCCGATTCTGCCACAACCATGCCATGTTTCCTCTGTGCGGTACTTATCATGTCATGCTTGGTGTCAAGATACACTTTCGTAATAATGGTGATCAGTCACTATTACAAATGCGTACCTTACCATTTCCACATGGTCATGCAAAGTACTTTACCCGGACTGACGCAACATTCACACAAAATAACACGCGATAAATCCTAGTACCCAAATGATCAAAGTCCTTACCGCGAACTTGATCACTCAAACCGCCAAATATTCTAATCTCTCCAATAGATTCGTCCCTAGGACACCGCACAATTAGATACCCGTATATATACACCTATATACAATATAATAATAAATGTACACAAGTACACCGCAACAACAAGTCAACCTACAACCTAGGTGACTATCACTAAAACAATGTCCAAGTTCGCATTCTTACCTTAGGCACTGTCTATCTAAGGCACTAATTTACACACGAAATAAGGATCCACATAATCACACATTGGACTAGCACAAGTTCTAGTTAGTCACCTACTCTAAGGCACTAACAAATCTCAATACGACCCGTATTCCTACAAGTCCCGCAAATAACGCACCACTGTCAATCAGTCTAAGACTAGGCGCCTACTCCAAGGTCACCTAATTCACTTAGACTATGCTCTGATACCACTTGTAACGACCCCAAAACCGTTTACCAAAAATAAAGCATTTTTTTATAACTTTCAGGTAAACTTCCAGGTGAACTTTCAGGTGAACTTTTAGGTGAACTTTCAGGTGGACTTTCAGGTGACGCTAAACTTTCAGGTGAAACTTTTAGGTGACACCTTTCTCATTAAAGCTTCCAGGTGAACCTTTTGATCTATTTGAGTTTACAAAAAGGTTTTAACAACCCATACAACCAAACGGTGTAATTTTGACCCAAATATACATTTAGACAAGTTAGGACTCTACAACCCAACCCGATACCAAGAGCATAATCCCGAGGATCTACCAAATCCCTAATCCACGTCCAACGTCCAATAGCTACCCCATCGAGCCCAAGCGCTCCTACGCAACTAGTCTAACAACTAGCTAGCCTCATAACACAATACCTGAAAAAGGTAAACAACGAGAGGGGTAAGCTTGAAGCATAGTGAATGCAATAATTATACATATACATATATAACCTACTGACTTGCAATTACTTACACAATTACCGCATGCACGCTAGCAATATAATTATCATACTATCGCAAAGTATAACGCTAAATCTCCAATACGCAAGCTAGCACAAACAATAGCATATAACTCGTACAATATAATATGCTACACTACAACACATAAAACATTGATGTCCACAACATCCATTAGTACTCAAGATTTCAAGGCTAGCCCTACGAATGGTGTCGTCAACATCGAATTTAATCCCATACGTCCCAATTAATGTGGTATCGTCAACATCGAACTTAAACCTACATATGAGGTATCGTCAACATCGAACTTAAACCCTCATCGAATAAATTAATGTGGTATCGTCAACATCAAACTTAAACCCACATATGAGGTATCGTCAACATCGAACTTAAACCCTCATCAAATGTCACTACAATAGTGGTATAGCTTCGTCAACATCGAACTTTAAATCCATACATGAGGTATCGCCAACATCGAACTTTAACCCTCATCAGAACATACAAACAATATATTCTAGGATATGGTATCATCAACATCGAACCTCAATTCATATCCCACAAGTAAATAAATCATATACATACATATATAATTATTCCACTTACCTTGGAAATGCCCGCACAAGTCATGTACAACATGATCTTCGTCCTTAAATCTGAGCAAGTAACCACCTATATCACACATAGGTACAATATACACATAAATAACAATTCTCTAAAAGAGAACACAACACTCACATCCCTTAGTCGAGGGATCTCACCTTGCTCGTTTGACCCGCCCATTTATCTCCTAATGAGCTCAATCCGATTACCACTTCGGGTGGTAATTCAAACCCACACTAATAAGTACGAGTTAACCCAATTTGCACTTTACACTAATTAGACCAACCTAGGTCCCAACACTAGATTACTATTTAGGTAGTGATCATTTCAAACACCATATACACCAAAACCCCAACACGAGCAATATTGACCCATATTGCATTTGACCACGTTTGACTTATTGTTAAAAATATCATTTTAACCCAAAATCACTTCTCACGTTTACTGTAACGACCCGGATTTTTCCGATCGTTTTACACTTATAAGATTAAAATTTACATAAATTAAAACTTACCAACATGATAAGCAATCTAAATTGTTGAGATTTATGATTTTGAAAAGAGTTTTACATAACGTTTAACCGTCTAGTTTGACCGATGATATCACGAACTATACAATATATGTTAATTATACGTTTGTGTATATATATGTATATATACATATTTAACATGATTTAAGGATGTTTAAATATCTCATTTTGTATTAATAACAATAAGTTATAAGTATATTTTGAAACTACTAACTTAAGCTTTCAAAACGATAACTATACGTAACGTTATTTGACATAAATACTTACGACCTATAATGTTTATACATATATCGTATATATAATGTATTTAATCACTTTTAAAGACTTAAATACATAAAACAATATAAGTATATTCACAAAAGATAGCTATATTTGAATCCTCATTCCATTTTTCACAAGATTTCTATACGTATATCTAGAGTATATGTACTCGTATCATACCTAGCTTCTATACGTATTTACTATTGGTATATACACATCAAATCACCACCAACCAGCCCTTGTTCATGTCTTATGTATAAGGTAACTACTTTTGTTATTTAGTATGACAATTTCACATGATTAAAAGATCTTTTCACAAAATTACAAATTTATACACCTTTTACACCACCATAAATACATGCATCCATTTTCAATTTTTGGAACATCATTTCTCTAGCTAAACACACACACTTACTAGCCTCATGTCTCTCTAAGAACTCCAGCAAAAATCCTCTCAAGAATCACCTTAAACACCACCATAAAAAGATCAACAAAAACACTACAAAAATACAACTTTCAATTCAAGTTTATGTCTTAAGTTGCTTCCAATCTTTCATCCAATTTCATCACTCTTTTGGTTCTAGGTTTTTACTCCTCTTTTACAGAAATCTTGTCCAAGTAACTTGAGGTAGTAACTTTGTTCATAACCTTATTCGATTCATATATATATATAGCTATCTTATTGTATGGTATACAATTTTAACAACAAAAACATAGTTTGAATGATTTCAAACTTGTTTGCAAACTAAATAGATCCTTCTAACTTAACTTTTAAAATACTTCAAGACCTGTAATATAACTTAAATATATGCTAATTTAACAAGGTATAACTTGGTTTTTCAAAGAATACCTTAAAAAACTGTTTTTATGACGTCGGAGTGCAACCGGGGGCTGTTTTGGGTTGGATAATTAAAAACCATCTTGAACTTTGAATTGGAGGTTTATATTCTGGAAAAATGATATTTCTTATGAATATGTTAACACATAAAAATTTCATGATTTAATTCATAGTATAAGTATTTTTAGAAAAATGGTCATTAAATGATGTTTTTGTAACAAAAATGATTAACTTCATAAGTTTCACCAAAATTTGACCTATGACCTATGATTTCGAATACAAACTAAGGTATTTACAGTTCATATTCTTAAAGAGGGACTCGATCCAAGGAAGTGGAAAGTTGAATCAACGAAAACGGAGTTGTAACGAAGAAATTATGACCAAAACAAAATCGGATATCCAAGACTAGTTTAGCCACGAAAATAATTGGAGAAAATTAAATAAATCACATCTTCCTAAAGTAACATGATATTTTATACATATGTACTCATAATTTAATTTTATATGGTTCAGGATCACCCGTAAACAATACGAGAAGATTAATCATAAGATCCCATGATTGTACGCAACACATCATTTGACAACACTGGTACTTTATGTACGCAACACGTCATTTGACAACACCGGTACCATGGGTCAAGATTAATCTCGACCAATACATATACGATGGGGGTTTTATTTATTTCATTGGGGGTTTATTAAACAACTAAATATGAACCATTAAAATTGAATTACTAACATCAGACTGCTAACTACGGACTAAGGAATTATTAAAAGTATTAAAAGTATTATAAGTATATATATGTGACGATTGTTTAAAAAGAAAAGGTATTGATATATTATATATGGATAGGTTCGTGATATCAATCGGAGACCAAGTCGAAATTACATATCTTCAAGACAAAAGTGAGTATATAGTCCCACTTTTAAACTCTAAATATTTCGGGATGAGAATACATGTATTTTATGTTTTACGCTATGGACACAAGTAACTGAAAAATATATTCTACGTTGAGTTGTACCACTGGCATACTTCCCTGTAGCTTGGTAACTAATATTTACAGCGGTATTGTAAACGCGAATCCTGTTGATAGATCTATCGGGCCTGACAACCCCAACCGGACTGGACGACCAGTATTCAACGGTTGCACAGTACTTCGTTTCGTGACTACACCTTGGTACGGTGTAGTAAGATTTCATAATAAAGGGAATATGCGACGTGATTAAATGTTAAGTATGGTTACCAAGTGCTCAACCACTTAGAATATTTTTATTAAAATGTTTATATATGAAATCTTGTGTTCCATTGTTATAACGCTGCTAGCATCAAACCTATATATCTCACCAACTTTATGTTGACGTTTTAAAGCATGTTATTCTCATGTATGAATTAAGTCTTCCGCTGTGCATTAGCTCATGTTAAGGATACTACTTGGGACCTTTTAAGCCATGATATAAAGACGTTGCATTCGAGTCATTGGAGTTCAATAGAGAATATAAATAAGTAAATGACAGATTAGGTCATTTGGATATTATGAAATGTTAGACGAAAATGTCAAATATTGATGTAATGATAGTTTGCCTTTTAAGAATAAATGCAACGTTTGTAAAATGTATCATATAGAGGTCAAGTACCTCGCAATGTTATCATATGTTATTGTATTCGTCCCTATGGATTGGGTCGGGTCGTCTCATTTACTTTCATTCAAAACGCCATTTAACACTTAACAAAAGTATTAACACCCATTTAATCCAAACTTAGTGTCATTACCAAATTCGACCCAAGTCAATTTACCCATTTTGACAAAAGTCACAAAACGCCCAAAATCACTAAGGACTGGTGATTATATTTCCAAAACACCAATTAACAACTAAATCAAGTATTTACAAACTTGATTCACCAAAACTCTTTTTGACAACAAACCAAGTCAACATCCAATCTTGACCAAAATCAAACCCTTTAACACACCCAAATCGCCACCATACCACCAATTGATTAACAACACTATCAAAGGTTGACTTTAGATCATAAACCTAGACATCCACAACAACTTCACCTCTTTGAGGCATTTCATCAAACACCTTGTGTGCATGACTTCAAACTTGTTCTTATGAACACCAAAATCACCAATACTCCTCCAATCTAGTGACTATCACTTAAATCAAAGACAAATACACCTAAATTCGTCATTAAACCCTAATCCCACCATATTAGGGTTAATAACCACAAGCTTTCACCAAAACCCCAAAATTTTATAAGAAGTGGATTCTATAACTCATCATCAACTCAAACCCTAACCCAAACAAGAATTAAACAATTAAAATTGGAGCTAGAACTTACCATCACCATCAAAATGTAGCTAGAAGGGAGATGAACAACATTAACTCTTGCACCTTGAAGAGATTCCAACTCCTTCTTCTCCAATCCAAGCTTTATCTCTCTAAAAATGGATCTTTCTCACTCTAGAAAGATGAGAGGATTGTGTGGATGTGAAAATGAGGATAAGATAAGGTTTTGGCCATATTTATAGCCACAAAACCAGTCCCAACACGAAATACCCAAAATGCCCCTTTTAAAATATTAAAATCACGAACGGGTCTTACACCGAAAAGCTTGATGATCGATTTGGTTTAGGGTGGTGTATCCTCTCTTAAACACTGATTGGTTAACGTGTGCTCTCTTGTACCGTTCTAGATGAGTCGCGAACTGCGCATGAGTCAGGTGATACATTTGATTCTGATGGTGGAAATGGATGCATTGATGACTGTTGTATTCCTCCTGGTCAACATTTGCTTCGAATCTCCATGTTACCATGAATTCTGCATACGGCTCCTGGTACACCCGTTCATCAACAGCTTTTGCCACGCGCTGTTTATTTTCCCGTGTGCTGTAAAACTTAAAATCTGTCTCAGCTCATCGGTCGAACCACATTGCTCCATTATTTCCCAGTTTATATATTTGTTGGCACCCTTTTGTCTGTTTATCCAATTTCTAATGAACGGTTCGTTATCCGCCGGGTTGTCTTGCCCGTGGATGGAGTGGGGCAACTCGTACTCATCTGGTAGATAATTAGCCATCTGCGAAAGTCAAATAATGTAGGTTATGTTCCAAAATAATAACACTTATAATAACACTTAGAAATGAAAAATGCTTATATTTTTCGAAAAATTTGAAATGAGGGCTTTAAAAATGGCATTTTCCAAATCCCTGTTATAGTCAGTTATAGCCAAAATTACAGCAAACAATATATAATCTTACTATAAACTTATTTCTAAACAAAATTCAAAGCGTACCCGTGAGTGCAACAAATAATGCTAAAAATAATAATTATAGCGAGTTAGTCGTAATAAGCAACTTTGATTAAAGTAAGATGATTTTTAAGCATACAATGATTCTAATTAATGACCATTTTTAATTACCTTAAATATTTGTAAACATCAAACTTTGCATATAACATCCTTAAGTCAAGGTTTAAGACCGTGTTTACAGAAAAATATTCATTTTGTTCAAAACGTACAAAATAAGAAAAGTCAAAGACTAGGCTCAAATTTCATTTGCAAGTCAATGATATCTTCATTTAGGCTAATTTTCAAGTCATCCTAAGTTTTAAAAACGTTTTAACTATAGGGTAAAACTCTAAGCCTAATTTAGTGTAGTTTTACTAAAACTTCAATTTTCAATCAAACAATTCTAAATTGTTCCAAAATTAGTTTCTAAGCAATCTAGATGAATCACTAAGCCTAAATGAGCTAGCAAAACATCAAATTTCCAAAAAATTTACCGATTCTTAGCCTAAAACCTAAACTAACGAATCAAAAGCTAAAAGTGAACTAACATGCTTCAGTCGAACCTAAAAACTAACACATCAATCACATTGTCTAACTAAGCATATAGGAATTCAAAATTGTGCATAAAACACAATTTTTCTCAAAAGTCAAAAATTTGACTTCGAGTAAAAACTTGATTTTTAATCGTGAAAGAGTACCTTTTATGCGAAATTGATGATGGAAACGTGTTTAGGAGGCACGAGAGATGCGCATTAGAGCTTTGAATTGTTAAAATCGATCAAGATTTGAGGATGGTAGTGGTGGTGTGGAGTTGTCGGTCGAGAGGAGCAAGAAGGAGGAGAGGAAAAAGAAAAAGAAGAGGGAATAAGAAGAGGATGAAAGAAAAAGAAGAAGAAAAATGGGCATGTGTGGCTCACGGGCTTATTTCCCCGACTCCACTCGCGAAATTTTTATATTTTTTAAAAATTTTAAAATTTTCACTAGATTAATAAAAGATAAATGAAATTTTGCTAAGGATCTTAATCCGATTATTTTTATTCATAAAACTAAAAATTAAAAGACAAATGGACGGAGTAAAATTAAAATTTTTATTTTATTAATAACACAAATTACACAGGTTCCACAACTAAGTTCCAGAAATGATGCGGAAAGAAAGATAAATTTAAAACTTCCTTGATCATCCAGAGTAATTCAGCGGAGTGTACTGAAAATATTTCAAAATCACTTAGCATTTTACGCTCACACTTTTGTAAATCTCCGATGTCGTCCATAAGTTTAACCAAAGCCCTTCTAACTTTTTTAATGTTTGAAATTTCATCCCTAGGTCCAGTATCTCGATAATTAAGTTCGAAAGGAAGTTTTGACACTGTATCTTAGGATAAAAGATCTTCCACGCAATCAGGATCACAGATAGTAAATTAAAATTTTCAGACATTTCTCGAATGATCTTTCTTTGTGGAGTTGTAAACGGAAATTTTGACATAGTGAGGATCTGTACGAGTTCAGAATATATTTCCTTTTTTTTTGCGAAGAAATTCTGATGTATTCTTTCCTCGGTTGAATCCGAAAAAACTTCGATTAATTGTTTGATGAGAAATGAGGCTGGATCAAAGTAAAAGAAATCTCAATCTCCATTTTTTAAATTAGGGTTAGGTTTTTTACTTTCGATCCAAAATTCTAAGTCAGAAATCATCGCGATGACATAACGGTTGATATGAATTTGAGAAAATTCCTTATCATTGTTGTGAGGTAGAAAACTGATGAATGACTCTAATTCAAATTTGAAGTCAATTTTTGCATCTCGATACTTAACAAAAATATCATCCCCACATTCCTTTAACAATTTGTGAAGAGAACGAACTTGACTACGCAGTTCTTTTAACATATTTATTTGAAATGTTGAGAATGGGAAGTCTGAGGAATATAGGTGCCTAATGAATTCTCTATAGACGTCTAACCTTCTGCTAAGATTTAACAGATTTCCAGTAAACGGAGGATCTGACCTATCAATGTGTCGTTTCTCTTTTGGAACATATTCAAACAAATCCAGATATTTGAAAATAGTTGGGTATTCTTCCCGCATGTCATCTTCCATAATGAGGAGTTCATTAAGACTGAGCCTTCCTTTTGGATCATGAAGAGGGTCGAATCCAGGTTCATTTGAGTAAAACTTATCCAAAAGCAATGAAATCTCTAAGTCGGGTGAAGTTATCCGGCTTTTTGGACTACAAGGATCAAGAACTAATTCCTAATGAGATTCATTAGGGTTTAGAATCGTTTCATTTTTATGTTTATAAAGAAAAACTTCTCTGGTTTCCGAAGTCGTGGGAGAGTAACTACTTTTCACAGTTTCTTCGTAATCGGTTAAGTTTGAACTAGAATCTACAGAAATTAATATCATAATTAATATTTTGTTTTTATATTTTAAAAAGGGTTTACTATAATAGCGACTTTAAATCCTATACCGACAAACTCCCTGTTTGTTAAGCTTGTGTGTTCCTTATCAATTTATCTTTGAAATAAGTGGCCAGGCCGACAACGGAGAGGCAGGATCCTTTTGGTTCCAATATAATTGGAGACTGTTTGGAAAATCCAACAACCATTTCCATGTATAATTTTCTTTCTTAGACACCACTCAAGAATCTCAGATATCCTGACAGAATCAATGATTACTTTAACAAACAGAAAATAAGTCCCCGACAGCGGCGCCAAAAACTTTACTTCTACTTATGATATAGCCAAAATGGACGATTTTATTTGTGCGGTGTCGTTAGGTCACAACACGTCAGAATTAGCTACCAAAAGAGAGTAATGGTTTTATTATTTATATTTAGTTGGGGTTTCCTAGCTATAACTCACCTACTTATCTTCCTTTTAACGAGTAAGTGGTAAATATAACTCAGGTTCATATTTTTGTATGTTTGCTCAGTAACGTGTGACAAAAGTGCCTAAATAGTTAACCCTAGCGACAAGTGATGATAGATTAAGATTAACTACTAATGCTATAATATAATTATAAAGATAAAGATAGGTAGGTATGAAGAATAGAATCCTGATGAGGAACAATCACAAGAATTTAACTTCCTAGAATAAACACTAAACCACAATCAACTGGGCTATGAACTGAACTGATTTGTCACTAAGAGTTTAGGCTTTGAAGATTCGGGCTAAGACGGATATCCCTACTCCCAACATTAACCTTAGAGGGTTTAAAAGACCTTATGGATAGAATCCTAGGAACATGAACAAAGTGGTATATCCCTAAAGAAAAGTCTCAGCTTTTCTTAATCCTAGTTGGTCTAACTAAAGCAATATTCCAGCACTTAATACTAAGTTATGCCTTAACATTAATAGATGTGAAATCTTAGATATCCTAAGGTACTGCTAATTGGATTAGAAGTCTCTCCTTTACGATCACTTATTCAACCTCGGATCATCTTACAACATCTCAAGAACGTTGCTTCTGACGCGATTCTTGCTTCTGAGCAATCCAGTGTTCACTGAACTCTATATTGCCTACTTTAATCACAACCTAAATAGGAAGCTCTTCTTTGACGAATTAATAGTTATTTGTACGTAGGTACTATATCCCTATTGTGACGTTAAGCACACATAACTACTTACCTTGTAACCTAGGATTGATCTGGTCCTATTACAAGGTTATAGCCACGTGAATAAGCTGAAAGGGTGATCTGTAAATTAAACTTCTAAACCATCAAGGTTTCAGCATAACAATAGCACAAGTTTTAGATAAAGTATTCAACACATAATAAACATTTGCAACGGATAGATAGACATCCAAGATGAAAGCAACTTAAAATAATAAAATAACTTTATTAAATTAAGGAAAGCGTTCACCGTTTACATACGAGATCTGGACCATTACAAGTGCCGACATCCTCTAGACCGCTCCTATTACAATCTTTGGCGTTCGCCTCCGGGTACTTAATTTCCTGCTCGGTGTTGAGAAGGCCTTGAAAGCTATAGTGAGAGAAAGTGTATTGTAGTGAGAGAGTGAGGAGAGGTGTGTTGAAAATGGATGAAAAAAGCATTTAAATAGAAATGGAAATTGCCTCTAAACGGCTGGCAGGCCATTTGGAAAGCCGTTTGGCAGGCCGTTTGGTGAGGCCGTTTGCCAGGCCAGCCCGTTTACCATGCCAGTTTGATTTGGGCATGTGGTAGGCCATTTTCCATACTAGCAAACCGTTGGCAGCCTGTTTGGCAAGCCGATTGTCTTGCTGATTTGCTGGATCGTAACTTGATTTCTTGTCTTTCACCGTTTTCGCTCTAGAATCTTTGTTTTAGCTCCGATTCTCTTGATTCTTTTTGAATCGTCTTCGTAATTACTTTATCTACAAATTTAACTAAAAAAGTGATTATTTTTCCGACAAAGTTTTGAACTTTATGCTTTTGGGGACTCAATATCTGGGGGTAAAAACGTGACTTTTTAGCCGAAATCAAGCATTGCTGGGCTTAGCGCCAGTTCTTCCTTGGACATCATCATCACCATCATCATTACCATATCTCCTATGCTGCTTAGGAGCTTTCTCATGTTCATGCTCCCCCTCAGATTGTTTTCTCTTCTTGTGACGTTTGGATTTCTTCTCCCCCTTTTTGTCATCAGTAAGGGCACAAGTAGAGCCTGGGGGAACACTCACATCAAGATCACTACCATAATTAGGCATTGAAAATGCAAAGTTGTGCCAATCAGCATCAGCAGGAGATAGATTAGCACCAGGGTCCACACCATATTGTTGAAGACATAGGTTGGACGTTCTAACTTCATTTCTAGTTACACCTATGGCAATTTAATTTACACTCGATCTAACATCAGCTTGAAGATCAGCCATACGGTGCATTGTCTCAACCATTCTTACATAAGCAGAAGCATGAATCATGGTAGCCATCTGCTGTTCATGTGACTCTAATCTCTCTTCCAACACCTATTTTCTTCATTCATAAATCGATTCCTTTGTCATTCAAGATCCAATTCTACTTGAAGTCGGGTGATATGATCAGTATACTCGTTATGAGAGATGATCCACTGCTTTAGCTCTTCTTCTTCATAATGTTTCTTGATAGCCTCGACTGCCATATCAGCAAAGGGATTTGTTTGGCGTAGCTGATGTGAAAATCTCTCCTAATCCACCTAGACGAACGCATCATCATTTGGTCCCATTGCGAGGTACTAACCTAAGTATGCCATGAACGACTCCATGTAATATCTTTAAAATGAGCAAATGCACAGCGAAAGATTTCTTTCATACCTGAGAATAAACATGCTTAAAAGTGTCAACCAAAAGGTTGGTGAGTTCATAGGTTTATCATAACAATCATTTCAATATTTTAATAGACCACAAGATTTCATATATTTAACCGCTCACATATCTCGTGTATAAAACATGATACACATAACCTGTGTATAAAAATCATTCATATGGTGAACACCTGGTAACCGACCTTAACAAGATGCATATAGAATATCCCCATCATTCCGGGATTCTTATCGGACATGATAAATTCGAAGTACTAAAGCACCCGTAACCCGAATGGGGCTCGTTGGGCCCGATAGATCTATCTTTAGGATTCGCGTCAATTAGGGTGTTTGTTCCCTAATTCTTAGGTTACCAGACTAAAAAGGGGCATATTCGGTTTAATAATCCAACCATAGAATGTAATTTTGAGTACTTGTGTCTATTTCGTCAAACATTTATAAAAGCAGCGCATGTATTCTCACTCCTAAAATTATACATTGCAAAAGCATTTAAAAGGGGAGCAAATGAAACTCATGATACGATATTTTGTAGTAAAAATATGCATACGACGGAGCTGAACAGTGCAGGGTTGGCCTCGGATTCACGAACCTATATCATTTATATATATATTAACACATATAATGGTAATCAAATAATTCCATCTATTAATTATATAATATCTATATATTTAGTGTTGTAGTTTATATAGATTTTGTACTAAATTCCAATATATATTTTATTTATATATTATATATTAATTTATATATTATATATATTTATTTTGTATATATATATAATAAAGATGTTAATATGTTTAATATATAATTATAGGTAATATTAATATAATTATTGTATATGTAAAAAGTAAATTTTTATGTACAAAATCTTTATTTGTTATAATATAATAATAATAATAATGATAAATGATAGTTTTAATAAAAATGATAGTGTTAATAATTATGAAAATAATAATGATACTTTTAATAAAAATGATAATACTAATAACAATAATAGTGTTAATAATGATAATAATAATAATAATAATAATAATAATAATAATAATAATAATAATAATAATAATAATAATAATAATAATAATAATAATAATAATAATAATAATAATAATGATACTTATATTAATAATGATAAAAATAATAATAAAAATGATAATTTTAATAATAATACTAACTTTAATAATAAGTGATAATTTTAATAATATTAGTTTTAATAGTAATAATTATTTTAATCACGATGATACTTATTGATAATAATAATACCTTCATAATTATATTATTGTATAAAACTTTCATTTTACTCATAATCTTAATCATCTTTCATACTTTTATCATATTGAATTCATATAGGTTACTATATCCATGCTTATAATTGTTAGTATGTTTTTAACCATCTTTTATTTTATTTTTTAACTTTATATTTTAAATCAAATTCATAATAATAATAATAATAATAATAATAATAATAATAATAATAATAATAATAATAATAATAATAATAATAATAATAATAATAATAATAATAATAGTAATAAAGATAATAATAACAAAAATAATAATAATAAAAAAGTACTACCTTTAATGAATTTAAAAGGCTTTCCAAAAAAATAATGCCATAGCCCGTGCTCGAACCCATGACCTCTCGCTTCACAAACTACCTTTCCAACCAATGGACCACTCGTCAGTTTATGTAACAACTATCATCTATTGTCACTTATATAATTTTCATCAACAGAACCCGAGTGAATCCCATTCGTTCAAAAGTGATACTAGCCCATTTTAGAAATTAATAGTCCAGTCCAAAATCATTACTAAGCCCAACAGCAAAACCCATTATACTTATAATCTAGTCCATTTAACATTTAAATCTGCACAGTTCGTGGTTATGGATCGAGCATAGCAACCCTACAAGTGGGTCTCCGATTTAGAATGAGAACAACATATTCGATACAGCCTGAAACAATAATCGGTGGTTTGAAGCTGATCCAGAAATAACACGTAAACAAAGCAGCAGCTTTTAACTAGAGACGGTGATCGATGATAGGATTTTGGTGGTGGTCACAAATGGTATCAGCAGCAAATATAAGGGTGATGATTTTTATGGTAATCACAGTGGTCTCTGTATATAGGAACAAGATCGAATACAGTGGCATGAGAGATTAATGATGGCAGTTTTTGGTCTCATAAAATAACAGTATATATGTTTGTGTGGTGTTGGTAACCAAGATAGGAAACTGAAACATTGTTTTGTATTGAACCGGAAATAAAAAAAAAATAACAGGAATATGAATGATATATCAAGAAGATGATGAATAGTACCAATATGCAACAGTAGTCATTCGAGCTGCAGTTTGTTCGATTGTGGTTGGTCTTGCTTCGTCATCGGAAGATAAGATCATCACAGTTACCGGAGTAATAATTTGGTGATGTTCCTATGATAGGTTTTGTCAAGTAATATCAATTCAAGTGGGTTTGGTTTGGTTTTCGAATAATGGCAACCAGTAAATGTTTTGATGCTTTTGGGTCTGATCACGACAATAACAATGTATTCATGTGGTTTGGCTGAAATATCGAACAGAAATACTTCACTTTGATATTATTCGAGCAAAGTATCAGTGAGTCAATGATTATTGTTTTATGAGTAGTTAATTTGATAGCGAAGTGATTTGCAAGGTGATAATAAAAACAAACATAGTAGAGTGGTGTTGATGAGTAGCAGAAGCTTTGGGTGGTCATGAGGGTCGATGATGGTGGTGTGGTTAGTATAACAAGAGTGGTGGTTTTGAGGTTCTCGAAGAAGAAAGAAAACAAAGGTGATAATGAAACCATGGTGGTTCATGGGTGGTGATGGTAGAGGTGGTAATAGAAAGATGAGGGTGGTTGTAGGTGACGTTGAAGAAGAAGAGGATAGGTAGGTTTGTGATGTAGGGTGAAGGTGGTGGAAGATGGCAACGGCTAGAGTGTGGTGAATGATTGACAGTTCACGCAGATAAATTATAGAGAGGTGGAAATATTATATGTAGGTAATGTATGTATATATAAGTCGATGCATCTCTTTCTCTAGCTATCATCTATATAACTATATTAAGATGCAGTTGAAACAAAAGTAAACAGTGTCTAGTAATAATCTCATGAATTCCATAATAGTTTAGCCATCATTTTCTTTTGTGTCATATATATATATATATATATATATATATATATATATATATATATATATATATATATATATATATATATATATATATATATATATATAATTTTGTAAGTTGAATGACAATGATCAAGCACTAACTACTAGCATAGTAATATCCACATAATTCATCAATTAGTCACAGTATGTCTCCAATCAATGTCACGGATGTGTAAATTTAGAACAGAAATATATATAATATTATAATACTATTAATAATATAATAATAAAAAATAAACGTGTGAATTAGAATTAGAATTAGCAGCCATCATTTGGAGTTTAATTACCGACACTTTTAATAGGATATTATATTGTGTTCATTGCTAAACAGTTAAAATATAAAAGTGTTCCTAAAAATCCCAAATTTTTAGCCTAAATATATTTAATTATTTCAGTCATTAACTGTTTGAAACCTGGTCAAAAAGGTTCATTAGTTATTTATTTTCTGTTCTAAATAATATGTACGGAGTGCTAAAATTTAATCTAAAAAGTTAGAAATTTTTCTATCAAACCTAAAATCTTCGTAATAGATTTACAGTTCAACTTTTATTTTAAATCTTCATAAATTCATATTAGATCTATATGAACACCAAGGAAAAGTCAACCGAGTATTACAAATAATTTAATAAATATATATTCAATAACTTTTATATCTATATATAGATTCATTTTAATAATAAATTTTATTATATCTTATATTATTTTATTTTACAAAATTTATTCTAATATAATATTTCAAATTATATTTAGAATTAATATATATATTTTTATTTTTAAATATATATGCATCTATTTACAAATAGTTGTTCGTGAATCGTCGGGAATAGTCGAAGTTAAATGAATGCAAGAAGACAGTTCAAAAATTTTGAGACTCAGGATAACAGACCTAGCTTATCGTGTCAAAAATATTAAATCGTATCGAGAGTTTGATTTAAAATTAGTCGAAATTTTCCGGGTCGTTGTAACGACCTGACTTTTTCGACTTATAATTATTTTTTATACTTTCACGAAACTGCGTATTTGTACGTACTGAGTTAGATTATATTCTGGGATCATTATTTATGTTAATTACTTTCGTAATACCATACAACGTGTTATTAAGTACTTGGTTACTTAACTTGATCCTCGAATGCATTTATGACTGTTAGTGCCACTTATTGTTTAAAACGAGCTACGTACTTGGTACACGTTAAACTTTTGTCATAATTGGAATATTATGACTACGTAAACAAAATTGTTAGTTATTTATGATAATTACTTGGCTTGGTGGTTATCTAATTACGCTTAGTGTTTACTAATGCTCATTAGTTACCTTAATGGACTTAACACCTTAATGGACTTCCATGGCCCAACCTACTCAACTTAGTGGACTAATTAGTGGATTAATTAGCTCACTGTAACGACCCGGATTTTTCCGATCGTTTTATACTTATGAGATTAATATTTACATAAAATAAACCTTACCAACATGATAAGCAATCCAAACTGTTGAGACTTATGTTTTTGAAAAGAGTTTCACACAACGTTTGACCGTCCAATTTGACCGATGATATCACGAACTATATAACACACGATAATTATACGATTATGTATATGTACATATCTATACATATTTAACATGATTTAAGGATGGTTTAACATTTCATTATGAACTAACAACAATGAGTTATAAGTATACTTTGAGACCACTAACTTAAGTTTTAAAACGATAACTATATGTAACATTCTTTGACATATATACTTACAATATATAATGTGTTGGTGATCTATGTCACCAATATGATTTAAGTGTAATGGGATTAATTTGTAACCAAAATAATCTTGATAAATATCGAACAAGTTTGGGGAAGTGTGGAGTGCACACTTGTTTGAACTTATCTTGATTATGACGGAGGTTCGGGGGCAGCGCCCCCGATAAGCGGGGTCCAAGGGGCAGAGCCCCTGGCTGGGGTCGAGCTGCCAGGTTTTATTTTGGGCTAACATTGCTTTATTAAAAATGTCTTAAAATTTTATTTTGGCCCGGTTTGACCCAAAAATAAAAGCCCAGTTTTGAGCCTCTTTTACAGTTATAAACCCGTTCATATTTGAATTCTCGTTCCGATTCCTCAAAATTTCTACAAGTATATCTAGGGTATATGTAACCGTATCATACCCAGCTTCTATATGTATTTACTATTGGTATATACCAATAATAAACTTCAATGATCAGCCACTAGACATGATGTTACATGTGGGAACCAGCCATTTAACCTCATGTGTGACTTTTGTGCAAGAAAACAAACTAAATCTCCTATATATCCATCCCATAATCATACTATTTTGCACACACACACATACAAATTTCATTTCCAATTTTCTTTCAAGTTAATTCACTCCCTAATCTCTCTTCATTTACCTACTCAAGAACGTATCAATATAGTCATCTGATTTCAAGGAGATTACTTCCAATCTTTCAATCCCACTTCACCACTCTTTTGATTCCAAGATTTTTCTTACCTTTTCCAGTAGCTTTGTCCAAGTAACTTGAGGTAGTAACCTTATTCATAACCTTATTCGATTCATATTTATATAGCTATCTTATTTTGTGTTATAAAATTTTAACAACAAGAACATAGTTTGAGTGATTTCAAACTTGTTCGCAAACTAAATAGATCCTTCTAATTTGATTTTTAAAAACACTTCAAGACCTGTAATATATCATATTATGACAAAATCGGATTAATCATATCTTGGCTAATTAACATAATATTTAATATATATTTACTTATGATTTGATTTTATATATTTCAGGATCACCCGTAAACAACACGAGAAGATTAATCATAAGACCTCATGATTGTACGCAACACGTCATTTGACAACACGTTACTTTATGTACGCAACACGTCACTTGACAACATGGTACCATGGGTCGAGATTAATTCTGATCAATACGAATACGATGGGGTCTTTATTTATTTTATTTAAGCAACTAATTGTGGACCACTAACATCGGACTGCTAACTACAGACTAAGAAAATATTAAAAGTATATATATATATATATATATATATATATATATATATATATATATATGTAACGATTACTTAAAAAGAAAATATGTTGATATATTATATATATGGTTAGGTTCGTGATATCTATCGGAGACCAAGTCGAGTTAAATACCTTCAAGACAGAAGTGAGTATATACTCCCACTTTTAAACTCTAAATATTTCGGGATGAGAATACATGCATTTTATGATTTACGTTATGGACACAAGTGATTAAAAATATATATTCTACATTGAGTTATACCACTGGCATACTTCCCTGTAACTTGGTAACTACTATTTACATGAGGTATTGTAAACGCGAATCCTGTTGATAGATCTATCGGGCCTGACAACCCCAACCGGACTGGACGACCAGTATTCAACGGTTGCACAGTACTTCATTTCGGTGACTACACTTGGTACGGTGTAGTAAGATTTCATAATAAAGGGAATATGCGACGTTGATTAAATGGTAAGTATGGTTATCAAGTGCTCAACAACTTAGAATATTTTTATTAAAACGTTTATATATGAAATCTTGTGGTCTATATTCATAACGCTGCCAGCATAAAACCTATATCTCACCAACTTTATGTTGACGTTTTAAGTATGTTTATTCTCAGGTGATAACTAAAAGCTTCTGCTACAACATGTTGAATTTAAGCAAGATCTTGAGTATGCATATTTGTGTCAAAAATAAAACTGCATATCGGAGGATTTGTAATGTAAAATATGTTGGAAGTCGTATTGTTATTATCACATGTAAAGTTTGTAAGTCTAAGATTATCGCTAAACGATAATCATTATTATCTTGTTTAAACCTTGTATTTGTAATAAAAGTTAAGGTTTGTATTGTAAAAACGAATGCAGTTTTTGAAAAACGTCGCATATAGAGGTCAATACCTCGCGATGAAATCATATGTTATTGTATTCGTCCTTATGGTTAAGGTCGGGTTATGACACCCATGTAATTAATAATTAGCCCATTTAAATAATGAGACAAGTAACTTGCATGCTTATGTATTAATGCTTGCATTTTGTCTCAAACCACCCAACATGTCAACATCATCTTGTACCACCACATTGGACCACACCATACCACCACCACATGAGGCCAAATGGTCCACCACCCCTCCCTTGGCCGACGGTTACATACACCACCACCACCATTCCATTTTTTTGAACTTCACTCTCATTTCTCTCAAAACACACACACACACACACACATTTTCTAGGTTTTCTCTCTAGCTTCTCTCACTAAATTACTTAAAGAACTTGTAAGTTCTTGGCTTCTTTTTCTTTCTTTTCTTACTTTAATTCATAAATCATCATCATCATCAACAAAGATTCAAGTTTTGTAACTTGAATCTTCATAACTTATGTTGATTCAAACTTTGTTTTGAAAAGTTTTCAAGAACATGAAGGATTCAAGCTTTTTAGCTTTAAATCTTCATAATCTTGTTAGATCTAAGTTATTAACTTAAGATCTCTTTAATTATGTTAAAAGATCAAAACCCATGTTTATGATCTTCATGTAACTTGTAGATCCAACACTTTACTTTATGGATCTTCAAGAAAGTTTGAAACACAAGCTTACTAGCTTGAGATTTCTACAAAAAGTTAGTTAAGATCAAAGTTTACTAACTTATGATCTTTTTTAATTTGTCATACTTTAGATTTGTGACTTGTGTTTTCATTAAACAAAAGATACAAGCTTACTAGCTTGAGATCTCATAAGTGTTGTTAAGAAATCCAAGCTTTCTAGCTTAGGGTGTTATTTTTGTGTTTGATCTAAGTTGTGCAACTTATGGTCTTCTACTTTGTTTAAACAAAAGCTCATTAGCTTATGTTCATCCTACTTTACAAGATCTAAGTTTCATAACTTATGGTTGTGTAAAAGTTGAAAGTCTAAGTGTTATGACTTAGGGTTTCACCAAGAACATGAACTCTAGACTTTTTAATCTAAGGTGTTTAATACTTAGCTAAGATCTAAGTTCTATAACTTAATGTCTTGCTTATTTAGTTTGATTCAAAGTTTATAGCTTAATAGAACTTGTACTTGTGTTGAAACTAAGAAATTGATGTAACTTTGGTTCATCACCTTGCTCAAACTCTCACATGAGTTGAATTTTATTTCTTAGTCTTGAATTTGTGTGTTGATGGTTAAACCTTGGTTAAAGTGATGCTAAAACATCAAGAGTTGTACACTTGAGGCTTATACGCATCAAGGATGAGAACCGTGATGAGCATCAAACACCAAGAAACCCACCGGAGCACTTGTTTTCTATTTTTCAGGGTCTGATCAGACTCCTGAGCTTCTGGAAAAGTTGATTTTCAGATAGTTCGGTTCTAGTAGATGACTTTTCGTTTAAGACTCGCCTAAATCCGATATACAGTTTTGGATTTATAGCCTCCCAAAAGTCACTACGCCTTTGTAACGACGTGCTGAAAAAATTCTGACCTACTTGCGTTTGAACCGTCGCCACGGTCAAAAGACATCGAGTTAGGATCAGAAATTTGGATAGAGGTAAAAGGACTCACATACAGAGCCTTGGCCACTGACCGCGCATCTTTTCAGTTTGTATAGAGGTCGTAGCAGCTGAATAAAATCAGCCTTTGTTTCGATCTCTATTCTTAATTGAAAACTTACTTTACTTTTTACGTACGTTGATGATGATGATGATGCTTAAGACTTAACTTATTTACTTTTAAACCTTTGGGAACGATATAATGACTTAGTGATATTTGACTTAGGTTGACGATGTTTCGGACCGACTTACTTGCTTACTTATTCGTATCGATTTTACCGCATTTATCACTGTGAGTTATAGCTTCCCTTTTTACTCTAACTATTTTTAGGACTGAGAATACATGCTCTTTTTATGTTTTACATATTAGACACGAGTACTTAAACTTTATATATGTGTGGGTGATATAACGGCACAAAGATTCCCCTTAGCACGGTAACGTTTAATCATTGGTTTATTAACCGGTGAACGCGAATATTAGATATGGATCCATAGGGTTTGACATCCCCACTTGGGCTTGTCGCGCTAGCATTTAACGGGTGTTTAATACTTCGAGAACATACGCACTCACCAAGTGTACTTTTAGGGGGTATTATTACGTTAAGTTAGTTACCTGGTACCCACGGATAAGCATATACTTTATCATACAGCTTTGAAATACTAATTTGAAATGCTGATTTGAAGCACTGAAATCTCATGGTCTACATTACTTTGCTGCGCACATTAAAACTATAGCTCACCAACATTCGTGTTGACTTTCAAAGCATCTATTTCTCAGGTGCTTAGATGTTGTTGCTTTCGCTGTTAAACTTGCTGTTATAGTCTTGGTGTTATAGACTTCCTGTTACAGACTCGCTGTGTTAGACTGCAGCTGCATTGTTTAGAGATGTCTCAATCATGGAACTTTTACTTTGCATTCACAACTTATGTTACATTTGAATAATGGTTCTGCAATGACCTTTGTGTCACGTACTTATATTAATGCTTTCTATTCATAGAAGCACATCATTCTTGTAAAACATTTGACGTTGGTAAAGATGTCACCTTTTGTAAAACATTTGACGTTGGTAAAAACGTTACCTTTTCATGAATGCAAAATTTGTTTTAAATCAGCATATAGTGTTGTAACCGTGTAAAGATACTGTTGTTGATGATCCGTACACGTTGATTTTGTATGGGGCATCACATTTGGTATCAGAGCATTGGTTGTAGGGAATTAGGTTGCATTAGTGTGTCTTGACCGAGTCGAGTAGGACTCACTAATAGGACTAATCTACAACTTGCTCGTTTACTTGTTTCTTTTTAAACTGTTGCATGCTACTGCTTACTTTTACTGCTATATGAACTTGCTGCATGATACTGCTTACTTTTACTGCTATGTAAACTTGTTGTATGCTATTGCTTACTCTCGCTACTGCACGCTACTAACTGCTTTTGATCGCATGTTACTTCTATTTGATACTGTTATTATTGCCATGCTATGTACTGTTGTATACGATTTGGGCTACTGTATTTATTATGCATGATTACGTTCTTGCTACATGTCTGCTATTCGCTGTACCGACTTGGAGAATTTATCTTTCCTAGTTCGGATGTTTTTCTGAACCCTTTTCCCACTCGTTTAACCCTAAAAAATAGTAATGTAATCCACCTGTTACTACCATTCCACCGTTTCAGAGATCGAAACATTACTTCACGCAATCTAGGGAGAGTACCCCTCGGATTACATGCCCACTAAAGTTGATCCTCAGAGAAGGAGAGATGTGAGGACTTGTCGGAGTAACCGTACCTCGCCCCACCCCCCGACCTCACCCTAATTAGCCACGTATAACGTATGAACATTAGAAGGTTGTTCAGTTTCCGCAAGTTGACCCGTATTCCGTACGCTTTCATGACCGTCACTTATCTCTTTCATTCTTCACCACTACTCGATGATCTAACGACACTTCTGGACTAAGGTCCCTAACACTCCTAGGCATTGGAGAACTTGGGAAGGAATCTCTTTTCACAAGGTCATAGTTTCTTCTACTGATGCTCAGCCATACCCAAAGACATGGGAGCCACCTCAAGACATATCATATTACTACTTGCTACACGTACAACTCAACACGAGACCCAGATTGAATTTCTAGAAAGGAACCCAAGGACATTACCTGAACCCGAACATTTTAAAGAAAATTTCAGGACATTTAGGCATTGATGCATGATCTACAGAACCTACACACCCACACCGAGAAACCGTGAGATTAATTATGTAGACTTTGTTTTGAGATAGCATAGATAAAGCACCGTTAGATGAAATTGAGTGGAACTTGAAGTGATAACGTTACATTGACTATACGGAGTGATATTGGAATGAACGTACAATTTAGTACAATATAATGACACCAAGCCAGTGTGATTATATTGAAGTAAATGATACAGAAGTTCCAATGCTACTATATAAGGAATATGAAGTGATTCAAATAAAATTTTGGTAGGAACACTTGAGTATAAGCATTATGGTATGTTAGAGTTAGGGAAAGAATAACCACTTAGCCTAGGTACTATACAAGAAAGGCCTTGATTGCAGAATTGATAACCCAAAAATTTGTTATAGATATAGACACCCTGGATACTTAAGGAGAAAGTTCTGAAATAGGAAAAATTTTGGACTTACTTGCGGTAGAGCAATCGTTATCTCGGCTATGGAGACTCACATGGATCCTGATTTTATTTAGGGGACGTTTCGTCACAATGTTTGATTGTCTTGAAAGTTATTTAATAATAGGGCGATAGAAACCTTATATCTAAGAACCTGAGTGTTATGACTAATAAGCCATTAACAACCATGAGAGGTAAGTATTCTATAGGACAAGCTAATGGTAAGCTGGCAGAGGTAGAGGAATAATTTAAGGTAGTTCCTTAAAAATTAACAGGTGGGTCATTTGGAGATGACATCATGTCAAACAAAACTTGGAAGTTTTAAAGTAGTAGTTGGAAAGGATTAATTACCTACGCACAAGAAGATATTATTTGAGAAGATTGATAGAATTTTTCACGGTAGTATAATAAGATTTGGTCGGAATGAACCTTAAGATTAACCTAACACCCCTCAATTCGGGAAGCTTGATGTAAAAGTTGGAATGGACTTTAGGATTAACCTAATACTCATCAAGTTAGGAAGCTTTGCTGAAATAGTTGGAACGGACTGGCTTTCAAGGATAAAAGCGAAAGTCATTTATAGTGAGAAGATTTTTCGTATACCTCGCGAAAATGGTAAGCCATTAAAAGTTTACGGGGAGAGAAGTATCCGAAATCCCACAATGGGAGTGAGAAGGAATAACAATGGATTTCGTCACGAAGCTACCAAAAATGAAAGACGGATTATGACACTATCTGGGTTATTGTTGACCGCCTCACCAAATCTGTTCACTTTCTAGCTATGAAAGAAACCGATACAATGGACAAACTTGCACAACGATACATAAAGAAAATTGAATCCCGTCACTTCAGCGATTCAAATCCTATATTAAAGACTACCCAAGAATCTTATTTGATACTTATTCTTACGCGACTCTAAATCCTAACTTATTTCGAGAGATTTCTTATTTGATGATAATCACACCATCATCCTTCTTACTTCGATATTAGTCATACCAGTTTGAAATTTTCTAAAATCAATGGGTGGTTAATTCTCATCCTCATACTCTCCCATTCGTATCTCACTTATAAGTAACAGCTTCACACTTAAGCATTTTTAGTCGAAGGACTTATGCCCTACTAATAGTCATCAACCACATTTAAATTCAATAGTTTTCATTACCTCGTGACATTGTTGCTCAAATATCACCCGAAATTTTCAAAAATCTTTTACTCGATCCTCATCAATCTTTTTCCAACTTGTAACCTCCGAAATATGAAAATTTTGTTTGCCAAAATCTTACACACACTATTTTACTGTGCGATCCTCTCAAAGTTTTATAAAAATAAAATTTATTTTATTTGCCATTCGTGTAAATTTTTGAAATCATATATGTTATATAAAACAAAGTAAAGAATTTCTTATTTTTGACTAGTACATATGAAATTTTACTTTCACTTTTACAAATTAATCCTTTTATTCAAAAGATATTTTACTTAGAATAGTATATGTTGTACATAACTCTAGTTTACTAAGAACTTCATTACTTTTCTTAGATTGTCACCTTAAACGATTTCTATAAAATTTCCGTTGCTTGTCGTATAAAATTTTTCGTGTTATTCGCATCCAAGTCATCATGAAGATTTACAACCGTCGAAATCGAGAGATTCATGTGGGTGTGTGTGTGATAAAGGCACTTACTGCCACGTCATGCAGAGCCTTTGGGCATCCACTAACACTTAAATCATTCAAAAATTATTGCGTTACCCAGGGATCTTATTTGCCACACCTGTTGGAGCGATGCTCTTTCTTACATGACTCTAAGTCCTGACTTATTCCAGGGAAATTCTCATTTAGTGATGTTAACACCATCAGTATTCAGACTTTAATATTAGTCATAATCTGTTTGGCATTTTGCAAAGTCAAGAAGCGATTAACTTCTCGTCTTCATGCTCTATCCTTCATACCTCACTTTTAGCAACGGCTTCGCACGTGAACATTTTTAGCCCACAGACTAGTGTCCTGATAATTATCAAGACTACATTTAATTCATTAGTTTTCATTACCTAGTAACACATCACCCGATGATTCAAAGATTTTTTCACTCGATCTTTTTCAACTCGTAACCCTTGAAATACGAAAAACTATGTTTATCAAAATTTTTACACGTTGTTTATTTGTGCGGTCCTCAAGAGATTTATGGACAAATGAAAGTAATAAAATTTTTCTGTCACTTATGCAATTTATAAAATCATATATGTATGTATATAATTAAGTTAATATATTTACCCTCACTTATTTTGGTTAGTACATACTAAGTTATACCTTCAAATTATTTAAAAATCGCTCCTTTAATTAGTTGTTTAAATTAAGTCAAATATTCTTGCGCAAAATGGTACACGTTGTACATACTCCTAAATTTACTAAGAACTTCGTTCCGTTTATGTTGTCACATCAAACGTTTAAAGGTTTTCAAAACTTCCTTGGTTGATTTTATTAAAGGTTTTTGTATTAGTCTACACCATGTATGGATCACACTTTTTCTCGTCCTCCGTTTAGGGATGAAGCTTACGATTAAGATCTTTGTTAAAAACTCTTGAGCCTCTTAGGATGGCAGTTTTATAAGGTTTGTTAGGAAGTCTTTGCGCTCAAGAAATGTTTCCTTTTAAGGTTAGACATGGCAAAAACGCGGGCCGATAAATCAGTTTTCTGAGGTACACTCAGTGGTCACCCTATTGTAGGAAAGGCACTAGGCGGGTTTCTTCTCTCAATTTTTCACGGCTAATCGTAACACCCTCGTAAACATCATCTCTATGAATCTGTATGTTGAGGTACAAGGAATCATTTTTAAAATTCTTTCACTTGGAGTAAACCATTCTTTATGATCAAGGGTTCACGTATCTTCTCATCCGCGCACCCCCTTAAGTATAAGGATAAATTCAGATCAACTCACTCGTTGTACAAAGAGTTCACTCTCGTTCAAAGACCACACCTTTTGTGCGATTTTCTTTCGGAAATGTAATGTAAATTACTTTAAAAATCTATGAGTCTTGCTATCCTCTTGGAAGGGACTGCTTAAAACATCTATAACACTAATGTGGTTACTCTATATAATCCATCCTTCGTTGGTTGCAACTATATGTTGTTCTAGTCGATGTTAACCATAACTTCAACATGTAACTGAAAGCATTATGGAACTGTACTTTCATTTCATCCCAGGATAAGTTCACATGCAGTATGTTAAAATGAGTGATATCTTTCATTATTCGTTCAGACCGTCCTGAAGGCATCATAAATAATTATGGCTTGCATTGCATGTAAGTCTGATTAGTCACTCTCAGCTAAAATTTCAATTCATTTATTCAAATGAAACGTTTTTTAAATATCGGGTTCTTTATACCTATGGTCTCCTTCTGAAATTAAGGGGGTTAGTAAAATCCGTGGCTAACACTATCCAGGCATCAAATCGCATGGTTGTGATCTTCATGTTTTCCATTCTATCTGTCAGCTTTGTATTGCGACATAAGCACTCGATGTTTTAGATGAGTTTGGCAACATTCATGATGCATTTCATGCATCCAGTTTACTGAAGATGCCTGTAAGGCTAAAAACATCATCTTTCCTTTTGTGGATATATATTCAGATGACATACTCATGTTAACAAGAAACGAAATCAATTTGTTGATCTTGAGGTAAAGAGACTTAATTAATGGCATATACCTATTCTTACTTTTATACACACAAGTACCTTTCAAGGTAAATAGCTCACTTCTGAGCCCACGAGTCTCTCGGAACATTGATACGCTCCTTCTTCTTCTTCTTCAAAATTCAGTTCCGTTGTTGGTCACTCCTCAAAATTTTGGGACGAAATTTTCTTTAACAGGTGGGTAATGTAACGACCCGACTTTGTCGACTTATAATTATATTTTATACTTTCACGAAACTGCGTATTTGTACGTACTGAGTTAGATTATATTCTGGGATCAATATTTATGTTAATTACTTTTGTAATGCCATACAACGTGTTATTAAGTACTTGGTTACTTAACTTGATCCTCAAATGCATTTATGACTGTTAGTGCCACTTATTGTTTAAAACGAGCTACGTACTTGGTACACGTTAAACTTTTTTCACAATTGGAATATTATGACTACGTAAACATAATTATTATTTATTTATGACTATTACTTGGATTGGTGGTTATTTAATTACGCTTAGTGTTTACTAATGCTCACTAGTTACCTTAATGGACTTAACACCTTAATGGACTTCCATGGCCCAACCTACTCAACTTAGTGGACTAATTAGTGGATTAATTAGCCCATGTAATTAATAATTAGCCCATGTAAATAATGAGACATGTAACTTGCATGCTTAGGTACTAATGCTTGCATTTTGTCTCAAACCACCGAACATGTCAACATCACCTTGTACCACCACCATGGACCACACCATGCCACCACCACATGATGCCAAATGGTCCCCCTACCCCTCCCTTGGACGACGGTTACATACACCACCACGACCATTCCATTTTTTTGAACTATACTCTCATTTCTCTCAAAAAACACACACACATTCTCTAGCTTCTCTCTCTAGCTTCTCTCTCTAAATTACTTGAAGAACTTGTAAGTTCTTGGCTTCTTTTTCTTTCTTTTCTTAATTTAATTCATAAATCATCATCATCATCAACAAAGATTCAAGTTTTGTAACTTGAATCTTCATAACTTATGTTGATTCAAACTTTGTTTTGAAAAGTTTTCAAGAACATGAAGGATTCAAGCTTTTTAGCTCTGAATCTTCATAATCTTGTTAGATCTAAGTTATTAACTTAAGATCTCTTTAATTATGTTAAAAGATAAAACCCATGTTTATGATCTTCATGTAACTTGTAGATCCAACACTTTACTTTATGGATCTTCAAGAAAGTTTGAAATACAAGCTTACTAGCTTGAGATTTCTACAAAAAGTTAGTTAAGATCAAATTTTACTAACTTATGATCTTCTTTAATTTGTCGTACTTTAGATTTGTGACTTGTGTTTTCATTAAACAAAAGATACAAGCTTACTAGCTTGAGATCTCATAAGTGTTGTTAAGAAATCCAAGCTTTCTAGCTTAGGGTTTTATTTTTGTGTTTGATCTAAGTTGTGCAACTTATGGTCTTCTACTTTGTTTAAACAAAAGCTCATTAGCTTATGTTCATCCTACTTTACAAGATCTAAGTTTCATAACTTATGGTTGTGTAAAAGTTGAAAGTCTAAGTGTTATGACTTAGGGTTTCACCAAGAACATGAGATCTAGACTTTTTAGTCTAAGGTCTTTAATACTTAGCTAAGATCTAAGTTCTATAACTTAAGGTCTTGCTTATTTAGTTTGATTCAAAGTTTATAGCTTAATAGAACTTGTACTTGTGTTGAAACTAAGAAATTGATGTAACTTTGGTTCATCACCTTGCCCAAACTCTCACATGGGTTGTATTTTATTCCTTAATCTTGACTTTGTGTGTTGATGGTTAAACCTTGGTTAAAGTAATGCTAAAACATCAAGAGTTGTACACTTGAGGCTTATACGCATCAAGGATGAGAACCGTGATGAGCATCAAACACTAAGAAACCCACCGGAGCACTTGTTTTCTGTTTTTCAGGGACTGATCAAGCTCCTGGGCTTCTGGAAAAGTTGATTTACAGATGGTTCGTTTTGAGTAGATGACTTTTCGTTTAAGACTCGCCTAAATCCGATATACGTCACTACGTCTTTGTAACGACGTGCTGAAAAAATTCTAACCTACTTGCGCTTGTACCATCGCCACGATCAAACAAAATCAATTTAGGATCTAAAAATTGGATAACGATAAAAGGACTTACATACGGAGCCTAGGCCACTGACCGCGCGTCATTTCGGTTTGTATAGAGGTCGTAGCAGCTGAACGAAGTCAACCTTTGTTTCGATCTCTATTCTTGATTGAAAACTTACTTTACTTTTTACGTACGATGATAATGATGATGATGATGCTTAAGACTTAACTTATTTACTTTTTAACCTTTGGGAATGATATACTGACTTAGTGACCTTTGACTTAGGTTGATGACCTTTCGCATTTATCCCATGGTGCCTGATTTTCATCGACGATATTGTATTAGTTTCGGATTCCCAGGATGAGCATAACAGAAGGCTTGAGAAATGGAGGATCGCCTTAGAATTAAATGTCCTACAAATTAGCAGACTTAAATCGGAGTATCTTAGATGCGATTTCAAGACGAGTGAAGAGGAACACGATGATATAGTGGATATCCGAATTGGGGATCCGATTTTACCCCCGCAAGGGTCCTTTAGATATTTAGGCTCGATGCTTCACAATTCGGAAAGGATAGATGAGGATGTGACGCATCGTATACGAGTAGGATGGTTGAAGTGGAGGGCTGCGAAAGGGGTGTTGTGCGACAAGAAGGTCCCCCTTAAGCTGAAAGGGAAATTCTTCAAGGTGGCAATTAGACCAGCCATGTTGTACGGATCAGAGTGTTTGCCAATGACGAAGGCCCAAGAGAGGAGAATGGGAGTGGCAGAAATGAGGATGCTTAGATGGACGTGTGGTAATACCATGCTAGATATGATACCAAATGGAGTTTTTAGGGAGAAATTGGAAGTTGGGAATATCATCAACAAATTTAAGGAAGGACGGCTTAAATGGTTCGGGCATGTTAGGAGGGGCCCAATTTTAGCCCCGGTTAGGAGAGTCGAGACCCTCGACGTTGGAGGCGTAAGGAGAAGGGGTAGACCTAGACGTAGGATGGAGGATAGATTGAAGCTGGACATGAAAGAGCTTCTACTGACGGAGGACATAACTTCTGATAGGAGCCTGTGGAGGAGTAGAATTAGAATAATTGAGTAAGTTTTTTTTTTTGATACTTTTATTATAATACTTCATATATAACTTTACCTAGATATTCTATAGCTACACTGCCCCCGTATCTATTTTTTTTTAGGCTTTATGTATGTATCGATGCATATGTTTGTATCTGTATATGTACCTATGTATCTAAGTGCATGTATTGGTGCTTGTTTGCCTTGTATCTGTACCTAGGTATATATATCTACGAATGTTTCTATATGTATATTTGTTTAAGCATGTGTTGTTATCCAAGCTTATGTGTGGTGCGGGTTTATATATATATATATATATATATATATATATATATATATATATATATATATATATATATATATATATATATATATATATATATTTTGTGTGTCTGTATGTGTACTTGAGATTAAATGGTTTTGTGCTCTATATGATCCATGCTTTTTGCCCTACTGTTGTGCTTTACTGCTATATGTGTTTTCTTTTTTGGCTACTGTGTATGATTGCTTCTTTCTAGGCACACATAACTCTTACAGGTACGTATCATTTGCCCTATCTATTTTGTTTTTATGAGCATTTCTGGCCGGAGGTCCTTTTAGAACCAATCTCTTTTGCTCTAGAGTAGAGGGAGGGGCGACCTTATCTAGGCGTGGGTTCTATATCCGCGGGTAGAGTAGTGACTTCCTTCTAATCTAGGGAACAAAGAATGATTGTCTACACCCACCTCTCCTATACCCTACTTTTAGGGGATTGGGTATTGTTGTTGTTGTTGTTGTATTTTTGGGTCTGAGAATACATGCACTTTTTATGTTTTACATACAAAAAACGAGTACTTAAACTTTATATATGTGTGGGTGATATAACGGCACAAAGATTCCCCTTAGCACGGTAATGTTTAATCATTGGTTTTTGAACCGGTGAACGCGAATATTAGATATGGATCCATAGGGTTTGACATCCCCACTTGGGCTAGTCGCGCTAGCATTTAACGGGTGTTTAATACTTCGAGAACATACACACTCGCCAAGTGTACTTTTAGGGGGTATTATTACGTTAAGTTAGTTACCGGGTGCTCACGGATAAGCATATACTTTATCATACTGATTTGAAATACTAATTAGAAATGCTGATTTGAAGCACTGAAATCTCGTGGTCTACATTACTTTGCTGCGTACATTAAAAAGTATTGCTAACCAACATTCGTGTTGACTTTTAAAGGATGTATTTCTCAGGTGCTTAGACGTTGTTGCTTCCGCTGTTAGACTTGTTGTTATAGTCTTGGTGTTATAGACTTGCTATTATAGACTCGCTGTGTTAGACTTCAGCTGCATTGTTTAGAGATGTCTCAATCATGGAACTTTTACTTTGCATTCACAACTTATGTTACATTTGAACAATGGTTCTGCAATGACCTTTGTGTCACGTACTTATGTTAATGCTTTCTATTCGTAGAAGCACGCCCTTCTTGTAAAACATTTGACGTTGGTAAAGACGTCACCTTTTGTAAAACATTTGATGTTGGTAAAAACGTTACCTTTTCATGAATGCAAAACTTGTTTTAAATCAGCATATAGTGTTGTAACGGTGTAAAGATCCTGTTGTTGATGATCCGTACACGTTGATTTTGTATGAGGCGTCACATTCATGAAAGCTGGGCTTCAATAGATGAGGTAGTAACACAGCCAGCCCGTCGAATTGCTTCAGTAACATTAGTAATGATGGATTCCCTGACGGTATTGGTACTATCAGGGTTGATTCTGGAGACTGTCCTGTAAACAGCAAGGGTGAACAGCCCTTCAATCTCTACAACATCAAGACCTCTAGGTGGTGGTTGTGCAGTAGCAGCTAACATTGGAGTACCTCCGTGGAGTGGTGGAGGTGGAAGGTCATAATCTGACTCATCACCATAATCACCATCATTTTTACCTTCGCCAGAAGGCTTAGAACCACTGGTATCCTTTGCAGCAACATCAGCATCATCAGCAGTGAGATCCACTGGTTTGTCTTTGGAGCCAGGAATATTATCAGGAATTACTGGTTCTTCATTACCAATACCTTTATCAGCATCACCATCAGATGAAGAAGATGATCAGGAAGAAGCTGATGAATCAGAATGTACTAGCGAATCATGAATATCTTGCATGATAACCTTACCAGTATTCAGATCATAGATGAACTTGAGATGTCTCCAAGTACCAGGCTATAGAGAAGCAGTTGGAGCCATGCCAAAGAAGTGATAGTATGGCTACTCATTTACGTTCTCTAGAGTGGCCAGCCTCTCAAACACTTCTTCGCGTGCTGGTTCGTCCAATTGAGAGAGTAATTCAGTCAGCTCCTCATCAGGAAGCTTGCTGGCGAAAACCAATGCACTTTGTGGATCAATAGTCAACTGGTCCACCAGTAGTGCAATTTTGGGAGTAAGGGACACTCCCTTGTAAAAAAAAAATTGGGAACTACTTCTTCTAGATCTGGTACCTTGCAAACATACTTAGTCTTTTTCAGCAGAAACAACAGCCTTAATAGATTCAGTAGTGGTAGTAGAATAGGTACCAGCATCCATTTTGGTTTCCTGTGAACCAGCATGAGAACCAGGGATGACAATAAAACTTGCTGTAGTAGTATAAATGGATTGAAAATCCATATTAGAAAAAGCAGCATTTGCATCAATAAGTTCATCAGTCAATACAATATCATCCGTGGTTCCAGCAACTATCTCATCACCAGCAGGAGGTGGTTGAACAACCTCATCGATAACTACTTTAGGAACAGTAGTTGTAGCAATAATATTGAGAATAAGAGGAGGAATAACAGAATCATTAGTATCAAGAACCATCTCCTCATGATCAGTAGGAACAGTTGAACCATTATCAACTTGATCCCCAGTATCACTAGCAGCAGAAGCAACTGCACCAGTATCAATACCACCAGTAGAAGAATCAGCAGCACCAATACCAGTAGCAGAAATAGAGGGAATATCAGTACTAGCCTTAGAACCAGTAAGCACAATTGGATTTCATTCATGCTCCCCTTCTGCCTGATCATCTGCCCTGCTAAAAACTGAAACAACAGAATATTTTATGTTAGCAAAAGTAGAACCAACTAAATTTGTCTCAACAATTACATCTGATGTTAGTCTCTAGGGACAAACTGGTGTTTTAGTTACCCCTTCGATTGAGACAGAGAATGGTGTCTGTAAGTGCAGCTGTGATTCTGCTGACTCATTGGCAACCAATGTTGACTCATATTGAGTAAGAGTTTTAGCTGGTTTAGATGTAGGAGCGTAACTCGCATCATGATCCAACTTACAACTAGGCTGTCCAGTAGCCTAAGATGGTTTAACACGATGAGGACCCAACTCAAGTCTGCTTTGGGGGTCGGTTATGTTCTCTGCTGGTTGTACTGTCAGCAGAGGATATTTCTTGAAGTATGATTTTGAAAAATGTGGAAGTGCCTGGTCAGAAGAGTATGGGTTGCTACTCCTCTTAACAATAGTTTTAAAACCAGTCATCTTAACAACATTTAAGTCAGCTGATAAAAGTTTTTTAATTATGTTAGTTATTTCCGATGTCACATGAAACAATGGCATCTTCACTTCATCCTTGTTAATCATTGAAATCTTATTCATGCTTTTGATTTCTGAAGTTCGCTGTTCTTGAAGTTTTTCTTCATTCTTCAATTTAAATTTGTTGTGAACACTCAGATAAGCTTTGAGATATTCCGGTTTCTTATGATATTTCCATGCACCCAGAACACTCATTGAAGTAGAAAGGATAAGATCAGAATCACCATAAATCTTGTAAGCTTGTTGTTCTATGAATGGTGATCAAAGAATTAGCTTCTCTTCATCCTCATCAAGTTTATAATCAACATCACGCTCAAGAATAATCTCTGCAGTTTGATATGGAACATTAAGATCAGGAGGAGTCGTAGTATCTTCTTTGCCATTTAAGAAAATCTCCTTCTCAAAGTATATCCCAAATTCATCGGTTGGTGATATCATGTTGACAAATTGATGTTCATTAAATTCATTGGAGACACTAGACCCCCTCAAAATATTTTCAATATTATCAAAATTTTGATTTTCCTCTAGAGATGACTTGTTTTCTGTTTGTTCAGCTGAATCCATAATCATTAACGTCCCTGAGTCACCCTCTCTCTGAACTTCCGATTCATCGAGAAAACTTTCACACTGAATTTCCTCAATTTCATCACTCTCAGAATCAGATATTTCAACGACATCGTGATCCCAATGTTGACTAGATGAACCAGCTTCATAAGTTGATCTTCGAAAACCACTTGACCTATAACCACCATATCTATTCTCTCTCTCATAAAGATTATCGAAATCGAAATCTTCATGGTCAGGCAGGTGAATTGGTCCAAGTGACTTACACGGAGATAAAGGATATACTACTCTTGCTTGCTCAAGATAAAGCATCATAGTCTCGCGAACTTCATTAAGATCAGTTCGTTTAGCAAACGCAGCAAGATATAGCTCCTCCACCTCATTGTCAGAGAGATATTTGAATCCATATCTGTTTGAAATACGAGAAGGTGACCCAGTTGGTGAAACAACAGTGTAACCATGAACAGCGTCAGCATCAGCAGCATCGGTTGAAGGCGATATCGATGGAAGTGTTTGATTTTCCATGAGGTCAGGTAAGGATAAATGTGCAGTATTATTCTTATATGTAGGGATGTACGTACTACTAGTAAGATTTGTGATATCCCCTTCTGATGGAGGTTGGGCAACAACCGGAGTTTTCGTCGACGAAGATTCTTTCGAATCACCCGCCTCCATGACTTTAGTCTCATGGGACTCTGACAGAGTAGCAGAACTACCCATCAGTTTAGTTCTCGCAGAGATATTGCTATCTCCGACTCCTAAAGTCATTGACATACCATGAGGTGGCACATCTCTTTCAGTTAAAGACTCATTCTCCAAACCCTGAGATTCAGAATCCAGAGAAGAAGTGGTTTCAACCAATGGATCAATTTCTTAAACCAAAGGAACAGACTGCTGGAAGTTAGATAAATATCCCGAAGGATTTTCATGTTGACTCGTTTCAATGGGACGCGGCAGATCTTCCTCATCAAGATAAGCCGGACCTCCAGACCCTATTGTACGTTGAGGCACAAGAGGATTTTCAGCCGATATGCAGGGTGCCTTTTCAAGATTTTTCGGCTCCCCTTCGGCCGTTCTGGACTTTAATGATTGAGTTTCCTCAATCGATTGAGTCAATGCAAACTTTACTGCAGAGGAAGACTTTACTTCCTTAGATGCCGGAGCATCTTGCTGGGTATGATTTATTGTTAAGTCCTGTTTAAATTGGATGGGTTGATTGGTCTTTTTACCATCCGTGCGTTTAGCTCTCTTGCCTACCGAATCTTGTGCTTCATTTAGTGTAGGGCTTATTGTTATTATTTTATGTGATACGGAGATGGGTGAAGGTGACCTAATAGGCTCTAGGTCTTGGATCGTATGAAAGGACCCGTTCATATCGATTATAAACGATTCACAATAGTTGATTACATCGCGATGTACTTGACCTCTATATGATACATTTTACAAACATTGCATTCATTTTTAAAAGATAAACTTTCATTACATCGAAAGTTGACAGCATGCATACCATTTCATAAAATATCCAACTATAATTGACTTAATAATAATCTTGATGAACTCAACGACTCGAATGCAACGTCTTTTGAAATATGTCATGAATGACTCCAAGTAATATCTCTAAAATGAGCAAATCCACGGCTGAAGATTTCTTTCATACCTGAGAATAAATATGCTTTCAAGTGTCAACCAAAAGGTTGGTGAGTTCATTAGTTTATCATAATCGATCATTTCCATAATTTTAATAGAACACAAGATTTTCATTTCCATTTCTCATAAATATACGTCCCATACATAGAGACAAAAATCATTCATATGGATTGAACACCTGGTAATCGACATTCACAAGATGCATATAGAATATCCCCATCATTCTGGGACTCCCTTCGGACATGATAAATTTCGAAGTACTAAAGCATCCGGTACTTTGGATGGGGCTTGTTGGGCCCAATAGATCTATCTTTAGAATTTGCATCAATTAGGGTGTATGTTCCCTAATTCTTAGATTACTAGACTAAAAGGGGGCATATTCGGTTTAATAATCCAGCCATAGAATGTAGTTTCGATTAATTGTGTCTATTTCGTAAAACATTTATAAAAGCAGCACATGTATTCTCAGTCCCAAAAATATATTGCAAAAGCATTTAAAAGGGAGCAAATGAAACTCACAATGCTGTATTTCGTAGTAATTATGCATATGACAGCACTGAACAAGTGCAGGGTTGGCCTGGGATTCACGAACCTATATCATTCATTTATATATATCAAAACGTATACTTGTAATCAAAAAAATATACTTATTATTATTAATGATATAGTTTTTACATTAATAACTTATATATTTCATTACTTAATTAAATAAATCTATTTTATATATAAAAATACTAATATAGTTAAGTTATATATTAAATATATTTTTGTATGAAGAATCATTTATTTGTGAAATTAATAATTATGATAATACTAATATTAGTAATAATAGTAATGATACTATATAATAATAATGATAAAAGTGATAATAATAATAATGTTAATAAACATAATAATATTTATAATGATATTGTTACTGGGTTGTATTATTTTATAATAACTATGATAACAATATTTATAATAGTTTTAATAATTCCTTTAAATTAAAATATTAATCATTTTCATAATAATATTTATATCTAAAATTTCTATATTTGTAATCTTAACTGTATTATTAAAACCATTATATTCATAGTCATAATAGTCATAATCTTTGTGTTTAATTTATAAACTAATGAATGTAGTTTCTTATAACATTAGTTTGTAGTTATAATTATAATTTTTACATGTACTCATATAATCATGTCTAATTTCATACCCATATAACATAGCATCTTTTATTATTCATTTGCATTATCAACATGTTTAATTCCTTTGAATCATAATAATAATACTAACAATAATAATACAATAATAATAATGCTAATAATAATAATATTAGTAATGATAATACTAATAGTTTTTAAATGTTAATACTAGTAATAATAGTGATAATATCTTAATTTATGTTAATAATAATTAATAATAACAATAACAACAATAATAATAATTATTAATACTAATAATAATAACAACAATAATAATAATAATAATAACAAAAATAAATAATTGAATAACTACCTTAATGAAATAGGCTTTCTAAAAAAAATTGCCTCAGCCCGGATTCGATCCCGAGACCTCACGCCCACCCGAAAACACACTTAACCATTCAACCAATCATGCTTTTCTGAATTATTTCGTAATCTGAATCCATTTAATCTGTTTTATATTTTACTCTTCTTCTCCAATTCAAACGAATCGACAGTCTCCATTTTACAATCAAACCAAAACCGTGTCTTTAAGATTTTAAATTTTGTTTTCACTTGACACAGATACAACGTCTATGATTTAAAAAGATTGATACAAAAAAAATATATAATTAAGATCACAGCAGCTTCGAAGGGGAAAGAAAAAAATAATAATAATAAGAACTCAAATCTTGATTTTCAAATAAA
The DNA here is from genome assembly GCF_046630445.1 of Rutidosis leptorrhynchoides. NCBI lineage: Eukaryota > Viridiplantae > Streptophyta > Magnoliopsida > Asterales > Asteraceae > Rutidosis > Rutidosis leptorrhynchoides. The sequence goes on along the minus strand of NC_092333.1, from coordinate 263,829,090 downwards.
GACCAATTTAGCTCCCGTTTTCTACATGAATTAGATCCCAAAACATTCCTAGAAACTTTCTATATCCTCTATTGATCCTAAAACATCAAATTGAGTTCAAATTTCATGAAGAACAAATCGGTTGACTTTTTATTTATAAACTTTGACTCGAAAATTACCAAATCAATATGATAAATTAAAGCTTAAAAATTTACAGAGAACTTCACCGGATGATTCCTGATAACTCTGCATTAATAGATTTTTGTGATTGATTCGAGATTGGGTTATGGATTAAATGGGTTGCGAAAAGAAAATAAAAAAAATTATTAATATGGGTTTGTTTCTTTCTTTCTGATCGAACTCCTCGAATAGCAGTGATGACTATAAATCGTATAACAATCGATTTATGCAGTAAGATGATTTGATTGAAAAATTTGTATGTTAGTGTGTATCATCTACAAAAGTCCACGAGCAGGGAATAAGATAGGGAGAAGAAGAAAATAAATAAATAAATAAAATTTGTTAATGATATAAATGATTATCACGCGTAATTATTTGCATTTTATATATCTGCACTCGATATATCGGTATTTTATATATCTTCATTTTATATATTATTCTTAATATTTATAAATATATTAATAATATTAATACTTTTAATATTATAAATACTGATAATAAAATAATATTAATAATATAAAAATAACAATAGTATAATATTAATAATAATTTTTATTATTATTAATGATACTTTTAATAAAGATAGTAATAATAATAACAATAGTAATAATAGTATTAATAAAACAAATTACAATTATAATTATTTACATAAAATTAAATATTATAAATTTCTATATATAAATAAATTTTTTTATATAAATTACTTCTATTGCAATATTCATATTTATAATTATGTAAAGAAATGTTATATATTACATATATCAACCTACCATTATATATATATATATTCGTTATTAACTTCGTTAAGAAAATAAACGAGTATTTCTAGATAATGTATTCCAAGCTTCTAAAATAATATATATGTAACTATTACATAACAAGTTTTTATTACATAAATAAATAGATTAAATATACATATATACATTCATTTAATAAAGTAGAATCATAAAATATGTAAGTCATAACCGTTTCCAATTTTTTAACTTATAGTTTAATCGTGAATCGCAGGGTTAAGCCTAATGGATGATCAAACGCATGAAATCATTTAAATGCAACATATTCATTTGCTCATCATGTCGTCGTCCATTAAATATCATAAAAACTAATTAGTTATCATATCAAGATGCATGGGGAATCATTGCAAGGCATGCATCGAAAATTAAGCAGGAACATCCACTAACTTTTGTTTAGTTCTCGTTTAATTGACACTTTTGTTCTTACTTGTAATTCACTTTACCAATTATTCCGAATACCGTTAAAAAGGAAAGGTTTTCTAAATCAAAGTGGACCTCTTAACAGAGACTTGTAATTATACAATGTATCTGATAAATCAATCATTTGATATTATCTTCTAATTCCATCTATAATCATATTGAAACAAATACGTTCATGTAAAGTATTATACGTTTAGTACTTTGTTAATGTTTCAAGTTATAATATATATATATATATATATATATATATATATATATACATATACATATAATCATATCCGTACATTTAATGGTTCATGAATCGTCAGAATTTGGTCGAGGTTTAAATGAATGTATGAACACAGTTTAAAATTCTTGAGATTTAACCTAACAAACTTTGCTTATCGTGTCGGAAACATATAAAGATTAAAGTTTAAATTTGGTCAGAAATTTCCGGGTCGTCACAGTACCTACCCATTAAAGAAATTTCGTCCTGAAATTTGATTGGGACGGTCATGGCTGACAATGAATATGTTTTCATGATGATTATGAGCTGATAAATAGAGTTTTATCACTATTGAATAATATATATAAAACAATTTGATTACTAGAAGCATACGAATGAAGCTATCACTAAATAGTGAGATGAGATAGATAAGTTTCATCATAACTTTTCACTAGTCACGGTTTAATTCCGGAATTCAAGGGATATACAGAAAATCTTCGTGATCTGATTAAGATTTGATTCTTCGGTGATTAAAGAAATTAGAATCTCTTTAATTAAATGAGGTAATCTGCCTCGATTTCTCTGTCGGATACTTCCATTATAAATTTTAACTCTATCGTTCCATTATCTTCATCATTTCTATACTTTTCTTTCCACTGAAAGGACCCGTTCATATCGATTATAAACGATTGACAATAGTTGATTACATCGCGAGGTACTTGACCTATATATGATACATTTTACAAACATTGCATTCGTTTTTAAAAGACAAACTTTCATTACATCGAAAGTTGACGGCGTGCATACCATTTCATAAAATATCCAACTATAATTGACTTAATAATAATCTTGATGAACTCAACGACTCGAATGCAACGTCTTTTGAAATATGTCATGAATAACTCCAAGTAATATCTCTAAAATGAACAAATGCACAGCGGAAGATTTCTTTCATACCTGAGAATAAACATGCTTTCAAGTGTCAACTAAAAGGTTGGTGAGTTCATTAGTTTATCATAATCGATCATTTCTATAATTTTAATAGACCACAAGATTTTCATTTCCATTTCTCATAAATATACTTCCCATACATAGAGACAAAAATCATTCATATGGATTGAACACCTGGTAATCGACATTCACAAGATGCATATAGAATATCCCATCATTCCGGGACTCCCTTCGGACATGATAAATTTCAAAGTACTAAAGCATCCAGTACTTTGGATGGGGCTTGTTGGGTCCGATAGATCTATCTTTAGGATTCGCGTCAATTAGGGTGTATGTTCCCTAATTCTTAGATTACCAGACTAAAAGGGGCATATTCGATTTCGATCATTCAACCATATAATATAGTTTCCATTACTTGTGTCTATTTCGTCAAACATTTATAAAAGCAGCGTATATATTCTCAATCCCAAAAATATATATTGCAAAAGCATTTAAAAAGGGAGCAAATGAAACTCACAATACTGTATTTCGTAGTAATTATGCATATGACAGCACTGAACAAGTGCAGGGTTGGCCTTGGATTCACGAACCTATATCATTCATTTATATATATCAAAACGTATAGTTGTAATCAAACAAATATACTTATTATTATTAATGATATAGTTTTTACATTAATAACTTATATATTTCATTACTTAATTAAATAAATCTATTTTATATATAAAAATATTAATATAGTTAAGTTATATATTAAATATATTTTTGTATGAAGAATCATTTGTTTGTGAAATTAATAATTATGACAATACTAATATTAGTAATAATAATAATGATACTATATAATAATAATAATGATAAAAGTGATAATAATAATGTTAATAAAAATAATAATATTTATAATGATATTGTTACTGGGTTGTATTATATTATAATAACTATGATAACAATATTTATAATAGTTTTAATAAATCCTTTAAATTAAAATCTTAATCATTTTCATAATAATATTTATATCCAAAATTTCTATATTTGTAATCTTAACTGTATTATTAAAACCTTTATATTCATAGTCATAATAGTCATAATCTTTGTGTTTAATTTATAAACTAATGAATATAGTTTCTTATAACATTAGTTTGTAGTTATAATTATAATTTTTACATGTACTCATATAATCATGTCTAATTTCATACCCATATAACATAGCATCTTTTATTATTCATTTGCATTATCAACATGTTTAATTCCTTTGAATCATAATAATAATACTAACAATAATAATACAATAATAATAATGCTAATAATAATAATAATAATATTAGTAATAATAATACTAATAGTTTTTAAATGTTAATACTAGTAATAATAATGATAATATCTTAATTTATGTTAATAATAATTAATAATACCAATAACAACAATAATAATAATTATTAATACTAATAATAATAATAACAATAATAATAATAACAAAAATAAATAATTGAATAACTACCTTAATGATATAGGCTTTCTAAAAAAAATTGCCTCAGCCCGGATTCGAACCCGAGACCTCACGCCCACCCGAAAACACACTTAACCATTCAACCAATCCTGCTTTTCTGAATTATTTCATAATCTGAATCCATTTAATCTGTTTTATGTTTTACTCTTCTTCTCCAATTCAAACGAATCGACAGTCTCCATTTTACAATCAAACCAAAACCGTATCTTTAAGATTTTAAATTTTGTTTTCACTTGACACGGATACAACGTCTATGATTTAAAAAGATTGATAGAAAAAAATATATAATTAAGATCACAGCAGCTTCGAAGGGGAAAGAAAAAAAAATAATAATAAGAACTCAAATCTTGATTTTCAAATAAAGACCAATTTAGCTCATATTTTCTACATGAATTATATCCCAAAACATTCCTAGAAACTTTCTATATCCTCTATTGATCCTAAAACATCAAATTGAGTTCGAATTTCATGAAGAACAAATCGGTTGACTTTTTATTTATAAACTTTGACTCGAAAATTAACAATCAATATGATAAATTAAAGTTTGAAAATTTACAGAGAACTCCACTGGATGATTCCTGATAACTCTGCATTAATAGATTTTTGTGATTGTTTCGAGATTGGGTTATGGATTAAATGGGTTGCGAAAAGAAAAGAAAAAAATTATTAATATGGGTTTGTTTCTTTCTTTCTGATCGAACTCCTCGAATAGCAGTGATGAGTATAAATCGTATAACGATCGATTTATGCAGTAAGATGATTTGATTGAAAAATTTGTATGTTAGTGTGTATCATCGACAAAAGTTCACGAGCAGGGAATAAGATAGGGAGAAGAAGAAAATAAATAAAAAATAAAAAATTTGTTAATGATATAAATGATTATCACGCGTAATTATTTGTATTTTATATATCTGCACTCTATATATCGGTATTTTATATATCTGCATTTTATATATTATTATTAATATTTAATAAATATATTAATATTATTAATACTTTTTATATTATAAATACTGATAATTAAATAACATTAATAATATAAAAATAATAATAGTATAATATTAATAATAATTTTTATTATTATTAATGATACTTTTTATAAAGATAGTAATAATAATAACAATAGTAATAATAGGATTAATATAACAAATTACAATTATAATTATTTACATAAAATTAAATATTATAAATTTATATATATAATTATTTTTTTTATATAAATTACTTCTATTTCAATATTCATATTTATAATTATGTATAGAAATGTTATTTTTTTATATATATTCGTTATTAACTTCGTTAAGAAAATAAACGAGTATTTCTAGATAATGTATTCCAAGCTTCTAAAATAATATATATGTAACTATTACATAACAAGTTTTTATTACATAAATAAATAGATTAAATATACATATATACATTCATTTAATAAAGTAGAATCATATAATATGTAAGTCATAACGGTTTCCAATTTTTTATCTTATAGTTTAATTGTGAATCGCAAGGTTAAGCCTAATGGATGATCAAACGCATGAAGTCATTTAAATGCAACATATTCATTTGCTCATCATGTTGTCGTCCATTAAATATCATAAAAACTAATTAGTTATGATATCAAGATGCACGGGAAACATTGCAAGGCATGCATCAAAAATTAAGCAGGATCATCCACTAACTTTTCTTTAGTTCTCGTTTAATTGACACTTTTGTTCTTACTTGTAATTCACTTTACCAATTATTCCGAATACCGTTAAAAAGGAAAGGTTTTCTAAATCAAAGTGGACCTCTTAACAGAGACTTGTAATTATACAATGTATCTGATAAATCAATCATTTGATATTATCTTCTAATTCCATCTATAATCATATTGAAACAAATACGTTCATGTAAAGTATTATACGTTTAGTACTTTGTTAATGTTTCAAGTTATAATATATATACATATACATATAATCATATCCGTACTTTTAATGGTTCGTGAATCGTCAGAATTTGGTCAAGGTTTAAATGAATGTATGAACACAGTTTAAAATTCTTGAGATTTAACCTAAAAAACTTTGCTTATCGTGTAGGAAACATATAAAGATTAAAGTTTAAATTTGGTCAGAAATTTCCGGGTCGTCACACCGTATCACCAATAGTTGGAGTACATGTTTTCCATACGATAGGAGTCGTAGTCCTATATCTAGTTACTCATAGGGTTGGCGGAGTCTGAATCATCTCATCGGGCATATATCGTGTTCTCTTAGGAGAATGTTCTGGAGATGATTCAGTTGCCGATGAATCGGTGTCACTACTCTCAGGTGTAGTTGATAGGGTAGGTTCAATCCTAAGAGGACTAGGTTCCCTGATCCTCAAGGGCTGAGCTTGTTGTGCTACCCTAGGGCATTTTAGGTTTATCTTGAGTGGAGGATTAGCTGGCCCGGGTGTTTATACTACAGGTTCTTCTACAACCTCTAGGGCTGGAACCGCGGCTGGTTCAACTTGTTCTTGTTGTACCTGGTTCGGAAGAGGAATTCGTACAGCCTCAAAGTAAGAATGCATTCGAGCGTCTTGGGGTTCAGCAAGTCTCACTAGCCAATTTGGTATTGGCGTAGTGAATTGATTATCAGAAATCGCTGGGGTATTTAGCTTTAACTCCTTAAATATCTTCACCTGTAATCCATGTGTACCTGGTACAAAAATATTTGCATTTCTGCAAGCAGTTATAGCATCATGGATAAAGATACAGAAAAACCTTTCACAAGGGATGTAGGAACCCCTTGGTTTGTCTACTTGTGCTTGAACCAAATCCCGCAAGATTTCTGCATAATCCGGAGTTTCCACTCTTGTGAACGAGTAGAACAGCTTGAGCATTAGCACAGTTAAGCTGTCAGATCCACTCCTTGTCATCAGTAAGCATTTGTTGATGATCGAGAAGATCACATACCACGGAGAGTGCAAGTACTTCTTTTGAAACTTAGCTGGTGGAACATTGGTAGCTCCAGTATAACCAAGATGGAAGATTGAACTCATCATCTGCTGAGTAGCAGGAAAAGCAGGAGCATTCTATAGAAGAGGAAGCTGAAAGATCCTCCTGAAGTCAGCTTTGGTGATACTCCTGAATCCTTGTACCCCTCTCAGCTCAAATTCAAATTTAGCTTGTTCTCCCTATGGATTGGTAACTGTAGGTTGTGTAGCCTCTACAAACCTTATTGTTCTATTAAGAAGCTCTAAGTCTGTGACTTGCACACTAACTGTTGAGCTTAGAGCAGGCAATAAAGTATGCCTCTCTAGAATAGCAGTCCAGTAATTGCAAGGGATGTTGGTTTCATAATTGATGAAGTGATTGTTCGCCATTTAGCTGTATGAATAAGAAATAGAAGACCACAAGATGTTATCATAAAGCACATATCTCTATTCTTATTTCCTTTGATAACATTTGTATTTTTCAGATTTTATAATTTTTTTGATTTTTCTAAGTTATAAAAATCATTTGTTCCATATATGTACCAACATTTGACAACCATGATATACATACGATATTCATCACATTACACCCTATCATGTAATATCAAATATATAATACAAAGAATCAGAACAACACTTAGTCAATTTTTCAACACATTCCAATCAGATTCGGTATTCATGAAAACTTTTAGATTCGGTAACCAAATAAGCTTGAGTTTTTCAATTCAAAGACTTAGAATAAAACATGTTTTGTATTTCAAGACAAGATCAAATTATTTCAAAGTACCAAATAGCAGACTCGGTATCAAGCCAAGAACAGATTCGGTATCTTCAAAATTCACAGATAATCACTCAAACATGCATATTCAGTCTCATATCATGAAAAATTATAACCATAATCAATTAACATCTCAATTAACGTAGGAAAACATGTCAACAATTGAACAGACTCGGTACTGTAGATAGAACACATTCGGTATATACATAATCCATCAATCAATCAATTAATCATGTAATCAGACTCGGTCAATTGATAGATCAATCAACTTAACACAGATTAGACCAGATTTCATGTCAATCAACCAAATTATTTAAATTTAATCAAAGATTTAAAAATTCAGACTTCACATTCGGTATAATCAACAATTTCAAAATTAAATGTCATAATCATGTTTTTATTAATCTTTTCTGGTTAATAATCATGTATTTATCTCAGATCTACAACATGTGAAACTTAAATTTGATTAAAACAAAGAAATACCAAAGATTTGAAGATAGAGAAGGACGGACTCAGTAGATTAGGCAGATTCGGTATGTTTAATTAGACTCGGTATGTAATTAAGAACAGTGAGAGAGAAAGTTGGACATTGACCCTCCTTTTATAAATACCGAAGATTTTCAATTAATGGGCTTTACCGAATGGGCCTATTATATCGAAAGCAGTCCATTTTCAAATTTTAATCCATTTGACTTCAAACTTTGACAAATCTTTAACAAGATTTTTCAAGTTTATCAAATTTTCAATGAAGAACATTTATGAGATAATTTTTGAAAACTTTGAAGTTACCGAATATGCACTGTTGGTTGTCAGATTTGGTATAATGCTAAAAATAGCATTTATTCAGTGAAAATAATTTTTTTTTAATTTTATTGATAATGCTAAAAACGAACATATATTTCATAGCATTATCCTTCAAGAAAGACAAATTTTTGGTTGCAATTGTTCTATTTACAAGTGATATTCGTTTAAATAATAAAAGGTGAAGACAAAAGACAGATTCGACGATTTGAAGACGCAAACGACCAAAAAGCTAAAAAGTACAAAGTACAATCCAAGTGGTTCAATTTATTGATGAGAAATGTCTCAAAATTACAAAAGTAAAAGTCGCAAAATGTAAAGTACAAGATATTAAATCGTACGAAAGGACGATCAAAAATCCTGAACCGGGACATGAACCAACTATCAACGCGCGACGCAACAGAGCTAAAATTACAAATCAACTATGCACACGAATATAATATATTATATAAATAATTCTATAAATTATTTATATATTATATTTATATTAAAAACCTTCGGCAAACTAGCAAACAAATCATTATGAGCTGGAATCTGAAGTCATGCGATCGCATGGCCTGGAAGCACAATTTCCATGCGATTGTATGGGCTAAAAGTCAAGCCAAGTGCTATAAATTGCAACATTTTCAGCCTAGTTTTACACATCTTTTTCTTTCCTTTCTCTGCACTCTCTAAACATATATATATATATATATATATATATATATATATATATATATATATATATATATATATATATATATATATATATATATATATATATATATATATATATATATATATATATATATATTATAATTTTAATTTTAATTTAAGATTAATAATAATAAGGTTATAGTGGCGAATGTTTTAAGTTTGTAAGTCGAAATTCTGTCCGTGTAACACTACGCTATTAATACTCATTGTAAGTTATGTTCAACCTTTTTAAATTAATGTCTCGTAGCTAAGTTATTATTATGCTTATTTAAGCCGAAGTAATCATGATGTTGGGCTAAATATTAAAGTCGGGGTTATTGGGCTTTGTACCATAATTGGGGTTTGGAGAAAAGACCGACACTTGTTGAAATTGGACTATGGACTATTAATGGGATTTATATTTGTTTAACTGATTGATAGTTCGTTAATTTAATATAGAGATTTACAATTTGACGTATCTATAAATAACCATATACACTCGATCGAACACGATGGGCGGGATATTTATAAATATTAATAATCGTTCATTTAACCTGACACGGGGATAGATTAATAGTCAATGGACTCATTAAAACAGGGTGGATTACGTACAAGGATACTTGGAGTAATAGTTAACAAAGTATTAAAACCTTGGGTTACACGCTGTCGATATCCTGGTGTAATTATTAAACAAAGCATTAAGACCTTGTTACAGTTTAAGTCCCCAATTAGTTGGAATATTTGACTTCGGATATAAGGATAATTTGACCAGGACACTCGCACTTTATATTTATGACTGATGGACTGTTCTGGACAAAAACCGTATGGACATATTGAATAATCCAGGATAAAGGACAATTAACCCATGGTAATAAATTAAAATCAACACGTCAAACATCATGATTATGGAAGTTTAAATAAGCATAATTCCTTTATTTCATATTTATCGCACTTTAAATTATCGCACTTTAAATTATCGAACTTTTATTTATTGACATTTTAATTATCGCACTTTTATTATCTCAATTTTATTTATCGTCATTTTCTTTATCGCACTTTAAATTATCGCACTTTTATTATCGTTATTTACTTTACGCTTTAAATTAAGTTGTATTTATATTTAATATTTTACATTAGTTTTTAATTGTGACTTAAGACATAAAATCGACAAACTGGTCATTAAACGGTAAAACCCCATTTTTATAATAATAATAATACAACTTATATATATATATATATATATATATATATATATATATATATATATATATATATATATATATATATATATATATATATATATATATATATATATATAGTTTTTAAAAAAATATAGCGTTAAACTTGGCTAGCTCCCTGTGGAATGAACCGGACTTACTAAAAACTATACTACTTTACAATTAGGTACACTGCCTATAGTGTTGTAGCAAGGTTTAGGTATATCCACTCTATAAATAAATAAATAACTTGTGTAAAATTGTATCGTATTTAATAGTATTTCGTAGTAAAAATATAACTATTTCGTATACACCTCACATAACATCAAGTATTTTTGGCACCGCTGAACTTCTTAAACGCCGAAGCGAAACGCTATAAAAAAATCTTATTAAGTTTTAATTTATTTTTATAAAAATACGTTTTAAATTTTAAAAAAATACAAATATATATATATATATATCTATATATATATATATATATATATATATATATATATATATATATATATATATATATATATATATATATATATATATATATATATATATTTAAAGAGTTGTTTAAAATATATAAAAATTATAAAGTATTTCTATTTCTATTTTAGTTTTTAAAATATAAGTTTTTATTTATATAAATATTTTATATAAAGATAAAACAGAAAAAAAAATAATAAAAGAGTAAAAGGGCCGAATACTGTAGCAGCCCATCAGCTGGCTTGGATCCACACCCCATGCGATCGCATGGCCCAGACCTTTATATCTCATGTGACCGCATGAGAAGGTCTGACAGCTGAACCTGGTTAGGTTTTAATTATTTAATTAGTTTTTAATTTTAGTTTTAATTAAATTTGTAATATTAAGTTTTAATATTACTATTAATTATATAAACATAATACTTTTATAAAATAATAATATAAAATAATATTTTTTATAAAAATAAGTAATTTTATCACTTTTTATATCTTTTTATAAATTGTATATTTTAATCGTTTATTTCGTATATTGTATATTTTTTCGTTCGTTATTAGTTTTAAGTTTAGTATTTTTCCGTAGTTTATTTTATTTCTAGATTTCTAAGCTTTGCCGTAAAATCCCTTAAGTGCTTTTTCTTTAGATTAAGATTTAGGTGCTTTAGAATTTTACGACATCGCTTATCGCTTTAGTTTTAATACATTTTAGTGCCTATTAAGTTATTGCCGTTTTGGATATAAAATTCCTTTTAAGCTTTAATACCTTTAGATGCAACTTTTAATATTTAATTTTTAGACTTTTAAGTTTCGACGCTTTATTTTCTTATTTTTATTTTTCGACTGTTTGTTTTTCGACGATTATTTTTTGACCTTTTATTTTTCAACGTTTTTTGACGCATTCTTTTTCTTTCTTATTTTTCAGACGCTCTAGTTTTTAGGACGTAGATTTTATCTGTTTTTAAATTTCGATAAAAAAATTATTTTAAGCGGTTAAATTGATAGACATCCAAAATTTTCTGGTTCGTAATAATAGTTGGATCTGTTAGTGGCGAGTTGTGGGCTTCTGATTTAAAGGGTCCTTGCTACCTGCTGCATCTATTGGCTATTCAAAACGTGAGCAAAATCAGAAAAGTCTATTAATTTGATAACTTATATAATTTTTATCTTTTATAACTAATAGAACATTCAGTGAATGCACCGAGCAAAACGTTCACCACCTTTCATACGTTCACCACCTGTAACTCGATCAAGATATCTAGCCAATATTGTCGTCGTTGATTTTTCTTTAGAATCGTCATCTAGTCGACCAAGTACTCTAATTCAGATTTCCGATAATCTATTTTTTGAACCGGACCTCACAATTGAGAATCCGGAGGATATTCAGGGACAATTCAGAGATCCTGAACCACTAATCATTCCTCCTGGACCACAAATTACTCATCCAAAAATTGTCGAGGAAGAAACCATTAAGTCAGAATCCTCTAGTGATTCAGATTCAACAAATTCAATCATGGAAAATCTGGAACCTTTAAGTATGGAAGACCGAATGAGAGCTAAACGCACTGGCCAAGGTCACGCAATTACTCAACCAAACATTAATGTGCCAGATTATGAAATCAAAGGACAAATACTACACATGGTAACTAATTAATGCCAATTTAGTGGTGCGCCAAAGGAAGATCTAAACGAACATCTTCGTACCTTTAATAAGATCTGTACTCAATTTAAAATCCGAGAATTGGAGGATGAACAGATATATCTCATGTTATTTCCCTGGACTTTAAAGGGAGAAGCCAAAGATTGGTTAGAACCGTTACTTGAAGGGGCGATTGATACATGGGATGTCTTAGTTGAAAATTTTCTTAAACATTTCTTTCCGGCATCTAAAGCCGTGAGACTTCAAGGAGAAATTGTTACGTTCACACAAAAGCCAAATGAAACTCTATATGAGGCGTGGACAAGATTTGCAAAGTTGTTGAGAGGATCTCCTCAACATGGTTTAGACACTTATCAAATAGTACAAATATTCTATCAAGGATGCGACATCACTACAAGAAAACACATCGATATAGCAGCTGGTGGTTCCATTATGAAGAAAACTGCAACTGAAGCTTACAAAATTATTGATAATACTGCTTCCCACTCACATGAGTGGCATAAAGAAAAAGACATCGTTAGATCATCTAAAGCGGCTAGAGCCGATTCTAGCCATGACTTTGATTCCATTTTCGCAAAGATAGATGCTTTCGAGAGACAAATGGAAAAGATGACTAAGGATATTCACGCAATACGAATTAGTTGTGAGCAGTGTGGAGGACCACATTTGACAAAAGATTGTCTCAGTATTGATCAAACAATGGAACAAATAGAGAATGTTTCATACATGAACCAAAGGCCTGGAAATAATTATCAAAATAATTATCAACTGCCAAGACCAATCTACAATCAAAAACAGAATTATAACCGAAATGTTCCATACAACAACCAACAAGGTCCTAGCAATCAACAAGTATCCAATAATACTTACAATCAGCAAAAACCTATTTTTCAAAATAAACCACCACAAACCGATGATAAAAAGCCAAATTTAGAAGACATGATGTCGAAGCTAGTTGAATCTCAAACGCAGTTTTTCACATCTCAGAAACAAACCAATGAACAAAATGCGCAAGCATTTAGAAATCAACAAGCTTCTATTCAAAATCTGGAACAGAAGTGAGTAACCTAGCAAGGTTAATAGGTGAAAGAAAACCAGGAAGTTTACCTAGCAATACAAATGCTAACCCCCGGAATGAAACAGCTAAAGCCATTACCACAAGAAGTGGTATTACACTTAAACCACCTGAAATACCTGTAATTTCTGATGACTCTATTTCTACTACACAGGCACCACAGCCTGAGCAAGATAAAGAAACAGAACCGGTAGTTGAAAATGTTAATGAAGATAACACAGTTAAGGCTAAACCTTATGTTAAACCATACCAACCACCACTTCCTTACCCAAGTAAAATGATAAAAGAAAGACTTGAAGCCGAGCAATCCAAATTCTTGGATATGTTTAAATAAATAAATATCAATCTTCCTTTCATTGATGTGATTTCAAGAATGCCAAGATATGCTAAATTCTTGAAAGATCTATTCACAAATAGAAAGAAAATGGAAGAACTTTCGGCTGTTACAATGAATGCTAATTGTTCTGCAGTGCTATTGAATAAGATCCCAGAAAAACTCTCAGTTCCAGGAAGTTTCACAATTCCATGTTTTCTAGGTAGTCTTAGTTCAATAGAAGCATTGGCAGATTTAGGTGCTAGTATAAATTTAATGTCGTATTCACTATACGCTAAACTAGACCTTGGAGAATTAAAACCAACACGAATAAGCATACAACTAGCCGACCGATCAGTAAAATATCCTAGAGGGATAATGGAAAACATGCTAGTTAAAGTTGGTACTTTAGTATTTCCAGTAGATTTTGTTATTATAGACATGGAAGAAGATTCTCGAGTTCCTCTTATATTAGGAAGACCATTCTTAAACACGGCTAAAGCAATAATAGACGTGTTCGGTAAGAAACTGACCCTAAGTATAGAGGACGGGAGTGTCACCTTTTCTGTTGATAGAGCCATGCAACAACCGCAAGCTACAGATGATACATGTTATTATATTCAAACTATAGATTCACATGCAGAATTGTTACAAGAATTTCCAGAATTACAAGGAACATGAGAATGTTCTTTAGGAGAAGGAACTGAACCAATTGATCAAGCTGAAATGTTAGCCGCACTCATGGCTAATGAATACGAACCAACAATAGAAGAACTTCAAATGCTAAAAGAGGAAGACAGATATCGATACAAATCATCGATTGAAGAACCACCGACATTAGAGTTAAAGCCACTTCCAAACCATTTGGAATACGCTTATTTACATGGTGAATCTGAATTACCTGTAATAATATCGTCTTCTCTTACGAAAAATGAAAAATCTCAACTCATTTCTGTGCTAAAAGCTCATAAACCAGCTATTGCATGGAAGATTCATGACATTAAAGGCATAAGTCCTTCGTATTGCACACATAAAATCCTTATGGAAGAAGGTCATAAAACGTATGTGCAACGCCAACGAAGACTAAATCCAAATATGCAAGATGTTGTTAAGAAAGAAATTATTAAACTACTAGATGCAGGTTTAATTTATCCAATTTCTGATAGTCCATGTGTAAGCCCAGTTCAATGTGTACCTAAGAAGGGTGGCATGACTGTCATCACAAATGAAAAAAATGAGCTTATTCCTACTAGGACTGTAACAGGATGGTGTGTCTGTATTGATTATAGAAAATTAAATGACGCCATCAGAAAAGATCACTTTCCCTTACCTTTCATTGATCAAATGTTGGAAAGATTAGCCGAAAATAGTTACTATTGTTTTCTTAACGGTTTTTTCGGATATTTTCAAATTCCAATAGCACCCGAGGACCAAGAGAAAACCACATTCACGTGCCCTTATGGTACTTTTGCTGACAAACGCATGCCATTTGGACTTTGCAACGCCCCTGCAACCTTTCAAAGGTGCATGATGGCGATTTTTCACGACATGATAGAAGAATGCATGGAAGTTTTCATGGATAACTTTTCAGTCTTCGGTGATACATTTGAAACATGTCTAGTTAATCTTGAACGAATGCTTATTAGATGCGAACAATCAAATCTAGTTCTTAATTGGGAGAAATGCTATTTCATGGTTAAAGAAGGCATCGTTCTTGGTCATAAAATTTCAAAGGAAGGAATTCAAGTGGATAAAGCTAAAGTAGATGTAATTGCTAAACTTTCACATCCCACCAATGTTAGAGGAGTTAGGAGTTTTCTAGGGCATGCCAGTTTTTACCGACATTTCAAAAAAGATTTTTCTAAAATTGCCACTCCTATGAATAAACTCCTAGAAAAAGATGCTTCATTCATCTTTTCAGATGAATGCATCAAATATTTTAATATTCTTAAAGAAAAACTCACTAATGCGCCGATCATGATAACTCCAAATTGGAATTTACCATTTGAACTTATGTGCGATGCAAGTGATTTTGCAATGGGAGCCGTTTTAGGACAAAGGATTGAAAAACGATTTCAACTAATTTATTACGCTAGTAAGACGTTACAAGGAGCAAAAACGAATTACACAACTACCAAAAAAGAACTCCTTGCTATTGTCTTTGCTTTTGACAAATTTCGTTCATATCTCGTTCTAGCTAAAACGGTGGTCTATACTGACCATTCTGCTCTTAGATACCTATTTTCAAAACAAGATGCCAAACCACGATTAATCCGTTGGATCTTACTCTTACAAGAGTTCGATATTGAAATCCGAGACAAAAAGGGAGCAGAAAACCTCGCAGCCGATCATCTTTCTCGTCTTGAAAATCCCGAATTAGAAGTTTTAAACGAATCGGCCATACAAGATAAATTTCGTGATGAATATCTTTTGAAGATCGATTTTAATAAAATTCCATGGTTTGCAGACTATGCAAACTACTTAGTATGTGGACTCCTTGAAAAAGGGTTGTCATACCAAAAACGAAAGAAATTCTTTAGTGATATAAAACACTATTTTTGGGAAGATCCACATTTGTTTAAAAGTTGTCCCGATGGAATAATACGCCGATGTGTATTCGGAGATGAAGCTAGTCAAATCTTAAACCATTGTCACACAGGACCAACAGGAGGGCATTATGGGCCTCAACTCACAGCAAGAAAAGTCTACGACGCTGGGTTCTATTGGCCTACAATTTTCAAAGACGCGCACCTTCTTTGTAAATCCTGTGATGCTTGTCAAAGGGCCGGAAAAATAAGTCGACGTGAAGAAATTCCACAAAATGTCATTTAAGTATGTGAAGTATTTGATGTTTGGGGTATTAACTTTATGGGTCCATTTCCAAAATCTCATAATAATCTGTACATTCTCGTTGCCATTGATTATGTATCTAAATGGGCGGAAGCACAAGCTCTCCCAACTAACGATGCACGAATTGTAGTCAACTTCTTAAAACGTCTTTTTGCTAGGTTTGGAACACCAAAAGCTTTAATAAGTGATCGGGGTACTCATTTTTGTAACAATCAACTTGAGAAAGTTCTCAAAAGATATGGAGTAACTCATAAAATCTCAACCGCTTATCATCCACAAACAAGTGGACAAGTTGAAAATACCAACCTAGCATTAAAACGTATTCTAGAGAAAAACCGTAGGATCAAATACGAAGGAATGGTCCAATAAATTGGAGGATGCACTCTGGGCTTTAAGAACAGCCTACAAAACTCCAATTGGCACCACACCTTTTAGACTCGTTTACGAAAAAACATGTCACCTTCCAGTAGAAACTGAGCACAAAGCATTTTGGGTGTTGAAGACATGTAATCTTGATTTGCATGAAGCCGGACGTCTACGGTTAAGTCAACTAAACAAATTAGAAGAATTAAGACATGAAGCATATGAAAATTCGTTAATCTATAAAGAAAGAAAGAAGAAATGGCATGATAAAAGAATTAGAAGTTCAAAAGAATTTAAGGAATGAGACAAAGTTCTTCTTTTCAATTCACGATTCAAGCTATTTCCTGGAAAATTGAAATCAAGATGGTCTGGACCATTCATAGTTAAAAGAGTTTTCCCATACGGAACAGTAGAGTTAATAAATTCAAATGGGATTGAATTTAAAGTAAATGGTCACAGAGTTAAACATTACATAGATAATCCAATGGAAGTTGAAGATGAAGTTAATCACAATTTCGACACCACAGCTAACTAAGTGTGGGAAGATTCGAATCTTTTAAGGGTAATATGTATTTCTGTTAGATTTAGATATTCTGTTCTCGTGTAGTTTCCGAGAATGGAATCCGAATGGTCTTTCCCTAGCAGACCCTAAAGAACTAGTCTTCTCCCTCAATTCTGAATTTTTATTTCTTTTAGGTTTTACGAGATGAAGAATTCCTTTGATCTGAACCATGGTCTAGTACTACACGCTATGACTATTAAACGTAATAATAACATCTTCCCGAGTGAACTGGTATCATTCATAAGAGGCAAAATGGATGAAGTGAGGAAAGAACTCAGGAAGAATCATCATAAGACACAATTTGGTAAAGGAAAATCAAAATCCGTAACAAAAAGAAGAGCACGACACCTTGAAAGATGTCATAAATGCGGAAAATGGTCACATGAAGGTAAATGTTCGAACAATCAAACATATTCAAATACCGAATTTGTTACTCTATTCAGAGAAGGACCGTTCATATGTTTAGAAGAAAAGTTATTGAAGAATCGACGTTACGCTTATGTAGCTATGGAAAATCAAATTACACGACTCTCCTATGAGTCGACTAAAGCAGGTCTCTGAGAATTCTATCTCACAGGTAAGTTTGTACAATTTTTATTTTTATTGCTTTTAACCTTTTGATAATAAACGCTGAATCGTTCGCTATAAAGTATTAAATTGATATTCAATGAAATTAGGTATGCGAAACCGAAATTATTGATATCATACAAAAATTTATTACATCACTGCGAAATTTACCGTTTATTCTTAAGGTATAAATATCTTTAATCAATCAATCCAAAATATTTCAAAAATTCGTCAGGAATAAAACTAGGTAAAATAGCCAAAATTACTTTACCCAAAAGAGTGGCATATATTTTTGATAATATTTGATTGATTAAAGTGGGATAAAAGACCAAAAAGATTTTTCATTTTAATTTTAACCTTATTTTTAAAATTAATATATAAATATTAAATTATTATTTTAAATTTTTAAAATAAATATATTTAAGTTTTTAAATATTTTAAAAATTAATATTTTCAATATAAGTTTGTAAAATTAATGTATAAAAATATTACTAATATGAATTTTTAATTTTATGCATTTTAAATTTAAGTTTGGTGTGAATTTAAAAACAAAAATTTACTTTATTTCATTAAGTTAAAAATTTGATATTTAAAATTCGTCGTGAGTTGAAGACTAGGTCGTTGAACCGAAATTGCTATACCCAAGGGAGGGACGAGAAATTTTATTATCATTATTTTTAATCTCATTGATCTAAAGTATGCAAAAACATTAAAAAACCCAAAAATCTTTGCTTTTAAAACAACGCTTTAAAGTGACAAATTTTAAAATTTTGTCGAGAGACGAACTAGGACAAAGATCCGAAACGCCCTCATTCTAAAAGAAAACAAATTTTTAAAATTAATTAAGTGTTTTTATAAGTAAAAGGCTTTATAAAAAAAAAACCCCTGGACTCCATGCGATCGCATGGGAATTGCACGGGGTAGCCATGCGATCGCATGGCCCTTAAAAACTGGTCAGGATCAAAAATCAGAGGAGTTGTTCTATCTTCACAAAAACACACACACATACATACAAAAACCCTCCCAAAAACACTCTTAAATTCGCCATTTTTCAACCAAATTTCACGAAATTCGTCACAATAATCCGCTATAATCATGTCTTTTCTCAGATGGGGAAGCAGGAAGGTAAAAATTTCACCCCTAAACTCATAAATTTCCTACTTTTTTTTTGATAATTTTAAATAATTGCACTATTTTGATTTTGTTAATTTCTAGTGTAATTAGAGTTAAATTCTTAGTATATTATGCCTGTATAACCTAGATTGATGCTATTTGTCATGATTTGAAGCCTTAAACTTCAAAAAATTTAGAAATCTAGGGTTTGTGTTATTGAGCAATTTGGGGCTTTTTGATATAAACAGATTATGGCCGATTTTTGTCATGAATTATTGCTAAATTAAGTAGTGTAACATGTTTAGGTAGATAAATGATCCAAACATTGATCCTAATCATGATTTTTGAGAATTAAAGTAGACTTTTTAAGTCTAAAATTCATGAACTTGATTAATTTGATATAAATGCCATTTGAAACTTATTTAATTGCTAGTAATGATTATTTTGACATGTTATTTGAGTTGAATGCTTATGAACTTTGTAAACATTTTCATATATGCTTATTTGAAAAAGTGTAGAATTGATAAAATTATGAAAATGAGTATAAGTTTAATATGGATTAAACATGTTATTATAATTGTTTTAACTTGTATTTTGGTAACACTAATGCATATTTGGATGCACAAATTATGTGTTTAATGTGTTTTGCAGAGAAATACAGATACGGACGGTGCATCATCGTCTAGGCAACCTGATACGGAACCACAGCCAGAGATGCAATATCATGAACCGGAACAACAACCTGAACAACAACAACAACATTATGATCAACACGTACCATGCTATGAACCAGAACCACAATTATTTATTGCCTACGTAGTATTTCCCGTTCACTATATAATAGAACACCTAACAATTCATGAAGAACAGTTGCATCCCAATTTAAGGATTGATAGAAGTTGCAGAGATTACCCAACGTACCAAAGTAACAAATTTAAGCTTTGGACTAAAAATGTAGAAGTACCAAGGGTAATAGATTAGGAGCCTTTGGAAAGGGTCCACCTAGCTAACCCAGTTAGGCAGCATCTAATCCAAAGTTATGGCAGCTCTTCTTTTTTCGATTGGGAACGTTTATTTACCACTCATAGGCCTGTATATATAAAGAGTGGTGTGTTGAGCTAATGAGTACTATAGCTTTTAATAAAGATGTAGATAGGTTTGATGATAAAAGTTTTCTTAGATTTTTACTTAGTCGTAGGATGTACAGGATGTCCGTGCTGGACATGGCCAGGGCTTTAGAGATTTACACTCCCGTTGAATTACTATCACCTGATTGTACAAATTTGATTTATCATGGTGAGCGGGTAGATAGAAATTTTGACGCTAACGCCATCTGGAGGCGTATATCAAATTTTAATGTGTTTAGACGGGGAGGAAGACACTCCTATTTAGATATTAATAAAGCCGAGCTTCGTATAATACATAGATTACACAAAGAGGTAACAACAAGGAGAAATGAACCTACACGATTTATTTTACCTTAAGTGCATTTGAAACACTAGAAGCTTTGTTAATATCCCCTACTGTGTTGGTTTTTATCTGTCCAAAATGGTGGAAGGAATACAGGAAGGGGGAATACTAGGAGGAGGCATTTTTGTTACTCTCATTGGAGAGTATTTAGGTGTAGATAGGGATCAAGGGGGTCCGATGATGGTATGTAGGGAACAGGACGAGACTTTAGGTGTGCAAGTCTATCAAGTTGCAAAGGTATTGACTAGGAGACGCAATCAGGCAATACAATATCAGAGCCGCCATCCACAGGTAGAGAGGGGTTCGGATGAAGAAATGGAGGAAGCGGATGACATTAGGGATGTCATTAGGGATAGTGCTATTGACGTTTTCCAGCGTATAGATGAGGTAGAAAGGACTAATGAGGATAGGCATCGTCGATATTAGCAGTGGTAAGCCGCAAATGAGTATGAGACTTCCAGGCGACTCCAACATGATACCTGGAAAGTTCATCAGCACCAAATTATGAGTCAGCTATCATATTAGGTACCAAATAACTACATCCCGACTCGGCCTGCTTACTATCCACCACATCAGCCAGACATGTGACCACCTATGACTTGTACGACCCCAATCAAGCCTACCAAAACACCTATCACCAACCATGGAAGCCGAACGATGATATGAACTGGAACCCCTATCCAAATCAATAGTGTTCCATTGGTGATGTCTTCTCTTTTATTATTTTTATCTATTTATGCTAAACATTTAACATTTTGATACTTTAATGTAATGTTAAATATTTTTATTATTTTGTCCTAATATTTCATTTTTGTAATTTGAAAGTGGGATATTAAGTCCCATTTCAAATTACCATGCATGTTTATATTTGTATTGTATGTATTTTATCTCATGTACACAACAGGGTAAAACAGCGCATTTTCAAAGACTGACATTAAGTTCAGCAAAAGCTATTAATTTTGACGATAAAATGAAAAATAAGTGTGATGTAACAACAGACGAAATGAACAAATGATGTGCACCATTTATCATTCAACACAAATAACAATATGTTTGGAAACTTTGGTAAAATTTAATCATTTTTCTACACTAATCACCCTCAATAATTTAAATTGCTACTGATTTCTTGTAAATGAGGGCATTGCAAGATCTTAAGTGTGGGAAGGGTTAAATTCTTTCGGGTTTTAAAAATTTAATTTAAATACATGGTTACCATTAAAAATACTAGTAACGCAGTAGTTGTATTAGAATCTAGTGCTCTCCGATAATAAAGAACAGCCCTAGTCTTATATACTGACTACCCAATTCTAGTAAAAAAAAAATTTTAATTTTCAAATAAATGAATTCAAAATCATGTTTATACATATTTATGAACTATAAAACTAGGTGCTAACACCAAAATTATTGTTACCTTGGAAAGGAAATAAATCGAGAAACAACCCAAAATGCTTGAATTCATTTAAAATGGAATAGAGGAGAATAAAAAGGCAAAGAAAAGGAAAATAAAAGCCAAGTGTGGGAAAAATTTACCAAGTTATTTAGAACATATATCACATATTTTTGTACAAATAATTAAAGATACTTTTGTTTTGAACGATATTAATCAGTTTTACCTAGTTTATTGTAATATAAATAGAATTTATAAGGAAGTACAGTCTTCCAAGAAAAAGACGCGCGCTTCTTGATTTAGGTCAGGAAGTTGTCCTCAAGACCAGTTGTAGAGTCTACGAAAAACCATGAAAAGTTTTCTCGAAAATCAGCTGGAAATCCACGGACCTCAGCATCAAACAGGGTCGCCAAGTGGTCAGACTTATCCTAACCATGAGAGGATCTGTCTCGTACAATGGAGGGGCACCGTGCAAATTAGCTTATAAGACTAATGAATCAGATCCTCAGAAAGGATAATCTCCTTAAAGATAAAAAATCAGCTTTTAAGCCTAATATCACTTAATCCTTGAGATTGACCTTAAAGATTGAGAATTACAAACTCATGGAATTCAATGATATTTAAACTCGACCTTGAACGAGAAAATATTTTGATCAAAATTACAAACAGATTTGTTTTCTGAAACCCTATTTTCAATGAGTTCATTACCATTGAACGTAAAATCCTAGGAATTCACCTGGAATTCATTAGGTCACCTGAACCAAATCAGGTGTCAACCGTAAGAACGGTGGTTGCATAGCATGGTCGAAGACAAGACCTTGTGTCAAACCGAAAAACTATAGGGTGATCTTTACTATTTCTCCTACAAAGGATAGTAATTGCATCTGACACGATATAGACCATAATCAAAAGCATGTCACGGGACATTGCCTTAACAGTTGCTTGTTCAACGCTTTCCTTTACAACCAGACGATAGTTTACCGAAAGGTAATATACGGAGCAAGTAAGCTGGACGTGTTGCTTTCCCAATACAAGGTTAGCAAGTGGGTGACACAAAACCATAAGTTTTGAGCTAAAATTTTTAAATCTGAAACCCACAAAACCCACAAACATTTTGCAAACACCGGTGAAGGGTTATTCTGAAAAACTTATCTAGGGTAAAAGCTAGATTAAATTTTCAAAAAGATCAAATGTTTTCATAAAGATCCAATTCCCTTAAAGGATCTAAATTTTTATAGTCATGTGAGACTTTATACCACATCGTTACTATCATTGTTCATACCGCCGTATTAAAATCACTGATGTACAAAGTGTGAAGAATAAAGAAGTGATTCTAGTAAAGTTATATTCAAGTTCTATAATGCTTGAGAACAAGCAACGCTCAAGTGTGGAATATTTGATAATGCTAAAAACGAACATATATTTCATAGCATTATCCTTCAAGAAAGACAAGCTTTTGGTTGCAATTGTTCTATTTACAAGTGATATTTTTTTAAATAATAAAAGGTGAAGACAAAAGACAGATTCAACGATTTGAAGACGCAAACGACCAAAAAACTAAAAATTACAAAGTACAATCCAAGTGGTTCAATTTATTGATGAGAAACGTCTCAAAATTACAAAAGTACAAGTCACAAAACGTAAAGTATAAGATATTAAATCATACGAAAGGACGTTCAAAAATCCGGAACCGGGACATGAACTAACTATCAACGCGCGATGCAACAGAGCTAAAATTACAAGTCAACTATGCACACGAATATAATATAATATATAAATAATTCTATAAATTATTTATATATTATATTTATATTAAAAACCGTCGGAAAACTAGCAAACAAATCATTATGAACTGGAATCTGAAGCCATGCGATCGCATGGCCTGGAAGCACAATTTCTATGCGATTGCATGGGGCCAAAAGTCAGGCCAAGTGCTATAAATTGCAGCATTTTCAGCCGAGTTTTACACATCTTTTTCTTTCCTTTCTCTGCACTCTCTCAACATATATATATATATATATATATATATATATATATATATATATATATATATATATATATATATATATTTTATAATTTTAATTTTAATTTAAGATTAATAATAATAAGGTTATAGTGGCGAATGTTTTAAGTTTGTAAGTCGAAATTCTGTCCGTGTAACACTACGCTATTAATACTCATTGTAAGTTATGTTCAACCTTTTTAAATTAACGTCTCGTAGCTAAGTTATTGTTATGCTTATTTAAGCTGAAGTAATCGTGATGTTGGGCTAAATATTAAAGATGGAGTTATTGGGCTTTGTATTATAATTGGGGTTTGGACAAAAGACTGACACTTGTAGAAATTGGACTATGGACTATTAATGGGCTTTATATTTGTTTAACTGAATATTAGTTCGTTAATTTAATATAGAGATTTACAATTTAACGTATCTATAAATAACCATATACACTCGATCGGAGACGATGGGCGGGATATTTATAAATATTAATAATCATTCATTTAACCGGACACGTGGATAGATTAATAGTCAATGGACTCATTAAAACAGGGGTGGATTACGTACAAGGATACTTGGCGTAATTATTAACAAAGTATTAAAACCTTGGGTTACACGCGGTCGATATCCTGGTGTAATTATTAAACAAAGTATTAAGACCTTGTTACAGTTTAAGTCCCCAATTTGTTGGAATATTTGACTTCGGATATAAGGATAATTTGACCACGACACTCGCACTTTATATTTATGAATGATGGACTGTTATGGACAAAAACCGTATGGACATATTGAATAATCCAGGACAAAGGACAATTAACCCATGGTAATAAATTAAAATCAACACGTCAAACATCATGATTACGGAAGTTTAAATAAGCATAATTCCTTTATTTCATATTTATCGCACTTTAAATTATCGCACTTCTTTTTATTGACATTTTAATTATCGCACTTTTATTATCGCAATTTTATTTATCGTCATTTTATTTATCGCACTTTAAATTATCGCACTTTTATTATCGTTATTTACTTTACGCTTTGAATTAAGTTCTATTTATATTTAATATTTTACATTAGGTTTTAATTGTGACTTAAGACATAAAATCGACAAACCGGTCATTAAACGGTAAAATCCCCTTTTTATAATAATAATAATAATAATACTACTTTTGTGTGTGTGTGTGTATATATATATATATATATATATATATATATAAATATAGTTTTTAAAAAAATATAGCGTTAAACTTGGCTAGCTCCCTGTGGAACGAACCGGACTTACTAAAAACTACACTACTTTACGATTAGGTACACTGCCTATAGTGTTGTAGCAAGATTTAGGTATATCCACTCTATAAATAAATAAATAACTTGTGTAAAATTGTATCGTATTTAATAGTATTTCGTAGTAAAAATATAACTATTTCGTATACACCTCGTATAACATCATTTATCTTTTCCAATTTTTAAGAATTTTCTCAAAACAAGATTTGTACTTTAGAAAAGTTTGAAATATGTACAAAGTACAAATCTTTAATGATACCAAATGTTGAAACGGGTTGCATACGGAGATGTATACAAGCCTTAGTGAAATATTTCAGATATAAAACAAAGAGTTTATGAATTCACTTTTAAAAAATCAATTTTCTTTTCATTTTCTCCCTTTCTCCCCCTCAAAATGTGATATACATAAAAGTTTATCACCATTTTAATTTTTCACAAGAAAATTTAATAACTCCTCCTTGAAATATGACATCAATCAGTTACCTCCCCCTTTCGTAACCTTTGAAAAATAAACCTAGGAAGTTATCAGAAATCTGAAAGCTCCCCCTTGAAAGATAATATCTAAAGCATAAGGTATCAGTTGCTCCTCATAGAAAAGTATTATTCCCCCTAAACACATGATCCCAAGTATAAGTCCCAATATAGCTAAGTAAAGTTAAGCACTATACTCTAGCATTCCAATCTCTTTGATCAAGAACTTTAGCCTTAGTTCATCTAAGGGTTTAGTGAACATGTCAGCTAATTGTACTTTGGTAGGCACAAAGTATAACTCTACATCTCCTTTTTCAACATGGTCCTTAATAAAATGATAACGAATATCTATGTGTTTAGTCTTAGAATGCTGAACTGGGTTGCTAGTTATGGCAATTGCACTTTGTGAATCACAGTATATCGGGGTCTTAGTTATCTTAAAGCCATAGTCCAAAAGTTGAGTTTGCATCCACAAAACTTGTGAACAACAGTGAGCTGTAGCAATGTACTCAGACTCAGCTGTTGACAGTGAAACACAGTTTTGTTTCTTGGATGACCAACCAACTAACCTATTCCCCAACATCTGAATTGATCCAGATGTGCTTTTTCTATCAACATGGCAACCGCCATGATCCGCATCAGTATAAGCAGTGAGATTGAAATCAGATCCATGTGGATACCAGATTCCAAGATTAGGAGTACCTTTCAGGTATTGAAATATCCTAACCACCGCTTTGGAGTGGGATTTCTTAGGGTTCGACTAAAAGCAGGCATAGACAGTTATAGCTAGTGTAATGTCTGGTCTACTTGCAGTTAGATACATTAAAGAGCCAACCATGTTTCGATAAAGCGTAACATCAAAAGGTTCCCCATTAGCATCAGCATCCAATAATGTACTCAATGGGGTTGTCATAGGTTTTAAAGCAGTCATTTTAAAACGTTTTAGGATATCATTGATATGCTTTGTTTGACAAATAAAAATCCCGTTTGTTAATTGTTTTACTTGTAACCCCAAGAAGAAATTAAGTTGGTCAAGTATGCTCATTTCGAATTTTTTGGCCATAAGGTCACCAAATTCTTTGCATAGGGCCGGGGATGTGGAACCAAAAATAATATCATCAACGTAAATTTGAACCAAGAGAATGTGACCGTGGTTTTTACGAATGAAGAGCGTTGTATCAATCGTTCCACGAGAGAAGCCATTATCCAGCAAGTACTTTGTTAAGGACTCATACCATGCACGCGGTGCTTGCTTCAGACAATACAAAGCTTTCTCCAAGTAGTATACGTGGTTTGGATGAATGGGATCAACAAAGCCTTCTGGTTGATCAACATAAACTTCCTCTTGAAGATGACCATTTAGAAAAGAAGTTTTGACATCCATTTGAAACACCGTGACCTTCATATGAGAAGCAAATGCAAGGAAAAGACGAATAGCCTCAATCCTAGCAACTGAAGCAAATGTTTCGTCATAATCAATACCCTCTTGTTGTCGATATCCCTTAGACACAAGACGTGCCTTGTTTCTAACCACAATTCCATCAGAATCCTTCCTGTTCTTGAAAATCCACTTAACCCCTATTGGTCATTGACCCGTTCGTCTTGGAACTAATCGCCATACTTTCAAATGATCAAACTGATTGATCTCCTCTTGCATTGCTACCACCCAGTTGGGATCTAGTAAATCTTGAGCAAACATTGTTTGTTCAATCTTACTAAGAAAGGCAGTATACAGACACATATTCCGAGTAGCCCTTCGAGTTGACTAGAATAGATGCATCACCAATGATAAGATCAATTGGATGACTTTTAGACCATTGGTTGTGATGTGAAAGAGGTTATACATCGGTGGTATCCATTGAAACATCAACCGTTGTTGACGTTGAGCCTTGGTCTGCTTGTGCTAATGTAACACTTTCTAATGGATTCATTTGAGTATCTGGAGAAACAACTGGAGTTGTATCAATGAATAAATCTTGAATTGGTTCAAGATTATCAGTAGTAGGAGGTGAGAGGGAGGATGAAGAAGCAACAGATGAATTAGTTGGTGTTGAATCTTCATCAAAGAGACTTGGTTGAGTCTCTATAGTAGTTGAATGTGATGGCATTGCCGGTACAGCTTGAACATTTGAATTCCGTTGAGGAGCATAAAGACTATCAAACAAGATATCCAGTTCCTCTGTTGTAACCGTCGGAACACCCTTCTTCAAGAAAATTGAATTATGCGCGGAAGAAGTAGTAGCCAGGTTAGGATTGGGTTTTGAATCGAATTGTTCAAAAGCCATTCCCGAAAATTCATCGAACTTGACATTGATGCTTTCCTTGATCGTCTTTGTCCGTTTGTGATAGACACAATAAGCAACTTTGTTCAAGGAATAACAGATAAATATGGCCTGATCACCATGAGGATCAAACTTTCCGAGGTTGTCAAAATCGTTAAGCACATAGCATATACAACTAAAAATGCGAAAATATTTGACATTCGGGCGTCTACCATATAATAACTCATAAGGAGTTTTGTCAAAACGTTTATTAACGATACAATGATTTTGCTTATAGCATGTAGTTTAAATGGCCTCCCCCCACATTTTTGGAGGTAGTTTGGGGTAGGCAAGCATCGTTTGAGCTGCATCGTACAACGTACGATTACGTCATTCGACTACTCCATTCTGTTGAGGGGTTCGTGCAGTAGAGAATTGATGTTCAATGCCTTGGTCATTCAAATAACTATCAAGCAGGTCATTCTTAAATTCCATCCCATTATCAGTTCGGATGCTCTTAACATGTTTGTTAAAGAAGCGTTGAGTCTTTTTGATGAACTCAATGATAATTGAAGCGACCCGTCCTAATTCGTCTGGACGAATACATTACATTTGGTTACATCGCGAGGTATTTGACCTCCATATGATACATTTTACAAACATTGCATTCGTTTTTAAAAGACAAACTTTCATTTCATCTAAAGTTAACGGCATGCATACCACTTCATAATATATCCAACTATAACTGACTTAATAATAATCTTGATGAACTCGACGACTCGAATGCAACGTCTTTTGAAATATGTCATGAATGACTCCAAGTAATATCTCTAATATGAGCAAATGCACAGCAGAAGATTTCTTTCAAACCTGAGAATAAACATGCTTTAAAGTGTCAAACAAAAGGTTGGTGAGTTCATTAGTTTATCATAAACAATCATTTCCAATAATATAATAGACCACAAGATACTCATATTTTGAAAACAATCTGTGCAGGTCTGCTCACTGCTGTAAAATCATTCATACGAATCTAACACCTGGTAATCGACCTTAACAAGATGCATATAGAATATCCCCCGCATACCGGCATTCCGCAAGGTCATGCAAAAGCATACAAACAGGCCACTCTTTTAAATATGATGGTTGTGTACATCTCACAGACATATCATATCTTTTAAAGCTGGCGGTTGTATACCTATTTTGAAGTACTAACGCAGTTCAAATTCTCTGACTGGGGCTTGTGAGTGCCCATAGATCTATCTTTAGGATTCGCGTCAATTAGGGGCTCGGTTCCCTAATTCTTAGATTATCAAACTATAAAGGCGTGATATCTGGTGTACTCGTAACTCAATCGTAGAATGTTTTTAAGTACTTGTGTCTATTTCGTCAATCATTTATAAAAGCAGCGCATGTATTCTCAGTCCTAAAAATATATATATTTCAAAAGCATTTAAAAAGGAAGCAAATGAAACTTACAATACGATATTTTGTAGTAAAAATATGCATACAACGATACTGAACAATGCAAGGTTGGCCTCGGATTCACGAACCTATATCATTATATATATATATATATATATATATATATATATATATATATATATATATATATATATATATATATATATATATATATATATATATATATATATATATATATATATATATATATATATATATATTAACACATATAATTGTAATCGAACAATTTATATATAATTATTGGTATAAATGTTATCTTAATAAATTATGTGTTTCATCAATAACCTATATATATTTATTTTTATACTTTAAATAATTTATAAATAAAAATATTAATATAGTTTTATTAAGTATATCTTTATATGATTAACTTTTATTGTAGTAATGTAAATAATATTAGTAGTAATTTAGATAATAATAGTAATATGGTTTTTATAAAAATAATAATGATACTAGTAATAATAAAAATGATAATAATATTAATGATGTAAAAATAATAATATTAATGCTAAAAATAGTAATAATAATAATAATAATAAAAATAATAATAAGAGTTATACCATTCAAGACCATCATCGTCTATCATAATCACCATCAACGTGATCATAATAATACTCACAGACCATAATCACGATCATCACCTCTATGATTACCATACGCATATAACCTAATCAAAACATCACTCATCTTAATCATTTCATCCCATCATCTCTCGTCATCATCATCATCATCCTCACCGTATAACATAATCATCATTATTAATTTTGCATCAAGATCATCATTAACTCGAATCATAATCTTCATTTGATGTTCATAACATCATCAATATCAACCTAATAACCATATCATCATTTTAATCATATCAACCCAACATTATCATCAACTTATCATACGCGTATCGTATAATAATAATCGTTATCATTATCAACTAATTATTACCTTCATCAATCATCATTCGTATCACAACATCACTGTGATGACCCGGAAATTTCTGACTAAATTTAAACTTAATCTTTGTATGATTAACATTTCTGACACGATAAGCAAAGTCTGTAAACTGAATCTCAAAATTTTTGAACTACTTTCATATATTCAAATACCTTTCGGTTGTTCTTGACAATTCGCGAACAATTATATGTATATAGATACATATATATATATATATATATATACTATAACTCGAAAACGTAACAATGTATTAATTGTTTAATACCGTACATTAAACTTATTGGTTTAAATATTTATTTGAATATATATGATAAGTTGGAATATTAATTGTATGAATAACTTGCGACGTATATTTTAAAACGTGTTTAAAAATATTGAGAATAGATATTAACTTGGTTATGAAACGTTTGATAAATACTATTATATTAATAAATAACGAGACAATGATTTATAGAAGTAAATGACCAAAACACTCGAAAGATTAAGATATACTTTGAGTGATATAGTTTATGGATAATTTAAGGCTATATTTTGACAAAGGTACGTGTCACGAAACGTAAACTGCAAGTTTTCTAAGTGTACGAAAATGCATTTGAGAAACCGAAACCGGGACATAAGTTGAGTAACAACGTACGAGTCATCGGAACAAAAATTACAGGTCAACTATGCACATGAATTTAATATAATATATAATTAATTATATAAATTAAATATATTATATATATTTAAATAATATGTCGACAAACAAGAAAACAAAAGTTTATGAGCTGGATCAGAGGGCCATGCGATCGCATGGCCTTGAAGCACAAATCCCATGCGATCGCATGGGGTGCTTTTTCAGAAAAAGTTCTATAAATTGCACGATTCTGGTTCAGTTTTCTCACACTTTATATTACTCCGTATTACTTATGTTATTTATTTAATTTATTATTTATAATTATTATAATTATAATAATAATAATAATAATAATAATAATAATTATTATTATTATTATTATTATTATTAATATTAAGATTATTATTATTAATCTTATTATTAATAGTATTAGTATTATTATTTTTACGATACAAAAATAATAATATATATATAATATCACGACGGAGGGATGTCCAAATGATTTTGAAACGGGTTTTCGAGCAAGCTAGAGCTAAGGAAATTATGGGTTATTGTCAAAGAGGTTATGGGTAATATTCGGGGGTATATTTGTGAATCAAACCTAGTGTTTATCATCTCTGTTGCGTCTACGTAATTTCCTACAATATTAAATCTCAATATTGGTTGAGATCTACGGTTATTTGGTAATCCGAGTTTCATTTTGGTGAATGACCTTATGTGCTGCTAAGGTGAGTTTCATAAGATCCCTTTTACTCTCTACATTTTTGGGCTGAGAAAACATGCAAATGCTTTATTAACCGATATACAATATTTATATGCGTGAGTTTCATTTGCTCCCTTTTTTAATTGCTTTTGCAATCAATATTTTTGGGCTGAGAATACATGCACTTTATTTTAAACACAATGGATACAAGTACATACTAAATTCTACACCGAGTTTGAACCAAAAATCCCTTAGCTTTGGTAACTAGTAACTGCCAGTTATAAGAACTGGTGGGCGCGAGTAGTAGTATATAGATCCATAGGGCTTGACATCCCCGTCTGTTCCAGGTATAGAGACCCTAGCCTGAACTATAAAACAGACGTATGCTATTTGAGTTTAGTACACGTTGGATTGCGTGTATTGTACATGTTGGTTGCATGTATCTTAAAACAGGGGTACTTATTATAACGTTAAAGTTTAGTTACCAGGGTGCTCAATCTTGTAGAATATTTTGATAAACGTTTCTGGATGAAACAACTGAAATCTTGTGATCCATCTTTATGTACAGATTATGCAAAACATTAAAACTATGAACTCACCAACCTTTGTGTTGACACTTGTTAGCATGTTTATTCTCAGGTTCCCTAGGAGTCTTCCGCTGTTTGCTTATATGTTAGACAAGCTATGTGCATGGAGTCTTACATGACATGTTTATCAAGGAAACATTGCATTCACCAAATCATCACCGTGTATCTTATTTTGAATGCATTGTCAATGGAAGTACTATTGTAAACTATTATTTACGGTGATTGTCTATATGTAGAAATCATCAAATGTCGAAAACCTTTGATTTAAATATTCATTTATGGTGTGCCTTTTCAAAAGAATGCAATGTTTACAAAACATATCATATAGAGGTCAAATACCTCGCAATGAAATCGATGAATGACGTGTTCGTCCATATGGATTTATAGCGATCGTGACAGTTGGTATCAGAGCGTTGGTCCTAGCGAACCAGGTCTTGCATGAATGTGTCTAACTGATAGTTGTTAATATGCATTAGTAAGTCTGGACTTCGACCGTGTCTGCATGTTAAAAGTTTTGCTTATTATTTCTTGTCGAAAATTACATGCTTATCATTCTTAAGTCTAGACACATTTTGCTGCATTGATTGCATAAATAGTGTATAGACAAAAATTCATATCTTAGCGTATCTGTTACTGTAAACTTTTCCTGACATCTTCCTAAAATTTCTCCGTGATTTATGGAATTTGATATTATATATACATATGTAAATTATGTATTGAAGAATACCAAACTAAATTCTATAATCTATTTCATATCAAAAATCATCTATCTAATTATACAAGATGGATCCCGTATCTAGTTCAAATTCCTTAAATTCCGATAGCTATTCCGATATGGATATTCTCCTGAACTCTGAAGAAAGTGTAACTGGAATGGATTAACCAATTAGCCATCATCTATTCTGGATGAATTGGGGATGGGTTCGTAGCCTACTTAATTATTAGAGACAAGAAGAAGGCGATCCCTTCCATCCACCACATTGCCCTCTTGGCGAAGAACCTAAAGCACTTACCGGCGAACCTGTTCGTAATGCCATTTTCTCTCTCATCTCCAGAATATCTCGTCATGATCATATACTCTCTCAAATTCTGTATCTTATTCATCCGCTCGTACGAACCGCCAATCATCCCGGTGTAGTAGAAGAAGTCAACGAGCTTCGCGCTCGGGTAGTGGCTTTGGAGAATATGGTGCAAAGGTTACAAGCACCAGCAGCATCACCGGCATCAACAGTACCACCGACAACAACACCAACAGTACCATTACCACCACCAACAACATCCGCATCGCAAACCTCAACTTCACAATCTGTTCCACGAGCATCAACGTCATACGCACCGTAGTTACCAAGAAATACCAGCAACAATAACCGATGAAGTATTAACTCATTTCCCCTGAGGAAATTTTATGTATATTTAATATATATGAATTTTGAAATCAAAATAAATCTTTTCGCACCAAGTTATTACGTGTGAATCTTAACTGGTAGGTACTACTCGGTTAATTCATATTACTAATATGCTATGATGTACATACTTCGTTAATGACTTAACCATCGTTAACTACAATCTCTGTTTCCAACTCAATGAATTCCATTTCATAATAAACTAAGTATATTATTCAATTATATGGTTGATTTTATACTTTCATCTTCGATGTATTCGAAACTTTCTAGAAAACATCATTCGTACCTTGCGAAGTTAGCAAGAGTTCCATGAGCACCAACATGATTCACTGAGAAAATATCAATAAAACTGAGTATTGATTACATTAGTGAAATACTCCGTAAAGATTATTAAATCTTTAATGTTTTATTCATTTCTAATTCAAGTCAAAAATCAAATGAGCTTAATATGATATTAACTCATCAAATCTGTATTACATCTGAAGAAAATATACATACATATATTTTCATAAAGACGGTAATAAAAATTCTTTTGTACAAAATATTACTTGTGAAATCTTTAACGGGTAGGTAATTCCAGGGAAATATTTAAGTTCACAATTAATATGTTACACTGTACATTCTTCAAATTTAATTCAAAAATTATTAACTATGCTCACAGCGATATACAATCGTTTCCTTACAAATTCAATTACATATTCTGATATTGACGGATCAGAATCCAAGTCAAGATTTAACGGGTGACATCATTCTTAGATCTCTACATCTTTCAAAGCTATACTTTGACTTCAAAAATGTGAAAGATCCTTTAGCATTATTATTACTGAAAATAACCTTGCAATTCCTTTCCAAAAGTATCTAGTATTATCAACCGTTCAACCAGTCAACGACGACCTTTCAGACTTGTAACTTTGGCATATACGTTTTTGTTACTGGGGAACCTTTCATGTTCCACCACATTAGCAGTAAATTTACCAACAACTTCATTGATCTTTGACCTTCCGAAAAATCCTTATACTCATTGAAACCGTATCATGTACTCATCCACATCTTGTAACGGCAATTGCCATACCAACTATCAGGAATTAGTAATCAGTATTTTGAAAGCTTGTAGCACGTCTACGCCAACAGTTATATGTGTACATATAACGTCTACCTCTTGGACTTACATACTTCGAATGTGAAGTTTCCGAAAAACACCCCAAACTACGAAACTAGTTCTCCGAATTTTGGAAAAATGTTGATGAAGCAGCAAAAACTGTAAACGACCATAACAGTCAAAAGTTTGATGATAAAGAATAGTATGGTGGTAAAGCTGAGAAAAAGAGAAAGTTTGGAACTGGAAAACGGATTGAGCAAAGTATGAAAGAGGCTGTGGATAAATCACAAGGACGAAACCTGTCTTCAAAGAATCCAAATGATTCAGTATCTGTTGAAGCCATTAACGAATACCTTGCTTCCGAATCTAAACCCTTGCGGATAATATTCTTCATCATCCTCTGATATTAGAAATTCTAAGATATCACCGTATCTTTCATTATAAATATCCTCCATATTTCTGGAGATAATTTCATAATCATTCTTATCGAAAATCAATTTTCTCTTTACGATATCTGTGTTACACCATAAAAGAAACTATTTTAGTTTTTAAATTCTGAAACTTTCAAGTTTAAAATATAAATGTTTTGAAGTAATGTTGGGAATTGAAGCATGAGTTAATATAATATAATGACACTTGATCAATGTGATTATATTACAGTAAGTCATGCTGAGTTTCTAATGGAACGTGATAAAGGTTCACATATCATACCCTTATCATGAACCATGTTACATAACTCTTTCATTCTATATAATCTCTAAAAATATCAAGAAAATATTTTCTTAATGATTCGGTCTTTTTTGAGGTATTCTGGTAATTTGATAAGTCAGATTGTGCTATTACCATTTCTTTCTTAGAACATTAGTTATGTTCATCTGAAACTTCATACCTACGAATTCTGGACCATTATCCGCTTGACTTAAGGTCGGGAAGAGAAAATGAAAGCATGAAGCTCCGAAATATAATGGAGAATATAAAGCCCGATAACAACCCCGAAATTACAAACCGTGTATATCAATGCGTATAGCAATATAAAGACACGAGAGAATGAAAAACACTATAACCCCAAGGTAATAGTAGAAGAAAATAACTTCCTTTGGTGGTAGATGAAAAAGAAGAATGACAGATATGAAAGTTAAAAGTATATCAAGAATCAGAACTGGATGAAGCATTTCACAATCTTTTGAAGTATGAAATGAGGAAGAAGATGTAGGAGTGGTGAAAATAATGAAACGGAAGTAGTTAATTTATAGCAAAATATCAGACATAATAATCAAGGCAGATTGCGCATTTAATCAAAGGAAATCATAATTTCCTTAAATTTCGAAGAATCAAATCTTATTATGAAGATTTTCTATTCCTTAAATTTCGGAAACCAATCGTTACTACGTCAAAAGATAAGACGAATCTCTATTTCACTCTATTATGATAACTTCTCTCATACGCTTCGAGTAATTGGATTGTTTTATCCATATTATTCAAACAGTGATAAAACTCTATTTATCGACTCATATACGGCATGAAAATATTTTTATTGTTAGTCATGACGACCTCACTCAAATTTCGGGACGAAATTTCTTTAACGGGTAGGTACTGTGATGACCCGGAAATTTCTGACTAAATTTAAACTTAATCTTTGTATGATTAACATTTCTGACACGATAAGCAAAGTCTGTAAACTGAATCTCAAAATTTTTGAACTACTTTCATATATTCAAATACCTTTCGGTTGTTCTTGACAATTCGCGAACAATTATATGTATATAGATACATATATATATATATATATATATACTATAACTCGAAAACGTAACAATGTATTAATTGTTTAATACCGTACATTAAACTTATTGGTTTAAATATTTATTTGAATATATATGATAAGTTGGAATATTAATTGTATGAATAACTTGCGACGTATATTTTAAAACGTGTTTAAAAATATTGAGAATAGATATTAACTTGGTTATGAAACGTTTGATAAATACTATTATATTAATAAATAACGAGACAATGATTTATAGAAGTAAATGACCAAAACACTCGAAAGATTAAGATATACTTTGAGTGATATAGTTTATGGATAATTTAAGGCTAAATTTTGACAAAGGTACGTGTCACGAAACGTAAACTGCAAGTTTTCTATGTGTACGAAAATGCATTTGAGAAACCGAAACCGGGACATAAGTTGAGTAACAACGTACGAGTCATCGGAACAAAAATTACAGGTCAACTATGCACATGAATTTAATATAATATATAATTAATTATATAAATTAAATATATTATATATATTTAAATAATATGTCGACAAACAAGAAAACAAAAGTTTATGAGCTGGATCAGAGGGCCATGCGATCGCATGGCCTTGAAGCACAAATCTCATGCGATCGCATGGGGTGCTTTTTCAGAAAAAGTTCTATAAATTGCACGATTCTGGTTCAGTTTTCTCACACTTTATATTACTCCGTATTACTTATGTTATTTATTTAATTTATTATTTATAATTATTATAATTATAATAATAATAATAATAATAATAATAATAATAATTATTATTATTATTATTATTAATATTAAGATTATTATTATTAATCTTATTATTAATAGTATTAGTATTATTATTTTTACGATACAAAAATAATAATATATATATAATATCACGACGGAGGGATGTCCAAATGATTTTGAAACGGGTTTTCGAGCAAGCTAGAGCTAAGGAAATTATGGGTTATTGTCAAAGAGGTTATGGGTAATATTCGGGGGTATATTTGTGAATCAAACCTAGTGTTATCATCTCTGTTGCGTCTACGTAATTTCCTACAATATTAAATCTCAATATTGGTTGAGATCTACGGTTATTTAGTAATCCGAGTTTCATTTTGGTGAATGACCTTATGTGCTGCTAAGGTGAGTTTCATAAGATCCCTTTTACTCTCTACATTTTTGGGCTGAGAAAACATGCAAATGCTTTATTAACCGATATACAATATTTATATGCGTGAGTTTCATTTGCTCCTTTTTTAATTGCTTTTGCAATCAATATTTTTGGGCTGAGAATACATGCACTTTATTTTAAACACAATGGATACAAGTACATACTAAATTCTACACCGAGTTTGAACCAAAAATCTCTTAGCTTTGGTAACTAGTAACTGCCAGTTATAAGAACTGGTGGGCGCGAGTAGTAGTATATAGATCCATAGGGCTTGACATCCCCGTCTGTTCCAGGTATAGAGACCCTAGCCTGAACTATAAAACAGACGTATGCTATTTGAGTTTAGTACACGTTGGATTGCGTGTATTGTACATGTTGGTTGCATGTATCTTAAAACAGGGGTACTTATTATAACGTTAAAGTTTAGTTACCAGGGTGCTCAATCTTGTAGAATATTTTGATAAACGTTTCTGGATGAAACAACTGAAATCTTGTGATCCATCTTTATGTACAGATTATGCAAAACATTAAAACTATGAACTCACCAACCTTTGTGTTGACACTTGTTAGCATGTTTATTCTCAGGTTCCCTAGGAGTCTTCCGCTGTTTGCTTATATGTTAGACAAGCTATGTGCATGGAGTCTTACATGACATGTTTATCAAGGAAACATTGCATTCACCAAATCATCACCGTGTATCTTATTTTGAATGCATTGTCAATGGAAGTACTATTGTAAACTATTATTTACGGTGATTGTCTATATGTAGAAATCATCAAATGTCGAAAACCTTTGATTTAAATATTCATTTATGGTGTGCCTTTTCAAAAGAATGCAATGTTTACAAAACATATCATATAGAGGTCAAATACCTCGCAATGAAATCGATGAATGACGTGTTCGTCCATATGGATTTATAGCGATCGTGACAATCACCCTCTTAATTCTCTAAGTTTTATCATCTACTAACTATCATCTAATCTTATCACTATCGTCTACATCGTCATCACTACTACATCATTATTTCGTCAACTTACATCCATCATCTTTATCGATGGTACATCACCACGTTCCTCACCGCTTGTATTTTGCACAGAGAGTGCCGATCAACCAACGGCCCATCAGAGATTAGTTGGGTGGATTTCGGCCAAATTAGAATTAGAACATGGGACACGGCCCAATCAACAACAAACCCAAATAGAAATCAAATAAAAATTACGGCCCACAAGAAGGATAAATAATCTAGCTTCGGTATAACTGAGTTTAGGAAGAAAAAAAATGTCGGTGGTTGTATTCGTGGGGTCTTCCTCAACATTATTTAAAACCTCATCATCATTACTTTAATTCCATCACCATCATCATTATCAATATTATCATAATCCCTCTTTACTTTATCCTATAATCATAAATTAACAAATATAGAGAAGAAACAGATACAATTTCAGCCGTGACTGTTGTGGTGCTTTTCAAATGGAACAGGAACAGTAACATTTAATATTAACAGCAAAGCTGAAGGTTTGCAGGTGGTTTTTTATCTAAACAGTAAGCAAGAAACAAGTGCAGCTGTAGTAGTAAAAAAAAAAATAGAGGTTTGTGGTGGTTGTTTAAGTTCTGCAAGGTGAATGGTGGTGGTTGTATTTTAATCATGGTGTTGACGATTGATTCTTGTCAACGAATAAAGGTGGTGTTTGTTGTTAACGAAAACAGAAATGGGAGCACACTAACAGCAAATTAATGGGTTTTGAACAAGAAGAAATATGTAAAAGCCAATGGTGAATGGTGATAGTGGTTTACAGTTGTGGTTCAAAAACAGAAAATTAGTTACAGCAGGAGGAGGTTATCGATGATGATGGTGGCTTCAAAGTGGCGGATGGGTGGTGGTTATGGACGTTGATGGTTATCACGAGTTTAGGGAGAGAGATGGAGGAGAGAGTTAGTCTGGGTCGTGTGGTGTTGGGTGACGGTTGTGATGGTTTACATGGTGGTTTGTGTTATGGTTGAAAATGGTTGATTATAACCGAAACAAACGCTGCATAAATTGATGGTGTTGGTTTATGAATTTTTCAATGAGATGAAAAATTATGGTGGTGATAGTTGTCGACAATTGAAGCAATAGATAGTGACTTGAGTTGGTGGTTTACGATGGTGTTCAAGGTGGTCTGAAGAAGACAGGAACATCTCATAGCATAACATATGGTTTGGTGATTTATTCCGGCCAACAGAATAAGAAGTAGTTGATGATAACTAAGGTGGTGGGTGTTCAATAATGGTAGGTTTTGAGGTTCACGAACCAGGAAAGGAGAAGAATGGTTGAAGTGGCTGTGATGATTGATTGAATTTAAAGGGAGGTGATCTAGTATATGTTATATCTCAATATATGCAGAGAATATATAGGTGGTGAGATATTTTAACTTATATCTATATGTAAGATTATATATATAAATATAGATATGTAGGATTTAGTGGAAGATAAAAAATATAGAAACATAATATAGTGGGTTTGTTTGCAGTAGCTATCCATCCATTTCCAATTAAGTACAGTATCATACAAGAATTTCAATATCAATCACGGGTGTAATGAATTGTGATGATTGAGTCTGTCGTAAATAAATATTATATTTATATATAATAATAATATCATAAAGTAATAATATTATAACGATACAGAATAATAAACAGAAAATAAACGTGTAATAATATTAGCCGTCGCCTTTCATGGACTGAATTTTGTACTCTGTTGTAAATCATTGGCGAATAAAAGTCTTCAGAAAAATCTCATATTTTTAAATTAACTATACTTATTTATTTTGGTCATTATGGTATAAAATTCGATCATCAACTATTTAAAGAAAAATTAACTCACTATCCACGCCCGATCCCAGATAAAATTTAAAAAAAAATTTAAAACTTAACAAATAGTTCCTAAATGCATATTGAATAAGCCTATAAATTATATAACTCATTTTCGACTCACCGTTTATTTTTAAATCACATAAGTTCGAATTTAACTTGCTTACTATCGATCGAATGACAATTGAGTGTTACTGTCGTTTATTTTATTTAACTTGTTTAAGATATATTTAAGATTCGAAATCACAAAATATATATTTAATAAACTTTATTTATATAGATGTGTTTTAAATAATAATTATCATAATATCATACTTTTATTTTATTTTACATAATTAATTTTAATAACAATAACATATAATATTTCAAATTATATCTTCAATTATTATATATATATATATATATATATATATATATATATATATATATATATATATATATACACACACATATCTATTTACAATTAATTGTTCGTAAATCATCGGGAATGGTCAAAGATTAAATGAATCCATGTTAACAATTCAAAATTTTGAGACTTAACATAACGGAC
The DNA here is from genome assembly GCF_046630445.1 of Rutidosis leptorrhynchoides. Classification (NCBI taxonomy): domain Eukaryota; kingdom Viridiplantae; phylum Streptophyta; class Magnoliopsida; order Asterales; family Asteraceae; genus Rutidosis; species Rutidosis leptorrhynchoides. The sequence goes on along the minus strand of NC_092333.1, from coordinate 263,787,616 downwards.
TTTGCTTATCGTTGCGAAATCATATTTAGATTAAGTTTAAATTTGGTCGAAAATTTCCGGGTCGTCACAGTACCTACCCGTTAAAGAAATTTCATCTCGAAATTTGATTGGGATGGTTATGGCTGACAATAAGTATGTTTTTATGACTCACATGAGTTGATAAATAGAGTTTTATCACCAGTGAGTAATATAGATAAAATGATATGATTTTTGTGAAGAGTACGAGTGAACCATTGAACCGTACTAGCTTCATTACAGACTTGATACTGAACTGTTCACCATCCGAACATTCGCTATCACAAAAGAGTGAAATGAGTAAATGAAGGTTCTTCTTAACCGGTGACGTAGTCACGGTTGATTTCCAGAATTCAAGGGATTTAAAGAAAATCTTTGTAATAAGATTTGATTCTTAAGGAAATTAGAATCGTATTTGGTTAAATTTGATGATCTATTTCGATTGCTCTGTCGGATATTTCACTATAAATTCACTCCCTTTGTTTCCTTTATATTTTGGAGTTTCATTCTTTTGTTTTCCTCTTCCCGACTTTAAGTCAATAGAATAATGATCCAGAATTCGTAAGTATGAAGTTTCGAATTAACATGACTAATGTTTTGAGAGAGAGATTGTAATAGCACGATCTTGATGGGTTAACCTACCATAATTCAAGAGAAAAGACAGAACTATCAAGAGGATATGTTCTTGATATGTTTAGAGATTTGATGGAATGTAAGAGTCGTGTAACATGGCACATGATGACGTTATGGTCTGTGAATTATCACGTTTCATTAGAAAATCAGCATGACTTACTGTAATATAATCACGTTGATCAAGTGTCATTATATTATACTAACTCATGCTTCAGTTACCAACACTACTTCAATATTATTCATATTTTAAATTCGAATTTTTCAGAATTTAGAAACTAAAACAGTTTTCTTTCTGATGTAACACTGATATCGTGAAAAGATAAATGATTTCAGATAAGAATAGTTAGGAAAATATTTTCAGAAATATCGAGGATATTTATAATGGAAGATATGATGATATCTTAGAATATTTAAGATAAGAGGTTGATGAAGAATATTGTTCGCAAGAGTTTAGAGTAAGGAGCAAGGTATTCGCTAAAGATTTCAGTAGACACTGAATCATTTGGATTCTTTGAAGGCAGGTTTAGTCCTTGTGATTTGTCCACAGTCTTCTTCATGGTTTGCTCAATCCGTTTTCCAGTATCAAAACTTTTGAGCTTTCTCAGCATACCATTCTGTCATGACCCGAAAATTTCGGTCAAATTTAAACTCTGATAACTCTGACAAGATAAGCAAATTGATGTGTTGCGTTAAAATATTTTTTTCATACATTTAATTAACCATTGGACTTTACCCTACGATTTATGAACAACCTATAATTTAAAACTCGAACCCGTCATGTTTAATATATGATTTTACTTTCTTAAATGAAGACATTTTATGATATAATAATTTCTATTATTATAAACTCTTAATAAAATAATTTTGAATATATTTAGTTCTAGAAAACTAAATTTTATAATATTTATATATGAAATGATAAAATTTACTATTAAATGATGCTATTTCAAATTAAAATTTTTACGTATTAAGTCGTTTTATTTTTACAATATAATTTTTTTAATTTTTTTTAGAAACAAAGTTAAATTAAAAATGTACAATTTGTAAAGCACAACGTATAACAACGTGTAGCTTAAATAGTTGAATCGAAATTAATTTATATACTATTCATATGAATAGTAAATGAAATGAAATTAATTAATTTACTATTCACATGAAAGCGACATGATAGAAATTATTAATTATAAGTTACATAATATACTCCTGAAGTATTTAATAAATACGACTTTTTAAAAAATTTACGATTTAAATTTGATTCTAAATTTATTATTATATTTTATTTCAATATTATTATATTATTATATTATTATATTAAAATTAATATTATATTATATATCTTTGTCCAGTCAAAAACTAGGAAAACACATATTACGCTTTTAAACTTTATAAACGAACCTTTTTACAACTAATTTTATAAAGCTTAAGACCAAAACAGATATATATGTATTCAAATATAAAAAGTGGAAATTTACTCATAGTTTTACCCGTCAATTATTAGTAACAAGAGTACGAAATAACGGTCCGTAAAAACTGTCGGCAGATATTATTGAATTCTAATTCACACATTTTTAATTTTTGATTTTTTTAATATTATTATTGAATTATTGATTATTATTATTATTATTATATTATTTTATTTTATTTCAATATTATTATATTAATATATTTATTATATTATATTATTATATTATTCTATATATATGAATGATTCAATCGAGAGATTTAAAAATCTCTCACACACATAAACATATTCATATACATATACTCCGTAGTAATATTATTATTAAGATTATATTTCTTAATATTATTATTAATCTTATTATTATTATTATTAGATTATTATTTTTATGATACAAAGATAATAATATACATAAAATACTACGACGGAGTTACGTTCGGGCGATTTCAAAACAAGTTTTTTAAATGGTTTAAAGCTAAGGAATTCATGGGTATTAAATAAGGAGGTTATGGGTTTTGATCGGGGGTATTGTTCGTGAATCAAAGGCCAACCTTGCATTTGTTCAATGCCGTCATATGTATTTTTACTACGAAATACAGTATTGTGAGTTTTTATAGCTCCCTTTTTAAATGCTTTTGCATTATATATTTTTAGGCTGAGAATACATGCGTATTTTATAACTGTTTAACGAAATAGGCAAAAGTACTCAAACTAATTCTACGTGGGTTTAAACCAGAAATATCCCCTTAGCTTGTTAATTATAACTATTGGTGTATGACTGGTAGACGCGAATTCTAAAGATAGCTCTATTGGGTCTGACAAACCTCATCCTGACTATGGGATGCTTTAGTACTTTGAGGTTATTTAAACGCACCTGATCCGGTGTACTTCAGAGGGTAAAACATGAATGTTAAGGCTTGTTACCGGGTGCCTAGAACTTATAGAATGCTTTTTATACACTTGCGAGTGTATGGTTATTTATGAAACTGAAATCTTGTGGTCTATTAAAACTATTGAAACTTATCGTTTATGATAAAACTATGAACTCACCAACCTTTTTGGTTGACACTTTTAAGCATGTTTATTCTCAGGTATTAAAGAAGCTTCCGCTGTTTAACTGCTATGTGCATGGAGTCTTACGTGGCATATTTTTCAAGGAAACTTTGCATTAAAACATTAATATGTATTATATTTTGACTGTTTAGTTAACTGATGTATTATTATGAACTATCATTTATTGGAATTGTCTATATGTAGAAATCACCACAGGTCGAAAACATTTATGTACATGCTTTAAAAATGTATACAGATTTTAAAACTTTCTTATATAGAAAGTGCGTCTTTTGAAATGAATGCAATGTTTGTATAACGTATCACTAGTTTTATGAGCCCGTGCGTTGCACGGTAGTTGCACAAATTAATACGCTGTATTCGAACGTTAGTATATATAATACAATTATAATGATAAAAGCATTTATTACTAATAATATTTGTATCGCAAACATTAGTATTGAATTCTAACGTGAGCCTGTATATGACACGTCAGTTTTATAACTTATTGTTCGATAACTTTAGTATTGATATTTATATTTATAAAATGTATAATATAATTATAATGAAAAAAATCGTTTATTACTAATAACATTTGTATCGAAAACATTAGTATTAAATACTAATGCATAGATTATGAGCTCGTTTATGTTTAAAAATATAAATATAGTAGCCTTTAATTATTAAAATATTAAATTTAACAAATAATTATCAAAATTTAAACTCCTATAATATCAAGGGAAGTGATTCTCACATACAACTTTTTGATCTATGTACACTTTTATCTCATAAACGGACAGTTATACCCCTAGATAGTTGAATTTATGTTATTATTGTAAATATAACTAAAGGTATATAGGTAATTAGGTGTACTGAATCAAAAAGTGATGTGTGAGGATCACCTCCCTAATATCAATATTAAATGATAAGATATGAGTCTTTGTTTTTTTGTAATAATAATGAATGCAAGCTTAATGTAGTGATCTCTAGTGTAAATTTATACCGTGTGTTCATGTTTACAGATTAATAAACCTAATTTAAAGATCTCTAATTTGAAATAAATACGAAGTACATTTTTTTAATAATAACGAATTCGATTTAAATTAGAGATCTTAATATAATATAATAATAATAATAATTTTTCATCATTGTAAAAATAAATGATAAATTAATTTATGAAAGTGCATGTTGTGATTATAACACAAAGTATAATGTATTTATGTTATTATTTTTGTTACTTAAGTATCATCGATAAAATACAACATATAACCTTTTATTTGTGTGATAAATAGATAAACTTGTAGGTATAAAATAATACCGAGTATAAACGATACAAAGGTTATACGGAGTATATGATAACATATAATACAAATATATAATAAAAAATATATAGTAATACAATGTAGAAAAGATATATACTCTGTAATATGTGTAATATTTAAATTATTATTGTAATTATAACGTAATTAAACAAAATATAATGAAAATTACATTGCTTTAATTTAAGGAGTTATTTTAGGAAATTAGTATTATTTAATTTAGTTTAATTGAAAAAATGACACATAAAATTATTTAATTCAGTTTAATTGAGAAATTGACACGTGTGCAAATTTGAGTTAGATTAATTGATAAATTGACACGTAGGATTATTAGAAAGTGCTTTATAATAATATATAGATATAGAGGGCAAACCTCGCAATGGGACCGATGAATGATGTGCTGCGTCAATAGGGATTTTGGTGGGCCATCACATATTCTTTATTATCATACTTTTGACTGTTAAGGCAGTCTTCCATTTTCACTTCTTCATCTTCTTTTTCAAAACTCAGAAAACTGATTCATAGGCTAAAGTGCTTTTCAGAAATTCAGAATTGAAGTTCGTAAATCTAGGAGATAGAAATTATATATATATATATATATATATATATATATATATATATATATATATATATATATATATATATATATATATATATATATATATATATATATATATATATATATATATATATATATATATATATATATATATATATATATATAATTATTGTCGTAGAATCGCTGAGAAATCCGAGATTATTGATTGATGTCTCTCGGTATTTGGTATGGTAATTATCGTTACAACATGCCGATGAGTTCATGTTAAGACTTCAATAGATAAATATAGTGATTTGTCGGAGAGATTTAGGCCAAGGAGCAACGAGGTTGCTGGTACGTCTGTTGGTAATATGGTGGAATATAAAAGGTTCTCCGGTAACAATAAAGGGTATCTTATATATCAAAGTTATAATAAGGCTAATCTGAATGAAAGTCGAAGTTGATTTGCTGGAGCTGTGACAAAATTGGCTAATTTGGAAAGGGATTGTAAGGCTATTTTTGTTAATAACAACGCTAAAGAATTTAGCACAGCTACATGTTAAAGGTTTACTCAGTTTTCGAGAGTTTTTCAGGTGCACAATTATATGCATAAATCTTTTCTTCCGTAGATGAAGTGCGGTTAGTTCATCCTCTCAATTGAGGTGTTTTCAAGATTCATGAAAGGTTTGAACGCAGATAGTATTCATCAAGATACAAATGAGGTTTAGGATGAAATCAAGTGGCAAACTTGAAGAATTGTTTAGTTTCATATGTTATAATCAATATTTTAATTCATTTTAATTCATATATAGTTTAATATATAATATTCGAATTAATTAATACGTATCGTGACCCATTGTATACATGTCTCTGACTCGATCACAACTAAAAGTATATATATTATTTTGGAATCAACCTCAACCCTGTATTGATAACCCGATCATTACCGCATATAGAGTGTATATGGTTATTCTAAATAATATATATAGATGACGTCGATATGATATGTCAAAACATTGTACACGTGTCCCGAATTATCAGACGATATTTAAAGTGCGTAAAATAAATAACAGAATTTAAATGACAACAAATAAAATTGCGAGAATTAAATTGCGATAAAATAAATTACGATAATTAAAATGTAATAAGGAATTACAAGTTAGCTAGGAACAGTTAGCTAGGATTTTGTTAGCGTGGATTCTTAACAAAATTTCTCATGGTTAATTTATTTGTTTCTAACAAATTTTATTTTTGTCCAATATTTTCTTCATTATGCCACTTGTTGGATTCTGATAAGTCAAAATCTAAATATGAAATTGAATGAAAATGGTTATTCTGCGATGAACGGATACATATATTTGTGGATATAAGTAGGATAGTAAATGATCATTGAATCAGATTCGAAGAATGTACAGTGTAACTTATTAATGTGAAATCTAAATATTCCTCGGGTATTACCTACCCGTTAAAATATTTTCACCATTAACAGTTTATACGAAAGAATTTTTAATTACAATCTTTATGAAAATATACTTACATATATATTTTCTTCAGATGAAATCATGGATTTAATGAGTTAATAAGATATTAATCTCATTTGATTTACAGTTAGAACAAGAATATATAATTTCTAAAACATTAGAGATTACATAATTTTCATGTAGAACGAAGATACTGATATGTAGAACTATGATTATGCTTGAGGTATAGATTGTGATGTTGTGGTGTGTGATGCGGATGTTGTTGTTGGTGGTACTGGTGATGTCGGTACTGATGTTGGTGGTACTGTTGGTGTCGGTGATGCTGTTGGTGCTTGTAAGTTTTGTACCATATTCTCCAAAGTAACTACTCGAGCGCGAAGCTCGTTGACTTCTTCTATTACACCAGGATGATTGTCGGTTCGGACGAGAGGATGAATAAGATCTAGAATTTGAGATAGTATATAGTCGTGACGAGATACTCTGGAAATGAGAGAGAAAATGGTATCTCAAATAGGTTCGTCGGTAAGTGCTTCAGGTTCATCGCCAAGAGGGCAATGTGGTGGATGGAAGGATCACCTTCTTCTTATCTCCAATGATTAAGTAAGCTACGAACCCATCCCTAATTCATCCAGAATAGATGATGTCTTATTGGTTGATCCATTCTGGTCACACTACTTTCGGAGCTCGAGTGAAACTACATATTGGAATCCGAGGAACTTGAACTAGTGTCAAGTTCCATTTCGTACGATTGAATAAGGGACTTTTTGATATGAAATAATTTTCGGCTTTCGAATGGTATTCTAATTACATAGAATATCTATATATATAGAGTAAAAGATTTCGTAGATTACGGAGGAATTTACGGAATATGACAGGCAAAGTTTACAGTAACAGATACGCTAAGATGTGATTTAGCAGATACGCTAAGATATGAATTTTGTCTATACACTATTCAAGCAATCAATGCAGTAAGATGTGTCTAGACTTTAAGAATGATAAGCAAATAATTTTTGACACGAAATGATAAGCAAAACTTTTGACATGCAGACACGGTCAAAGTCCAGACTCACTAATGCATCTAAACAACTATCAGTTAGACACACTAATGCAAGACCTGGTTCGCTAAGACCACCGCTCTGATACCACATGAAGCGACCCGTCCTAATCCATCTAGACGAATACATTGCATTTGGTTACATCGCGAGGTACTTGACCTCTATATGATACATTTTACAAACATTGCATTCGTATTTAAAAGACAAACTTTCATTTCATCTAAAGTTGACGGCATGCATACCATTTCATAATATATCCAACTATAACTGACTTAGTAATAATCTTGATGAACTCGACGACTCGAATACAACGTCTTTTGAAATATGTCATGAATGACTCCAAGTAATATCTCTAATATTAGCAAATGCACAGCGGAAGATTTCTTTCAAACCTGAGAATAAATATGCTTTAAAGTGTCAACCAAAAGGTTGGTGAGTTTATTAGTTTATCATAAACAATCATTTCCAATAATATAATAGACCACAAGATACTCATATTTCGAAAACAATCTGTGCAGGTCTGCTCACTGCTGTAAAATCATTCATATGAATTTAACACCTGGTAATCGACCTTAACAAGATACATATAGAATATCTCCCACATACCGGCATTCTGTACGGTCATGCAAAAGCATACAGACAGGCCACTCTTTTAAATATGATGGTTGTGTACACCTCACAAACAGATCATATCTTTTAAAGCTGGCAGTTGTATACCTATTTGGAAGTACTAAAGCAGTTCAAATTCTCTGACTCGGGCTTGTGAGTGCCCATAGATCTATCTTTAGGATTCGCGTCAATTAGGGGCTCGGTTCCCTAATTCTTAGATTACCAGACTATAAAGGGGTGATATCCGGTGTACTCGTAACTCAATCGTAGAATGTTTTTAAGTACTTGTGTCTATTTCGTCAAACATTTATTAAAGCAGCGCATGTATTCTCAGTCTCAAAAATATATATTGAAAAAGCATTTTAAAAGGGAGCAAATAAAACTCACAATACGATATTTTGTAGTAAAAATACGCATACTACGATACTGAACAATGCAAGGTTGGCCTCGGATTCACGAACCTATATCATTATATATATATATATATATATATATATATATATATATATATATATATATATATATATATATATATATATATATATATATATATATATATATATATATGTATATATTAACACATATAATTGTAATCGAACAATTTATATATAATTAGTGGTATAAATGTTATCTTAATAAATTTTGCGTTTCATCAATAACCTATATATATTTATTTTATATACTTTAAATAATTTATAAGCAAAAATATTAATATAGTTTTATTAAGTATATCTTTATATGATTTAATTTTATTGTAGTAATGTTAATAATATTAGTAGTAATTTACATAATAATAGTAATATGGTTTTTATAAAAATAATAATGATACTAGTAATAATAAAAATGATAATAATATTAATGATGTAAAAATAATAATATTAATTTAAAAAAAAATAATAATAATAATAAAAATAATAATAATAAGAGTTATACCATTCAAGATCATCATCGTCTATCATAATCACCATCAACGTGATCATAATCATACTCACGGACCATAATCACGATCATCACCTATATGATTATCATACGCATATAACCTAATCATTTCATCACTCATCTTAATCATTTCATCCCATCATCTCTCGTCATCATCATCATCATCCTCACCGTATAACATAATCATCATCATTAATTTTGCATCAAGATCATCATTAATTCTAATCATAATCGTCATCTGATGTTCATAACATCATCAATATCAACCTAATAACCATATCATCATTTTAATCATATCAACCCAACATTATCATCAATTTATCATACGCGTATCGTATAATAATAATCATTATCATTATCAACTAATTATTACCTTCATCAATCATCATCTGTATCACAATATCATCCTCTTAATTCTCTAAGTTTTATCATGTACTAACTATCATCTAATCTTATCACTATCTTCTACATCGTCATCACTACTACATAATTCTTTCGTCAACTTACATCCATCATCTTTATCGGTGGTTGTATTCGTGGGGTCTTCCTCAACATTGTTTAAAACCTCATCATCATTACTTTAATTCCATCACCATCATCATTATCAATATTATCATAATCCCTCTTTACTTTATCCTATAATCATAAATTAACAAATATAGAGAAGAAACAGATACAATTTTTGCCGTGACTGTTGTGGTGCTTTTCAAACGGAACAGGAACAATAACGTTTAATAATACAGCAAAGTTGAAGGTTTGCAGGTGGTTTTTGATCTGAACAGTAAGCAGGAAACAAGTGCAGCTGTAGTAGTAAAAAAAATAGAGGTTTGTGGTGGCTGTTTAAGTTCTGCAAGGTGAATGGTGGCGGTTGTGTTTTGATCATGCTGTCGATGATTGATTCTTGTCAACGAATAAAGGTGGTGTTTGTTGTTAATGAAAATAGAAATGGGAGCACACTAACAGCAAATTATGTAAATTAATGGGTTTTGAACAAGAAGAAATATGTAAAAGCCAATGGTGATAGTGGTTTACAGTTGTGGTTCGAAAATAGAAAATTAGCTACAGCAGGAGGAGGTTATCGATGATGATGGTGGCTTCAAAGTGGCGGATGGGTGGAGGTTATGGAGGTTGATGGTTATCACCAGTTTAGAGAGAGAGAGAGAGGGAGGAGAGACTTGGTCTGGGTCGTGTGGTGTTGGGTGACGGTTGTGATGGTTTACATGGTGGTTTGTGTTATGGTTGAAAATGGTTGATTATAACCGAAACAAACGCATCATAAATTGATGGTGTTGGTTTAATGAATTTTTCAATGAGATGAAAAATTATGGTGGTGATAGTTGTCGACAATTGAAGCAATAGATAGAGACTTGAGTTGGTGGTTTACGATGGTGTTCAAGGTGGTCCGAAGAAGACAGGAACAGCTCATAGCATAACATATGGTTTGGTGATTTATTCCGGACAACAGAATAAGAAGTAGTTGATGATAACTAAGGTGGTGGGTATTCAATAATGGTGGGTTTTGAGGTTCACGAACCATGAAGGAGAAGAATAGTTGAAGTGGCCGTGATGATTGATTGAATTTAAAGGGAGGTGATCTACTATATGTTATATCTCAATATACGCAGAGAATATATAGGTGGTGAGATATTTTAACTTATATCTATATGTAAGCTTATATATATAAATATAGATATGTAGGATTTAGTGGAAGACAAAAAATATAGAAACATAATATAGTGGGTTCGTTTGCAGTAGTTATCCATCCATTTCCAATTAAGTACAGTATCATACAAGAATTTCATTATCAATCACGGGTGTAATTAATTGTGATGATTGATTCTGTCGTACATAAATATTATATTTATATATAATAATAATATCATAAATTAATAATATTATAATGATACACAATAATAAACAGAAAATAAACGTGTAATAATATTAGCCGTCGCCTTTCACGGACTGGATTTCGTACTCTGTTGTAAATCAGTGGCAAATAAAAGTCTTCAGAAAAATCCCATATTTTTAAATTAACTATATTTATTTATTTTGGTCATTATGGTATAAAATTCAATCATTAACTGTTTAAAGAAAAATTAACTCACTGTCCACGCCCGATCCCAGATAAAATATAATTTTTTTTAAACTTAATAAATAGTTCCTAAATGCATATTGAATAAGCCTATAAATTATATAACTCATTTTTGACTCACCGTTTATTTTTAAATCACATAAGTTCGAATTTAACTTGCTTACTATCGATCGAATGACAATTGAATGTTACTATCGTTTACTAAATAGATTCGAAATCACAAAATATATATTTAATATACTTTATTTATATAGATGTGTTTTATATAATAATTATCATAATATCATACTTGTATTTTATTATACATAATTAATTTTAATAACAACAACATATAATATTTCAAATTATATCTTCAATTTATATATATATATACACACACACACACACATATCTATTTACAATTAATTGTTCGTGAATCGTCGGGAATGGTCAAAGATTAAATGAATCCATGTAAACAGTTCAAAATTTTGAGACTTAACATAACAGACTTTGCTTATCGTGTCGAAATCATATTTAGATTAAGTTTAAATTTGTTCAGAAATTTTCGGGTCGTCACAATAATGGCGGGGGTTTCAGATTTGGTCCTTAAAAGAAAAATCCATGTAAATCGTGTATAGTCATCTACAATGACAAGCACATGTTTCCGGCCACCGAGGCTAGAAATTCTCATGGGTCCACATAAGTCCATATGCAATAATTGCAAAGACGGTGAAGTACTGTGGTTTTGCTAAAGCGGATGATTGGTCCATTTCAGCTTACCCATCGCACATGATGGACACACACGATGCTTATCGTACTGAAAGCTAGGAATACCATCAATTAAGTCTTTGGAGACCAGCCGATTAATACCCATGTAATTCAGGTGTGACATCCGGTGATGCCATAACCATGAATTTTCTTTTGTCAAAAGGGGAGCCAAACACATGTTTCCATGTGATGGAGCATTTGATAACCCAGAAATTTCCGATCAAATTTAAAACTTAATCTTTAAATGATATCGACATGATAAGCAAAGTCTGTAATGATGAAGTCTCAAAAACTTTGAACTGTGTTCATGTATGCATTTAATCTTTAACCATTCCTGACGATTCACGAAAAATTGTTTGTAAATAAAAACGCATATATAAATATATACAAAAGCTATAGATATTATATGTCGAAATTTATATTTATAAAAGAAAATAACATGTCAAGTAAATATATATATAATACTTATAAATATATATAAGACAATCATAATTATTATACAAACACAAATGGTATAATGTATTTATATTAAAATGAATAAATAATATTCAACATATGATATATGTGATACAACTATAATATATAGTATTAATATGTTAAATATAATTATACATTAAAAATATGATTTGTTATATTAATATCACTATTATTATTTTCATTATTATTAATATTAATATTAATATTAATATTAATATTAATATTAATATTTGTGTCCTTAATATTATTACATCTAATACAAGATATATATATATATATATATATATATATATATATATATATATATATATATATATATATATGTGTGTGTGTGTGTGTGTGTGTGTATATATATATATGAAATTAGGTATGAATAAGTTGGTATATATAAATTGATATGTTATTATTATTATTAATATTATTGTTATTATTAATGATATTAGTATAGTTAGTATTATTGTTATTAACAATATTATTGTTATATATTTATGGTAATTGTTATCATTATCCTTGGTAATTGGTAATATTATTATTACAATTATATTATTATCAATTTGTATTATTATTATGTATATTATTAAGAGAATTAATATTATAGTTATATTTATTAACAATATTAATTAAAATCTATAAAACTAAATATATAGAGAGATATACATATATAGTGATATATAAATATAAATAGATATATACAAATATATATATAACGTTATATATAAATATATTTATTAGAAAATCAGTATTATTATTCACTATTATTATTATTATTATTATTATTATTATTATTATTATTATTATTATTATTTTTTATCATTATTATTTATGTAATTATTATTAATACTAATATATTTATATTAATTTTATAATCTATAAAGAAAATCATAAAAATTAGGTTACATACATCCATCGAACTGTAATTAGATTTTGGTTCCATCTATAATTTGTTATCCATTGCTATCAATCGTACAAAACAGTTTCCCATCTTTATCTCCTTTTTATTTGTTTAATTTTTTTTCTGTACTGAATGATCTCCTGTTTACTCTTCTTTGCTACAAAACGAAAATTTATCAATGGGATACAACTGCACCCAATCAACATTATATCCTTAACATCAACTATCAATTCTTACAGCATTTATTTATTTGATTTTAATTGAAAAACATTATAAATAACAGTCCCGTCCCCTTTTGCTTTCGTTTTTCAAATTTTATGATTTTGAAATCAATTTCAAAAATTGTTAATGAGGTTTTGTTAGGAAACATCTAGTGAATCTGTTTGCAAAGTTTTGACTCCCAATTCATTATATCGAGCATAAATTTATGAGTCAAAGCTATAATTTCAAAAGTCAAACGTTTGGTTCTTGGGCAAAATTTGAATTCGTCTTAATGATTCTGTTGAAATTGATAACTCGGAAAGTTTATACTAACAATTTAGAACCTAATCTATGTTATAAATTTTTTCTAAAACCATCTAGAATTTGATAAGTGATTCTGTATTCTTCACGATCATAACAAGACTGTTACAGCTTCTTTTAATTCGATTTTCTATTTTAAACTAATTTGATCAATAAATAAATGCTCTGTATACATCATAAATCTTAATGAAATAGCTAGTAAATAATTTTGATCCCTGGTCATCTGAATTGGATAGAAGAAGGAGAAGGAAATAAACAGAAATATACAAAAGATAAATATAAATGGATTTCAGTATAAAACAGAAATGTAAGCAGCAGCGTGATGGTTTATGTGTTATTCTGGTTAGCGGGAGGTCGCGGGTTCGAGCCCGGTCTTGGACGATTTTTTAGAAAAGCTATTAAAGGGTATAATCTTTTTATTATTTCTATTATTTTGATTATGATTATTATTATGATTATTATTATTATTATTATTATTATTATTATTATTATTATTATTATTATTATTATTATTATTATTATTATTATTATTATTATTATTATTATTATTATTATTATTGTTATTATTATTATTATTATTATTATTATTATTATTATTATTATTATTATTATCATTATTATTATTTTTTATTTTTATTGTTATTTTAAATGTTATTAATTATAGATATTATGTTAGTTAGTATTAACTATATGATATGATTTGTAACATTAGCTTCATTAATACAAATTACGATATTATCATTATTGTTATTAGTATTATCATTTAGAAAATTAGTAGTATTATAATTACCAATATTATTATTATTAGTATTAGTATTATCGAACTATTGCTAGTGATACTATTATGATTACAAATTAATGTTAAAAGAAACTATCGTCATTAGCTATTAAAATAAACGCGAAGGTTATAATTATTATAACTTTGAATATCCCAGTGGTAATAATATTGATAAGATAATAAATATAGCAATTTTGGATATAAATATTATTATGAAAATGATTAAAATTTTAATTAAAATATGTTTTAAAAAAATAATTATTAAAAGTTTTATAATTATTGTTATATAACATAGTATTATTATCATTATTATCATTCTTACTAAAATTATCATTTTGTTAGCACTAAAACTATCAATATTATTATAAATAAATATTTCTATATAAAAAATACAATACACTATATTCTTATTATTAAAAAGATAATAATTAAGCTATATATCAAAGATATCAATTAATATATTTTTATCATATATAAACCTTAATATACAAGTTTTATTACTAATGATGAATAATAATTATGTAAAACCATATAATTAAATATACTAAGTTTACCTAAATAAAAAAGTATATTATTAATAACAATTATATATATATATATATATATATATATATATATATATATATATATATATATATAATTGCTCGATTACAATTATGTATATTAATAATTATACAAATGATATAGGTTCGTGAATCCAAGGCCAACCCTACACTTGTTCATTGACATCATATGTATTTTTACTACAAAATACAGTATAGTGAGTTCATTTGATTCCTTTTTACACGTTACATTTTTGGGATTGAGAATAAATGCGCTGTTGTTACAACTACTTTATTAAATACTTTGAAATATATTTTTGAGCTGTGAATGCATGAAATGCTTTTATAAATATTTTATGAAATAGACCCAAGTACTTAAAAACATTCTATGAATGAGTTATTATGACGTACACCAGATATCACCCCTTTATAGTCTGGTAATCTAAGAATTAGGAAACCGAGCTCCTAATTGACGCGAATCCTAAAGATAGATCTATGGGCACTAACAAGCCCCAGTCAGAGAATTTGAACTGCTTTAGTACTTCGAAATAGGTATACAACCGCCAGCTTTAAAAGTTATGATCTGTTTGTGAGGTGTACACAACCATCATATTTAAAAGAGTGGCCTGATTGTATGTCTTTGCATGACCGTGCGAAATGTCGGTATGCGGGGGATATTCTATATGCATCTTATTAAGGTCGATTACCAAGTGTTTGTAGTTCATATGAATGATTTTTATCTCTATGCCGTGCGAAATGCTTGATATGAGATTATGTTTATGAAAGATATTAAAAATCGCAAGGCAACCTAAGGGGGAGAAAAGGATACGAACCTACTCTGCTAAGAATTATGAAATTTGGTTTCGTACACGAGATAGGTGTACTGTATGTAAATCTTGTGATTTATTAAAATGATGAATTTTATGGTTTACGATATAACCTATGAACTCACCAACCTTTTGGTTGACACTTGAAAGCATTTTTATTCTCAGATATGAAAGAAATCTTCCGCTATGCATTTGCTCATTTTAGAGATATTACTTGGAGTGATTCATGACATATTTAAAAAGACATTGCATTCCAGTCGTTGAGTTCATCAAGATTATTATTAAGTCGTTGATAGTTTGATATATTATGAAATGGGATGCATGCCTGTCAACTTTCGATGTAATGAAAGTTTTTCTTTAAAAACGAATGCAATGTTTGAAAAATGTATCATATATAGGTCAAGTACCTCGGGATGTAATCAACTATTATGAATCGTTTATAATCGATATGGACTTCGTTCAGATGGATTAGGACGGGTCATGAAAGTTGGTATCAGAGCGGTGGTCTTAGCAAACCAGGTCTTTCATTAGTGTGTCTAGCTGATAGTTGTTTAGATGCATTAGTGAGACTGGACTTCGACCGTGTCTGCATGTCAAAATTTTTCTTATCATTTCGTGTCGAAAATTACCTGCTTATCATTCTTAGGGAATCACTTGCTTATCATTTCGTGTCAAAAATTACCTGCTTATCATTCTTAGGGAATCACTTGCTTATCATTCTTAGTCTAGACACGTCTTACTGCTTTGATTGCATGAACAGTGTATAGACAAAATTCATATCTTAGCGTATCTATTACTGTAAACTTTGCCTGACACATTCCGTAAATTCCTCAGTAATCTACGGAATCTTTTACTCTATATATATATAGATATTCTATGTAATTAGAATACCATCCGATAGCCGGAAAATCATTTTATATCGAAAAATCCTTTATTCAATCGTACAAGATGGAACTCGTCACTAGTTCAAGTCCCTCGGATTCCGATATGGAGTTTCACCTAAGCTCCAAAAGTAGTGTCACCAGAATGAATCAACCAATCAGCCATCCCCAATTCATCAGATGGGTTCGTAGTCGACTTAATCAATGGAGACACGAAGAAGGCGATCCCCTCCACCAACCAAAATCACCTCTAGGTGAAGAACCTGAAGCACTTACCGGAGAATCTGTCCGAAACACCATATTCACTCTCATTGCCAGGATATCTCACAACGATTATATGATATCCCAAATTCTAGATCTTATTCATCCACTCGTCCGAACCGCCAATCACCCAGGTGTAATAGAAGAAGTCAACGAACTTCGCACCCGAGTAATAAATTTGGAGAATATGGTTCAAAACTTACAAGCACCAGCAGCATCACCGGCACCAACAGTATGATCAATATCAATACCGGCAGCACCAGTACCACCAACATGCAACATCCGCATCACACGTCTCGACATCACAATCTGTACCTTGAACGTCAACATCATACGCACCATAGATACCAAGGAGTACCAATAACAATGAACGATGAAGTATTGATCCATAACTTCATTAATATTCTGCGAAGAATATGGGTTCCTAATAGTTTTAGAGATTACTTATTCTAGCTTAAACCGAAAAGCAAATGAGTTTAATATCATATTAACTCATTAAATCCATGATTATATCTGAAGAAAATATATATGTATATATGTTTTCATAAAGATTGTAATTAAAAATTCTTTTGTATAAACTGTTAATGGTGAAAATATTTTAACGGGTAGGTAATACCTAAAGAATATTTAGATTTCACATTTATAAGTTACACTATACATTCTTCGAATCTGATTCAACAGTCATTTACTATCCTACTTACATACACCGATATATGAATCTGTTCACCACAACATAACCATTTTCATTCAATTTCATATTTGGATTTTCACTTCTCAGAATCCAACAAGTGGCATAATGAAGAAACATTTGACAAAATAAAATTTGTTAGAAACAAACAAATTAACCATGAGAAATTTTGTTAAGAATCCACGCTAACGAATTCCTAGCTAACTGTTCCTAACTAACTGATTACATTTATTTATCGCAATTTTATTTACCGTCATTTAATTTCTGTTATTTAATTTACGCACTTTAAATATCGGGACACGTATACAAGGTTTTGACATATCATATCGACGCATCTATATATATTATTTGGAATAACCATAGACACTATATATGCGGTAATGATCGAGTTAGCTATACAGGGTTGAAGTTGATTCTACAATAATATATATACTTTGAGTTGTGATCGAGTCTGAGATGCATACGGGTACGATACGTATTAATTAATTCGAATATTATATATTAAACTATATATGAATCATTGGATTGTTAACTGTGGACTATCGACTGTGGACTAATAACTTTGGACAATTAAAATGAATTAAAATATTGATTATAACATATGAAACTAAACATCTCTTCAAGTTTGCCACTTGATTTCATCTTAAACCTCATTTGTATCTTGACGATTACAATCTGCGTTCAAACCTTTCGTAATTCTTGAAAACACCTCAATCGAGAGGATGAACCAACCGCACCTCATCTACGTAAGGAGAGATTGATGCATATAGTTATGCACTTGAAAATACTCGGAACTTGAGTAAACGTTTAACACATATCTTTTTAGCTCCTTTGGCGTTGTTATTACCGACAATCACTTTGTAATCCCTTTTCAAATTAGCCAATTTTGTCACAGCTCCAACAAGTAAACTTCGAATTTTCATTCGAATAAACCTTACTATAACTTTGATATATAAGTTTGTCTTTCATCATTGTTACTGGGGAACCTTTTATATTCCACCATACTACCATCAGTGATTAATCATCTAAAAACACAATTCTCTTAACACCACCTCGGATTGGTAACCGATGACTCAGATGTCGTAGCATTAAATGCAGAGGAAACAGAAAAATTGTAGATGGTCTAAACTGCCAAAAGTTTGATGATAAAGAAAGGGGTGTTAGGAACGCTCGATAGAAAATTTGGTACTGAAAAACAGATTGAGCAAACCATGAAGGAGACCAAGGCCAAATACAAGGACCATACCATATATTCAAAGAATCCAGGTAATTCTGGATCCAATGAAACCTTCAACGAATATCTTGCTCCGTACTCATGTTAAAATCTTGCGGAAAATCTTTCTTCATCTACCATCGAACTTAGAAATTCTAAAATATCATCATAAATATCTTTGATATTTCTGAAGATATTTTCATAAATACTCTTGTCCGACATCATTTATCTCTTCACGCTATCAGTGTTACATTTGAAAGGAAACTGCTTTAGTTTCTAAATTTTGAAAAATTCGAATTTAAATTTATGAATGATTTTGAAGTAGTGTTGGGAACTGAAGCATGAGTTAGTATAATATAATGACACTTGATCAACGTGATTATATTACAGTAAGTCATGCTGAGTTTTTAATGAAACGTGATGATTCACATATCATAACGTCATCATGTGTCATGTTACATAACTCTCTCATTCTGCTTAACTTTTGAACATATCAAGAAAGTATATTCTTGATGGTTCTATTCTCATTAATTCAGGTAATCTGACAAATCAAATCGTGCGATTACGTTCTTTTTTGTTTAAGACATTAAGTTCATCAAAAACTTCGTACTTACGAATTCTGGACCATTACTCACTTTACTAGAGGTCGAGAAGAGAATAAAAAGGCAAAGAGCTCCAAAATATAGGAGAAAATATAAAGCCCAATAACAACACGGAAATTACAAACCGTAGATATTAATATGAATAGCAATATAAGGACACGGTAAAATTAAGAATAGTATCACCCTAAGGTAATAGTGGAAGTAAATAGATTTTGCTGGTGGAAGATTGAAAAGAAGGATGACAGAAATTATAATTAGGAAAATATCAAGGATTAGAACTGGATTAAGCATTTTCACAATCTTTTGGATGTAAGAACTAAGAAAGAGAGTATAGGAATGATGAGAATAATGGAACGAAAGAGTTTAATTTATAATGGAAAATATCATACAGAGGAATCGAGGCAGATCACCGTATTTAACTATAGAGATCTTAATTTTCTTACTCGCCGAAGAATCAAATCTTTTAGATTTTGAATATTTTCTTTAAATCCCTTGAATTCTGGAATTCAACCAAGACAATGTCAAAAGTTAAGACGTACCTTATTCTCTAAAATTAACCATGACTACGTCAAAAGCTAAGATAAATCTTTACTTCTTTATTTTACTCTTTTGTGATAGCTTCACTCGTACACTTCGAGTAACCGGATTATCTTATCCATATTACTCAACAGTAATAAAACTCTATTTATCAGCTCATATTCGTCAGGAAAACATTCTTATTGTTAACCATGGTGATCCCACTCAAATTTCGGGACGGAATTTCTTTAACGGGTAGGTACTGTGAAGACCCAGAAATTTCCGATCAAATTTAAAACTTAATCTTTAAATGATATCGACATGATAAGCAAAGTCTGTAATGATGAAGTCTTAAAAACTTTGAACTGTGTTCATGTATGCATTTAACCTTTAACCATTCCCGACGATTCACGAACAATTGTTTGTAAATAAAAACACATATATAAATATATACAAAAGCTATAGATATTATATGTCGAAATTTAAATTTATAAAAGAAAAGAACATGTCAAGTAAATATATACATAATACTTATTACCTATAAATATATATAAGAAAATCATAATTATTATACAAACACAAATGGTATAATGTATTTATATTAAAATGAATAAATAATATTCAACATATGATATATGTGATACAACTATAATATACACTATTAATATGTTAAATATAATTATACATTAAAAATAAGATTTGTTATATTAATATCACTATTATTATTTTCATTATTATTAATATTAATATTACTATTAATATTTGTATCCTTATTATTATTACATCTAATACAAGATATATATATATATATATATATATGAAATTGGGTATGAATAAGTTGGTATATATAAATTGATATGTTATTATTATTATTAATATTATTGTTATTATGAATATTAATGATATTAGTATAGTTAGTATTATTGTTATTAACAATATTATTGTTATATATTTATGGTAATTGTTATCATTATCCTTGGTAATTGGTAATATTATTATTACTATTATATTATTATTAATTTGTATTATTATTATGTATATTATTAAGAGCATTAATATTATAGTTATATTTATTAAAAATATTAATTAAAATCTATAAAAATAAATATATAGAGAGATATACATCTATAGTGATATATATATATATATATATATATATATATATATATATATATATATATATATATATATATATATATATATATAACGTTATATATAAATATATTTATTAGAAAATCAGTATTATTATTCACTATTATTATTATTATTATTATTATTATTATTATTATTATTATTATTATTATTATTATTATTATTATTATTATTATTATTATTAGTATTTTTTATCATTATTATTTATGTAATTATTATTAATACTAATATATTTATATTAATTGTATAATCTATAAAGAAAATCGTACAAATTAGGTTACATACATCCATCGAACTGTAATTAGATTTTGGTTCCATCTGTAATTTGTTATCCATTGCTATCAATCGTACAAAACAGTTTCCCATCTTTATCTCCTTTTTATTTGTTTAATTTTTTTGTGTACTGAATGATCTCCTGTCGACTCTTCTTTGCTACAAAACGAAAATTTATCAATGGGATACAACTGCACTCAATCAACATTATATCCTCAACATCAACTATCAATTCTTACAGCATTTGTTAGGAAACATCTAGTGAATCTGTTTGCAAAGTTTCGACTCCCAATTCATTATATTGAGCATGAATTTATGAGTCAAAGCTATAATTTCAAAACTCAAACGTTTGGTTCTTTGGCAAAATTTGAATTCGTCTTAATGATTTTGTTGAAATTGATAACTCAAAAAGTTTATAAATTTTTTCTAAAACCATCTAGAATTTGATAAGTGATTCTGTGTTCTTCACGATCCTAACAAGACCGTTACAGCTTCTTTTAATTCGATTTTTTGTTTTAAACTAATTTGATCAATAAATAAATGCTCTGTATACATCATAAATCTTAATGAAATAGCTAGTAAATGATTTCGATCCCTGGTCATCTGAATTGGATAGAAGGAGAAGGAAATAAATAGAAATATACACAAGATAAATATAAATGGATTTCAGTATAAAACAGAAATGTAAGCTGCAGTGTGATGGTTTATGTGTTATTCTGGTTAGCGGGAGGTCGCGGGTTCAAGCCCTGTCTTGGACAATTTTTTTAGAAAAGCTATTAAAGGGTATAATCTTTTTATTATTTCTATTATTATGATTATTATTATTATTATTATCATTATTATTATTATTATTTATTGTTATTGTTATTAATTATAGATATTATGTTAGTTATTATTAACTATATGATATGATTTGTAACATTGGCTTCATTAATACAAATTACGATATTATCATTATTGTTATTAGTATTATCATTTAGAAAATTAGTAGTATTATAATTACCAATATTATTATTATTAGTATTAGTATTATCGAACTATTGCTAGTGATACTATTATGATTACAAATTAATGTTAAAAGAAACTATCATTATTAGCTTTTAAATTAAACGCGAAGGTTATAATTATTATAACTATGAATATCCCAGTGGTAATAATATTGATAAGATAATAAATATAGCAATTTTGGATATAAATATTATTATAGAAATGATTAAAATTTTAATTAAAATATGTTTTAAAAAAATAATTATTAAAAGTTTTATAATTATTGTTATATAACATAGCATTATTATCATTATTATCATTCTTACTAAAATTATCATTTTGTTAGCACTAAAACTATCAATATTATTATAAATAAATATTTCTATATAAAAAATACAATACACTATATTCTTATTATTAAAACGATAATAATTAAGCTATATATCAAAGATATCAATTAATATATTTTTATCATATATAAACCTTAATATACAAGTTTTATTACTAATGATGAATAATAATTATGTAAAAACATATAAATTAAATATACTAAGTTTACCTAAATAAACAAGTATATTATTAATAACAATATATATATATATATATATATATATATATATATATATATATATATATATATATATATATATATATATATATATATATATATATATATATATATATATATATATATATATATATATATATATATATATATAGAATTGCTCGATTACAATTATGTATGTTAATAATTATACAAATGATATAGGTTCGTGAATCCAAGGCCAACCCGATACTTGTTCATTGACGTCATATGTATTTTTACTACAAAATACAGTATAGTGAGTTCATTTAATTCCCTTTACACTTTACATTTTTGGGATTGAGAATACATGCGCTGTTGTTACAACTGCTTTATTAAATGCTTTGAAATATATTTTTGAGCTGCGAATGCATGAAATGCTTTTATAAATATTTTACGAAATAGACACAAGTACTTAAAAACATTCTACGAATGAGTTATTATGACGTACACCGGATATCACCCCTTTATAGTCTGGTAATCTAAGAATTAGGAAACCGAGCTCCTAATTGACGCGAATCCTAAAGATAGATCTATGGGCACTAACAAGCCCAGTCAGAGAATTTGAACTGCTTTAATACTTCGAAATAGGTATACAACCGACAGATTTAAAAGATATGATCTGTTTGTGAGGTGTACACAACCATCATATTTAAAAGAGTGGCCTGATTGTATGTCTTTGTATGACCGTGCGAAATGCTGGTATGCAGGGGATATTCTATATGCATCTTGTTAAGGTCGATTACCAGGTGTTTGTAGTTCTTATGAATGATTTTTATCTCTATAACGTGCGAAAAGCCTGATATGAGATTATGTTTATGAAAGATATTAAAAATCGCGAGGCAACCTACGGGGGAGAAAAGGATACGAACCTACTCTGCTAAGCATTGTGAAATTTGGTTTCGTACACGAGATAGGTGTACTGTATTAAATCTTGTGGTCTATTAAAATGATGAATTTTATTGTTTATGATATAACCTATGAACTCACCAACCTTTTGGTTGACACTTGAAAGCATGTTTATTCTCAGGCATGAAAGAAATCTTCCGCTATGCATTCGCTCATTTTAGAGATATTACTTGGAGTCATTCATGACATATTTAAAAAGATGTTGCATTTGAGTCGTTGAGTTCATCAAGATTATTATTAAGTCGTTGATAGTTTGATATATTATGAAATGGGATGCATGCCTGTCAACTTTCGATGTAATGAAAGTTTGTCTTTTAAAAATGAATGCAATGTTTGTAAAATGTATCATATAGAGGTCAAGTACCTCGCGATGTAATTAACTATTTTGAATCATTTAAAATCGATATGGACTTCGTTCAGATGGATTAGGACGGGTCATGAAAGTGCATCATTGAGGTCAATAGTATATAGTGAAGCACAACATTTACCAACAAGGAGATCATTTCCATTGGTGAATTGCACCGAGCATTGATGACATTCAAATAGAAATTTGAAATCTCCATCACAAAATTGACTGACACTAAACAAACTGCACCCCAAACCCTCAACATATGAGACCCATTTGATCGTTATACCATTTTTCACATAATCTCCATATCCCGTTATCACTGCAATCTCATCATTTTCGAATGTAACCGTTCCTAGAAATTTGTCAACGAAATTGACAAGCAAGGATTTATCACCCGTCATGTGTCGAGAGCAACCGAAATCGATATACCAAACACAGACGTTGAAACCCTGTAAACGTTAATTTCCTAGAGTTTAGGTACCAAAAGTTTCTTGGGTCCTCTACGGTTAGTACTAACAATAAACTTTGGATCAACAATGAAATAATCATGTACAACATCATGCAATTTAGACAATAAAGCATCATTTAAAACCACATTACATGAAGCATCATACGCAATATCAAGTTTTACATCATTATCAGAAGTCTTAACACAGAACTTATTCCATGTAGATGTTTTGTTCGCAGAAGAAAATTGAATTACATGTGATGACATCCTAGGTCGACTAGCAGATTTCTTTGGTTTGTTTGCTACTTTCTTAGTCGTTGACTTAGGAACCCATACAGACTTGTAAGTCAAGTTTGAATTATGACCTGTAACACAGAAAACACCTCTGTTAGTTGTACGTCTAAATTTTTAGTTGACACACGAGATGATTGATTTTGAAAAATTTCCAAATTGATTTTACGTTCCTTTGCATCATACTCACTCAAAACAGGTTTTGGACTTGTGTGTTGTTTAGACTTGACTGATTTCTTTAAAAGACTCTCCTTTGATTTATTTGGCATTGGAATCATAGGAATCTTTTTGATTGACACAGAACCATTATGAGAATGAACTTTTTGGACAACAAATTGCATTGAAGGTACAACTTTTGAAACACGGTTACCAAATTGAGAACGTATAGGATTTTTAAGAATAGTAATGGGTTTAGCATCTTTAGATGTTATTGACCCTTTCCCCTTCTTAGTAATCCCACCAACACATTCAGACACATTGGTTTCAACAGTAAATGGTTGCTTAAGTGTGTTAGCCTGTTTCAGTTGAATTATCTTTTGTTTTAAGCTTTTAATCTTAAGACATAATTCCTCAGCAAAAACTATCACTTCTGCTTCCTTAAAAGCATAAGTACATTCTTTCTTAGGAAGTGGAGGCAAATTATCACACAAAGCAAGCATTTGTTCTAAAGATTTACACTTAAGTTGCAATTCAACATTCTCCTTTTCAAGTATATCTACTATATGACTCAAATTACGTACAGTAGGTATGTTTGCATAAAATTCATTCATAGGATCAATTGTTGCATTAAAATCTATCAAAGGTTCAATAATTGGTTCATCTCGAGGTTCTATCTTTTCATCTAAAGAATTTTGACCTAGAGATTCTGTCTCAAAGAAGACAATTAGTTCATGTGCTAGGTCTTCACAGAAAATATCATCAGAAACAGAACATGCAGGTAAGGCCGGTAGATTTGATTTCACACAAAAAGTTGGTTCATCAAACACTTCATCTATGGTAATAATGCTAGAACTAGATTTGTTAAAAACTTCATTCTCAAGCATTAAAATGTATTTCTCTAGCATGAGTGTAGGGATATAAACCAATCTACACTTAGGCACATAATTATCACGTTGCATATCCTTTTTAGTTTCAACAAGTTCGTTCAAGAAATCAGGATTTGATTTACCCATTTTAGCATTGATTTTTTCATACATTAAGCTAATTTGATAGTATTTTCTAGATTTGTGATTAATAATAATATCATCAAAATTAGCATCAGAAGCATGCACAAAATGAGATGGTAAACCAGCTTGAAAGTAATCAGAATGATATAATCCTGGAATCTTTTTGGAAGCATCATCTAAAATCTTAGGATCTTCATAACCCAACCCCCACTTTTCATCATGAATCATTTTTGGTCTATTCATGAAAATTATTTGTTTTGAAAGTTCCATATCAATTATAGCTTTAGATTGCTCTGTACGATAGAGTTTTTCCTCATATCGAGCAAGCTGAGCTTTCATTTGAAGAGACTCTTTTAACAATGAAGAAATTTCAGTGTTCTTCTCAATTATGGTGTTTTCCAATTGAATAATTTTCTTGGTTAGCTTTGAAAGTGTGGGTTCATGTTGATTTTTCAACTCGGAAAGATTTTTTTCTAAGAATTGAACTTTTTCCGCAAGTCGTTCTGATTTTAGATGATAATCAGTCCTTTCGACTTTAATT
Organism: Rutidosis leptorrhynchoides; assembly: GCF_046630445.1. Lineage (NCBI taxonomy): Eukaryota > Viridiplantae > Streptophyta > Magnoliopsida > Asterales > Asteraceae > Rutidosis > Rutidosis leptorrhynchoides. The sequence continues at coordinate 263,760,781 of NC_092333.1, read as the reverse complement.
GGATGAATTGTCTTTTTGAGATCTTCCAACTCAGTTTCCACATAGCTGAGTTGGACTTTCAATCTTTGCAACTACGATTGTAATTTAGATGAAGAAGGTTTGGTCTCATTTAGTTTGATTTTATCTTTCAAAACCTTGTTTTCAGATTTTAAACCTTTAACTTCTTTTAACATTGAGACTAAGTTCTTCATCAGGTCATTTTGCATTTTGATAAAATCAGTTGAGATTTCATGTGATTGTACCTCATCATCATCATATGTTGAGTCAGAATTCTCCATTGCTTCCTTTTCTTTGATGAGCTTGGTCACCTTGCAAACATTTGCATGTTCCACCTCTGAATCTGAATCATCAGTCTAGTTAAACCAAGTATCATCAACCGATTTAGGCTCTCCTCCAGTTTCCACAATCTTTGCCATCAACATTTTCTTCTTGTAGTAAGCTGCATCCTTTTTCTTAGACATCTTGCACTCACGAGAGTAATGACCAGCTTTGCCACAATTGAAACAGATTGAATTATCCTTCTTGGAATCATCAGCATGTTATTATTTTGATTCGTCTGGTTTCTTGTAGTAAGAGGACGAAGACGAGTTCTTGCGTTGATTGCTTGATTTTCCTTTGAACTTGTGTTTGTTCAAGGCTTTGGTGAACATGGTTGCCATCTTGACTAATTCAAGGTGAGAATCATCAACATCAGAAAGATTCAACTCTTCAGAATCAGTTAATTCTTCAACAAGCACTTTCTTGGATAAGCTTTTGGAAGTAGAAAATGATTTTCTCTTCTTTTTAGCAATGAGAGCAAGAGGATCACTTGGAGATGACTCTTTTCTTCCCTCTTGAAGTTTAGACACCTCTGGTTAATAATGCATAAGAACTTCAGAAAGCTCATGAATAGTCATCTTATCAATCTCTTTGGTAGATCGAACAATGGTTCCATAATGAAGACAATCATCATTGAGCTTTTTGAGGAACTTCATGTTGACTTCAACATTCACTTTTATGATCTTGCACCTTTTCAACTCATTGAGAACACCATTGAAATGACGATAGGTATCCTTGAGTTGTTCTTCGGGTTCCTGCTTGAAATCTTCATAAAATCCAAGAGTCTTATTCAGTTTAGTAACATCTGACATGTCATAACCTTCTTGCTGTCGTTTGATCTCATCCCATATGTCTTTTGTTGTGGTGTTGCTATCAACATTTTCAAACAACTCATACGGAATGGCTTGCATAACAATGTTCTTTGCCTCTATGTCACCCTGAGCTCTCTCGCGTCTATCACCAGAAAGTTCATAGACTTGAATTGGCATACCAGTATCCGGATGATACTCTACAACTGGACTATCTCTCAAAGGAGCCCATATATTTTTCTTTCTCACCCTTGTAGTCTATGTACTGAGTGATACAATGGAGCCACTGAGTGTACTTGCCATCAAACAACCCTGGAGGTCAGGAATCTGATCCAATGATCAAAGTATCTTGGGTAGACATCTTGAAATTGAGGTAGATTCGGTAAAGATTCGGTATTACACAAATTTAGGATGAAGGTTCACAAAAATCTAACAAAAATGTCAGATTTGCTATCTGGTTCGGTACTGTAGTAGACTCGGTAAGTGGTTCGGTACTGTAGCGTATTCGGTAAATATTCGGTAAATCACATTCTGTATCAGAAACTGATCAGTAATACAAGTAACACACCCAGATTTGGTATATATCCAATAACCACAAGATTTGAAACCTTATAACACTTAAAATCCAATGTATTAAGTGATACCGAAACTCTGGTTCGGTATTTGACTCGGTAGTCAAATTCTGTAAACTATTGAATGCAAACACAATCCAACTCCTTTTAATTTGATTCGGTAACCTTGTTGCATAAGGAAACAAGTTAGTAATACACAAAATATCAAATATACCGAATGTATAGGATATCGAATGTCAACTGTAGCAGTTGACAAACCAAGTCTAAGTATGGTGTGACGACCCAGAAATTTCCAACCAAATTTAAACTTTATTCTTATATTATTTCGACACGATAAGTAAAGTCTGTTATGTTGAGTCTCAAAAGATTTTGAACTGATTTCATATATGCAATTACCATTTGACCAATCCCGACGATTCACGAACAAATGTGTGTAAATAAAAGTGAATATATATATATATATATATATATATATATATATATATATATATATATATATATATATATATATATATATATATATATAAACAAATGTATATATAATAAATTGATTTAATATACGTTAATCAATTAGAATTAAAAATGTAAAAAAACATATAGAATAATTAAGTTGCCATTAAAAATAAATAAACGAATATATATACATGAAAATATATATAAAGTTTCTAAACCTAATTACTATTATATGTATGTTGCCTTAAATATAGAATATATAAATATTAAATAAACAATATGTGTTATTACATATATAAGATATTATTAAATATTACATACTTAATAATATGAATTATCAATAATTTAAACTTACTTACAAGTTAATGTATAAATGTTATATTAGTATTATGATCGTTACTTTCATTATTATTATTATTAATATTGATATTTGTATTATCAATATTATTATATTCTAAAAATAAAGTATATATAAAATTTGATATGTATAAGTGATTATAATATTATTATTATTAATATTATTAATAGTATTATTAATAGTATTAATATAATTATACTAGTTAAGTATCAAAATTAAGAAATATATATATATATATATATATATATATATATATATATATATATATATATATATATATATATATATATATATATATATATATATATATATATATAAAATACAATCATATACCTATATGAATATAGATAAATACGTAAATTAAATCTTAGGATCCAATTTAGTTTCAATCTTTCAATATTTCTGTGTGTGATTGATTTCCAGTACAATTCAGCTATATTACAAACAAAAAAAATTTGTTATCCATCATAATCAAATCGCACCCTTTTTCTTCTTCATTCTTGTTTTCATCTGATAAAGAAAACATGTACGATCGAATTCAATTTTATAAATTAATCATTGGTAGGCAAGTACTTAAGGAATTATCTTAATGTATCCATCCTCAATTCATTTTTTTTAAACTATCTTCATCCTTCAACGAGCCACCAAGAAACACCATATCACCAACGACACCATGATCTTTAAATACCATCACACACCACCCCATCTTCTCTATGATGATATATATACATACATATGATCACCACCATGTGTTCTTCCTGCTATTTGGTTCACCCACTATGATCACGACAACACCATCTTCTACCTCCTTGAATACTTATCTCTCTACATCTCCTTCACCCTCTTCTTTGTTAAACCACGATCAAACTACCTGTGTTTTTTTTAATCGATCACCACCTCATTTGATATTTCATGTTTGCTGTTACCATCGCGTACCTCGAAACAAAACCCAACCATTAACCCACATGTACATGATTCATTACATATACACGATTCATTGCAAACACCCATCCATCTATCATCCGTTGCTATTTGATCAAACCGCCACCACCTTCATGATTAAACACCCTCTTTGATGAACCCCATTAACAAATTCCTGTTTCTATTTTGCCATTCAAATTGAAACCACAACACCTGCAACTGCTACGTATATTTTTTTTCTTTTCTCGATCATCTTCACCCTAATCAACAACCACCCCTATATTTTTCTCTTGTAAACTAACACCACTTCCACTACATCACTAAAACCCAACATGTCATTATATATTTGAAACGGCAAACGCCGAATAACTTTATCAATTACAAGATTGATGTAGTGTGTTTCTTTATTTCCTTTTGGCCGAAAATTAATAAACAAACATGTAAATAATCCCACACATACCCACCCACTAGCGTTCGGTTAAAAAAAATATATATTAAATGATGTGGTATGATTATGTTTAGTATGATGATGATCATGTGGTATCGATAATAAGGAGTGATGATGATATGGGTAGTGTAGGGAATATAATATACAATGCAATAGCAATGTTCCTAGATAAAAGTTAAGCATGTGGGAAAAATTATAGAAATGGTGGCCGACCAAAAGTTATGTAGCAAGTTGGATTAGTTGCAGCAAGTGGACCGTAGATAGATGCTGTTAAACTGAACCAAAAACATCACGACAAAACCCTTGCTACTGAAACTCGTTTTTCTGTTTCTAAGTCTGTTAAATCACTACTGTATAATAATGAAGGAAGTTGATTATGATGGTTAAGGTTGTTAGATGTTGAGGACAATAATAGGACTGCATCTACTTATGTTTTCTAGTCTTTCCGGTTAAAGTATTGAAGTCGGTTGGTTACAGATTTGCTTGGTGGGCTATAGTGTATCTGTTTTATATTTGGGCCAAATACTATTACTTAATTTAATAACTTGGGCCGTGGTCTTATTGTGTTTTTATTGGGCCGTGATCCAACTGCTGGTGTTCCCTTGGGCTGAAACGAGGATGGTGAATGATGATGATACATGAAATCGAGATAGGTGGTGATGTTGTATGATATTAATGATGAGGAGTTTTAGATGAAGAAGGAGAAACAGAAATCGTAGTTTAGTGGAATTGGATTGTGAATTTAAACAGAAATAGAATCGGAGAAGAATGGTTAGGGACTTGTGTGTGTAATCGAGAGGTCGCGGGTTCGAGCCCTGGCTGCGATATCTTTTTAGGAAGCTATTTTTAAGGTAGTATACTTATTATTATTATTATTATTATTATTATTATTATTATTATTATTATTATTATTATTATTATTATTATTATTATTATTATTATTATTATTATTATTATTACTATTATTATTATCATTATCATCATTATAAAGTATTATTATTAGTATTAAGGATTAAGGATATTATTAGTAATACCATTATGAGTAAAACCATTATTGTTATTATTATATTTATCACTAATAAAACCATTAACATTATTATTATTATTATCATTAGTAGAAAAATTGTTATTATAGTTATTATTATCATTAGTAATATTATTATGATCCCTATTACTAAAAGTATTTTTTTTATCATTATTATTGAAATTAACCTTTTATTTAAACTATCATTTTTACTATTAAAAGTATCACTATTATTATTATTATTAGAATTATCATAATTTTTATCATAAGTAGTATTACTTTTATCATTAGTATTATTTATATATCAAATAAAGATCGTCTATATAAAAATATATTTAGGACATAAAATCAAACTATATTAATACTTTAGTAATAAATGTTAATTATCTATATAAAAATAAATATATCTAATTAAGTTATTAATAAAACTCATGATATAAGATAACAATTAAAATCACTAATAATATATATATATATATATATATATATATATATATATATATATATATATATATATATATATATATATATATATATATATATATATATATATATATATATATATATATATATTTGTTCGATTTCCATTACATATGTTGATATACATAATTGAATATAGGTTCGTGAATCCAAGGCTAACCCTACACTTGTTCAATGTCATCATATGTATTTTTACTACAAAATACAGTTTTGAGAGTTTCATTACTCCCTTTTTAAATGCTTTTGCAATATATATTTTTAGGACTGAGAATACATGCGCTTTTATAAATGTTTTACGAAATATACACAAGTAATTGAAACTACATTATATGTTTGAATGATCGAAGCCGAATATGCCCTTTTTGCTTGGTAGCCTAAGAATTAGTAAACCGATCTACTAATTGACGCGAATCCTAAAGATAGATCTATTGGGCCTAACAAACCCCATCCAAAGTACCGGATGCTTTAGTACTTCGAATTCATTTTTATCATGTCCGATGGATGTCCCGGAATGATAGGGGATAATCTTATATGCATCTTGTTAATGTCGGTTACCAGGTGTTCAATTCATATGAATGATTTTTGTCTCTATGCATGGGACGTATATTTATGAGAAATGAAAATCTTGTGGTCTATTAAAATGATGGAAATGAATGATTATGATAAACTAATGAACTCACCAACCTTTTGGTTGACACTTTAAAGCATGTTTATTCTCAGGTATGAAAGAAATCTTCCGCTGTGCATTTGCTCATATTAGAGATATTACTTGGAGTCATTCATGAGATATTTCAAAAGTTGTTGCATTTGAGTCGTCGAGTTCATCAAGATTATTACTAAGTCAATTATAGTTGGATATATTATGAAATGGTATGCATGCCATCAACTTTCGATGTAATGAAAGTTTATCTTTTAAAAACGAATGCAATGTTTGTAAAATGTATCATATAGAGGTCAAGTACCTCGCGATGTAACCAAATGTAATGTATTCGTCTAGATGGATTAGTACGGGTCATGACATGTGGTATCAGAGCTGGTATAATCACGTCCATGTGTGGCGGGTTAGTCGTAAAGGAGGTTCTCACAGTGTGACCTGTGGTAAAGCATTGTCTCTTACTCCTTGCGATCCCTTACGAGGGTGGGCAATTGCCGAGAGGCAGGCCCTAAAATCATTATCTGAGGTACACTCAGTGGTCACCAGACGGTTAGCTGGGAAGGCACTGGGTGGGACGGTGGTTGTCCGCACATGAACGACATGTGGTATCTGAGCGTGGTCTTAGCGAACCAGGTCTTGCATTAGTGTGTCTAACTAATAGTTGTTAGGATGCATTAGTGAGTCTGGACTTCGACCGTGTCTGCATGTCAAAAGTTTTGCTTATCATTTCTAGTCGGAAATCAACTGCTTATCATCCTTAAAGTCTAGACACGTCATACTGCATTTAATGCATCGATAGTGTATAGACAAAATTCATATCTTAGCGTATCTATTACTTTAGACTTTTCTTGACAGCTTCCATAGATTCCTCCGTAACTTATGGGATTTTAGTATTATATATGCATATGTAAATCATGTATTGCAGTGTACTAATCTACATCCTATAATCTATTTCATATCAAAAATCTTTCATCTGATCGTACGAGATGGATCCCTCAACCAGTTCAAATTCCTCGGATTCCGACATGGAGTCCCACTCAAGGTCCGAAAGCAGTGTGACCGGAATGGACCAACCAATCAGCCATCATCTATTCTGGATGAATTGGGGATGGGTTCATAGTCTACTTAATCACTGGAGACAAGAAGAAGGTGATCCTTTCCACCCACCTTATTGCCCTCTCAACGAGGAACCTGAAGCAGTTACCGACGAACCTATCCGAAACACAATTTTCAGCCTCATTTCCAGAGTATCTCGTCACGATTATATACTATACCAAATTCTAGATCTTATTTATCCACTCGTCCGAACCGACAATCACCCAGGTGTAATAGAAGAAGTTAGCGAGCTTCGCGCCCGGGTAGTAGTTTTGGAGAATATGATGCAAAGGTTACAAGCACCAGCAACAGCACCGACAGCAACAGTACCACCAGCAATAACACCAGCAGTACCATCACCACCACCAACAGCAACATCCCCATCCCACACCTCGATATCACAATCTGTACCTCGAGCATCAACATCGTACTTACCATAGATACCAAGGAGTACTAATAAGAATCAACGATGAATTATTGATTCATAACTTCATTGGAGAACTATTAGGCGGTGATTATGTAATCTCTAAAGTCTTAGAGATTATTTATTTTAGCTCAAACCAAAAAGCAAATGAGATTAATATCATATTAACTCATAAATCCATGATTACATCTGAAGAAAATATACATGTATATATGTTTTCATAAAGATTGTAATTAAAAATTCTTTTGTACAAACTGTTAATGGTGAAAATATTTTAACGGGTAGGTAATACCCGAGGAATATTTAAATTTCACATTAATCAGTTACACGGTACATTCTGCGAATCTGATTCAACAGTCATTCACTATCCTACTTAAAACCACCGATATACGTATCCGTTCACCGCAGAATAACCATTTTCATCCAATTTTATATTTGGATTTTGATTTACCAGAATCCAACAATTGGCATAATGAAGAAAACATTGGACAAAATAAAATTTGTTAGAAACAAACAAATTAACTATGAGAAATTTTGTTAAGAATCCACGCTAACTGTTCCTAGCTAACTGTTAATTCCTTATTACATTTTAATTACCGCAATTTATTTATCGTAATTTAATTTTCGCAATTTTAATTCTCGTAATTTTATTTATCGTTATTTAATTTCTGTTATTTACTTTACGCACTTTAAATATCGTCGGAACACATATACAATGTTTTGACATATCATATCGCGCATCTATATATATTATTTGGAATAACCATAGACACTCTATATTCGGTAATGATCGAGTTAGCTATACAGGGTTGAGGTTGATTCTAAATAATATATATACTTTGAGTTGTGATCGAGTCTGAGACATGTATATAATGGGTCACGACACGTATTAATTAATTCGAATATTATATATTAAACTATATATGAATTGTTGAACTACTAATTGTGGACTACTAACTGTGGACTAATAATATTGGACAATTAAAATGAATTAAAATATTGATTATAACATATGAAACTAAACATTACTTCAAGTTGCCACTTGATTTCATCTTAAACCTCATTTGTATCTTGATGATTACAATATGCGTTCAAACCTTTCATGATTCTTGAAAATACCTTAATCGAGAGGATGAACCAACCGCACTTCATCTACGGAAGATAAGATTGATGCATATAGTCATGCACCTGAAAACACTCGGAACCTGAGTAAACGTTTAACTGGTATCTGTGCTAGCTCTTTTAGCATTATTATTACCCAAAATAGCTTTACAATTCCTTTTCAAAGTAGCGAATTTTGTCACAGCTCCAGCAAGTCAACTTCGACTTTTCAATCGTACTAGTCTTATAATAACCTTGATGTATACGATTGCCCTTTCGTCGTCGTTACAGGGGAACCATTTATATCCCATTACATTAGTAGTAAACGTATCAACAACTTCATTACTCATTGGCTTGAGTCTCTCCGAAAAACCATTATATTCGTTCATTGAAACCTCATCATATACTCATCCGCATCTTGTAAAAAGAATTAGCATACCAATTACAGGGCATCAGCAATCAGTATTTTGAATCTCGCAACGTTTCTACATCAACAGTTATATTTATATATATAACATTTATCTCTTAGAATTATGATCTTAAATTCTGAAATTCTGAAAAGCAACCAGTCTACGAATCAATACTCCAAACTTTGAAAAAGCTGAATGAAGCAGCAAAAAACTGTAGACAACCGTAAACAACCTTAATCGTCGAAAGTTTGATGATAAAGAATTGTATGTTGGCAAGCTGAGAAAAATTTGGTACTGAAAAATGGATTGAGCAAACCATGAAGAAGGTTGTGGACAAATCACAAAGACTAAACCTGTCTTCAAAGAATCTAAATGATTCAGTATCTGCTGAAGTCATTATTGAATACTTTGCTCCCGACTCTAAACCTTTACGGGCAAATCTTCTTCATGATCCATCCATATTAGAAATTCTAAGATATCATCGAATCTTTCATTAAAAATATCCTCGATATTTCTAATGATATTTTCTTTCTTATTTAAAATCATTTACCTCTTCGCAATATCTGTGTTACATCATAAAAGAAACTGTTTTAGTTTCTAATTCTAAAATCTTTGAGTTTAAATTATGAATGTTTTTGGAAGTAGTGTTGGAAACTGATGCATGAGTTAGTATAATATAATAACACTTGATCAATGTGATTATATTACAGTAAGTCATGCTGAGTTTCTAATGGAACGTGATGATTCACAGATTATAACATCATCATGTGCCATGTTACACGACTCTTATATTCTACCTAAGCTCTAAACATATCGAGAACATATCTTCCTGATAGTTCTATCTTTTCCCGTAACTTCTGGTAATTTAACCAATCAAGATTGTGCTATTACAATCTCTCTCTTAGAACGTTAGTCATGTTCATTCGAAATTTCATACCTACGAATTCTGGACCATTATTCGCTTGACTTAAAGTCGGGAAGAGAAAAAAAAAGGATGGAACTCCAAAATAATAACGAAAAGAAGGGGGTGGATTTATAGTGAAATATCCGACAGAGCAATCGAAACAGATTATCGCATTTAACCAAAGAGAATCCTAATTTCTTTATTTTCCGAAGAATCAAATCTTATTACGAAGATTTTCTCTAAATCCCTTGAATTTCAGAAATCAGCCCTGACTACGTAAAAAGTCAACACGAATCTTATTTTACTACTCGTACTCTTCACATAAACGAATTGTTTTATACATATTACTCAATGATGATAAAATTCTATTTATCAACTCATATTCGTCATGAAAACATTCTTATTGTTATCCATGACAACCTCGATCAAATTTCGGGGACGAAATTTCTTTAACGGGTAGGTACTGTGACGACCCAGAAATTTTTGACCAAATTTAAACTTAATCTTTATATGATTTCGACACGATAAGCAAAGTCTGTAATGATGAGTCTCAAAATTTTTGAAATGTTTCATATATTCAATTCACCTTCGGCTGTTCTCGACGATTCACGAACAACTATTTGTAAATAGATATGGGTGTATATATAAATAATAATTAGAAGTATAAATTGAAATATTAAATATTGTTGTTATGAAATATATAATAAATATTATTTATAAACATATCTATATATAAATAAAAGTATATTAAAAATAAATATTAAATAATTGCAATATCGTTTGATGTTTCGATCGATATTAAACAAGTTAAAAATGAACTTATGTGATTTTAAAATAAATGGTGATCCGAAAATGAGTTCTATAAATTTTAGGCTTACTAAAAATGTATTTAGGATCTAGTTATTAAATTTTAACACTTTTTATATTTTACCAAGAATTGAGAGGGACGGTTGATATAATTTTTATTTAATAAATTAATGATCAAATTTTATACCATAATGACTAAAATAAATAAATATAGTTAATTTAAAAATATGGGATTTTTATGAAGACTTTTATTCCGCCACTGATTAACAACGGAGTACGATGCCCTATCCGTCAAAACTGTCGGCAAAATAGGAGTTAGATATTTTCTTATCATTTGCACGCTTCTTAACTTTCATTCAATTGATAATGAAAGTGTTATTATAATACTACTTTACATTATTATTATTATATATAATATATAATATATGTTGTGACGACCCGGAGATTTCCGACCAAATTTAAACTTGATCTTTATATGTTCCGACACGATAAGCAAAGTCTGTAATGTTGAAGTCTCAAAAATTTTGAACTATTTTCATTACATTCATTTAACCTTGACCAGTTTCGACGATTCACGAACAAATAAATTATAAACAGATATATGTATGTATGTGTGTGTGTGTATATATATATATATATATATATATATATATATAGATACATACATATATATATATATATATATATATATATATATATATATATATATATATATATATATATATACATACATATAACTACACTACACAACCACAACCATTTTTGTTAATCACCAAAACACCACCACCTCAGTGGCCTAGCTATGTGTTTAATAGTGATGTCAATTAACACCATTCACTTGAAACTATCTGGACGAACAACATTGAAATTCATGCTATAAATTATTATTTGTTAAATAATGACACCAACTTTATTTTTGAAGATTGTTAAGAAAGATCACCAACCCATTAACATTTATATATTATATTTAATTCACTCATATTTCGATGGATGAATTGGTATATATATTTTATACATTATATACTTCTTATGTTTTGACAGTAACACAATCTATTTTATAATATTAATGCTTTTGACAAAATTGTCTTAGATTCCACATAAATCGTCTAGTCCAATATAACAATCACAAGACCATCTGCTTTCTACTTTATGACTAATACACTACTTTATGACTAATACACTAAAAACCAATCGACCATTACCCTTTTAAATCACTATCATAAACCCCACAACCCACTAACTTAACCATCTAATTGATTACCATATTCCCAATTTGAAGACCACCATTTACGATTCACCAAACTCACAACTATTACTCGCCTTGTTTCTACTTCATTTTTTTATTTGCAGCTACAAACACCTCATGTTTTGTTGAAGTTTGACGAGCCAAGCAAAAATCAATATAGTAAAACCATCTTGCTTCTATAAAACCAAAACCCACTTGTTATATTTGTTGATCAACAAAACCCAAACACAATCGAAACCTACCTACAACTACCCATTAACTATCGTTGATCACCACCCATCTGTTACCTTTAAAGCATCACTTTAATACCACCTTCGAACCTTGATCACTATCGTGAGCCACCATAGCACCATCATCATGTTCCTGTTTTGATTCGAAAACTCACAGCCCATCAATCAAACCACCACTCAAATTATCCTTTTTATTTGTGTTGAACAATACCACGAGACACGTCGACGACCGTTGCTATAGGAATTTGTTAGACAACAAAACCCATTCAACAGAATCACCTTAGAACCGCAATCACCTTTTGTTTACCTTTACATTACTCCATATTATGTCTATTTCTGTTCGAAAGGCAAACCCACCATCACATGCATATTTGTTTTTTGTTTCTTTCTACTTATCGAGCACAAGCACGCATTGGATTACCACCTACATCACCTAAATTGCTGCTTCTATTTTGCTGAAAACCAAGACCCAAACATCACCAAACTTCATTTTTTTTTATTTTGGGTTCATGCCTTCCTGTTTCTGTTACGGAACCACCTCTTTCAACAACCCTTTATATATCTTAAACTGGGAAAAACAACGGGTACTTTTATTCTGGTCGAGCTAGGCATCTTCTAGGTTGATAAACAACTTGGAAAATATAATATGCAACGTAAGTTACGTTTTCATTCAATTGATAGCCTCTATATCTATCTGTTTTTACTTCTCTCGCATTATGATCTTGTTTCCAACCCTGGATGCCGCATAAACAAAAACATAAAATGATAACGATATAAAGTGGTGGAGCAACTTTTTGTTTTTCTAATATTGGTTGATTAAACCCATTCACCACCATTGCATAAACTTTTAGTTTATGTTTGCCACTTGCCATTAAAGAATTTTGTGTGGACCTAGGGTGTTCCATCTAACTAACGTGCCATATCAAATAATAGGAACTTCAATTTGGGCTGTAGACATTTTAATTACTTACAAGTTGGGACGTAAACTAGAGATAAAATGGGGCCGGGATTCTTTTCTTCGATTGGGCCAAGTTCATATTGTGTTGATAGTGGGCCACGACTTTGTCTTTTGGGACTAAAACAAGATTGATGAGTTATAAAAAGTGATGATATAGTTATAATGATAAGTGCCATATAATGATGATGAAATAAGATGATTATGATTAGATTCATGAATGATGATTAAGTTATAAGTATGATAATGGTATATAGTATATGATTTTGATAATGATATCGTGAAATAATGATGATGATGATGGTAATCGTATTAATTTAATGATGATGGTTACGGATTGCTTGATTGGTATGATGAATGATGACGAGGTCATGATGTTTTGAGCATGATGGTAATGATATATGATAACGTGATATACATAATATGGTGATGTAGTGATGATGATGACTATGCCATGTTATGATAATAATGAAGTTATGATAATAAGATAATGATAATTAAATAATAGAAATGATTACGGTTAAAAAGATTTAAGGAACGAATTTCAACAGAAAGTAAGGGGCAGATCAGTGGTTTGGATATGATATCGGGTTAGCGGGACGTCGCAGGTTCAAACCCGGACTTGGGCATTTTTTAAGGGCTACTTCATTGAGGTAGTTTACTTATTACTCTTTAATATTATTATTATTATTATTATTATTATTATTATTATTATTATTATTATTATTATTATTATTATTATTATTATTATTATTATTATTATTATTATTATTATTATTATTATTATTATTATTATTATTATTATTATTATTATTATTATTATTGTTGTTATTATTAGTTATTATTGTTATTAGGTTATTACTGATATGAAGAACATAATTATTAGTATTGTTAATATAATTAATATTATTATCATTTTTGTTAGTATTAGTAATATCATTATTATTATTATTATTATTATTATTATTATTATTATTATTATTATTATTATTATTATTATTATTATTATTATTATCATCATTTCTATTAAAAATATTATCCTTAGTATTAAAATGATTAATTAAATTATTGTTATTATTATAACTAACATTGATATTAGAATTAACATTATTATTATTATTATTATCATTTAGGTTATTATTATTAGTATCATTATTAAAATTATTATTAATACCATTTATATTAAAAATCATCATTATCAAAAGTATCATTTTTATTATCACTATTATTGTTATTATTACAAATAATTATTATTTTACAAAAATACATTACAAATATATTAATATTATATAATACTAAATTTTTATGACATTAAGTAAGCTATATATAAAATATAATAATTAATATAAATATATATTCTTATCATATATAAACCTTGAAATAAATTTCTATTTGTAATATATTATGATAAATGATAAATATTATATTATTAAACTACTTTAATAAGTATTTACTATATTAATATTAATAAATGTAATATAGAAACAAATACCAGCTACCTGGATAAATATAACTTAATTGGTAATATGATATTTAAATTATTAATATATCAACTCGTTAGTTCTTTTTATATGTTTTAATATATATAACTGATATTGGTTCATGAATCTGAGGCTAACCCTGCATTGTGCAGATTCGTCGTATGAATATTTTTACTACAAAATATTGTATTGTGAGTTTCATTTGCTCCCTTTTTAAATGCTTTTGCAATATATACTTTTGGGACTGAGAATACATGCGCTTTTTTTATAAATGTTTTACGAAATAGACACAAGTAATCGAAATTACATTCTATGGTTGGATTATCTAAATCGAATATGCCCCTTTTAGCTTAGTAGCCTAAGAATTAGGGAACAGTACCCCTAATTGACGCGAATCCTAAAGATAGATCTATGGGCCTAACAAACCCCATCCGAGGTACGGATGCTTTAATACTTCGACTTATTATTATACAGACGAGAGGATTCTATTTTGGGGATATTCTATATGCATCTTGTTAATGTCGGTTACCAGGTGTTCACCATATGAATGATTTTTATCTCTATGCTGTGCGAAATGCCTGATATGAGATTATGTTTATGAGAAATGGAAATGAAAATCTTGTGGTCTATTAAAATGATAAAAGTTATCGATTATGATAAACTAATGAACTCACCCACCTTTTGGTTGACACTTTTAAGCATGTTTATTCTCAGGTATGAAAGAAATCTTCCGCTGTGCATTTGCTCATTTTAGAGATATTACTTGGAGTCATTCATAACATATTTCAAATGACGTTGCATTCGAGTCGTTGAGTTCATCAAGATTATTATTAAGTCAATTATAGTTGGATATATTATGAAATGGTATGCATGCCGTCAAATTTCGATGAAATGAAAGTTTGTCTTTTAAAAAAAATGAATGCAATGTTTATAAAATGTATCATATAGAGGTCAAGTACCTCGCAATGAAATCAACTATTGTGAATCGTTTATAATGTATATGAACGGGTCATTTCAGTTGGTATCAGAGCGGTGGTCTTAGCGAATCAGGTCTTGCATTAGTGTGTCTAACAGGTAGTTGTTAGGATGCATTAGTGGGTCTGGACTTCGACCGTGCCTGTAGGTCAAAATTTTTGCTTATCATTTCCTGTCATAAAATTACCTGCTTATCATTCCTAGGGAATCACTTACTTATTATTCTTAGTCTAGACACTTGTTACTGCATTAATTGCATGAATAGTGTATAGCCAAATTCATATCTTAGCGTATCTATTACTGTAGACTTTATCTGACACGTTTCCTTAATTCCCTTCGTAATCTACGGGATCTTCTGTACTATGTATAGGTATTCTATGTAATTAGAATATCATCCGATGTTCGAAAATCATTTCATATCGAAAAATCCTTCATTCAATCATACGAAATGGAATTCGCCACTTGTTCAAGTCCTTCGGATTCGGACCGCTATTCCGACATGGATATTCACCTGAGCTTCGAAAGCAGTATAATCGGAATGGATCAACCAATTAGCCATCATCAATTCTGGATGAATTGGGTCTGAGTTCGTAGTCGACTTAATCAATAGAAACGAGAAGAATGCGAACCTTTCCATCAACCAAATTTACCTCTTGACGATGAACCTGAAGCACTCACCGGCGAACCTATTCGAAACATCATTTTCACTCTCATTTCCAGAATAGCTCTCAACGATTACATAATATCTACAATTCTAAACCTTATTCATTTGCTCGTTCCTACCGACAATCATTCCCGAGTAATAAGTCAACGAGCTTCGCGCCCGAGTTATAGCCTTGGAGAATATGGTGCCAAACGTACCAGCTTCAGCAACATCACCGGCACCAACAGTACTACCAACATCAATACCAGTACCACAACAACTCAAATTTCAACATCACACGTCTCAACATCACAAGCCATATCTCGAACTTAATCATCGTTCTACGTATTGTTGTAAATCAATTATCTTCGTTCTTCATGGCAATTATGTAATCTCTAAAGTCTTAGAGATTATTTATTCTAGCTCAAACC
The DNA here is from genome assembly GCF_046630445.1 of Rutidosis leptorrhynchoides. Lineage (NCBI taxonomy): Eukaryota > Viridiplantae > Streptophyta > Magnoliopsida > Asterales > Asteraceae > Rutidosis > Rutidosis leptorrhynchoides. Next base: position 263,744,041 of record NC_092333.1, on the reverse strand, counting down.
GAAAAGCATATGAGATTAATATCATAATTGACTCATTAAATCCATGATTACATCTGAAGAAAATATATATGTAAGTATATTTTCATAAAGATTGTAATTAAAAATTCTTTCATACAAACTGTTAATGGTGAAAATATTTTAACGAGTAGGTAATACCCGAGGAATATTTCAAATATCGGGACACATATACAATGTTTTGACATATCATATCGACGCATCTATATATATTATTTGGAATAACCATAGACACTCTATATGCGATAATGACTGAGTTAGCAATACAGGTTTGAGGTTGATTCTGAAATAATATATATACTTTGAGTTGTGATCGAGTCTGAGACATGTATACAATGGGTTACGATACGTATTAATTAATTCGAATATTATATATTAAACTGTATATGAATTATTGGACTACTGACTGTAGACTAATAACATGGACAATTAAAATGAAATAAAAATATTGATTATAACATATGAAACTAAAAAAAAAAAAATATATTCTTCAAGTTTGCCACTTGATTTCACCTTAATCCTCATTTGTATCTTGACGATTATAATCTGCGTTCAAACCTTTCATGATTCTTGAAAACACCTCAATCGAGAGGATGAACCAATCGCACTTCATCTACGGAAGAAAAGATTGATGCATATAGTTATGCACCTGAAAACACTCGGAACCAACGTTTAACACGTATCTGTGCTAGCTCCCTTGGCGTTATTATTACCGAAAATAACTTTGCAATTCCTTTTCAAATTAGCCAATTTTGTCACAGCTCCAACAAATCAACATCGACCTTTCATTCAAATAAGTCTTATTATAACTTTGATATATGCATTTTCCCCTTCATCATCGTTAACGAAGAACCGATTATATCCCACCACATTAGTAGTAAACTTACCAGTAACTTCATTACTCATTAAGTCTCTCCGAAAAACTATTATATTTGTTCATTAAAACCCTATCATATACACATCCGCATCTTGTAACAAAAATTGCCATACCTGATGTGTGCGAGGGGTACTAGGAAATAGTATTATTTTTACAACGAAATACTATTAAATATGATACAATTTTACACAAGATATTTATTTATATATAGAATGGATATACCTAAACCTTGTTACAACACTTATAGGCAGTGTACCTAATCGTACAGTAGTGTAGTTTTTAGTAAGTCCGGTTCGTCCACAGGGAACTCTTAAACAAGCTTAACGCTATATTAGTTTAACTTATAAAAATACAAATATATATATAAGTGATATTCCTATTATAAAAGGGGGGTTTTTACCGTTTAATGACCGGTTTGTCAATTTTTAAAACTTTTGTCGCAGTTAAAACCTAATGTAAAATATTAAAAATAAATATAACTTAATTTAAAGCGTAAAGTAAATAATGATAATGAAATTGCGATAAATAAAAGTGCGATAAAATAAAATTGCGATAATTAAAGAGTACGATAATTAGAAGTGCAATTAAATACAATGACAATAAATAAAAGTGCGATAATTAAAAGTGCAATTAAATATGAAATAAAAGAATTATGCTTATTTAAACTTCCATAATCATGATGTTTGACGTGTTGATTTTTAGTTTATTCCCATGGGTTAATTGTTCTTTGTCCTGGATTATTCAATATGTCCATACGGATTTGTCCATAATAGTCCATCAGTCATAATCATAATATGCGGAAGTCTTTGCCAAATTATTCTTATTCCCGAAGTCAAATATTCCAACTAATTGGGGATTCGAATTGTAACAAGGTTTTAATACAATGTTTAATGAATACACCAGGTTATCGACTACGTGTAAACCAAGGTTTTACTACTTTGTTAACAATTACACCAATTACCCTTGAATGTAATCCACCCCTATTTCAACAAGTCTACTAACTATTAATCCAGTTCCGTATCCGGTAAAATGAACAATTATTGATATTTATAGATATCCCGCCCACCGTGCCCAGTCAAGCGTATGTGGTTATATATAAATACGTCAAATTATAAGTCTATATATTAAATTAACGAGGTATCATTTAGTTAATATAAAGCCCATTAATAGCCTATAGTCTAATTTCCACAAGTGTCGTTCTTTTGTCCAAACCCCAATTATGGTACAAAGCCCAATTACCCAATCTTAATATTTTTAGCCTAACATCATGATTACTTCGTCTTAAATAAGCATAATAATAACTTAGCTACCAAACATTAATTTAAAAATAACATTAACCATAACTTACAGTGATTAAAAATAGCGTAGCGTTACACGGACAGAATTTCGACTTACACCCTTACAACATTTGCTACCATACCCTTATTATTAGAATTTAAAATTAAAATTAAAATTAAAATTAAAATTAAAATTAAAATATAAATATAAATATATATATATATATATATATATATATATATATATATATATATATATATATATATATATATATATATATATATATATATATATATATATATATATATATACATATATATCTTACGTATAGATAGAGAGATGGATATATGATATATAAACTGAGCCAAAACACGCAAATTTATAGGACCAGGCCTGGATTTCAGGGCCATGCGATCGCATGGTTTTTGTTCTTCCAGGCCATGTGATCGCATGGCCAGTTGGGAGAGCTCAAAAGTCTTTAAAAACGTATGCTGCTTATTAATTTATTATATAATATAATATATATAATTAAATATAATTATATATATATATTATATTGTATTCTTGTACTCCGTTGACTTGTAATTTTAGCTCCGTTGCGTCTCGCATTGAGAGTTGACTTTGGTCCCGGTTCTGGTTTTTCGAACGTCCTTGCGTACAATTTAATATCTTGTACTTTGCGTTTTGCGTCTTGTACTTTTGTAATTTTGAGACGTTTCTCATCAATAATTGGAACCACTTTGATTGTACTTTGTACTTTTGAACTTTTTGGTCATTTACTTCTTCAATTCGTCGAATCTGTCTTTTATCTTCACCTCTTATTATTTAAACGAATATCACTTGTAAATAGAACAATTGCAACTAAAAGCTTGTCTTTCTTGAGGAATAATGCTATGAAATATATGTTCGTTTTTAGCATTATCAAATATTCCCACACTTGAGCGTTGCTTGTCCTCAAGCAATATAGTCTTGAAATATACTAGAATCACTTCTTTATTCTTCATACTTTGTACATCAGTGATTTCTATATGGCGGTATAAACAATGGTAGTAACGTTGTGGTTTACAGTCCCACATGACTATGAAAATTTAGATCCATTAAGGAAATTGGATCTTTATGAAAACATTTGATCTTTTGAAAATTGAATCTAGCTTTTACCCTAGATAAGTTTTCCGAAAAAACCCTTCACCGGTGTTTGCAAATTGTTTTTGTGGGTTTGGTGGGTTTCAGATTTGAAAATTTTAGCTCAAAACTTGCGGTTTTGTGTCACCCACTTGCTAACCTTGTATTAGGAAAGCAACACGTCCAGTATACTTGTTCCGTATATTACCTTTCGGTAAACTACCATCCGGTTGTAAAGGAAAGCATTGAACAAGCAACTGTTAAGGCAATGTCCCCTGACACGCTTTTAATTATGGTCTATAACGTGTCAGATGCAATTACTATCCTTGGTAGGAGCAATAGTAAAGCTCACCCTTATAATTTTCCGGTCTGGCACAAGGTCCTGTCTTTGACCAAGCTATGCAACCACCGTTCTTACGGTTGACACCCGATTTGGTTCAGGTGACCTAATGAATTCCAGGTGAATTCCTAGGATTTTACGTTCAATGGTAATGAACGCATTAAAAATGGGTTTTCAGAAAACAAATCGGTTTGTAATTTTGATCAAACTATTTTCTCGTTCAAGCTCGAGTTTAGATATCATTGAATTCCATGAGTTTGTAATTCTCAATCTTTAAGGTCAACCTCTAGGATTGAGTAATATCAGGCTTAAAAGCTGATTTTTGATCTTTAAGGGGATTATCCTTTCTGGGGATCTGATTCATTAGTCTTATCCAGCTAATTTGCACAGCATCCTCCCCATTTTACGAGACAGATCCTCTCATGGTTAGGATAAGTCTGACCACTTGGCGACCCTGTTTGATGCTGAGGTCCGTGGATTTCCTGCTGATTTTAGTGATGACTTTTCTAGATTTTTTGCCAACCTACAGCTGGTCTGGACGACAACTTCATGACCTAAATCAAGAAGCGCGTGTCTTTTTCGGAAGACTTTACTTCCTTTTAATGATGGAATTGATTCATCGTGTAGATCCATCTTTCTTACAGTAAATCGGGTAAAACTGTTTAGTTTAGTCCAAAGCAAAAGTATCTTCAATTATTTGTTACAGAAATATGTGTTATATGTTTAAAATATCTTGGTAAATTTTCCCACACTTGGCTTTTATTTTCCTTTTTATTGTCCTCTATTCCATTTTAAATGAATTCTTACATTTTGGGTTGTTTCTCAATTTATGTCCTTTCCGAGGTAACAATAATTTCGGTGTTAACTCCTAGTTTTATCGTTCATAAATATGTATAAACATGATTTTGAATTCATTTAATTGAAAATTTTGAAAAATTTTACTAGAATTGGGTAGTCAGTATATAAGACTAGGGCTGTTCTTTATTATCAGAGAGCACTAGATTCTAATACAACTACTGCGTTACTAGTATTTTTAATGGTAACCAAGTGTTTAAATTAAAAATTTTTAAAATCCGAAAGAATTTAACCCCTTCCCACACTTAAGATTTTGCAATGCCCTCATTTGCAAGAAATCAGTAACAATTTAAATTATTGAGGGTGATTAGCGTAGAAAAATGATTAAATTTTACCAAAGTTTCCTAACATATTGGCGTTTGTTTGTTGAATGATAAATGGTGCACATCATTTGTTCATTCCGTCTTGTTGTTACATCACATTTGTTTTTCGTTTTGTCGTCAAAAGTACTAGCTTTTGCTGAACTTAATGCCAGTCTTTGAAAATGCGCTGTTTTACCCTGTTTTGTACAATTGACAATATACATACATAAAAATATAAACATGCATGGTAATTTGAAATGGGACTTAAAATCCCACTTTCAAATTAAATATGAAATATTAGTACAACATAATAAAAATATTAAACATTACAATAAAAGTATCATAATATAATGTGTTTAAACATAAATAAACAGAAATAATAAAAAAAATAACAATCATAAAAATTACCAACAGGAACTATATCAATCATGGATAGGGGTTCCAGTTCATGTCATCGTCCGGGTTCCATGGTTGGTGATAGGTGTACTGGTATGCCTGGTTAGGGTCGTAGAGAGTATAAGGCGGTCTCATCTCGGGCTGGTGTGGAGGATAGTAAGCTGGTCGGGTCAGGATGTAGGGCTCCTGAGGTGACAGCCGACTCATAATCTGACGCTGATGATAGTCCCATCTATCATGCTATCGTTGCCTGGAATGCTCGTAATTATTCCGGGCTTGCCACTGCTCCATCCGACGAAATCTCTCCACGTTTGTCATATCTACCTCCTCTACACGCTGATAGACATTAGTCATAGCCTCCCGAATGACATCCCTAATGTCATCCGCTTCCTCCATCTCCTCATCTGAGCCTCTCTCTACCTGAGGATGACTACCTACATAGGGTATTGCCTGGTTGCGTCTACTCTTCAATACCTTAGCACCCGCATAAACCCTCAATCCTAAAAGCTCAACCTGTTCCCTACATTCCAAAAGTGGACCCCCTTGGTCCTTATCTACACCTAAATACTCTCCAATGAGAGTAACAAAAATACCTCCTCCAATTATCCCCCCTTCCTGTATTCCTTCAACCATCTTAGATAAATAAAAACTAACACAGTAGGGGATATTAACAAAGCCTCTTGGGTCTCGAATACACTTTAGGTAAAATAAATCATGTAAGGTCAATTTTTCCTTGTTGTGACCTCTCTTTGTAATCGAGTTAGCCAAAAATCTATGAATTATGCGAAGCTCGGCTTTGTTAATATGTAAGTAGGTATGTGTTCCTCCCCGCCCAAAAACATTATAGTCCGACATACGCCTCCAGACGGCGTTCGCGTCAAAATTCCTATCTACCCTTTCACCACGATAAATCAAATTCATACAATCGGGTAGTAGCAATTCAGCGAGCATATGTATCTGTAATGCCCTAGCCATGTCCAGCATGGACATCCTGTACATCCTACCGCCAAGTATAAACCTAAGAAAACTTCTATCATCTAATCTATCTACATCTACATTTAACGCTATAGTACTCATAAGTTCTACACACCATTCCTTATATACAGTTCTACGAATGGTGAATAATCGTTCCCAATCTGTAAAAGAAGAACTGCCATACCTTTGTATCAAATGTTCCCTAACACGGTCAGCAAGTTGGACCCTTTCCAAAGTGTCCCAATCAATTACCCTAGGCACCTCTACATCTTTCGTTATTAATTTGAATTTATTACTTTGATATGCCGGGTAATCTCTCCATCGTCTATCGAATCTCAGATTAGGATGCAACGTGTGTTCAGGAATCGTTGGGTATTCTACAGGTGGATGCATCGGAAATACTATGAATTCATTAATAAACTGTAGCGGATCATAATAAGGTACATGTTGATCAGGCTGATGTTGTTGTTCCTGTTGTTGTTCTGGTTTGGGTTCTGGTTCTTGAGCAGGTCGTCTAGATGATGATGATGATGAACCTCCAGTATTGGCTCTCTGCAAAACAAATTAAACACAAAATTTGTGCATCCAAATATGCATTAGAGTTAGCAAAATAACAACTTAAAACAATCACAATAACATGTTAAATCAAAATTAAACTTATACACATTTTCACATTTTTTTACAATTCTACACTTTTTCAAATAAGCACATATGAAAATGTAGACAAAGTTTATAAGCATTTAACTCAAATAACATGTCAAAATAGTCATTACTAACAATTAAACAAGTCTCAAATGGCAATTATATCAAATTAATCAAGTTCATGAATTTTGCAAATAAAAAGTCCACTTTAATCTTCAAAAATCATGTTTAGGATCAATGTTTGGATCATTTAGCTATCTAAACATGTTACACTACTCAATTTAGCAATAATTCATGACAAAAATCTGCCATAACCTGTTTATATCAAAAAGCCCCAAATTGCTCAAGAACACAAACCCTAGATTTCTAAAAATTTTGAAATTTTTGGCTTCAAATCATGTTAAATAGCATCAATTTAGGTTATACATGCATAAAATACTAACAATTTAACTCTAATTACACTAGAATTTAACAAAATCAAATTATGAAAAATATAGCTCAAGAACACTTAAAATCAAATTTAAAGAGATTTAGGGGTGAAATTGTTACCCTTTTTGATAAACTCCTTATCAAATTCATGTTTAGAGCGGATTGTAGCGAGAAATTTGGTTAAATTTGGTGAAAATTTGATGAAAATTGAGAGGTTTTGGGGTGTATGTTCGTGTATATGTGTGTTTGTTGTGTGAAGAACAGACTCGCTGCCCTTTTTGATTCTGGCCAAAAATTCAGCTCCATGCGATCGCATGGAGTTGAAGTTCAAAACCCATGCGATCGCATGGGCCTGGTATTTTTTATTTTTTTTATATATAAAAACCCTATACTTTAATAAAACATAAAATTAATAAAATTTTAAAAATTTATTTCTTTTTAGGATGAGGGCGTTTCGGATCATTGTCCTAGTCCATCCCTCGACAAAATTTTAAAATTTGTCAATTCAAAGCGCGGTTTTAAAAGTAAAGATTTTTTTTTGGTTTTTTAAATGTTTTTGGCATATTTTAATTCAATAAGATTAAAAATAATGATAATAAAAGTTCTCGTCCCTCCCTCGGGTAAAGCAATTTCGGTTCAACGACCTAGTCTTCAACTCACGACGAATTTTAAAAATCATATTTTTAACTTAGCTAATTAAAGTAAATTTTTGTTTTTAAATTCACACCAAACTTAAATTTGAAATGCATAAAATTAAAAATTCATATTAAAAATTCACACCAAACTTAAATTATATTTTTATTTTTATACATACAAACTTATATTAAAAGTATTAATTTTTTCAAATATTTACAATTTTAAATATATTGATTTAAAAAGTTTACAATATTATTTTAATATTAATTTTAAAGCAAAGTAAAAATAAAATTAAAAATCTTTTTGGTCTTTTATCTCACTTTAATCAATCAAATATTATCAAAAATATACGCACCTCTTTTCGGTAAAGTAATTTCGGCTATTTTACCTAGTTTTACTCCTGACGGATTTCTGAAATATTTTGGGTTGATTGATTAAAGATATTTATACCTTAAGAATAAATGGTAAATTTCGCAGTGATGTAATAAATTTTTGTATGATATCAATAATTTCGGTTACGCATACCTAATTTTATTGAATACCAATTTAATACTTTATAGCGAACAATTTAGCGTTTATTATCAAAAGGTTAAAAATAAAAATAAAAATGAAAACTGTACATACTTACCTGTGAGATAGTATTCTTAGTGATATGCTTTAGCTCACTCATAAGATAGTCGGACTAATTGATTTTCCATAGCTACATAGGCGTAACCTCGAGCATTCAACGTTTTTTCTTCTAAACATATGAACGGTCCATCTCTGCATAAAGTAACAAATTCGGTATTGGAATATGTCTGATTCGTCGAACATTTTCCTTCGTGTGACCATTTTCCGCATTTGTGACATCTTTCAAGGTGTCGAGCTCTCCTTTTCGCTGCGGATTTTGATTTTCCTTTACCAAATTGTAACTTATTATTTTCGTTCCTGGATTCTTTTCTTACTCCGTCCAATTTACCTCTGATTAATGATACTATTTCACTTGGAAGGGTGTCATTATTACGTTTAGTGATCAAAGCGTGTAGCATTAGACCATGGTTTAGTTCACAGGAAGTCTTCATCTCGTAAAACCTAAAAAAAATAAAAATTCAGAATGGGGGGAGAAGACTAGTTCTTTAGGGTCTGCTAGGGAAGGACCATTCGGGTTCCATTTTTGAGAACTACATGAAAACAGAACATCTAACTCTAACAGAAATACATATTATCCGTTAAAGACTTGATTCTCCCCACACTTAGTTAGCTATGGTGTTGAAATTGTGATTAACTTCATTGTCAACTTCCGTCAGATCATGTACGTAATGTTTAACTCTGTGACCATTAACTTTAAATTCAATTCCATTTGAATTTATTAATTCTACCGTTCCGTATGGGAAAATTCTTTTGACTATGAATGGTCCAGACCATCTTGATTTCAATTTTCCAGGAAATAGCTTGAATCGTGAATTGAAAAGAAGAACTCTGTCTCCTTCTTTAAATTCTTTTGAACTTCTGATTCTTTTATCAGGCCATTTCTTCGTTCTTTCCTTATAGATTAACGAATTTTCGTATGCTTCTTGTCTTAATTCTTCTAATTCGTTTAATTGACTTAATCGTAGACGTCCAGCTTCATGTAAATCAAGATTACATGTCTTCAAAGCCCAAAATGTTTTGTGTTCAATTTATACTGGAAGATGACATGCTTTTCTGTAAACGAGTTTAAAAGGTGTGGTTCCAATTGGAGTTTTGTAGGCTGTTCTAAAAGCCCAGAGTGCATCCTCCAATTTAATGGACCATTCCTTCGGATTTGATCCTACGGTTTTCTCTAAAATACGTTTCAAAGCTCGGTTGGTATTTTCAACTTGTCCACTTGTTTGTGGATGATAAGCAGTGGAGTTTTTTTTGAGTTACTCCATATCTTTTAAGAACTTTCTCAAGTTGATTATTACAAAAATGAGTACCCCGATCACTTATTAAAGCTTTCGGTGTTCCGAACCTTGCAAAAAGACGTTTTTAAAAGTTGACTACAACTCGTGCATCGTTAGTTGGGAGAGCTTGTGCTTCCGCCCATTTAGATACATAATCAATGGCAACGAGAATGTAGAGATTATTATGAGATTTTGGAAATGGACCCATAAAGTCAATACCCCAAATGTCAAATACTTCACATACTTGAATGACATTTTGTGGCATTTCATCACGTTGACTTATTTTTCTGGCCCTTTGACAAGCATCACAGGATTTGCAAAGAAGGTGTGCGTCTTTGAAAATTGTAGGCCAATAGAATCCAGCATCGTAAACTTTTCTTGCTGTGAGTTGAGGCCCATAATGCCCTCCTGTTGGTCCTGTGTGACAATGGTTTAAGATTTGACTAGCTTCATCTCCAAATACACATCGCTGTATTATTCCATCGGGACAACTTTTAAATAAATGTGGATCTTCCCAAAAATAGTGTTTTATATCACTAAAGATTTTCTTTCGTTTTTGGTACGATAATCCTTTTTCAAGGAATCCACATACTAAATAGTTTGCATAGTCTGCAAACTATAGAATTTCATTATAATCTATCTTCAATAGATATTCATCAGGAAAGTTGTCTTGTATGGCCGATTCATTTAGAACTTCTAATTCGGGATTTTCAAGACGAGAAAGATGATCAGCGGCGAGATTTTCTGCTCCCTTTTTATCTCGGATTTCAATATCAAACTCTTGTAAGAGTAAGATCCAACGGATTAATCGTGGTTTGGCATCTTATTTCAAAAATAGGTATCTAAGAGCAGAATGGTCGGTATAGACCACCGTCTTAGCTAGAACAAGATATGAACGAAATTTGTCAAAAGCAAAGACAATGGCAAGGAGTTCTTTTTCAGTAGTTGTGTAATTCGTTTGTGCTCCTTGTAACATCTTACTAGCATAATAAATAGGTTGAAATCGTTTTTCAATCCTTTGTCCTAAAACGGCTCCCATTGCAAAATCACTTGCATTGCACATAAGTTCAAACGGTAGATTCCAATTTGGAGTTATCATGATCGGCACATTAGTGAGTTTTTCTTTAAGTATATTAAAAGATTTGATGCATTCATCTGAAAAGATGAATGGAGCATCCTTTTCTAGGAGTTTATTCATAGGAGTGGCAATTTTTGAAAAATCTTTTATGAAACGTCGGTAAAAACCGGCATGCCCTAGAAAACTCCTAACTCCTCTAACATTGGCGGGATGTGGAAGTTTAGCAATTACATCTACTTTAGCTCTATCCACTTCAATTCCTTCCTTTAAAATTTTATGACCAAGAACGATGCCTTCTTTAACCATGAAATGGCATTTCTCCCAATTAAGTACTAGATTTGATTGTTCACATCTAATAAGCATTCGTTCAAGATTAACTAGACATGTTTCAAAAGTATCACCGAAGACTAAAAAGTCATCCATGAAAACTTCCATGCATTCTTCTATCATGTTGTGAAAAATCGCCATCATGCACCTTTGAAAGGTTGTAGGGGCGTTGCAAAGTCCAAATAGCATGCGTTTGTAAGTAAAAGTACCATAAGGGCACGTGAATGTGGTTTTCTCTTGGTCCTCGGGTGCTATTGTAATTTGAAAATATCCGGAAAAACCATCAAGAAAACAATAGTAACTATTTCTGGCTAATCTTTCCAACATTTGATCAATAAAAGGTAAGGGAAAGTGATCTTTTCTGGTGGCGTTATTTAATTTTATATAATCAATACAATTACAGTCCTAGTAGGAATAAGCTCATTTTTCTCATTTGTGATGACAGTCATGCCACCCTTCTTAGGTACGCATTGAACTGGGCTTACCCATGGACTATCAGAAATTGGATAAATTAAACCTGCATCTAGCAGTTTAATAATTTCTTTCTTAACAACATCTTGCATATTAGGATTTAGTCTTCGTTGGCGTTGCACATACATTTTATGACCTTCTTCCATAAGGATTTTATGTGTGCAATACGAAGGACTTATTCCTTTAATATCATGAATTTTCCATGCAATAGCTGGTTTGTGAGCTTTTAGCAGAGAAATGAGTTGAGATTTTTCATTTTCAGTAAGAGAAGACGATATTAGTACAGGTAATTCAGACTCACCATGTAAATAAGCGTATTCCAAATGGTTTGGAAGTGGCTTTAACTCTAATGTTGGTGGTTCTTCTATCGATGATTTATATCGATATCTTTCTTCTTCTTTTAGCATTTGAATTTCTTTTGTTGTTGGTTCATATCCATTAACCATAAATGTAGTTAACATTTCAGTTTCATCAATTGGTTCAGTTCCTTCTCCTAAAGAACATTCTCCTGTTCCTTGTAATTCTGGAAATTCTTCTAACAATTCTGCATGTGATTCTATAGTTTGAATATAATAACATGTATAATCTGCAGATTGCGGTTGTTGCATTGCTCTATCAACAGAAAAGGTAACACTCTCGTCCTCTATACTTAGAGTCAGTTTCTTACCGAACACGTCTATTATAGGCTTTAGCTGTGTTTAAGAATGGTCTTCCTAATATGAGAGGAACTCAAGAATCTTCTTCCATATCCAGAATAACAAAATCTACCGGAAATACTAAAGTTCCAACTTTAAGTAGCATATTCTCCATTATCCCTCTAGGATATTTTACTGATCGATCGGCTAGTTGTATGCTTATTCATGTTGGTTTCAATTCTCCAAGGTCTAGTTTAGCGTATAGTGAATACGGCATTAAATTTATACTAGCACCTAAATCTGCCAATGCATCTATTGAACTTAGACTTCCCAGAAAACATGGAATTGTGAAACTTCCTGGATCAGATAATTTTTCTGGTATCTTATTCAACAGCACTGCTGAACAATTAGCATTCATAGTAATAGCCGAGAGTTCTTCCATTTTCTTTCTATTTGTGATTAGATCTTTCAAAAATTTAGCATATCTAGGCATTCCTGAAATCACATCAATGAAAGGAAGATTAACATTTATCTGTTTAAACATATTCAAGAATTTGGATTGCTCGGCTTCAAGTCTCTCTTTTCTCATTTTACTCGGGTAAGGAAGTGGTGGTTGGTATGGTTTACCATAAGGTTTAGCCTTAACTGTGTTATCTTCATTAACCTTTTCAACTACCGGTTCTTTTTCCTTATCTTGCTCAGATTGTGGTTCTTGTGGAGTAGGAATAGCTTCATCAGAAATTACAGGTATTTCAGGTGGTTTAAGTGTAATACCACTTCTTGTGGTAATGGCTTTAGCAGTTTCATTCCGGGGGTTAGCATTTGTATCACTAGGTAGACTTTCCGGTTTTCTTTCACCTATTAACCTTGCTAGGTTACTTACTTCTTGTTCCAAATTTTGAATAGAAGCTTGTTGATTTCTAAATGCTTGAGCATTTTGTTCATTCGTTTGTTTCTGAGATGTGAAAAATTGAGTTTGAGAATCAACTAGCTTTGACATCATGTCTTCTAAATTTGGCTTTTTATCATCAGTTTGTGGTGGTTTGTTTTGAAAATCAGGTCTTTGCTGATTGTAAGTATTGTTGGATACTTGTTGATTGCTAGGACCTTGTTGGTAGTTGTATGGAACATTTCGGTTATAGTTCTGATTTTGATTGTAGACCGGTCTTGGCGGTTGATAATTATTCTGATAATTATTTCCAGGCCTTTGGTTTATGTATGAAACATTCTCTCTTTGTTCCATTGTTAGTTCAATACTGAGATAATCTTTTGTCAAATGTGGTCCTCCACACTGCTCACAACTAATTCGTATTGAGTGAATATCTTTAGTCATCTTTTCTATTCGTCTCTCGACAGCATCTATCTTTGCGGAAATGGAATCAAAGTCATGGCTAGAATCGGCTCTAGCTGCTTTAGATGATCTAACGATATATTTTTCTTGGTACCACTCATGTGAGTGAGAAGCAGTGTTATCAATAATTTTGTAAGCATCAGTTGCTGTTTTCTTCATAAAAGAACCACCAGCTGCTATATCGATGTCTTTCCTTGTAGTGATGTCGCATCCTTGGTAGAATATTTGTACTATTTGACAGGTGTCTAAACCATGTTGCGGACATCCTCTCAATAACTTTCCAAATCTGGTCCAAGCCTCATATAGAGTTTCATTTGGCTTCTGTGTGAACGTAACAATTTCTCCTTGAAGTCTCACGGCTTTAGATGCCGGAAAGAATTGTTTAAGAAATTTTTCAACTAAAATGTCCCATGTATCAATCGCTCCTTCAGGTAACGATTCTAACCAATCTTTGGCTTCTCCCTTTAAAGTCCAGGGAAATAACATGAGATATATCTGTTCATCCTCCACTTCTCTTATTTTAAATAGAGTGCAGATCCTATTAAATGTACGAAGATGTTCGTTTGGATCTTCGTTCGGTGCACCACTAAATTGGCATTGATTAGTTACCATGTGTAGAATTTGTCCTTTGATTTCATAAGCTAGCGCATTAATGTCAGGTTGAGTAATTGCGTGACCTTGGCCAGTGCGTTTAGCTCTCATTCGGTCTTCCATACTTAGAGGTTCCAGATTTTCCATGATTGAATTTATTGAATCTGAATCACTAGAGGATTCTGATTTAATGGTTCATTCCTCGACAATCTCCGTTTAAATGATTGGTGGTTCCGGAGGAAAGATTAATGGTTCAGGATCTATGAATTATCCCTGAATATTCTCCGGATTCTCAATTGTGAGGTCGCAAAATTCTAAAGCACTTAAATCTTAGTCTAAAGAAAAAGCACTTAAGGGATTTTACGGCAAAGCCTAAATATTTAGAAGTAAAAATAACTATGGCAAAAACTATGACTTGAAACTAAAAACGAGCGAAAAATACAAATATTACGCTAAAAGGAATAAAAAGAAACAAAATATAAAAAGATAAACTTAAAGTTGTAAAAAGTACAATTTTATAAAAAATATTATTTTTATATTATTTATTTTATAAAATTATTAATTTTATAATTTAAATAAACTAACTAAACTAACTAAAACAAATTAAAACTAAAAACTAAACTAAATAATTAAATAAATATAACCTAATTAGGGTTTTAATATTAATAATAATTAATACACCGTAATTAATGCTGAATTATGGTTAACTGTGGCGTGTCAGACACACTCATGCGATCGCATGAGAATTTGCCTTCGGGCTCATGTGATCGCATGAGCTAGGGTTACGGGCCAGGCCTTGGGCTGCTACAGTACGGGCCAAGTAGATTTCTTTTATATTTTTTTTTTCTGTTTTTCTGTTTTAAATATATAGAATATTTATATAAAACTTATATTTTTAAAAAAATAAAAATAAAGAAACTTTATAAAACTTATATATTTAACAAACACTTAAAAATATTTATATTTTTGTTTTTCTTTTTATATTTTCGGTTTTTAAAATTTAAAACGTATATTTTTTTACAAAAGCGTATTTTTATAAAAGTAAACTAAAAATTAATAAAAATCTTTTTTTTTCTATAGCGTTGCGCTTCCGGTGTTTAAGCAGAATTGTCCCCGGCAGCGGCGCCAAAAATACTTGATGTGTGCGAGGGGTACTAGGAAATAGTATTATTTTTACAACGAAATACTATTAAATACGATACAATTTTACACAAGATATTTATTTATTTATAGAATGGATATACCTAAACCTTGCTACAACACTTATAGGCAGTGTACCTAATCGTATAGTAGTGTAGTTTTTAGTAAGTCCGGTTCGTCCACAGGGAACTCTTAAACAAGCTTAACGCTATATTAGTTTAACTTATAAAAATACAAATATATATATATATATATAAGTGATATTCTTATTATAAAAGGGGGTTTTTACCGTTTAATGACCGGTTTGTCGATTTTTAAAACTTTAGTCGCAGTGAAAACCTAATGTAAAATATTAAAAATAAATATAACTTAATTTAAAGCGTAAAGTAAATAACGATAATGAAATTGCGATAAATAAAAGTGCGATAAAATAAATTTGCGATAATTAAAGAGTACGATAATTAAAAGTGCAATTAAATACAATGACAATAAATAAAAGTGCGATAATTAAAAGTGCAATTAAATATGAAAGTAAAGAATTATGCTTATTTAAACTTCCATAATCATGATGTTTGACG
Organism: Rutidosis leptorrhynchoides; assembly: GCF_046630445.1. NCBI lineage: Eukaryota > Viridiplantae > Streptophyta > Magnoliopsida > Asterales > Asteraceae > Rutidosis > Rutidosis leptorrhynchoides. Next base: position 263,728,099 of record NC_092333.1, on the reverse strand, counting down.
TGTTGATTTTTAGTTTATTCCCATGGGTTAATTGTTCTTTGTCCTGGATTATTTAATATGTCCATACGGATTTTTCCATAATAGTCCATCAGTCATAATCATAAAATGCGGAAGTCTTCGCCAAATTATTCTTATTCCCGAAGTCAAATATTCCAACTAATTGGGGATTCGAATTGTAACAGGGTTTTAATACTTTATTTAATGAATACACCAGGTTGTGTAAACCAAGGTTTTACTACTTTGTTAACAATTACACCAATTACCCTTGAATGTAATCCACCCCTGTTTCAACAAGTCTACTAACTATTAAACCAGTTTCGTGTCCGGTAAAATGAACAATTATTGGTATTTATAGATATCCCGCCCACCGTGCCCAGTCAAGCATATGTGGTTATATATAAATATGTGGTTATATATAAATACGTCAAATTTCCACTTTTTGGTCGTTTGCGTCTTCAATTCTTCGAATCTGTCTTTTGTCTTCACCTCTTATTATTTAAACGAATATCACTTGTAAATAGAACAATTGCAACTAAAAGCTTGTCTTTCTTGAGGAATAATGCTATGAAATATATGTTCGTTTTTAGCATTATCAATACCAAATTACCGAGAATTAGCAATCAGTATTTTGAAATCTCACAGCATGTCTACATCAACATTTATATGTATACATATAACCTTTATCTCTTAGAATTATGACCTTCCATTCTGAAATTCTAAAATGCATCCAGTCTACGAATCAGTTCTTTAAATTTTGAGAAAGCTAATAAAGAGCGAAAACTGTTGATGACTTTAACAGTCAAAAGTATGATGATAAAGAATGGAGTGTTGGAAACGCTCAATTGAAAATTTAGTAATAAAAAGCGGATTATGCAAAACTATGAAGGAGTCTTTGAACAAATCACAAGGACTAAAAGAATCCTGATGAATCTGTTTCTGATGAAATCTTTAGCGAATATCTTGCTCCTTAATCGCTCTAAATCATCATGAATGGATGTCTTCATCACAATTTGATTCTAAAATTCTAAGATATCATCATATCTTTCATTATAAATATTCTTCATATTTCTGAAGATATTTTTATAACTATTCATATCTGAAATCAATTTCTCTTCGCGATATCAGTGTTACATCAGAAAGGAAACTGTTTTCGTTTCTAAATTCTGAAAAATTCGAGTTTGAAATATGAATGTTTTTGAAGTTGTGTTGGGAACTGATGCATGAGTTAGTATAATATAATGACACTTGATCAACGTGATTATATTACAGTAAGTCATGCTGAGTTTCTAATGGGACGTGATGATTCACAGATCATAACATCATCATGTGCCATGATACATAACTCTTTCATTCTGCTTAACTTCTGAACATATCAAGAAAATATATTCTTGATAGTTCTATTCTCAGTGATTCTGGTAATTTGACTAATCAAATCGTACGATTACGTTCTTTCTTGTTTAGAACATTAAGTTCATTCGAAATTCCATACTTACAAATTTTGGACCGTTACTCGCTTTACTAGAGGTCGAGAAGAGAATAAAAAGGCAAAGAGCTCCAAAATATAAGAGGAAATATAAAGCCCAATAACAACACGGAGGTTACAAACCGTGGATATTAATACGAATAGCAATATAAAGACACGGTAGAATTAAGAATAGTATCACCCCAAGGTAATAGTAGAAGTAAATATATTTTTCTGATGGAAGATTGAAAACAAGGATGACAGAAATGATAATTAGGAAAATATCAAGGATTAGAACTGGATTAAGCATTTTCACAATCTTTTGGATGTATGAACTAAGAATGGTGAGAATAATGGAACGAAAGAGTTAAATTTATAATGGACATATCAGAAAGAGTAATCGAGGCAGATCACCTTATTTAATTATAGAGATCTTAATTTTCTTATTCGCCGAAGAATCAAATCTTTTAGGTTTCGAAGATTTTCTTTAAATCCCTTGAATTCCGGAATTCAACCCTGACTACGTCAAAAGTCAAGAAGAATCTTATTTTCCCAGTTCACTATTTTATAATAGCTTCACTCATACTCTTCGAATAATCAAATTATCTTACCTATATTACGCAACGGTGATAAAATCTTATTTTATCAATTAATATTGTCATGAAAACACTCTTATCATTAACCATGATGACCTCACTCAAATTTTGGGACGAAATTTCTTTAACGGGTAGGTACTGTGACGACCCAGAAATTTCTGACCAAATTTAAACTTGATCTTTATATATTCCGACATGATAAGCAAAGTCTGTAATGTTGAAGTCTCAAAAATTTTGAACTGTTTTCATTACATTCATTTAACCTTGACCAGTTTTGACGATTCATGAACAAATAAATTATAAACAGATATATGTATATATATATATATATATATATGTGTGTGTGTGTGTTATATATATATATATATATATATATATATATATATATATATATATATATATATATATATATATATATATATATATACACACACACATATATATGCATATAACTACACTACACAACACAAACCATTTTTGTTAATCACCAAAACATCACCACCTCAGTGGCCTAGCTATGTGTTTAATCAGGGGCGGACCTAGTGTGTTGAGTGTGGTGGCACGGGACACCACTGAAATACGCGATGTAGTGGAAAATTTTTGGGGTTTTTAACTAGTGACACCAGTGGATAGTGTAAATTTTGTATGAGTGACACCATTGAAATAAAAAATCTAGTAGAAATTTTGTTAGTTTTAACCGGTGACACCAGTGACTGCAAATCCTGGATCCGCCCCTGTCTTTAATAGTGATGTCAAATAACACCATTTATCTTGAAACTATCTGGACGAACAACATTGAAATTCATACTATAAATTATTATTTGTTAAATAATGACACCAACTTTATTTTTGAAGATTGTTAAGAAAGATCACCAACCCATTAACATTTATATATTATATTTAATTCACTCATATTTCAATGGATGAATTGGTATATATATTTTATACATTATATACTTCTTATGTTTTGACAGTGACACAATCTATTTTATAATATTAATGCTTTTGACAAAACTGTCTTAGATTCCACATAAATCGTCTAGTCCAATATAACAATCACAAGACCACCTGCTTTCTACTTTATGACTAATACACTACTTTATGACTAATACACTAAAAACCAATCGACCATTACCCTTTTAAATCACTATCATAAACCTCACAACCCACTAACTTAACCATCTAATTGATTACCATATTCCCAATTTGAAGACCACCATTTACGATTCACCAAACTCACAACTATTACTTGCCTTGTTTCTACTTCATTTTTTTATTTGCAGCTACAAACACCTCATGTTCTGTTGAAGTTTGACGAGCCAAGCAAAAATCAATATAGTCAAACCATCTTGATTCTATAAAACTAAAACCCACTTGTTATATTTGTTGATCATTAAAATCCAAACACAATCGAAACCAACCTACAACCACCCACTTAACTATCGTTGATCACCACCCATCTGTTACCTTTAAAACGTCACTTTAATACCACCTTCGAACCTTGATCTCTATCATGAGCCACCATAGCACCATCATCATGTTCCTGTTTTGATTCGAAAACTCACAACCCATCAATCAAATCACCACTCAAATTATCCTTTTTATTTATGTTGAACAATACCACGAGACTCGTCGACAATCGTTGCTATAGGAATTTGTTCGACAATAAAACCCATTCAACATAATCACCTTAGAACCGCAATCACCTTTTGTTCAACTTTACATTACTCCATATTATGTCTATTTCTGTTCGAAAGGCAAACCCACCGTCACCTGCATATTTTTTTGTTTCTTTCTACTTATCGAGCACAAGCACTCATTGGATTACCACCCACATCACCTAAATTGCTGCTTCTATTTTACTGAAAACCGAGACCCAAACATCACCAAACCACCTTTTTTCGATTTTGGGTTCATGCCTTCCTGTTTCTGTTACGTAACCACCTCTTTCAACAACACTTTCTATATCTGAAACTGGGAAAAACAACGGGTACTTTTATTCTGGTCGAGCTAGGCATCTTCTAGGTTGATAAACAACTTGGAAAATATAATATGAAACGTAAGTTGCATTTTCATTCAATCGATAGCCTCTTTATCTATCTGTTTTTACTTCTCTCGCATTATGATCTTGTTTCTAACCCTAGACGCAGCATAAACAAAAACATAAAATGATAACGATATAAAGTGGTGGAGCAGCTTTTTATTTTTCTAATATTGGTTGATTAAACCCATTCACCACCATCGCATAAACTTTTAGTTTATGTTTGCCACTTGCCATTAAAGAATTTTGTGTGGACCTAGGGTGTTCCATCTAACTAACGTGCCATATCAAATAATATTAATTTCAATTTGGGCCGTAGACATTTTAATTACTTACAAGTTGGGACGTGAATTAGAGATACAATGGGGCCGGGATTCTTTTCTTCGATTGGGCCAGGTTCATATTGTGTTGATATTGGGCCGTGACTTTGTCTTTTGGGACTAAAACAAGATCGATGGGTTATAAAAAGTGATGATATAGTTATAATGATAAGTGTCATATAATGATCATGAAATAGGATGATTATGATTAGATTCATGACTGATGATTAAGTTATACGTAAGATAATGGTATATAGTATACGATTTTGATAATGATATCGTGAAATAATGATGATGATGATGGTAATCGTATTAAGTTAATGATGATGGTTACGGATTTCTTGATGGGTATGATGAATGATGATGAGGTCATGATGTTGTGAGCATGAAGGTAATGATATATGATAACGTGGTATACATAGTATGGTGATGTAGTGATGATGATGACTATGCCATGTTATGATAATAATGAAGTTATGATAATAAGATGATGATAATTAAATAATAGAATTGATTATGGTTAAAAAGATTTACAAAACGAATTTCAACAGAAAGTAAGGGGCAGATCAGTGGTTTGGATATGATATCGGGTTAGCGGGACGTCGCGGGTTCAAACCCGAACTTGGGCATTTTTTAAGGGCTACTTCATTGAGGTAGTACACTTATTACTCTTTATTATTATTATTATTATTATTATTATTATTATTATTATTATTATTATTATTATTATTATTATTATTATTATTATTATTATTATTATTATTATTATTATTAGTTATTATTGTTATTAGGTTATTACTGATATGAAGAACATAATTATTAGTATTATTAATACAATTAATATTATTATCATTTTTGTTAGTATTAGTAATATAATTATTATTATTATTATTATTATTATTATTATTATTATTATTATCATTTCTATTAAAAATATTATCCTTAGTATTAAAATGATTAATAAAATTATTGTTATTATGATTACTAACATTGATATTAGAATTAACTTTATGATTATTATTATCATCATTTAGGTTATTATTATTAGTATCATTATTGAAATTATTATTAATACCATTTATATTAAAAATCATCATTATCAAAAGTATCATTTTTATTATCACTATTATTGTTATTATTACAAATAAATATTATTTTACAAAAATACATTACAAATATATTAATATTATATATTACTAAATTTTTATGACATTAAGTAAGCTATATATAAAATATAATAATTAATATAAATATATATTCTTATCATATATAAACCTTGAAATAAATTTCTATTTGTAATATGTTATGATAAATGATAAATATTATATTATTAAACTACTTTAATAAGTATTTACTATATTAATATTAATAAATGTAATATAGAAACAAATATTAACTACCTAAAATACATAGGATAAATATAACTTAATTGGTAATATGATATTTAAATTTTTAACATATCAACTCGTTAGTTGTTATTATATGTTTTAATATATATAACTGATATAGGTTCGTGAAATCGATGCCAACCCTGCATTGTGTAGATTCGTCGTATGAATATTTTTACTACAAAATATCGTATTGTGAGTTTCATTTGCTCCCCTTTTAAATGCTTTTGCAATATATATTTTTGGGACTGAGAATACATGCGTTGTTTTTATAAATGTTTTAAGAAATAGACACAAGTAATCGAAATTACATTCTATGGTTGGATTATCTAAATCGAATATGCCCCTTTTAGCTTGGTAACCTAAGAATTAGGGAACAGTACCCCTAATTGACGCGAATCCTAAAGATAGATCTATGGCCCTAACAAACCCCATCCGAGGTACGGATGCTTTAGTACTTCGACTTATTATTATACAGACGAGAGGATTCTGTTCTGGGGATATTCTATATGCATCTTGTTAATGTCGGTTACCAGGTGTTCACCATATGAATGATTTTTATCTCTATACCGTGCGAAATGCCTGATATGAGATTATGTTTATGAGAAATGGAAATGAAAATATTGTGGTCTATTAAAATGATGAAAATGATCGATTATGATAAACTAATGAACTCACCAACCTTTTGATTGACACTTTTAAGCATGTTTATTCTCAGGTATGAAAGAAATCTTCCGCTGTGCATTTGCTCATTTTAGAGATATTACTTGGAGTCATTCATGATAGATTTCAAAGGACGTTGCATTCGAGTCGTTGAGTTCATCAAGATTATTATTAAGTCAATTATAGTTGGATATATTATGAAATGGTATGCATGCCGTCAACTTTCGATGAAATGAAAGTTTGTCTTTAAAAAAAACGAATGCAATGTTTATAAAATGTATCATATAGAGGTCAAGTACCTCGCAACGAAATCAACTATTGTGAATCGTTTATAATGTATATGAACGGGTCATTTCATATGTATATGTATATATAGATATATATGTTGAGATGTTTGAGAAAACACCACACCCATTTATGTTTTCATTTTCTTGTCCATTGATAAACCACCATCAACCGGCATCCTCCACCATCGACCACCTCTCCGCCATCTCCTACAACCACCATCGTGAACCCACCAATTGTCACCACCCCCTGTTACCATGAACAAACCAACACCACTTTGCAAACAACCACTAATCACCACCACAACTTAATTCTTTCTTTCACCTTCTCCACCACCCGACTGCCACCATTCACGACACCACCTACAATCATCACCACCATCATCAAAAGCATAACCATCATCACATTTACATATTTTTGTTGTTGTATTTGTTTTCTATTGTAAACACTACTGACCATCATCAACCACTGCAACAACCGCTGCGATATTCTTTATGTTTTATATTTTTTTCCTCCTTTGAACTATAGCAGCTATTGCTGCAGTACCGGTTCTATTCTCAATCTTGTTACAATAACATTAATAGAGATAAGGTTAAATAGGGTGGTACAGTGATGCGATGAAGATTACATGATTAAGATGATGAAGAATCGTGAAGATGAGGGTGATACTGTACGAGGAATCATGTATAATGTATGATGATTTACGAACTTTAGGGTGATGATAAAGCTGTGAAGAGAATGAAAAATGATACCGTTCTTATACAACATTTTATTTTTTTTATTTTTATGTACTTTCATGTTTCAAACGAGCCAAAATATTACCATGAAACCCATATGATTGCCACTACACGTTTGCTGACTTCTGTTTAAAGATTGTTGAGAAAGATGATCGATGATATGATACGATGATAGCGAGTGATCATAAAGGTAATACATAATCGATGATAATTATGATTAAGATTATGATTTAACATTATGATTATAATTTATGATTTTAGGTGATAAATATTGATTATATTAGATGATGAGATGATTAAGATTAGGAATAGATAATGATATTGATTTTGTAGAATGATGATGAAAATGAAATTTATTTTGATGATGATGAATAGTTCTGGGTTTTGAAGAAGAAGAAAAATAGTACATATTAAAAGAAATTAAGATTCTTATTATAATAGAAAAACAAAGACAGAGGAATGGTATGGAAGTATGCTTGGGAAACAGGAGGTCCTGTATTCGAATCTAGGCCACTCTATTTTTTTAAAAAAATAATAGAAGCTACTGGGCTGTGTGAAGGCTTAGGCCTATTGGGCTTATTAATGAATTCGGACTGGACTATTAATTTCTAAAACGGGTTAGAAGATGAAACAGAAATGAAATGGGTTAAATAGACGTAGCTTATGTATTAAATCAGAAAAGTTACATACGGATCCATGGTTCAAGGTGTTTGTGTAACCAAGAGGTCTCGGGTTCGAGCCCGAACTTGGGCATTTTTTTAGGACTACTTCTTTTATGTAGTTTACTTATTACTCATTATTATTATTATTATTATTATTATTATTATTATTATTATTATTATTATTATTATTATTATTATTATTATTATTATTATTATTATTATTATTATTATTATTATTATTATTATTATTATTATCATCATCATCATCATTTTTAATGTAAGTAGTATTGTTATTGAAACTAAGTTTTTTTATAAAAATTATCATTTTTATTTTTAGAACTATCATTATTATTATTATTATTATTATTAGAATTATCATTATTTTTATCATTATTATTTTTATTATCATTTTTTATTATTTCTAACACTAATATTATTAATATATCAAATAAAGATTTTCTATATAAAAATATATTATTTACATAAAACATAACTATATTATAATATGTTTGTAATAAATAACAATTAATGAAACGTACAAGTTACTAAAATAACAATTAATAATAATACCTAAAATTGTTCGATTACAATTACATGTGTTAATATATATATAAATGATATAGGTTCGTGAATCCAAGGTCAACCCTGCATTGTTCAGTTCCGTCGTATGCATATTTTTACTACAAAATATCGTATAGTGAGTTCATTTACTCACTGTTACTCTTTATATTTTTGGGACTGAGAATACATGCGCTGTTTTTATAACTGCTTTATTAAATGCTTTTGAAATATATTTTGAACTGTAAATACATGAAATGCTTCTATAAATGTTTGACGAGATAGACACAAGCAAAACATTCCTCGAATGAATTATTATGCAGACAGAAGTTTTGTGGATTATTATTGAATTAGTTGGACGTGACAATTGCCACTAATTGTTGTGAATATTTTTCCCTGATTATTATTGCTTGGTAACCTAAGAATTAGAAACGGGTATGGCCCTAATTCATGCGAATCCTAAAGGTACCTACCGGGTTTAACACCCCCACCCAGAATGTTCACTAGACAGAAGAGCTAGTGGGCGTGGTGTTTAGTACTTCGAAGTTTATATATTATACAGACGAGACGTTCTGTTTTGGGGATATTATTGATGCGCATTATATGTTATGGTCTGTTACCATGTTGAGCAATGAAATCGAAATGAATGTTATGTATCGAGAGAATGATTTTTATACACAGGTTATGTGTATTAGTTTTGTGCACGAGATATGTGCACGATTATTTAAAAATCACGACGCAACCTACTGGGGAGAAAAGGATACGAACCTACTCTGCTAAGCATTATGAAAAATGGTTTCGTACACGAGATAGGTGTACTGTATTTGAATCTTGTGGTCTATCAAAATGGTGAATTTTATTGTTTACGATAAACTTATGAACTCACTAACCTTTTGGTTGACACTTTAAAGCATGTTTATTCTCAGGTATGAAAGAAATCTTCCGCTGTGCATTTGCTCATTTTAGAGATTTTACTTGGAGTCATTCATGACATATTTCAAAAGACGTTGCATTCGAGTCGTTGAGTTCATCAAGATTATTATTAAGTCAATTATAGTTGGATGTATTATGAAATGGTATGCATGCCGTCAACTTTCATTGTAATAAAAGTTTATCTTTTAAAAACGAATGCAATATTTGTAAAATGTATCATATAGAGGTCAAGTACCTCGCGATGTAACCAAATGTAATGTATTCATCCAGATGGATTAGGACGGGTCGTTAAACACACCACAACCTGCAACACTTAACACGAATTATTAACTTTGAAGCAGACTCGGTATGGCAGTTAAGATACCGAGAGTTGATCGAATCTTCAAAACTTGAAGAACTGATGAAATTCAATCGTCAAAAACTTGATTAATCACCTCACGAACACAACTGAAATCTCAAACCTTTACTAAAATACAGAATCAAGCTGGAATTGATCAATACCGAGAGTTTTAGCCACGAACTCTAAAAAGTAAGTTGATTCTTCATAATTGTTGTTAAAAATCTGTAATGATGATCGAAACTCTTTCTAATCTACCTAATACACCTTCGCTGAACTTATCACAAGAATCTAAACGTCAGATTATCAGATTCGATAATACCGAATCTAATTTAATCTAACAGATTCTGTAATCTTCAATCTCTGGATCGATATACTGATGTAGAATCACTCCCTGGATGCTCTGATACCAAATGATAGGTCAAATCATGGTGAGATTAGAAGATGTGATGATTTAGAGTGAGACTCGGTAAGTGAAGAACAGATTCGATATTAGAGAGAATTGGTAAAATTTACATTCCACAGCTTCTAGAACTCAGTTACAATATAATGGCTATCTAATTAGGACTACATAGGTTCCTTATATAGCCCTCTTCTAAGGAACCTTCATTTTTCACATTAACACTATACAACTTCGAACTCCTGACACTCTTTACTGCAAGCAAATGTGACTCTTAAGGATCAGCTTAATATCTGGCACAGAGATATGTGACAAACATAATATCTGGTCTACTGGCTGTGAGATAAAGTAGGGACCCAATCATACCTCTATATTCAGTGATATTGACTGGTTCACCATTGGGATCAACATCTAATTTGATGGATTCTGACATTGGAGTCCCTATGTCTTTTAAACAGGTCAGACTAAATTTCTTTAACATATCATTGATATATTTATCTTGACTTATAAAAATCCCATCATCAAGTTGTTTAATTTGCAATTTAAAAAGTATTGCAAATCTCTTTGTAAGCTCATTTCATATGTCTTTGACATGAGTTTTGAAAACTTTTGACAATGTTTTTCATTTTTAGAACCATAAATAATATCATCCACATATATCTGTACCAGGAAGAGATCACCATCTATCTCTTTTGAGAAAAGAGTGGTATCAATTGTTCCAACTTTAAAACCTAAACAAGTGAGATACACATGAAGTGTCTCATACCATGCTCTTGGTGCCTGTTTTAGGCCATATAAAGCTTTCTCTAACTTGTAGACATGGTCTGGATATTTATTGCTTACAAAACCAGGTGGCTGCTTGACATAGACTTCTTCTTGCAGCTTCTCATTTAGAAATGCAGATTTAATATCCATCTGGAATACCCTAAAGTTCATCTTAGCAGCATATGCTAAGAATAATCTGATAGCTTCCATCCTAACCACTGGTGCATATGTCTCTCCATAATCCAAACCTTCTTTCTATCTAAACCATTGAGCTACCAATCTAGCTTTGTTTCTGACCACAATCCCATCTTCATCCATTTTATTCTTAAACACCCACTTGGTACCAATGATCTTCTTTGTTTCATCATCTGGTTTGGGTACCAAAGTCCATACTTTATTCCTATCAAATAGGGAGATCTCTTCTTGCATAGCTCCTGTCCAGCTAGGATCTTTCATTGCTTCTTCGGGACAAGTAGCATCAATGGTAGACACAAAATTCACATGCATACAAAAATTGCTGGTTGCATGTCTCATTGTCTTAACACCACTAACTAGATTACCAATAATTAGCTCAATTAGATGCTCCCTTGTCCATCTAGTGTTATGAACAGGTGAGCTTGTTGAAGAACACACAACATCTTGATCATCTGCTAGTTCAACAGTATGTACAGTAGTAGGAGATAGCGGTTCATTATTAGTAGAACTAGTACTAGCTTGTGATCCTTTAGAACCAGTAGACCTCTGCTTAATTTGTTTCACTTTAGTAGAGCCAATAGGTCCAGATGGTTTAGACACAGATTGTGACGACCCGAAAATTTCTGACCAAATTTAAACTTAATCTTTATATGGTTTTGACACAATAAGCAAAGTTTGCAATGTTGAGTCTCGAAAATTTTGGAACTATATTCTTATATTCAATTACCTTTGACTATTCCTGATGATTCACGAACAATTGTGTGTAAATAAATATGTATATGTATATATATATATATATATATATATATATATATATATATATATATATATATATATATATATGTATATGTATGTATATGTATGTATGTATATATATATATATATATATATATATATATATATATATATATATATATATATATATATATATATATATATAAATTAGTGTATACATAATATTTTGAATTAGTAAAATACACTTTAATCAATTTGAATTCAATATATAAAATAATATAAGAAAGTTGTTATTAGAATAAATCTATGTATAGATATATATGATTCCTATAATAATTATTACCATATGTATATTGGAATATGTATAAAATTTATAAATATTACATGCTAAAATTTATTTTAATACATATATATGGAAGACATCTATATATGAACACATATTATATTAGGTACTGATATTAAAATATTAAATATTCAACATATGTTATCATATAATATATAATTATAATTTAAAAATATAATTGTTATAATATCATTATCATTACTTTTATTATTACAAATTTCAATATTTGTATTATTAATTATTATATAAAAAATGGATATATGTAACTTGTTATTTCTAATTATTAATTGTATTATTATTAGACATTATTATTACATTATCATTAACAATTATTATTATTATTATTATTATTATTATTATTATTATTATTATTATTATTATTATTATTATTATTATTATTATTATTATTATTATTATTATTATTATTATTATTATTATTATTATTATTATTATTACTACTAATATAATTATTAGTATTATAATTATTATTAGTAATGAAATTGTTATTATTATTATCTTAATTATAAGTATTATAACCATTATTATTATTATTATTATTATTCTTCTTATAAGTATTATAAATATAATTATTATTGTTAATATTATCATTTAAGTATTATTATTATTATTAGTACGATTATCATTATTATTATTAATTATTGTTATTATTACAAGTATTATAATTATTAATACTATTATTATTACTAATATATGTATTAATATTATTATTATTTGGATTATTATTATTATTAAAAAATAATAAAAGTTACTATTATTTTAATTAAAATTAGTATTAGTATCATTTTATAATTATTAATACTATTATTATTACTAATATATGTATTAATATTATTATTATTTGGATTATTATTAATAGAATTATAATTAATAGTATCATTTTTATTAATATTAGTATTATCACCATTATTATTACAAATATTATTTGAGTATTATTAAAATACTGTTTTAACAAACAAATGATATATATATAAATATATTTATTACATATAACCAAACAAAAATTAATATTTTTATTTACTTAAAAGATATAAAAAGAATACATAATAGAATATAAGTTATTGATATAAAAATTATATCATTAATAACAATATATATATTTATTCGATTGCAAGAATATGTTTTAATATATATATATATATATATATATATATATATATATATATATATATATATATATATATATATATATATATATATATATGAATAATATAGGTTCGTGAATCCGAGGCCATCCCTGCATTGTTCAGTATCGTTGTATGAATATTTTTACTACAAAATATTGTATCATGAGTTTCATTACTCCCTTTTTAAATGCTTTTGCAATATATATTTTTGGGCTGAGAATACATGCACTTCTTTTATAAATGTTTGACGAAATAGACACAAGTACTTGAAACTACATTCTATGGTTGGATTACTATACCGAATATTGCCCTTTTAACTTGGTAACCTAAGAATTAGGGAAATGGCCCCTAATTGACGCGAATACTAAAGGTAGAACTACGAGTACTGACTAGCCCCAGTCAGAGAGTTTGAACTGCTTTAGTACTTCGATTTATATGGTGATTGCGATTGCCTATTTCTGGCATACTTGCGAGTATGCGGAGGATATTCTATATGCATTATGTTAATGTCGGTTACCTGGTGTTCATCATACGAATGATTTTTATACACTTGTAAGTGTAATGTTATTTATGAAAAATGAAATCTTGTAGTCTATTAAAATTATGGAAATGATTGATTACGATAAACTAATGAACTCACCAACCTTTTGGTTGACACTTTTAAGCATGTTTATTCTCAGGTATGAAAGAAATCTTCCGCTGTGCATTTGCTATTTTAAAGATATTACTTGGAGTCATTCATGGAATATTTCAAATGACGTTACATTCGAGTCATTGAGTTTAACATGATTATTATTAAGTCATTTATACAACAATGTAACCCAATACCACATGAGTGGTGTATGGGGGAGGTGAGATGTAGACAATCCTTCCCCTATCCGAGAATAAAGACAATTCATTTCTCCACCCAGAGTGAAAACACTCTCAAGAGTAGAGAAAGTCATCCATCTCTTTATTAAGTCATTTATAGTTTGGATATATTATGAAATGGTATGCGTTCCTGTCAACTTTCGATGAAATGAAAGTTTGTATTTTAACAATGAATGTAATGTTTGTAGAATGTATCATTTAGAGGTCAAATACCTCGCAATGAAATCATATGTTATTGTAATCATCCTTATGGATTAGGACGGGTTGCTTCATGTGGTATCAGAGCGGTGGTCTTAGCGAACCAGGTCTTGCATTAGTGTGTCTAACAGAAAGTCGTTAGGATACATTAGTGAGTCTGGACTTCGACCGTGTCTGCGTGTCAAAAGTTTTGCTTATCATTTCTTATCAGAAATTACATGTTTATCATTCTTAGTCTAGACATGTTTTACTGCATTGACTGCATGAATAGTGTATAGACAAAATTCATATCTTAGTGTATCTGATAATTCATATCTTAGCGTATCTGATAATTCATATCTTAGAGTATCTGTTACTGTAGACTTGCCTGACATATGCCGTAAATTCCTCCATAGTCTACGAAATCTTTAGTACTATACATATAGATATTCTATGTAGTTAGAATATCATCCAATATTCGAAAATCATTTCATATCAAAAAATCCTTTATTCACTCGTACGAAATGGAACTCGCCAATAGTTTAAGTTCCTCGGATTCCGACAGCTATTCCGATATGGATACTCACCTGAGTTCCGAAAGTAGCATAACCTGAATAGATCAACCAATTAGCCATCTTCAAATCTGGATGAATTGGGGATGAGTTCGTAGTCGACTTAATCAATGGAGACGAGAAGAAGTTGATCCCTTTCATCCACCACATTCCCCTGTTAGCGAAGAACCTGAAGCACTTACCGGCGAACCTGTTCGAAACACCATTTTCTCTCTCATTTCCAGAGTATCTCGCCACGACTATATCATAACTCAGATTCTAAACCTTATTCATTCGCTCATTCCTACCGACAATCATCCCGGAGTAATAAGTTAACGAGCTTCGTGCCCGAGTGGTAGCCTTGGAAAATATGGTGCAAAATGTACCAGCTTCAGCAACATCACCGGCACCAACAGTACCACCAACATCAATACCAGTACCACTAACAACCTAAGTTTCAACATCACACGCCTCAACATCTCATTATGTACCTCGAGCATAATCATCGTTCTACATGACATTCTACATCATTTATCTTCGTTCGACATGGCGATTATGTAATCTCTAATGTTTTAGAGATTATATATTCTTTTTCTAACGGTAAATCAAATGAGTTTAATATCATATTAACTCATTAAATCCATAATTACATCTGGAGAAAATATATGTGTACATATATTTTCATAAAAATTGTAATTGAAGATTCTTTTGTACAAACTGTTAATGACGAGAATATTTTAACGGGTAGGTAATACCCGAGAAATATTTAGATTTCACATTAATAAGTTACACTGTACATTCTTCCAATCTGATTCAACAGTCATCTACTATCCTACTTACATCCACAGATATACGTATCCGTTCACCGCAGAATAACCATTTTCATTCAATTTTATATTTGGATTTTGATCTATCAGAATCCAACAAGTGGCATAATGAAGAAAACATTTGGACAAAATAAAATTTGTTAGAAACAAACAAATTAACTATGAGAAATTCTGGTAAGAATCCACGCTAACAAAATCCTAGCTAACTGTTCCTAGCTAACTGTTAATTCCTTATTACATTTATTTATCGCAATTTATTTATCGCAATTTTAATTCTCGCAATTTTATTTATCATCATTTAATTTATGTTATTTATTTTACGCACTTTAAATATCGTCGAATAAATCGGGACACGTATACAATGTTTTGACATATCATATCGACGTCGTCTATATATATTATTTGGAATAACCGTAAGTCACTCTATACGCGGTAATACTCGAGTTAGCATATAAAGGGTCGAGTTTGATTCTAAAATAATATATACTTTGAGTTGTGATCGAGTCTGAGACCTGTATACAATGGGTCACGATACGTATTAATTAATTCGAATATTATATATTAAACTATATATGAATTATTGAACTACTAACTGTGGACTACTAACATTGGACAATTAAAATGAATTAAAATATTGATTATAACATATGAAACTAAACAATTCTTCAAGTTTGCCACTTGATTTCATCTTAAACCTCATTTGTATCTTGACGATTACAATCTGCGTTCAAACCCTTCATGATTCTTAAAACCTCTCAATTAAGAAATAATCGAGATGATGATCCAACCACATGTTATCCACAGTCATGCACCTGGGAAAACTTCCGGACCCCAAGTAGAAGTTTAACACGAATCTATGATCAATTGGCGTGTTATTACCGAAAATAACTTTACAATACCTCTCCAAAGTAGCCAATTTTGTCACAGCTCCAGCAAGTCAACTTCGACTTTTCAATCGTACTAGTCTTATTATAACCTTGATGTATACGATTGCCCTTTTGTCATCGTTACCGGGAACCGTTTATATCTCACCACATTAGCAGTAAACTTACCAACAACTTCATTGATCTTTGACTTTCCAAAAAATCATTATATTTATCAAAACCCTATCATATACTCATCCACATCTTATAACGAGAATTGCCATACTAATTACCGAGAATTAGCAATCAGTATTTTGAATCTCACAATGTTTCTACATCAACAGTTATATGTATACATATAACATTTATCTTTTAGAATTATGATCTTCCATTCTGAAATTCTGAAAAACACCCAGTCTACGAATCAATACTCTAAATGTTGAAAAAGGTAAATGAAGCAGCAGAAACTGTAGACAACCTTAAACGACCTTAACTGTCGGAAGTTTAATTATAAAGAATAGTATGTTGGCAATGCTCAAAAAAGTTTGAACTGGAAAACGGATTGAGGAAACTATGAAGAAGGCTGGGGGAAAATCACAAAGACTAAACCTGCCTTCAAAGAATCCAAATGATTCAGTATCTACTGAAGTCATTAATGAATACCTTTCTCCTGACTCTAAATCTTTACGGACAAATCTTCATCATCATCCATTGATATTAGAAATTCTAAAGATATCGGCGTATCTTTCATTATAAATATCCTCGATATTTCTGAAGATATTTTCATGACTATTCTTATCTAAAATCATTTATCTCTTCGTACTATCAGTGTTACATCATAAAGGAAACTATTTTAGTTTCTAAATTCCAAAAAAAAAAATCGAATTTAAAATATGAATGTTTTTGAAGTATTGTTGGGAACATAAGCATGAGTTAGTATTGTGACGACCCAGAGATTTTTGACCAAATTTAAACTTAATCTTAATATGAATTTGACATGATAAGCAAAGTCTGTAATATTGAGTCTCAAAATTTTTGAACTGTTTCATGAAATCAATTGACCTTCGACAGTTCTCGATGACTCACGATACGATTACTTAAATAGATATGCATATATTAAAATATATATATATATATATATATATATATATATATATATATATATATATATATATATATATATATATATATATATATATGTATGTATATGTATGTATGTATGTATGTATATGTATATAATGATATTAAATATTGTATATGGTAATTATTGGAATTATTTATGTAAAATAATAATAACATAAAATAATTATTATCTATATATATAAATAAAATATATAGAATATATAAATAGGGTTTCGAAGTTATTTAGTAAACGAATGTAACGCTCAATTGTCATTTGATTGAAAGTAAACGAGTTAAAAAGAAATTTATGTGATTTTAAAATAAACGGTTAGCCGAAAATGAGTTTTACAAACTATAGGCTTATTAAAATTGTATTTAGGAACTATTTCTTTAGTTTTAACACTTTTTATATTTTACCCAGAATCGAGAGGGACAGTTAATGTAATTTTTATTTAATAATTAATGACCGAATTTTATACCATAATGACTGAAATAAATAAAGATATTTACTCTAAAAATTTGGGATTTTTCCAAATACTTTTATCCGCTACTAATTAACAATGGATCACGAAACCCATTCCGCGATATAGTGTCGGTAGAATAATATCTTCCTGCTACTGTAGATAATTGAAACATTGATTGGCTTACTATTTCTTCTTGTATCCTTTCTCACAAATTGATTGTCGCATTAGAGTAAAATATTATTATATATTACTGTACCCTATTCGTCCGTGAATTGAATCACAACTTATTGAATTAAGAAGATTCTGTAATTTATATATTACAATCATCAACTGTATATATCCATTTGTAATTATCACTTTTCATATATTGTATGTGTGTTTGCAAGAATAACAATTAGTCAAAAACAAAAACCATCTTAAACTAGTTTCCCTTTCTCTCTTTATCTACTTCTTTTTCGGTGTAATTAGAAAACCATCTACTTCTTCTTCTTGATCATAACCAAACACCTCATCTTTCTCATATTCTCTGATCGATCAATCATCATGTTCATCAAACCGATCACATCACCTCCATGTAACCATCATTCAAAACACCAATCACTATTTCCTTGCTCAATTCTTCTACTAATCGAATCCATTTGTTTTTCTTTTATATTTTGATCAACCAACACTATTAATCATCATCGACTAACATGTTGCTGCTACATGTACTGTGTCTATTTCTACAACCCTTGAACCACTTTCCACCGACACCATAATCACCATCCAACCCTCGACCATCATATTAAACCACCATCCTCCATTCTCACTCCATCACCTCAAACTCACTTCACCTGCAAACTCAAAACTCACCACCACATGATCACTGTTACTCGACTGAAGATCTACTGCAGTCGTTGCTACTATCGATGAACAAAAACACCATGAAATATCATCGGATTGCTACTGCACCTTTTCTGTTCGACAAGATTGCTGCAGTTATTGTTTCTGTCTGAAACAACCCAGTCTTGTACACTTTTACTGTGCTACGATTTTATTTGGTTCGAAGAAACCCCAAACCCACCTTATCCGAATATCTACTGCTTTTATCCTCCTGTTCGATTAAAAAACAAACCCATATGAATATAGGCATCTTTTACGCAGGTTACTATTATATATCCTCAGTTCAATTATCAAAATGGTAATATATTATATAGGTGTTTTAATTTGGAACCAATCACCTCAAAGTTACAATTATTAATACTTGGTTTAAGCAACACTCGTTCCTTTCTGTCGATTTCAGAAACCCCACAAGTTTTTATTTTTTTGTCGACTGAATTCTTTTTGCAAACCTGGACACCAAAAATCGTTGGGCTCCAAAAGTCTAATCAGGCTTCCATTTATTTGGGTTGTTACCGGGCTTCAAATATAGCAAGCTGATGGGCCGAAATATGTATGGGCCGAATCCAAATAATGAAGTTGTTAACGTATAACAATGAGTGATATTTACACTAGAAATAAAAACTTAAATAATGATGATTGTGGATAGAAGATAAAGATGATGATGACCGATGGTATTATGATGATGTATGTTGAGTTATGATAATGGTTATGATGGTAGCGAAATGATAATGATGATAATTAGTATAAGATTATGATTATGATTAAGATAAATGGAATTGATGATGATTATTTTGATAATGATGATGGTTACGGATGATGATAACGAGGGTTAGATAATGAAGAAGAAAAATACAATCAGACAGGGGTTAAAAAATTTTAATCCGAGAATTTAATCAGAAAGATATAAGTAGTTCATTGGTTAGGTGTGTTGGTGTTAAGCGAGAGATCTTGGGTTCGAGCCTTGCTAGTGGCATTTTAATTTTTTTTTAAAGAAGAAGAAGAAGTAGAAACAGAAAGAACGAGCTACATATATATTTAGGTGACATTATTTCAGAAAAACTGAAATGGAGTAGTGGTTAAGGATGTTATCGGGTTAGCGGGACGTCGCGGGTTCAAAACCGGACTTGGGTATATTTTTTTTAGGACTACTTCTTTGAGGTAGTTTACTTATTACTCATTATTATTATTATTATTATTATTATTATTATTATTATTATTATTATTATTATTATTATTATTATTATTATTATTATTATTATTATTATTATTATTATTATTATTATTATTATTATTATTATTATTATTATTATTAATATCATTATTATTATCAAAATAAGTATTATTAGTATTAATATTAATATTATCATTATTAGTAAAATTATTATTATAATAGTTATTATAGTTATTATTATTACCAATATTATTATTATCATTTCTATTACTAAACATATTAAAATTTTCATTTTTAGTTAAGTTATTATTATTGCTATTATTATTAAAAGTATTATTAAAATTTTCATTTTTCTATCATTACTATTAAAGGTATCATTTTTTTTTTATAAAATTATCATTTAGATTATTAGTATTATTATTATTATTATTATTATTATTATTATTATTTTTATTTTTATCATAAAAGAATACAAATTGTTATTTATTACCAAATCAATAACTATATAAGAATTGTTTAATACATATCACATAACAACATTGATACTTTCATAATAAATACTAATTATTTATCTAAAGTATATAAAATAAATATAGCTAATTTAGTTATTAATGAAACTTACAAGTTACTAAAATAACAATTACTAATAATACATAAACTTGTTCGGTAATGATTATATGTTTTAATATAAATATACAAATGATATAGGTTCGTGAATTCAAGGCCAACCCTACCCTTGTCCAATGACGTCATTTGTATTTTTACTACAAAATACAGTATTGTGAGTTTCATTACTCCCTTTTTATGAAAGGACCCGTTCATATACATTATAAACGATTCACAATAGTTGATTACATTGCGAGGTATTTGACCTCTATATGATACATTTTACAAACATTGCATTCGTTTTTAAAAGACAATCTTTCTTTACATCGAAAATTGACAGGCATGCATACCATTTCATAATATCCACTATCCAACTATAAATTGATTTAATAATAATGTTTGATGAACTCAATGACTCGAATGCAACGTTCTTCGAAATATGCTATGAAAGACTCCAAGTAATATCTTTAAAATGAGCAAATGCACAGCAGAAGATTTCTTTAACACCTGAGAATAAACATGCTTTAAAGTGTCAACCAAAAGGTTGGTGAGTTCATTAGTTTATCATAATCATTTATTTCCATCATTTTAATAGACCACAAGAATTTCATTTCCAGTTCTCATAAATATACGTCCCATGCATAGAGACAAAAATAATCATTCATATGGTGAACACCTGGTAACCGACATTAACTAGATACATATACGAATATCCCCTATCATTCCGGGATCCTCCTTCGGACATGATATAAATTTCGAAATACTAAAGCATCCAGTACTTTGGATGGGGTTTGTTAGGCCCAATAGATCTATCTTTAGGATTCGCGTCAATTAGGGTGTCTGTTCCCTAATTCTTAGATTACCAGACTTTAATAAAAAGGGGCATATTCGATTTCGATAATTCAACCATAGAATGTAGTTTCAATTACTTGTGTCTATTTCGTAAAATATTTAAAAAGCGCATGTATTCTCAGTCCCAAAAATATATATTGCAAAAGCATTTAAAAAGGGAGCAAATGAAACTCACCATACTGTATTTCGTAGTAAAAATACATATAACATCATTGAACAAGTGCAAGGTTGGCCTCGGATTCACGAACGTATCAATATTGAGATTCAATATTGCAGGAAAGGTACGTGGACGCAACGGAAATGATAAACACTATATTGACCTCACGAGCATACCCATGAACCATACTCAATCACCTCCATAGCTATAACCCATAATTTACTTAATCCTATCCCACTCGAAAAACAATTTCGAAATCACTCGGATAGCACTCCGTCGTAATATTTTATGTATACTAATAATATCTTGAAATAATACGGAGTAAATATATATATGTAAATCGATTGAGAGAGTTTAGAGAAAAATATTTTCAAGTTTCTATGAAATAATGAAACCTATTGAATTCTATTTATAATAGATTTTTGAATTATTAAAGTGAATTTTTAAAGCATGAATTATTAAAGTGAATAATTAAAGTATGAATTATTAAAGTGAATTATTAAAGTATGAATTATTAAAGTGAATTATTAAAGTTAAAGTAAAGTAAAAATAAAGTAAAGGTAAAGTTTAAGTATAGTAAAAGTATAAAACTATGTACGTATAATACGCGTATAAATATATATAATATTAATTTAAATCGTTATATATATTTAATAAAATAAAATATAAATATCTTTATCTTTATCATACTAGTTAAGTAATGAGTTGTCAAAAGTGGCTATAGATATTTATAAAAGTTATATACGTTTTAATAATAAAGTTTTTTTTAAACTGAAAACGTTTTTGTACGTTTGAAACTAAATAGATCAATCGAGCCTTTATGAGATTCAATCTTCCACTATCCTTTGTCTAGTTCTCAATGATTGACAATTTGTTCTTATTTATAAATCACTTTACCATTTTCCGAATATTGGTAAAATAGAAAGATTTCTCAAATTAACGTGGGCCTTTCAACAGAGACTTGTAATCATAATTCAATATATCAGATAATTCAATCATTTGATCTTATCTTCTAATTCCATTGATAAACATTTTGAAACAGATACAATCATATAAAGTATTTAATCTAATATTTTGTTTACGTTTCAAGTTATAATATATATACACATATACATATATAATCATATTCGTTTAATGGTTAGTGAATCGTTGGAACTTGGTCGAGGTTGAATGAATGTATGAACATAGTTTAAAATTCTTGAAATTTAACTTAACAAATATTGCTTATCGTGTAGGAAACATATAAAGATTAAAGTTTAAATTTGGTTGGAAATTTCCGGATTGTCACTGTACCTACCCGTTAAAGAAATTTCGTCCCGAAATTTGAGTGGAAAGGTCGTGAATGATAATAAGTATGTTTTCATGATGCATACGGGCTGAAAATTAGAGTTTTATTATCAGCGAATAATTTGGATAAACAATCCATTTATATGAAGAGTACGAATGAAGCTAACATAGAAGAGTGAAATGAGTAAGTGTATATTCATCTTATCATTTGACGTAGATATGATTGATTCCAAAATTTCAAGGAATTTGAAGAAAATCTTCTTAATAAGATTTGACTCTCCGATAATCAAGGGAATTAGGATCCGCTTTAAATGCGATCGTCCATTTTAATTGTTCTGTCGGAGATTTTCTTATAAATTCACCTCCTTCGTTTCCTTACAACTCACACCTTCTGTTGATGCATTTTATGCAAGTCCCTAGACATCTACCCACGTCCATTGCAGGTACAACAGTTTACAGGCCACCATGATTGCTCGTTATTATACTATCCGTGTTTGTATGTGGTTACAGGAACTGCAGGAACGAGATTTAGATGTTTGACTATGTTAGACTTAGTCAGACGTACAAGTGAAGCCTCACTAGTATGGCTGACCGGCTCATACGCACGGTTGATGCTGAGTTAAGTCACAATTACAACCTAAATGAGAAGACACGAGTGAGTGATCACCCGTACGGCTGATGAAGCCAACTCGTATGTGTGATGAATGAATCGTATGGGTGAGTCAACAGCAGGGGTATATAAAGTCTTATGTTCTTCATTTTAGGTTAAGCCTCTCATTTGTTACACACACTCAGATCTAGTGAGCTCTTCCGATTCTCTCTCAGTCTAAATCACCCAGGTGGTGAATAATAACTCTAGGTGTTGATCTAATCACACTTGATTTAGTTGTGATTTGACTAAATTAATCAAAAAAAACTTAACCTATTCACTAGAGGGTTTGATTCACTTATTCCGCCATTGTGTGAGTTAAATCTGTTGATTTCTAAGTTCCTAGTCATGTTTATCACCTTCTATTCTTTCCCCCCCAACTCATATTTTAAAGTATTCATCAATATGCTCCATCCAGTTCTGATTCTCGATATACTTCTAACTTTCATATCGGTCATTCTTCTTTTTCATCTACCGCCGGAAGAATCTATTTACTTCTACTATACTCTTGGGTTTATAGTGTTTCTAGTTCTCCCGTGTCTTTATATTGCTATATGCATCGATATATATGGTTTATAATTTCTGGTTTATCGTTGGGCTTTATATGTTCCCTTATATTTTAAATTCTCTACTTCTGTCTTCTATAATCATTCACAGTTAATGCTCTCTTTTATTTGCTGCAATTTATACCCCAATTTCTATTTTGGAGTTTTGTCCTTTCGTTTCTTCTTCTTGCGATTAAGCACCACTTGTAATGGTCCAGAATTCACAGATATGAATTTCGGAATGAACATTGTTAATGTTCTAGGAAGGAAATTGTGATGGCACGATCTTGACTTGTCAAATTACTAGAATACCTTGGAAAAGGCCGAATCATCAAGAAATATTTTCTTGATATTTTAGAGGTTAAATAGAATACAAGAGTCGTATAACATGGCACATGATGATGTTATGATCTGTGAATCATCACCTTTCATTTAGAAACTCAGCATGACTTACTGTAATATAATCACGTTGATCAAGTGTCATTATATTATACTAATTCATGCTTCAGTTCCCAACACTACTTCAAAATATTCCTATTTTAAACTTGAATGTTCCAGAATTTAGAAACTAAAATAGTTTCTTTTATGATGTAATACAGATAGCGCGAAGAGGTAAATGATTTCAAATAAGAAAAATTAAGAAAATATCTTCAGAAATATGGAGGATATTTATAATGAAAGATATGATGATATTTTAGAATATCTAAGATCAGAGGATGATGAAGAATATTATTCACAAGGGTTTAGAGTCAGGAGTAAGGTATTTGATAATAATTTCAGTAGACACTGAATCATTTGGATTCTTTGAAGGCAGGTTTAGTCTTTGTGATTTGTCCATAGCCTCCTTCATTGTTTGCTTAATCTGTTTTCCAGTTCCAAACCTTCTTTTTTTCTAAGCTTTTTCAACACACTATCCTTTATTATCAAACTTTTGACTGTTAAGGTCGTTTACAGTTTTTTCTGCTTCATCAGCATTTTCCAAACTTCGGAGAACTAGTTCGCAGTTTAGGGTGTTTTTCAGAAACTTCACATTCAAAGTATATAAGTCTAGGAGATAGACGTTATATATACACCTATAACCGTTGGCAGAGACATGCTGCAAGATTTCAAAATACTAGTTGCTGATTCCCAGTAATTGGCATGACAATTCTTGTTACAAGATGCGGATGAGTAAATGATGGGGTTTTGATAAATATAATGACTTTTCGGAAAGTCAAAGATTAGTGAAGTTGTTGGTAAGTTTATTTTTAATGTGGTGAGACATAAAAGGTTCTCCGGTAACGATGACGAAAGCGCAACGTCTATATCAAGGTTATAATAAGACTGTTTCAACTGAAAAGTCGAAGTTGACTTGCTAAAGCTGTGACAAAACTGACTAATTTGAAAAGGAATCGCAAAGTTATTTTTGCTAATAAATGCCAAAGGGTCTGACACGGATACGTGTTAAATTATGACTCTGGTTTCGAGAGCTTTTCAGATGCAAGACTGTGGTTAATATGTGGTTGGATCATCATCTCGATTGTTCATTATTTGAAGTGTCTTCATGAATTTCGAAGGGTTTTGAACACAGATTGTAATCGTTAATATACATATGATGTTCTAACACAGTTTTGAAGTCAAAGTATAGCTTGTGAAAGATGTAAGGATCTAAGAGTGATAATTTCGGTCATATCTCAAATTGAATTCTGAGATTTCAAAATCAGAATATGTAATTAAATTTTGAATGAGTATGGTTGTTTTGATTTCTATAAAAGAATATATATTGTTTGAGAAAATAGTGAGTATAGTTGATGATTGCTGAATCAGATTCGAAGAATGTAACATATTAATTGTGAATTTATATATCTCTCGGGTATTACCTACCCGTTAAAAAAAATATTTCACAATTAATATTTTGTACAAAAGAATTTTTATTACAGTTTTTTTTGAAAATATATATATATATATATATGTATATTTTCTTCAGATGTAACATCGAGTTAATCAGTTAATATTAAATTAAACTCATTTAATTTACGGTTGAAACTAGAATTGAATAATCTCTTAAAGGCTTTAGAGATTACATAAGTATTACTTCAATAATATTGAAATTATGAATCAATACTTCGTTATTTGTTGGGGCATGATATTGGTTTTCATTAAATTCTTGTGAACTTCGCAAAGTACGAATGATGTTATCTGAAAAGTTTCAAGTACATTGATGACGAAAGTGTAAAATCAACATATATTTGAATAATACACTTGATTTATTATGAATTGGAATTTATTGAATTGAGACAGAGGTTGTAGTTAATGATAGTTAAGTTGCGGACAAAGGACGTGCATTATTGCATATTAGTAATATGAATTAACCGAGTAGTTAAGATTCACACATAATAGCTTAGTACGGAAAGATTTATTATGGCTTAAAGATTTATATATAAGATATACATATAAATCCTTTAGTGGAAATGAGTTAATTCTTCATAACTCGTTGATACAATATACTCGTTGTTGATTCATAATGATGTCCGCGGTGATTCTTGAACTGACGGAGCTTGTAAGGTTATAGGTGCTGCTAATGCTGATGCTGACAACACTGACGATGCTGGTAATGCTGGCGGTACTGTTGATGCTGTTGGTAAAACAAGTCTAGTTTGTAAATCGTGCACCATTTTGGTCAGGGTTTCTTTTATCATTTCGGTCCACTCATCTGATTTATGGTTAGATCTAGAATAAGTAATCTCTAAAATTTTAGAGATTACATAATCACCGTAAAATATTTCTCAGATGAAGTCATGAATTAATACTTCATCGTTTGTTGTTGTTGGTCTTCCATGTTATTTATAGGACGTATGACCTTGATGCTCGTGGGATAGATTGTGGAGTTGAGGTTTACGACGCGATTGTGGTTGGAGGTGGTAATGGTACTGTTGGCGTTGATGATGGTGGTACTGGTTATACCGCTGATGCTGCTGCTGGTGTTTGTAATCTCTGCACCATATTCTCCAAAGCCACTACCCGAGCGCGAAGCTCGTTGACTTCTTCTATTACACCGGGGTGATTGTCGGTTCGGACAAGCGGATAAATAAAATCTAAAATTTGATGTAATATATAATCGTGACGAGATACTCTGGAAATGAGCGAGAAAATGGTGTTTTGGACAGGTTCGCCGGTAAGTGCTTCAGGTTCTTCGTCAAGAGGGCAATTTGGTGGATGGAAAGGATCACCTTCTTCTTGTCTCCAATGATTGAGGAGGCTACGAACCCATCCCCAATTCATCCAGAATAGGTGATGACTGATTGGTTGATCTATTCCGGTCACACTGCTTTCGGAGCTTGAATAGGATTCCATTTCGGAATCTGAGTGACTTGAACTGATGACGAATTCCATTTTGTAAGATTGGATAAAGGATTTTTTTTTCGATATGAAATGATTTTGGCTAACGGATGGTATTCTAATTACATAGAATATATATATATATATATATATATATATATATATATATATATATATATATATATATATATATATATATATATATATATATATATATATATATCAAAAGATTTCTTAGATTACGGAGGACTTTGCGGGATATGTCAGGCAAAGTTTAAAGTAAAAGATACGATAAGATATGATTTAGCAGATATGCTAAGATATGAATTTTTGTCTATACACTATTCATGCAATCAATGCAGCAAGACGTGTCTTAGACTAAAAGTGATAAGCAGGTAATTTCCTGAGGATGATAAGTAGTTAATTTTCGACACAAAATTATAAGTAAAACTTTTGACATGCAGACACGGTCGAAGTCCAGACTCACTAATGCATCCTATCGACTTATCAGTTAGACACACAAATGCAGACCTGATTCGCTAAGACCACCGCTCTGATACCAACTGAAAGGACCCGTTCATATACATTGTAAACGATTCACAATAGTTGATTACATTGCGAGGTATTTGACCTCTATATGATACATTTTACAAACATTGCATTCGTTTTTAAAAGACAATCTTTCTTTACATCGAAAATTGACAAGCATGCATACCATTTCATAATATCCACTATCCAACTATAAATTGATTTAATAATAATCTTTGATGAACTCAATGACTCGAATGCAACGTTCTTCGAAATATGCTTTGAAAGACTCCAAGTAATATCTTTAAAATGAGCAAATGCACAGCAGAAGATTTCTTTAACACCTGAGAATAAACATGCTTTAAAGTGTCAACCAAAAGGTTGGTGAGTTCATTAGTTTATCATAATCATTTATTTCCATCATTTTAATAGACCACAAGAATTTCATTTCCAGTTCTCATAAATATACGTCCCATGCATAGAGACAAAAATAATCATTCATATGGTGAACACCTGGTAACCGACATTAACTAGATACATATACGAATATCCCCTATCATTCCGGGATCCTCCTTCGGACATGATATAAATTTCGAAGTACTAAAGCATCCAGTACTTTGGATGGGGTTTGTTAGGCCCAATAGATCTATCTTTAGGATTCGCGTCAATTAGGGTGTCTGTTCCCTAATTCTTAGATTACCAGACTTTAATAAAAAGGGGCATATTCGATTTCGATAATTCAACCATAGAATGTAGTTTCAATTACTTGTGTCTATTTCGTAAAATATTTAAAAAGCGCATGTATTCTCAGTCCCAAAAATATATATTGCAAAAGCATTTAAAAAGGGAGCAAATGAAACTCACCATACTGTATTTCGTAGTAAAAATACATATAACATCATTGAACAAGTGCAAGGTTGGCCTCGGATTCACGAACGTATCAATATTAAGATTCAATATTGCAGGAAAGGTACGTGGACGCAACGGAAATGATAAACACTATATTGACCTCACGAGCATACCCATGAACCATACTCAATCACCTCCATAGCTATAACCCATAATTTACTTAATCCTATCCCACTCGAAAAACAATTTCGAAATCACTCGGACAGCACTCCGTCGTAATATTTTATGTATACTAATAATATCTTGAAATAATACGGAGTAAATATATATATGTAAATCGATTGAGAGAGTTTAGAGAAAAATATTTTCAAGTTTCTATGAAATAATGAAACCTATTGAATTCTATTTATAATAGATTTTTGAATTATTAAAGTGAATTATTAAAGCATGAATTATTAAAGTGAATTATTAAAGTATGAATTATTAAAATGAATTATTAAAGTATGAATTATTAAAGTATGAATTATTAAAGTGAATTATTAAAGTTAAAGTAAAGTAAAAATAAAGTAAAGGTAAAGTTTAAGTATAGTAAAAGTATAAAACTATGTACGTATAATATGCGTATAAATATATATAATATTAATTTAAATCGTTATATATATTTAATAAAATAAAATATAAATATCTTTATCTTTATCATACTAGTTAAGTAATGAGTTGTCAAAAGTGGTTCTAGATATTTATAAAAGTTATATACGTTTTAATAATAAAGTTCTTTTTAAACTGAAAACGTTTTTGTACGTTTGAAACTAAATAGATCAATCGAGTCTTTATGAGATTCAATCTTCCACTATCCTTTGTCTAGTTCTCAATGATTGACAATTTGTTCTTATTTATAAATCACTTTACCATTTTCTAAATATTGTTAAAATAGAAAGATTTCTCAAATTAACGTGGGCCTTTCAACAGAGACTTGTAATCATAATTCAATATATCTGATAATTCAATCATTTGATCTTATCTTCTAATTCCATTGATAAACATTTTGAAACAGATACAATCATATAAAGTATTTAATCTAATATTTTATTTACATTTCAAGTTATAATATATATACACATATACATATATAATCATATTCGTTTAATGGTTCGTGAATCGTTGGAACTTGGTCGAGGTTGAATGAATGTATGAACATAGTTTAAAATTCTTGAAATTTAACTTAACAAATATTTCTTATCGTGTCGGAAACATATAAAGATTAAAGTTTAAATTTGGTTGGAAATTTCCGGGTTGTCACATTTTAAATGCTTTTGCAATATATATTTTTGGGACTGAGAATACATTCACTGTTTTATAAATGTTTGACGAAATAGACACAAGTAATCGAAACTACATTATATGGTTGAATGATCGAAATCAAATATGCCCCTTTTAGTCTGGTAATGTAAGAATTAGGGTACAGACACCCTAATTGACGCGAATCCTAAAGATAGATCTATCGGGCTCAACGATGAAAGGACCTGTTCATATACAATATAAACGATTCACAATAGTTGATTACATCACGAGGTATTTGACCTCTATATGATATATTTTACAAACATTGCATTCGTTTTTAAAAGACAAACTTTCTTTTCATCGAAAGTTGACAGCATGCATACCATTTCGTAATACATCCAACTATAATTGACTTAATAATAATCTTGATGAACTCAACGACTCGAATGCAACGTCTTTCGAAATATGCATTGAATGACTCCAAGTAATATCCTTAAAATGAACTAATGCACATCGGAAGATTTCTTTAATACTTGAGAATAAACATGCTTTAAAGTGTCAATCAAAAGGTTGGTGAGTTCATTAGTTTATCATAATCGATCATTTCCATAATTTTAATAGACCACAAGTTTTTCATTTCCATTTCTCATAAATATACGCCCCATACATAGAGACAAAAATAATCATTCATATGGATTGAACACCTGATAATCGACATTTACAAGATGCATATAGAATATCCCCATCATTCCGGGACTCCCTTCGGACATGATAAATTTCGAAGTACTAAAGCATCCGCAACAACGGATGGGGTTTGTTAGGCCCATAGATCTATCTTTAGGATTCGCGTCAATTAGGGGTATTGTTCCCTAATTCTTAGGCTACCAAGCTTAAAAGAGGCATATTCGATTCGATAATCTAACATAGAATGTAGTTTCGATTACTTGTGTCTATTTCGTAAAACATTTATAAAAACAGCGCATGTATTCTCAGTCCCAAAAATATATATTGCAAAAGCATTTAATAAGGGAGCAAATGAAACTCACAATACGATATTTTGTAGTAAAAATATGCATACGACGATACTGAACAATGCAAGGTTGGCCTCGGATTCACGAACCTATATCATTTTTATATATATTAATACATGTAATCGTAATTGAACAATTTTACATATAATAACTTATTCTATATATATTATATATATATATATATATATATATATATATATATATATATATATATATATATATATATATATATATATATATATATATATATATATATAATTTTTGTATATACATTTATAATGACTAATATTTATATAGTTATATTAATATATATTTGGTTAGTATTATATTAAAATACTTAGTTTGTTATATATAATATTTATATATAAAAATGTTAATATGATTAATAAATACTTATATGTAATATTACTAAAAGTATATTTTTATATACAAAATATTTATTTGGTAACATAATATCAATAATAGTAATAAAAGTTGTTTTTGATTATAATGATAATATACTACTAATAATAATAACTACAGAAATAATGATTTTACTAGTAATAATAATACTAATATTTATAATAACAATAAAAATAATAATAATAATAATAATAATAATAATAATAATAATAATAATAATAATAATCATAATAATAATAATAATAAATAGAAATAAAATTACTACCTCAATGAAATAGCTCTTAAAAAAATGCCCAAGTACGGGTTTGAACCCGCGACGTCCCGCTAACCAGATAACAACCTAAACCATTATGCTACACTTCCATTTCTATTTTATTCATAGCCTGAATCAGTTTATCTTAATACATCTATATGTTTCTTCTTCATCTTCTTTTTCTAAAAAAAATGTCACAATCGAGGCTCGAACTCGCGACCTCTCGCTTAACAACTAAACACTCAACCAACTAACTGTTTGATACTTTCATGAAATATTTCGAGTTATTTAACTCATATAGAAAACTGTTTAACCTCTTCGTATTACCATCAACATCATCAAACTATCATCATCATCATCCTTTTATTCACGTATCATCATACATTAATATTTTTATCATCATCAACACCCATGATCATCATCACTTATCTACCCTTATTTCCTGGCCCATTTTCATTTCGTCCCAACAAAAAAAAATGGGTCTCGGCCCACTAATAACTAATCAATGTTACAAGTCCAATAAAGGTTAAATGACCCAATCGTGGCCCGATCCAAGATTGTATTTAAATTAAGGAAGCTGGTGCATATTGTTCATGGATTTGGAACCAAAGGTATATGTCATTATCCTCTTTTGTATCATCATGTATTATCATTAAAGATTATCATGGCCATCATCATAGAATTATCACTCAACAGTACGTATAACATTATTTTTCCTAGAATTATCTCGCCATTTACCATCATAGTCTTTCATTCGTTTACACAAGGATCGTACAGCAATGGCTGCTTACAGTAGACAAAGAATGGCAGCAGCTTAAGCACGATCTGATGCAGCAAGAACTTGATCAAGTGGGTTTGTTTCAATAAAAGTGGTGTGGTTTTCTCGACATATAAACATAAACGGGCTGCAATAGCAACGGGAATTAAAACAGTCACAGTTGATGGTGGATTTTGGATTTGTTCTTGAGCAGAAACAGTAGTAACAGTCATGATAGTAGCAGAGTTTATGGTGATAATTCTTGGTGATACTTCTCGAACGTAAAACAAAATAATAGCAGCAAGTTTGATTGGTTTTTGGCAGTTGAAATAGTAGCGAGGAACAGCAGCAAAAGCTGCTGTTTTGGCGGTTGTTTGGAGCAGGAATACACTGCAATGATCGTGAGTGTGGTGGTTTGTGGTGAGGTGGTGGCAACGGTTGAATAGAAACAGAAAAGAAGAAAATGCAGCAGTCACCAACAGCGGACTTTGGTCGTTGATTGATGACGAGAATAGCGGTAGTAGTTTAACATGATTGTGGTTTGGTTGTAGTGTTGATAATTGGCCGGTGATTGAAGATGACATGGAAGTAATAGAAGAATGAGATGGGTTGTGAATTGATATGGTTATACGGGTGTGTGTGTGTGTGTATATATATATATATATATATATATATATATATATATATATATATATATATATATATATAAAGTTAATCTAATACTAATAATAATATAATATTACTTATATGTTTCAAGTTGGAAGAATGAGAACGTGCATTGAATGATTATGATACGATAAAGTAGAAACAATTCAAAGTGGTTATCTCAATTATTTGTGGTGGTGATACATGTATCTCAAAGTATATATAAATATGTATATTATATATTTAGTGATAGTGGCAAGAATCAATCAACCTGATTTGTGATAGAAAGTTAGATTAGCATATTGCTTTTGAAATTTCATATGTCGACATATATCACAAGTGTAATAGGAAGGGAGAAAAATGAAATAAAGTTGACATTGATAGGAAACGAATTATAATTATTTGTCTAGATAATTTATATTTAATTAATATTAATAATTAATTAATATATTAATAATAATAATAATACAGTTTAATATTATTAATAATAATAAAAAATTTAATAATAATAATACTAATAATAGTATTAATAAAAGTAGTAATAGTAATACTAATACTATTAGTAATACAAATATTGATATTAATATTAATAATAATAATGGAAATAGTAATAATAATAATAATAATATTGTTAATACAACAATTATATTTTAATTTGTAATTATTTACATATAAATAAATATTATAAATTTCTACATATAATATATATAAATTATTACAATATTCATAATTGTGTGTAGAAATTATAAGTTAAAACTGGTTAGATATCAATCAAAGCGACACATGAGTATTACAATTATTTAATACTTATTTTCAATATATTATATATATATATATATATATATATATATATATATACACACACACATTTATTTACAATTAATTATTCGTGAATCGTCGGGAATCGTCGAAGGTTAAATGAAATTATGAAAACAGTTCAAAAAAATAAAAAATTTGAGACTTAGTTTAATAGACTTCGCTTATCGTGTCGAAATCATATATAGATTAAGTTTAAATTTGGTCGAAAATTTCCGGGTCGTCACAGTACCTACCCGTTAAAGAAATTTCGTCCTAAAATTTGATCGAGGTGGTCATGGCTAAGAATACGAATGTTTTCATGACGAATATGTGTTGATAAATAGAGTTTTATTACCATAGAGTAATATGGAAAAAATAATAATTCGATTACTCGAAGCGTACGAGTAAAGCTATCACAAAAGAGTGAATCTAGAAAATAAAGCTCGTTTTAACTTTTGACGTTATCTTGGTTGAATTTAGAAAATAAGGTGCATCTAATCTTTTGAAATTATCTTGGTTGAATTTTCGGAATTCAAGGGATTAAGGAAATCTTCGAAATCTAAATAAGATCCGAGTCTTCGGAATTTAAGGAAATTAGGATCTTTTTAATTAAATGTGGTCATCTGTCTTGATTGCTACGTCTGATATTTTCATTATAAATTAAACCCTTTCATTCCATTATTTTCATCACTCCTATACTTTCTTTCTTAATTCTTACTTCTAAAAGGTTGTGAAAATGCTTCATCCAGTTCTAATCCTTGATATTTTCCTAATTATCATTTCTGTCATCCTTCTTTTTAATCTTCTACCAGAAGAATCTGTTTACTTCTACTATTACATTGGGGTGATACTATTCTTAATTCTACCGTGTCTTTATATTGCTATTCGTATTAATATCCACAGTTTGTAACCTCCGTGTTGTTATTGGACTTTATATTTTCTCTTATATTTTGGAGCTCTTTGCCTTTTTATTTTCTTCTCGACCTATAGTAAAGCCAGTAATGGTCCAGAATTCGTAGATATAGAGTTTCGAATGATCATAACGTTCTAAGCAAGAAGGAACATAATAGCACGATTTGATTTGTTAAATTACCAGAAATACGGAAAAGATCGAATCATCAAGAGAATTATTTTCTTGATATTTTTAGAGGTTAAGTATAATGAAAGAGTTATGTAACATGACACATGATGATGATATGATCTGTGAATCATCATGTTTCATTAGAACTTCCAGCATGACTTACTGTAATATAATCACGTTGGCCAAGTGTCATTATATTATACTAACTCATGCTCAAATTCTTAACACTTCTCCAGAATTCATTCGTAATTATACTGAGGTTTTATAGAAGTTTCCAATATAATGTAATACAAATAGCACAAAGAGGTATATAATTTCGGATGAGAATATTTATGAAAATATCTTCAGAAGTATCGAAGATATTTATGATGATATTTTGGAATTTCTAAGTTCGAAAGATGATGATGAAAAATTTTCCGCAAGATTTTAACATGACCTAGGAGTAAGATATTTTCTAAAGATTTCATCGGATCCCGAATTACCTGGATTCTTTGAATATAAGGTTTGGTCCTTGTATTTGTCCTTAGTTTCCTTCGTGGTTAGCTCAATCCGTTTTTCAGTACCAAATTTTCGATCGAGCGTTCCATCTACAACATGCTGCTTCGTCATTATTTTCAAAGTTATCGGAACTGGATCATGTGACGACCCGGAAATTTTCGATCAAATTTAAACTTAATCTTATAATAATTCCGACATGATAATCAAAGTCTGTATTGTAGAATCTCGAAAGTTCTTAAGCAGTTTACATGAATTTCGTTAACCTTTGACCATGCTTGATGATTCACGAACCTTATAATTGTAAATGTATATATAATAATTATATATGTAAACAATCATATATAATAAATTAAATATATTAATGAACTGATATATGATACAGTTATTATGAAAGATAACCTAAAATAACTAAAACTTGTTATTTTAATATATAGGGTAAATTGAATATAAAGGATTTCGAATATAAATGGTCAACGTTAAAAAAGTATTAAATGTACGATGTTATACTTTGAATCTATTTATTTTAATAATTAATATTGATCTAAGTAAAACAACTTGATGTTTAAAACCTAATCATATATATAGTAATGTGAATATATATATATATATATATATATATATATATATATATATATATATATATATATATATATATATATATATATATATATATATATATATATATATATATATATATATATATATATTCTATACATAATTATTACTATATATATTGTTAAAATATATAAATATTAAATATATTATATGTATTACGTAAGCATTTAACATTATAAAATTAATAGTATATAGATGTAAAAATCGATACATTTGAATTGTTACATTGTTATTAATAATATTATTTTAAACAGTATATATAGTTAAGAAAATTGTTACATATTATTATTAATATTATCATTAATATCAATATAATTAGTATTACTATTATAATTGTTATAAATTTCACTAAAATTATTATTTCCATGACTTATTATTATTATTACTCATATTATTATTATTAGTAATTATTAATATTATTATTATTATTATTAGAATTAATATTAATATTATTATAATTATTAATATCATTCATATAAAATCGTACGTACAGATTTGGATTCAGAAATCGTTTCACGTAGCAATCAACTGTAGTTCATTTTTGTTTTGGT
The DNA here is from genome assembly GCF_046630445.1 of Rutidosis leptorrhynchoides. Classification (NCBI taxonomy): domain Eukaryota; kingdom Viridiplantae; phylum Streptophyta; class Magnoliopsida; order Asterales; family Asteraceae; genus Rutidosis; species Rutidosis leptorrhynchoides. Next base: position 263,690,904 of record NC_092333.1, on the reverse strand, counting down.
CTCAAATTTGTTACACATCCATGTCAAATGGTACGAACCCTTTCCTTTCACAAATTGCTTTATATTTTTTTAGTTATTTTATATTCCTGAGTAGGAATTCTGTCGATTCTGTTTGATTATAAAGGCATCAATTAATCGAGCATTATGGCTACTTCACCCATACAAATACTTCCATTATCAATTATACAAATTACTTATCTCTGTTTTTATTTTTATGCTTTTTTAAACAATTTTGATGCCGACACCCTGTTCTTGTCAAATTTTGTCCAAGTCTCAAAACTAAATGAATTTTCAAAATTGATAAATGCAGATAGGTTAGGATTCATATATTCAAACTATCTGAAAATTCTTAGCTTTCAATCCTTTCAAACGATTATGAATTTTAGAGTCAAAGGTTTATGAACAAAAAGTCAAACGTATGTTCATCGAGCAAATTGAAGTTTTTGAGATCGTTTCTGTGGAAATTGATGATTCATAGAGCTTCTATGAATCATTTACAACATAATTTATTTTGTAACTATAGTTTAAAACAGCCTTAAAATCCAAAAGCGAATTTAAGTTCATTTTTTTTAACGGGTTACGGCTACTGATGTGGCTAATAAAATTTTTTTTCTCTTTCTGTTGCTGTTAATTTCAATCACTTAAATGAATTGTTTCTGTTGTGTTTATAACTCCTAAAACTAAATTATTAATTCACTAATTTAATTAGTGTTGAATTCTGTTGAATTAGACGGAGATGATGATGAAACAGAAAAATAAATAGATTAAAAATATTTAGGATCTGTTTTAATTTAGAAAAATGAGCTAGACTGGATGGTTAGGGTGTTGTCAGGCGTGCGAGAGGTCACGGGTTCGAACCCGGTATGGAGCAATTCTTTTTACAGCAGTTTCTTTTTAAAAGGGTATAAAGCTTTTATTTTTATTTCTATTATTAATATTACTATTATTATTATTATTATTAGTTATTATTGTTATTATTATAATTATTATTGTTATTGTTATTATTATTATTATTAGTGGTACTATTATTAAGTATTGATATTATTATTATTATTATTATTATTATTATTATTATTATTATTATTATTATTATTATTATTATTATTATTATTATTATTATTATTATTATGTATTATGAATATCATAATTATTACTAGTATCACCATTAGTATTATTATTATTGTTATTATTATTATTATTATTATTATTATTATTATTATTATTATTATTATTATTATTATTATTATTATTAGTATTAATATTATAGTTATTAACATTATTATTATTAATATAAGTATTATGATAAAATTCTCATGTAATATGATTATAAATACAGGTATGAGAATTATTATTATTATCACTAATAGTTGTATTTTTGTTATTATTATAATTATGATTAGGATTATTATTATTATTATCATTATTATGAAAATAATATAAGTTATCATTAATCTTATTAATATTAGTATTAGTAACACTTTTGTAACTATTAGTATTATTATGTTTATTATTAAACAAATGTATCAATAATAACAATATCATTATTTTTATTAGTATTATCATTTTTAATAAAGTTATTATTATTATTATTATTAGTAAATCATTAATATCATAACTATCTTAAACAGTAAAATTAATATTTTTTACAAGTACTATTATTGATATCATTGTTACTATCACTAATAGGGTTATTATAAACATATGTATATTATTAATGTTATTATCATTATTTTTACTAATATTAACTTAGTATAATAAAACTACTGTTTTGATAAACAAACTAAATACATACATAAATATACATATTTAACACATGTAACATAACAAAATTTAATATCTTTATATACAAAACGAACGTATAAAACATATATATATATATATATATATATATATATATATATATATATATATATATATATATATATATATATATATATATATATATATATATATAATATTAACATAAAAATAATATAACTAATACATTTATATATATATATATGTGTGTTCAATTACAACTATGAATATTAATAATTAAACAAATGATATAGGTTCGTGAATCTGAGGCCAACCCTGCATTGTTCAGTTTCGTCATATGCATTTTTACTACAAAATACAATATAGTGAGTTCATTTGATTCCCTTTTACTCCTTACATTTTTGGGACAGAGAATACATGCGCTGTTTTTATAACTATTTTCTAAATGCTTTTGAGATATATTTTTGAACTGAGAATACATGAACTGCTTTTATAAATGATTGACGAAATAGACACAAATATTCAAAACTACATTCTATTATAGAGTTATTTGGATTCAAAGGTTCGATTTAGTAGTTAACGGAGAGATGATTTTGCATTACGTACGCATTAGCTCCCGTTTTAACTACCATCGGCGGGATGATTTTGCATTGCACGCACGCACTAGCCCCCGATGTATTGTATTGTATTATAGTCGACTTTGTAGTTGGTAACGGAGGGATGATTTTGCATTGCTTACGCATTAGCCCCCATTTCAGCTACCCTCGGAGGGATGATTTTGCATTGCGTACGCATTAGCCCCCTTTGTTAGAATTATATTGTATTAACTACCACGGTGAGATGATTTTGTCATTGCACTACGCATTAGCTACCGTTGGTGAGTTGTTTGAAAGGTTCTGGTGTTCTTCATATGAATGATTTTACAGTAGGAATAGACCTGCACAGATTGTTTTCTAATTATGAGTATCTTATGGTCTATTATATTATTGAAAATGAGTGATTATGAAAAACTAATGAACTCACCAACCTTTTGATTGACACTTGAAAGCATGTTTATTCTCAGGTATGAAAGAAATCTTCCGCTGTGCATTTGCTCATCTTAGAGACATTACTTGGAGTCATTCATGACATATTTCAAAAAGACGTTGCATTCGCGTCATTGAGTTCATCAAGAATATTATCAAGTTATTTATAGTTTAGATATATTATGAAATGGTATGCATGCCTATCAACTTTTGATGAAAAGAAAGTTTGTCCTTTAAAAACGAATGCAATGTTTGTAAAATGTATCATATAAAGGTCAAGTACCTCACGATGTAACCAAATGTAATGTATTCGTCCAGGTAGATTAGGACGGGTCGTTATAGGTGGTATCAAAGCGGTGGTCTTAGTGAACCAGGTCTTGTATTAGTGTGTCTAACTAGTAGTTGTTAGGATGCATTAATGAGTCTGGACTTCGACCGTGTCTGCATGTCAAAAGTTTTGCTTATCATTTCTAGTCGGAAATTACCTGCTTATCATTCTTAGTCTAGACACATCTTACTGTATTGATTGCATGAATAGTGTATAGACAAATTCATATCTTAGCGTATCTGCTAATCCATATCTTAGCGTATCTGTTACTGTACACTTTATCTGACACGTTCCTGTAATTCCCTCCGTAATCTACGGGAACTTTTGTACTATGTATAGGTATTCTATGTAATTAGAATATCATCCAATATCTGAAAATCATTTTATATTGAAAAACCCTTTACTCAATCGTACGAAATAGAACTCGCCAGTAGTTCAAGTCCCTCGAATTTTGACAGCTATTCTGACATGGATGTTCACCTAAACTCCGGAAGCAGCGTCACCAGAATGAATCAACCAATCAGCCATCCCCATTTCATCTTATGGGTTCGTAGATGACTTAACCGATGGAGACGCGAAGAAGGAGATCCTTTCCATCCAACACATTCCCCTCTTGGCGAAGAATTTGAAGCATTTACCGGCGAACCCATTCGAAACACCATTTCCACACTCATTTCCAGAGTATCTCGCCATGATTATATTCTATCTAAAATTCTAAACCTTATTCATCCACACGTTCCGACTGACAATCATCCTGGAGTAATACAAGAAGTCAACGATCTTCGTGCTCGAGTAATAGTTTTGGAAAATATGGTGCAAACCTTACCACCTTCAGCAACATCACCGACATCAACAGGACCACCAGCAAAAGCACCCGTACCATCAACAACACACGCCTCAGCATCCCATTATGTACCTCGAGTATAATCATCATTCTACATATCGTTCTACATCATTTGTCTTCGTACGACATGACGATTATGTAATCTCTAATGTTCTAGAGATTATATATTCTTGTACTAACGATAAATCAAATGAGATTAATATCATGTTAACTCATTAAATCCATGATTACATCTGAAGAAAATATATATATATATATGTTTCCATAAAGATTGTAATTAAAAATTCTTTTGTACAAACTGTTAATGGTGAAAATATTTTAACGGGTAGGTAATACTCGAGGAATATTTCAATTTCACATTAATAAGTACACTGTACATTCTTTCAAATCTAATTCAACAGTCATTTACTATCCTATCTATAACCACCAATATACGTATTCGTTCATCGCAAAATAACCATTTTTATTCAATTTCATATTTGTATTTTGACCTATCAGTTTCCAACAAGTGACATAATGAAGAAAACATTAGGCAAAATAAAATTTGTTAGAAACAAACAAATTAACTATGAGAAAAATTTTGTTAAGAATCCACGCTAACTGTTCCGAGCTAACTGTTCCTAGCTAACTGTTCCTAGCTAACTGATTACATTTTATTTATCGAAATTTATTTATCGCAACTTATATTCTCGCAATTTTATTTATCGTCATTTAATTTCTGTTATTTATTTTACGCACTTTAAATATCGGGACACGTATACAAGGTTTTGACATATCATATCGATGCATCTATATATATTATTTGGAATAACCATAGACACTCTATATGCAGTAATGATCGAGTTAGCTGTACAGGGTTGAGGTTGATACTATAATAATATATATACTTTGACTTGTGATATGTACACGGGTCACGATACGTACTAATTAATTTGAATATTATATATTAAGCTATATATGAATTATTGGATTGTTAACTGTGGACTATCAACTGTGGACTACTAACATTGGACAATTAAAATGAATTAAAATATTGATTATAACATATGAAACTAAACATTTCTTCAAGTTTGACACTTGATTTCATCTTAAACCTCATTTTTATCTTGACGATTACAATCCGCGTTCAAACCTTTCATGATTCTTGAAAACACCTCAATCGAGAGGATGAACCAACCACACTTCATCTACGGAAGGAAAGATTGATGCATATAGTTATGCACCAGAAAAACACTCAGAATCTGAGTAAACGTTTAACGTGTATCTGTGCTAGCTCCTTTGGCGTTGTTATTATTGAAAATAGCCGTACAATCCCTTTCTAAATTAGCCAAATTTGTCACAGCTCCAACAAGACAACTTCGATTTTTCATCCAGAGTAACCTTATTATAACCTTGATATATACGTTGCCCTATATATCATTGTTACCGGAGAACCTTTTATATTCCACCATATTAGCAGTAAACATACCAGCAACTTCAGTATACTCTGGCGTAAGACTCTCCAACAATTCATTACATATTCATTAAAACTCTATCATGTGCTCATCCACATTTTGTAACAATAATTGTCATAACGAATACCGGAAATCTTCAATCATTATTTTGAATCTCGTAGCATTTCTACATCAACATTTATATGTATACATATAACATTTATCTCCTAGAATTACGATCTTCATTCTGAACTTCTGAAAAAACACCCAGTCTGCGAATCAATACTCTAAATTTTGAGAAAACTGAATGAGGCAGCCGAAACTGTAGACAACCGTAAATGACCTAACCGTCGAAAGTTTGATGATAAAGAATAGTATGTTAGCAATGCTTAGAAAAGTTTGGAACTGAAAAATGGATTGAGAAAATCATGAAGGAATACGTGAACAAAATCACAAAGACTAAACCTGCCTCCAAAGAATCCAAATGATTCAGTATCTGCTGAAGTCATTATCGAATACCTTGCTCCTGACTCTAAACCTTTATGAATAAATCTTCATCACCATCCTTTGATATTAGAAATTCTAAGATATCATCGTATATTTCATTATAAATATCCTCGATATTTCTGAAGATATTTTCATAACTAATCTTATCTGAAATCATTTATCTCTTCGCGATATCAGCATTACATCAGAATGGAAACTGTTTTAGTCTCTAAATTCTGAAATATTCAACCTTAAAATATGAATGATATTGAAGTAGTGTTGGGAACTAAAGCATGAGTTAGTATAATATAATGACACTTGATCAACGTGATTATATGATAGTAAGTTATGCTGAGTTTCTATTGGAACGTGATGATTCACAGACCATAACGTCATCATGTGCCCTGTTGCACGACTCTTACATTCTATCTAATCTCCAAACGTATCAAGAATATGTTTTCTTGATAGTTCTATTCTCAGTGATTCTAGTAATTTGACAAATCAAATCGTGCTATTACGTTCTTTCTTGTTTAGAACATTAAATTCATTCGAAACTTCATACCTACGAATTTTGAACCATTACTTGCGAAAAGAAATCAAAAGCACGAAGCTCCGAAATAGAAAGGGGGTATAAATCACAGCAAATAAGAGAGAGCATTAACTGTAAATGACAATTATTATAGAAGACGGAATCAGGGACTCCGAAATATAAGGGAGAATATAAAGCCCGATCACAACACATAAATTACAAACCGTGCATACTAATATGAATAGTAATATAAAGACACGGTAGAATTAAGAATAGTATCACCCCAAGGAAATAGTAGAAGTAAACAGATTTTTTTAGTGGAAGATTGAAAAAAAGGATGACAGAAGTGATAATTAGGAAATATCAAGGATTAGAACTGGATTAAGCATTTTCACAATCTTTTGGATGTATGAACTAAGAAAGAAAGTATAGGAATGGTGAAAATAATGGAACGGAAAAAGTTTAATTTATAATGGAAATATCAGACAGAGTAATCAAGGCAGATCACCATATTTAATTATAGAGATCTTAATTTCCTTATTCGCCGAAGAATCAAATCTTTTAGATTTCGAAGATTTTCTTTAAATCCCTTGAATTCTGGAAATCAATAGTGACTACGTCACCGGTTAAGACGAACCTACATTTATTCATCTCACTCTTTCGTGATAACTTCAATCGTACTCTTCGAGTAATCGAATTGTTTTATCCTTATTACTTAATAGTAATAAAACTCTATTTATCAGCTCATGTGAGTCATGAAAACATTCTTATTATTAGCCATGACGATCTCGATCAAATTTCGGGACGAAATTTCTTTAATGTGTAGGTACTGTGACGACCCGGAAATTTCTGATTAAATTTAAACTTAATCTTATAATAATGACACGATAAGCAAAGTCTGTATTATAGAGTCTCGAAAGTTCTTGAACAGTTTACATGAATTCCGGTAACCATTGACCATGCTCGATGATTCACGAACCTTATAATTGTAAATGTATATTTAAATAATTATATATGTAAACAATCATATATAATAAATTAAATATATTAATGAACTGATATATGATATAGTTATTATGAAAGATAACCTAAAATAACTAAAACTTGTTATTTTAATATATAGGGTAAATTGAATATAAAGGATTTCGAACATAAATGGTCAACGTTAACAAAGTATTAAATGTACGATGTTATACTTTGAATCTATTTATTTTAATAATTAATATTGATCTAAGTAAAACAACTTGATGTTTAAAACCTAATCATATATATAGTAATGTGAATATATATATATATATATATATATATATATATATATATATATATATATATATATATATATATATATATATATATATATGCACACACACACATACACATAATTATTACTATATATATTGTTAAAATATATAAATATTAAACATATTATATGTATTATGTAAACATTTAACATTATAAAATTAATAGTATATAGATGTAAAAATCGATACATTTGATTTGTTACATTGTTATTAATAATATTATTTTCAACAATATATATAGTTAAGAAAATTGTTATATATTATTATTAATATTATCATTAATATCAATATAATTAGTATTACTATTATAATTGTTATAAATTTCACTAAAATTATTATTATCATGACTTATTATTATTATTACTCATATTATCATTATTATTAGTAATTATTAATATTATTAATATTATTATTATTAGAATTATTATTAATATTATTATAATTATTAATTATTAATATCATTCATATAAAATCGTCCGTACAGATTTAGATTCAGAAATTATTTCACGTAGCAATCAACTGTAGTTCATTTTTGTTTTGGACTTAAATTTGTTACACATCCATGTCAAATGGTACGAACCCTTTCCTTTCACAAATAGCTTTATATTTTTTTTAATTATTTTATATTCCTGAGTAGGAATTCTGTCGATTCTGTTTGATTATAAAGCATCAATTAATCGAGCATTATGGCTGCTTCACCCATACAAATACTTCCATTATCAATTATACAAATTACTTATCTCTGTTTTTATTTTTTATTTTTTTAAACAATTTTGATGCCGACACCCTGTTCTTGTCAAATTTTGTCCAAGTCTCAAAACCAAACGAATTTTCAAAATTGATAAATGCAGATAGGTTAGGATTCATATATTCAAACTATTTGAAAATTCTTAGCATTCAATCCTTTCAAACGATTATGAATTTTGGAGTCAAAGGTTTATGAACAAAAAGTCAAACGTATGTTCATCGAGCAAATTGAAGTTTTTGAGATCGTTTTTGTGGAAATTGATGATTCATAGAGCTTCTATGAATCATTTACAACATATTTTATTTTGTAACTATAATTTAAAACAGCCTTAAAATCAAAAAGTGAATTTAAGTTCAATTTTTTTAACAGGTTACGGCTACTGATGTGGCTAATAATTTTTTTCTTTTTCTGTTGCTGTTAATTTCAATCACTTAAATGAATCGTTTCTGTTGTGTTTATAACTCCTAAAACGAAATTATTAATTCACTAATTTAATGAGTGTTGGATTCTGTTGAATCAGATGGAGATGATGATGAAACAGAAAAATAAATAGATTAAAAATATTTAGGATCTGTTTTAATTCAGAAAAACGAACTAGACTGGATGGTTAGGGTGTTGTCGGGCGTGCGAGAGGTCACGGGTTCGAACCCGGTATTAGTATTATTATGTTTATTATTAATATTAGTATTAGTAACACTTTTGTAACTATTAGTATTATTATGTTTATTATTAAACAAATGTATCAATAATAACAATATCATTATTTTTATTAGTATTATCATTTTTAATAAAGTTATTATTATTATTATTATTATTATTATTATTATTATTATTATTAAATCATTAATATCATAACTATCTTAAACAGTAAAATTAATATTTTTTACAAGTACTATTATTGATATCATTGTTACTATCACTAATAGGGTTATTCTTAACATATGTATATAATTAATCTTATTATCATTATTTTTACTAATATTAACTTAGTATAATAAAACTACTGTTTTGATAAACAAACTAAATACATACATAAATATACATATTTAACACATATAACATAACAAAATTTAATATCTTTATATACAAAATAAACATATAAAACATATGTATATATATATATATATATATATATATATATATAATATTAACATAAAAATAATATAACTAATACATATATATATATATATATATATGTGTGTGTGTGTGTGTGTGTGTGTGTGTGTTTACAACTATGAATATTAATAATTATACAAATGATATAGGTTCGTGAATCTGAGGCCAACCCTGCATTGTTCAGTTTTGTCATATGTATTTTTACTACAAAATACAATATAGTGAGTTCATTTGATTCCCTTTTACTCCTTACATTTTTAGGACTGAGAATACATGCGCTATTTTTATAACTATTTCCTAAATGCTTTTGAGATATATTTTTGAACTGAGAATACATGAACTGCTTTTATAAATGATTGACGAAATAGATGTAACGACCCTGGTTTTTCCAACATTTTATTATTAATAATTTATTATTAATGCTTGCGTTTTAATAAACGCGTTCTTATACGTGTTACTTGTTACCTTATTTAACTTTTCATGGCCCGACTTGTCTTTGTGACACACGTACTCTTCACGAATAATATTTTTGAATTTTATTTACATTCATGATTAATTATTATTAGTCATTTTTAATTAACTAAGGTTACTAGTTAATTACTTGGGCTTTACTTGATTAATTGTTACATTTTTGAACTTGGGCCTTTTATTAATGAACATGGACTTGGAAGCCCACCCTACTTTCTTAATGGATTAATTAGCCCATTATTATCATGCAAGTATTACATTAAAACAAAACTAAATTAGTTAGTGGCATGTAAAGACTAGTTACTTGTAAACTTGCACCTTATTCCCACACCACTTAACTTTATTACCATTTTGAGCTTCACCTTCTCCCCATACATGAAAGCAAGCATTTGACCCTTCCCCTTTTGCCTTGTAAAACCGTCGGCCAACATAGCGTAAAGGGAGGTTTTGTTTCAATTTTTGCATTACTTATTCTCTTGTATACTTCACTTTTTACACACACATAATACTTGCAACTTCTTTTCTCTTCATTATCTCTCAAACTTGTAAGTTACAAGGCTTCATTTCCTCTTCTTTTTCTTGTGAAAACTGAAACATAAAACTACATCAACATCATCTTTTGCTTGTTTAAGTTACTTGTTGTTTGTTGATTGTTTACTTACTAGTTGCAAGAATCAAACTTCCTAATTTATTCTTCATATTATCTTGTTATTACAAGAACAAACAAGAACCTAAACTTTCTAGTTTATGGTTCTACATTTAATGTTTTAAAAGATTTAAAGTGAATGAGTTTTAAAACCATACTTGTGTTCATGTTTGTAGACTTAAATCCTAAGATTTAAACTTTGATTTGAATGTTCCTAAGTATGAAACAAAACATGAACATAATACTTGTACTTTAGTTTATTTCTTTCTTTTGTAAGTACTTTAAAATTTGTGATGTTGTTATTTTGGTAAAGTGTTACTAGTTAATCTTGATCTCATTTTTCTTGAACCAAAGTTAACTTTGTAAGTTCAAGAACATGAAAGTATAACTTTTAGTTATAACTTCATATACTTGTGTTAGATCTAAGTTTCTATAGCTTATGGTCTTCTAATTTTGTTGTAAATAAGAGCTTACAAGCTTACATACATTTTTCAAGTTGAAAATCTAAGTTTCATAACTTATGGTTTCATTAAAAGTGTAGGTCCAAGTTTTGTAACTTAGGATCTAACTTAAGAACACTAGATCTAGACTTTCTAGTCTATGATCTTTAAGATCTAGCTAAGATCTAAGTTCTACAACTTAAGATCTTGATTATTTAGTTTACTTTCAAGTTTGTAGCTTAATATTACTTTTGTAACTCATGTATGTGTCGGATCTAAGATCTTGATGTAACTTTGGTTCATCAAACTACATACAACTCTTAAGTGAGTTGTGCAACTTATCTTAGACCTACACAAGTGTTATGATGGTCAAAACTTGGCTAAGGTGATGCAAACCCATCAACGAGTTGTACACTTGAAGCTATACGCATCAAGGATGAGAACCGTGATGAGCATCAAGCACCAAGAACCCATCGGAACACATTTCTTACTATTTATAGAACTGATCAGACTACCTGGACTACTGTAAAGTTGATTTTCAGTTAGTTTGGTTTGAGTAGATTATTTTTTGTTTAGACCTTTTCTTAATCCGAGTTACGGTTTAGGATCTATGGCCTCCCGAAAGTCACTACACCCTATTAACGTTGTGCTGAAATTTCTGACCTACTCGCACTTAAACTGTCACCACGGTCAAACAAAGACGAGTTTGGTTCTGGAAATTGGTCAGCCTCTAGGGGACTCATATACGGAGCCATGCCACTGGTCTCACCTCATTTCAGTTTGTATAGAGGTCGTGGTGACTGAATGAAATCAGCCTTTATTTCAAACCCTAGTCTTGACTTAAAACTTACTTTACACTTTTTGTTTAATGATGAATGATGATGATACTTAAGACCAAATTTACATACATTTAAACCTTTGGGAATGATTTACTGACTTAGTAACTTTTGACTTAGGTTGAGGACTTTTCGGACCAACCAGTTGCTTACTATTCCCGCGTATCGACTTTTACTACTTTCCACTGTGAGTTATAGCATCCCTTTTTACTTTAACTATTTTAAGAACTGAGAATACATGCGTATTTTACGTTTTACATACTAGGAACGAGTACTTAAACTTTATATATGTGTGGGTTATACAACGGCATAAACTTTCCCCTTAGCTCGGTAACGTTTAGTCATTGGTCTTCGAACCGGTGAACGCGAATCTTAGATATGGATCCATAGGGTTTGACATCCCGACTCGGGCTAGTAGCGCTAGCATTTAACGGGTGTTTAATACTTCGTAAACATACGCACTCACCAAGTGTACTTTTAGGGGGTGATAAACGTTAAGTTAGTTACCCAGTGCCCACGGTTATACATATACTTTTCATCCTGTTTTGAAACATAATTGAAGCAATGAAATCTCGTGGCCTACCTTACATTACTGTTATACTTAAACTATAGCTCACCAACCTTTGTGTTGACGTTTTTAAGCATGTTTTTCTCAGGAGCTTAAAGTTTGCTTGCTTCCGCTGTACTAGCCATGCTTTGTAGACACCCGCTGTGCTTATTAGAGAATGTCACCGCATGAAACGTTTATTTTGCATTCAAACAATATTAATTTTGAAACGATGTATTTGTAATGACCTATGGGTCACGTACTATTATTTCTTACTATTCGTAGAAGCATACTTTTGGTTGTTAAACATTTGACGTTGGTTAAAACGTCACCTTTATTCATGAATGCAAACTTTTTTTGAAACAGCATATAGTATTGACCTTGTAATGATCCTGTTGTTAATGATTCGTACACAATGGTTTTGTACGGGGCATCACATTTGGTATCAGAGCATTGGTTGTAGGGAATTAGGTTACATTAGTGAGTCTGGACCGACCCGAGTAGGATTCACTAATAGGGCTAATCTACAACTTGCTAGTTTACTTGTTTCTGCGGAACTTGCTGCATGTTGCTGCTTAGTTTTACTACTATATGCCGTATGCTACTACATGATTTCACTACTGCATGCTATTATCTGCTTTCGATTGCATGATACTTGTCGTTATTGCCATGCTACTTACTGCTATAGATGATCTAGACTGTCGTAGTTACTTTGCCTAATACGTGCTTGATTTATGACTTACTGACATGAAAAAAGTTATTTTTCCTTGTTCAGATGTCAGATATTCCACCTGTTATCATTTTGGAGAGTGACTCAGACTCGTCTGCCACCTCGCCTACCATTTTTGCCGATTCTCAGATCCCGTCATCGACACCCTCCAGTGACTCCGGCGCTTCATCCTCTGGAGCTAGTAGCCATACGCCCGGCCCAGTGATCACCTCTGACGGAGCCGAGGACCTACAGGAGGTCCCAGCTCCACTTGTCCCAGGACCTTCGGAGCCACAGCACCATCCCGGTGGTGTTGTGATTCCCGCGGAACTTGGGGAAGGTCCGTTCCGTAACAAGCATAACCATTGGTACCGACGCCTTCCTGATGGACATTTAGTGCCAATCCCACCTTTTAGATACCAACTGATGATGGCCACCCGAGGAGAACCACCCGTGCAGCCACCCCAGCCGATTTAGACGACCCATCATCCGCCGACTCATCATCCGATGACTCATCCTCCGACGACTCCAGTGACGAGGATTTCGATGAGGACCCTGATGAGGCACCCGTGCAGCCACCCTCTACCCCGCCAAAGAAGCGGTATCGTTTCGACGGTACTGTTTCCTGGGGTTAACGGAGGGAGATCATCCGTTAACGCACATGGACTGAAGACTAGGGTCACCACCCGTAAGCGACTTGTGCCGTATCCTGCTGACCCCTTCATCTGTAAGCCTTACCGCCAAGCACCATCTACTTCTGGAGCCGGACCGTCTGCACCACCGGCACCACCTGCACCACAGGCACCACCTGCACCACCAGCACCGCCTGCCCCACCATCTTCCTCCATTGAGGAATTGACAAGGGAAGTGGAGATCCTCCATGCTCGGGTAACTGAGCTCGAGGACCAGATGTCCCACATAATGGACATCCCTCACCCACCATCACCATTGGACATCTGTAGTAGATTTCATTATGTAATCTCATTTGTATTTTTATGTTTTACTTATATATTATACGAACCTATGCGAATGTATGCGACTTATTATTAATGAATGGAACTTTTTGTTGTTTAATTTTTACACGGTGTTCTATTTACATTACTGTATGATGATTCTGTGGTATTTGTACCTAGTTGCATTACTTAATAAACATGTGATGTGTTGATTCCATGTTGGTTACCATATACTGTATTATTATTTATTGAATACAGGATTTTGACTTGAGTCAAAAATTTTGTTTAGAACATCAATGGCAAACGGACGATCAACACCTACAGCAGCCCAAATCGAGGAAATGATTGCTGAACGTGTGGTCGCAGCTTTAGCGGAAAGGAACCCCCAAGCTCCACCAGTTAACCCGCCCATTCGTAATGGGTGCACATACAAAGAGTTTCAAAGCTGCAAGCCCCACAACTTTAGTGGAACTGAGGGGCCAGTTGGTCTCACTAGGTGGTTTGAGAAATTAGAATCTATGTTTCGAGTTAGTAACTGCTCAGAGATAGACAAAACCAAGTATGCCTCATGTACACTGTTTGAAGGCGCCCTAACTTGGTAGAACACACTGGCACAAGCAAAGGGTATTAATGAGGCGTATGCCACTCCATGGGAAGAGTTTAAGGGGGCCATGATTGAAGAATATTGCCCTAGGACCGAGATCCAGAAAATGGAGATTGAGTTTATGCAGTTGAAGGTTGTGGGAAACGACCTCGATGGTTACAACCGTAGGTATCTAGAATTAGCCCTGATGTGTCCTACCATAGTTACCCCGGAGTTTAAACGTATGGAAAGGTACTTGTGGGGACTTCCTAAGTCCATTAAGGGAAATGTCACCTCCTCTAAGCCACCAAATGTCCCGGAAGCAATGCGCATGGCGCATACCTTAATGAACCAAATCATCATCGATGAACCGAAAAAGGAAAAATCCGAAGTGGGTAGTAGTGATAAGTGTAAGTGGGATAACAACAAGGGGAGAGTCTATGATCAAGCACCCGCTAAGAGGCACAACAACGGTGTGAATCCCAATTCGAACACCAACTCGAACCCCAAATACAAGGGTAGTCTACCACAGTGCAAGAGGTGCTACAAGCACCACACCGGGTACTGTAACGTTGTTTGTGAAAAATGCAAAAAGACCGGGCATATTGGCAGAGACTGCAAGATCACCACCATGACTGGGAAGCCGAACCCTAATGGATCTAGAAAGTGTTATGAATGTAGACAGATGAGCCACTTTAGAAATGAGTGTCCCAACAAGCGAAAGGACGGCGGACCACCACGTGACAGAGCTTTCAATGTAAACGCAAGGGATGCTCGTGAGAACCCCGACTTGGTCACAGGTATATTCACTATCAACAATCTATTAGCTTCTGTCCTATTTGATACTGGTGCTGATAGAAGTTATGTATGTAGACACTTTTGCTCTAAGATAAATTGGTCGTTAGTTCCTTTAAAGGAGAGTATGCTTGTAGAAGTAGCCAATGGAAAACTTGAGAAAGTTGACCAAATTAGCCGAGGAGATATTATCAACATAGCTGGTGTGGACTTCGAGATTGACTTGATACCCATTAAGTTGGGAAGCTTTGATGTTATTGTCGGTATGGACTGGTTGACCAAGATAAGGGCCGACATTATCTGCGGAGATAAAGCTCTTCGTATACTGCACGGAGACGGTGAGCCACTGATTATTTATGGAGAGAGATGTAGCTCGAAATTGAATCTCATTAGTTGCATGAAAGCTCAAAAGATCATGAAGAAAGGACGTCTTGCTGTTTTAGCACATGTGAAAACATTAGAAACCGAAGTGAAGAGCGTGGATGAAGTACGGATTGTGAACGAATTTCCCGACGTCTTCCCAGAGGAATTTCCTGGATTATCGCCACCGAGAGCAGTAGAGTTTCAGATCGATTTAGTACCAGGAGCTACACCCGTAGCTAGCACACCTTATTGACTCGCACCTTCCGAAATGCAAGAGTTGCAGAGCCAATTACAAGAACTGCTAGAGCGTGGATTTATCCAACCAAGTTTCTCACCTTGGGGCGCACCTATTTTATTTGTGAAGAAGAAGGACGGATCATTCCACATGTGTATAGACTACCGTGAACTCAACAAATTGACGATTAAGAATCGGTATCCTCTTCCCCGAATTGACGATCTTTTTGATCAACTACAAGGATCGATCGTTTACTCTAAGATCGATTTGTGATCCGGTTATCACCAATTGAGGGTGAAAGAAAGTGATGTGATGAAGACTGCATTTAGAACTCGTTATGGTCATTATGAGTTTCTCGTGATGCCATTCGGTTTAACCAACGCACCTGCCGTGTTTATGGATCTCATGAATCGTGTCTGCAAGCCATACCTGGAAAAGTTCGTTATCGTCTTCATAGATGATATTCTCATCTACTCTAAAAGCGAAGAAGAACATAAGCAACATCTACGATTAGTGCTTGAACGCTTGAGACAAGAGCAACTTTACGCAAAATTCTCCAAGTCTGAGTTTTGGTTGAAGGAAGTCTAATTTATGGGTCACGTTGTGAGTGATTAAGGTATCAAGGTTGATCCCGCAAAGAACAAAGCTATCAGCAATTTGGAAACCCCCACTACTCTGACTCATATCCGCCAATTTTTAGGTCTCGCCGGTTACTACCGAAGATTTATTGAAGGTTTCTGTCTGATTGCGCGTCCTTTAACCACGCTGACTCACAAAGGGAAGAAGTTCATTTGGGAACCCGAACATGAATCAGCATTTCAAACCTTGAAAAAGAAGTTAACCACCACACCTATCTTATCACTTCCTGAAGGCAGTGAAGATTTCATCGTTTATTGCGATGCTTCGAAAAGTGGTTTTGGTTGTGTAGTGATGCAACGCACTAAGGTTATCGCTTACGCCTCCTGACAACTGAAGATTCACGAATGAAATTACACAATGCACGATCTCGAGCTTGGAGCAGTTGTCTTTGCATTAAAACTGTGGAGACACTATCTTTATGGAACTAAGAGCACTATTTTCACCGATCATAAAAGCCTCCAACACATCTTTGATCAGAAGCAACTGAATATGAGACAGCGTTGATGGATCGAGATGCTGAACGACTATGATTGTAAACTTCGTTATCATCCTGGCAAGGCCAATGTTGTAGCTGACGCTTTGAGCCAAAAGGAGAGGATGGCACCTCTTCGTGTTCGAGCACTGAACATCACCATTCATTCGAACCTCAATAGCCAGATCCGAGCAGCCCAAGATGAGGCTCTCAAGGAAAAGAATATATCTCATGAATACTTGAACATTCTCATTTCTCTATTTGAAGTTAAAGAGACTGGACTCCGATGCTATGCCGAAAGAATTTGGGTACCTCGTTATGGAGATCTACGGAACCTTATATTAGATGAAGCCTACAAGTTGAGATATTCGATTCATTCAGGAGCCGGCAAAATGTACCACGGTCTTAAGGAGCAATACTGGTGGCCTAATCTTAAGAAGGACGTTGCAACTTATGTTGGGAAGTGTTTAACTTGCTCGAAAGTTAAGGCCGAACATCAAAGGCCATCTGGGTTACTTCAACAACCGGATATCCCGCAATGGAAGTGGGAAAGGATAACAATGGATTTCATTACGAAGTTACCAAAGACGACGGGCGGATACGATACCATCTGGGTTATTGTTGACATTCTTACTAAATCTGCACACTTCTTAGCCATGAACGAAACGGATACGATGGAAAGACTCGCTCAACTATACATAAAAGAGGTTGTATCTCGTCATGGTGTGCCTTTATCGATCATCTCAGATCACGATCCCCATTTTGCTTCCAGATTTTGGCGTTCTTTGCAAGAAGCCTTGGGAACCCGTCTCGACATGAGTACCGCGTATCACCTACAGACCGACGGACAAAGCGAATGCACGATTCAGACTTTAGAAGACATGTTGCGTGCATGTGTCATTGATTTCGGAAAGGCTTGGGAAAGGCATTTGTCGCTAGCCGAATTACCTTACAACAACAGTTATCATTCGAGTATTAATGTCGCACCTTTTAAAGTGTTGTATGGCCACAAGTGCCGATCTCCTATTTGTTGGGCCGAAGTAGGCGAAACGCAAATCACCGGACCCGAGATTGTCCATGAAACAACTGAGAAGATTGTCCAAATTCAAGCGAGACTTAAGACGGCCCGTGATCGCCAAAAGAGTTATGCAGACCTTAAATATAAGGACTTCAAATTCAACATGGGTGACCGTGTAATGTTGAAGGTTGCACCTTGGAAGGGTGTAATTCGTTTTGGAAAACGTGGAAAGTTAAACCCGCGATACATTGGTCCTTTTGAAATCTTGGAGCGTGTTGGACCCGTTGCTTATCGTTTAGATCTTCCAACTCAATTGAGCTCAGTTCATCCTACCTTTCATGTATCGAATTTGAAAAAGTGTCTTGCTGAGCCGAAACATGTCATACCATTGGAAGAACTTACGATTGACGACAAACTCCATTTCGTGGAAGAGCCTGTTGAAATTATGGACCGTGAGGTCAAAACTTTGAAACACAACAAGATTCTGATCATTCGAGTACGATGGCATGCCAAACGAGGACCTGAGTTTACCTGGGAACGAGAGGATCAAATGATGCAGAAGTATCCTCACCTTTTCCCGACTCCTCCATCTACCTCAGCTTAAAATTTCGGGACGAAATTTTCTTTAACAGGTGGGTAATGTAACGACCCTGGTTTTTCCAATATTTTCTTATTAATAATTTGTTATTAATGCTTGCGTTTTAATAAACGTGTTCTTATACATGTTACTTGTTACCGAATTTAACTTTTCATGGCCCGACTTGTCTTTGTGACGCACGTACTCTTCACGAATAATATTTTCAAATATTATTTACATTCGTGAATAATTATTATTAGTCATTTTTAATTAACTAAGGTTACTAGTTAATTACTTGGGCTTTACTTGATTAATTGTTACATTTTTAGACTTGGACCTTTTATTAATGAACATGGACTTGGAAGCCCACCCTACTTTCTTAATGGATTAATTAGCCCATTATTATCATGCAAGTATTACATTAAAACAAAACTAAATTAGTTAGTGGCATGTAAAGACTAGGTCAATACTATATTCGTACACGATGATTCGTACACGATGATCCATATAGTATTGACCTAGTCTTTACATGCCACTAACTAATTTAGTTTTGTTTTAATGTAATACTTGCATGATAATAATGGGCTAATTAATCCATTAAGAAAGTAGGGTGGGCTTCCAAGTCCATATTCATTAATAAGAGGCCCAAGTCTAAAAATGTAACAATTAATCAAGTAAAGCCCAAGTAATTAACTTGTAACCTTAGTTAATTAAAAATGACTAATAATAATTAATCATGAATGTAAATAATATTCGAAAATATTATTCATGAAGAGTACGTGCGTCACAAAGACAAGTCGGGCCATGAAAAGTTAAATACGGTAACAAGTAACACGTATAAGAACACGTTTATTAAAATGCAAGCATTAATAATAAATTATTAATAATAAAATGTTGGAAAAACCAGTGTCGTTACAATAGACACAAATATTCAAAACTACATTCTATGATAGAATTATTTGGATTCATAGGTTCGATTTAGTAGTTAACGGATAGATAATTTTGCATTGCGTACGCATTAGCTCCCGTTTTAACTACCATCGGCGGGATGATTTTGCATTGCACACACGCACTAGCCCCCGATGTATTGTATTGTATTATAGTCGACTTTGTAGTTGGTAATGGAGGGATGATTTTGCATTGCGTATGCATTAGCCCCCGTTTCAGCTACCCTCGGAGGGATGATTTTGCATTGCGTACGCATTAGCCCCCGTTGTAAGAATTATATTGTATTAACTACCATGGTGAGATGATTTTGTCATTGCACTACGCATTAGCTACCGTTGGTGAGTTGTTTGAAAGGTTCCGGTGTTCTTCATATGAATGATTTTACAGCAGGAATAGACCTGCACAGATTGTTTTCTAATTATGAGTATCTTGTGGTCTATTATATTATTGAAAATGAGTGATTATGAAAAACTAATGAACTCACCAACCTTTTGGTTGACACTTGAAAGCATGTTTATTCTCAGGTACGAAAGAAATCTTTCGATGTGCATTTGCTCATCTTAGAGATATTACTTGGAGTCATTCATGACATATTTCAAAAAGACGTTGTATTCGAGTCATTGAGTTCATCAAGAATATTATCAAGTCATTTATTGTTTAGATATATTATGAAATGGTATGCATGCCTGTCAACTTTCGATGAAATGAAAGTTTGTCTTTTAAAAACGAATGCAATGTTTGTAAAATGTATCATATAGAGGTCAAGTACCTCGCGATGTAACCAAATGTAATGTATTCGTCCAGGTGGATTAGGACGGGTCGTTATAGATCATCGGTTATCAAACCTAGGGTTTTCAAGAATATCGAAGGGTTTGAACGGAGATAGTAATCGTCAAGATACAAAAGATTGTTTAAGATGAAATCAAGTGGCAAACTTGAAGAAATGTTTAGTTTCATATGTTATAATCAATATTTTAATTCATTTTAATTGTCCAATGTTATTAGTTCACAGTTAGTAGTCCACAGTTAGTAGTTCAATAATTCATATATAGTTCAATATATAATACTCGAATTAATTAATACGTATCATGACCCATTGTATACATGTCTCAGACTCGATCACAACTCAAAGTATATATATTATTGTAGAATTAACCTCAACCTTGTATAGCTAACTCAATCATTACCGCTTATAGACTGTCTATGGTTATTCCAAATAATATATATAGATGCGTCGATATGATATGTCAAAACCTTGTATACGTGTCCCGATATTTAAAGTGCGTAAAATAAATAACAGAAATTAAATGACGATAAATAAAATTGCGAGAATATAAATTGCGATAAATAAAATGTAATCAGTTAGCTAGGAACAGTTAGCTAGGAATAGTTAGCGTGGATTCTTAACAAAATTTCTCATAATTAATTTGTTTGTTTCTAACAAATTTTATTTTTTCCAATGTTTTCTTCATTATGCCACTTGTTGGATTCTGATAGGTCAAAATCCAAATATGAAATTGAATGAAAATGGTTATTTTGTGGTGAACGGGTACGTATAACTGTGGATGTAAGTAAGATAGTAAATGACTGTTGAATCAGATTCGAAGAATGTACAGTGTAACTTATTAATGTGAAATCTAAATATTCATCGGGTATTACCTACCCATTAAAATATTTTTAACATTAACAGTGTGTACAAAAGAATTTTTAATTACAATCTTTATGAAAACATATATACATATATATTTTCTTCAGATGTAATCATGGGTTTAATGCGTCAATATGATATTAATCTCATTTGCTTTTTGGTTTGAGCTAGAATAAGTAATCTCTAAAAATTTTAGAAACCACATTCTTCGCAGAATATTTCTTCAATGAAGTTATGAATCAATACTTCATCGTTCATTGTTGCTGGTACTCCTTGGTATCTATGGTGCGTATGACGTTGATGCTCAAGGTACAGATTGTGATGTTGAGGTGTGGGATACGGATGTTGTTGGTGGTGCTGGTGCTGGTGCTTGTAATTTTTGCACCATATTCTCCAAAGCTACTACTTGAGCATGAAGTTCGTTGGCTTCTTCGATTACTTCGGTTGATTTTCGGTTGGGACGAGCGGATGAATAAGGTTTAGAATAGTGAATATTATGTAATCATTGCGAGATATTCGTGAAATGAGAGTGAAAATGATGTTTCGGACTGGTTCGCCGGTAAGTGCTTCAGGTTCATCGTCAAGAGGACTGATAGTTAAAGCTAAGGGGTATAAAATACTATTAAATTTTTAGCAGGAAATACTATTAAATACGATATAATTTTACACAAGATATTTATTTATTTATTTATAGAATGGATATACTTAAACCTTGCTACAACACTTATAGGCAGTGTACATAATCGTACAGTAGTGTAGTTTTTAGTAAGTCCGGTTCGTTCCACAGGGAATCTTTTTCACAAAGCTTAACGCTATATTAGTTTAAATTTATAAAAATACAAATATATATATAAATAATATTATTATTATAAAGGGGGGTTTTTACCGTTTAATGACCGGTTTGTCGATTTTAAAACTTTAGTCGCAGTTAAAACCAAATGTAAAATAATAAATAAATACAAGACTTAAATTAAAGCGTAAAGTAAATAACGATAATGAAATTGCGATAAATAAAAGTGTGATAAAATAAACTTGCGATAATTAAAAAGTACGAAAATTAAAGTGCAATTAAATACAATAACAATAAATAAAATGCGATAATTAGAAGTGCAATTAAATATAAAATAAAGGAAATTAAATATGAAATAAAAGAATTATGCTTATTTAAACTTCCGTAACCATGATGTTTGACGTGTTGATTTTAGTTTTATGCCCATGGGTTAATTGTCCTTTGTCCTGGATTATTTAATATGTCCGTCTGGTTTTTGTCCATAACAGTCCATCAGTCATAAATATAAAGTGCGAGTGTCCTCGTCAAATTATCCTTATACCCGAAGTTAAATATTCCAACTAATTGGGGACTTAAACTGTAACAAGATTTTAATACTTTGATTAATAATTACACCAGGATGTCGACTGAGTGTAACCCAAGGTTTTAATATTTTGTTATCAATTATACCAAGTGTCCTTGTACATAATTTCACCCCTGTTTTAATTATTTTAGTGGCTATTAATCCATTTCCGTGTCCGGTTAAATGAACGATTATTCGTACATATAAATACCCCGCCCATCGTGTCCGATCGAGTGTATATGGTAATTTATAGGGACGCCCAATTGTAAATCTTTATATTAACATTAACAAACTATCATTTAGTTAAACAAATATAAAGCCCATTAATAGCCCATTGTCTAATTTCCACAAGTGTCGTTCTTTTGTCCAAACCCCAATTATGGTACAAAGCCCAATTACCTAATTTTAGTAATTAGCCCAACATCATGATTACTTCGGATTAAATAAGCATAATAATAACTTAGCTACGAGACATTAAATTAAAAAGGTTGAACATAACTTATAATGATTAAAAATAGCGTAGCGTTACACGGAAAGAATTTCGACTTACATCCTTACAACATTTGCTAACATACCATTATTATTAGGATTAAAATTAAAGTTAAAATTAAAATATAAATTATAAATATAAATATTACGTATATAGATAGAGAGATTGATGGATATTGGATGATTTTTGCAATCAGAATTCGTTTGCTTTTATAGGGAGTTTCAGTTTTTGGGGCTCCGCGACTCGCGGCAATTTTTGCCTTCAAACTCCGCGAGTCGCGGAGTTTGAAATTCTAGCTCACCAACTTTGGAGTCTTTCTTGCCGACGGATTTTTATTATTTATATAATATATAAATAATTATAAGAATTATTTAAATATTATATTATATTTATGTGCATAGTTGACTTGTAATTTTTAGTCCGTTGCGTCGAGCGTTGAGAGTTGACTCTGGTCCCGGTTCCGGATTTTCGAACGTCCTTGCGTACAATTTAATATCTTGTACTTTGCGTTTTGAATCTTGTACTCTTGTAATTTCGAGACGTTTCTTATCAATAATTGGAACCTCTTTGATTGTATTTTGTACTTTTGAGCTTTTTGGTCGTTTGCGTCTTCAATTCGTCGAATCTGTCTTTTGTCTTCACCTTTTAATATTTAAACGAATATCACTTGTAAATAGAACAATTGCAACTAAAAGCTTGTCTTTCTTGGGGAATAATGCTATGAAATATATGTTCATTTTTAGCATTATCAAATATTCTCACACTTGAGCGTTGCTTGTCCTCAAGCAACATCGTCTTGAAATACTAGAATCACTTCTTTATTCTTCACACTTTGTACATCAGTGATTTCTATACGGCGGTATAAACAATGGTAGTAACGATATGGTTTACAGTCCCACATGACTATAAAAATTTAGATCCATTAAGGAAATTGGATCTTTATGAAAACCTTTGATCTTTTGAAAATTAAATCTAGTTTTTACCCTAGATAAGTTTTCCGGAATAACCCTTCACCGGTGTTTGCAAATTATTTTTGTGGGTTTGGTGGGTTTCAGATTTGAAAATTTTAGCTCAAAACTTATGGTTTTGTGTCACCCACTTGCTAACCTTGTATTTGGAAAGCAACACGTCCAGTTTACTTGTCCCGTATATTACCTTTCGGTAAACTACCGTCCGGTTGTAAAGGAAAGCGTTGAACAAGCAACTGTTAAGGCAATGTCCCCTGACATGCTTTTAATTATGGTCTATAACGTGACAGACGCAATTACTATCCTTGGTAGGAGCAATAGTAAAGCTCACCCTTATAATTTGTAGGTTTGGCACAAGGTCCTATCTTTGACCACTATGCAACCACCGTTCTTACGGTTGACACCCGATTTGGTTCAGGTGACCTAATGAATTCCAGGTGAATTCCTAGGATTTTACGTTCAATGGTAATGAACGCATTGAAAATGGGTTTTTAGAAAACAAATCGGTTTGTAATTTTGATCAAAATATTTTCTCGTTCAGGCTCGAGTTTAGATATCATTGAATTCCATGAGTTTGTAATTCTCAATCTTTAAGGTCAATCTCAAGGATTGAGTAATATCAGGCTTAAAAGCTGATTTTTGATCTTTTAAGGAGATTATCCTTTCTGGGGATCTGATTCATTAGTCTTATCCAGCTAATTTGCATGGTGCCCTCCCCATTTTACAAGACAGATCCTCTCATGGTTAGGATAAGTCTGACCACTTGGCGACCCTATTTGATGCTGAGGTCTGTGGAATTCCTGCTGATTTTAGTGATGACTTTTTCTAGGTTTTTCGTCAACCTACAGCTGGTCTGGACGACAACTTCATGACCTAAATCAAGAAGCGCATTTCTTTTTCGGAAGACTTTACTTCCTTTTAATGATGGAATTGATTCATCGTGTAGATCCATCTCTTCTTTTCTTTCATTGGGTAAAATAGTTTAGTTTAGTCCAAAGCAAAAGTATTTTCAGTTATTTGTTACAGAAATATGTGACATATGTTTAAGATAACTTGGTAATTTTTCCCACACTTGGCTTTTATTTTCCTTTTTATTGTCCTCTATTCCATTTTAAATGAATTTTAACATTTTGGTTTGTTTCTCAATTTATGTCCTTTCTGAGGTAACAATAATTTCGGTGTTAACACCTAGTTTTATCGTTCATAAATATGTATAAACATGATTTTGAGTTCATTTAATTGAAAATTTTGAAAAATTTTACTAGAATTGGGTAGTCAGTATATAAGACTAGGGCTGTTCTTTATTATCAGAGAGCACTAGATTCTAATACAACTACTACTTTACTCGTATTTCTAATGGTAACCAAGTGTATAAAGTAAAAATTTTAAAATCCGAAAGAATTTAACCCCTTCCCACACTTAAGATCTTGCAATGCCCTCATTTGCAAGAAATCAGTAACAATTTAAATTATTGAGGGTGATTTGTGTGAAAATGATTAAATTTTACCAAAGTTTCCAAACATATTTGTGTTTGCTTGCTGAATGATAAATGGTGCATATCATTTGTTCATTCCGTCTTGTTGTTATTTCACATATATTTTGCATCTTGTCGTCAAAATTAGTTGCTTTTGCTGAACTTAATGTCAGTCTTTGAAAATGCGTTGTTTTACCCTGTTGTGTACATAAGATAAACTGCAAACATATATACATATTTTTGAAGTTTGGTATATTACCCCACATTCAAAAATTATTAAAATCTAAGAATAAAAGTTAGAAAATTATAAAAACTATTACAATATTAACATAAGTATTAAATGTATCAACATTACAAATTACAAAATAAATAAAACTAAGTAGACTAGGGATGATACTGATACCAGTTGGGGTTCCATGCATAACCATAGGTGCTATAAAATGCTTCGGCTGGGTTATACGTAGGATACGGTGGTTGAATCTCTATAGACCAGGGAGGGAATATGGGCTTTTGAGTAGGAATATAGTTTCTACCTATATGTTGGCAATAAGCTATGATTTGGTTTTGATGAACTTGCCAATCTTCAAATGCTCTATGTCTAGCATTTTCGTACTCCTGTGAAGCTATAAACCTTTGCATTTCTTGCATTTCATTTCCCCCTCCTACATTACCTTGCTATTGGTTTCTCTCAATCTGTGGATGTCTACCATGGTATTGTACTGCGGCGTTATTTTGCCTCTTCAAAACTTTCGCACCATGGTATACATTTAAACCTATTGTATCGCGGGGTTCTGGTTCTTCGACTAATAATCCCCCCCGACTTATATCCACACCGAGATATTCAGCAATCAAAGTAATAAATATACCACCTCCTATTATGCTATGCGGTCTCATCCCCCTAACCATAGCTGATAAATAATAACCCACACAATAAGGTATACTTGCAGCGCTTTGTGGGTCTCGAATACACATATGGTAAAACAAATCCTGTTCATTTACCTTTTCCTTGTTCTTACCTCTTTGTGTAATCGAATTAGCTAAAAACCTATGAATTACTCTTAATTCAGCTCTATCTATATCCAAATAAGAGTAATTTCCCCCTTTGAATCGGTGATGGCTTGTCATTTGACTCCATACACCATGTGTATCAAAATTTTCATCTATATTTCTACCATTTAGTATCAACCCTCTACAATCGGCAGATGCTAACTCCTCAGGCGTATATATATGTAAAGCCTGAGCCATGTCTAGCAAAGACATGTGGCGCATCGAACCTCCTAACAAAAATCTAATAAAAGATCGATCGGTTAAACTAGCTACCCGATCATTTAATTCTATACTACACAACAATTCTTCACACCATACTTTATATACAGGTCTACGCATGGTGAATAAACGTACCCAGTCGTTAAAAGTAGAATTACCATACCTCTGTGCAAGTAATTCCCTAATTGGCCCGGCCAATTCTACAGCTTCTAATGGTCCCCATTCTATGACCCTAGGTACCTCAACAACTTTAGAATGAAGAGTATGCAAACCCCGTTGGTATTTTGGATAATCTATCCAAAGTCTGTCAAATCTCAGGTTCGGGTGCAAATCTTCCAAGTACATATCAGAAAATGTCATGACTGGATGAGGTATATCTTGTTTGTAGTAGTTATCCACCTCCTGTTGTTCCGCATTCTCAGCAGGAGCATTACGAGCTTAGGATGAAGATTCACCCCTTTCAGTCTGCAAAACACATCAAACACAATTTTTGTGCATCCAAATATGCATTAGTGTCAGCAAAATCATCAATCAAAATAATTACAATGACATGATTAATTTATATCAAACTTAAGCTCATTTTCATATTTTTATCAAATCTACACTTTTTCAAATAAGCATATACGAAAATGTTCGCCAAGTTCATAAGCATTTAACTCAAATAACATGTCAAAATAATCATTACTAGCAATTAAACAAGTTTCAAATGGCATTATCTTTCAAAAATCAAGTTCATGAATTTTAGACTTGAAAAAGTCCACTTTAATTCTCAAAATCATGTTTAGGCTCAAAGTTTGGATCATTTAACTACCTAAACATGTTACACTACTTAATTTAGCAACAATTCATGACAAAAATCGGCCATAACCTGTTTATATCAAAAAGCCCCAAATTTGCTCAAGAACACAAACCCTAGATTATTCAAAATTTGAAGTTTAAGGCTTCTAATCATGTTAAATAGCATCAATCTAGGTTATACAAGCATAATACATAAGCAATTTAAGCATAATTACACTAAAAAGCATCAAAATCGAATTGGGTATAAAATTGCTCGAGAACACTAATTTTTGGATTAAATGGTGTTTAGGTGTAGAAATTTACCTTTTTTCTTAAGTAATTCCTTGATAGCATCCTTCTCAACATGATTTTAGTAAAAGATTTGATGATTAACGGTTAAAAATTGTGATTTTGGGGGTGTTTTTTCTGGTTTTTGCACAGTATTTTCGGGTTTTATTTGTGTTGTGGTGTGCAAATGAACTGCTCTTTACGTTTTATTTTTTTCTGGGTTTTGGTCCCTCCGCGAGTCGTGGTGTTTGAACCTTCAAACTCCGCGAGTCGCGGAGTTTGTATATTTTTTTTAACTTCTTATACTAATTAAAACAATTAAGTAATTAATTTTTAAAATTTTGTTTCCCTTGTTATTTAGGACGAGGTCGTTTCGGATCGATGTCCTAGTCCGTTCTTCGACAAAATTTTAAAATTTGTCTTTTTGTAGCGATTGTTTTAAAAGCTAAGATTTTTGGGGTTTTTTAATGTTTCTGGCATACTTTAATTTAATAAGATTAAAAATAATGATAATAAAAGTTCTCGTCCCTCCCTTGGGTAAAGCAATTTCGGTTCAAAGACCTAGTCTTCAACTTACGACGAATTTTAAAAATCATATTTTTAACTTAATGAGATAAAGTAAATTTTTTTGTTTTTAAATTCACACAACTTAAATATAAAATTCAAAATTAATATTAAAAATTCACACCAAACTTAAAATTTGAAATGCATAAAATTAAAAATTCATATTTTAAAAATTAAAAAATCACACCAAACTTAATTTAAAAATTCATATTATAAATTCACACCAAACTTATATTAATTTTTCAAATATTTACAATTTTCAATATATTGATTTTACAAAGTTTACAATATTAATTTAAGATTTATATATTAATTTTAAAAAACATGGTAAAAATAAAATTAAAAATCTTTTTGGCTTTTTATCCCACTTTAATCAATCAAATATTATCAAAAATATTCGCCCCTCTTTTCGGTAAAGTAATTTCGGTTCCAAGACCTAATTTAACTCATGACGAATTTTTGAAATATTTTGGGTTGATTGATTAAAGATATTTATACCTTAAGAATAAACGCTAAATTTCGTAGTGATGTAATAAATTTTTGTATGATATCAATAATTTTGGTCGCCAAACCTAATTTTATTCAATACCAATTTAATACTTTATAGCGAACAAATTAGCGTTTATTATCAAAAGGTTAAAAATAAAAATAAAAAAATAAAAACTGTACAAACATACATGTGAAATAGATTTCTTAGTTATATGATCTATCCCATTCATAAGATAGTCGGTTTAATTGGTTTTCCATGGCTACATAGGCGTAACCTCGAGCATTCAGTGTTTTTTCTTCTAAACATATGAACGGTCCGTCTCTGCATAAAGTAACAAATTCGGTGTTTGAATAGGTTTGATTATTTGAACATTTACCTCCATGTGACCATTTTCCGCATTTGTGACATCTTTCTAGGTGTCGTGCTCTTCTTTTCGCTGCGGATTTTGATTTTCCTTTACCAAATTGTAACTTATTATCTTCGCATCTGGATTCTTTTCTAACTCCGTCCAATCTTTCTCTGATTACTGATACAATTTCACTCGGAAGTGTGTCATTATTACGTTTAGTGATCAAAGCGTGTAGCATTAGACCATGGTTTAGTTCACAGGCAGTCTTCATTTCCTAAAAAAAAATAAAAATTCAGAATGGGGAGAGAAGACTAGTTCTTTAGGGTCTGCTAGGGAAAGACCATTCGGGTTCCATTTTCGAGAACTACACGAAAATAGACAATCTAATTCTAATAGAAATACATAAACCCCCTATACTTAGTTAGCTGTGGTATCGAAATTGTGATTAAATTCATTGTCTTCTTCCATCGGACCATATATGTAATGTCTAACTCTGTGACCATTAACTTTAAATTCAATCCCATTTGAATTTATTAATTCTATCGTTCCGTATGGGAAAACTCTTTTGACTATGACTGGTCCAGACCATCTTGATTTCAATTTTCCAGGAAATAGCTTGAATCGTGAATTGAAAAGAAGAACTCTGTCTCCTTCTTTAAATTCTTTTAAACTTTTAATTCTTTTATCATGCCATTTCTTCGTTTTTTCTTTATAGATTAATGAATTTTCGTATGCTTCATGTCTTAATTCTTCTAATTCGTTTAGTTGACTTAATCGTAGACGTCCGGCTTCATGTAAATCAAGATTACATGTCTTCAAAGCCCAAAATGCTTTGTGTTCAATTTCTACTAGAAGATGACATGCTTTTCCATAAACAAGTCTAAAAGGTGTGATTCCAATTGGAGTTTTGTAGGCTGTTCTAAAAGCCCAGAGTGCATCCTCCAATTTAATGGACCATTCCTTCGGATTTGATCCTACGGTTTTCTCTAGAATACGTTTTAAAGCTCGGTTGGTATTTTCAACTTGTCCACTTGTTTGTGGATGATATGCGGTGGAGATTTTATGAGTTACTCCATATCTTTTAAGAACTTTCTCAAGTTGATTATTACAGAAATGAGTACCCCGATCACTTATTAAAGCTTTCGGTGTTCCAAACCTTGCAAAAAGACGTTTTAAAAAGTTGACTACAACTCGTGCATCGTTAGTTGGGAGAGATTGTGCTTCCCCCCATTTAGATACATAATCAATGGCTACGAGAATATAGAGATTATTATGAGATTTTGGAAATGGACCCATAAAGTCAATACCCCAAATGTCAAATACTTCACATACTTGTATGACATTTTGTGGCATTTCATCACGTTGACTTATTTTTCTGGCCCTTTGACAAGCATCACAGGTTTTGCAAAGAAGGTGTGAGTCTTTGTAAATTGTAGGCCAATAGAGTCCAGCATCATAAACTTTTCTTGCTGTTAGTTGAGGCCCATAATGCCCTCCTGTTGGTCCTGTGTGACAATGGTTTAAAATTTTACTAGCTTCATCTCCAAATACACATCGGCGTATTATTCCATCGGGACAACTTTTAAAAAGATGTGGATCTTCCCAAAAATAATGTTTTATATCACTGAAGAATTTCTTTCGTTTTTGGTACGATAATCCTTTTTCAAGGAATCCACAAACTAAGTAGTTTGCATAGTCCGCAAACCATTGAATTTCTTTATAATCTATCTTCAATAGATATTCATCAGGAAAGTTGTCTTGTATGGCCGATTCATTTAGAACTTCTAATGCGGGATTTTCAAGTCGAGAAAGATGATCAGCGGCGAGATTTTCTGCTCCTCTTTAATCTCGGATTTCAATATCAAACTCTGGTAAGAGTACGATCCAACGGATTAATCTTGGTTTAGTATCTTATTTTGAAAATAGGTATCTAAGAGCAGAATGTTCGGTATAGACCACCGTTTTTGCTAGAACGAGATATGATCGAAATTTGTCAAACGCAAAGACAATAGCAAGGAGTTCTTTTTCAGTAGTTGTATAGTTCGTTTGTGCTCCTTGTAACGTCTTACTAGCATAATATATAGGTTGAAATTGTTTTTTAATCCTTTGTCCTAAAACGGCTCCCATTGCAAAATCACTTGCATCGCACATTAGTTCAAATGGTAGATTCCAATTTGGTGTTATCATGATCGGCGTATTAGTGAGTTTCTCTTTAAGAATATTAAAAGATTTGATACACTCATCTGAAAAGATGAATGGAGCATCCTTTTCTAGGAGTTTATTCATAGGAGTGGCAATTTTAGAAAAATCTTTTATAAAACGTCGGTAAAAACCGGCATGCCCTAAAAAACTCCTAACGCCTCTAACATTGGTGGGATGTGGAAGTTTAGCAATTACATCTACTTTAGCTCTATCCACTTCAATTCCTTCTTTTGAAATTTTATGACCAAGAACGATGCCTTCTTTAACCATAAAATGGCATTTCTCCCAATTAAGTACTAGATTTGATTGTTCGCATCTAATAAGCATTCATTCAAGATTAGCTAGACATGATTCAAATGTATCACCGAAGACTGAAAAGTCATCCATGAAAACTTCCATGCATTCTTCTATCATGTCATGAAAAATCGCCATCATACACCTTTAAAAGGTTGCAGGGGCGTTGCAAAGTCCAAATGGCATGCGTTTGTAAGCAAAAGTACCATAAGGGCACGTGAATGTGGTTTTCTCATGGTCCTCGGGTGCTATTAGAATTTGAAAATATCCGGAAATCCATCTAGAAAACAATAGTAACTATTTCCGGCTAATCTTTCCAACATTTGATCAATGAAAGGTAAGGGAAAGTGATCTTTTCTGGTGGCGTCATTTAATTTTCTATAATCAATACATACACGCCATCCTGTTACAGTCCTAGTAGGAATAAGCTCATTTTTCTCATTTGTAATGACAGTCATGCCACCCTTCTTAGGCACGCATTGAACTGGGCTTACCCATGGACTATCATAGATTGGATATATCAAACCTGCATCTAGCAGTTTAATAATCTCTTTCTTAACTACATCTTGCATATTAGGATTTAGTCTTCGTTGGCGTTGCACATACATTTTATGACCTTCTTCCATAAGGATTTTATGTGTGCAATACGAAGGACTTATTCCTTTAATATCATGAATCTTCCATGCAATGGCTGGTTTATGAGCTTTCAACACAGAAATGAGTTGTGATTTCTCATTTTCAGTAAGAGAAGACGATATTATTACAGGTAATTCAGATTCACCATGTAAATAAGCGTATTCCGAATGGTTTGGAAGTGGCTTTAGCTCTAATTTCGGTGGTTCTTCTATCGATGATTTATATCGATATCTGTCTTCTTCTTTTAGCATTTGAATTTCTTCTGTTGTTGGTTCATATCCATTAGCTATAAGGGTAGCTAACATTTCGACTTCATCAATTGGTTCATTACCTTCTCCTAAAGAACATTCTCCTGTTCCTTGTAATTCTGGAAATTCTTCTAATAATTCTGCATGTGCATCTATAGTTTGAATATAATAACATGTATCATCTGCAGATTGTGGTTGTTGCATTGCTCTATCAACTGAAAAGGTAACATTCTCGTCCTCTATACTTAGGGTCAATTTCTTACCGAACACGTCTATCATTGCTTTAGCCGTGTTTAAGAATGGTCTTCCTAATATGAGAGGAACTTGAGAATCTTCTTCCATATCCAGAACAACAAAATCTACTTGAAATACTAAACTACCAACTTTAACTAGAATGTTCTCCATTATCCCTCTAGGATATTTTATTAATCTATCGGCTAGTTGTATGCTTATTCTGGTTGGTTTCAATTCTCCAAGGTCTAGTTTAGTGTATAGTGAATACGGCATTAGATTTATACTAGCACCTAAGTCTGCCAATGCTTCTATTGAACTAAGCCTACCCAGAAAAACATGGAATTGTGAAACTTCCTGGATTAGATAGTTTTTCTGGTATCTTATTCAACAGCAGTGCTGAACAATTAACATTCATGGTAACAGCCGAGAGTTCTTCCATTTTATTTCTATTTGAGATTAGATCTTTCAAGAATTTAGCATATCTAGGCATTCCTGAAATCACATCAATGAAAGGAAGATTTACATTTATCTGTTTAAACATATCCAAGAATTTGGATTGCTCGGCTTCAAGTTTCTCTTTCTTCATTTTACTCGGGTAAGGAAGTGGTGGTTGGTATGGTTTAACATAAGGTTTAGCCTTAACTGTGTTATCTTCATTAACCTTTTCAACTACCGGTTCTTTTTCCTTATCTTGATTAGGTTGTGGTTCTTGTGGAGTAGGAATAGCTTCATCAGAAGTTACAGGTATTTCAGGTGGTTTAATTGTTGTACCACTTCTTGTGGTAATGGCTTTAGCTGTTTCATTCCGGGGGTTAGCATTTGTATCACTAGGTAGACTTCCCGATTTTCTTTCACCTATTAACCTTGCTAGGTTACTTACTTCTTGTTCCAGATTTTGAATAGAAGCTTGTTGATTTCTAAATGCGTGAGCATTTTGTTCATTAGTTTGTTTCTGAGATGTGAAAAACTGCGTTTGAGTTTCAACTAGCTTCGTCATCATATCTTCTAAATTCGGCTTTTTATCATCGGTTTGTTGTGGTGGTTTGTTTTGAAAATTAGGTCTTTGCTGGTTGTAAGTATTATTGGATACTTGTTGATTGCTAGGACCTTGTTGGTTATTGTATGGAATATTTCGGTTATAATTCTGGTTTTGGTTGTAAATCGGTCTTGGCGGTTGATAATTATTCTGATAATTATTTCAGGCCTTTAGTTTATGTATGAAATATTCTCTCTTTGTTCCATTGTTAATTCAATACTGAGACAATCTTTTGTCAAATGTGGTCCTCCACACTGCTCACAACTAATTCGTATTGAGTGAATATCTTTAGTCATCTTTTCCATTCGTCTCTCGACAACATCTATCTTTGCAGAAATGGAATCTAAGTCATGGCTAGAATCGGCTCTAGCTGCTTTAGATGATCTAACGATATCTTTTTCTTGGTGCCACTCATGTGAGTGGGAAGCAGTGTTATCAATAATTTTGTAAGCATCAGTTTCGGTTTTCTTCATAATAGAACCACCAGCTGCTATATCTATGTCTTTCCTTGTAGTGATGTCGCATCCTTGGTAGAATATTTGTACTATTTGACAGGTGTCTAAACCATGTTGCGGACATCCTCTTAATAACTTTCCAAATCTTGTCCACGCCTCATATAGAGTTTCATTTGGCTTCTGTGTAAACGTAACAATTTCTCCTTGAAGTCTTACGGCTTTAGATGCAGGAAAGAATTGTTTAAGAAATTTTTTAACTAAAACGTCCCATGTATCAATCGCCCCTTCAGGTAACGATTCCAACCAATCTTTGGCTTCTCCCTTTAAAGTCCAGGGAAATAACATGAGATATATCTGTTCATCCTCTACTTCTCGGATTTTAAATAGTGTGCAGATCCTATTAAAGGTACGAAGATGTTCATTTGGATCTTCCTTCGGCGCACCACTAAATTGGCATTGATTAGTCACCATGTGTAGAATTTGTCCTTTAATTTCATAATCTGGCGCATTAATGTCTGGATGAGTAATTGCGTGACCTTGGCCAGTGCGTTTAGCTCTCATTCGGTCTTCCATAAAGGTTCCAGATTCTCCATAATTGAATTTGTTGAACCGGAATCACTAGAGGATTCTGATTTAATGGTTCGTTCCTCAACAATCTCTGTTTGAATGATTGGTGGTTCCGGATGAAAATTTAGTGGTTCAGGATCTATGAATCGTTCCTGAATATTCTCCGGATTCTCAATTGTGAGGTCGGGTTCAAAAAATGGATTATCGGAAATTTGAACTAGAGTACTTGGTCAACTGGATGACGATTCTAAAGAAAAATCAACGGCAGTAATATTTGCTAAATGTCTTGATCTAGTTACAGGTGGTAAACGTACAAAAGGTGGTGAACGTCTTACTCGGTGAATTCACTAAATATCCTATTACTTTTTAAAAGGAAAGAAAAATTATAATAAGTTATCCAATCAATAGACTTTTCTGATTTTGCCCACGTTTCGAATAGCCAAAAGATGCAACAGAGGGGCAGGATTCGTTTGGTCTCAATATAATTGAGGACTGTTTGGCTCCAATAACCCGGTTCACGTACAAATCCAACTATTACTACGAACCATAAAATTTTGATGTCTATCAATTTAACCACTTAAAATAAATTTTCGTAATTTTAAGAAATTTATATAAGAAGTAGAATAAAAATCTATGTCCTAAAACTAGAATAGCTAGAAATAAGAAAGAAAAAGAGTTCGTCGAAAAAGGTCGAAAAAGAAAAATGGTTGAAAAATAAAAGGTGACGAAAAAATAAAAGAAACTTATAAAACTTAAAAACACTTGACTAACCTAACCTTATTACTACAACTAACTTAAAATTATAATCGCAAATTGTACTAATTGGAATGATAATTGATACATAGATAAAAGTCGTCTAAAAATATTAAAGCTTACAGGAAAAACTAAATCCCAAATGGAAATAACTTAAAAAGAAACTAAAACTTAAAAAGGCGTCGCAAAATTCTAAAGTACCTAAATCTTAGTCTAAAGAAAAAGCACCTAAGGAATTCTACGGCAAAGCCTAAAAATCTAGAAGTAAAAATAACTGTGGCAAAAACTAAGTTTAAAACTAAATACTAGCGAAGAATACAAATATTACGCTAAAATAATTAAAAAGGGATAAAATATAAAAATATACTAAAAGTTGTAAAAAGTACAATTTTTATAAAAATATTATTTTTATATTAATTATTTATTAAAACTATTAATTTTATATTTTATTAAACTAATTAAAACAAAATAAACTAATAAAAACTAAATATTATAATAAATATACCCTAATTAGGGTTTAAGTTTAAATATAATTAATAAAAACTCGTAATTAATGCTGCTACGGCTTCTGTGTACCCGTGTCAGACTGTCTCCGCGAGTCGCGGTATTCGAAGCTGCAAACTCCGCGAGTCGCGGGGTTCCAAAATTCAACTCTGGTACAGTTTTTTAATTCGACGTTTTTTTTTCTGTTCTAAATAAACACAAAATATTTAAATAAAACTTAAATTTTTATAAAATAAAAATAAAGAAACTTTATAAAACTTAAATATTTAACAAACTCTTAAAAACGTATTTTTTTACAAAAACGTATTTTTATAAAAGTAAACTAAAAATAAAAATCTTTTTTTTTTATATTAGCGTTGCGCTTCCGGCTTTTAAGCGGTTCCCCGGCAGCGGCGCCAAAAAATACTTGATAGTTAAAGCTAAGGGGTATAAAATACTATTAAATTTTTAGCAGGAAATACTATTAAATACAATACAATTTTACACAAGATATTTATTTATTTATAGAATGGATATACTTAAACCTTGCTACAACACTTATAGGCAGTGTACCTAATTGTACAGTAGTGTAGTTTTTAGTAAGTTCGGTTCGTTCCACAGGGAATCTTTTTCACAAAGCTTAACGCTATATTAGTTTAAATTTATAAAAATACAAATATATATATATATATATAATATTATTATTATAAAGGGGGGTTTTTACCGTTTAATGACCGGTTTGTCAATTTTAAAACTTTAGTCGCAGTTAAAACCAAATTTAAAATAATAAATAAATACAAGACTTAAATTAAAGCGTAAAGTAAATAACGATAATGAAATTGCGATAAATAAAAGTGGGATAAAATAAACTTGCGATAATTAAAAAGTACGAAAATTAAAGTGCAATTAAATACAATAACAATAAATAAAATGCGATAATTAGAAGTGCAATTAAATATAAAATAAAGGAAATTAAATATGAAATAAAAGAATTATGCTTATTTAAACTTCCGTAACCATGATGTTTGACGTGTTGATTTTAGTTTTATGCCCATGGGTTAATTGTCCTTTGTCCTGGGTTATTTAATATGTCCGTCTGTTTTTGTCCATAACAGTCCATCAGTCATAAATATAAAGTGCGAGTGTCCTCGTCAAATTATCTTTATACCCGAAGTTAAATATTCCAACTAATTGGGGACTTAAACTGTAACAAGATTTTAATACTTTGTTTAATAATTACACCAGGATGTCGACTGAGTGTAACCCAAGGTTTTAATATTTTGTTATCAATTATACCAAGTGTCCTTGTACATAATTTCACCCCTGTTTTAATTATTTTAGTGGCTATTAATCCATTTCCGTGTCCGGTTAAATGAACGATTATTCGTACATATAAATTCCCCGCCCATCGTGTCCGATCGAGTGTATATGGTAATTTATAGGGACGCCCAATTGTAAATCTTTATATTAACATTAACAAACTATCATTTAGTTAAACAAATATAAAGCCCATTAATAGCCCATAGTCTAATTTCCACAAATGTCGTTCTTTTGTCCAAACCCCAATTATGGTACAAAGCCCAATTACCCAATTTTAGTAATTA
This sequence comes from Rutidosis leptorrhynchoides, assembly GCF_046630445.1. Taxonomy (NCBI): domain Eukaryota; kingdom Viridiplantae; phylum Streptophyta; class Magnoliopsida; order Asterales; family Asteraceae; genus Rutidosis; species Rutidosis leptorrhynchoides. The sequence goes on along the minus strand of NC_092333.1, from coordinate 263,652,929 downwards.
GCCCAACATCATGATTACTTCGGATTAAATAAGCATAATAATAACTTAGCTACGAGACATTAAATTAAAAAGGTTGAACAAAACTTACAATGATTAAAAATAGCGTAGCGTTACACGGAAAGAATTTCGACTTACACCCTTACAACATTTGCTAACATACCCTTATTATTAGGATTAAAATTAAAATTAAAATTAAAATATAAATTATAAATATAAATATTACCTATATAGATAGAGAGATTGATGGATATTGGATGATTTTTGCGATCAGAATTCGTTTGCTTTTATAGGGAGTTTCAGTTTTTGGGGCTCCGGGACTCGCTGCAATTTTTACCTTCAAACTCGGCGAGTCGCGGAGTTTGAAATTCCAGCTCACCAACTATGGAGTCTTTCTTGCCGACGGATTTTTATTATTTATATAATATATAAATAATTATAAGAATTATTTAAATATTATATTATATTTATGTGCATAGTTGACTTGTAATTTTTAGTCCGTTGCGTCGAGCGTTGAGAGTTGACTCTGGTCCCGGTTCCGGATTTTCGAACGTCCTTGCGTACAATTTAATATCTTGTACTTTACGTTTTGAATCTTGTACTCTTGTAATTTCGAGCCGTTTCTTATCAATAATTGGAACCTCTTTGATTGTATTTTGTACTTTTGAGCTTTTTGGTCGTTTGTGTAACGACCTGGAAATTTCCGACCAAATTTAAACCTTAATCTTTATATGTTTCCGAAACGATAAGTAAAAATCTGTAATGTTGAGTCTGGAAAGTTTGAAATCTATATTTGGATAACTGGTTACCCTTTTACCAAACCTGACGATTCATGAACATATATGTGTATATACGATATATATATATATATATTTATATATATATAAATATATATATATATTTTTTTTGATAACGTTAACAAGGTATTAGATATGTTTTTATTTATTTATTACTATTTATTATACTATAATTAATTGATAAGTTTAATTATATACACGAATAATATACAAATATATAAATATAAATGCATATATATAAATTACAGTTAAATATATATTTATATCATGGTAAATACAGATATATTGCTATTAATATTTGTACTAGTAATATTATTGTTATTAATATTATTTTTAACAAAAGTGTTATTCCTATTAAAATTATTATCAGTATTGTTATTTTTTTTATTTAAGATACAAGTTATTATTATTATCATTAATATTATAATTATTATTAATATCATTAATAACATTATTATTAATAATTATTATTATCATTATTATTAGACATATTAAAAGAGTTATTATTATTAAAATATATTTATATTTATGAGTTAGTAATATTTATTGTATATGTATATAAAATAAAAATAAAGAAAATGAATACAGATATTTTTAGATATTACACTAAAATCGTGTCACCAGTCCCTTTCTGTATTTTTATCTTTTTGCTAAAAACCTGTTAAACCCGTGTTTAGTTTTTATTTCATCTAGTTGTCATCTTCTTCTGCTAAAAATTCCCGTCGACATCCTCTGCCTTATATAACAATCGACCTTCGGTGTCTTTGAGAAATTTATTCGTTTTCTCTACCCTCGTTACTAATTAAAATTTCCATAAGTTGTAATTATTAAATTGTAATCAGAAAATTTGAGTTTCAGCTCCCTGTTCCCTGTTCGATGTACTTTTAAACCAAAAGTTCGAATTCGAATCCTAACTAAAAATCCATAAATACAGTTTTGTGAGGAATCCATTGAGAAAACTATCTGGAAAATTTTGTGTCCCAATTCCTTCTAACAAGTTCCAACTTTCGAATCAAAGTTTAGATGTCAAAAGTTAACAGAAATTTTTTTGATCGAATTCGAATCATCTGTTGCAAACAAAGTTAAATTGATAATTTATAATGTTTATATGAATCATTTACAACACAATTTATGTTATAATCTTTTTCTAAAACAACCTTAGTTGCGAAATCAATTTTTAAGTCTATTTATTTTTTTACGAACAGCATGCTGTTCTTCCTGTTTTATTTTTTTATTTTTCGTTCTCTGTTGTAATAAACCAATATCAAAGGTTACTTATATGATCTAATGAATAATCTAAATAAGCTTAATAAATGAATTGAAAGGAGTATTGGTTCTGGTCGAATGAGTGATTGAGAAGAAGAAATAGATGCCAACAGAAATAGATTATAAATAAATGAGGTACGTTTTAAACAGATAAACAAGATTGGTGAGATGGTTAAGGGTGTTAGCGGTGAACAGGAGGTCGGGGGTTCGAGCCCCGTCGTGGGCGATTATTTTTAGAAAATCTTTCAAAAGGGTATATACACTTTTATTTTCATCCTTCTTATTATTATTATTATATTTATTATTATTAATATTAATATTATTACCATTAAAGATTAGTATTATTAAGATTTTAGGAAGTATTATCATTATTAAGAATCAATATTTTAATATTTATTGAATTTTTTTTTTAAAATTTATAATTTATTTTAAAATTAATATTTTCTTTACCATTATTATTACTATCATTATTACTATTGTTCGAATTATGGTTAAGATATCATTCTTTTTATCCTTATTAATATTATTAATAACATTACAATTATTATCATTGTTAAATTCTATTATTATATGTTTATGATTACGATTATTATTAAGTATATTTATTATTATTATTATTATTATAAAATAATACAAATTTTTGTCATTAATGTTATCTTATTAAATAACTATTAAGTTATATAAAATTATATTTAACCTGGCCATATTAACATTTTTATAATAAATACTATTTATTTAAAACATATATAGAAATATAGGTATTTAAATTATTAGTTAATATAACTTAAGATTTATTTGTTTGATTACAAGTATATGTGTTAATAGATATATAAATGATATAGGTTCGTAAATCCGAGGCCAACCCGTCACATATTCAATGATGTTATATGTATTTTTACTACAAAATACATTAGGTGAGTATATAGTCCCACTTTTAAACTCTAAATATTTCGGGATGAGAATACATGTATTTTATGTTTTACGATATGAACACAAGTAACTGAAAAATATATTCTACGTTGAGTTGTACCACTGGCATACTTCCCTGTAGCTTGGTAACTACTATTTACAGCAGTATTGTAAACGCGAATCCTGTTGATAGATCTATCGGGCCTGACAACCCCAACCGGACTGGACGACCAGTATTCAACGGTTGCACAGTACTTCGTTTCGGTGACTACACTTGGTACAGTGTAGTGAGATTTCATAATAAAGGGAATATGCGACGTTGAATAAATGTTAAGTATGGTTATCAAGTGCTCAACCACTTAGAATATTTTTATTAAAACGTTTATGTATATGAAATCTTGTGGTCCATAGTTATAACGCTGCTAGCATCAAACCTATATATCTCACCAACTTTATGTTGACATTTTAAAGCATGTTATTCTCAGGTACGAATTAAGTCTTCCGCTGTGCATTAGCTCATAATAAAGATATTATTTGGAGTCAATCATCGCAATGGGACCAACTGTTGAAGACTTCGTTCGGGAGGATTAGTTCGGGTTATCACAGTTGGTATCAGAGCGTTGGTCTTAGCGAACCAGGTCTTGCATTAGTGTGTCTAACTAGCAGCTGATAGGATACATTAACGAGTCTGGACTTCGACCGTGCCTGCATGTCAAAAGTTTTGCTTATCATTTCTAGTCGTAAATTATTTGCATATCATCCTTAGGGAATTTCCTGCTTATCATTCATAAGTCTAGACACGTCTTACTGCATTTAGTGCATCGATAGTGTATAGACAAAATTCATATCTTAGCATATCTGTTACTTTGGACTTTAGTTGACATCTTTTCAAAGATTCTCCGTAATTTATGGGATTTTGGTATTATATATACACATGTAAAGTATGTATTGAAGAGTACCAAATCTAACTTCTATAATCTATTTCATACCAAAAATTCATTTTTCCGATTATACAAGATGGATTCTTCATCCAGTTCGAATTCCTCCGACTTCGATAGCTACGCCGATATGGATTTCCGTTCGAGCTCCGAGAACAGCGTCACCGGAATGGATCAACCAATTTCCCATCATCTATTCTGGATGAATTGGGGATGGGTTCGTAATATACTAAATCTCTGGAGACAAGAAGAAGGTGATCCATTCCATCCCCCAAATTGTCCTCTTAACGATGAACCTGAAGCACTTACCGGCGAACCTATTCGAAACACCATTTTCTCGCTCATTTCTAGAGTATCTCGCCACGATTACATACTATCCCATATTTCGAATCTTGTTCATTCGCTCGTTCCAACCGTCAATCATCCCGTTATAATAGAAGAAGTCAACGAGCTTCGCGCTCGGTTAGTGGCTTTGGAGAATATGGTGCGAAGGTTACAAACACCAGCAGCAGCACCAGCAGCATAATCCGTACCACCATCATCAACACCGACAGTACCCATATCACCCTCAACCACAACCGCGTCGTAAACCTCAACATCACAATTTGTACCTCGGATATCAACATCACACACCTCAATATCACTATCTGTACTTCGAGTATGATCTTCGTTTTACATATCATTCTATATCGATTATCTTCGCTTTACTTATCGTTCTATCTCATTTATCTTCGTTCGACATGGTAATTATGTAATCTTTAATGTTTTAGAGATCATGTAATCAAGTATTAACGATAAATCAAAAAAATTTAATATCTTATTGACTCATTAGATCCATGATTACATCTGAAGAAAATATATATACAAGTATATTTTCATAAAGATTGTAATTAAAAATTCTTTCGTACAAACTGTTAATGATGAAAATATTTTAACGGGTAGGTAGTACCCGAGGAATATTTAGATCTCACATTAATAAGTTACAGTGTATATTCTTCGAATCTGATTCAACGGTCATTTGCTATTCTACTTACAACCACCGATATTCGTATCTGTTCACCACCGAATAACCATTTTTATTCAAATTTCATATTTGGATTTTTATCTATCAGAATCCAACAAGTGGCATAATGAAGAAAACATTGGACAAAATAAAAAGTGTTAGAAACAAACAAATTAATTATGAGAAATTCTGTTAGGAATCCACGCTAACTGTTCCTAGTTAACTGTTCCCAGCTAACTGTTAATTCCGTATTACATTTTATCGCAATTTAATTTATTGTCATTTAAGTTCTGTTATTTATTTTACGCACTTTAAATAACGGGACACGTATACAAGGTTTCGACCTATCATATCGACCCATCTATATATATATTTCAGAACAACCATAGACACTCTATATGTGAATGTTGGAGTTGGCTATACAGGGTTGAGGTTGATTTCAGAATATATATATGGTTTGAGTTGTGATCAATACTGAGACTGGTACATGGGTCACGATACGTATTAATTAATTCGAATATTATATATTAAATTATATATGAATATATTGGACTAGTGGACAACTGGACTATTGGACTGCTAACTTTGGACAATTAAAATGAATTAAAATATTGATTATAACATATGAAACTAAACAATTCTTCAAGTTTGCCACTTGATTTCATCCTAAACCTCATTTGTATCTCGACGTTTACAATCCGCGTACAAACCTATCAGGATTCTTGAAAATACCTCAATCGAGAAGTTGAACTGACCGCACTTCATCTACAGAAGAAAAGATCTATACACATGAAAAACTCTTGAACCCAAAGTCATAGTTTAACACGTACCGCGACGAATTCTTTAGCATTTGTTAGCAAAAACAACCTTACGATTCCTTTTCAAAGTAGCCAATTTTGTCACAGCTTCAGCAGAACAACTTCGACCTTTCATTCGAATAAGTCTTATTATAACTTTGATATATACGATTGGTTTTCCTCATCGTTACCGGGGAACCTTTCATACTCCGCCATGTTATCATCAGCATTTAATCATCTAAAAACACAATTCGCCCAAAAACACCTCGGATTGATAATCGACGATTCAGATATGACTGCATTAAATGCAGAGGGAACAGTAAAATTTTAGATGGCCTAAATGGCCAAAAGTTTGATGATAAAGAAGGGAATGTTAGGAACGCTCGATAGAAAATTTAGTGCTGAAAAATGGATTGAGCTAACCGTGAAGGAAACAAAGAACAAATACAAGGAATGAATCTGCCTTCAAATAATGCAAATGATTCAGTGTCTGTTGAAACCGTCAGTATGAACCCTACTCCTTATTCTAAACTTTTTCAGATGATATTATTCATCATCATCTTATCTTAGATATTATAAGATATCTTCATATTTTCCGCTATACATATTCTCCATATTTCTAAAGATATTTTCACAACTATTCCTATCTGCAATCATCTATCTCCCCGTAATATCTGCGTTACAACATAAAAGAAACTGTGTTAGTTTCTAAATTCTGAAATCTTCAAGTTTAAAATATGAATGTTTTGAAGCAGTGTTGGGAACTGATGCGTGAATTAGTATAATATAATGAAACTTGATCAACTTCATTATATTACAGTAAGTCATGTTGCGTTTCTAATGGAATGTGATGATTCACAGTACCATCATCATGTGCCATGTTACACGGCTCTTACAATCTATCCAATCTCTAAACATATCAAGAAAATATTCTCTTGATGATTCGGTCTTTTCCAGGATATTCTGGTAATTTGACAAATCAAAAATCGTGCCATTACCAATTCTCTCTTAGGACATTAACTATATTCATTTCGAATTTCATACCTACGAATTCCGGACCATTACAAAAGATGCTTAGTTGAAAAGGAGGAAAAGAAAAAGAATGAAGCTCCGAAATAGAAATTGGAGTATAAATCGCAGTAAATGGAAGAGAGTATTAACTGTGGATGATAATGATTATAGAAAACAAAAGCAAGGACATCGAAGTATAAGGGAAAATATAAAACCCAATAATCACCCAGAAACTACAAACCGTGTATATCAATACGTATTGCGACGTAAAGACACGGGAGAATAAGAAACATTATAATTCCAAGAAAATTATAAAAGTGAATAGATTCTTCTGGCGGCAAATGAAAAAGAAGAATGAAAGATATGAAGGTTAGAAGTATAATAAGAATCAGGATTGGATGGAACATATTAAGAATGAGTAGAGGAAGAAAGAATAAAAGGTGTGGAGAATAAGGAAAACGAAGGGGGTAGATTTATAGCAATATATCCGACAGAGAAATCAGGAATAGATTATTGCATTAATTAAAGAAGATTTTGATTTTCTAAATCGCCGAAGAACCAAATCTTATTACGTAAGATTTTCTTTAAATCCCTTAAATCCCGGAAATCAACAGTAACTACGTCATCGGTTGAAACGAATATATTTATTTACACATTTCGCTCTTTTGTGATAACTTCACTTGTACGCTTCACATGATCGAATCGTTTTATCTATATCTCTCAATAATGATAAAACTCCATTATCACCTCATAATCGTCATGAAAACATTCCTATTATTATTTATGACAACCTCTACCAAATTTCGGGGACGAAATTTCTTTAACGGGTGGGTACTGTAACGACCCGGAAATTTCCGACCAAATTTAAACCTTAATCTTTATATGTTTCCGAAACGATAAGTAAAAATCTGTAATGTTGAGTCTGGAAAGTTTGAAATCTATATTTGGATAACTGGTTACCCTTTTACCAAACCTGACGATTCACGAACATATATGTGTATATACAATATATATATATTTATATATATATAAATATATATATATATATATTTTTTTTATAACGTTAACAAGGTATTAGATATGTTTTTATTTATTTATTACTATTTATTATACTATAATTAAATGATAAGTTTAATTATATACACGAATAATATACAAATATATAAATATAAATGCATATATATAAATTACAGTTAAATATATATTTATATCATGGTAAATACAGATATATTGCTATTAATATTTGTACTAGTAATATTATTGTTATTAATATTATTTTTAACAAAAGTGTTATTCCTATTAAAATTATTATCAGTATTGTTATTTTTTTTATTTAAGATACAAGTTATTATTATTATCATTAATATTATAATTATTATTAATATCATTAATAACATTATTATTAATAATTATTATTATCATTATTATTAGACATATTAAAAGAGTTATTATTATTAAAATATATTTATATTTATGAGTTAGTAATATTTATTGTATATGTATATAAAATAAAAATAAAGAAAATGAATACAGATATTTTTAGATATTACACTAAAATCGTGTCACCAGTCCCTTTCTGTATTTTTATCTTTTTGCTAAAAACCTGTTAAACCCGTGTTTAGTTTTTATTTCATCTAGTTGTCATCTTCTTCTGCTAAAAATTCCCGTCGACATCTTCTGCCTTATATAACAATCGACCTTCGGTGTCTTTGAGAAATTTATTCGTTTTCTCTACCCTCGTTACTAATTAAAATTTCCATAAGTTGTAATTATTAAATTGTAATCAGAAAATTTGAGTTTCAGCTCCCTGTTCCCTGTTCGATGTACTTTTAAACCAAAAGTTCGAATTCGAATCCTAACTAAAAATCCATAAATACAGTTTTGTGAGGAATCCATTGAGAAAACTATCTGGAAAATTTTGTGTCCCAATTCCTTCTAACAGTTCCAATTTTCGAATCAAAGTTTAGATGTCAAAAGTTAACAGAAATTTTTTTGATCGAATTCGAATCATCTGTTGCAAACAAAGTTAAATTGATAATTTATAATGTTTATATGAATCATTTACAACACAATTTATGTTATAATCTTTTTCTAAAACAACCTTAGTTGCGAAATCAATTTTTAAGTCTATTTATTTTTTTACGAACAGCATGCTGTTCTTCCTGTTTTATTTTTTTATTTTTCGTTCTCTGTTGTAATAAACCAATATCAAAGGTTACTTATATGGTCTAATGAATAATCTAAATAAGCTTAATAAATGAATTGAAAGGAGTATTGGTTCTGGTCGAATGAGTGATTGAGAAGAAGAAATAGATGCCAACAGAAATAGATTATAAATAAATGAGGTACGTTTTAAACAGATAAACAAGATTGGTGAGATGGTTAAGGGTGTTAGCGGTGAACAGGAGGTCGGGGGTTCGAGCCCCGTCGTGGGCGATTATTTTTAGAAAATCTTTCAAAAGGGTATATACACTTTTATTTTCATCCTTCTTATTATTATTATTATATTTATTATTATTAATATTAATATTATTACCATTAAAGATTAGTATTATTAAGATTTTAGGAAGTATTATCATTATTAAGAATCAATATTTTAATATTTATTGAATTTTTTTTTTTAAATTTATAATTTATTTTAAAATTAATATTTTCTTTACCATTATTATTACTATCATTATTACTATTGTTCGAATTATGGTTAAGATATCATTCTTTTTATCCTTATTAATATTATTAATAACATTACAATTATTATCATTGTTAAATTCTATTATTATATGTTTATGATTACGATTATTATTAAGTATATTTATTATTATTATTATTATAAAATAATACAAATTTTTGTCATTAATGTTATCTTATTAAATAACTATTAAGTTATATAAAATTATATTTAACCTGGCCATATTAACATTTTTATAATAAATACTATTTATTTAAAACATATATAGAAATATAGGTATTTAAATTATTAGTTAATATAACTTAAGATTTATTTGTTTGATTACAAGTATATGTGTTAATAGATATATAAATGATATAGGTTCGTGAATCCGAGGCCAACCCGTCACATATTCAATGATGTTATATGTATTTTTACTACAAAATACATTAGGTGAGTATATAGTCCCACTTTTAAACTCTAAATATTTCGTGATGAGAATACATGTATTTTATGTTTTACGATATGAACACAAGTAACTGAAAAATATATTCTACGTTGAGTTGTACCACTGGCATACTTCCCTGTAGCTTGGTAACTACTATTTACAGCGGTATTGTAAACGCGAATCCTGTTGATAGATCTATCGGGCCTGACAACCCCAACCGGACTAGACGACCAGTATTCAACGGTTGCACAGTACTTCGTTTCGGTGACTACACTTGGTACAGTGTAGTGAGATTTCATAATAAAGGGAATATGCGACGTTGAATAAATGTTAAGTATGGTTATCAAGTGCTCAACCACTTAGAATATTTTTATTAAAACGTTTATGTATATGAAATCTTGTGGTCCATAGTTATAACGCTGCTAGCATCAAACCTATATATCTCACCAACTTTATGTTGACGTTTTAAAGCATGTTATTCTCAGGTACGAATTAAGTCTTCCACTGTGCATTAGCTCATAATAAGGATATTATTTGGAGTCGATCATCGCATTGGGACCAACTGTTGAAGACTTCGTTCGGGAGGATTAGTTCGGGTTATCACAGTTTGCGTCTTCAATTCGTCGAATCTGTCTTTTGTCTTCACCTTTTAATATTTAAACGAATATCACTTGTAAATAGAACAATTGTAACTAAAAGCTTGTCTTTCTTGGGGAATAATGCTATGAAATATATGTTCGTTTTTAGCATTATAAAGGACAATATGTTGGATGGAAGGGATCACCTTATTCTTGTCTTCAAAAATTAAGTAGGCTACGAACCCATCCCCAATTCATCCAGAATTGGTGATGACTGATTTCTTGATCCATTCCGGTTATACTGCTTTCGGAGCTCGAGTAAAAATCCATATCGGAATCCGAGGGACTTGAACTAGTTGCAGAATTCATCTTGCACAGTTAGATAAAGGATTTTCAATATGAAATGATTTTTGGATATCGGATGATATTCTAATATCATAGAATACCTATATATATTACAGAAGATCCCGTAGATTACGAAGGAATTTACGGAATATGTCAGGAAAAGTTTATAATAGCATATACGCTAAAATATGAATTAGCAGATACGCTAAGATATGAATTTTGTCTATACACTATTCATGCAATCAATGCAGTAAGATGTGTCTAGACTAAGAATGATGAGCATGTAATTTCTGACACGAAATGATAAGCAAAACTTTTAACATGCAGACACGGTCGAAGTCCAGACTCACTAATCCATCTAAACAACTACCAGTTAGACACACTAATGCAAGACCTAGTTCGCTAAGACCACCGCTCTGATACCAACTGAAAGGACCCGTTCATATACAATATAAACAATTCACAATAGTTGATTACATCGCGAGGTATTTGACCTCTATATGATACATTTTACAAACGTTGCATTCATTTTTAAAAGACAAACTTTCTTTTCATCGAAAGTTGACAGCATGCATACCATTTCATAATACATCCAACTATAATTGACTTAATAATAATCTTGGTTAACTCAATGACTCGAATGCAACGTCTTTCGAAATATGCCATGAATGACTCCAAGTAATATCCTTAAAATGAGATAATGCACAGCGGAAGATTTCTTTAATACCTGAGAATAAACATGCTTTAAAGTGTCAACCCAAAGGTTGGTGAGTTCATTAGTTTATCATAATCGATCATTTCCATAATTTTAATAGACCACAAGATTTTCATTTCCATTTCTCATAAATATACGTCCCATACATAGAGACAAAAATAATCATTCATATGGATTGAACACCTGATAATCGACATTTACAAGATACATATAGAATATCCCCATCATTCCGTGACTCCCTTCGGACATGATAAATTTCGAAGTACTAAAACATCCGCAACAATGGATGGGGTTTGTTAGGCCCATAGATCTATCTTTAGGATTCGCGTCAATTAGGTGTACTGTTCCCTAATTCTTAGGCTACCAAGCTAAAAAGGGGCATATTCGATTCGATAATCCAACATAGAATGTAGTTTCGATTATTTGTGTCTATTTCGTAAAACATTTATAAAAACATCGCATGTATTCTTAGTCCCAAAAATATATATTGCAAAAGCATTTAAAAAAGGAGCAAATGAAACTCATAATACGATATTTTGTAGTAAAAATATGCATACGACGATACTGAAAAATGCAAAGTTGGCCTTGGATTCACGAACCTATATCATTTTTATATATATTAATACATATAATCGTAATTGAATATAATTTGTGTATATACATTTATAATGACTAATATTTATATAGTTATATTAATATATGTTTGGTTAGTATTATATTAAAATACTTAGTTTGTTATATATGAATATTTATATATAAAAATGTTAATATGATTAATAAATACTTATATGTAATATTACTAAAAGTATATTTTTATATACAAAATATTTATTTGGTAACATAATATCAATAATAGTAATAAAAGTTGTTTTTGATTATAATGATAATATACTACTAATAATAATAACTATAGAAATAATGATTTTACTAGTAATAATAATACTAATATTTATAATAACAATAAAAATAATAATAATAATAATAATAATAATAATAATAATAATAATAATAAATAGAAATAAAATTACTACCTCAATGAAATAGCTCTTAAAAAAATTGCCCAAGTACAGGTTTGAACCCGCGACGTCCCGCTAACCCGATAACAACCTAAACCATTACGCTACACTTCCATTTCTGTTTTAATCACAGCCTGAATCATTTTATCTTAATACATCTATCTGTTTCTTCTTCATCTTCTTTTTCTATAAAAAATGTCACAATCGAGGATCGAACCCGCGACGTCTCGCTTAACAACCAAACACGCAACCAACTAACTGTTTGATACTTTCATGAAGTATTTTCAGTTATTTAACTCATATAGAAAACTGTTTAACCTCTTCATCTTACCATCAATATCATCAAACTATCATCATCATCGTCCTTTTATTCATGTCCATCATACATCAATATTTTTATCATCATCAACACCCATGATCATCATCACTTATCTACCCTTATTTCCTGGCCCATTTTCATTTCAACCCAACAAAAAAAATGGGTCTCGACCCACTAACAACTAATCAATGTTACAAGTCCAATAAAGGTTAAATGACCCAATAGTGGCACGATCCAAGATTGTATTTAAATTAAGGAAGCTGGTGCATATGGTTCGTGGATTTGGAATCCAACGTATATGTCACTATCCTCTTTTGTATCATCATGTATTATCATTAAAGATTATCATGGCCATCATCATAGAATTATCACTCAACAGTTCGTATAAAGATTATCTGATGTAGCAAGAACTTGATCAAATGGGTTTTTTCAATAAAAGTGGTGTGGTTTTCTCGACATATAAACATAAACGGGCTGCAGTAGTAACGGGAATTAAAACAGTCATAGTTGATGGTGGATTTTGGATTTGTTCTTGAGCAGAAACAGTAGTAAAAGTTGTGATAGTAGCAGAGTTTATGGTGATAATTCTTGGTGATACTTCTCGAACATAAAACAAAACAATAGCAGCAAGTTTGATTGGTTTTTGGCAGTTGAAACAGTAGCGAGGAACAGCAGCAAAAGCTGATGTTTTGGCAGCTGTTTGGAGCAGGAACACACTGCAATGATCGTGAGTGTGGTGGTTTGTGGTGAGGTGGTGGCGACGGCTGAATAGAAACAGAAAAGATGAAAACGCAGCAGTCACGAACAGCGGACTTTGGTGGTTGATTGATGACGAGAATAGCGGTAGTAGTTTAACATGATTGTGGTGGTGGTTGTAGTGTTGATAATTGGCTGGTGATTGAAGATGACATGGAAGTAATAGAAGAATGAGATGGGTGGTGAATTGATATGGTTATACAGGTATATATATATATATATATATATATATATATATATATATAGTTAATCTAATACTAATAATAATATAATATTACTTATATGTTTCAAGTTGGAAGAATGAGAACGTTCATTGAATGATTATGATACAATAAAGTAGAAACAATTCAAAGTGGTTATCACAATTATTTGTGGTGGTGATACATGCATCTCAAAGTATATATAAATATGTATATTATATATTTAGTGATAGTGGCAAGAATCAATCAACATGATTTGTGACAGAAAGTTAGATTAGGATATTGCTTTTGAAATTTCATATATCGACATATATCACAAGTGTAATAGGAAGGCAGAAAAACGAAATAAAGTTGACATTGATAGGAAATGAATTATAATTATTTGTCTAGATAATTTATATTTAATTAATATTAATAATTAATAAATATATTAATAATAATAATACAGTTTAATATTATTAATAATAATAAAAATGTTAATAATAATAATACTAATAATAATATTAATAAAAGTAGTAATAATAATACTAATACTATTAGTAATACAAATATTGATATTAATATTAATAATAATAATGGAAATAGTAGTAATAAAAATAATAATAATATTAGTGTTAATACAACAATTATATTTTAATACGTAATTATTTACATATAAATTAATATTATAAATTTCTACATATAATATTTATAAATTATTACAATATTCATAATCATGTATAGAAATTATAAGTTAAAACTGGTTAGATATCAATCAAAGCGACACATGAGTATTACAATCATTTAATACTTATTTTCAATATACTTTATATATATATATATATATATATATATATATATATATATATATATATATACACACACACACACACACACATTTATTTACAATTAATTATTCGTGAATCATCAGGAATCGTAGAAGGTTAAATGAAATTATGAAAACAGTTCAAAAAAATAAAAAAATTTGAGACTCAGTTTAATAGTCTTTGCTTATCGTGTCGAAATCATATATAAATTAAGTTTAAATTTGGTCGAAAATTTCTGGGTCATCACAAACGAGCCCCATCCAAAGTACCGGATGCTTTAGTACTTTGAAATTTATCATGTCCGAAGGATGTCTCGGAATGATAGGGATATTCTATATGCATCTTGTGAATGTCGATTACCAGGTGTTCAATCCATATGAATGATTTTTATCTCTATACAGTTTGCGAAATGCCTGATATGAGATGTATATTTATGGAAAAAATGAAATCTTGTGGTCTATTAAAATTATGAAAATGATTGATTACGATAAACCTATGAACTCACCAACCTTTTGGTTGACACTTTAAAGCATGTTTATTATCAGGTATGAAAGAAATCTTCCCCTGTGCATTTGCTCATTTTAGAGATATTACTTGGAGTCATTCATGACATATTTCAAAAGACGTTGCATTCGAGTCGTTGAGTTCATCAAGATTATTATTAAGTCAATTATAATTGAATATATTATGAAATGGTATGCATGCCGTCAACTTTCGATGTAATGAAAGTTTGTCTTTTAAAAACGAATGCAATGTTTGTAAAATGTATCATATAGAGGTCAAGTACCTCGCGATGTAACCAAATGTAATGTATTCGTCCAGATGGAATAGGATGGGTCATTAAAGTTGGTATCAAAGCGGTGGTCTTAGCGAACCAGGTCTTGCATTAGTGTGCCTAACTGATAGTTATTTAGATGCATTAGTGGGTCTGGACTTCAAAAATGTCTGCATGTCAAAAGTTTTGCTTATCATTTCGTGTCAAAAATTACCTGCTTATCATTCTTAGGGAATCACTTGCTTATCACTCTTAGTCTAGACACATCTTACTGCATTGATTGCATGAATAGTGTATAGACAAAATTCATATCTTAGCGTATCTGCTAATTCATATATTAGCGTATCTGTTACTGTTACCTTTGCCTGACAGCTTTCGAAATTTTCTCAGTAATTTGCGAAATCTTTATGCTATATATAAGTATTCTATGGAGTTAGAATATCATCTAATATTCAAAAATTATTTCATATCGAAAAACCCTTTACTCAATCGTACGAAATGGAATTCGCCACTAGTTCAAGTTCTTCGGAATCCGACAGCTATTCCGACATAGATGTTCACCTAAGCTCCGAAAGCAGCGTCACCAGAATGAATCAACCAATTAGTCATTATCTATTTTGGATGAATTGGGGATGGGTTTGTAACCTAC
The DNA here is from genome assembly GCF_046630445.1 of Rutidosis leptorrhynchoides. NCBI lineage: Eukaryota > Viridiplantae > Streptophyta > Magnoliopsida > Asterales > Asteraceae > Rutidosis > Rutidosis leptorrhynchoides. The sequence goes on along the minus strand of NC_092333.1, from coordinate 263,636,936 downwards.
TTAATTAATGGAGACGCGAAAAAGGAGATCCTTTCCACCAACCGAATTCACCTCTTGGCGAAGAACCTGAAGCACTTACCAGCGAACCAGTTCGATACACTATATTCACTCTCATTTCCAGGATATCTCGCAATGATTATATGATATCTAAAATTCTCAACCTTATTCATCCGCTCGTTCCGACCGACAATCATCCCGGAATAATGGAAGAAGTCAACGAGCTTCGCGCTCGAGTAATCAATTTGGAGAATATGGTGCAAAACGTACCAGCTTCAGCAACATCACCGGCACCAACAGTACCACCAACATCGGCACCAGTACCACCAATAACATAAGCCTCAACATCACACGCCTCAATATCACCATCTATACTTCGAGTATGATCTTCGTTCTACGTATCGTTCTACCTCATTTATTTTCGTTCGACATGGCGATTATGTAATCTCTAAAGTTTTAGAGAATATTCATTCTAGTTCCAACAGAAAATCAAATGAGTTTAATATCATATTAACTCATTAAATCCATGATTACATCTGAAGAAAATATATATGTATATATATTTTCATAAAGATTGTAATTAAAAATTCTTTTGTACAAACTGTTAATGGTGAAAATATTTTAACGGGTAGGTAATACCCAAGGAATATTTAAATTTCACATTAATAAGTTACACTGTACATTCTTCGAATCTGATTCTATAGTCACTTACTATCCTACTTACATCCACATATATACGTATCCGTTCACCGCAGAGTAACCATTTTCATTCAATTTCATATTTGAATTTTGACTTATCAGAATCCAATAAGTGGCATAATGAAGAAAACATTGGACAAAATAAAATTTGTTAGAAACAAACAAATTAACTATGAGAAATTCTATTAAGAAACCACGCTAACAAAATCCTAGCTAACTGTTAATTCCTTATTACATTTTATTTATCACAATTTTAATTCTCGCAATTTTATTTATCATCATTTAATTTCTGTTATTTATTTTACGCACTTTAAATATCGGGACACGTATACAATGTTTTGACATATCATATTGACGTCATCTATATATATTATTTGGAATAACCATAGACACTCTATATGCGGTAATGTTCGAGTTAGCTATACAGGGTTGAGGTTGATTCTCAAATAATATATATACTTTGAGTTGTGATCTAGTCTGAGACTTGTATACAATGGGTCTGTGTCACGACACGTATTAATTAATTCGAATATTATATATTAAACTATATATGAATTGTTGAACTACTAATTGCGGACTACTAACTGTGGACTAATAACATTGGACAATTAAAATGAACTAAAATATTGATTATAACATATGAAACTAAACATTTCTTCAAGTTTGCCACTTGATTTCATTTTAAACCTCATTTGTAACAATCTGTGTTCAAACCTTTCATGATTCTTGAAAACACCTCAATCGAAAGGATGAACCAACCACACTTCATCTACGGAAGGAAAGATTTATGCACATAGTTATGCACCTAAAAAATTCTCGGAACATAAATAAACGTTTAACACGTATCTGAGCTAGCTCCTTTGGCATTGTTTTTACCGAAAATAGTTTTACAATTCCTTTTCACAGTAGCCAGTTTTGTCACAGCTCCAGCAAGTCAACTTTGACTTTTCATTCGAAACAACCTAATTATAACCTTGATATATATGCGTGCTCTTTTATTGTTATCGGAGAACCTTTTATGTTCCATCATATTAGCAGTAATCGTACCAGCAACTTCAGTATTCTCGGCGTAAGTTTCTCTGACAATTCACTACATATTCATTGAAAACCCTATCGTGTATTTATCTACATCTTGTAACAATAATTACCATACCAAATGTCGGGAATCATCAATCATTAACTTCGAATTTCGCATCGTTTCTACGTCAACAGTTATACATAAACATATAACGTTTATCTCCTGGAATTATGTACTTCAAATCTGAAGAAGCACCCAGTCTGCAAAACAATTCTCTGAATTATGAAAAAGCTGAATGAAGCAGCAAAAACTGTAGATGACTTTAACAGTCAAAAGTTTGATGATAAAGAAAGATACGTTGGAAAAGCTCAAAAGAAAACTTGGTACTGAAAAACGAATTGAGCAAACCATAAAGGAGGCTGTAGACAAATCACAAAGACTAAACCTGCCTTCAAAGAATCCAAATGATTCGGTATCTGCTGAAGTCATTAACGAATTCTTGCTCCTGACTCTACACTTTTATGAACGATCTTCATCATCATCCATCGATATTAGAAATTCTAAGATATCATCAAATCTTTCATTATCCTCGATATTTCTGAAGATATTTTCATAACTATTCTTAGCTGAAATCATTTATCTCTTCGCGATATCAGTGTTACATCAAAAAGAAAACTATTTTAGTTCCTAAATTCTGAAAAATTCGAATTTAAAATATGAATGTTTTTGAAGTAGTGTTGGAAAATGATGCATGAGTTAGTATAATATAATGACACTTGATCAACGTGATTATATTACAGTAAGCCATGCTGAGTTTCTAATGGAACATGATGATTCATAGATCATAACATCATCATGTGCCATGTTACACTACTCTTACATTCTATCTGATCTCCAAACATATTGAGAACATATTTTCTTGATGGTTCTATCTTTTCTCTTGAATTCTGGTAATTTAACAAATCAAGATCGTGCTATTACAATTTCTCTCTTAGAATGTTAGTCATGTTCATTCAAAACTTCATACCTATGAATTCTGGACCATTATTCGCTTGGCTTAAAGTCGGGAGGAGAAAACAAAAGTATGGAACTCCAAAATATAAGGGAAACGAAGGGAATATATTTATAGTGAAATATCCGACAGAGTAATCGAAATATATTATCGTATTTAATCAAAGAGGATTCTAATTTCCTTAAATCTCGAAGAATCAGATCTTATATATTTCCAAGATTTTCTTTTAAATCCCTTGAATTACGGAATTCAACCCTGATTACGTCAAAAATTAAGACAAATCTTTAATGTCCTCATTTCACTCTTTTATGATAGCTTCACTCGTACTCTCCACATAAACGAATTGTTTTATCCATATTACTCACAAATGATAAAACTCTAAATCCCAACTCATATGAGTCATGAAAACATACTTATTGTCAGTCATGACGATCCCAATCAAATTTCGAGAGGAAATTTCTTTAACGGGTAGGTACTGTGATGACCCGGAGATTTCCGACCAAATTTAAACTTAATCTTAATATGAATTCGACATGATAAGAAAAGTCTATAATATTGAGTCTCAAAATTTTTGAACTGTTTCATGAAACCAATTGACCTTCGACTGTTCCCGACGACTCACGATACGATTACTTAAATAGATATGCATATATTAAAATATATATATATATATATATATATATATATATATATATATATATATATATATATATATATATATATATATATATATATATATATATATATATATGTATATAATGATATGAAATATTGTATATGGTAATTGTTGGAATTATTTATGTAAAATAATAATAACATAAAATAATTATTATCTATATATATAAATAAAATATATAGAATATATAAATAGGGTTTCGAAGTTATTTAGTAAACGAATGTAACGCTCAATTGTCATTTGATTGACAGTAAACGAGTTAAAAAGAAATTTATGTGATTTTAAAATAAACGGTTAGCCGAAAATGAGTTTTACAAACTATAGGCTTATTAAAAATGTATTTAGGAACTATTTGTTTAGTTTTAACACTTTTTATATTTTACCCAGAATTGAGAGGGACAGTTGATGTAATTTTTATTTAATAATTAATGACTAATGACTGAAATAAATAAAAGATATTTACTCTAAAAATTTGGGATTTTTCCAAAGAATTTTATCCGCTACTAATTAACAACGGATCACGAAACCCAGTCCGCGATATAGTGTCGGTAGAATAATATCTGACTGCTACTGTAGATAATTGAAACATTGATTGGCTTGCTATTTCTTCTTGTATCCTTTCTCACAAATTGATTGTCGCATTAGAGTAAAATATTATTATATATTACTGTACCTTATTCGTCCGTGAATTGAATCACAACTTATTGAATTAAGAAGATTTTATAATTTATATATTACAATCATCAACGGTATATATCCATTTGTAATTATCACTTTTCATATATTGTATGTGTGTTTGCAAGAATAACAATTAGTCAAAAACAAAAACCATCTTAAACTAGTTTCCCTTTCTCTCTTTATCTACTTCTTTTTCGGTGTAATTAGAAAACCATCCACTTCTTCTTCTTGATCACAACCAAACACCTCATCTTTCTCATATTCTCTGCTCGATCAATCATCATGTTCATCAAACCGATCACATCACCTCCATGTAACCATCATTTGAAACACCCATCACTATTTCCTTGCTCAATTCTTCTACTAACCGAATCCATTTGTTTTTCTTTTATATTTTGATCAACCAACACTATTAATCATCATCATCGACTAACATGTTGCTGCTACATGTACTGTGTCTATTTCTACAACCCTTGAACCACTTTCCACCGACACCATAATTACCATCCAACCGACGACCATCGTATTAAACCACCATCCTCCATTCTTACTCCATCACCTCAAACTCACTTCACCTGCAAACCCAAAACTCACCACCACATGATCACTGTTACTCGGCTGAAGAGCTACTGCAGTTGTTGCTACTATCGATGAACAAAAACACCATGAAACATCATCGGATTGCTGCTGCACCTTTTCTGTTAGACAAGATTGTTGCAGTTATTGTTTTTGTCTGAAACAACCCAGTCTCGAACACTTTTGCTGTGCTACGATTTGCTTTGGTTCGAAGAAACCCCAAACCTACCTTATCCGAATGTCTACTGCTTTTATCCTCATGTTCGATTGAAAAACAAACCCATACGAATATAGGCATCTTTTATGCAGGTTACTATTATATATCCTCAGTTCAATTATCAAAATGGTAATATATTATATAGGCGTTTTAATTTGGAACCAATCACCTCAAATTTACAATTATTAATACTTGGTGGAAGCAACATGTAGTGACCCGAACTTTTCCATGTTTATATATATTAAATGAAATTGATATTTACATGATTAAGTGTTTCCAACATGTTAAGCAATCAAACTTGTTAAGGCTTGATTAATTGAAATAGGTTTCATATAGACAATTGACCACCCAAGTTGACCGGTGATTCACAAACGTTAAAAACTTGTAAAAACTATATGATGACATATATATGGATATATATATATATATATATATATATATATATATATATATATATATATATATATATATATATATATATATATATATATATATATAGTTAACATGATATTATGATAAGTAAGTATCTCATTAGGTATTTTAGCAATGAGTTATATACATAAAAATGAGACTATTAAATTAAGAAACTTGAAAATATTATATATAACGATTATCGTTATAACAAAGTTTTACTAATTACATATGAATCATTTTAAGATATTGTTACACTATATATAAACATGATAAATGATAAGTAAACATATCATTAACTATATTAACAATGAACTACATATGTAAAAATAAGACTACTAACTTATGGATTTCGAAACGAGACATATATGTAACGATTATCGTTGTAACGACATTTAAATGTATATATATCATATTAAGATATAGTAATATATCATAATATCATGACAATATAATAATTTAACATCTCATTAGATATAATAAACATTAGGTTAACAACATTTAACAAGAGCGTTAGCTTAAAGGTTTCAAATCAACATTTACATGTAACGACTAACGATGACTTAACGACTCAGTTAAAATGCATATACATGTAGTGTTTTAATATGTATTCATACACTTTTGAAAGACTTCAAGACACTTATCAAAGTACTTCTACTTAACAAAAATTCTTACAATTACATCCTCATTCTTTTCCATCAACAATTCTACTCGTATGCACCCGTATTCGTACTCGTACAATACCCAGCTTCTAAATGTATTTACTATTGGTATATACACTCCAATGATCAGCTCTTAGCAGCCCTTGTGAGTCACCTAACACATGTGAGAACCATCATTTAACATCTAGCTAGAAATATCTAACAAAACAACAAACTAATGGAGCCTATATGGACTCCATACTTCACGTGAACTAGACATACCACAAACACATTTTAATTTAAATTTTCATGTATCAAATTACTCTCTCTCAAGTGTTCTTCCTTTGTTCTAAGTGTTCTTCATCATCTTCATCAAAATCTAGCTCAATCTAGTTCATAAATCCATACATAAACCAAGTTATAAAACAACTACTCAAGAACACACCAACAACACTTTCAAGTTTGCTAGCTTACTTCCAATCTTGCAAATCCACTTTGAGTGATTATCCAACCTCAAGAAATCTTTCTTATTTACAGTATGATATCTTTCTAATACAAGGTAATACTCATATTCAAACTTTGATTCAATTTCTATAACTATAACAATCTTATTTCGAGTGGAAATCTTACTTGAACTTGTTTTCGTGTCATGATTCTACTTCAAGAACTTTCAAGCCATCCAAGGATCCTTTGAAGCTAGATCTATTTTTTCATTTCCAGTAGGTTTATCCACAAAACCTGAGGTAGTAATGATGTTCATAACATCATTCGATTCATATATATAAAACTACCTTATTCGAAGGTTTAAACTTGTAATCACTAGAACATAGTTTAGTTAATTCTAAACTTGTTCGCAAACAAAAGTTAATCCTTCTAACTTGACATTTAAAATCAACTAGACACATGTTCTATATCTATATGATATGCTAACTTAATGATTTAAAACCGGAAAACACGAAAAACACCGTAAAACCGGATTTACGCTGTCGTAGTAACACCGCGGGCTGTTTTGGATTAGTTAATTAAAAACTAGGATAAACTTTGATTTAAAAGTTTTTCTTCTGAGAAAATGATTTTTCTTATGAACATGAAACTATATCCAAAAATCATGGTTAAACTCAAAGTGGAAGTATGTTTTCCAAAATGGTCATCTAGACGTCGTTCTTTCGAATGAAATGACTACCTTTAGAAAAATGACTTGTAACCTATATTTCCGACTATAAACTTATACTTTTTCTGTTTAAATTCATAAACGTAAGTTCAATATGAGACCATAGCAACTTGAATCACTCAAAACGGATTTAAAACGAATAAGTTATGGGTAAAACAAGATCGGATAATTTTTCATGTTGTAGCTACGTGAAAATTGGTAACCAATCTATATTAATCATATCCTAGCTAACTCATATTGTATTATACATGTATTCTTATATATTATGTAATCTTGGAATACCATAGACATGAATACAATGTTTTGACATATATATATATATATATATATATATATATATATATATATATATATATATATATATATATATATATATATATATATATATATATATATTTTGGAACAACCATAGACACTCTATATGCAGTAATGTTGGAGTTAGCTATACAGGGTTGAGGTTGATTCTAAAATATTATATATACTTTGAGTTGTGATCTAGCCTGAGATTTGTATACACGAGGTCGTGGATTGAATCGAGATAATATATATTGCTTTATTTTCTGTTCATCTAACTGTGGACAACTAGTTGTAGGTTACTAACGAGGACAGCTGACTTAATAAACTTAAAACAGGAAAACGTATTAAAAATGTTGTAAATATATATTTTGAACATACTTTGATATATATGTACGTATTTGTTATAGGTTCGTGAATCGACCAGTGGCCAAGTCTTACTTCCCGACGAAGTAAAAATCTGTGAAAGTGAGTTATAGTCCCACTTTAAAAATCTAATATTTTGGGATGAGAATACATGCAGTTTTATAAATGTTTTACAAAATAGACACAAGTAAATGAAACTACATTCTATGGCTGCATTATTAAACCGAATATGCCCCTTTTTAGTCTGGTAATCTAAGAATTAGGGAACAGACACCCTAATTGACGCGAATCCTAAAGATAGATCTATTGGGCCCAATAAGCCCCATCCAAAGTACCTGATGCTTTAGTACTTCGAATTCATCATGTCCGAAGGGAGTCCCGGAATGATAGGGGATATTCTATATGCATCTTGTTAAGGTCGGTTACCAGGTGTTCACCATATGAATGATTTTTATCTCTATGTATGGGATGTATATTGAAATATGAAATCTTGTGGTCTATTATTACGATTTGATAAATATATAGGTTAAACCTATAACTCACCAACATTTTTGTTGACGTATAAAGTATTTTTATTCTCAGGTGATTATTAAGAGCTTCCGCTATTGCATGCTAAAATATGGACAAGATTTGATGTCAGCATGCTTGTATAATATTGTTTAAAACTGCATTCGAGATTTACTTTGTAAACCAATATGTATTGGTAGTGTGTAAGTGTGATATTTTAGATTATCATTTCTGGATAATCTAGGTGGTGACTTTTTAACATTGTCGATAAAATAAAGGTTATGGTTTGTTTTAAAAACAAATGCAGTCTTTGAAAAATGTCTCATACAGAGGTCAAAACCTCGCAACGAAATCAATTTATATGGAACGTTTATAATCAATATGAACGGGACATTTCAGTTGGTATCAGAGCGTTGGTCTTAGAGAACCAAAAATTTGCATTAGTGTGTCTTATCGAGTTTATTATGATACATTACTGAGTCTGGACTTCGACCGTGTTTTCTTTAAAAACGATTGCTTAACACTTTTGTTGGAAACTATATATTATTAACATGTAAATATTATGTGATATATTAACCTCTTAATGTGTTTGATATTATGTGATAGATGTATACCACTAGTACAAATCCCATCGACTCACCTAATAATAATAAAGAGTCGAATATATTTTGGGAAGATTCACAAATTCTCGAAGAAGAACCGGAAGAGGAGGAACCGGAAGAAGAGGAACCGGAAGAGGAGGAACCAAAATAAGAGGAACCAGAAGAGGAGGAACCGGAAGAAGAGGAACCAGAAGAGGATGAACCGAAAGAGGAAGAACTGGAAGAAGAAGAGGTTCTGGAGGAAAAAATATTGATACCTACAGTAAATCGGTTAAATAAAAGAAAATCCTCAACCAACGGACCAAAGTCAATAATGGTCAATGGTATTTCCGCCGAGGAAGCAAAATATTGGGAAGATTACCAATTTTTCGATGAATCGGATCCCGTTGAGGATTCCGATGATGTTATAGAAATTACCTCGACCCAATTTAATATAGCAAAAGAAAATAATAAGGGAAAAGGTATAAAAATAGAGAGACCTGATTCCAACCCCGATGAACTTTATATGTATCGGCAACGTCCGTATTTCCTAAAATGTAACAATAACCCGGGAACCTCTAAACCACCAGGTTTTTCTAAACCATTGTGGAAAACGACGACTCGTATTAGAGGAACACCATATATCCCTAGAAAATTTGGAAAACGAACCAAGTCCGAAGAAGATGAAACCAGTTATTCGGATTAGAGGGTTGTAATCATGTTGTGTATTATATGTATTGTAGTGTGCTTGTACTTTTATGTTCTATGTAAAAATTGCTTGTAATGTTTGTTAATTATCTTTTACGAATCTAATCCTTGTCTATTTTACAGTATAAAAACAAAATGGACGTTAAGGGTAGACAACCGAATTTTTTAGAAGACCTACCAGAGGATATGATTGAGGAAATCTTGTCTAGAGTCGGTCAGAATTCATCAGCACATTTAATTATGGCGAAATTAACTTGTCAAACATTTGAAAGACTTTCCAGAAAAGCCTTAGTTTATAAAAGGCTTTCCTTTGATAGGTGGGGTATATCACATTAGGGAGACTATAAGTTACGCCGTGTTTTCTTTAAAGAGTTAAATGCGGGGAACCCAAATGCAATTTTACTCTACGGGTTAAGAACCTATTTTGATTCAACATATCCCAACATAGGATTTCGTGAATTAGAAAGAGCTTCTAGCATGCAACATAAAGAAGCATGTTATGCTTACCGGTTAGTGATGTTAGCTTCTCGCCAAAGTGAGAAAAAGAACATCGGGTTACAACTATTAAATGAAACATTCCCACAAGTGATGGATTCAGTAATTGGGGTGTGGAACAAGGTTTTTTGATTATTACAGGGCTGTTGGGCATTACAAAACTCTCGTCCTTTTGACGACATTACAACATGCTGCCTAGCCAATGGTCATAACGGTTACTTTCCACAAAACCAAGGATGGGAAGTCATCTTAGTAAAACCAGAATGCATGACTTGTTTCTGGACTTATGAATTACGTGTCTTTATTTCTTTTGCTGAACAACTTACGTATTAACTAGAATTGCCTTTATAGTTGCCGAGTAGCAATGTATTATGTGCTATATTTCATCCGATATGTATAATAGCGGTATTGTAAGTTTGTAAAATATTGTATAAAGTTTGAACGCGAAATATTATTGTAATAATTTTTTCATATAGAATCGTAGTAGTTGAATTGTATAATAGCTGCTAAGTATGAACTTAACGGGTAGGTACTACCCAAATTAAAACTATAAAATGCTAATATGAAGAAAAAGCTTTTATAAATAAGTTCATATTATGCTACGAAATACTATTGACTACTCTTAAATTCTATATGATTAACTCAATTCTTTTGGCTATTTTTGAAGGAAATAGCACCGGCAACTCGTCAGAACTTGAACATGAGTGAGGAAGACTTCCGTGTTTTCCTTGCTGCGAACATAGCCGCAGTGAAGGCTGCGATGCAAAATAACAATAACTCTGGATCTAGCAGTGAAACTAATCCCACAAGAAATCGTGTAGGATGCTCCTACAAAGAATTCACTGCCTGCAAACCTTTGGAATTTGATGGAACCAAAGGACCAATTAGATTGAAACGGTGGACCGAGAAGGTCGAATCGGTGTTTGCCATAAGTAAGTGTACTGAAGAGGACAAAGTTAAGTACACTACGCATACCTTCACAGGTACTGGGTTAACATGGTGGAACACCTATCTTGAACAGGTAGGAAAAAATGCTACTTACACGCTACCGTGGTCGGCATTCAAGCAATTGATGAACGAGCAGTACCGTCCTAGAAACGAAGTCAATAAGCTCAAGGTAGAACTTAGAGAGTTACGAACACAAGGATTCGACATTACCACATATGAACGACGATTCACAGAGTTGTGCCTATTGTGTCCGGGAGCGTTCGAAGATGAAGAAAATAAGATTGACGCGTTTGTAAAAGGGTTACCAGTAAGGATTCAAGAAGATGTGAGTTCACATGAGCCCGCTTCCATACAGAAGTCAAGTCGAATGGCTCATAAACTCATAAATCAGATTGAGGGGAGAATTAAAGAACAGGCGCCCGAAGAAGCCAACACGAAACAGCTCAAGAGGAAGTGGGAGGAAAACGGTGACAAGAGTCCCCAGTACAAAAACAATAACAATTACAACCACAACCGCAATAACAATCGCAACAATAACCGCAATCCTAACAATAACTACAACAAACGTCCCAACAACAACAACAACTACAACAACTGTTTCAACAACAATAACAATCCCAACAACAACCTTAATAACAACAAACAACAGAAACAACCATGCTTCAGGTGTGCAGAGTACCATCCGAATGCGTTTTGCACAACAGTTTGCACCAAGTGTAAGAGAAGTGGTCATGGCGCGGCAAAATGTGAGGTTTACGGACCAAAGAACAACAAAAATAAAGAAACAAATAAGGTCGGAACAAATAATACCGACGTAGTTTGTTGTAAATGTGGAAAACCGGGCCACATTATTAGAAATTGCCCAAACCAAGGGAATACTAATGGGCAAGGCCGCGGAATAGTTTTCAATATTAATGCGGCAGAAGCGCAAGAAGACCCGGAGCTTGTTACGGGTACGTTTCTTATTGATAATACATCTGCTTATGTTTTATTTGATTGGGGTGTAGATAGAAGCTATATGAGTTGAGATTTTTGTGCTAAATTAAGTTGTCCACTGATGCCTGTGGATAATAAATTTTTACTCGAATTAGAAAACGGTAAATTAATTACAGCAGATAATATATGTCGAAATCGAGAAATTAAGCTGGTTAGTGAAACATTTAAGATTGATTTGATACCAGTAGAGTTAGGAAGTTTTGATGTGATAATTGGCATGGACTGGTTGAAAAAGGTGAGAGCAGAGATCGTATGTTACAAAAATGCATTTCGCATTGTACGGGAAAAAGGAAAACCCTTAATGGTGTACGGAGAAAAGAATAACGTGAAATTAAATCTTATTAGTAGTATGAAGGCACAAAAACTAATAAGAAAAGGTTGTTACGTCATTCTAGCACACATCGAGGAAGTTAAACCTAAAGAAAAGAACATCAGTGATGTTTCCGTCGCAAAAGAATTTCCCGATGTATTTCCGAAAGAATTACTGTTATTACACCCACATCGATCAATTGAATTTCAAATAGACCTTGTACCAGGAGCTGCACCAATAGCTCGTGCTCCATACAGACTCGCACCCAGCGAAATGAAAGAATTACAAAGTCAGTTACAAGAACTTTTAGAGCTTGGTTTCATTCGACCAAGCACATCACCATGGGGAGCTCTTGTTTTGTTTGTCAAGAAGAAGGATGGTACATTTAGGTTGTGTATCGACTACCGAGAGTTGAACAAAATTACCATCAAGAACCGCTACCCACTACCGAGAATCGATGACTTATTTGATCAACTACAAGGCTTATCGGTTTATTCGAAGATTGATTTACGTTCTGGGTATCATCAAATGCGGGTGAAGGAGGATGATATTCCAAAGACTGCTTTTAGCACGCGTTACGGTCATTTCGAGTTTATGGTTATGCTGTTTGGGTTGACTAACGCACTAGTTATGTTCATGGACCTCATGAACCGAGTGTGTGGACCATACCTTGACAAGTTTGTCATTGTTTTCATCGATGACATACTTATTTACTCAAAGAATGACCAAGAGCACGAAGAACATTTGAGAAAAGTGCTAGAGTTGTTAAGGAAAGAAAAACTGTACGCTAAGTTTTCAAAGTGTGTATTTTGGTTGGAAGAAGTTCAATTCCTCAGTCACATATTGAACAAAGAAGGTATTCAGGTGGATCCAGCAAAGATTGAAACCGTTGAAAAGTGGGAAACTCCAAAAACTCCGAAGCATATACGCCAATTTTTAGGACTTGCTGGTTACTACAGAAGTTTCATCCAAGATTTTTCCAGAATAGCAAAACCCTTGACTGCATTAACGCATAAAGGGAAGAAATTTGAATGGAAGAATGAACAAGAGAAAGCGTTTCAATTGTTAAAGAAAAAGTTAACTACAAAACCTATATTGTCATTACCTGAAGGGAATGATGATTTTTTTGATATATTATGACGCCTCAAAGCAAGGTCTCGGTTGTGTATTAATGCAACGAACGAAAGTAATTGCTTATGCGTCTAGACAATTGAAGATTCACGAGCAGAATTATACGATGCATGATTTGGAATTAGGTGTGGTTGTTTTTGCATTAAAGACTTGGAGGCACTACTTATATGGAGTAAAAAGTATTATATATACCGATCACAAAAGTCTTCAACACATATTTAATCAGAAACAACTGAACATGAGGCAGCGCAGGTGGATTGAATTGTTGAATGATTACGACTTTAAGATTCGTTACCACCCGGGGAAGGCAAATGTAGTAGCCGACGCCTTGAGCAGAAAGGATAGAGAACCCATTCGAGTAAAAGCTATGAATATAATGATTCACACTAACCTTGCTACTCAAATAAAGGAGGCGCAACAAGGAGTTTTAAAAGAGGGAAATTTAAAGGATGAAATACCCAAAGGATTGGAGAAGCATCTTAATATTTGGGAAGACGGAACCCGGTATAGGGCTGAAAGGATTTGGGTACCAAAATTTGGAGATATGAGAGAAATGGTACTTAGAGTGTGACGAAACGGAAATTTCTGACCAAATTTAAACTTTAACTTTATATCATTCCGACACGATAAGCGAAGTCTGTTAAGTTAAATCTCAAACAATTTGAACTGTCTTAATGTAATCATTTAACCTCGACCAATTTCTGACGATTAACGAACAAATGTTGTAAATAAATCTGTACATATATATATAAATGTAAGTATATGTAATAGGTTGAAATTATAAAATATAATGTAAGCATTAGAATTAAATACGTAAAATATGATACGAAATAATTAATAGAATAGTTAAGTTACTACTAAACTGAATATATATATATATATATATATATATATATATATATATATATATATATATATATATGTTGTATAACTCGTAAATATTACATAATTAATAAATTAAAATATTAATATATCTAATTACAAGTTAAGGTAAATGTTATATTAATATTAATATTATTACTTCCATTAAAAAATAATATATGTATTATTAATATTATCTATTGTAATATAAAGATATAGATATGAAATTTGATACAAATAGCACGATATATCTTAATTATTAATTATAAAAGTATCAGATATTATTATTATCTTTGTCATTAAAAATCATTGTTATTATTATCATTAATAATATTATTACTATCAATTTCAGTAAAATTATTATTATTACTACTCTTATCATAATTATTAAGTATTATTTTGATATTATTATAATATTATTATTAGTAGTATCTTTATAGCATCATCAATATTATTATTAGTATTACTATTATTATTATTATCATTAGTATTAAAATGATTAATAAAAATTATTGATATTTTTATAACTAACATTAGAATATGATTACTAGTATAATTAGTATTAGTATTGTTATCATTAAATATTAACAATAAGTATTATTTCAATATTATTATTATTAATTCTGTTATTGCTAGTATTAATATTTTTATTATCAATGTTATTATTATTAGTTTTAAACAATCTAAGAACAATATTATTAATAAATATTAAAATCAGTATTTTTATTATTATTAATTATTATAAACAGTATTAAAAAGTAATATTAATATATTATGTAATTTTTTATATTAATGGAATATAATCTATAAAAAAAATTGAATCAATCGAACGAATCTGTTTTAACTCGGTATCAAACTATTTCCTAAATTGTTTTATAACTATAAACTTGTACAAATCATCGCAAATTAGTCATATTATCAAACAAAAATCAATTTGGATCGATTGCATTTTCTTGATTTTTATTCTGACAGAATCAATATTGTCGAGTCAATTGAACTAACAAACAAATGCAAATTGAGTTACTTTAGCTGTAATAATATATCTAAACCTCTATATGATCCTTTACTAATACAATTCGACTGGAAAACAGAAAAATCAAATTAAATTTTGAAAATACAGCACGCTCATCTCTGTTCTTGTTTAATTTTTTTAAAACCTTGAATTTGAAACTAATTTCAAAAAGTAATAATGTTGTTTTGTTAGTAATCCTTTATATAAACTATCTGCAAAGTTTCATCCATCAATTTCTAAAATCGAGTAATAATTTTGAGGTCAAAGTTATGTTTTCAAAAGTCAAAGAATTTGTTCTTCGCGAAATTCACTTTTGTTTTGATGTTTCAGATCCAATTAAGGATTCAAAAAGTTTATAGAGTTGATTTAGAACATATTTCATTTAGAAATCGTGGTCTGAAATGGTCTTAAACGTTGAATCAATGTTTGAGTTCACGAACCGGGTTATTCCACTGTTTTATTTTATTTTTTTTAAATTTCTGTTCTTCTTGTCTTTAATGATTTAAAAGCAATGATTTTAATTGTTTTGTTTGGTTTGAAAATCCCAAAACACGTTTATCTGATTTGCTGATATGATTCTGAAATTTGATTTGGTCGATAGGATTGAAAAGGGAAGAAGGAAACTGAAACAGAATAAATAAGGATTAAAAGTTATTAAAATGGGAGTTAATCAAGAAAACATAAATGGTTAGATGGTTATGAGGTGATTCAGGTGAGCGAGAGGGTTCAGGTTCGAGCCCGACGAATGGCATTTTTTTTTTAAATTCGATTATTTTGAGGTATTTTCCATTTTCTTTAAAAATTATTATTATTATTAGTATGGTTATTATTATTATTATTATAATTACTTACCATTTATTATTATGATCACCATTATTATTGTTATTATTATGAATTATTATCATTATTGTTATTATTAGTATCATAATTATTAATATAAGTATCAAAATTGTTATTATTATTATTGTCACAATTATAAGTATTATATCTATTATTATTATCATTAGTATTACTCATGATATTATTATTAAATCTTATAACTTTAATATTATTAACATTATGATTAAAAGGTTTATTATTATTATCATTATAAAAATAATACAAATTTTTATCATCTTCGTAAATATTAGTATTAGTATCTTTTTGTAAATAATAGAACTGTTGATATTAACATAAGTATTATTATTTGTATTATCACGTGTATTATTATGTAATTACTAAAATCAATATTATAACTATCATTAATAGTAAGATTAATATTTTCACAACTATTATTGTTAATATCACTATTATTATTACCAATAGAGTTATTATTAACCTTATTACTTTTACTAGTAATATAAAGTATTAACATTTTTATTATTTTTGTCATTACTAAGATTATGATAGTATTACTATTATTACTATTTTTGACAAACAAATAATAGATATGTATATTTATAAGGATATATTTAAAACATATAACATAACGAAGAATTAATATTTTATATAACAAAATGAATATATGAAACATATATTATGAATATAAAAAGGTATTTAACTAATAAATTTATATATATATATATTGTTCGAATACAATTATGTATATTAATAAATATACAAATGATATAGGTTCGTGAATCCGGGGCCAACCCTGCATTGTCCAATATCGTCATATGTATTTTTACTACAAAATACAGTATTGTGAGTTTCATTACTCCCTTTTTAAATGCTTTTGCAATATATATTTTTGGGACTGAGAATACATGTGCTACTTTTATAAATGTTTTACGAAATAGACACAATTAATCGAAACTACATTATATGGTTGAATGATCGAATCCGAATATGCCCCTTTTACTTGGTAACCTAAGAATTAGTAAACCAGTCTACTAATTGATGCGAATCCTAAAGATAGATCTATTGGACCCAACAAACCCCATCCGTTGTAGCGGATGCTTTAGTACTTCAAGTTTTTATATCATGTCCTATGGATGTCCCGGAATGATGGGGATATACTTATATGCATCTTGTTAATGTCGGTTACCAGGTGTTCAATCCATATGAATGATTTTTGTCTCTATGCATGGGATGTATATTTATGAGAATTGGAAATGAAAATCTTGTGGTCTATTAAAATAATGAAAATGATCGTTTATGATAAACTAATGAACTCACCAACCTTTTGGTTGACACTTTAAAGCATGTTTATTCTCAAGTATGAAAGAAATCTTCCGCTGTGCATTTGCTCATTATAGAGATATTACTTGGAGTCATTCATGACATATTTCAAAAGTTGCATTCGAGTCATTGAGTTCATCCAGATTATTATTAAGTCAATTATAGTTGGATATATTATTAAATGGTATGCATGCCGTCAACTTTCGATGTAATGAAAGTTTGTCTTTTAAAAACGAATGCAATGTTTGTAAAATGTATCTTATAGAGGTCAAGTACCTCGCGATGTAACCAAATGTAATGTATTCGTCCTTATGTATTAGGACGGGTCATGAAATAGAGAAGCTCAGAAAACCAGATACTCAATACATCCTAGAACGGGGAAGATGTATAAGGACCTCAAGAAACATTTTTGGTAGCCAGTTATGAAAGCCGATGTTGCTAAATACGTAGGAGAATGTTTGACGTGTTTTAAGGTCAAAGCGGAGCATCAGAAACCATCAGGTCTACTTCAACAACCCGAAATCCCAGAATGGAAATGGGAAAACATTACCATGGATTTCATCACTAAATTGCCAAAGACTGCAAGTGGTTTTGATACTATTTGGGTAATAGTTGATCGTCTCACTAAATCAGCACACTTCCTGCCAATTAGAGAAGATGACAAGATGGAGAAGTTAGCACGACTATATTTGAAGGAAGTCGTCTCCAGACATGGAATACCAATCTCTATTATCTCTGATAGGGATGGCAGATTTATTTCAAGATTCTGGCAGATATTACAGCAAGGATTAGGAACTCGTCTAGACATGAGTACTACCTATCATCCAAAAACTGATGGGCAGAGCGAAAGGACGATACAAACGCTTGAAGACATGCTACGAGCATTTGTTATTGATTTCGGAAACAATTGGGATCGACATCTACCGTTAGCAGAATTTTTCTACAATAACAGCTTCCATTCAAGCATTGAGATGGCACCGTTTGAAGCACTTTATGGTAGAAACTGTAGGTCTCTGATTTGTTGAAGTGAAGTGGGGGATAGACAGATTACGGGTCCGGAGATAATACAAGAAACTACCGAGAAGATCATCCAAATTCAACAACGGTTGAAAACCGCTCAAAGTCGACAAAAGAGCTACGCTGACATTAAAAGAAAAGATATAGAATTTGAAATTGGAGAGATGGTCATGCTTAAAGTTGCACCTTGGAAAGGCGTTGTTCGATTTGGTAAACAAGGGAAATTAAATCCAAGGTATATTGGACCATTCAAGATTATTGATCGTGTCGGACCAGTAGCTTACCGACTTGAGTTACCTCAACAACTCGCGACTGTACATAACACTTTCCACGTCTCGAATTTGAAGAAATATTTTGCTAAAGAAGATCTCACTATTCCGTTAGACGAAATCCAAATCAAAGAAAAACTTCAATTCATCGAAGAACCCGTCGAAATAATGGATCGTGAGGTTAAAAGACTTAAGCAAAACAAGATACCAATTGTTAAGGTTCGATGGAATGCTCGTAGAGGACCCGAGTTCACCTGGGAACGAGAAGATCAGATGAAGAAGAAATACCCGCACTTATTTCCAGAAGATACGTCAACACCTCCAACTGCTTAAAATTTCGGGACGAAATTTATTTAACGGGTAGGTACTGTAGTGACCCGAACTTTTCCATGTAAATTGATATTTACATAATTAAGTGTTTCCAACATGTTAAGTAATCAAACTTGTTAAGACTTGATTAATTGAAATAGGTTTCATATAGACAATTGACCACCCAAGTTGACCGGTGATTCATGAACGTTAAAAACTTGTAAAAACTATATGATGACATATATATGGATATATATATATATATATAGTTAACTTGATATTATGATAAGTAAGTATCTCATTAGGTATTTTAACAATGAGTTATATACATAAAAATGAGACTATTGAATTAAGAAACTTGAAAACGTTATATATAACGATTATCGTTATAACATCGTTTTACTAATTACATATGAATCATTTTAAGATATTGTTACACTATATATAAACATGATAAATGATAAGTAAACATATCATTAAGTATATTAACAATGAACTACATATGTAAAAATAAGACTACTAACTTAAGGATTTCGAAACGAGACATATATGTAATGATTATCGTTGTAACGACATTTTAATGTATATATATATATATATATATATATATATATATATATATATATATATATATATATATATATATATCATATTAAGATATATAAATATATCATAATATCATGATAATATAATATCATGATAATATAATAATTTAATATCTCATTAGATATAATAAACATTGGGTTAACAACATTTAACAAGAGCGTTAACTTAAAGGTTTCAAATCAACATTTACATGTAACGACTAACGATGACTTAATGACTCAGTTAAAATGCATATACATGTAGTGTTTTAATATGTATTCATCCACTTTTGAAAGACTTCAATACACTTATCAAAGTAATTCTACTTAACAAAATGCTTACAATTACATCCTCATTCTTTTCCATCAACAATTCTACTCGTGTGCACCCGTATTCGTACTCGTACAATACCCAGCTTCTAAATGTATTTATTATTGGTATATACACTCCAATGATCAGCTCTTAGCAGCCCTTGTGAGTCACCTAACACATGTGGGAACCATCATTTAACATCTAGCAAGAAATATCTAACAAAACAACAAACTAATGGAGCATATATGGACTCCATACTTCACATGAACTAGACATACCATAAACACATTTTGATTTCAATTTTCATGCAACAAATTACTCTCTCTCAAGTGTTCTTCCTTTGTTCTAAGTGTTCTTCATCATCTTCATCAAAATCTAGCTCAATCTAGTTCATAAATCCATACATAAACCAAGTTATAAAATAACTACTCAAGAACACACCAACAACACTTCCAAGTTTGCTAGCTTACTTCCAATCTTGCAAATTCACTTTGAGTCATCATCCAACCTCAAGAAATCTTTCTTATTTACAGTAAGATATCTTTCTAATACAAGGTACCTGAGGTAGTAATGATGCTCATAACATCATTCGATTCATATATATAAAACTACCTTATTCGAAGGTTTAAACTTGTAATCACTAGAACATAGTTTAGTTAATTCTAAACTTGTTCGCAAACAAAAGTTAATCCTTCTAACTTGATATTTAAAATCAACTAGACACATGTTCTATATCTATATGATATGCTAATTTAATTATTTAAAACCGGAAACACGAAAAACACCGTAAAACCGGATTTGTAAAGGTAGTCATTTCAGTCGAAAGAACGACGTCTAGATGACCATTTTGAAAAACATAATTCCACTTTAAGTTTAAATCCGGTTTTACGGTGTTTTTCGTGTTTCCAGGTTTTAAATCATTAAGTTAGCATATCATATAGATATAGAACATGTGTTTAGTTAATTTTAAAAGTCAAGTTAGAAGGATTAACTTTTGTTTGCGAACAAGTTTAGAATTAACTAAACTATGTTCTAGTGATTACAAGTTTAAACCTTCGAATAAGATAGCTTTATATGTATGAATTGAATGATGTTATGAACATCATTACTACATTAATTTCCTGGGATAAACCTACTGGAAAAGAGAAAAATGGATCTAGCTTCAACGGATCCTTGGATGGCTCGAAGTTCTTGAAGCAGAATCATGACACGAAAACAAGTTCAAGTAAGATCATCACTTGAAATAAGATTGTTATAGTTATAGAAATTGAACCAAAGTTTGAATATGATTATTACCTTGTATTAGAATGATAACCTACTGTAAGAAACAAAGATTTCTTGAGGTTGGATGATCACCTTACAAGATTGGAAGTGAGCTAGCAAACTTGAAAGTATTCTTGATTTTATGTAACTAGAACTTGTAGAATAAATGAAGAACACTTAGAACTTGAAGATAGAACTTGAGAGAGATCAATTAGATGAAGAAAATTGAAGAATGAAAGTGTTTGTAAGTGTTTTTGGTCGTTGGTGTATGGATTAGATATAAAGGATATGTAATTTTATTTTCATGTAAATAAGTCATGAATGATTACTCATATTTTTGTAATTTTATGAGATATTTCATGCTAGTTTCCAAATGATGGTTCCCAGATGTGTTAGGTGACTCACATGGGCTACTAAGAGCTGATCATTGGAGTGTATATACCAATAGTACATACATCTAAAAGCTGTGTATTGTACGAGTACGAATACGGGTGCATACGAATAGAATTGTTGATGAAACTGAACGAGGATGTAATTGTAAGCATTTTTGTTAAGTAGAAGTATTTTGATAAGTGTATTGAAGTCTTTCAAAAGTATATAAATACATATTAAAACACTACATGTATATACATTTTAACTGAGTCGTTAAGTCATCGTTAGTCTTTACATGTAAGTGTTGTTTTGAAACCTTTAGGTTAACGATCTTGTTAAATGTTGTTAACCCAATGTTTATAATATCAAATGAGATTTTAAATTATTATATTATCATGATATTATCATGTATGAATATCATTAAATGTCTTTACAACGATAATCGTTACATATATGTCTCGTTTAAAAATCATTAAGTTAGTAGTCTTGTTTTTACATATGTAGTTCATTGTTAATATACTTAATGATATGTTTACTTATCATAGTATCATGTTAACTATATATATATATCCATATATATGTCATCATATAGTTTTTACAAGTTTTAACGTTCGTGAATCACCGGTCAACTTGGGTGGTCAATTGTCTATATGAAACATATTTCAATTAATCAAGTCTTAACAAGTTTGATTGCTTAACATGTTGGAAACATTTAATCATGTAAATATCAATCTCAATTAATATATATAAACATGGAAAAGTTCGGGTCACTACAGTACCTACCCGTTAAATAAATTTCGTCCCGAAATTTTAAGCTGTTGAAGGTGTTGACGAATCTTCTGGAAATAGATGCGGGTATTTCTTGTTCATCTGATCTTCACGCTCCCAGGTGAACTCGGGTCCTCTACGAGCATTCCATCGAACCTTAACAATTGGTATCTTGTTTTGCTTAAGTCTTTTAACCTCACGATCCATTATTTCGACGGGTTCTTCGATGAATTGAAGTTTTTCGTTGATTTGGATTTCATCTAACGGAATAGTGAGATCTTCTTTAGCAAACATTTCTTCAAATTCGAGATGTGGAAAGTATTATGTACAGCTGCGAGTTGTTGAGGTAACTCAAGTCGGTAAGCTACTGGTCCGACACGATCAATAATCTTGAATGGTCCAATATACCTTGGATTTAATTTCCCTCGTTTACCAAATCGAACAACGCCTTTCCAAGGTGCAACTTTAAGCATGACCATCTCTCCAATTTCAAATTCGATATCTTTTCTTTTAATGTCAGCGTAGCTCTTTTGTCGACTTTGGGCGGTTTTCAACCGTTGTTGAATTTGGATGATCTTCTCGGTAGTTTCTTGTATAATCTCCGGACCCGTAATCTGTCTATCCCCCACTTCACTCCAACAAATTGGAGACCTGCACTTTCTACCATAAAGTGCTTCAAACGGCGCCATCTCAATGCTTGAATGGTAGCTGTTGTTGTAGGAAAATTCTGCTAACGGTAGATGTCTATCCCAACTGTTTCCGAAATCAATAACACATGCTCGTAGCATGTCTTCAAGCGTTTGTATCGTCCTTTCACTCTGCCCATCAGTTTGTGGATGATAGGTAGTACTCATGTCTAGACGAGTTCCTAATGCTTGCTGTAATGTCTGCCAGAATCTTGAAATAAATCTGCCATCCCTATCAGAGATAATAGAGATTGGTATTCCATGTCGGGAGACGACTTCCTTCAAATACAGTCGTGCTAACTTCTCCATCTTGTCATCTTCTCTTATTGGTAGGAAGTGTGCTGATTTGGTGAGACGATCAACTATTACCCAAATAGTATCAAAACCACTTGCAGTCCTTGGCAATTTAGTGATGAAATCCATGGTAATGTTTTCCCATTTCCATTCTGGGATTTCGGGTTGTTGAAGTAGACCTGATGGTTTCTGATGCTCAGCTTTGACCTTAGAAGACGTCAAACATTCTCCTACGTATTTAGCAATATCGGCTTTCATACCCGGCCACCAAAAATGTTTCTTGAGATCCTTGTACATCTTCCCCGTTCCAGGATGTATTGAGTTTATGGTTTTATGAGCTTCTCTAAGTACCATTTCTCTCATATCTCCAAATTTTGGTACCCAAATCCTTTCAGCCCTATACCGGGTTCCGTCTTCCAGAATATTAAGATGCTTCTCTGATCCTTTGGGTATTTCATCCTTTAAATTTCCCTCTTTTAAAACTCCTTGCTGCGCCTCCTTTATTTGAGTAGTAAGGTTATTATGAATCATTATATTCATAGATTTTACTCGAATGGGTTCTCTGTCCTTCCTGCTCAAGGCATCGGCTACCACATTTGCCTTCCCCGGGTGGTAACGAATCTCAAAGTCGTAATCATTCAATAATTCAATCCACCTACGCTGCCTCATATTCAGTTGTTTCTGATTAAATATGTGTTGAAGACTTTTGTGGTCGGTATATATAATACTTTTGACCCCATATAAGTAGTGCCTTCAAGTCTTTAATGCAAAAACAACCGCGCCTAATTCCAAATCATGCGTCGTATAATTTTGTTCGTGAATCTTCAATTGTCTAGACGCATAAGCAATCACCTTCATCCGTTGCATTAATACACAACCGAGACCTTGCTTTGATGCATCACAATAAATCACAAAATCATCATTCCCTTCAGGCAATGACAATATAGGTGCTGTAGTTAGCTTTTTCTTTAATAACTGAAACGCTTTCCCTTGTTCATCATTCCATTCAAATTTCTTCCCTTTATGCATTAATGCAGTCAAGGGTTTTACTATTCTGGAAAAGTCTTGGATGAACCTTCTGTAGTAACCAGCTAGTCCTAAAAACTGGCGTATGTGTTTCGGAGTTTTCGGGGTTTCCCACTTTTCAACAGTTTCTATCTTTGCCGGATCCACCTTAATACCTTCTTTGTTCACTATGTGACCGAGGAATTGAACTTCTTCCAACCAAAATGCACACTTTGAAAATTTAGCGTATAATTCTTCCTTCCTCAATACTTCTAACACCTTTTTCAAATGTTCACCGTGTTCTTGGTCATTCTTTGAGTAAATAAGTATGTCATCAATGAAAACAATGACAAACTTGTCAAGGTATGGTCCACACACTCGGTTCATAAGGTCCATGAACACAGCTGGTGCATTAGTTAAACCAAACGGAATGACCATAAACTCGTAATGACCGTAACGTGTTCTGAAAGCAGTCTTTGGAATATCATCTTCTTTCACCCGCATTTGATGATACCCGGAACGTAAGTCAATCTTTGAATAAACAGACGAGCCTTGTAGTTGATCAAATAAGTCGTCGATTCTCGGTAGTGGGTAGCGGTTCTTGATGGTAAGTTTGTTCAACTCTCGGTAGTCGATACACAACCTGAATGTACCATCTTTCTTCTTGACAAACAAAACAGGAGCTCCCCACGGTGATGTACTTGGTCGAATGAAACCACGCTCTAAAAGTTCTTGTAATTGGCTTTGCAGTTCTTTCATCTCGCTGGGTGCGAGTCTGTAAGGAGCACGAGCTATTGGTGCAGCTCCTGGTACAAGATCTATTTGAAATTCAACGGATCGATGTGGGGGTAATCCCGGTAATTCTTTCGAAAATACATCGGGAAATTCTTTTGCAATGGGAACATCATTGATGCTCTTTTCTTCAGTTTGTA
The DNA here is from genome assembly GCF_046630445.1 of Rutidosis leptorrhynchoides. NCBI lineage: Eukaryota > Viridiplantae > Streptophyta > Magnoliopsida > Asterales > Asteraceae > Rutidosis > Rutidosis leptorrhynchoides. The sequence continues at coordinate 263,611,659 of NC_092333.1, read as the reverse complement.
CTTTCTCGACGTGTGCTAGAACAGCATAGCAACCTTTTCTTATTAGTTTTTGTGCCTTCAAATTACTAATAAGATGTAGCTTCGTGTTGCCTTTTTCTCCGTACACCATTAAGGGTTTTCCTTTTTCTCGTATAATGCGAATTGCATTTTTGTAACAAACGATCTCTGCTTTCACTTCTTTCAACCAGTCCATACCGATTATCACATCAAAACTCCCTAACTCTACTGGTATCAAATCAATCTTAAGTGTTTCGCTAACCAGTTTAATTTCTCGATTCCGACATATATTATCTGCTGAAATTAATTTACCATTTGCTAATTCGAGTAAAAATTTACTATCCAAAGGCGTCAATGGACAACTTAATTTAGCACAAAAATCTCTACTCATATAGCTTCTATCCGCACCCGAATCAAATAAAACGTAAGCAGATTTATTGTCAATAAGAAACGTACCCGTAACAAGCTCCGGGTCTTCCTGTGCCTCTGCCGCATTAATATTGAAAACTCTTCCGCGGCCTTGTCCATTCGTGTTCTCCTGGTTCGGGAAATTTCTAATAATGTGGCCCGGTTTTCCACATTTATAACAAACTACATTGGCATAACTTGCTCCGACACTACTTGCTCCGCCATTACTCGTTCCGACACCATTTGTTCCTTTCGTTCTATTAACCCCTGGTCCGTAGACCTCACACTTCGCTGCGCTATGACCATTTCTTTTACACTTGTTGCAAAATTTAGTGCAGAACCCCGAGTGATACTTTTCACACCTTTGGCATAGCTGCTTCTGATTGTTGTTGTTGTTGCGGTTATTATTGTTGTTGGGATGATTGTTGTAGTTGCTGTTGTTGTTGTTGTTGTTGTTGGGCCGTTTGGTGTAGTTGCGATTGATGTTGCGATTGTTGGGATAATTGTTGCGATTATTGTTGTAATTGCTGTTGTTGTTGTATTGGTGATTCTTATCACCGTTTTCCTCCCCCTTTCTTTTGACTTGCTTCACATTAGCCTCTTCAGCAGTCTGTTCTTTAATTCTTTCTTCAATCTGGTTCACTAGTTTGTGAGCCATTCTACATGCCTGTTGTATGGAGGCGGGCTCGTGTGAACTTATATCTTCTTGGATTCTTTCCGGTAATCCTTTCACAAACGTGTCGATCTTCTCTTCCTCATCTTCGAATGCTCCCGGACACAATAGGCACAATTCTGTGAATCGTCTTTCGTACGTGGTAATATCAAATCCTTGGGTTCGTAACCCTCTAAGTTCTGTCTTGAGCTTATTGACCTCGGTTCTGGGACGGTACTTCTCGTTCATCAAGTGCTTGAATGCTGACCACGGTAGTGCGTACGCATCGTCTTGTCCCACTTGCTCTAGATAGGTATTCCACCATGTTAACGCAGAACCTGTGAAGGTATGCGTAGCGTACTTCACTTTGTCCTCTTCAGTACACTTACTTATGGCAAACACCGATTCAACCTTCTCGGTCCACCGTTTCAATCCGATCGGTCCTTCAGTTCCATCAAATTCTAAAGGTTTGCAGGCAGTGAATTCTTTGTAGGTGCATCCTACACGATTTCCTATACTGCTAGATCCAAGGTTATTGTTGGTATGTAGCGCAGCCTGTACTGCGGCTATGTTTGAAGCTAAAAAAGTACGGAATTCCTCTTCATTCATATTCACGGTGTGTCGAGTAGTCGGTGCCATTTCCTTCAAAATAGTCAAATGGAACAAGTTAATCATACAGAATATTAAGAGTAGTTAATAGTATTTCGTAGCATAATATGAACTCATTTATAAAAGCTTTTTCTTCATATTAGCGTTTTATAAGTTTAAATTCGGTTAGTACCTACCCGTTAAGTTCATACTTAGTAGCTAATATACAATTCAACTACTACAATTCTATATGAAAAACTGGTTATAATAATATTTCGCGTTCAAACTTTTACACAATATTTTACAAACTTACAATACCGCTTATTTTACATATAGCATGAAATATAGCACACAATAAATTTGATACAAGATGGTTGTGAAGATAATTTTAGCTAGTACACAAGTTGTTCAACAAAGGTAATAAAGACACGTAATTCATACGTCCAGAAACAAGTCATGCATTCTGGTTTTACTAGGATTACTTCCCATCCTTGGTCTTGTGGAACATAACCGTTATGGCCGTTGATAAGACAACGTGTTGTAACGTCGTCAAAGAGACGAGGGTTACGTAATGTCCAACAGTCCCGTAACAATCTAAAAACCTCATTTCTTACCCCAATTACCGACTCCGTCACTTGTGGAAACGTTTTGTTTAATAGTTGTAGCCCGATGTTCTTGTTCTCACTTTGGTGAGAAGCGAACATTACTAATCCGTAAGCATAACATGCTTCTTTATGTTGCATGTTAGCCGCTTTTTCTAAATCACGAAGTCCAATATTCGGATATATTGAGTCAAAATAATTTCTTAACCCATTGCGTAAAATAGCATTTGGGTTCCCCGCAATATATGCGTCAAAGTAAACACATCGTAACTTATGGATTTCCCAATGTGATATCCCCCATCTTTCGAACGAAAGCCTTTTATAAACCAAGGCATTCTTGGAACGTTCTTCGAATGTCTTACAAACTGATCTCGCCTTAAATAGTTGTGCCGAAGAATTCTGACCGACTCTAGACAAGATTTCATCAATCATGTTGTAGTGACCCGAACTTTTCCATGTTTATATATATTAATTGAGATTGATATTTACATGATTAAATGTTTCCAACATGTTAAGCAATCAAACTTGTTAAGACTTGATTAATTGAAATATGTTTCATATAGACAATTGACCACCCAAGTTGACCGGTGATTCACGAACGTTAAAACTTGTAAAAACTATACGATGACATATATATGGTTATATATATAGTTAACATGTTTTTATTATAAGTATGTATCTCATTAGGTATTTTAACAATGAGTTATATACATAAAAATGAGACTATTAATTTAAGAAACTCGAAAACGATATATATACCGATTATCGTTATAACAACGTCTTACTAGGTACATATGAATCATATTAAGATATTGATACACTTGGTTAATTATGTTAAATGATAAGTAAATATATTATTAAGTGTATTAACAATGAAATACATATGTAAAAATAAGACTACTAACTTAATGATTTCGAAACGAGACATATATGTAACGATTATCGTTGTAACGACATTTAACTGTATATACATCATACTGAGATATATTATATATCATAATATCATAATAATATAACAATTTAACATCTCATTTGTTATAATAAACAATGGGTTAACAACATTCAACAAGATCATTAACCTAAAGGTTTCAAAACAACATTTACATGTAACGACTAACGATGACTTAACGACTCAGTTAAAATGTATATACATGTAGTGTTTTAATATGTATTCATACACTTTTGAAAGACTTCAAGACACTTATCAAAATACTTCTACTTAACAAAAATGCTTACAATTACATCCTCGTTCAGTTTCATCAACAATTCTACTCGTATGCACCCGTATTCGTACTCGTACAATACACAGCTTTTAGATGTATGTACTATTGGTATATACACTCCAATGATCAGCTCTTAGCAGCCCATGTGAGTCACCTAACACATGTGGGAACCATCATTTGGCAACTAGCATGAAATATCTCATAAAATTACAAAAATATGAGTAATCATTCATGACTTATTTACATGAAAACAAAATTACATATCCTTTATATCTAATCCATACACCAACGACCAAAAACACCTACAAACACTTTCATTCTTCAATTTGCTTCATCTAATTGATCTCTCTCAAGTTCTATCTTCAAGTTCTAAGTGTTCTTCATATATTTTACAAGTTCTAGTTACATAAAATCAAGAATACTTTCAAGTTTGCTAGCTCACTTCCAATCTTGTAAGGTGATCATCCAACCTCAAGAAATCTTTTTTTCTTACAGTAGTTTATCATTCTAATACAAGGTAATAATCATATTCAAACTTTGGTTCAATTTCTATAACTATAACAATCTTATTTCAAGTGATGATCTTACTTGAACTTGTTTTCGTGTCATGATTCTGCTTCAAGAACTTCGAATCATCCAAGGATCCGTCGAAGCTAGATCCATTTTTCTCTTTTCCAGTAGGTTTATCCAAGGAACTTAAGGTAGTAATGATTTCATAACATCATTTGATTCATACATATAAAGCTATCTTATTCGAAGGTTTAAACTCGTAATCACTAGAACATAGTTTAGTTAATTCTAAACTTGTTCGCAAACAAAAGTTAATCCTTCTAAATTGACTTTTAAAATTAACTACACACATGTTCTATATCTATATGATATGCTAACTTAATGATTTAAAACCTGGAAACACGAAAAACACCGTAAAACCGGATTTACGCCGTCGTAGTAACACCGCGGGCTGTTTTGGGTTAGTTAATTAAAAACTATGATAAACTTTGATTTTAAAGTTGTTATTCTGAGAAAATGATTTTTATTATGAACATGAAACTATGTCCAAAAATTATGATTAAACTCAAAGTGGAAGTATGTTTTCTAAAATGGTCATCTAGACGTCGTTCTTTCGACTGAAATGACTACCTTTACAAAAACGACTTGTAACTTATTTTTCCGACTATAAACCTATACTTTTCTGTTTAGATTCTTAAAATAGAGTTCAATATGAAACCATAGCAATTTGATTCACTCAAAACGGATTTAAAATGAAGAAGTTATGAGTAAAACAAGATTGGATAATTTTTCTCATTTTAGCTACGTGAAAATTGGTAACAAATCTATTCCAACCATAACTTAATCAACTTGTATTGTATATTATGTAATCTTGAGATACCATAGACACGTATACAATGTTTCGACCTATCATGTCGACACATCTATATATATTTCGGAACAACCATAGACACTCTATATGTGAATGTTAGAGTTAGCTATACAGGGTTGAGGTTGATTCCAAAATATATATAGTTTGAGTTGTGATCAATACTGAGATACGAATACACTGGGTCGTGGATTGATTCAAGATAATATTTATCAATTTATTTCTGTACATCTAACTGTGGACAACTAGTTGTAGGTTACTAACGAGGACAGCTGACTTAATAAACTTAAAACATCAAAATATATTAAAAGTGTTGTAAATATATTTTGAACATACTTTGATATATATGTATATATTGTTATAGGTTCGTGAATCAACCAGTGGCCAAGTCTTACTTCCCGACGAAGTAAAAATCTGTGAAAGTGAGTTATAGTCCCACTTTTAAAATCTAATATTTTTGGGATGAGAATACATGCAGGTTTTATAAATGATTTACAAAGTAGACACAAGTACATGAAACTACATTCTATGGTTGAATTATCGAAATCGAATATGCCCCTTTTTATTAAGTCTGGTAATCTAAGAATTAGGGAACAGACACCCTAATTGACGCGAATCCTAAAGATAGATCTATTGGGCCTAACAAACCCCATCCAAAGAACCGGATGCTTTAGTACTTCGAAATTTATATCATATCCTAAGGGTGTCCCGGAATGATGGGGATATTCTTATATATGCATCTTGTTAATGTCGGTTACCAGGTGTTCACCATATGAATGATTTTTATCTCTATGTATGGGATGTGTATTGAAATATGAAATCTTGTGGTCTATTATTATGATTTGATATATATAGGTTAAACCTATAACTCACCAAAATTTTTGTTGACGTTTTAAGCATGTTTATTCTCAGGTGATTATTAAGAGCTTCCGCTGTCGCATACTTAAATAAGGACGAGATTTGGAGTCCATGCTTGTATGATATTGTGTAAAAACTGCATTCAAGAAACTTATTTTGTTGTAACATATTTGTATTGTAAACCATTATGTAATGGTCGTGTGTAAACAGGATATTTTAGATTATCATTATTTGATAATCTACGTAAAGCTTTTTAAAACCTTTATCTATGAAATAAAGGTTATGGTTTGTTTTAAAAATGAATGCAGTCTTTGAAAAACGTCTCATATAGAGGTCAAAACCTCGCAACGAAATCAATTAATATGGAACGTTTTTAATCAATAAGAACGGGACATTTCAGTTGGTATCCGAGCGTTGGTCTTAGAGAACCAGAAAATTTGCATTAGTGTGTCTTATCGAGTTTGTTAGGATGCATTAGTGATTCTGGACTTCGACCGTGTTTTCTTTAAAAATGATTGCTTAACATTTTTGTTGGAAACTATATATTTTTAACATATGAATATTATGTGATATATTAATCTCTTAACGTGTTTGATATTATGTGATAGATGTCTACCTCTAGAACAAGTCCCATTGACTCACCTAATAATAATGAAGAGTCAAATGTAAATTGGAATGATTCGTGGACTGATTCACAAGTTCCCGAAGAGGAACCGGAAGAAGAGTCGGAACCGGAAGAAGAATCGGAACCGGAAGAAGAATCGGAACCGGAAGAAGAATCGGAACCGGAAGAAGAATCGAAAACGGTGGGGGAAATAATAAAACGGTTAAGTAAAAGAGAATCCTCAACCCACCGACCAAGGTTAATTATGGTCAATGGTGTTTCCGCCAAGGAAGCAAAATATTGGGAGGATTACCAATTCTCCGATGAATCGGATTCCGATGAGAATTCCAATGATGTTATAGAAATTACCCCAACTGAATTTAAAAAGGTAAAAGAAAATAATAAGGGAAAGGGCATAAAAATAGAGAAATCTAATTCCAACCCCGATGAACTTTATATGTATCATCAACCCCTGAAGTCCTTAAGTTGTAACAATGACCCGGGAACCTCTAAACCACCAGTTTTTTCTAAACCAATGTGGACAACGACGGCTCGTTTTAGGGGAACATCATATATCCCTAGAAACTTGGCAAAACGAACCAAAACCGAAGAAGAAGAAACGAGCGAGTCGGAATAAGATAGTTGTATTCGTGTGGTGTAATATATGTAATATAGTGTTCTTATGCTTTATGATATATGTAAAAATTGCTTGTATTAATAAGTATTTTTTTTATGAATCTAACTCTTGTCTATTTTACAGTTTAAAAACACAAAATGGATAGACAACCCAATATTTTAAGAGACCTACCCGGAGACATGATTGATGAAATCTTGTCTAGAGTCGGCCAGAATTCCTCGGCACAACTATTTAAGGCGAGATCAGTTTGTAAGACATTCGAAGAACGTTCCAAGAATGTCTTGGTTTATAAGAGACTTTCGTTTGAAAGATGGGGGATATCACATTGGGAAACCCATAAGTTACGATGTGTTTACTTTGACGCATATATTGCGGGGAACCCAAATGCTATTTTACGCAACGGGTTAAGAAATTATTTTGACTCAATATATCCGAATATTGGACTTCGTGATTTAGAAAAAGCGGCTAACATGCAACATAAAGAAGCATGTTATGCTTACGGATTAGTAATGTTCGCTTCTCACCAAAGTGAGAACAAGAACATCGGGCTACAACTATTAAACAAAACGTTTCCACAAGTGACGGAGTCGGTAATTGGGGTAAGAAATGAGGTTTTTAGATTATTACGGGACTGTTGGACATTACGTAACCCTCGTCCCTTTGACGATGTTACAACACGCTGTCTTATCAACGGCCATAACGGTTATGTTCCACAAGACCAAGGATGGGAAGTAGTCCTAGTAAAACCAGAATTCATGACTTGTTTCTGGACGTATGAATTACGTGTCTTTATTGCCTTTGCTGAACGACTTGTGTACTAGCTAGAATTATCTTCACAACTATCTTGTATCAAAGTTATTGTGTGCTATATTTTATGCTTTATGTAAAATAAGCGGTATTGTAAGTTTGTAAAATATTGTATAAAAGTTTGAACGCGAAATATTATTATAATCAGTTTTTCATATAGAATTGTAGTAGTTGAATTGTATATTAGCTACTAAGTATGAACTTAACGGGTAGGTACTACCCGAATTTAAACTTATAAAACGCTAATATGAAGAAAAAGCTTTTATAAATGAGTTCATATTATGCTACGAAATACTATTAACTACTCTTAATATTCTGTATGATTAACTTGTTCCATTTGACTATTTTGAAGGAAATGGCACCGACTACTCGACACACCGTGAATATGAATGAAGAGGAATTCCGTACTTTTCTAGCTTCAAACATAGCCGCAGTACAGGCTGCGCTACATACCAACAATAACCTTGGATCTAGTAGTACATGAAATCGTGTAGGATGCACTTACAAAGAATTCACTGCCTACAAACCTTTGGAATTTGATGGAACCGAAGGACCGATCGGATTGAAACGGTGGACCGAGAAGGTCGAATCGGTGTTTGCCATAAGTAAGTGTACTGAAGAGGACAAAGTGAAGTACGCTACGCATACCTTCACAGGTTCTGCATTAACATGGTGGAATACCTATCTAGAGCAAGTGGGACAAGACGATGCGTACGCACTACCGTGGTCAGCATTCAAGCACTTGATGAACGAGAAGTACCGTCCTAGAACCGAGGTCAATAAGCTCAAGACAGAACTTAGAGGGTTACGAACCCAAGGATTTGATATTACCACGTACGAAAGATGATTCACAGAATTGTGCCTATTGTGTTCGGGAGCATTCGAAGATGAGGAAGAGAAGATCGACGCATTTGTGAAAGGATTACCGGAAAGAATCCAAGAAGATATAAGTTCACACGAGCCCGCCTCTATACAACAGGCATGTAGAATGGCTCACAAACTAGTGAACCAGATTGAAGAAAGAATTAAAGAACAGACTGCTGAAGAGGCCAATGTGAAGCAAGTCAAAAGAAAGTGGGAGGAAAACGGTGATAAGAATCACCAATACAACAACAACAGCAATTACAACAATAATCGCAACAATTATCCCAACAATCGCAACATCAATCGCAACTACAACAAACGGCCCAACAACAACAACAACAACAACAACAACAACAGCAACAGCAACTACAACAATCATCCCAACCACAATAATAACCGCAATAACAACAACAATCAGAAGCAGCTATGCCAAAGGTGTGAAAAGTATCACTCGGGGTTCTGCACCAAATTTTGCAACAAGTGTAAAAGAAATGGTCATAGCGCGGCGAAGTGTGAGGTCTACGGACCAGGGGTTAATAGAACGAAAGGAACAAATGGTGTCGGAACGAGTAATGGCGGAGCAAGTAGTGTCGGAGCAAGTTATGCCAATGTAGTTTGTTATAAATGTGGAAAACCGGGCCACATTATTAGAAATTGCCCGAACCAGGAGAACACGAATGGACAAGGCCACGACAGAGTTTTCAATATTAATGCGGCAGAGGCACAGGAAGACCCGGAGCTTGTTACGGGTACGTTTCTTATTGACAATAAATCTGCTTACGTTTTATTTGATTCGGGTGCGGATAGAAGCTATATGAGTAGAGATTTTTGTGCTAAATTAAGTTGCCCATTGACGCCTTTGGATAGTAAATTTTTACTCAAATTAGCAAATGGTAAATTAATTTCAGCAGATAATATATGTCGGAATCGAGAAATTAAACTGGTTAGCGAAACATTTAAGATTGATTTGATACCAGTAGAGTTAGGGAGTTTTGATGTGATAATCGGTATGGACTGGTTGAAAGAAGTGAAAGCAGAGATCGTCTGTTACAAAAATGCAATTCGCATTATACGAGAAAAAGGAAAACCCTTAATGGTGTACGGAGAAAAGGGCAACACGAAGCTACATCTTATTAGTAATTTGAAGGCACAAAAACTAATAAGAAAAGGTTGCTATGCTGTTCTAGCACACGTCGAGAAAGTACAAACTGAAGAAAAGAGCATCAATGATGTTCCCATTGCAAAAGAATTTCCTGATGTATTTCCGAAAGAATTATCGGGATTACCCCCACATCGATCCGTTGAATTTCAAATAGATCTTGTACCAGGAGCTGCACCAATAGCTCGTGCTCCTTACAGACTCGCACCCAGCGAGATGAAAGAACTGCAAAGCCAATTACAAGAACTTTTAGAGCGTGGTTTCATTCGACCAAGCACATCACCGTGGGGAGCTCCTGTTTTGTTTGTCAAGAAGAAAGATGGTACATTCAGGTTGTGTATCGACTACCGAGAGTTGAACAAACTTACCATCAAGAACCGCTACCCACTACCGAGAATCGATGACTTATTTGATCAACTACAAGGCTCGTCTGTTTATTCAAAGATTGACTTACGTTCCGGGTATCATCAAATGCGGGTGAAAGAAGATGATATTCCAAAGACTGCTTTCAGAACACGTTACGGTCATTACGAGTTTATGGTCATGCCGTTTGGTTTAACTAATGCACCAGCTATGTTCATGGACCTTATGAACCGAGTGTGTGGACCATACCTTGACAAGTTTGTCATTGTTTTCATTGATGACATACTTATTTACTCAAAGAATGACCAAGAACACGGTGAACATTTGAGAAAGGTGTTAGAAGTATTGAGGAAGGAAGAATTGTACGCTAAGTTTTCAAAGTGTGCATTTTGGTTGGAAGAAGTTCAATTCCTCGGTCACATAGTGAACAAAGAAGGTATTAAGGTGGATCCGGCAAAGATAGAAACTGTTGAAAAGTGGGAAACCCCGAAAACTCCGAAACACATACGCCAGTTTTTAGGACTAGCTGGTTACTACAGAAGGTTCATCCAAGACTTTTCCAGAATAGCAAAACCCTTGACTGCATTAACGCATAAAAGGGAAGAAATTTGAATGGAATGATGAACAAGAGAAAGCGTTTCAGTTATTGAAGAAAAAGCTAACTACGGCACCTATATTGTCATTGCCTGAAGGGAATGATGATTTTGTGATTTATTGTGACGCATCAAAGCAAGGTCTCGGTTGTGTATTAATGCAACGAACGAAGGTGATTGCTTATGCGTCTAGACAATTGAAGATTCACGAACAAAATTATACGACGCATGATTTGGAATTAGGCGCGGTTGTTTTTGCATTAAAGACTTGGAGGCACTACTTATATGGGGTCAAAAGTATTATATATACCGACCACAAAAGTCTTCAACACATATTTAATCAGAAACAACTGAATATGAGGCAGCGTAGGTGGATTGAATTGTTGAATGATTACGACTTTGAGATTCGTTACCACCCGGGGAAGGCAAATGTGGTAGCCGATGCCTTGAGCAGGAAGGACAGAGAACCCATTCGAGTAAAATCTATGAATATAATGATTCATAATAACCTTACTACTCAAATAAAGGAGTCGCAACAAGGAGTTTTAAAAGAGGGAAATTTAAAGGATGAAATACCCAAAGGATCGGAGAAGCATCTTAATATTCGGGAAGACGGAACCCGGTATAGGGCTGAAAGGATTTGGGTACCAAAATTTGGAGATATGAGAGAAATGGTACTTAGAGAAGCTCATAAAACCATATACTCAATACATCCTGGAACGGGGAAGATGTACAAGGATCTCAGGAAATATTTTTGGTGGCCGGGTATGAAAGCCGATGTTGCTAAATACGTAGGAGAATGTTTGACGTGTTCTAAGGTCAAAGCTGAGCATCAGAAACCATCAGGTCTACTTCAACAACCCGAAATCCCAGAATGGAAATGGGAAAACATTACCATGGATTTCATCACTAAATTGCCAAGGACTGCAAGTGGTTTTGATACTATTTGGGTAATAGTTGATCGTCTCACCAAATCATCACACTTCCTGCCAATAAGAGAAGATGACAAGATGGAGAAGTTAGCACAACTGTATTTGAAGGAAGTCGTATCCAGACATGGAATACCAATCTCTATTATCTCTGATAGGGATGGCAGATTTATTTCAAGATTCTGGCAGACATTACAGCAAGCATTAGGAACTCGTCTAGACATGAGTACTGCCTATCATCCAAAAACTGATGGGCAGAGCGAAAGGACGATACAAACGCTTGAAGACATGCTACGAGCATGTGTTATTGATTTCGGAAACAGTTAGGATCGACATCTACCGTTAGCAGAATTTTCCTACAACAACAGCTACCATTCAAGCATTGAGATGGCGCCGTTTGAAGCACTTTATGGTAGAAAGTGCAGGTCTCCGATTTGTTGGAGTGAAGTGGGGGATAGACAGATTACGGGTCCGGAGATTATACTAGAAACTACCGAGAAGATCATCCAAATTCAACAACGGTTGAAAACCGCCCAAAGTCGACAAAAGAGCTACGCTGACATTAAAAGAAAAGATATAGAATTTGAAATTGGAGAGATGGTCATGCTTAAAGTTGCACCTTGGAAAGGCGTTGTTCGATTTGGTAAACGAGGGAAATTAAATCCAAGGTATATTGGACCATTCAAGATTATTGATCGTGTCGGACCAGTAGCTTACCGACTTGAGTTACCTCAACAACTCGCGGCTGTACATAACACTTTCCACGTCTCGAATTTGAAGAAATGTTTTGCTAAAGAAGATCTCACTATTCCGTTAGATGAAATCCAAATCAACGAAAAACTTCAATTCATCGAAGAACCCGTCGAAATAATGGATCGTGAGGTTAAAAGACTTAAGAAAAACAAGATACCAATTCTTAAGGTTCGATGGAATGCTCGTAGAGGACCCGAGTTCACCTGGGAGTGTGAAGATCAGATGAAGAAGAAATACCCGCATCTATTTCCAGAAGATTCGTCAACACCTTCAACAGCTTAAAATTTCGGGACGAAATTTATTTAACGGGTTGGTACTGTAGTGACCCGAACTTTTCCATGTTTATATATATTAATTGAGATTGATATTTACATGATTAAATGTTTCCAACATGTTAAGCAATCAAACTTGTTAAGACTTGATTAATTGAAATATGTTTCATATAGACAATTGACCACCCAAGTTGACCGGTGATTCACGAACGTTAAAACTTGTAAAAACTATACGATGACATATATATGGTTATATATATAGTTAACATGTTTTTATTATAAGTATGTATCTCATTAGGTATTTTAACAATGAGTTATATACATAAAAATGAGACTATTAATTTAAGAAACTCGAAAATGATATATATAACGATTATCGTTATAACAACGTCTTACTAGGTACATATGAATCATATTAATATATTGATACACTTGGTTAATTATGTTAAATGATAAGTAAATATATTATTAAGTGTATTAACAATGAAATACATATGTAAAAATAAGACTACTAACTTAATGATTTCGAAACGAGACATATATGTAACGATTATCGTTGTAACGACATTTAACTGTATATACATCATACTGAGATATATTATATATAATAATATCATGATAATATAACAATTTAACATCTCATTTGTTATAATAAACAATGGGTTAACAACATTCAACAAGATCATTAACCTAAAGGTTTCAAAACAACATTTACATGTAACGACTAACGATGACTTAACGACTCAGTTAAAATGTATATACATGTAGTGTTTTAATATGTATTCATACACTTTTTAAAGACTTCAAGACACTTATCAAAATACTTCTACTTAACAAAAATGCTTACAATTACATCCTCGTTCAGTTTCATCAACAATTCTACTCGTATGCACCCGTATTCGTACTCGTACAATACACAGCTTTTAGATGTATGTACTATTGGTATATACACTCCAATGATCAGCTCTTAGCAGCCCATGTGAGTCACCTAACACATGTGGGAACCATCATTTGGAAACTAGCATGAAATATCTCATAAAATTACAAAAATATGAGTAATCATTCATGACTTATTTACATGAAAACAAAATTACATATCCTTTATATCTAATCCATACACCAACGACCAAAAACACCTACAAACACTTTCATTCTTCAATTTTCTTCATCTAATTGATCTCTCTCAAGTTCTATCTTCAAGTTCTAAGTGTTCTTCATATATTTTACAAGTTCTAGTTACATAAAATCAAGAATACTTTCAAGTTTGCTAGCTCACTTCCAATCTTGTAAGGTGATCATCCAACCTCAAGAAATCTTTGTTTCTTACAGTAGGTTATCATTCTAATACAAGGTAATAATCATATTCAAACTTTGGTTCAATTTCTATAACTATAACAATCTTATTTCAAGTGATGATCTTACTTGAACTTGTTTTCGTGTCATGATTCTGCTTCAAGAACTTCAAATCATACAAGGATCCGTTGAAGCTAGATCCATTTTTCTCTTTTCCAGTAGGTTTATCCAAGGAACTTAAGGTAGTAATGATGTTCATAACATCATTCGATTCATACATATAAAGCTATCTTATTCGAAGGTTTAAACTCGTAATCACTAGAACATAGTTTAGTTAATTCTAAACTTGTTCGCAAACAAAAGTTAATCCTTCTAACTTGACTTTTAAAATTAACTACACACATGTTCTATATCTATATGATATGCTAACTTAATGATTTAAAACCTGGAAACACGAAAAACACCGTAAAACCGGATTTACGCCGTCGTAGTAACACCGCGGGCTGTTTTGGGTTAGTTAATTAAAAACTATGATAAACTTTGATTTTAAAGTTGTTATTCTGAGAAAATGATTTTTATTATGAACATGAAACTATATCCAAAAATTATGATTAAACTCAAAGTGGAAGTATGTTTTCTAAAATGGTCATCTAGACGTCGTTCTTTCGACTGAAATGAATACCTTTACAAAAATGACTTGTAACTTATTTTTCCGACTATAAACCTATACTTTTCTGTTTAGATTCATAAAATATAGTTCAATATGAAACCATAGCAATTTGATTCACTCAAAACGGATTTAAAATGAAGAAGTTATGAGTAAAACAAGATTGGATAATTTTTCTCATTTTAGCTACGTGAAAATTGGTAACAAATCTATTCCAACCATAACTTAATCAACTTGTATTGTATATTATGTAATCTTGAGATACCATAGACACGTATACAATGTTTCGACCTATCATGTCGACACATCTATATATATTTCGGAACAACCATAGACACTCTATATGTGAATGTTGGAGTTAGCTATACAGGGTTGAGGTTGATTCCAAAATATATATAGTTTGAGTTGTGATCAATACTGAGATACGAATACACTGGGTCGTGGATTGATTCAAGATAATATTTATCGATTTATTTCTGTACATCTAACTGTGGACAACTAGTTGTAGGTTACTAACGAGGACAGCTGACTTAATAAACTTAAAACATCAAAATATATTAAAAGTGTTGTAAATATATTTTGAACATACTTTGATATATATGTATATATTGTTATAGGTTCGTGAATCAACCAGTGGCCAAGTCTTACTTCCCGACGAAGTAAAAATCTGTGAA
This sequence comes from Rutidosis leptorrhynchoides, assembly GCF_046630445.1. Lineage (NCBI taxonomy): Eukaryota > Viridiplantae > Streptophyta > Magnoliopsida > Asterales > Asteraceae > Rutidosis > Rutidosis leptorrhynchoides. Next base: position 263,596,338 of record NC_092333.1, on the reverse strand, counting down.
AGTGAGTTATAGTCCCACTTTTAAAATCTAATATTTTTGGGATGAGAATACATGCAGGTTTTATAAATGATTTACAAAGTAGACACAAGTACGTGAAACTACATTCTATGGTTAAATTATCGAAATCGAATATGCCCCTTTTTATTAAGTCTGGTAATCTAAGAATTAGGGAACAGACACCCTAATTGACGCGAATCCTAAAGATAAATCAATTGGGCCTAACAAACCTCATCCAAAGAACCGGATGCTTTAGTACTTCAAAATTTATATCATATCCGAAGGGTGTCCCGGAATGATGGGGATATTCTTATATATGCATCTTGTTAATGTCGGTTACCAGGTGTTCACCATATGAATGATTTTTATCTCTATGTATGGGATGTGTATTGAAATATGAAATCTTGTGGTCTATTATTATGATTTGATATATATAGGTTAAACCTATAACTCACCAAAATTTTTGTTGACGTTTTAAGCATGTTTATTCTCAGGTGATTATTAAGAGCTTCCGCTGTCGCATACTTAAATAAGGACGAGATTTGGAGTCCATGCTTGTATGATATTGTGTAAAAACTGCATTTAAGAAACTTATTTTGTTGTAACATATTTGTATTGTAAACCATTATGTAATGGTCGTGTGTAAACAGGATATTTTAGATTATCATTATTTGATAATCTACGTAAAGCTTTTTAAAACCTTTATCTATGAAATAAAGGTTATGGTTTGTTTTAAAAATGAATGCAGTCTTTGAAAAACGTCTCATATAGAGGTCAAAACCTCGCAACGAAATCAATTAATATGGAACGTTTTTAATCAATAAGAACGGGACATTTCACATGTCTCCGGGTAGGTCTCTTAAAATATTGGGTTGTCTATCCATTTTGTGTTTTTATACTGTAAAATAGACAAGAGTTAGATTCATAAAAAAAAATACTTATTAATACAAGCAATTTTTACATATATCATAAAGCATAAGCACACTATATTACATATATTACACCACACGAATACAACTATCTTATTCCGACTCGCTTGTTTCTTCTTCTTCGGTTTTGGTTCGTTTTGCCAAGTTTCTAGGGATATATGATATTCCCCTAATACGAACCGTCGTTTTCCACATTGGTTTAGAAAAACCTGGTGGTTTAGAGGTTCCCGGGTCATTGTTACAACTTAAGGACTTCGGGGGTTGACGATACATATAAAGTTCATCGGGGTTGGAATTAGATTTCTCTATTTTTATGCCCTTTCCCTTATTATTTTCTTTTGCCTTTTTAAATTCAGTTGGGGTAATTTCTATAACATCATCGGAATTCTCGTCGGAATCCGATTCATCGGAGAATTGGTAATCCTCCCAATATTTTGCTTCCTTGGCGGAAACACCATTGACCATAATTAACCTTGGTCGGTTGGTTGAGGATTTTCTTTTACTTAACCGTTTTATTATTTCCCCCACCGGTTCTATTTCTTCATCCGGTTCCGATTCTTCTTCCGGTTCCGATTCTTCTTTCGGTTCCGACTCTTCTTCCGGTTCCTCTTCGGGAACTTGTGAATCAGTCCACGAATCATTCCAATTTACATTTGACTCTTCATTATTATTAGGTGAGTCAATGGGACTTGTTCTAGAGGTAGACATCTATCACATAATATCAAACGCGTTAAGAGATTAATATATCACATAATATTCACATGTTAAAAATATATAGTTTCCAACAAAATTTGTTAAGCAATCATTTTTTTCAAGTAAACACGGTCGAAGTCCAGACTCACTAATGCATCCTAACAAACTTGATAAGACACACTAATGCAAAATTCTGGTTCTCTAAGACCAACGCTCGGATACCAACTGAAATGTCCCGTTCTTATTGATTAAAAACGTTCCATATTAATTGATTTCGTTGCGAGGTTTTGACCTCTATATGAGACGTTTTTCAAAGACTGCATTCATTTTTAAAACAAACCATAACCTTTATTTCATAGATAAAGGTTTTAAAAAGCTTTACGTAGATTATCAAATAATGATAATCTAAAATATCCTGTTTACACACGACCATTACATAATGGTTTACAATACAAATATGTTACAACAAAATAAGTTTCTTGAATGCAGTTTTTACACAATAACATACAAGCATGGACTCCAAATCTCGTCCTTATTTAAGTATGCGACAGCGGAAGCTCTTAATAATCACCTGAGAATAAACATGCTTAAAACGTCAACAAAAATGTTGGTGAGTTATAGGTTTAACCTATATATATCAAATCATAATAATAGACCACAAGATTTCATATTTCAATACACATCCCATACATAGAGATAAAAATCATTCATATGGTGAACACCTGGTAACCGACATTAACAAGATGCATATATAAGAATATCCCCATCATTCCGGGACACCCTTCGGATATGATATAAATTTTGAAGTACTAAAGCATCCGGTACTTTGGATGGGGTTTGTTAGGCCCAATAGATCTATCTTTAGGATTCGCGTCAATTAGGGTGTCTGTTCCCTAATTCTTAGATTACCAGACTTAATAAAAAGGGGCATATTCGATTTTGATAATTCAACCATAGAATGTAGTTTCACGTACTTGTGTCTATTTTGTAAATCATTTATAAAACCTGCATGTATTCTCATCCCAAAAATATTAGATTTTAAAAGTGGGACTATAACTCACTTTCACATATTTTTACTTCGTCAGGAAGTAAGACTTGGCCACTGGTTGATTCACGAACCTATAACAATATATACATATATATCAAAGTATGTTCAAAATATATTTACAACACTTTTAATATATTTTGATGTTTTAAGTTTATTAAGTCAGTTGTCCTCGTTAGTAACCTACAACTAGTTGTCCACAGTTAGATGTACAGAAATAAATCGATAAATATTATCTTGAATCAATCCACGACCCAGTGTATACGTATCTCAGTATTGATCACAACTCAAACTATATATATTTTGGAATCAACCTCAACCCTGTATAGCTAACTCCAACATTCACATATAGAGTGTCTATGGTTGTTCCGAAATATATATAGATGTGTCGACATGATAGGTCAAAACATTGTATACGTGTCTATGGTATCTCAAGATTACATAATATACAATACAAGTTGATTAAGTTATGGTTGGAATAGATTTGTTACCAATTTTCACGTAGCTAAAATGAGAAAAATTATCCAATCTTGTTTTACCCATAACTTCTTCATTTTAAATCCGTTTTGAGTGAATCAAATTGCTATGGTTTCATATTGAACTATATTTTATGAATCTAAACAGAAAAAGTATAGGTTTATAGTTGGAAAAATAAGTTACAAGTCGTTTTTGTAAAGGTAGTCATTTCAGTCGAAAGAACGACGTCTAGATGACCATTTTAGAAAACATACTTCCACTTTGAGTTTAACCATAATTTTTGGATATAGTTTCATGTTCATAATAAAAATCATTTTCTCAGAATAAAAACTATTAAATCAAAGTTTATGATAGTTTTTAATTAACTAACCCAAAACAGCCCGCGGTGTTACTACGACGGCGTAAATCCTGTTTTACGGTGTTTTTCGTGTTTCCAGGTTTTAAATCATTAAGTTAGCATATCATATAGATATAGAACATGTGTTTAGTTGATTTTAAAAGTCAAGTTAGAAGGATTAACTTTTGTTTGCGAACAAGTTTAGAATTAACTAAACTATGTTCTAGTGATTACAAGTTTAAACCTTCGAATAAGATAGCTTTATATGTATGAATTGAATGATGTTATGAACATCATTACTACCTTAAGTTCCTTGGATAAACCTACTGGAAAATAGAAAAATGGATCTAGCTTCAACGGATCCTTGGATGGCTCGAAGTTCTTGAAGCAGAATCATGACACGAAAACAAGTTCAAGTAAGATCATCACTTGAAATAAGATTGTTATAGTTATAGAAATTGAACCAAAGTTTGAATATGATTATTACCTTGTATTAGAATGATAACCTACTGTAAGAAACAAAGATTTCTTGTGGTTGGATGATTACCTTACAAGATTGGAAGTGAGCTAGCAAACTTGAAAGTATTCTTGATTTTATGTAACTAGAACTTGTAGAATAAATGAAGAACACTTAGAACTTGAAGATAGAACTTGAGAGAGATCAATTAGATGAAGAAAATTGAAGAATGAAAGTGTTTGTAGGTGTTTTTGGTCGTTGGTGTATGGATTAGATATAAACGATATGTAATTTTGTTTTCATGTAAATAAGTCATGAATGATTACTCATATTTTTGTAATTTTATGAGATATTTCATGCTAGTTGCCAAATGATGGTTCCCACATGTGTTAGATGACTCACATAGGCTGCTAAGAGCTGATCATTGGAGTGTATATACCAATAGTACATACATCTAAAAGCTGTGTATTGTACGAGTACGAATACGGGTTCATACGAGTAGAATTGTTGATGAAACTGAACGAGGATATAATTGTAAGCATTTTTGTTAAGTAGAAGTATTTTGATAAGTGTATTGAAGTCTTTCAAAAGTGTATAAATACATATTAAAACACTACATGTATATACATTTTAACTGAGTCGTTAAGTCATCGTTAGTCGTTACATGTAAGTGTTGTTTTGAAACCTTTAGGTTAACGATCTTGTTAAATGTTGTTAACCCAATGTTTATAATATCAAATGAGATTTTAAATTATTATATTATCATGATATTATCATGTATGAATATCATTAAATGTCTTTACAACGATAATCGTTACATATATGTCTCGTTTAAAAATCATTAAGTTAGTAGTCTTGTTTTTACATATGTAGTTCATTGTTAATATACTTAATGATATGTTTACTTATCATAGTATCATGTTAACTATATATATATCATATATATGTCATCATATAGTTTTTACAAGTTTTAACGTTCGTGAATCACCGGTCAACTTAGGTGGTCAATTGTCTATATGAAACATATTTCAATTAATCAAGTCTTAACAAGTTTGATTGCTTAACATGTTGGAAACATTTAATCATGTAAATATCAATCTCAATTAATATATATAAACATGGAAAAGTTCGGGTCACTACACTTATAGCAACCTAAAGACACGGGAGAACTAAAAACACTATAAATCCAAGAGTATAGAAGAAGTAAATAGATTCCTCCAGCGGCAGATGAAAAAGAAGAATGACAGATATGAAAGTTAGGAATATATCCAGAATTAGAACCGGATGGAGCATATTGACAAATGTTTTAGAAGTATGAATTAAGAAAGGAAGTATAGGCGTTGTGAAAATAATGGAACGAAAGAAGTTAATTTATAGTGAAATATCAGACGTATCAATCAAGACAGATTACTGCAATTAGTCAAAGAGGATCCTAATTTTCTTTAAATTCTGAAGAAACAGATCTTATATAGATTACGAAAATTTTCTTTAAATCGCTTGAATTCCGGAATTCAACAATGACCACGTCAAAAGTCAAGATGAATCTCTACTTACTTCATTTCACTCTTTTGTGATAGCTTTGCTCGTACGTTTCGAGTAATCGAATTATTTTATCCATCCATATTACTCAGTGATGATGAAACTCTATTTATCAATTCATATGAGTCATGAAAACATATTTATTGTCAGCCATGACGATCCCAATCAAATTTCGGGACGAAATTTCTTTAACGGGTAGGTACTGTGACGACCTGGAAATTTCCGACCAAATTTAAACTTAATCTTTATATGGTTTCGACACGATAAGCAAAGTCTGTAATGTTGAGTCTCGAAAATTTTGGAACTATGTTCATATATTCAATTACCTTTGACTATTCCCGATGATTCACTAACAATTGTGTGTAAATAAATATGTAAATATATATATATATATATATATATATATATATATATATATATATATATATATATATATATATATATATATATATATGTATATATGTGTATATATGTATATATGTATATGTATATATGTGTATATATGTATATATATACACATATATATATGTATATATGTATATGTATATATGTATATATGTATATGTATATATGTATATGTGTATATGTGTATATATGTATATGTATATATGTATATGTATATATGTGTATATATATATGTGTGTGTGTATATATATATATATATATATATATATATATATATATATATATAGAGAGATATAAATAAATAAGTGTATACATAATATTTTGAATTAGTAAAATACACTTTAATCAATTTGAATTAAAGATATAAAAGAATATAAGAAAGTTGTTATTAGAATAGATCTATGTATAGATATATATGATTCCCATAATAATTATTACCATATGTATATTGGAATATGTATAAAAGTTATAAATATTATATGCTAAAATTTATTTTAATACATATATATGGAAGACAACTATATACGAACACATATTATATTAGGTACTGATATTAAAATATTAAATATTCAACATATGTTATTATATAATATATAATTATAATTTAAAAATATAATTGTTATAATATCATTATCATTACTTTTATTATTACTAATGTCAATATTTGTATTATTAATTATTATATAAAAATGGAAATATGTAACTTGTTATATCTAATTATTAATTGTATTATTATTAGACATTATTATTACATTATCATTAATAATAATAATTATTATTATTATTATTACTAATATAATTATTAGAAATATAATTATTATTAGTATTGAAATTATTATTATTATTATTATCATAATTATAAGTATTATAACCATTATTATTATTATTATTATTATTCTTATAAGTACTATAAATATAATTATTATTATTAATCTTATCATTTAAGTATTATTATTATTATTATTATTATTAGTATGATTATCATTATTATTATTAATTATTGTTATTATTACAAGTATTATAATTATTAATAATATTATTATTACTAATATATGTATTAATATTATTATTATTAGGATTATTATTATTAAAAAATAATAAAAGTTACTATTATTTTCATTAAAATTAGTATTAGTATCATTTTAGAGTTATTATTATTATTTAGATTACCATTAGTAATAAGATTATTATAATTACTATTATTAAGTATTAAGTATTAATATCAAAAAATATTATTTTCATTACAATTATTATTAAATTATTCATTTTATTAAAAACTATAGATATTATCATTATTATGAGATTTATTATTGAAAACTATCATTAATATTATTATTAATAGAATTATAATTAATAGTATCATTTTTATTAATATTAGTATTATCACCATTATTATTACAAATATTATCTGAGTATTATTAAAATACTGTTTTAACAAACAAATGATATATATATATATATATATATATATATATATATATATATATATATATATATATATATATATATATATTACATATAACCAAACAAAAATTAATATTTTTATTTACTTAAAAGATATAAAAAAGAATACATAATAGAATATGAGTTATTGATATAAAAATTATATCATTAATAATAATATATATATTTATTCGATTGCAAGAATAAGTTTTAATATATATATGAATAATATAGGTTCGTGATTTCAGGGCATCCCTGCATTGTTCAGTATTGTCATATGAATATTTTTACTACAAAATAATGCATCGTGAGTTTCATTACTCCCATTTTAAATGCTTTTGCAATATATATTTTTGGGCTGAGAATACATGCATTGCTTTTATAAATGTTTGACGAAATAGACACAAGTACTTGAAACTACATTTTATGGTTGGATTACTATACCGAATATTGCCCCTTTAACTTGGTAACCTAAGAATTAGGAAAATGGCCCCTAATTGACGCGAATCCTAAAGGTAGATCTACGGGCACTGACCAGCCCCAGTCAGAGAATTTAAACTGCTTTAGTACTTCGATTTATATGGTGATTGCGATTGCCTATTTATGGTATACTTGCGAGTATACGGGAGATATTCTACATGCATTATGTTAATGTCGGTTACCAGGTGTTCATCATACGAATGATTTTTATACACTTGCGAGTGTAATGTTATTTATGAAAAATGTAATCTTGTAGTCTATTAAAATTATGGAAATGATTGATTACGATAAACTAATGAACTCACCAACCTTTTGGTTGACACTTTTAAGCATGTTTATTCTCAGGTATGAAAGAAATCTTCTGCTGTGCATTTGCTCATTTTAAAGATACTACTTGGAGTCATTCATGGCATATTTCAAAAGATATTGCATTTGAGTCGTTGAGTTCAACATGATTATTATTAAGTCATTTATAGTTTGGATATATTATGAAATGGTATGTATGTCTGTCAACTTTCGATGAAATGAAAGTTTGTAATTTAACAACGAATGCAATGTTTGTAAAATGTATCATTTAGAGGTCAAATACCTCGCAATGAAATCATATGTTATGGTATTCGTCCTTATGGATTAAGACGGGTCGCTTCACAGATGGAACAGAATATTCCATCTCATCTTCAAAGAACCCAGCATCATAGATTAGAGAGGGAATGACTGCTGGTTCTACTTCATCATCAAGAGCATGCTGAGTGGGCTCTTCTAACAGTAACTGCTCATCTTCGTAGGTAGAAGGTGAAGTGGGGACAGTTTCATCAAATGTAACATTAATGAATTCTTCAAAACAGCCCCTTCTTTTGTGTAGACCCTATATGCCTTTGACATGTTGGAATATCCAAGAAATATTCCTTCATCAGCTTTAACATCAAACTTACCAAGCTGGTCCCTATTGTTTAGAATGTAACAGGGAGTGCCAAATACATGGAGAAATGAAATTGAGGGTCTTCTTCCTTTGAGAACTTCATAAGCAGTTTTCTAATGTCGTTTCACTATTAAAGATCTATTTTAGGTAAAACATCCAGTGTTCACAGCTTCTCCCCAGTATGAATTCTTCAACCCAGACTCAGCCAACATAGATCTTACTGCTTCAATGAGAGTTCTGTTTCTTCTTTCTGCAACACCAATTTATTGGGGTGTTCTCACAGCAGAAAAGTTCTGTGAAATACATTTGTCAGCACAAAATTCTTCCAATGTTGCATTTCTGAATTCTGTACCATGATCACTTCTTAGCTGCTTCACCAATTGCTCATTCAATAATTCCATTCTTTAGATAAAATTGATAATTTCATCAGCAGCTTCACTCTTTTGCTTCAAAAAGAATACCCAAGTGTATCTGGAGTATTCATCAATAATAACTAGTGTATATTTCTTTCCACTACAGCTGGCTACATTAACAGGACCAAAGAGATCCATATGAAGTAAGTGAAATGGTTTCTCAACAGATGAAATCTGCTTTGACGTGAATGAAGCATGGTGATGCTTTCCCTTTTCATAACAAGGACACAATCTATCCTTCACATAAGAAATGGTGGGTAGCCCAGACACAAAACTTTTACTTGATAATTTGTGAATATCTTTGAAGTTGAGATGTGAGAGTCTCTTGTGCCATAACCACTTGAGGTTGTCTGCTGCCTTTGAATAAAAACAAGTATCATTGTTATGACTGCTGTGTTCATGTCAATTTGATATATGTTCGCATGTCTTTTTGCTGTCAGCAGTGGCTTCCCTGTCTTATCAAAAATAGTGCCAATTTTCCTTCTTTATTGGACTATCTTACTTTTGTTTTTCAGTTGGCTTATGCTGGGTAAGTTGTGTTTAAGCCCAGCGACATATGCTACATTTGAAAAAGTAACATTCCCATTTGTTAAAGTACCAAAACCTTTGTATAACCCAACGAATTATCTCCATATGAAATAGCTGGACCATCTTTTTCCTGATAGTCCATCAGAAGGGACTTACATCCGATCATATATCTCGAACAACCACTATCGAGATACTATATTTTCTTATTTTGAATGCCCTGCACAGTAGCTAAGAGATTAGTTCTTTTTGGGAACCCATCCAAAGATGGGTTCTGGAAGAGTCATCATTGATGCTTTCTTCCTTGCTGCTTGTTTGCTTTGAGGGGCAGCATCATTGGTGTTCATATTTAAGGTACACTGATTGGATAAGTGAGCTTTGCTGCCACATTTGTAGTATTTTGTCACTTTTGGTCTCGGTAGCTGGTTGGCAGTAGATGTACTGGGTGACTAGTTCTGCTGCTGGCTTTGAGTAACAGCTAGTGGTAGTTGGTCGAGTTTCACAGTTAGTATCTCATCGATAGATGTCTTAGTATTTGACTCTACTATTTTAGCTTTTCCCTTATGGGCAGCTTTTGGCTTGCAACTAGTACCATTAGTGTGCTTTACTGCTTCGCCTTTAGATTTTAACTTACCAGTATGGGAAGTTACTAGTTTGTCTGCTGCTACTGGCTTACCAGCAGGGGTTACTTTAGACTTACCGGTATCGAGATTTACTGGCTCGTCTGTTGGTACTGGTTGACCAGTATGAATTGCAGCAACAGGCTCAGTAATTAGACAACTTGAAGTTTTAACTGATTTTGAATTTCTTCGATTATTTTCAGTTATTTCTTTCTTGATTTATCTTTCTTTAGGAGTCATGTAGTAAATGCTTAAGGGATCAGTAATCTCATCATTTGAAATACTGATATCCTTAGCTTTAACTTCACTCTCCAAGATATCTTTCATGGACAGTGGTGGGTTCACTGTAGGTCTGAAAATTTTATTTATTAAGACCTTTTTACCCTTAACTATCTTGGCAAAAGTGTTTGGCAAGATAGCTTCAGGATCAGTTTCAAGAGTAGGGTCCATAAAAGTAACTTCTGTAAGAGCAGCAGCAGCAGCATAGTCACCAGTAAAGAAAGCTTCAACTTGGGCAGGCACCTGCTCGTTAACACACTTGGTTGTGCGTTGAGCTGGTGTACACCATGAAGCAACAATTTTTTTAAGGTTATTCAGTTGTTCTTTAACTTCTGCTGCCTTAACGTGAAGAGACTTTAAATCAAAATTTTGTTTTTCAAGCTTGGAAATTTCATCTTTTAGGATTTTAGTTTCATCAGTTTTTCCTTTAAGTTTCTCATTTAAAGATTTAATATCAGTTTTAAAAACTTCTTCACGTTTAATCCTATGCATAAATTAACTTTTAGATAGTCGACATTTCAGCTTTTTCATCATCAGTATAAGTTCAAAAATTATCAACCTTATACAGCATTTCAGATTTCCATTGAGGTGAATCCCTTTTTAAGTCAGCTTCCCTCATGTCAGCTACAAATGTACTACCATTATCATCCTCGTCAAACCCCTCAATCTCCTTGGCCATCAAACACAGCTTTTTACCACAAGCATAACCAGCACAATCATCATCAGTTTCACTATCAGAAGATGAAGATGAACTGGTGTCATCCCAATCATGATGCTCAGTAACTAGTACCTTTACTGGTTTCTTCTCCTTTTTACCAGCCTTTGAGTTTTTCTTCATTTGAGCCTTCATTCTCGTGCTCTTGTTCTTGTACTTTTCAGCTTTTGAGAAGGAGTTTGCATGTGATGAAGGTTTTCTGGACATGCACTCAACTGCAAAGTTTCCAACCTTCCCATAATTGTAACACTCGGATTTGGGGCCCTTGACTGATTTGCTGCCATACCTAGCACTTGCTTTCTTACTCACTTTGTATGGCTTGCTGGTCCTATTACGATTGAACTTTTTGAACTGCCTAGCCAGCAATGCCATACCTTCTGCAAACCCTTCAACATCATCATCATAATCATCACTGCTTTCCTCAGACCCGGTACCACTACCCTCATCATCTTCAGTTGTCTCTTCTTTTTCCATTAACTTTTGAACTAGTAAAGCTTTTTGAGCTTTCTTTTTAGCTGCAGCAACAAGAGCAATATCATCTGATTTTACAGATTTTGAAGTGGTGGGGGCAGACTTAAAGTTTTCTTTTAAGTTAAGTTCAAGTTTGGCCTCTGCCTTCTCATGGTTCCAAAGTGTACCATAGAGAGAAGACATGTTGAAGTTCTTTAAAGTGTGAGTGGTTCTTAAGGGGTCAGTAACAGGTTTCCATTTGGCAGGCAGTGATTCAATAAATTTGTTGACCTCATTTTCAAGGTAAGCAGGTCAGCAACTAAGGAGTTAAACCTAATGAAGGTTTGCTTAAGGGTCTCACTCTTGTAGGCAAAGAACATTTCATATTATCTTTTCAAAGCAATAATCTTATTTTGCCGAACCTCATCCATACCTTCATATGTAACATCAAGATAGTCTAACATAGCTTTAGCATTCAGTTTTCCCTTGATCAGTTTGAACAAATGATTAGGTAATGCTATAGCTAACAAGGTTCTAATCTTAGGTTCAAGTCCAACACGATGTTTGTCCTCAGTATCCATCCCATCTAGATGGGATGAGAACAACTTCTCTACCAGGAATAGCTGCTGTAGCAGGAACACTATCAATTGTCTCAGTAGGGATGAATGGACCATCAATAGCAATGTCAGGCATGAGTGGGTAAACAGACTCAAGATGGAGCAGGAACCTAGCCTTCCAGGTTTCATACTCATTTTCATCAAAATTAGGTGGTCTATTACATGACCCATTTTCAAGGTAAGTTGTATTGGTGTATGCAGCCAATAGAATATTCAGATCCAAGATATAAGATTATCAAAACTGAGGCTCTGTTACCAGTTATTGGTCCCTTGATTAACAACGGGAGTATTGTAGAGGGAGGTGAATACAATTCTTTTGTTTAACTTAAAAATTATAGCAGTTTAGTATTCAAGCAACTAATCTAAATTAGAGTCAAAGGTAATTTTCAACTATTTATTCTTTATTGACATGAATCACAAAGAATTACAACTATCCTTGGCGGAAGGATAGTTAGTTGATACAGATTATACCTAAGTTATAGCTATTGAGGATATCTTTAAGCTATTACAAGTTTGGACTCTAAATGAATAAACCCACACCACTAACTATTACAATAATGGATATTTCTATTTATAGTAGTCCTATTATTGAGGTAATTGTTCCATTGTCCATTGGTACATAGGATGTCTGTACTTGTGGAGACAATTGCATCGGAGAGTGTGCTCTCCCCTTTCCTCTTTGGTAGCTATTTGCAGGAACACTCCAATTTGGTTTGCCACCACTATTTGAATAACCAAATAGACCGTTGTGTTCCCTAGGCGTTGATAAAGAATTACACATGTCTGCACATGCGTTAAACTTCTGCATTCCCGTGTGGTTTTGTAAGGTCTTATCAGCCGCCGACACATGTCCTTTTATGTTTAACTTTATCTTCACCTTTTGTTGAATAGTACAATTGATATAGACCACTTAGGAAACCACTATGCTTGTAATAGAGCATAGCTATCTTTGTGTAGTATGCTGCTTACCAGCCATGCTGGTTTTTCTATGCTGAGTCACTTGATCTTCATGATTTGTTGGGCACTCATCCTGTGCTAATGAAGAATACTGTCTACCTTGTGCTGGTAGACTAGGCAGCATACTAAACACTCGACACAGCAACAAATGCTTTCTATTGATAACTAAACCTATGTTGGCTGAACATAACATTTAAGTGTACATATTTGCTGTTTTGTCATAATTAAATCCTTAATCACTTTGGGGAATCAACAAGTTTCAACTTATTTTCAATCTTGTCTAACTTAGTTGAAAAATTATTCGTTAAATAATTCAATTCATGTGCTAGGTCTTCACCAATTTTAACTTTAGACACAGAACATACATATAAGGCCGGTAGAGTTGGTTTGCCTCAATAGCAAGAGGCACACTAGAACTCGGATTACCAAAAACCTCATTTTCTAGTATCAAGATGTATTTTTCTAGCATGAGTGTAGAAATATAAACCAATCTACATGAAGGCACACAATCAGCATGTTGCATATTCTGTTCCTGTTCAACTAGTTCATGCAAGAAACTAGGATGTGATTTACCCAATTTAGAGTTAATCTTTTCATACATCAAGTTGATTTGATAATATTTCTTAGATGGGAGATTATTAATCAGATTATTAAAATCAGCATCAGATGAATGCCCAAAATGATATGGTAAACCAGCTTGAAAATAATCAGAATGATATAATCCAGGAATCTTTTTGGAAATATCATCCAACGTCTTGGGATCTTCATACCCAACCCCCCACTTATCACCATGAATCATTTTCGGTCTATTCATAAAGATTGTTTGCATTGAATGTTCCATGTTAAAGATAGCTTTCGATTGCTCTGTTCGATAGACTTTTTCCTCGTATCGAGCAAGTTGAGCTTTCATTTGAAGAGAATCTTTAGTGAATAGTGAAATTTCAGATTTCTTTTTGATTATGTTTTCTCCCAATTGAATAATTTTCTTGCTTAACTTGAAAATTGTGTGTTCATGTTCTAATTTAAGGTCGGAAAGATCTTTTTCTTAGAATTGAACTTCTCCACAAGACGTTCGGATTTCAAACGATAATCCGTTCTTTCAATCTTAATTGGATGTATTGACTTCTTAAGTTCTTCCAACTTAGTATCCATGGAGCTGAGTTGGGTTCTCAATCGATTCACTTCCGATTGTGAATTGGATGATGAAGATTTAGTCTCATTTAGTTTGATTTTATCTTTTAGAGTTCTGTTTTCATTTTTTTAAACCTTTTATCTCTTTTGACATTGAGACTAAGTTCTTCATCACGTCATTTTGCACTTTGATAAAATCAGCTAGGATTTCAGTTAATTGTACCTCATCATCGTCAGATGTTGAGTCAGAATTAGTAGTGACCCAAACTTTTCCATGTTTATATATATTAAATGAAATTGTTATTTACATGATCAAGTGTTTCCAACATGTTAAGCAATCAAACTTGTTAAAACTTGATTAATTGGAATAGGTTTCATATAGACAATTGACCACCCAAGTTGACCGGTGATTCACGAACGTTAAAACTTGTAAAAACTATATGATGACATATATATGATTATTCATATAGTTAACATGATATTATGATAAGTAAGTATCTAATTAGGTATTTTAACAATGAGTTATATACATAAAATTGAGTTTATTGCATTAAGAAACTCAAAACGATATATATAACAATTATCGTTATAACGTCTTACTAAATACATATGAATCATATTAAGATATTGATACACTATGTTTAATCATGATAAATGATAAGTAAATATGTCATTAAGTGTATTAACAATGAACTACATATGTAAAAACAAGACTACTAACTTAATGATTTGGAAACGAGACATATATGTAACGATTATCGTTGTAACAACATTTAACTGTATATACATCATACTAAGATATATTAATATATCATAATATCATGATAATGTAATAATTTAACATCTCTTTTGATATAATAAACAATGGGTTAACAACATTTAACAAGATCGTTAACCTAAAGGTTTTAAAACAACATTTACATCTAACGACTAACGATGACTTAACGACTCAGTTAAAATGTATATACATGTAGTGTTTTATTATGTATTCATACACTTTTGAAAGACTTCAAGACACTTATCAAAATACTTATACTTAACAAAAATGCTTACAATTACATCCTCGTTCAGTTTCATCAACAATTCTACTCGTATGCACCCGTATTCGTACTCGTACAATACACAGTTTTTAGACGTATGTACTATTGGTATATACACTCCAATGATCAACTCTTAGTAGCCCATGTTGAAATGTCCCGTTCTTATTGATTAAAAATGTTCCATATTAATTGATTTCGTTGCGAGGTTTTGACCTTTATATGAGACGTTTTTCAAAGACTGCATTCATTTTTAAAACAAAACATAACCTTTATTTCATAAATAATGGTTTAAAAAGCTTTACGTAGATTATCAAATAATGATAATCTAAAATATTCTGTTTACACACGACCATTACATAATGGTTTACAATACAAATATGTTACATCGAAATCAGTTTCTTGAATGCAGTTTTTACACAATATCATACAAACATGGACTCCAAATCTTGTCCTTATTTTAGTATGCAACAGCGGAAGCTCTTAGTATTCACCTGAGAATAAACATGCTTTAAATGTCAACAAAAATGTTGGTGAGTTATAGGTTTAACCTATATATATCAAATCGTAACAATAGACCACAAGATTTCATATTTCAATACACATCCCATACATAGAGATAAAAATCATTCATATGGTGAACACCTGGTAACCGACATTAACAAGATGCATATATAAGAATATCCCCATCATTCCGGGACACCCTTCGGATATGATATAAATTTCGAAGTACTAAAGCATCCGGTACTTTGGATGGGGTTTGTTAGGCCCAATAGATCTATCTTTAGGATTCGCGTCAATTAGGGTGTCTGTTCCCTAATTCTTAGATTACCAGACTAAATAAAAAGGGGCATATTCGATTTCGATAATTCAACCATAGAATGTAGTTTCATTTACTCGTGTCTATTTCGTAAAATAGTTATAAAAGCATTTCATGTATTCTCAGTTCTAAATACATTTCAAAAGCATTTAATAAAGCAGTTGTAAAAATAGCGCATGTATTCTCAGTCCCAAAAATGTAAAGAGTAAAAGGGAATTAAATGAACTCACTTTCACAGATTTTTACTTCGTCGGGAAGTAAGACTTGGCCACTGGTTGATTTACAAACCTATAACAATATATACATATATATCAAAGTATGTTCAAAATATATTTACAAAACTTTTAATACATTTTGATATTTTAAGTTTATTAAGTCAGCTGTCCTCGTTAGTAACCTACAACTAGTTGTCCACAGTTAGATGTACAGAAATAAATCGATAAATATTATCTTGAATCAATCCACGACACAGTGTATACGTATCTCAGTATTGATCACAACTCAAACTATATATATATTTTGGTATCAACCTCAACCCTGTATAGCTAACTCCAACATTCACATATAGAGTGTCTATGGTTGTTCCGCAATATATATATAGATGGGTCGACATGATAGGTCGAAACATTGTATACGTGTCTATGGTATCTCAAGATTACATAATATACAATATAAGTTGATTAGGTTATGGTTGGAATAGATTTATTACTAACTTTCACGTAGGTAAAATGAGTAGTTTTTATCAATCTTGTTTTACTCGCCATTTCTTCGTTTCTAATCCGTTTTGAGTGATTCCAGTGGCCACAGTTTCGTATTAAACTTAAATTTATGAATCTAAACAGAAAAAGTATAAGTTTATAGTCATAAATACAAGTTACAAGTCGTTTTTGAAAGAGGTAGTCATTTCCGTCGAAAGAATGACATCTTGATGACCATTTTGAAAAACATACTTTCACTTTGAGTTTAACCATGATTTTTGGATATAGTTTCATGTTCATAAGAAAAATAATTTTTCTAGAAGTATAGCTTTTAAATCAAAGTTCTTCTTAGCTTTTAATTATCCCAACCAAAACAGCCCCCGATTTTACTACGACGGCGTATATCCAGTTTTATGGTGTTTATCGTGTTTCTGGGTTTTAAATCATTAAGTTAGCATATCATATAGATATAGAACATGTGTTTAGTTAATTTTAAAAGTCTAGTTAGAAGGATTAACTTTATTTACGAACAAGTTTAGAATTAACTAAACTATGTTCTAGTGATTACAAGTTTATAATGTTGAATAAGACAGCTTTTTATGTATGAATCGAATGATGTTATGAACATCATTACTACCTCAAGTTCCTTGGATAAACCTACTGGAAATTAGAAAAATGGATCTAGCTTCAAAGGATCCTTGAATGGCTTGAAAGTTCTTGAAGCAGAATCATGACACGAAAACAATTTCAAGTAAGATTTCCGCTCGAAATAAGATTGTTATAGTTATAGAAACTGAATTAAAGTTGAATATGATTATTACCTTGTATTAGAAAGATAACCTACTGTAAGTAACAAAGGTTTCTTGATCTTGGATGATTACTTGGAATGGATTTAGAAAACTTGGAAGTAAACTTGCTATCTTGGAAGTATTCTTGATTTTATGAAACTAGAACTATTTGAATTTATGAAGAACACTTAGAACTTGAAGATAGAACTTGAGAGAGATCAATTAGATGAAGAAAATTGAAGAATGAAAGTGTTTGTAGGTGTTTTTGGTCGCTGGTGTATGGATTAGATATAAAGGATATGTAATTTTGTTTTCATGTAAATAAGTCATGAATGATTACTCATATTTTTGTAATTTTATGAGATATTTCATGCTAGTTGCCAAATGATAGTTCCCACATGTGTTAGGTGACTCACATGGGCTACTAAGAGCTGATCATTGGATTGTATATACCAATAGTACATACATCTAAAAGCTGTGTATTGTACGAGTACGAATACGGGTGCATACGAGTAGAATTGTTGATGAAACTGAACGAGGATGTAATTGTAAGCATTTTTGTTAAGTAGAAGTATTTTGATAAGTGTCTTGAAGTCTTTCAAAAGTGTATGAATACATATTAAAACACTACATGTATATACATTTTAACTGAGTCGTTAAGTCATCGTTAGTCGTTACATGTAAGTGTTGTTTTGAAACCTTTAGGTTAACGATCTTGTTAAATGTTGTTAACCCAATGTTTATAATATCAAAAGAGATTTTAAATTATTATATTATCATGATATTATGATGTACGAATATCTCTTAATATGATATATATACATTAAATGTCGTTACAACGATAATCGTTACATATATGTCTCGTTTCAAAATCATTAAGTTAGTAGTCTTGTTTTTACATATGTAGTTCATTGTTAATATACTTAATAATATGTTTACTTATCATAATATCATGTTAACTATATATATAACCATATATATGTCATCATATAGTTTTTACAAGTTTTAACGTTCGTGAATCACCGGTCAACTTGGGTGGTCAATTGTCTATATGAAACCTATTTCAATTAATCAAGTCTTAACAAGTTTGATTTCTTAACATGTTGGAAACACTTAATCATGTAAATAACAATTTCATTTAATATATATAAACATGGAAAAGTTCGGGTCACTACAGTACCTACCCGTTAAATAAATTTCGTCCCGAAATTTTAAGCAGTTGAAGGTATTGACGTATCTTCTGAAAATAAGTGCGGGTATTTCTTCTTTATCTGATCTTCTCGTTCCCAGGTGAACTCGGGTCCTCTACGAGCATTCCATCTAACCTTAACAATTGGTATCTTGTTTTGCTTAAGTCTTTTAACCTCACGATCCATTATTTCGACGGGTTCTTCGATAAATTGAAGTTTTTCGTTGATTTGGATTTCATCTAACGGAATAGTGAGATCTTCTTTAGCAAAACATTTCTTCAAATTCGAGACGTGGAAAGTGTTATGTACAGCCGCGAGTTGTTGAGGTAACTCAAGTCGGTAAGCTACTGGTCCGACACGATCAATAATCTTGAATGGTCCAATATACCTTGGATTTAATTTCCCTCGTTTACCAAATCGAACAACGCCTTTCCAAGGTGCAACTTTAAGCATGACCATCTCTCCAATTTCAAATTCTATATCTTTTCTTTTAATGTCAGCGTAGCTCTTTTGTCGACTTTGGGCGGTTTTCAACCGTTGTTGAATTTGGATGATCTTCTCGGTAGTTTCTTGTATTATCTCCGGACCCGTAATCTATCTATCCCCCACTTCACTCAAACAAATTGGAGACCTGCACTTTCTACCTTAAAGTGCTTCAAACGGCGCCATCTCAATACTTGAATGGTAGCTGTTGTTGTAGGAAAATTCTGCTAACGGTAGATGCCGATCCCAACTGTTTCTGAAATCAATAACACATGCTCGTAGCATGTCTTCAAGCATTTGTATCGTCCTTTCGCTCTGCCCATCAGTTTGTGGATGATAGGCAGTACTCATGTCTAGACGAGTTCCTAATGCTTGCTGTAATATCTGCCAGAATCTTGAAATAAATCTGCCATCCCTATCAGAGATAATAGAGATTGGTATTCCATGTCTGGAGACGACTTCCTTCAAATACAGTCGTGCTAACTTCTCCATCTTGTCATCTTCTCTTATTGGCAGGAAGTGTGCTGATTTGGTGAGACGATCAACTATTACCCAAATAGTATCAAAACCACTTGCAGTCCTTGGCAATTTAGTTATGAAATCCATGGTAATGTTTTCCCATTTCCATTCCGGGATTTCGGGTTGTTGAAGTAGACCTGATGGTTTCTGATGCTCAGCTTTGACCTTAGAACACGTCAAACATTCTCCTACGTATTTAGCAACATCGGCTTTCATACCCGGCCACCAAAAATATTTCTTGAGATTCTTGTACATCTTCCCCGTTCCAGGATGTATTGAGTATCTGGTTTTATGAGCTTCTCTAAGTGCCATTTCTCTCATATCTCCAAATTTTGGTACCCAAATCCTTTCAGCCCTATACCGAGTTCCGTCTTCCCGAATATTAAGATGCTTCTCCGATCCTTTGGGTATTTCATCCTTTAAATTTCCCTCTTTTAAAACTCCTTGTTGCGCCTCCTTTATTTGAGTAGTAAGGTTATTGTGAATCATTATATTCATAGATTTTACTCGAATGGGTTCTCTGTCCTTCCTGCTCAAGGCGTCGGCTACCACATTTGCCTTCCCCGGGTGGTAACGAATCTCAAAGTCGTAATCATTCAACAATTCAATCCACCTACGCTGCCTCATATTCAGTTGTTTCTGATTAAATATGTGTTGAAGACTTTTGTAGTCGGTATATATAATACTTTTGACCCCATATAAGTAGTGCCTCCAGGTCTTTAATACAAAAACAACCGCGCCTAATTCCAAATCATGTGTCGTATAATTTTGTTCGTGAATCTTCAATTGTCTAGATGCATAAGCAATCACCTTTGTTCGTTGCATTAATACACAACCGAGACCTTGCTTTGATGCATCATAATAAATCACAAAATCATCATTCCCTTCAGGCAATGACAATATAGGTGCTGTAGTTAGCTTTTTCTTCAATAACTGGAACGCTTTCTCTTGTTCATCCTTCCATTCAAATTTCTTCCCGTTATGCGTTAATGCATTCAAGGGTTTTGCTATTCTGGAAAAGTCTTGGATGAACCTTCTGTAGTAACCAGCTAGTCCTAAAAACTGGCGTATGTGTTTCGGAGTTTTCGGGGTTTCCCACTTTTCAACAGTTTCTATCTTTGCCGGATCCACCTTAATACCTTCTTTGTTCACTATGTGACCGAGGAATTGAACTTCTTCCAACCAAAATGCATACTTTGAAAACTTAGCGTACAATTCTTCCTTCCTCAATACTTCTAACACCTTTCTCAAATGTTCACCGTGTTCTTGGTCATTCTTTGAGTAAATAAGTATGTCATCAATGAAAACAATGACAAACTTGTCAAGGTATGGTCCACACACTCGGTTCATAAGGTCCATGAACACAGCTGGTGCGTTAGTCAATCCAAAAGGCATAACCATAAACTCGTAATGACCATAACGCGTCCTAAAAGTAGTCTTTGGAATATCATCTTCTTTCACTCGCATTTAATGATACCCGGAACGTAAGTCAATCTTTGAATAAACAGACGAGCCTTGTAGTTGATCAAATAAGTCGTCGATTCTCGGTAGTGGGTAGCGGTTCTTGATGGTAAGTTTGTTCAACTCTCGGTAGTCGATACACAACCTGAATGTACCATCTTTCTTCTTGACAAACAAAACAGGAGCTCCCCACGGTGATGTGCTTGGTCGAATGAAACCACGTTCTAAAAGTTCTTGTAATTGACTTTGCAGTTCTTTCATCTCACTGGGTGCGAGTCTGTAAGGAGCACGAGCTATTGGTGCAGCTCCTGGTACAAGATCTATTTGAAATTCAACGGATCGATGTGGGGGTAATCCCGGTAATTCTTTCGAAAATACATCGGGAAATTCTTTTGCGACGGGAACATCATTGATGCTCTTTTCTTCAGTTTGTACTTTCTCAACGTGTGCTAGAACAGCATAGCAACCTTTTCTTATTAGTTTTTGTGCCTTCAAATTACTAATAAGATGTAGCTTCGTGTTGCCCTTTTCTCCGTACACCATTAAGGGTTTTCCTTTTTCTCGTATAATGCGAATTGCATTTTTGTAACAAATGATCTCTGCTTTCACTTCTTTCAACCAGTCCATACCAATTATCACATCAAAACTCCCTAACTCTACTGGTATCAAGTCAATCTTAAATGTTTCGCTAACCAGTTTAATTTCTCGATTCCGACATATATTATCTACTGAAATTAATTTACCATTTGCTAATTCTAGTAAAAATTTACTATCCAAAGGCGTCAATGGGCAACTTAATTTAGCACAAAAATCTCTACTCATATAGCTTCTATCCGCACCCGAATCAAATAAAACGTAAGCAGATTTATTGTCAATAAGAAACGTACCCGTAATAAGCTCAGGGTCTTCCTGTGCCTCTGCCGCATTAATATTGAAAACTCTTCCGCGGACTTGTCCATTCGCGTTCTCCTGATTCGGGCAATTTCTAATAATGTGGCCCGATTTTCCACATTTATAACAAACTACATTGGCATAACTTGCTCCGACACTACTTGCTCCGCCATTACTCGTTCCAGCACCATTTGTTCCTTTCATTCTATTAACCCCTGGTCCGTAGACCTCACACTTCGCCGCGCTATGACCATTTCTTTTACACTTGTTGCAAAATTTGGTGCAGAACCCCGAGTGATACTTTTCACACCTTTGGCATAGCTGCTTCTGATTGTTATTGTTATTGCGGTTATTATTGTTGTTGGGATGATTGTTGTAGTTGCTGTTGTTGTTGTTGTTGTTGTTGTTGTTGTTGTTGTTGTTGTTGGGCCGTTTGTTGTAGTTGCGATTGATGTTGCGATTGTTGGGATAGTTGTTGCGATTATTGTTGTAATTGCTGTTGTTGTTGTATTGGTGATTCTTATCATCGTTTTCCTCCCACTTTCTTTTGACTAGCTTCACATTGGCCTCTTCAGCAGTCTGTTCTTTAATTCTTTCTTCAATCTGGTTCACTAGTTTGTGAGCCATTCTACATGCCTGTTGTATGGAGGCGGACTCATGTGAACTTATATCTTCTTAGATTCTTTCCGGTAATCCTTTCACAAACGCGTCGATCTTCTCTTCCTCATCTTCGAATGCTCCCGGACACAATAAGCACAATTCTGTGAATCGTCTTTCGTACGTGGTAATATCAAATCCTTGGGTTCGTAACCCTCTAAGTTCTGTCTTGAGCTTATTGACCTCAGTTCTGGGACGGTACTTCTCGTTCATCAAGTGCTTGAATGCTGACCACGGTAGTGCGTAAGCATCATCTTGTCCCACTTGCTCTAGATAGGTATTCCACCATGTTAACGCAGAACCTGTGAAGGTATGCGTAGCGTACTTCACTTTGTCCTCTTCAGTACACTTACTTATGGCAAACACCGATTCGACCTTCTCAGTCCACCGTTTCAATCCGATCGGTCCTTCAGTTCCATCAAATTCCAAAGGTTTGCAGGCAGTGAATTCTTTGTAGGTGCATCCTACACGATTTCCTGTACTGCTAGATCCAAGGTTATTGTTGGTATGTAGCGCAGCCTGTACTGCGGCTATGTTTGAAGCAAGAAAGGCACGAAATTCCTCTTCACTCATATTCAAGGTGTGTCGAGTAGTCGGTGCCATTTCCTTCAAAATAGTTAAATGAAACGAGTTAATCATATAGAATATCAAGAGTAGTCAATAGTATTTCGTAGCGTAATATGAACTTATTTATAAAAGCTCTTTCTTCATATTAGCGTTTTATACTCTTTAATTCGGGTAATACCTACCCGTTAAGTTCATACTTAGTAGCTAACATACCAGTTCAACTACTACAATTCTATATGAAAAACTAATCACAACAAAAAAAAATTATCATATTCAAACCTTTATACAATAACTTGCAAACTTACAATACCGCTATTTTACATATAGCATGAAATATAGCACATAAAACTTTGATACAAAGTAGTTGCGAAGATAATTCTAGTTAATAAATAAGGCGTTCAGCAAAGGCAACAAAGACACATAATTCAAACGTCCAGAAACAAGTCATGCATTCTGGTTTTACTAATACCACTTCCCATTCTTGGTCTTGCGGAACGTAACCGTTGTGACCGATAGTATGACAACGTGTTCTAACATCGTCAAAAGGGCGAAGGTTATGTAATGACCAACAGTCTCGTAATAACCTAAAAACCTCATTTCTTACCCTAATTACCGACTCCGTCACTTGTGGGAACGTTTTGTTTAATAGTTGTAGCCCGATATTCTTTTTCTCACTTTAGTGAGAAGCGAACATTACTAACCCATAAGCATAACATGCTTCTTTATGTTGCATGTTAGCCGCTTTTTCTAAATCATGAAGTCCTATATTCGGATACATTGAGTCAAAATAATTTCTTAACCCGTTGCGTAAAATAGCATTTGGGTTCCCCGCAATATATGCGTCAAAGTAAACACATCGTAACTTATGGGTTTCCCAATGTGATATCCCCCATCTTTCAAACGAAAGCCTTTTATAAACCAAGGTATTCTTGAAACGTTCTTCGAATGTCTTACAAACTGATTTTGCCATAAATAGTTGTGCCGAGGAATTCTGACCGACTCTAGACAAGATTTCATCAATCATGTCTCCGGGTAAGTCTTCTAAAATATTGGGTTGTCTATCCATTTTGTGTTTTTATACTGTAAAATAGACAAGAGTTAGATTCATAAAAGATACTTATTAATACAATCAATTTTTACATATATCGTAAAGCATAAGCACACTATATTACATATATTACACCGCATAAATACAACTATCTTATTTTGACTCACTCGTTTCTTCTTTTTCAAACTTGGTTCTTTTTGCTAAGTTTTTAGGGATATATGATGTTCCCCTAATACGAGCCGTCGTTTTCCACATTGGTCTAGAAAAACCTGGTGGTTTAGTGGTTCCCGGGTTATTGTTACAACTTAAGAAATATGGGTGTTGACGATACATATAAAGTTCATCGGGGTTAGAATAAGATTTCTCTATTTTTATGCCCTTTCCCTTATTGTTCTCTTTTGCCTTTTTAAATTCAGTTGGGGTAATTTCTATAACATCATCGGAATCCTCGTCGGGATCCGATTCATCGGAGAATTGGTAATCCTCCCAATATTTTGGTTCCTTGGCGGAAACACCGTTGACCATAATTAACTTTGGTCGGTTGGTTGAGGATTTTCTTCTACTTAACCGTTTTATTATTTCCCCCACTGGTTCTTCTTCCGGTTCCGATTCTTCTTCCGGTTCCGACTCTTCTTCCGGTTCCTCTTCGGGAACTTGTGAATCAGTCCACGAATCATTTCAATTTACATTTGACTCTTCCTTATTATTAGGTGAGTCAATGGGACTAGTTCTAGAGGTAGACATCTATCACATAATATCAAACACGTTAAGAGATTAATATATCACATAATATTCACATGTTAAAAATATATAGTTTCCAACAAAATTTGTTAAGCAATCTTTTTTTTTTCAAGTAAACATGGTCGAAGTCCAGACTCACTAATGCATCCTAACAAACTCGATAAGACACACTAATGTAAAATTCTGGTTCTCTAGGACCAACGCTCGGATACCAACTGAAATGTCCCATTCTTATTGATTAAAAACGTTCCATATTAATTGATTTCGTTGCGAGGTTTTGACCTCTATATGAGACATTTTTCAAAGACTGCATTCATTTTTAAAACAAACCATAACCTTTATTTCATAAATAAAGGTTTAAAAAGCTTTACGTAGATTATCAAATAATGATAATCTAAAATATCCTGTTTACACACGACCATTACATAATGGTTTACAATACAAATATGTTACATCAAAATCAGTTTCTTGAATGCAGTTTTTACACAATATCATACAAACATGGACTCCAAATCTTGTCCTTATTTTAGTATGCAACAGCGGAAGCTCTTAGTATTCACCTGAGAATAAACATGCTTTAAACGTCAACAAAAATATTGGTGAGTTATAGGTTTAACCTATATATATCAAATCGTAACAATAGACCACAAGATTTCATATTTCAATACACATCCCATACATAGAGATAAAAATCATTCATATGGTGAACACCTGGTAACCGACATTAACAAGATGCATATATAAGAATATCCCCATCATTCCGGGACACCCTTCGGATATGATATAAATTTCGAAGTACTAAAGCATCCGGTACTTTGGATGGGGTTTGTTAGGCCCAATAGATCTATCTTTAGGATTCGCATCAATTAGGGTGTCTGTTCCCTAATTCTTAGATTACCAGACTAAATAAAAAGGGGCATATTTGATTTCGATAATTCAACATTAGAATGTAGTTTCATTTACTCGTGTCTATTTCGTAAAACAGTTATAAAAGCTTTTCATGTATTCTCAGTTCTAAATATATTTTAAAAGCATTTAATAAAGCAGTTGTAAAAATAGCGCATGTATTCTCAGTCCCAAAAATGTAAAGAGTAAAAGGGAATTAAATGAACTCACTTTCAGAGATTTTTACTTCGTCGGGAAGTAAGACTTGGCCACTGGTTGATTCACAAACCTATAACAATATATACATATATATCAAAGTATGTTCAAAATATATTTACAAAACTTTTAATACATTTTGATGTTTTAAGTTTATTAAGTCAGCTGTCCTCGTTAGTAACCTACAACTAGTTGTCCACAGTTAGATGTACAGAAATAAATCGATAAATATTATCTTGAATCAATCCACGACCCAGTGTATACGTATCTCAGTATTGATCACAACTCAAACTATATATATATTTTGGAATCAACCTCAACCCTGTATAGCTAACTCCAACATTCACATATAGAGTGTCTATGGTTGTTCCGCAATATATATATAGATGGGTCGACATGATAGGTCGAAACATTGTATACGTGTCTATGGTATCTCAAGATTACATAATATACAATATAAGTTGATTAGGTTATGGTTGGAATAGATTTATTACTAACTTTCACGTAGGTAAAATGAGTAGTTTTTATCAATCTTGTTTTACTCGCCATTTCTTCGTTTCTAATCCGTTTTGAGTGATTCCAGTGGCCATGGTTTTGTATTGAACTTAACTTTTATGAATCTAAAATGAAAAAGTATAAGTTTATAGTCGGAAATACAAGTTACAAGTCGTTTTTGAAAGAGGTAGTCATTTCCGTCGAAAGAACGACATCTTGATGACCATTTTGAAAAACATACTTTCACTTTGAGTTTAACCATGATTTTTGGATATAGTTTCATGTTCATAAGAAAAATCATTTTTCTAGAAGTATAGCTTTTAAATCAAAGTTCTTCTTAGATTTTAATTATCCCAACCAAAACAGCCCCCGGTTTTACTACGACGGCGTATATCCAGTTTTATGGTGTTTATCGTGTTTCTGGGTTTTAAATCATTAAGTTAGCATATCATATAGATATATAACATGTGTTTAGTTGATTTTAAAATTCTAGTTAGAAGGATTAACTTTATTTGTGAACAAGTTTAGAATTAACTAAACTATGTTCTAGTGATTACAAGTTTATAACGTTGAATAAGACAGCTTTTTATGTATGAATCGAATGATGTTATGAACATCATTAATACCTCAAGTTCCTTGGATAAACCTATTGGAAATGAAAAAAATGGATCTAGCTTCAAAGGATCCTTGAATGGCTTGAAAATTCTTGAAGCAGAATCATGACACGAAAACAATTTCAAGTAAGATTTCCACTTCAAATAAGATTGTTATAGTTATAGAAATTGAATTAAAGTTTGAATATGATTATTACCTTGTATTAGAAAGATAACCTACTGTAAGTAACAAAGGTTTCTTGATCTTGGATGATTACTTGGAATGGATTTAGAAAACTTGGAAGTAAACTTGCAATCTTGGAAGTATTCTTGATTTTATGAAACTAGAACTTTTGGAATTTATGAAGAACACTTAGAACTTGAAGATAGAACTTGAGAGAGATCAATTAGATGAAGAAAATTGAAGAATGAAAGTGTTTGTAGGTGTTTTTGGTCGTTGGTGTATGGATTAGATATAAAGGATATGTAATTTTGTTTTCATGTAAATAAGTCATGAATGATTACTCATATTTTTATAATTTTATGAGATATTTCATGCTAGTTGCCAAATGATGGTTCCCACATGTGTTAGGTGACTCACATGGGCTGCTAAGAGCTGATCATTGGATTGTATATACCAATAGTACATACATCTAAAAGCTGTGTATTGTACGAGTACGAATACGGGTGCATACGAGTAGAATTGTTGATGAAACTGAACGAGGATGTAATTGTAAGCATTTTTGTTAAGTAGAAGTATTTTGATAAGTGTCTTGAAGTCTTTCAAAAGTGTATGAATACATATTAAAACACTACATGTATATACATTTTAACTGAGTCGTTAAGTCATCGTTAGTCGTTACATGTAAGTGTTGTTTTGAAACCTTTAGGTTAACGATCTTGTTAAATGTTGTTAACCCAATGTTTATAATATCAAAAGAGATTTTAAATTATTATATTATCATGATATTATGATGTACGAATATCTCTTAATATGATATATATACATTAAATGTCGTTACAACGATAATCGTTACATATATGTCTCGTTTCAAAATCATTAAGTTAGTAGTCTTGTTTTTACATATGTAGTTCATTGTTAATATACTTAATGATATGTTTACTTATCATAATATCATGTTAACTATATATATAACCATATATATGTCATCATATAGTTTTTACAAGTTTTAACGTTCGTGAATCACCGGTCAACTTGGGTGGTCAATTGTCTATATGAAACCTATTTCAATTAATCAAGTCTTAACAAGTTTGATTTCTTAACATGTTGGAAACACTTAATCATGTAAATAACAATTTCATTTAATATATATAAACATGGAAAAGTTCGGGTCACTACACATGTGAGTCACCTAACACATGTGGGAACCATCATTTGGCAACTAGCATGAAATATCTCATAAAATTACAAAAATATGAGTAATCATTCATGACTTATTTACATGAAAACAAAATTACATATCCTTTATATCTAATCCATATACCAACGACCAAAAACACCTACAAACACATTCATTCTTCAATTTTCTTCATCTAAGTGATCTCTCTCAAGTTCTATCTTCAAGTTCTAAGTGTTCTTCATAAATTCTATAAGTTCTAGTTTCATAAAATCAAGAATACTTTCAAGTTTGCTAGCTTACTTCCAATCTTGTAAAGTGATCATCCAACCTCAAGAAATCTTTCTTATTTACAGTAAGATATCTTTCTAATACAAGGTAATACTCATATTCAAACTTTGGTTCAAATTCTATAACTATAACAATCTTATTTCGAGTGATGATCTTACTTGAATTTGTTTTCGTGTCATGATTCTGCTTCAAGAACTTTCAAGCCATCCAAGGATCCTTTGAAGCTAGATCCATTTGTTTATTTTCCAGTAGGTTTATCCACAAAACTTGAGGTAGTAATGATGTTCTTAACATCATTCGATTCATACATATAAAGCTATCTTATTCGAAGGTTTAAACTTGAAATCACTAGAACATAGTTTAGTTAATTCTAAACTTGTTGGCAAACAAAAGTTAATCCTTCTAACTTGACTTTTAAAATCAACTAAACACATGTTCTATATCTATATTATATGCTAACTTAATGATTTAAAACCGGAAAACACGAAAAACACCGTAAAACCGGATATACGCCGTTGTAGTAACACCGCGGGCTGTTTTGGGTTAGTTAATTAAAAACTATGATAAACTTTGATTTTAAAGTTGTTCTTCTGGGAAAATGATTTTTCTTATGAACATGAAACTATATCCAAAAATCATGGTTAAACTCAAAGTGGAAGTATGTTTTCCAAAATGGTCATCTAGACGTCGTTCTTTCGACTGAAATGACTACCTTTACAAAAACGACTTGTAACCTGTAATTTCGCCTATAAACCTATACTTTTTATATTTAGATTCATAAAATAGAGTTCAATATGAAACCATAGCAATTTTATTCACTCAAAACGGATTTAAAACGAAGAAGTTATGGGTAAAACAAGATTGGATATTTTTTGATTGTTGTAGCTACGGGAAATATTGTAACAATTATATAAAAATCATATCCTAGCTAACTTATATTGTATTATACATGTATTCTAATATATTATGTAATCTTGGGATACCATAGACACGTATGCAAATGTTTTGACATATCATATCGACCCATCTATATATATTATTTGGAACAACTATAGACACTCTATATGCAGTAATGTTGGAGTTAGCTATACAGGGTTGAGGTTGATTCCAAAAATATATATAGTTTGAGTTGTGATCTAGCCTGAGACGTGTATACACTGGGTCGTGGATTGATTCAAGATAATATATGTCGATTTATTTCTGTACATCTAATTATGGACAACTAGTTGTAAGTTACTAACAAGGACAGCTGACTTAATAAACTTAAAATAGGAAAACGTATTAAAAATGTTGTAAATATATATTGAACATACTTTGATATATATGTACATATTTGTTATAGGTTCGTGAATCGACCAGTGGCCAAGTCTTACTTCCCGACGAAGTAAAAATCTGTGAAAGTGAGTTATAGTCCCACTTTTAAAATCTAATATTTTGGGATGAGAATACATGCAGTTTTATAAATGTTTTATGAAATAGACATAAGTAAATGAAACTACATTATATGGGTGAATGATTGAAGCCGAATATGCCCCTTTTGCTTGGTAGCCTAAGAATTAGTAAACCGATCTACTAATTGACGCGAATCCTAAAGATAGATCTATTGGACCTAACGAACCCCATCCAAAGTACCGGATGCTTTAGTACTTCGAATTCATTTTTATCATGTCCGAAGGATTTCCCGGAATGATAGGGGATATTCTTATATGCATCTTGTTAATGTCGGTTACCAGGTGTTCACTATATGAATGAATTTTATCTCTATGTATGGGATGTATATTGAAATATGAAATCTTGTGGTCTATTATTATGATTTGATAATATGTAGGTTAAACCTATAACTCACCAACAATTTTGTTGACGTTTTAAGCATGTTTATTCTCAGGTGATTATTAAGAGCTTCCACTGTTGCATACTAAAATAAGGACAAGATTTGGAGTCCATGCTTATATGATATTATGTAAAAACTGCATTCAAGAAACTTATTTTTGATGTAATATATTCTTATTGTAAACCATTATGTAATGGTCGTGTGTAAACGGTATATTTTAAATTATCATTAGTTGATAATCTACGTAATGCTTTTTAAACCTTTATAGATAAAATAAAGGTTATGGTTGTTTTAAAAATGAATGCAGTCTTTGAAAAACGTCTCATATAGAGGTCAAAACCTCGCGACGAAATCAATTAATATGGAACGTTTATAATCAATATGAACGGGACATTTCAGTTGGTATCCATTGCTTCCTTTGCTTTGATAAGCTTAGTCACCTTGCAGACATTAGAATGTTCCACCTCAGAATCTGAATCATCCGTCTAGTTAAACCAAGTATCAATAACCAGTTTCAGCTCTCCCCCAGTTTCCATGACCTTTACCATCAACATTTTCTTCTTGTAGTAAGCTGCATCCTTCTTCTTAGGTATCTTGCACTCATGGGAGAAATGTCCAGGTTTGCCACAATTGTAACAAATTGAATCATCCTTCTTGGAATCAACAGTATGTTGATGTTTTGATAATCAGATTTCTTGTAGTAGGAGGAAGAAGATGAATTCTTGCGTTGATTGCTTGATTTGCCTTTAAACTTGTACTTGTTTAAAGCTTTGGTGTACATAGCAGCCATTTCGACTAGTTCAAGGTGAGAATCATTAACATCCGAAAGGTTGCGCCCTTCAGATTCAGTTGATTCTTCAACAAGCATTTTCTTGGATAAGCTTTTGAAAGTGGTGTAAGATTTGCTCTTCTTCTTAGCAATGAGGGTAAGTGGATCACCCGGAGAAGACTCTTTCCTTTCCTCTTGAAGTTTAGACACGGATGGTTGATAATGCATAAGGACTCCAACAAGCTCATGAATATTCAGCTTATCAATCTCTTTGGTAGATCGAATGATGGTTCCATAAGGAAGCCAATCAGCATTGAGCTTTTTGAGAAACTTCATGTTGATCTCAACATTCACTTTAGTAATCTTGCACCTTTTCAACTCATTCAGAACGTTATTTAAACGTCGGTAGGTATCCTTGAGTAGTTCTTCAGGTTCCTACTTGAAATCTTCATAAAATCGCAGAGCCTTATTCAGTTTAGTGACATCGGACATGTCATAACCTTCTTGTTGTCGTTTGATCTCATCCCATATCTCCTTAGTAGTGGTGTTGCTATCAACATTTTTAAACAACTCATATAGGATGGCTTGCATGATGATATTTTTAGCTTCAATATCACCCTGAGCTCTCTCACGTTTCTCTCCAGAAAGCTCATAGACTGGAATTAGCATACCAGTTTCTGGATGGAATTCTGTAACTGGACCTTCTTTCAAAGAAGCCCATATGTACTTTGCCTTCTCACCCTTGTAGTCTATGTACTGAGTGATACCATGAAGCCACTAGTTGTACTTGCCATCAAATAACACTAGAGGTCTGGAATCTGATCCAATAATCAATGTATCTTGAGTAGACATATTGACAAAATCTGAGGTAGATTCGGTAAAGAATCAGTATATCACACAATCCAATATTCTAGTTCAGAAAAATCTAACAAAATGTCAGACTCGGTATCTGGTTCGGTACTGTAGCAGACTCAGTATCTAGTTCGGTGCTGTAGCAGATTCAGTATATCTGATTCTGTATCAGAAAATGATAGGAATGACAAGTATCACACCCTGATTCAGTAAAGATTTGGTAAATACATAATATGAAGCCTTGGTACACTTAAACCCCAAAAATATCTAGTATAAGAGAGATTTCGGTTCGGTATCCGGCTCTGTGGCCAAATTCTGTAAAAATTTGAACTCGTAAGAATCCAATTCCTTTGAAACGGACTCGGTAACCTTGCTGCACAAGGAAACAAGTTAGTAACAAACAAAATATCAATGAAATTGAGTGTATATAATATCGAATGTCAACTGTAGCAGTTGACAAACCGAGTGTAAGTGTAAAACTTAGAAAAACAATCAAATCCTTGCTCAAACCGCTCCAATTAGCTGCGTATACTCAAATTGAATATGATAGAACCACAAACACATCACAATCTGCAACAATTGAAGAGAATTTCTGACTTTGAAGCAGACTCGGTATGGCAGTTAATATACCGAATGTAGATCAAATCTTCAAAAATTGAAGAATTAATGAAATTGAACCGTCAAATTTGTGATTAAACACCTCATGAACACTACTGAATCCTCTGATCTTCATTTAAACACAGAATCAAGCTTGAATTGATCAAAACAGAGAGTTTTAGCCACGAACTCTAAAAAACAGCTTGATTCTCCATAATTGTTGTTAAAAATCTGTAATGATGATCGAAACACTTTCTAATACACCTAATAAATCTTCACTGAACTTATCACAAGAATCTGAACGTCAGATTATCACTTTCGATGATACCGAATGTGATTCAATCTAACTGAGTGTGATCAGATTCTGTAAGTTTCAATCTCTAGATCGATATAGTGATGTAATATCACTCCCTGGACGCTCTGATACCAAATGATAGGTCAGATCATAGTGAAATTGAAGATGTGATAAGATTGAGTAAGACTCAGTAAGGTAAGAACAGACTCGGTATTAGAGAGAATCGGTAGAATTACATTCCACAGCTTCTTAAACTAGTTTACAATGCAATGGCTATCTAATTAAGACTACTAAGGTTCCTTATATAGCCCTCTTCTAAGGAACCATCATTTAGGCTTGTTTCACATTAACACTATATACATTTCGGGGTCCTAACAAATTGTTTTTAAAAAAATTATAAAAACTTGGGTAGTTAATTTATTAAAGCTCAATATCGAAAATACTAAATTGAATCTTATTTATGTTGTAGATGTCAAACAATAAAAATGTAAACCAAAAAACACTTCCTTCTTTGTTGGAGAAAGATAAACTCAGTTGTTCGAACTTCCTGGAGTGACACTGGAACCAGAGAACTGTTCTCAGATATGAAGGGAAGTTGAACAAAATCAAAAAACCCTTACTCAATCCTCTTGCTGAGACAATTGTTACTATTCAGCAAAGTGCTTATCAGATGTTGTTCGATGAGCAGAGGAAGAAAGGTGGTAGGGTGAAAAAGAATAAGCCAGATACTTTGTGGAAGAAAAATGGCAATTCATTTGCTAGGAAGAATATTCCACCTTCCAAGAAGGAAAACCTATCAAAAGACACTGAATGTTTCCATTGTGGAAAAGTTAGCCATTGGAGAAGGATTTATCCTATCTTCCAATATAAGCTGAGAAATTACACGGCTTGTGAGACAAGCAATCAAGTGCATTCATATACAGTTATATATTTTCTTCTAGTGATTCATGGACTTTTGTTACTGGTTGTAGCCTTCACATCTATAGCAATATGAAAGGAATGAGAATAAGTATTAAACTAAAAAAAGACACAACAGATTTGTTTTGCAATGGGAATTGAGCTTCTGTTAAAGATATTGATTCCTATAACCTTACTTTTCCAAGTGACCTCATTGTTTTTTTTTTTTTTTTTTTTTGAAACAATGGCATTACGCTCATAGTATTATGATCTACATAGTTTGAAAGTTAGTTTTGAACTTTCATTTACGCACTTTTGTGTTTTAGTTTTTGAGGATAATATTTTTTATTTTAATATCTATCCACGCGATGTTATTTTTGAAATTGATATGTGTGCTTTGATTTCAAATGAGAATTCTATGTATACTTGTACCGCCAAACGATTCAAGCATGACTTGAATAAGACCTATCAATGACATTGTTGTCTTGGATATATAAACAAACAACGCACTTCAAAACTCCAATCAAATGGACTTTTGTAATCAACTAGCTATGAGTCATTTGATGTATGCGAGTCATATTTATATGAAAAGATGAAAAAGAATCCTTTCTGTGATTTAGGTGAAAGAGCTAAAGATCTTTTAGAACTAATACATACTGATGTATGTGGCCCTTTTAGAACAATGTCTAGAATGGTTAATCTTACTTCATTATATTAACTGATGGTTATAGCACATATGGTTATGTTTACTTGCTGAAACATAAACATGAACTTTTGGAAACATTTAAAAGTCTTCCAAAAGAAGTAGGTAATCAGCTTGGAAATACCATTAAATCACTTCGCTGTGATAGAAGAAGTGAGTATATGAGCCTAGAGTTTTTGGACTACATGAATTGTGGGATTGTACAATCCACGCCATCTTATACACCATCACACAATGGTGTGTTTGGGCGGAGGAATCAAAAACTACTTGATATGATTCGATCTATGATGAGTCTGACTACTCTACTACAGTCTTTTTGGGATATGCATTATAGTCTGCTACAGGCATACTCATTATGGTTCCAACTAAGAAGGTAGAAAAGACACCATATGAGCTATGGCATGGGAAGAATCCCAAGTTGCCTTATTTGAAAGTCTGGGGTTGTGAAGCATATGTGAAGCATGACACTTCAAACAAAATTAATACCCAGAAGTATAAAATGTCACTTTGTGGGATACCCAAAGGAAACAATGGGTTACTACTTTTACTACTAAGCTGAAAATAAAGTGTTTACTGCTTGAATTGCTGAATTCTTGGATATAGATCTTCTCTTAATGAAGTCAGTAGGAGTAAAGTAGAGCATGAAGAAATTCAAGAACCACAAAGTAACATACCTTCTGTAAGCACTAGCAATCTAAACGTTAAAGATGAGCACACTGTTGATAACCCAGGACGTGTTGCACTCGCACTTCATATATCTAGTAGACTTCTCATCAGCATAAAAGGTTTGATTATTTGATTAATTCAGATGAACTTTACATAGGGATTATGACGAACCCTCTAGCTATTGTGGAGTCATATCTGATCAAGAATCTAAAAAATTTCGAGATACGATGAATGTAGAAATGCAGTTCCTGAAGGATAATCAAGTATGAGACTTGATTGATCTTCCACCCAAATGCAAGCAGTAGGGTATAAATGGGTCTTCAAGAAGAAGGCTAACATTGACGTTAATGTAAACACTTTTAAGGCTCGGTTGGTGACAAAAGGTTATACTCATACTCAATGAATTGATTGTGAGGAGATATTTTCACCAGTCGTGAGCATGAAATCAATTAGGATACTTATTGCCATAGCTGCTTTTCATGATTATGAAATATGGCAAATGGATGTCAAAACTGCTTTCCTAAATGGCGACCTAAGTGAGGATGTATATATAGTTCAGCCAGAAGGGTTTGTGAATCCAAAGCCTCTTAATGAAGTATGCAAGCTTTTGAAGTCCATTTATGGATTGAAGCAATCAACCAGGAGCTGGAATCTCAAGTTTGATGAGAAAATCAAAGAGTTCGGTTTTTCTTAAAATGGAGATGAGCCCTGTGTTTACATTAAAGCTAGTGGTAGAAAAGTAGTCTTTTGATCTTGTATGTTGATGGCGTACTCATTAGAAATAACATTCCAACTTGTAAGATGTCAAGTCTTGAATTGTAAAATGTTTTTCCATGAAGGATCTTGGAGAAGGTACTTATATTCTTGGAATCGGGATCTATAGAAATAGATCCAAAAGGCTTATTGGTTTGAGTCAAAGTACATACATTCACAAAATCTTGAGTTGATTTAGCATGTAGAACTCTAAGCACGGAGCATTTCCAGTGCAAAAGGGTGTAATCTTGAGCAACTCTCAAAGTCCTATCACATCAGATGAGATAAGACGAATGAAAGGTATCCCGTATGCTTCAGCTATAGGATACATAATGTATACCATGCTATGTACTAGACCTAATATCTCTTTAGCTTTGCATTTGACGAGTCATTATGAACAGAATCTAGGTGAAGAACATTGGATTGCTGTTAAGAGTATTCTTAAGTATTTACGGAGAACTAAAGATATGTTCTTGGTTTACGGTGGTTTGGAAAAAGAGTTGAGTATTATCTATTATACAAAAGCTAGTTTCCAAACTGATCAAGATGATGCTTGATCCCAGTCAGGTTCTGTCTTTGTCATGATAGGCAAGGCAGTTGATTGGAAGAGTTCAAAGCCGAGCACGGTTGAACAATATACAAAAAAGCAGAATACATATCTACCCGAGAAGCTGCTCAGATGGCTGTCTGGATTAGAAAGTTTTTTGGTGAACTCGGAGTAGTACCTGAAAGGACCCGTTCATATACATTATAAACGATTCACAATAGTTGATTTCATCGCGTGGTATTTGACCTCTATATGATACATTTTACAAACATTGCATTCGTTTCTAAAAGACAAACTTTCTTTACAACGAAAGTTGACGGCATGCATACCATTTCATAATACATCCAAATATAATTGACTTAATAATAATCTTGATGAACTCAACGACTCGAATGCAACGTCTTTCAAAATATGCCATGAATGACTCCAAGTAATATCTCTAAAATGAGAAAATGCACAGCGGAAGATTTCTTTAACACCTGAGAATAAGCATGCTTTAAAGTGTCAACCAAAAGGTTGGTGAGTTCAATAGTTTATCATAATCGATCATTTTCATCATTTTAATAGACCACAAGATTTTCATTTCCATTTCTCATAAAAAATACTTCCCATGCATTGAGACAAAAATAATCATTCATATAGATTGAACACCTGGTAACTGACATTAACAAGATGCATATAAGAATATCCCCTATCATTCCGGGAAATCCATCGGACATGATAAAAAACGAATTCGAAGTACTAAAGCATCCGGTACTTTGGAAGGGGTTCGTTAGGCCCAATAGATCTATCTTTAGGATTCGTGTCAATTAGTAGATCGGTTTACTAATTCTTAGGCTACCAAGCAAAAGGGGCATATTCGGCTTCGATCATTCAACCATATAATGTAGTTTCGATTACTTGTGTCTATTTCGTAAAACATTTAAAAAACGCATGTATTCTCAATCCCAAAAATATATATTGCAAAAGCATTTAAAAGGGGAGTAATGAAACTCACAATACTGTATTTCGTAGTAAAAATACATATGACGTCATTGAACAAGTGCAAGGTTGGCCTTGGATTCACGAACCTATATTAATTATATATATTTATATGTTGGTCAATATTTGTCTAACAATTTAGGTTACACCGTAGTGTATCACAATCCTAATGCTCGAGACTAATATGCAGAAGTTAACAAAAGTCAACTTAATCTTAAATGATTTCAAAATTCTATACATGATTATTATATAACTTAAATACAGTCGTTTAATATATTTAAATATTTTTTAACAGATTTTAATAGAGTAAATAATATAATTCATTCATTAATAAATAAAATTTTATATTAAAATTTATGTAATAAAAATATACTTTTATACATCTTAAAGAATAAAATTTATAAAATTCAATTAATATCATAAACATAATATGATAGGTATTATTAATGTAATTATATTACACGTAGTTAAATATCTTTATATCACATATTTATTTGATAAAATACTATCGATAATAACAATAGTAAGTAAAAGTTGTATTATTTTTTAATAAAAATTATTATTATTCTATTAATAAAAATTTCAATATTTATATTTACTAAAAGTGATATTATGATAAAATGATAATTCTAATTATGATAACTTTAATATTTACGATACTTTTTATTATTAAGTTTAAAATAATAATTTTATTTAAAATGATAATAATAATGATATTTTATATTACAATGATATTCCTGTTAAAATAATAATTTTTTGTAAAAATTATAGTTTTAATATTAATAACACTTTTGATAATAATAATGATAAAAATTATGAAAACGATATTTTTATCTAAATCAATACCTTTCAATATTTTAATTTCATCATGATACTTATACTCATTATTTCCTAATCAATTTGTTAATAGCTTTTAATCGTCTTTTATATCGCGTTCATATTAATGATAATAATAGTAATCATAATAATTAGGTGTTACTAGTATTAGTTTTAATTATAATAATACTAATCATAATAAATATTATGATAATATTAATGATAATACTAATTATAACTTTAACGATAATAACGATAGTAATAATAATAAAAATAACAATTTTTAATGATAATACCTTTTATTGATATTGATAATAATAACAACAATAATAATAATAATAATAATAATAATAATAATAATAATAATAATAATAATAATAATAATAATAATAATAATAATAATAATAATAATAATAATAATAATAATTAGATAAAAACTATAACGACGATAATAACGACGATAATAATAATCATTTTTAATAATAATACAAAAATTCGGTTGACTATAACTTCTAATCCGGTCATCGAAACCATTCGATATCTAAATGAAAAGTTCTTAATTTTTTGCTAGATTTCCAACGACATGCATATCTTATACCTTATCTCAACCGCATATGTAACTACTTCAGGATTTAACATATCCTATCTAACGACAATATCAAAAATACAAGCATGCATAATCCTATAAACTCGAGCACTAGTCAGGGATACACTATTAATATGTAAAAGTTAAATTATGAGAGCTTACGTATCAATATTGAGATTCAATATTGCAGGAAAGGTACGTAGATGCAACGGAGATGATAAACACTAGGTTGACCCCATAAGCATACCCCTGAACATTACCCATCACCTCCATAGCTATAACCCATAATTTCCTTAGCCCTATCCTACTCGAAAACCAATTTTGAAATAGCTCGCTCAAGACCTCGTCTTAATATTTTATGTAATAATAATAATACTAATACTAATAATAATAAGATTAATAATAATAATATTAATCTTTATAATAATAATAATAATAATAATAATAATAATAATAATAATAATAATAATAATAATATATAATATATAAATATATAGATATCGAGAGATAGATTGAGGGATGGAATGGTTCGGCAGAAAAATGTGAGCTTTATACACAAATCCTGAAACTGACACCTCCGTGAGTGTGGAGGTTTTGTGCCCATATGCTCCACGAGTGTGGAGTTCCCCTGTCCAGCTCATTCCCAATGATTTCAAGGCTGCCGACGGTTTATATATTTATTTAATATATAATATATTTAATTTATATAATTAATTATATATTATATTATATTTACGTGCATAGTTAACCTATAATTTTAGTTCTAATGACTCGTACGTTGTCACTCGACTTATGTCCTAGTTCCGATTTTTCGAACGCATATTCGTACGCTTAGAAAACTAGCTCTTTATGTTACACGACGTGTACCTATTATAAATAATGAGACTTAATCATCTATAATTTATATTACCTAAAGTATAACTTCTTTATTTAAGTGTTGTGGCCATTTGCTTCTATAAATCAATGTCTCATTGTTTATTAAAATACGTTTAATAATACCGAAACGTTTTATGTTTAAATTAAAGCATTTATAAAATATATATATATATATATATATATATATATATATATATATATATATATATATATATATATATATATATATATATATATATATATATATTCTTATTTAAAAAAATATTTTGTATATCTTATATATAATTGAAATATCTATTTAATAATATAACGTTTAGTTTTTCAAAACTAATTATTTTTCAAAGTTCATTTCAAATTTGTTTAAGTAATAGAAAGTATTATGTCGTAACACGTTTACGTTATCAAAATATGTAATTAACAATACAAAGCCTTAATTAAGTTCTTTAAAACTTATGAACAAATTATCTTATAAAACGTTTTAATGATAAAGTTCTTTTTAAACCAAACTGTTTTTGTACGTTGAAATAATATTAAATAAATATGAAAACTTTGTTTTTCCAAAATTAAATATATTTAAGAATCATTTTACTAAAGAGGTTATAATTGTTATATCGTAAAACGTTTTAGAAAAGTAAGATTAAATATACTCTTAATAGGTTTCAAGCTTTTGAATTAACGTTTGTTGGTGACACGTGCTATAAAGTCCAAAGGTTAGATGAACGTATGAAATCATCTTAATGTAAAAATGTCGATATCCAATTGTCTAAGTTATTTATATTCCACGTTCCAACTTTAAGATGAAAGTTAAAATAGTTATCCTATTAAAATCACGAGGAAAATGTTGTAAAGCAAGAATTGAAATTCAAATAAGAATCTCCACTAATTCTTGTCTAATTCCCGTTAATTGATACTTTTGTTCTTACCTGTAAATGACTTTATAATTTATTTCGAATATCGTTAAAATGGACAATTTCTCAAATCAATGTGGACCTCTCAACAAAGACTCGTAATCATAATTCAATGTATCTGATAATTCGATCATTTGATAGTATCTGTTAATTTCGTCGATATTTAGTTTTAAATATATTTTGAAACAAATACGTTCATGTAAAGTATTATGTATCTAATACTATGTTAATGTTTTCAAGTTATAACATATATACATATACATATATAATCATATCCGTTCATATAATGGTTCGTGAATCATTGGAGTTTGGTCGGGGTTAAATGAATGTATGAACATAGTTTGAAATCCTTGAGGTTTAATTTAACAAACTTTGCTTATCGTGTCGGAAACATATAAAGATAAAGTTTAAATTTGTTCGAAAATTTTCGGGTCGTCACAGTACCCAACATTAAAACTTCTATATAATGTACTGTGATATTTCTTGTGTTATCATACTTGTGAAAGAATCACATGTACTTAAATGTATCTAACAAATTCTTCAAACTTTCAACTACATTCATGAACTCGTTAAGAAGAATGAGATTAGTGGTTACGCGGTTTATTCAAACTTTCGACTACATGTACCTTTCAAGGAACATGTCTTTATCAATTTATTCTTATTATCGCGTTTTATTTACTGTTTTTCTTATCTGTTCGTCAACCTCTATGAACTAAACGTTCATAGTGGTTACGTGAACAAAAGCAACTTTGCCTGGGAATCAGATGAAGTCGCCGGCTTCACCAGTCCAAGCCGTCGACTTGACTGGAGCAAAGCCACCGGCTTTGTGTTGAGATGTCTACTTTGATTTAGGAAACCTTTTCTTTTAACGATATTCGGAATAAATGGTAAAGTGATTCACAAGTATGAACAAATGTGTCAATTAACAAGAACTAGACAAGGGTTAGTGGAGATTCCTGTTTGATTCCCAATTCATGCTTTTACAATGTTTTCCTCGTGACTTTGATAAGATAATTATTTAAACTTTCATATTATTT
Organism: Rutidosis leptorrhynchoides; assembly: GCF_046630445.1. Taxonomy (NCBI): domain Eukaryota; kingdom Viridiplantae; phylum Streptophyta; class Magnoliopsida; order Asterales; family Asteraceae; genus Rutidosis; species Rutidosis leptorrhynchoides. The sequence continues at coordinate 263,554,058 of NC_092333.1, read as the reverse complement.
AATGTAAAAATAAGAACGTAGAATGTAAATAACTTAGATGTTGGGTATCAACAAGTTAAGTAAATTAACCATTGGACTTTATCCTACGTTTCACCAACAATCGGTAATTTAAAAACATGAAACCCATTATGCTTTATATGAGATTATACTTTTCTAGAACATTTTACGATACGACGAATTCTATTAATATAACCTCATAATGAAATGAACTCTAATATAATTGCATTGAAAAACTAAACGTTATAATATTTATTTGATTTAACTTCAAACATACGAAAACGTTTTCGAGATAAATGAACTTTAAGATATTTTAATATAAAAACTAATTTAGATTTGATATTATAAACGATAACCTTACAAGTATATGTATATATATATATATATATATATATATATATATATATATATATATATATATATATATATATATATATATATAAAATGAACAATCTATTCTACAAAAACAATATTATATATTTCAAAATGTATCATTAGGAAATGTCTATATATATATATAAAACATTTGAATATATAAGAAAACAATATTAATGTTCTTTTATTATATATAGATTCAAAATAGTATTAAGTATATGAATAACGAGACGTCAATTTATAGAAGCAAATGACCAAAATGCTCGAACGTTCAAGTTACATTTAGAGTGATATAGTTAATTGACAATTTAAGTCTAGTTATTAATAAAGGTACACGACGTGTATCGTTTAGTACAAGTTTTCTAAGCTTACGTAAAGGCGTTTGAGAAATTGAAACCAGGACTTAAGTCGAGCGTAAACATACAAGTCATCAGAACAAAAATTACAAAATTAACGTTACTCATAAATATAATATAATATATATATAATTATTAAGATTTAATATATAAATAATTATTATATAAATAAAATCGAGTGTCGGCAGCCAAGTTTATTCGATGTGAGCTGGAAATTGGTCCCATGCGATCGCATGGGAATAACCCATTAAAGCCATGCGATCGCATGGCTAGCTGGGACAGAATTGGTCTATAAAGTCTCGTTCGATTTCGGTTTACACACACACTTATCATTCATATTTCTTCCGTATTACTACCTACCTTATTTATATTTATATTAATATTATTTGTAATTAATAATAAGATTATTATTAGTAGGCTTATTATTGAGTGCTATCATTATTATTAAACATTAAATATTATGACGAGGTCATGAGCGTGTTATTTCTAAAACGGGTTTTTCGAGCGGGATACGGCTAAAGAAATTATGGGTTATAGCTATGGAGGTTATGGGTAATGTTCGGGGGTATGCTCGTGTGATCAATCTAGTGTTTATCATCTCCGTCGCGTCTACGTACTTTCCTGCAATATTGAATCTCAATATTGATACGTGAGCACTCATAACTTAACTTTTATGTATTAATAGTGTATCCCTGACTAGTGCTCGAGTATATATGATTATGCATGCTTGTATGTTTAATTTTTGTCGTTAGATAGTTTATGATAAATCATCAATTAAATACATATGCTATTGAGATAAGGTATATGATATGCATGTCATTGAAAAGCTGACGAAAAATCAATAACTTTTCATTTAGATATCAAATGGTTTCGATGAACGGATTAAAAAATATCGTCAATTGAATTATCTATAATTTTATGTATTATTGTTAAAATGATTATTATTATTATTATAATCGTTATCGTTATCGTTATCGTTATTGTTATCGTTATCGTTATCGTTATCGTTATCGTTATCGTTATCGTTATCGTTATCGTTATCGTTATCGTCGTTATTATCGTCATTATTATTATTACCTAATAATCAATATTATTATTATTATTATAATTAATATTTTTATTAAAACTATCATTTTATTATTTCTATCGTTATTATTTTTAAAAGTATCATTAATATTAAAACTATCATTTTTTTACTAAAATTATGATTTTAATAAAAATATCATTGTTATTATTAAATATCATTATTATTATTATTTAAAATTATCATTTTGAATAGAATTATTATTTTTATAAATTATTATTATTATTACAGTTAATAATAAAAAGTATCGTTATTATTAAAATTATCATGATTAGAATAATCATTTTACTATAATTAATATCATCATTAGTAAATATAAATATTGTTATTATTATTAGTAAAATAATCATTATTATTATTATTACAAAATAATACAACTTTTACTCATTATTATTATTATTATCAATATTATTTTATCAAATAAATATGTGATGTAAATATATTTTTACCACACGTAATATAATTGCATTAATAATACATACCACTATATTTTTATGATATTAAGTGAACTTTATAAATTTTATTATTTAAGATATATAAAAGTATATTTTTATCATATATAATATTTAAATATAAATTTTTATTAACAAATGACTTTTATTAATTACTCTAATAAAATCTGATTGATATATTTAAATATATAAAACAACTATATTTATGTTATATAATTTTTGGAAGTCATTTTGGATTAAATGGCTTTTGTTGACTTTTGCATGATAATCTCGAGCATTAGGATTGTGATACACTATGACCTGACCTAAATTGTTAGACATATATTGACCAATATATAAATTTATATACTTAATATAGGTTCGTGAATCCGAGGCCAACCTTGCACTTGTTAAATGCCGTCATATGTATTTTTACTACGAAATACAATATTGTGAGTTTCATTACTCCCCTTTTAAATGCTTTTGCAATATATATTTTTGGGACTGAGAATACATGAGCTTTTATAAATGTTTGACGAAATAGACACAAGTAATTGAAACTACATTCTATGATTGAATGATCGAAATTGAATATGTCCCTTTTAGCTTGGTAGCCTAAGAATTAGGGAACTGGCCCCTAATTGACGCGAATCTTAAAGATAGATCTATTTGGACCAACAAGCCCCATCCATTGTTGCGGATGCTTTAGTACTTCGAAATTATCATGTTCGAAGGATGTCCCGAAATGATGGGGATATTCTATATGCATCTTGTTAATGTCGATTACCAGGTGTTCACCATATGAATGATTTTTATCTCTATGTATGAGATTTATATTATGAAAAATGGAAATGAAAATCTTGTGGTCTATTAAAATTATGGAAATGATCGATTATGATAAACTAATGAACTCACCAACCTTTTGGTTGACACTTTAAAGCATGTTTATTCTCAGGTTTGAAAGAAATCTTCTGCTGTGCATTTGCTCATTTTAGAGATATTAATTGGAGTCATTCATGGCATATTTCAAAAGACGTTGCATTCAAGTCATTATGTTCATTAAAGATTATGATTAAGCAAATGACAGATTAGGTCATTTATAGTTGGATATTATGAAATAGTATGCATGCCTATCAACTTTTGATGAAATGAAAGTTTGTCTTTTACAATGAATGGAATGTTTGTAAAATGTATCATATAGAGGTCAAATACCTCGCAATGTAATCATATGTTATTGTATTTGTCCTTATGGATTAGGACGGGTCGTCTCATGTGGTGTCATGATTAGTGTGTCTAACGGATAGTTATTTAGATGCATTAGTAAGACTGGACTTCGACCGTGTCTGCATGTCAAAAGTTTTGCTTATCATTTTTGTCGAAAATTACATGCTTATCATTCTTAGTCTAGACATATCTTACTGCATTGATTGCATAAATAGTGTATAGACAAAATTCATTATCTTAGCGTATCTGCTAAATCATATCTTAGCGTATCTATTACTGTAAACTTTGCCTGACATATTCCGTACATTCCTCCGTAATCTACGAAATCTTTTGTTCTATATATATATAGATATTCTATATAATTAGAATACCATTCGATAGCCGAAAATCATTTCATATCGAAAATCCTTTAGCTGATCGTGCAAGATGGATCCTGTACCAAATTCGAATTCATATAATTCTGAAGGCGATTCTGAAGACTCCGAAGGTAGTGTGACCGAAGTGCCCCAACTGGTTGACTACACTTCTTTCTGGAGGAGATGGAGATGGGTTCGAGACATACTCACTCACTAGAGAAATGAAGAGGGAGAACCCTACCGCGAACCAAATTTACCTCGCGATATCGGAGAACTTGACGCGCTCACCGGTCAACCAATTCGCAATACCGTTTTCACACTCTTTGCTCGAATATTCTGCCTCGAAAAACGCATTCATAGAATTATGTTGGTGATTCAGCCTCTACTTCCGACTACTAATCAACTAGGATTAGTGGAAGAAGTTAGAGAGGTTCGTGCTAGGTTTGAAGAAAGAGTGGAGTTTCTGGAGAGTACAGTATGCAATTTGGAAGATAGACTTACAGCAACAACGCAAGTACCACCAACAACATCCACATCGCAAGCCTCAATACCACAAGTACCAGCAGCAACACCGACATCAACAACACCACCATCATCAACACCAACGGTACCATTACCACCAACAACAACATCTGCATCCCACACCTCAACATCACAATCTGTACCTCGAACATCAACGTCATACGCATCGTAGATACCAAGATGTACCAAAAACAATAACCGATGAAGTATGGATTCATAACTTCATTGGAGAAACATTCGGTGGCGATTATGTAATCTCTAAAGTCTTAAAGATTATCTATGCTAGCCTTAGCCATAAATCTGATGAGTGGACCTAAATAATAGAAGGAAGAATAGAAACCTTGACCAGAATAGTGCGTGATTTACAAACGATACTTATTACACAAGCAGCATCAGCAGTACCGTCAGCATCATCAGCACTAGCAGTACCCCCGGCATCATCAACAGTATTACCGGCACCAGCAACGCCTACAACACCCCAAATTCCGTAAACTCTATAACCACCTCAGATATCGACACCACCATCATCAACGGATATATATTGTAATAATGAGTTATGAATATTAACTCATTCCCTCTGAAGAACTTATATGTATATTATATATATATATATATATATATATATATATATATATATATATATATATATATATATATATATATATATATATATATATATATATATATATATATGAATTTTAAAACCATAGTAAATCTTTTTGTACTAAGCTATTACGTGTGAATTTCAAAGGGTAAATACTACTCGGTTAATTCATATTACTAATATGCATGATGTACATCCTTCGTTAACAACTTAACAAACGTTAACTATAAACTCTGCTTCAACTCAATAGATTCCATTTCATAATAAGCCCATTGTGTATTATTCAAATACATGTTTTTACACTTTCATTTTCAATGTATTCGAAACTTTCTAGAAATCATCATTCGTGTCTTGCGTAGTACACAAAAATTCCACGAACACCAACATTATTCACCGAAGAAATATCAATAGATGAATAATGAAGTAATAATTCATAATTTCATGCAAGTGGAAGAAATACTCAGCAAAGGTTACGCAATTTCTAAAGTCTTAGGAATTATTTAATTTTAGTTCCAACCAATTGATTTTAATTTAATATTAACTCATTAAATCTATATTACGTCTGAAGAAAATATACATACATATATTTTCATAAGAGTGTAATAAAATTCATTTGTACAAAATATTACTTGTGAAAATTTTAACGGGTAGGTAATACCCGAGATATGTTTGAGTTCACAATTAATAGGTTACACTGTACGTTCTTCAATTTTTATTCAAGAATCATTAACCATACTCACTACTTTCACAACAATATACATTCTTTCATAGAAATCAAAACAATCATTCTCATCCAAATTTGATTACATATTCCGATTTTGACAAATCAAAATCCAAGTCAAGATTTAACAGAAAACATCACTCTTATATCCCTACAGCTTTCAAAGCAATACTTTGAATTCAAAACTATACTAGAACATCATTTCTATTCATGGAACCCAGAAAAATATTTGTATCATTCAAAATCCTAAACATCATATGTATATTAACAATTACAAACTGTGTTCAAACCCTTCAAAATTCCTGAAGACACTTCAAATAATGAACAATCGAGATGATGATCCAACCAGATGTTACCCACAGTCTTGCACCTGAAAAACTCTCGAAACCAAGGTCATAATTTAACACGTATCCGTATCAGATCCTTTGGCATTTATTAGAAAAAATAACTTTTCAATCCCTTTTCAACGTAGACAGTTTTGTTACAGCTCCAGCAAATCAACTTCAATTGTTCATTCGAATAAGCCTTATTATAACGATTACCCCTTCATCATTGTTACCGGGAAACCTTTTATATCTAGCCACATTAGCAGTAAACTTACTTCATTGATCTCTAAGCCTCTCCCAAAAATCACTATACTTATTCATTGAAACCCTATCATGTACTCATCTGCATCTGGTAATAGTAGTTGCCATATCAAAAAGCTTGAATCATTATTCTCGAATTTCGCAGCAATTCTACGCCAACAGTTATATATATATATATATATATATATATATATATATATATATATATATATATATATATATATATATAGGGGCAGGATCAATGGGGAAGTAACCAATCGGGGGGAAACGGGGGGAAACGGGGGGAAGCAAAATTTTTTTTTCTTCATTTTTTTTTAATTTTTTTTTTCTAGCATCAAGATCACACGAAAATATGAACATTTAGAAGAGACACTTCGTGATGAATGTTATTATTTAGGTGGGAAAATGATCGACAAAAATAACATTCAAGATAATATTGTTCGTGAAGAACATGAACGTTTTTTTTTTCATGTTTTGTGAAGTAAAATTTAGCCCGATTTAGAGTTTAGGATTTAGGGTTTGGTGTTTTGGGTTTATTCCATAAACCCAAAACACCAAACCCAAAACACCAAACCCAAAACCCAAAACCCTAAACCCTAAACCCTAAACTCTAAACCGTCCGTGTTAAAAACTCAATCTAAATCCTAAATCTAAACCCTAAATCTAAACCCTATATCCTAAATTTCTAAACCCTAATATCTAAACCCTATAAACGCTAATATCTAAACCCTAATATCTAAACCCCAATAGCTAAAACCTCAAAATACGCTCGAAAAACACGATAATTGTTATATATTACTTCTTCGAGCGTTTTCCCGCCAAAATAAAAACGTTTATCACAAAGTGTCTCTACTAAATATTCATATTTTCATCTCATCTATAATGTTCGTGAACTAAGTTTTTTCAAAAAACAAAAAAAAAAAAGTTTTTGCTTCCCCCCGTTTCCCCCCGAATGGTTACTTCCCTCTTGATCCTACCACTATATATATATATATATATATATATATATATATATATATATATATATATATATATATATATATATATATATATATATATATATATAACATCTACCTCCAAGACTTACATACTTCAAATGTGAAGTTACTGAAAAACACCCTAAACTGTGAATTAGTTCTCAAAATTTTGAAAAATACTGATGAAGTAGCAAGAACTATAAATGACCTTAACAGCCAAAAGTTTGATGATAAAGAATAGTGTGTTGGCAAATGATGTCGAACGAGGTGTATATAAAATAGCTTATAATTTTACTAGGAAAATACTATTAAATACGATACAATTTTACACAAGATATTTATTTATTTATAGAATGGATATACTTAAACCTTGCTACAACACTTATAGGCAGTGTACCTAATCGTACAGTAGTGTAGTTTTTAGTAAGTCCGGTTCGTTCCACAGGGAAATCTTTAAACAAAGCTCAACGCTATATTAGTTTACTTTTATAAAAATACAAATTTATATATAAGTAATATTATTATTATAAAGGGGGGTTTTTACCGTTTAATGACCGGTTTGTCGATTTTAAAACTTTAGTCGCAGTTAAAACCTAATGTAAAATATAAAATAAATACAAGACTTTAAATTAAAGCGTAAAGTAAATAACGATAATGAAATTGCGAATAATAAAAATGCGATAAAATTAAATTGCGATAATTAAAAGTACGATAATTAAAAGTGCGATTAAATAACAATAAAAGTGCGATAATTAGAAGTGCAATTAAATATAAAATAAAGGAAATAAAATATGAAATAAAAGAATTATGCTTATTTAAACTTCCGTAATCATGATGTTTGACGTGTTGATTTTAGTTTTATGCCCATGGGTTAATTGTCCTTTGTCCTGGATTATTCAATATGTCCTTCTGGTTTTTGTCCATAACAGTCCATCAGTCATAAATATAAATTGCAAGTGTCCTTGTCAAATTATTATTATACCCGAAGTTAAATATTCCAACTAATTGGGGATTCGAATTGTAACAAGGTTTTAATACTTTGTTTAATGAATACACCAGGTTATCGACTGCGTGTAAACCAAGGTTTTACCACTTTGTTAACAATTACACCAATTACCCTTGAATGTAATTTCACCCCTGTTTTAATTATTCTAGTGGCTATTAATCCATTCCCGTGTCCGGTTAAATGAACGATTATTCGTACATATAAATACCCCGCCCATCGTGTCCGATCGAGTGTATATGGTAATTTATAGGGACGCCCAATTGTAAATCTTTATATTAACATTAACAAACTTTCATTTAGTTAAACAAATATAAAGCCCATTAATAGCCCATAGTCTAGTTTCCACAAGTGTCGTTCTTTTGTCCAAACCCCAATTATGGTACAAAGCCCAATTACCCAATTTTAGTAATTAGCCCAACATCATGATTACTTCGTTTTAAATAAGCATAATAATAACTTAGCTACGAGACATTAATATAAAAAGGTTGAACATAACTTACAATGATTAAAAATAGCGTAGCGTTACACGGACAGAATTTCGACTTACACCCTTACAACATTCGCTAACATACCCTTATTATTAGAATTATAATTAAAATTAAAATATAAATTATAAATATAAATATATTTACGTATGAAGAGGAAGAGAAAAAAGATATTTTAAATTTGATCAGAATTCGGTTGGCTTTATAGCCAGACTTGAAAATTGGGGCTCCGCGACTCGCGGCAAAATGGCCTTAAAACTCCGCGAGTCGCGGAGAGATATTTACAGCTCACACCCTTGGAGTTTCTTGCTGCCGACGGTTTTTAATATATATATATAATATATATATAATTAATATAATTAATTATATATTATATTATATTTATATACATAGTTAACTTGTAATTTTTAGTCCGTTGCGTCGAGCGTTAAGAGTTGACTCTGGTCCCGGTTCCGGATTTTCGAACGTCCTCGCGTACAATTTAATATCTTGTACTTTGCGTTTTGAATCTTGTACTCTTGTGATTTCGAGACGTTTCTTATCAATAATTGGAACCTTTTTGATTGTCTTTTGTACTTTTGAGCTTTTTGGTCGTTTGCGTCTTCAATTCGTCGAATCTGTCTTTTGTCTTCACCTTTTATTCTTTAAACGAATATCACTTGTAAATAGAACAATTGCAACTAAAAGCTTGTCTTTCTTGAGGAATAATGCTATGAAATATATGTTCGTTTTTAGCATTATCAATTATTCCCACACTTGAGCGTTGCTTGTCCTCAAGCAATATTGTCTTGAAATACTAGAATCACTTCTTTATTCTTCACACTTTGTACATCAGTGATTTCTATACGGCGGTATAAACAATGGTAGTAACGATATGGTTTACAGTCCCACATGACTATAAAAATTTAGATCCATTAAGGAAATTGGATCTTTATGAAAACATTTGATCTTTTGAAAATTAAATCTAGTTTTTACCCTAGATAAGTTTTCCGGAATAACCCTTTACCGGTGTTTGCAAAATATTTGTGGGTTTGGTGGGTTTCAGATTTGAAAATTTTAGCTCAAAACTTGCGGTTTTGTGTCACCCACTTGCTAACCTTGTATTTGGAAAGCAACACGTCCAGTTTACTTGTTCCGTATATTACCTTTCGGCAAACTACCGTCCGGTTGTAAAGGAAAGCGTTGAACAAGCAACTGTTAAGGCAATGTCCCGTGACATGCTTTTGATTATGGTCTATAACGTGTCGGACGCAATTACTATCCTTGGTAGGAGCAATAGTAAAGCTCACCCTTATAATTTTTCGGTCTGGCACAAGGTCCTGTCTTTGACCATGCTATGCAACCACCGTTCTTACGGTTGACACCCGATTTAGTTCAGGTGACCTAATGAATTCCAGGTGAATTCCTAGGATTTTACGTTCAATGGTAATGAACGCATTGAAAATAGGGTTTTCAGAAAACAAATCGGTTTATAATTTTGATCAAAATATTTTCTCGTTCAAGCTCGAGTTTAGATATCATTGAATTCCATGAGTTTGAATTCTCAATCTTTAAGGTCAATCTCAAGGATTGAGTAATATCAGGCTTAAAAGCTGATTTTTAATCTTTAAGGAGATTATCCTTTCTGGGGATCTGATTCATTAGTCTTATCCAGCTAATTTGCACGGTGCCTCCCCATTGTACGAGATAAATCCTTCTCATGGTTAGGATAAATCTGACCACTTGGCGACCCTGTTTAATGCTGAGGTCCGTGGATTTCCTGCTGATTTTAGTGATGACTTTTCTAGATTTTTCGTCAACCTACAGCTGGTCTGAACGACAACTTCATGACCTAAATCAAGAAGCGCGTTTCTTTTTCGGAAGACTTTACTTCCTTTTAATGATGGAATTGATTCATCGTGTAGATTCATCTCTTCTTTTCTTTCATTGGGTAAAACAGTTTAGTTTAGTCCAAAGCAAAAGTATTTTCAGTTATTTGTTACAAATATATGTGACATATGTTTAAAATAACTTGGTAAATTTTCCCACACTTGGCTTTTTATTTTTCTTTTTATCGTCCTCTATTCCATTTTAAATGAATTTTAACATTTTAGTTTGTTTCTCAATTTATGTCCTTTCCGAAGTAACAATAATTTCGGTGTTAAAACCTAGTTTTATCGTTCATAAATATGTATAAACATGATTTGAATTCATTTAATTGAAAAATTTTACTAGAATTGGGTAGTCAGTATATAAGACTAGGGCTGTTCTTTTTTATCAGAGAGCACTAGATTCTAATACAACTACTGCTTTACTAGTATTTTTAATGTTAACCAAGTGTATAAAGTAAAAAATTTTAAAATCCGAAAGAATTTAATCCCTTCCCACACTTAAGATCTTGCAATGCCCTCATTTGCAAGAAATCAGTAACAATTTAAATTATTGAGGGTGATTTGTGTGAAAATGATTAAATTTTTACCAAAGTTTCCAAATATATTGGCGTTTGTTTGCTGAATGATAAATGGTGCACATCATTTGTTCATTCCGTCTTGTTGTAATTTCACATATATTTTGCATCTTGTCGTCAAAATTAGTTGCTTTTGCTGAACTTAATGCCAGTCTTTGAAAATGCGTTGTTTTACCCTGTTTTGTACATAAGATAAACTGCAAACATATATACATATTTTTGAAGTTTGGTTTATTACCCCACATTCAAAAATTATTAAAATCTAAGAATAAAAGTTAGATAATTATAAAAATGATTACAATATTAACAAAAATATTAAATGTATCAATAATTACAAATTACAAAATAATAAAAATAATAAGTAAACTAAGGATGATATTGGTACCAATAGGGGTTCCACGCATAACCATAAGTGCTATAGAATGCTTCGGCAGGGTCATACGTAGGATATGGTGGCTGCATCTCTATCGACCAAGGAGGGAAGACGGGTTTCGGTGTAGGAATATAGTTTCTACCTATATGTTGGCAATGCGCTATGATCTGGTTCTGATGAACTTGCCAATCTTCAAATGCTCTCTGTCTAGCATTTTCGTATTCCTGAGAAGCTATAAACCTATGCATTTCTTGCATCTCATTCCCCCCTCCTACATTACCTTGTTCCTGGTTTCTCTCTACCTGTGGATGTCTACCATTGTATCGTACTGCGGCGTTATTTCGCCGCTTCAAAACTTTCGCACCATGGTATACATTTAAACCTATAGTGTCGCGGGGTTCCGGCTCTTCTACTAATAATCCCCCCCGACTTATATCCACACCGAGATATTCACCAATCAAAGTAATAAAAATACCACCTCCTATTATGCTATGTGGACGCATCCCTCGAACCATAGCTGATAAATAATAACCCACACAATATGGTATACTTACAGCGCTGTGTGGGTCTCGAATACACATATGGTAAAACAAATCTTGTTCATTTACCTTTTCTTTGTTTTTACCCCTTTGTGTAATCGAATTAGCTAAAAACCTATGTATTACTCTTAATTCGGCTCTATCTATATCCAAATAAGAGTAGTTTCCCCCTTTGAAACGGTGATGGCTTGTCATTTGACTCCACACACCGTGTGTATCAAAATTTTCATCTATTTTCCTACCGTTTAGTATCAATCCTCTACAATCGGCAGACGCTAATTCCTCAGGCGTATATATACGTAAAGCCTGAGCCATGTCCAGTAAAGACATGTGGCGCATCGAACCGCCTAACAAAAATCTAATAAAAGAACGATCGGTTAAACTAGCTACCCGATCATTCAACTCTATACTACATAACAACTCTTCACACCATACTTTATATACAGGTCTGCGTATGGTGAATAAACATATCCAGTCATTAAAAGAAGAATTACCATACCTCTGTACCAGTAATTCCCTAATTGGCCCGGCCAATTCTACAGCTTCCAAGGGTCCCCATTCTATGACCCTCGGTACCTCAACAACCTTGGAATGAAGAGTATGCAAACCCCGTTGATATTTTGAATAATCTATCCAAAGTCTGTCAAATCGCAGGTTCGGGTGCAACTGTTCCACGTGCATATCTGAAAAGGTCATGACTGGATGAGGTACATCCTGCTTGTAGTAGTTATCTACCTCCTGTTGTTCCAAGTTCTCAGCAGGAGCATGGCGGGCTTGGGATGAAGATTCACCCCTTTCATTCTGCAAAACACATCAAACACAAATTTTGTGCATCCAAATATGCATTAGTGTCAGCAAAATCATCAATCAAAATAATTACAATGACATTATCAATTTATATCAAACTTAAGCTTATTTTCACATTTTTATCAAATCTACACTTTTTCAAATAAGCATATACGAAAATTTTCGCCAAGTTCATAAGCATTCAACTCAAATAACATGTCAAAATAATCATTACTAGCAAATAAACAAGTCTCAAATGGCATTATCTTTCAAAAATCAAGTTCATGAATTTTGGACTTGAAAAAGTCCACTTTAATTCTCAAAATCATGTTTAGGCTCAAAGTTTGGATCATTTAACTACCTAGACATGTTACACTACTCAATTTAGCAACAATTCATGACAAAAATCGGCCATAACCTGTTTATATCAAAAAGCCCCAAATTGCTCAAGAACACAAACCCTAGATTATTCAAAATTTGAAGTTTAAGGCTTCTAATCATGTTAAACAACATCAATCTAGGTTATACAAGCATAATACATAAACAATTTAAGTCTAATTACACTAAAAAGCATCAAAATCAAATTGGGGAAAAATAGCTCAAGAACACTAAAATTCGAATTAAATGGTGTTTAGGTGTAGAAATTTACCGTTTTTCTTGAGTAGTTCTTAGATATCATCCTTCTCAACATGATTTTAGCAAAAAATTTGGTGATTAACGGTTAAAAATTGAGATTTTTGGGGGTGATTTTCGGGTTTTTTCGGGTTCTTTTTCGAGCTGTATGTTTCTGTTTTGTGTGTGGGGGAGTGACTGATCGAGCAGCTCTTTTATTTTTTTTTTTCTGGGTTTTGGACCCTCCGCGACTCGCGGAGGTTTTGCACTGCAAACTCCGCGAGTCGCGGAGTTTACCCTTTTTTTTTTTTTTTTTTTTTTATATAATCTTTAACTTATAAAACAAATAAGAGACTAATTTTAAAATTTTGTTTCCCTTGTTTTTTAGGACGAGGTCGTTTCGGATCGATGTCCTAGTCCGTCCCTCGACAAAATTTTAAAATTTGTCTTTTTATAGCGATTGTTTTAAAAGCTAAGATTTTTGGGTTTTTTAATGTTTTTGGCATACTTTAAATCAATAAGATTAAAAATAATGATAATAAAAGTTCTCGTCCCTCCCTCGGGTAAAGCAATTTCGGTTCAAAGACCTAGTCTTCAACTTACGATGAATTTTAAAAATCATATTTTTAACTTAATGAGATAAAGTAAATTTTTGTTTTTAAATTCACACAACATAAATATAAAATTCAAAATTAATATTAAAAATTCAAAATTCACACCAAACTTAAAATTTGAAATGCATAAAATTAAAATTTCATATTTTAAAAATTAAAAATTCACACCAAACTTAATTTAAAAATTCATAAATTCATACCAAACTTATATTAATTTTTCAAATATTTACAATTTTAAATATATTGTTTTTACAAAATTTACAATATTAATTTAAGATTTAAATATTAAGATTAAAAACATGGTAAAAATAAAATTAAAAATCTTTTTGTCTTTTTATCCCACTTTAATCAATCAAATATTATCAAAAATATGCGCCCCTCTTTTCGGTAAAGTAATTTCGGTTCCAAGACCTAATTTAACTCATGACGAATTTTTGAAATATTTTGGTTTGATTGATTAAAGATATTTATACCTTAAGAATAAACGTTAAATTTCGCAGTGATGTAATAAATTTTTGAATGATATCAATAATTTCGGTCGCCAAACCTAATTTTATTTAATACCAATTTAATACTTTTTAGCGAACAAATTAGCGTTTATTATCAAAAGGTTAAAAATAAAAATAAAAATAAAAACTGTACAGACATACCTGTGAAATAGATTTCTTAGTTATATGATCTATTATATTCATAAGATAGTCGGTTTAATTGGTTTTCCATGGCTGCATAGGCGTAACCTCGAGCATTCATTGTCTTTTCTTCTAAACATATGAACGGTCCGTCTCTGCATAAAGTAACAAATTCGGTATTTGAATAGGTTTGATTATTTGAACATTTACCTCCATGTGACCATTTTCCGCATTTGTGACATCGTTCTAGGTGTCGTGCTCTTCTTTTTGCTGCGGATTTTGATTTTCCTTTACCAAATTGTAACTTATTATCTTCGCATCTGGATCCTTTTCTAACTCCGTCCATTCTTTCTCTGATTACTGATACTATTTCACTCGGGAGTATGTCATTATTACGTTTAGTGATCAAAGCGTGTAGCATTAGACCATGGTTTAGTTCACAGGCAGTCTTCATTTCGTAAAAAAAACCTAAAAAAAAAATAAAAATTCAGAATGGGGGGAGAAGACTAGTTCTTTAGGGTCTGCTAGGGAAAGACCATACGTGTTCCATTTTCGAGAACTACACGAAAACAGACAATCTAACTCTAACAGAAATACATATTATCCTTTACAGACTTGATTCTCCCCACACTTAGTTAGCTGTGGTATCGAAATTGTGATTAACTTCGTTGTCGACTTCCATCGGACCATGTATGTAATGTTTAACTCTGTGACCATTAACTTTAAATTCAATCCCATTTGAATTTATTAATTCTATCGTTCCGTATGGGAAAACTCTTTTGACTATGAATGGTCCAGACCATCTTGATTTCAATTTTCCAGGAAATAGCTTGAATCGTGAATTGAAAAGAAGAACTCTGTCTCCTTCTTTAAATTCTTTTGAACTTCTGATTCTTTTATCATGCCATTTCTTCGTTCTTTCTTTATAGATTAACGAATTTTCATATGCTTCATGTCTTAATTCTTCTAATTCGTTTAATTGACTTAATCGTAGACGTCCGGCTTCATGTAAATCAAGATTACATGTCTTTAAAGCCCAAAATGCTTTGTGTTCAATTTCTACTAGAAGATGACATGCTTTTCCATACACAAGTCTAAAAGGTGTGGTTCCAATTGGAGTTTTGTAGGCTGTTCTAAAAGCCCAGAGTGCATCCTCCAATTTAATGGACCATTCCTTCGGATTTGATCCTACGGTTTTCTCTAGAATACGTTTTAAAGCTCGGTTTGTATTTTCAACTTGTCCACTTGTTTGTGGATGATATGCGGTGGAGATTTTATGAGTTACTCCATATCTTTTAAGAACTTTCTCAAGTTGATTATTACAGAAATGAGTACCCCGATCACTTATTAAAGCTTTCGGTGTTCCAAACCTTGCAAAAAGACGTTTTAAAAAGTTGACTACAACTCGTGCATCGTTAGTTGGGAGAGCTTGTGCTTCCGCCCATTTAGATACATAATCAATGGCTACGAGTATATATAGATTATT
Organism: Rutidosis leptorrhynchoides; assembly: GCF_046630445.1. Lineage (NCBI taxonomy): Eukaryota > Viridiplantae > Streptophyta > Magnoliopsida > Asterales > Asteraceae > Rutidosis > Rutidosis leptorrhynchoides. The sequence goes on along the minus strand of NC_092333.1, from coordinate 263,537,848 downwards.
ATGAGATTTTGGAAATGGACCCATAAAGTCAATACCCCAAATGTCAAATACTTCACATACTTGGATGACATTTTGTGGCATTTCATCACGTTGACTTATTTTTCCGGCCCTTTGACATGCATCACAGGATTTGCAAAGAAGGTGTGCGTCTTTGTAAATTGTAGGCCAATAGAATCCAGCTTCATAAACTTTTCTTGCTGTTAGTTGAGGCCCATAATGCCCTCCTGTTGGTCCTGTGTGACAATGGTTTAAAATTTTACTAGCTTCATCTCCAAATACACATCGGCGTATTATTCCATCGGGACAACTTTTAAACAGATGTGGATCTTCCCAGAAATAGTGTTTTATATCACTGAAGAATTTCTTTCGTCTTTGGTACGATAATCCTTTTTCAAGGAATCCACAAACTAAGTAGTTTGCATAGTCTGCAAACCATGGGATTTCTTTATAATCTATCTTCAATAGATATTCATCAGGAAAGTTGTCTTGTATGGCCGATTCATTCAGAACTTCTAATTCGGGATTTTCAAGACGAGAAAGATGATCAGCGGCGAGATTTTCTGCTCCTTTTTTATCTCGGATTTCAATATCAAACTCTTGTAAGAGTAAGATCCAACGGATTAATCTTGGTTTAGCATCTTGTTTTGAAAATAGGTATCTAAGAGCAGAATGGTCGGTATAGACCACCGTTTTTGCTAGAACGAGATATGATCGAAATTTGTCAAAAGCAAAGACAATAGCAAGGAGTTCTTTTTCAGTAGTTGTATAGTTCGTTTGTGCTCCTTGTAATGTCTTACTAGCATAATATATAGGTTGAAATCGTTTTTCAATCCTTTGTCCTAAAACGGCTCCCATTGCAAAATCACTTGCATCGCACATTAGTTCAAATGGTAGATTCCAATTTGGTGTTATCATGATCGGTGCATTAGTGAGTTTTTCTTTAAGAATATTAAAAGATTTGATACATTCATCTGAAAAGATGAATGGCGCATCCTTTTCTAGGAGTTTATTCATAGGAGTGGCAATTTTAGAAAAATCTTTTATGAAACGTCGGTAAAAACCGGCATGCCCTAGAAAACTCCTAACTCCTCTAACATTGGTGGGATGTGGAAGTTTAGCAATTACATCTATTTTAGCTCTATCCACTTCAATTCCTTCTTTTGAAATTTTATGTCCAAGAACGATGCCTTCTTTAACCATAAAATGGCATTTTTCCCAATTAAGTACTAGATTTGATTTTTCGCATCTAATTAGCATTCGTTCCAGATTAACTAGACATGATTTAAATGTATCACCGAAGACTGAAAAGTCATCCATGAATACTTCCATGCATTCTTCTATCATGTCGTGAAAAATCGCCATCATACACCTTTGAAAGGTTGCAGGGGCGTTACAAAGTCCAAATGGCATGCGTTTGTAAGCAAAAGTACCATAAGGGCACGTGAATGTGGTTTTCTCTTGGTCCTCGGGTGCTATTGGAATTTGAAAATATCCGGAAAATCCATCTAGAAAACAATAGTAACTATTTCCGGCTAATCTTTCCAACATTTGATCTATGAAAGGTAAGGGAAAGTGATCTTTTCTGGTGGCATCATTTAATTTTCTATAATCAATACATACACGCCATCCTGTTACAGTCCTAGTAGGAATAAGCTCATTTTTCTCATTTGTGATGACAGTCATGCCACCCTTCTTAGGTACGCATTGAACTGGGCTTACCCATGGACTATCAGAGATTGGATATATCAAACCTGCATCTAGCAGTTTAATAATCTCTTTCTTAACTACATCTTGCATATTAGGATTTAGTCTTCGTTGGCGTTGCACATACGTTTTATGACCTTCTTGCATAAGGATTTTATGTGTGCAATACGAAGGACTTATTCCTTTAATATCATGAATCTTCCATGCAATGGCTGGTTTATGAGCTTTCAACACAGAAATGAGCTGTGATTTCTCATTTTCAGTAAGAGAAGAAGATATTATTACAGGTAATTCAGATTCACCATGTAAATAAGCGTATTCCAAATGGTTTGGAAGTGGCTTTAACTCTAATTTTGGAGGTTCTTCTATCGATGATTTATATCGATATCTGTCTTCTTCTTTTAGCATTTGAATTTCTTCTGTTGTTGGTTCATATCCATTAGCTATAAGTGTAGCTAACATTTCAGCTTCATCAATTGGTTTATTACCTTCTCCTAAAGAACATTCTCCTGTTCCTTGTAATTCTGGAAATTCTTCTAATAATTCTGCATGTGCTTCTATAGTTTGAATATAATAACATGTATCATCTGCAGATTGTGGTTGTTGCATTGCTCTATCAACTGAAAAGGTAACACTCTCATCCTCTATACTTAGGGTCAGTTTCTTACCGAACACGTCTATCATTGCTTTAGCCGTGTTTAAGAATGGTCTTCCTAATATGAGAGGAACTTGAGAATCTTCTTCCATGTCCAAAACAACAAAATCTACTGGAAATACTAAAGTACCAACTTTAACTAGCATGTTCTCCATTATCCCTCTAGGATATTTTATTGATCTATCGGCTAGTTGTATGCTTATTCTGGTTGGTTTCAATTCTCCAAGGTCTAGTTTAGCGTATAGTGAATACGGCATTAGATTTATACTAGCACCTAAGTCTGCCAATGCTTCTATTGAACTAAGACTACCCAGAAAACATGGAATTGTGAAACTTCCTGGATCAGATAGTTTTTCTGGTATCTTATTCAACAGCACTGCTGAACAATTAGCATTCATAGTAACAGCCGAGAGTTCTTCCATTTTCTTTCTATTCGTGATTAGATCTTTCAAGAATTTAGCATATCTAGGCATTCCTGAAATTACATCAATGAAAGGAAGATTTACATTTATTTGTTTAAACATATCCAAGAATTTGGATTGCTCGGCTTCAAGTTTTTCTTTCTTCATTTTACTCGGGTAAGGAAGTGGTGGTTGGTATGGTTTAACATAAGGTTTAGCCTTAACTGTGTTATCTTCATTAACCTTTTCAACTACCGGTTCTTTTTCCTTATCTTGATCAGGTTGTGGTTCTTGTGGAGTAGGAATAGTTTCATCAGAAGTTACAGGTATTTCAGGTGATTTAAGTGTTGTACCACTTCTTGTGGTAATAGCTTTAGCTGTTTCATTCCGGGGGTTAGCATTTGTATCACTAGGTAAACTTCCCGGTTTTCTTTCACCTATTAACCTTGCTAGGTTACTTACTTCTTGTTCCAGATTTTGAATAGAAGCTTGTTGATTTCTAAATGCTTGAGCATTTTGTTCATTGGTTTGTTTTTGAGATGTGAAAAACTGCGTTTGAGTTTCAACTAGCTTCGTCATCATATCTTCTAAATTCGGCTTTTTATCATCGGTTTGTTGTGGTGGTTTGTTTTGAAAATTCGGTCTTTGCTGATTATAAGTATTATTGGATACTTGTTGATTGCTAGGACCTTGTTGGTTGTTGTATGGAATATTTCGGTTATAATTCTGGTTTTGATTGTAAATCGGTCTTGGCGGTTGATAATTATTCTGATAATTATTTCCAGGCCTTTGGTTTATGTATGAAATATTCTCTCTTTGTTCCATTGTTAATTCAATACTGAGACAATCTTTTGTCAAATGTGGTCCTCCACACTGCTCACAACTAATTCGTATTGAGTGAATATCCTTAGTCATCTTTTCCATTCGTCTCTCGAAAGCATCTATCTTTGCTGAAATGGAATCTAAGTCATGGCTAGAATCGGCTCTAGCTGCTTTAGATGATCTAATGATATCTTTTTCTTGGTGCCACTCATGTGAGTGGGAAGCAGTGTTATCAATAATTTTGTAAGCATCAGTTTCGGTTTTCTTCATAATAGAACCACCAGCTGCTATATCTATGTCTTTCCTTGTAGTGATGTCGCATCCTTGGTAGAATATTTGTACTATTTGACAGGTGTCTAAACCATGTTGCGGACATCCTCTTAACAACTTTCCATATCTTGTCCACGCCTCATATAGAGTTTCATTTGGCTTTTGTGTGAACGTAACAATTTCTGCTTGAAGTCTTACGGCTTTAGATGCGGGAAAGAATTGTTTAAGAAATTTATCAATTAAAACGTCCCATGTATCGATCGCCCCTTCAGGTAACGATTCCAACCAATCTTTGGCTTCTCCCTTTAAAGTCCAGGGAAATAACATGAGATATATCTGTTCATCCTCCACTTCTCGGATTTTAAATAGTGTGCAGATCCTATTAAAGGTACGTAGATGTTCATTTGGATCTTCCTTCGGCGCACCACTAAATTGGCATTGATTAGTCACCATGTGTAGAATTTATCCTTTGATTTCATAATCTGGCGCATTAATGTCTGGATGAGTAATTGCGTGACCTTGGCCAGTGCGTTTAGCTCTCATTCGGTCTTCCATACTTAAAGGTTCCAGATTCTCCATAATTGAATTTGTTGAATCGGTATCACTAGATGATTCTGATTTAATAGTTCGTTCCTCAACAATCTCTGTTTGAATGATTGGTGGTTCCGGAGGAAAGTTTAATGGTTCAGGATCTACGAACCGTTCCTGAATATTCTCTGGATTCTCAATTGTGAGGTTGGGTTCAAAAAATGGATTATCGGAAATTTGAACTGAAGTACTTGGTCGACTGGATGACGATTCTAAAGAAAAATCAACGGCGGTTATATTTGTTAAACGATGTCTTGATCGAGTTACAGGTGGTGAACGTACAAAAGGTGATGAACGTCTTGCTCGGTGCATTCACTGAATATCCTATTAGTTTTTAAAAAGGAAAGAAAAATTATAATAAGTTATCCAATCAATAGACTTTTCTGATTTTGCCCACGTTTCGAATAGCCAAAAGATGCAGCAGAGGGGCAGGATTCGTTTGGTCTCAATATAATTGAGGACTGTTTGGCTCCAATAACCCGGTCCACGTACAAATCCAACTATTACTACGAACCAGAAAATTTTGATGTCTATCAATTTAACCACTTAAAATAAATTTTCGTAATTTTAAGAAATTTAGATAAGAAGTAGAAAAAAATTCTAAGTCCTAAAACTAGAATAGCGAGAAATAAGAGAGAAAAAGAGTTTGTCGCAAAAGGTCGAAAAAGAAAAATGGTTGAAAAATAAAAGGTGACGGAAAAATAAAAGAAACTTATAAAAACTTAAAAATACTTAACTAATTTAACCTTATTACTACAACTAACTTAAAATTATAATCGCAAATTGATATTACTAATTGGAATGATAATTGGTACATAGTAAAAGGTCTAAAAATATTAAAGCTTACAGGAAAAACTAAATCCCAAATGGAAATAACTTAAAAAGAAACTAAAACTTAAAAAGGGCGTCGCAAAATTCTAAAGCACCTAAATCTTAGTCTAAAGAAAAAGCACTTAAGGAATTCTACGGCAAAGCCTAAAAATCTAGGAGTAAAAATAACTATAGCAAAAACTAAGTTTAAAATTAAATATGAGCTAAAAAATACAAATATTACGCTACAACGATTAAAAAGGTACAAAATATAAAAATATACAAAAAGTTGTAAAAATTACAATTTTTATAAAAATATTATTTTTATATTATTTATTTTATTAAACTATTAATTTTACAATTTAATAAAACTAATTTAACTAAAATATATAAATAAAAAGTAAAAGTAAAATTAAAACTAATAATAATAATAATAATAATTAGGTTTAATTAATAATTAATATTAATAATATCCCGTAATTAATGCTCGATTAGGGCTTCCTTGTCGCCTGTCAGAAACCCTCCGCGAGTTGCGGTGATTAATGAGGAAAACCCCGCAAGTCGCGGGGTTCAGGAATTCAGTTGACAACTTTATCTTTTTACGCGTTTTTCTTTTTATTTTTATTTTTTTTATTTTCTGTTTTCTGTTTTTTTTTATAATTAAAAGATTTTAAAATAAAACTTATATTTTTATAAACTAAAATAGAAATAAAGAAACTTTATAAAACTTAAATATTTACAAAATCTTAAAAATACTTATATTTTTGTTTTTCTTTTTTATATTTTTCAATAATTAAAACGTATTTTTACAAAAGCGAATTTTTAATAAAAGTAACTAAAAATCTTTTTTTTTTATATTAGCGTTGCGCTTCCGGCTTTTAAGATCGTTCCCCGGCAGCGGCGCAAAAAATACTTGATGTCGAACGAGGTGTATATAAAATAGCTTATAATTTTACTAGGAAAATACTATTAAATACGATACAATTTTACACAAGATATTTATTTATTTATAGAATGGATATACTTAAACCTTGCTACAACACTTATAGGCAGTGTACCTAATCGTACAGTAGTGTAGTTTTTAGTAAGTCCGGTTCGTTCCACAGGGAAATCTTTAAACAAAGCTCAACGCTATATTAGTTTACTTTTATAAAAATACAAATTTATATATAAGTAATATTATTATTATAAAGGGGGGTTTTTACCGTTTAATGACCGGTTTGTCGATTTTAAAACTTTAGTCGCAGTTAAAACCTAATGTAAAATATAAAATAAATACAAGACTTTAAATTAAAGCGTAAAGTAAATAACGATAATGAAATTGCGAATAATAAAAATGCGATAAAATTAAATTGCGATAATTAAAAGTACGATAATTAAAAGTGCGATTAAATAACAATAAAAGTGCGATAATTAGAAGTGCAATTAAATATAAAATAAAGGAAATAAAATATGAAATAAAAGAATTATGCTTATTTAAACTTCCGTAATCATGATGTTTGACGTGTTGATTTTAGTTTTATGCCCATGGGTTAATTGTCCTTTGTCCTGGATTATTCAATATGTCCTTCTGGTTTTTGTCCATAACAGTCCATCAGTCATAAATATAAATTGCAAGTGTCCTTGTCAAATTATTATTATACCCGAAGTTAAATATTCCAACTAATTGGGGATTCGAATTGTAACAAGGTTTTAATACTTTGTTTAATGAATACACCAGGTTATCGACTGCGTGTAAACCAAGGTTTTACCACTTTGTTAACAATTACACCAATTACCCTTGAATGTAATTTCACCCCTGTTTTAATTATTCTAGTGGCTATTAATCCATTCCCGTGTCCGGTTAAATGAACGATTATTCGTACATATAAATACCCCGCCCATCGTGTCCGATCGAGTGTATATGGTAATTTATAGGGACGCCCAATTGTAAATCTTTATATTAACATTAACAAACTTTCATTTAGTTAAACAAATATAAAGCCCATTAATAGCCCATAGTCTAGTTTCCACAAGTGTCGTTCTTTTGTCCAAACCCCAATTATGGTACAAAGCCCAATTACCCAATTTTAGTAATTAGCCCAACATCATGATTACTTCGTTTTAAATAAGCATAATAATAACTTAGCTACGAGACATTAATATAAAAAGGTTGAACATAACTTACAATGATTAAAAATAGCGTAGCGTTACACGGACAGAATTTCGACTTACACCCTTACAACATTCGCTAACATACCCTTATTATTAGAATTATAATTAAAATTAAAACATAAATTATAAATATAAATATATTTACGTATGAAGAGGAAGAGAAAAAAGATATTTTAAATTTGATCAGAATTCGGTTGGCTTTATAGCCAGACTTGAAAATTGGGGCTCCGCGACTCGCGGCAAAATGGCCTTAAAACTCCGCGAGTCGCGGAGAGATATTTACAGCTCACACCCTTGGAGTTTCTTGCTGCCGACGGTTTTTAATATATATATATAATATATATATATATAATTAATATAATTAATTATATATTATATTATATTTATATACATAGTTAACTTGTAATTTTTAGTCCGTTGCGTCGAGCGTTAAGAGTTGACTCTGGTCCCGGTTCCGGATTTTCGAACGTCCTCGCGTACAATTTAATATCTTGTACTTTGCGTTTTGAATCTTGTACTCTTGTGATTTCGAGACGTTTCTTATCAATAATTGGAACCTTTTTGATTGTCTTTTGTACTTTTGAGCTTTTTGGTCGTTTGCGTCTTCAATTCGTCGAATCTGTCTTTTGTCTTCACCTTTTATTCTTTAAACGAATATCACTTGTAAATAGAACAATTGCAACTAAAAGCTTGTCTTTCTTGAGGAATAATGCTATGAAATATATGTTCGTTTTTAGCATTATCAGCAAAACTCAGAAAAAGAGAATATTTGGTACTGAAAAACGGTTGAGCAAACCATGAAGGAGGCTGTGGACAAATCAAGGACGAAATCTACCTTCAAAGAATCCAAATGATTCAGTGTCTGCTGAAGTTGTTATCAAATACCTGGCTTCTGACTCTAAACCTTTACGAACAAATCTTCTTCATCATCCATCGATATTGAAAATTCTAAGATATCATCGTATCCTTCATTATAAATATCCTCGATATTTCTGAAGATATTTTCATAACTAGTCTTATCTAAAATAATTCATCTCTTCGCACTATCTGCATTATATCATAAAAGAAACTGTTTTAGTTTCTAAATTCTGAAGAAAAAAAATTCAAAATTAAAATATGAATATTTTTGAAGTAGTGTTGGGAACTGAAGCATGAGTTAGTATAATATAATGACACTTGATCAACGTGATTATATTACAGTAAGTCATACTGAGTTTCTAAATAGAACGTGATGATTCACAGATCATAATGTCATCATGTGCCATGTTACACGACTCTTGTATTCTAACTAACCTCTAAACATATCAAGGAAATATTTTTCTTGATGATTCGGTCTTTTTCTGGACATTCTGGTAATTTGACAACTCAAATTGTGCTACTACCTTTCCTTTCTACGTTGTATATTATGATAATTCGAAAATCCATACCTACGAATTCTGGACCATTACTTGTGAGAAGAAAACAAAAGCATGAAGCTCCGAAATAGAAAGGGGGTATAAATCGCAACAAATGGAAAAGATCATTAACCATAAATGTCAATAATTATGGAAAGACAAATACAAGGAAGGATTATGAAAATCACCACCCCAAGAGCGAAGTAGAAGTAAACATACTCCTCCGGTGGAAGTTGGAATAGGAGGATGATTGTTGTGATGGTCAGAATAAGATCAAGGATCAGAACTGGGTGAAGCATATTGACGAATACTTGAAAGTATGAATTGAGGGAGAAAGAATAGAAGGTATGAACTGTGAAAATAAGGAAAATAAAGAGGGTGGATTTATAGTGAAATATCCGACAGAGAAATCGAGACATATTATCGCATTAAATTGAAGAGGATCATAATTTCCTTAATCACCGAAGAATCAAATCTTGTATAGATTACAAAGATTTTCTTTACTCCGGAGATCAACTGTGATGACGTCAAAAGATAAGACAAATTCCTATTTTCTCATTTCACTCTTTTACGATAGCTTCACTCATACGCTTCAAGCAATCAAATTAATTAGACCATATTTCTCAATCTTGATAAAACCCTATCAACTTATATTCATCATAATGACATTCTTATTGTTAGCCATGACGACCTCGATCAAATTTCGGGACAAAATTTCTTTAACGGGTAGGTACTGTGATAACCCGGAAATTTCTGACCAAATTTAACTTTATCTTTATATTATTCCGACACGATAAGCAAAGTTTGTTAACTTAAATCTCAAGAAATTTTAAACTAAGTTCATACATTCATTTAACCTCGAATAAGTTTCAACGATTCACGAACCATTATATAATTGGATTGAATATAGATGTATAAATATATTATAACTTGAAAACGTTAACAAAGTATTAAACGTATAATACTTTACATGAACGTATTTGTTTCAATATGTTTATCAATGGAACTAGAAGATAATATCAAATGATTGATTTATCAGATACATTGTATAATTGCGAGTCTCTGTTGAGAGGTCCACTTTGATTTAGGAAACCTTTCCTTTTAACGATATTCGGAATAAATGGTAAAGTGATTTACAGGTATGGACAAATGTGTCAATTAACAAGAACTAGACAAGGGTTAGTGGATATTCCTGTTTGATTCCCAATTCATGTTATACAATGTTTTCCTCGTGACTTTGATAAGATAATTATTTAAACTTTCATATTATTTAATGTAAAAATAAGAACGTAGAATGTAAATAACTTAGATGTTGGGTATCAACAAGTTAAGTAAATTAACCATTGGACTTTATCCTACGTTTCACCAACAATCGGTAATTTAAAAACATGAAACCCATTATGCTTTACATGAGACTATACTTTTCTAGAACATTTTACGATATGACGAATTCTATTAATATAACCTCATAATGAAATGAACTCTAATATAATTGCTTTGAAAAACTAAACGTTATAATATTTATTTGATTTAACTTCAAACGTACGAAAACATTTTCGAGATAAATGAACTTTAAGATATTTTTATATAAAAACTAATTAAGATTTGATATTATAAACGATAACCTTACAAGTATATGTATATATATATAATGAACAATCTATTTTACAAAAACAATATTATATATTTCAAAATGTATCATTAGGAAATGTCTATATATATAAAACATTTGAATATATAAGAAAACAATATTAATGTTCTTTTATTATATATAGATTCAAAATAGTATTAAGTATATGAATAACGAGACGTCGAATTATAGAAGCAAATGACCAAAACGCTCGAACGTTCAAGTTACATTTAGAGTGATATAGTTAATTGACAATTTAAGTCTAGTTATTAATAAAGGTACACGACGCGTATCATTTAGTACAAGTTTTCTAAGCTTACGTAAAGGCGTTCGAGAAACCGGAACTGGGACTTAAGTTGAGCGTAAACATACAAGTCATCGGAACAAAAATTACAAATTAACGTTACACATAAATATAATATAATATATATATATAATTATTAAGATTTAATATATAAATAATTATTATATAAATAAAATCGAGTGTCGGCAGCCAAGTTTATTCGATGTGAGCTGGAAATTGGTCCCATGCGATCGCATGGGAATAATCCATCAAAGCCATGCGATCGCATGGCTAGCTGGGACAGAATTGGTCTATAAAGTCTTCTTCGATTTCGGTTTACACACACACACTTATCATTCATATTTCTTCCGTATTACTATCTACATTATTTATATTTATATTAATATTATTTGTAATTAATAATAAGATTATTATTAGTAGGCTTATTATTGAGTGGTATCATTATTATTACACATAAAATATTATGACGAGGTCATGAGCGAGTTATTTCCAAAACGAGTTTTTCGAGCGGGATAGGGCTAAGAAAATTATGGGTTATAGCTATGGAGGTTATGGGTAATGTTCGTGGGTATGCTCGTGAGATCAATCTAGTGTTTATCATCTCCGGCGCGACTACGTACTTTCCTGCAATATTGAATCTCAATATTGATACGTGAGTACTCATAACTTAACTTTTATGTATTAATAGTGTATCCCTTACTAGTGCTCGAGTACATATGATTATGCATGCTTGTATGTTTAATTTGTGTCATTAGATAGTTTATGATAAGTCGTGAATTAAATACATATGCTATTGAGATAAGGTATATGATATGCATGTCGTTGAAAAGCTGGCGAAAAATTAATAACTTTTCATTTAGATATCGAATGGTTTCGATGAACGGATTAAAGGATATCGCCAATTGAATTATCTATAATTTTATGTATTATTGTTAAAATAATTATTATTATTATTATTATCGTTATCGTTATCGTTATCATTATTATCGTCATTATTATTATTATCATCTAATAATCAATATTATTATTATTATTATTATTATTATTATTATTATTATTATTATTATTATTATTATTATTATTATTATTATTATTATTATTATTAATATTTTTATTAAAACTATCATTTTATTATTTCTATCGTTATTATTATTAAAAATATCATTAATTCAAAACTATCATTTTTATAAAAATTATGATTTTAATAGAAATATCATTGTTATTATTAAATATCATTATTATTATCATTTTAGTATTATTATTATTTAAGAACGTAGAATGTAAATAACTTAGATGTTGGGTATCAACAAGTTAAGTAAATTAACCATTGGACTTTATCCTACGTTTCACCAACAATCGGTAATTTAAAAACATGAAACCCATTATGCTTTATATGAGATTATACGTTTCTAGAACATTTTACGATACGACGAATTCTATTAATATAACCTCATAATGAAATGAACTCTAATATAATTGCTTTGAAAAACAAAACGTTATAATATTTATTTGATTTAACTTCAAACGTACGAAAACGTTTTCGAGATAAATGAACTTTAAGATATTTTAATATAAAAACTAATTAGATTTGATATTATAAACGATAACCTTACAAGTATATATATATATATATATATATATATATATATATATATATATATATATATATATATATATATATATATATATATATATATATATATATAAAATGAACAATCTATTCTACAAAAACAATATTATATATTTCAAAATGTATCATTAGGAAATGTCTATATATATATAAAACATTTGAATATATAAGAAAACAATATCAATGTTCTTTTATTATATATAGATTCAAAATAGTATTAAGTATATGAATAACGAGACGTCGATTTATAGAAGCAAATGACCAAAATGCTCGAACGTTCAAGTTACATTTAGAGTGATATAGTTAATTGACAATTTAAGTCTAGTTATTAATAAAGGTACACGACGTGTATCGTTTAGTACAAGTTTTCTAAGCTTACGTAAAGGCGTTCGAGAAACCGGAACTAGGACTTAAGTTGAGCGTAAACATACAAGTCATCGGAACAAAAATTACAAATTAACGTTACACATAAAAATAATATAATATATATATAATTATTAAGATTTAATATATAAATAATTATTATATAAATAAAATCGAGTGTCGGCAGCCAAGTTTATTCGATGTGAGCTGGAAATTGGTCCCATGCGATCGCATGGGAATAATCCATCAAAGCCATGCGATCGCATGGCTAGCTGGGACAGAATTGGTCTATAAAGTCTTCTTCGATTTCGGTTTACACACACACACTTATCATTCATATTTCTTCCGTATTACTATCTACATTATTTATATTTATATTAATATTATTTGTAATTAATAATAAGATTATTATAAGTAGGCTTATTATTGAGTGGTATCATTATTATTACACATAAAATATTATGACGAGGTCATGAGCGAGTTATTTCCAAAACAGGTTTTTCGAGCGGGATAGGGCTAAGAAAATTATGGGTTATAGCTATGGAGGTTATGGGTAATGTTCGGGGGTATGCTCGTGAGATCAATCTAGTGTTTATCATCTCCGTCGCGACTACATACTTTCCTGCAATATTGAATCTCAATATTGATACGTGAGTACTCATAACTTAACTTTTATGTATTAATAGTGTATCCCTGACTAGTGCTCGAGTACATATGATTATGCATGCTTGTATGTTTAATTTGTGTCATTAGATAGTTTATGATAAGTCGTGAATTAAATACATATGCTATTGAGATAAGGTATATGATATGCATGTCGTTGAAAAGCTGGCAAAAAATCAATAACTTTTCATTTAGATATCGAATGGTTTCGATGAACGGATTAAAAGATATCGCCAATTGAATTATCTATAATTTTATGTATTATTGTTAAAATGATTATTATTATTATTATTATCGTTATCGTTATCGTTATCGTTATCGTTATCGTTATCATTATCGCATTATTATCGTCATTATTATTATTATCTAATAATCAATATTATTATTATTATTATTATTATTATTATTATTATTATTATAATTAATATTTTTATTAAAACTATCATTTTATTATTTCTATCGTTATTATTATTAAAAATATCATTAATATTAAAACTATCATTTTTATTAAAATTATGATTTTAATATAAATATCATTGTTATTATTGAATATCATTATTATTATCATTTTAGTATTATTATTATTTAAAATTATCATTTTGAATAGAATTATTATTTTTATAAAATATTATTATTATTACAGTTAATAATAAAAAGTATCTTTATTATTAAAATTATCATGATTAGAATAATCATTTTACTATAATTAATATCATCATTAATAAATATAAATATTGTTATTATTATTAGTAAAATAATATTAATTATTATTATTACAAAATAATACAACTCTTACTCATTATTATTATTATCAATATTATTTTATCAAATAAATATGTGATGCAAATATATTTTTACCACACGTAATATAATTACATTAATAATACATACCACTATATTTTTATGATATTAAGTGAACTTTATAAATTTTATTATTTAAGATATATGAAAGTATATTTTTATCATATATAAATTTTAAATATAAATTTTTATTAACAAATGACTTTTATTAATTACTCTAATAAAATCTGATTGATATATTTAAATATATAAAACAACTATATTTATGTTATATAATTTTTGGAAGTCATTTTGGATTAAATGGCTTTTGTTGACTTTTGCATGATAATCTCGAGCATTAGGATTGTGATACACTATGACCTGACCTAAATTGTTAGACATATATTGACCAATATATAAATTTATATACTTAATATAGGTTCGTGAATCCGAGGCCAACCTTGCACTTGTTAAATGCCGTCATATGTATTTTTACTACGAAATATAATATTGTGAGTTTCATTACTCCCCTTTTAAATGCTTTTGCAATATATATTTTTGGGACTGAGAATACATGAGCTTTTATAAATGTTTGACGAAATAGACACAAGTATTGAAACTACATTCTATGATTGAATGATCGAAATCGAATATGTCCCTTTTAGCTTGGTAGCCTAAGAATTAGGGAACTAACCCCTAATTGACGCGAATCCTAAAGATAGATCTATTGGGCCCAACAAGCCCCATCTATTGTTGCGGATGCTTTAGTACTTCGAAATTATCATGTTCGAAGGATGTCTCGAAATGATGGGGATATTCTATATGCATCTTGTTAATGTCGGTTACCAGGTGTTCACCATATGAATGATTTTTATCTCTATGTATGAGATTTATATTATGAAAAATGAAAATGAAATTCTTGTGGTCTATTAAAATTATGAAAATGATCGATTATGATAAACTAATGAACTCACCAACCTTTTAGTTGACACTTTAAAGCATGTTTATTCTCAGGTTTGAAAGAAATCTTCTGCTGTGCATTTGCTCATTTTAGAGATATTAATTGGAGTCATTCATGGCATATTTCAAAAGACGTTGCATTCAAGTCGTTATGTTCATTAAAGATTATGATTAAGCAAATGACAGATTATGTCATTTATAGTTGGATATTATGAAATGGTATGCATGCCTATCAACTTTCGATGAAATGAAAGTTTGTCTTTTACAATGAATGCAATGTTTGTAAAATGTATCATATAGAGGTCAAATACCTCGCAATGTAATCATATGTTATTGTATTCGTTCTTATGGATTAGGACGGGTAGTCTCATAAATAACGGTCAAAAACACCAGAAAAACGGTCAACAACGGTTGAGACGGAAACAAAACTATCGAGATGGAGCCGAGACAGATGTTAACCAATGTTTACTAATAAATAAATTTCAAACAAAACCATTTCAAACATAAATATTTCATATCAACGGCAAATATCTATGTTTACTTTTAAATATTTATGTTTGAAATGTTTATATTTGAAATATATATAAAAAGTCAATGTTGGTCAGCATCCGTCTCGACACTGTCTCGACCCCATTTTTTCCGTTATGACATTTTACCCTAACGTCTCGACCCCGTCTCGCTTCTTTTTTCAACCTTAACTATATATACTAGTTACTCCATATTACTTGGTAGATAGAGTGTTTAATATATTTATAAGTCCGTGTGTGTGAACTGAGACGGAAATGAAGATGGGTATGGGTCCACCATATGGATATTGAGTGAAGGAGCAGTAAGTTAGTTAGATGTACTCCGTATATATAAATATAACCAGTAGTAGTAGTAGTTAGCAGTAGATATTTATAATAAATATCTTTATCAAAGAAACAAAATAAAAAATGGAAGGGGGAAGAGACGTTGAAGAAAGGGGCAACGGCAACGGCGGATACACAGAGGATGGAACGGTGGATCTCAGAGGGAACCCCGTCCTCAGATCAAAACGTGGTGGCTGGACAGCTTGTTCATTTGTTGTTGGTACTCACTTTTTTCATTCATTACCTTTAATCTTTAATGAATATTCATCCAAATGCTACCTTTTTATATAATAATATTCCAACCTTTTTGGAAACGCCTAAGATCATCAAACATATATAATCCATGATATCACTTTCACGTTTTACTAATATAAAGTAATACTTTTATATATACAGACACGAGTAAATAATATTCTACAATCCATAATAATTTCTAGCTTTTTCTGTATGTGGTAATTTCATCTTATTTAGTACAGTATTTTTTTTAAAGCAAGTAATTTTTAAAATTGTGGTGTGATCCTTCTCTGCTTATACGGAGTATATTTCTACATATGTTTATAATAATATATAAATCTTATTCATACAAAATCTGATTAAATTTCAGTTTTCACTCTTCATCCCACCAGGTATCATGATGTGATTTATAGTATGACTACCTGAGTTGATAAATATTGTTTCAATAGTAACTTCTAATGTTTATATTCTTTTGTTTCAATATCAATATCCATGGTAAATAATGTACTCAAAACGTGTATCTGTATGTTCTTATCTTTAATTTAGACTAGCTACCCACAACAGTCGTTGACCTTCATCCGTCTCAGCATAAGAAGTAAATGGACATTGGTCAATGGCGGGGTTTGGATATGATAGCACAGATGGACCTACTACTTGGACTTTAGATTAGTTTGAACGTCTCAAAATTATATACTTCTTCTCTCTCAATTTAATCGTCCCTCAAAAAAAAAAAAAAAAAAAAAAAAAAAAAAAAAAAAAAATATATATATATATATATATATATATATATATATATATATATATATATATATATATATATATATATATATATTATTAGAGCATGCGGTGTGGAACCGAAATTCCCAGCGTCGGATCCAGTCATCGACACCACCGACCGTCGCCCCATACCGCACCGGTGTCACTTCATTGTTTTGAGGGACAGCGTCGAGGAAGCAACGCTGCTTCTAGCACCGTTTGTGGATCCCAAAATTTGAAAATAGATCCGTTGTAATACAATTTCAGCCTTTTTTACTTTTAATTAATATTAATATATACGAGTATTTGTATTTTCATGAACGAATTTTGAGTTCAGTGTAGAAATCGTTGGTCTGCACTTGCAGTGAGTTTTAGGTTTAAATTGGGGAAGAAGAAAACACTTTTTCAACTTTTTGTTTAAGACCCTTAACTTATGTTTATATTCTGTTGTAACCCTTCATAAATAATATTGTATCAACTCCTCAATCAAACTTGTAGATAAATACAAACATAAAATATTTATTGGATAAAGATTTTACAAATCAAATTTTTTACAGTAATATCATTTATAAGAGATAATTATATTTATCTAACAATATATAATTAAATTAAATAATAAAAACATAAAATATTTTCTTTTTTCAAGACACTGAACTGACCATCTTCCCAATTCCCCTGTTTTTTCAGCAATGTCAGTTTACAATGTCAGTCCAGTCAGCGTCCAGTCATCAGCAAGACACTGAACTAACACTGAACTGACGTGTCACCACACCCAGTGCTCTTACTCTTGTTAAATTTTTAAATTTTTAATATATTGAGTATAAAAAAATTTACCTCATTATTTCTTATCTTTATAAAAATGAACAATTAATTTGGAATTACTTAAAAGTTTAATTACCATCTAATATTTTTATATAATTTAATTTTAATAGATGACTTTTGTGTAATAATACTACTGGATAGACATTTTGGATTTAATGAATTTTAAAAAAAGATTTTGGGCGTATATTAAAGAAGGTGATCTTCACACACTTTTTTTGATCCATGTATACCTAATTACCTATTATACCCTTAATTATACTTATAATAATAATAATAATATAAGTTCAACTCTCTACATAAATTTAGGGGCATTACTGTAAATTTACGAGACAAAAATGTACATGGATCAAAAAGTGGTGTGTGAGGATGACCTCCTTTAGATTAACCGAAATACTGAGTATCTGATTTATTACAGTATTATTAATAAAAAAAAATGTGAATTTCTATGTGAATAATGTAGTTTATGAAGTGTTTGAAAGAATGGCGTACTATGGAATATCATCCAACTTAATAATATATCTAACAACGAAGCTTAGACAAGGGACAGTAACATCATCAAACAATGTGACCAATTGGGTTGGTACCATTTGGATGACTCCTATACTTGGTGCATACTTTGCTGATGCCGTCCTTGGGCGTTATTGGACCTTCATCATCTCCGCAGCAATCTACCTCACGGTAAGATATATTTACTACTATCTATTATCTACTATTTACTATGCTACTTCCTAGCTAACATGTACAAAAAGTAGTCAATTCTAATTTCTAATAAGTATAATAAAATAATATTTTATGGTGTGAAAGGTTGAACTATAAAAATGAGACCTACTTGGCCAGCTTGCAAGTATACATCCCAACTTGTAAATAAAATACTACAACTGCCTTTAATATATCTATTCTACTCGATCTTCAAATCTTAACTTACTAGAAGAAATATATGCATATAGAAGAAATATATGCATATACACATTGATGATGGTGATTTTTTCGAGATACTTTTATCTCCATATATATCTTGAAATATGGTTATTATACTTAATTAGATTTAAATTAGTTATACACTTCTTTACTAAAACAAATCTTTAAATTAAAATACATGTAACATATTCATTAAAATATATTTTACGGTTTAGATACACTAAATCTTCACTTTTTACTGATACAGTAAAATATATTTTTACTGTAACTTTCACTTTCTTTTATAATTTAACACATCTACAGTTTTAATGTTTAGATACACTAAATCTTCACTTTCAATCACAAAACGTCAATCGAATCGAAGATTCGAAGACTTTTATACATTAAATATCATGATTAGTTGAGATGAGACGTGTATTAGTCAAAGATTCCTTTATAATACTCCGTATCCCATTCAGTTCAATAATTGATATTAAGAAAAGTCATAAACTAACATTAATAGTTATTGATTTTGAAAAATTCTCATAAATGGAAGGTCAATAATTAATAGAGTGATTGTCATTGTCCCTCGGTTATGGTCAATTATGGAGTAATACGTTTTTAATAGAAGAAGTAACATATACGGAGTATATTTTAAATAATAGTAAACAGATGTATTTATAGAAAAATTATCGCATGTTTATTTTTTTGAACATGTAACATCATATCTGAAAATGATGTGCTACTTTTTTTAATCATGTTTCTATGGCAAACAATTTGGTGGTATTATCATATTTTAACTAGTTAGGCGAGTTGTGTATGCTCTGAAGACCAGTTCCAACCTCTCCACGGTTTTGGGACAAGGTTGTCTATGGTGATTCGAATCCTTCTTTTATTCAACTGCGATATTAAGGTTACATTCGGTTCCTTCTTACCCTTCTTACTCCCACTGATGTCTGACGGCTGCCCATGTCTTGATCTCGCTGACTATTTTAGATGACGGTGTCTGGTGTTTCACCACGGTGTAGCTGTTGACAACCAAATGTTCTCCTGTTTTAGGTAGTTTCCACACCCTCTCATATTTTTAGTGTTACTCTGGTTCTATTGGTGTTGGTGGTTCACCGCCCAATTGGTGGTGGCGATTGGTAATGGTGGCAACATGGGTTTATCCCATAGGTTGGTCAGGTGGGTCCACAACCTAGTTGGTGATGGATACTCATTGTTTACGGCGGCAGTGGGAGGTGGTGGGTGGTGGGTTTTGGTCGCCGGTTGGTTGCTTGATGTCGTGGTTTCCTTGTCGGGTCCTTTTTGCCCAGTTGCGCCTTTGGGGTCGGACGGAGCGACAATCTCCCTGTTGAGATCTGGTTTCTGCGCGAATGGTGGGAACGGTTTTTTGCAAATGGGATCTTCGATGTGGCGTTTCAAGAAGCTTCGTGGCGGTCTGCTTTTCAATGTTGCAACGACTTTTGGCATTATCATGATTCATGATGGTTCGGTGTTTTGCCGAAATGGTTTTATGGTTTGGTTTGGTGTTTAACTAATCCAAGGTAGCCAGTGGTTAGGGGGGTGTGCATTAAACGGTTTCGACCACGAAGCCGACCGAACCAAATTGAGTTGGTTAAAGTGGGTTGGCTTATTTGGTTTTGGTTTAGTTTTCTGGTTTCACCCGAAAATATTAATGGTTTTCGGTTTGAATTTGGTTTGTAAATTGATCATTTGGTTTCAAACCGAAAAACCAAAATATACCACTATTATTATGGTATATATATTGAATATTGAATATTTAATTTATTTTATCCATATTGATATGTTGTAAAATTGAAACCATGTACCTAATGGTTATTCATTAATCCAAACTGTGAATTTTGTGTACCTGGAAACTTAGTTGCTACTGTTTTCGTTTTTATTTCTATGCTACTAATTTTTTGTACAGTTCATTGATAGAGTTTAGATTCTAAATATACGTTATAGTGCATGCTTGACATTAAATATTGTATAAATTGTATACTTATAGTTATCAATAAATTATGTTTGCTTTTTAAAAAAAAAAAAAACTACACACTTTTTTATCAATGAGTTTTAGTTTGGTTTAACCGAAACCGAACCATGTAAACCTATTTCTTATTTGGTTGGATTGGTTTGGTTTTGTCAACTTTGGTTCGGTTATTGGTTCTCAAATATATTTTTGAAAACCGAATAAACCAAACCGAATAAACTACATAAACCATAAAGCAACCGAATGAACACCCCTACCAGTGGTTGGGATCATGACATCCTTGCAAAAGGTCTCAAGTTTGAATCTTGGGGTAGCCAGAGAAGGGTTGGAAACAGTCAGTGAGTAATCCTGATGAGATGCGTACATTAGAGTATGGGTTGGATTACTCGCCCTCCAGGGTAACCCGAACACGGAAAATCTTAGAACTTTTCTTGAGTTTCGGGATTTATTTATAAGTTGCTTGGTTAGAGGGCTTTGTTATTTTTCAACTATGTTTGTGATTAGGCTTTCGTTTGAATTAGCTTAATTGTTTCTGCATGTTGCGGTGTTTTAGGCTAGTTACATGTTTCTCATTGATTCGATTTATACCTTATTCATCTTCTAATCCATTTATTTATATCATTGAATTTAAAAAATAGTTAGGTGGGTTTCTTTTTCCACATTAATTACTATTGTTCAGTTTTTACCCGAGAATCTTAAAAATGTATAGTTACTTGGAATTGCCAACTGCGCACTACAGTAATTAAGGATAACAATAAGTGATAATTTAGTACTCCCTCCGTCTAAATTTAATAATCGCGGGTTGACTTTTTTCATAATTCTGACGATGATGCTACTCCTAATCAAGAATGGAAAAAGTCTGAACTCTTCTTATTCTTCAATCTTCACTTACCGAAGATTCCATGAACGTTGTTCTTGGTTTAACAACCGCTAGAATCCTAAAAGAGTATAGTTACTTGGGATTGCCAACTGTGCACTATAGTAAATAAGGATAACGGTAAGTGATAATTTAGTACTCCCTCCGTCGCAATTTAATAATCCCGGGTTGGATTTTTTTAATAATTCAGGCGATGATGCTACTCCTAATCCAAAATACTTGACATGGAGAAAGTCTGATTAACGAACTCTTCTTATTCTTCAGTCTTCACTTACGGAAGAATCTTTGGCCGTTGTTCTTGGTTTAACAACCGCTAGAGAAGTTTGGTGTGCCGTAGAAGACACCTACAGTCATACTTCGGTTGATCGTATGCACACTCTTCATGATTCTATGCCACAATTCTAGAAAAGACACCTCAACTGTAGCCGATTATGACAAGAAATTCAAAACTATTTGTGAACAGTTAACCTTAATCGGACATCTACTAGATGAAGTCGATAAATATCATTACTTTATTTGTAGATTAGGAGCCGGTTATATGACTTTCTCTACAAATCAGCGTGCAACCAAGCCTCGTTGCAACTTTCGTGACCTTCTTACTCAAGCTGAAAGTAGCGAGCTTTTCTTAAACTCGGTTCAACCCTCACCACCTTCGCATGCTGCGTTTTTCACCACTTCTCAAAACAACCTATGAATGAACAACAATAACTATAATTCACGTGGTCGTGGCAGTGCATCACGTGGTCGTGGGTGTGGCAATAATTTTAGACGTTCGCCACACGGTCAGTTATGTCGCCCAGATGGTCACTATGCTTCGACTTGTCCTGATTTAGCTTCTTATGCTACTCGCACTCCCTCCTTGGATGTGAATCTTGCATAAGCCTTCTACTTCAATTGCAATCTCACCTCTAATTTACCAGATTGCTATGTTGATTCGTACGCTTATACTCACATGACTGCCTCGACTTTAAATCTGGATTGTGCCTCCACTTATTTAGGTAACCATTTAGTAACAGTTGGTGATGGTAACACTTTGCCAACTACGCATATTGGATCTTCTTCGATTAGTAAGCATCTGGGTTTATTAGATGTGCTTGTTGCGCCTCTCATTACGAAAAATCTTTTATCTATTAGCAAGCTAACATGCCGATGTTTCTTTTTCCGGTACTGCCTTTATTATCTAGTATCGACATTCAAAACCAATCCTAGGAACGGGCAGGCGTGATGTGGATCTTTATGTGTTAGAACAGGGACAAAAGGCACTTATTTCACATATTTGTTCAAGTAAATTAAGAGGATCTTATGAATTATGGCACCCTCGTTTACGACATGTTTCGTTTAATATTATTTCTTTGTTGGAAAAATTAGGCCGATTATTGCTAACTTGTCTTTTTCCGAAACCGAGTGTTTTCTCTCCATGTCAACTCTCTAACCGTAGACATTTATTGTTTAATGAAAATAGTAAATGTGCTTTGCATGTTTTAGATTTGGTTCATTGTGATTTATGGGGACCCGCTCCTATTACGTCCACTAATGGTTATCGATATTATGTCATATTTATTAATAATTTTTTTTAAATTTACTTGGTTTTATCCTCTATAATCTGAATCGGAATTTCATGTGGTATTTAATGCTTTTCTTCACCTAGTACAAACACAATGCCCTTGCAAACTTAAGGTGTTTCAAAGTGGTGGCAGGACCGAGTTTCTTAACTCACAAGTTCGTCAATGACTTACAATCAATGGTACTCATCATCGCATCTCGTGTCCATAAACTCCACATCAAAACGGAAGGGCTGAGCGAAAACATCATAATATTAATTACTGAAACTGGACTTGCTATGATTTTTCATGCTCAAGCTCCGGTAAACTTGTGGACCGATGCCTTTAGCACTACTACATATATCATTAACTGGTTACCATCTCCGATTTTAGACTTTAATCACCTTATGAGCTTATCTTCACTACTGCACCACATGTTGGAGATATGGAGAACTTTAAACAATTAGAGGGAAGATTCCAGGAAACTCACACAAAGCTTCCACGAAGTTGTTAGGAAACTCACATGTAGCTTCTACGAAGTTGTTAGGAAACTCACATGCAGCTTCCACGAAGCTGTCAGGAAACTCACATGAAGCTTCAAGGAATGTTTTTTAGCTTACTCCTTAAATCATTCTATAAATAGACCCTCTTGTAACTCATTGTAAACACTCCACAAATATTCAGTAACTACATTCTCTAGTTGGTCTGTGGACTAAAGCAATCACAACGATTGCATATAACCACGTTATCTCTTGTGTCGATTTACATTTCTTGCATTTATAATCTTTCGTTCATTAAGTGGGTTAGTAATCTTGTAGAATTACTATCGGCGAGTGATCTTGTTGAATCACTTGCGTTGTTTTGGGTCCTAATATCCTTACAACTGGTATCAGAGCACAAGGTTTCGACTTTGGGAACGATGGCGGAAGACGGAAAGTTTAGAATCGATCGATTCGATGGGAGAGACTTTGGCTTCTGGAAGATGCAAATTGAAGATTACTTGTATCAAAAGAAGCTACATCAACCTCTGTTAGAGACCAAGCCCGAAAGCATGAGTGATGCCGATTGGACGCTTTTGGATCGTCAAGCTTCGGGTGCAATTCGTCTTTCACTTGCTAAGAACGTTGCATACAACGTTGTGAATGAGAAGACGACGTTTGCTTGCTTGAAAGCACTCTCTAACATGTATGAGAAACCTGCCGCTTCTAATAAGGTTTTTCTCATGCGACAATTGTTCAATACGAAGATGAAGGAAGGTACGAGTGCAACAGATCATATCAACGAGTTCAACAACATCATATCGAGGTTAGCATCGGTAGATATTGTGTTTGATGATGAGTTAAAGGCACTAATCTTGCTTTCATCATTACCGGAAAGTTGGTCGGGTATGGTTACCGCAGTTAGTAGCTCTACAGGAACTACTAAGCTAGCGTTTGAAGGAATAAGGGATTTAATTCTTGGTGAAGATACTCGTAGGAGAAACTCGGGGGAATCGACATCCGGTTCCTTGTTAAGTACCGACAACCGTGGTAGGAAATTTGATCGCGGTGAGAAGAAGGGTAGAAAGAAGTAAAAGAAGAGGTATCCATCGAAAGATAGAAGTGAAGCTTTTTGTTGGGGTTGCAATCAAAAAGGACACTTTCAAAGGAATTGTAAAAATGGTCCGGCGAAAGGTGTGAACTTGACCGAGAAAGAAAGTGATGATGCACTTTTATGTAGTGTTGAAAATTCTATGGAGTCTTGGATTTTGGATTCGGGAGCTTCGTTTCATGCTACTCATGTCAAAAGCATGATGAAGAATTTTCGTTCATACCAAGGCAAGGTGAGATTGGCGGACAACAAGCAACTCAACATAGAGGGCATTGGAGATGTTGTTTTGAAGACTACTCTTGGTTCTAATTGGACTTTGAAGAACGTAAGGTACATTCCTAAATTGAAAAGGAAACTTATTTCAGTTGGTCAATTAGATGATGAAGGTAACGCGGTTACTTTTAAAAACCGCCAATGGAAGGTGGTTAAGAGTAGTTGTATTGTGACCCGTGGACATAAAAGGGGAACTCTTTATATGGTTGAAGTGTTTGGTGAAGACACAGTGGTTGCTACGGTTAATGTTGAGTCTGAATCAACTCTATGGCACTGAAGACTCGGGCATATGAGTGAGAAGGGTATGAAGATGCTTGTTTCGAGTGGGAGAATTCCGGATTTAAAAAAGGTAGAACTTGGGTTTTGCGAACCATGTGTATACGGGAAGCAAAAGAAGGTGACTTTTGGGAAATCGTGGAATGCACCTAAGTTGGAGAAATTGGAGCTCGTTCTTACGGATGTGTTTAGTCCAACCAATGTAGAATCACATGGAGGTTCTCGCTATTATGTCACTTTCATTGACCACTCTACTCGAAAGGTATGAGTTTATTTTCTTAAAGCTAAATCCGATGTATTTAATACTTTTGTGAAGTGGAAAGCTATGGTAGAAAATGAGACTAACTTGAAAGTCAAGTGCTTGAAGTCGGATAATGGAGGGGAATATGGTAGTCTTGAGTTTAAAGACCATTGTGCAAAGCTCGGTATTAGAATGTTGAAAATGGTACCGGAGACACCGCAACACAATAGGGTCACCGAACGTATGAATCGTACGTTAAATGAAAGGGCTAAGAGTATGAGACTACATGCCGGTTTGCCTAAGATGTTTTGGGCAGATGCGGTTAATACGGCGGCTTATTTGATTAACAGGGGACCCTCAACACCGTTGGGTTTCCGAATTCCCGAGGAAGAATGGCAAGGTAAGAAGGTGAGTTATAATCACCTTAGGATCTTTGGGTGTAATGCTTATGTGAAGACCAAAGATGCGGATAGAGACAAGCTTGAAGCTAAGTCAAAGAAGTGTACTTTCATAGGTTAAGGGTCAGATGAAATGGGTTATCGTTGTTGGGATAACGAGGCTAGAAAAGTGATTCGTTCTCGTGATGTTACCTTTGATGAAGATTCGGTTTATGGCAAACTGGAAACGGGGAGTCCTAAACTGGGTCATGTTACTTTTGACGATGTTTCTATTCATGATCTTGCAGGTTCTAGTTGGAGTACGGGTAACAATGAATTGCCAATTAATGGTGAGGCGTCAGAAAATGCTAATGATGGAAGTGATTCGGAAAGCGGTGATGATTCCGAACATAGTGCGAGTTCTAATGATGAGGAGGACACAAATGAAACCGGTCCAACCATTTCGGTTGCTCCTACACTAAGACGCTCGACTAGAGTGCCCAAACCTAATCCTAGGTATTCTCCATCAGCAAACTACTTGCTCTATACCGAGAATGGTGAACCCGAAAGTTACTTTGAGGCAAGAAAGACAAAAGAATCCATACAATGGGAGCTTGCCATGAAAGAAGAGATGGGGTCACTTGAGAAGAATAAAACTTGGTCACTAGTGAAGTTACCTCATGATAAAAGGGCGTTGCAAAGTAAATGGGTGTATCGAATCAAGAATGAGTTGGATGGCAAGAAAAGGTACAAGGCTCGTTTGGTGGTTAAAGGCTTTCAACAAAAGAAAGGAGTTGACTACCAAGAGATATTTTCACCGGTGGTGAAGATGACTACTATTCGTTTGGTACTTTCTATGGTTGCATCTGAGGACTTACATCTAGAGCAACTAGATGTGAAGACCGCATTCTTACATGGTAACCTTAATGAAGAGATCTATATGAGGCAACCCGAGGGCTTTGAGGTAAAGGGTAAAGAGAAGTGGGTTTGTAAGCTAAAGAAAAGTTTGTATGGATTGAAGCAAGCACCTCGACAATGGTACTTGAAGTTTGACGAGTTTATGAAGAAGATTGGTTTCTTAAGATGTGAAGCGGATCAGTGTTGCTACTTGAAGAAATTCAAGTCTTCTTACATAATCTTATTGTTGTATGTTGATGACCTGTTACTTGCAGGTTCTAACATGTCCGAAATCAACAAGTTGAAAGGATTACTTTCCCATGAGTTCGAGATGAAAGATCTTGGTGGTGCTACGTAAATACTTGGCATGAGTATTGTGCGTGATCGTGTGAAGGGTACTCTATACTTGTCTCAATCCAAATATATTGAGAAAGTTGTAGAGAGGTTTTTCATGGAAAATTCAAAGGCTCGTTCTATGCCTTTGGGTAGCACGATAAAGCTATCGAAAAGTCAATCACCTAAAACGGAAGAAGACAAAATAGAGATGGAAAAGGTTCCATATGCATCGGTCGTGGGTAGTGTTATGTATGCCATGGTTTGTACAAGACCTGATATTGCTCACGCAGTGGGAGTTGTAAGTCGTTATATGTCTAATTCGGGGAAAGAGCATTGGGAAGCGGTTAAATGGTTACTTCGTTATTTGAAAGGTACTTCTAATATGGGATTGTGCTTCTCTAAAAGCAATGTCATACTTAGAGGTTATGCGGATGCTAATTTGGGTGGATGTGACGATTCGGGGAAAAGCACTACGGGTTATGTTTTCATAATAGGGAAGACGACGGTTAGTTGGATGTCTCGACTACAAAAGAGTGTTGCTTTATCAACCACCGAAGCCGAATATATGGCTATTGCAGAAGCTTCTAAAGAGCTTGTTTGGTTGAAAAACTTCTTAGGTGAGTTGGGTAAAAGACAAGACTATTGCGTCTTGAATTGTGATAATCAAAGTGCGGTTCATCTTGGGAAGAATCTGGTGTTTCATAGTCGTACGAAACACATCAAGATAAGGTATCATTTTATTCGACAACATATAAATGATGGTACTTTATTATTGGAGAAAATCCTTGGTACGAAGAATCCTACTGATATGTTTACTAAGGTTGTTACGACAGAGAAATTGAGGTTTTGCATTACCTCAATTGGTCTTCTAATGAATTGATGAGAGAAGACCCCAACTAGAGAATTAGAGAGTTAATATTCTAACAAATAGTGTTGAAGACCTTGTATCGAAAGTCTGCTCATCCGAAGTATGTGTTGAGTGTGCGTGTCCCAAATGGAGTTTGGCAGTATAATGGTGGTTTAACGTTCTTGGTTAGATCGTTGATATTTTGGGTTGACGAAGGTTGGGTTTGTTCAAAGTCTCCAAGTGGGAGATTGTTGGAGATATGGAGAACTTTAAACAATTAGAGGGAAGATTCCAGGAAACTCACACGAAACTTCCACGAAGTTGTTAGGAAACTCACATGTAGCTTCTACAAAGTTGTTAGGAAACTCACATGTAGCTTCCACGACGCTGTCAGGAAACTCATATGAAGCTTCAAGGAATTGTTTTTAGCTTACTCCTTAAATCATTCTATAAATAGACCCTCTTGTAACTCATTGTAAACACACCACAAATATTCAGTAAATACATTCTCTAGTTGGTCCATGGACTAAAGCAATCACAACGATTGCATATAACCACGTTATCTCTTGTGTCGATTTACATTTCTTGCATTTATAATCTTTCGTTCATTAAGTGGGTTAGTAATCTTGTAGAATTACTATCGGCGAGTGATCTTGTTGAATCACTTGCGTTGTTTTGGGTCCTAATATCCTTACACCACACTATGAGACTATGCGCACCTTTGGGTGCCATGTTATCCCGTATATTCGTGATTACTCATCGCACAATTTAGCTCCGTGTAGTACATCATGCGTGTTTTTGGCTATAGCTCAAATTATAATTCATATTGTTGTTTGAATCTTGCTACTGGTCGCACTTATATTAGATGTCATGCACAAATTAATGAATACTCGTTTCCTTACTCGAAATCTACTTCATCTGTGGACAAATCTACCCTTTGCATTCTCAACTTATGATGAGACTATTTTTTGATGCATTTTTATGTGTCCGTCTCTAGACGAATAGACTAAAAATTCAAATGTTAATTTGTACACCTAGTTTGTAAGAAACACGCAAAAAACTAACGTCACTGGAGCATATGTGACTATAATGTCTCACACGAGTGACAACATCAGGTATATAAGCAGTTTTTGTGCGCGTTTTAGGGTTTTAGCATTCAACTCCTTTGCAGCTGCAACTCTGAAGAAACAAGGGTGATGTCATGCTTGATTTCACCTTTATAACCCAAATTTCTCTATTTAAATCGAATGTAACAATCATGTAATATTTCCTTAATTAATAAAAGCATTCGATTTATCTTCTTTATTGTTCATATGGGTTTTATACCTCCGTCTTGATTATCTTGTTCGAGAATGATCATATGGTGTTCGATGCATGATCAAAAGGTCCGTGTTGGTGAAACAAGAGATCTTTACTATTAAGGCACCTAATATTTTTACAACACTGATTACAACAATTAATATATTTGGAGCACCAATTACTCTTGTTATACCTTCGAATGTTACAGCACCAATTACAACACCTAATAATGCTACAACACTGATTACTCATGTTATTTCATCAAATGTTACATCATCTTTTTCATCACATGAGACTTTATGCACTTTATGTCCCGAGTGATCACCACGGATACGACCTCTGCTCCTATTATTATGCCATCTTCGAGTAAACCCAGGTACCTTTTGTTACACCTGATCCGACATCGACTCATCCTATGACTAATCGTTCAAAAGCGGGCATTTAAGGAAAAATATTGTTGATTTTGCTTAGTTAAAACACTTTCCTCTTCATTATGCACTCCTGAGTACTACCAAACCTAAGGGGTTCAAATCTGTTTCCAAGGATCCCGCATGATTCTCGGCAATGCAGGAAGAGATGCTTGCTCTTCATTGCAACAAAACATGGGAGCTTATCCCTCTCACGAAACACAATAACATTTTTGATTCTAAATGGGTATTCAAAACTAAATATCACTCCGATGGCGCCATTGATCACCCAAAGGCTCGTCTTGTTGCTCAAGGGTTTACTCAAGTTCCTGGTATTGATTACTTTGCCACTTTTAGTCTGGTGGTTAAAGCTACTACGTTTCATATTGTTCTCACTCTTGCAACTCTTCACAAATGGCCTCTTCATCAATTGGATGTTAAATATGTGTTCCTTAACGGCTAACTTAGTGAAACAATATGTATGGAACAACCGTTGGGTTTCATTGATGCTCGTTATCATATTCATGTGTGTCTGTTACAGAAATCACTTTACGGTCTTAAACAAGCTCCAAGAGCGTGGTTCCAACGCTTAAGTGAGTTTCTTACACGTCTTGTATTCATGTGCAGTCATGCCGATCCCTCTCTTTTTATCTACAAACGAAGTTCATGCATCTTATATGTACTTTTGAACGTTGATGACATAATTTTCACAGGCAACCATGATACAACTATCTGAAAGTTCACATCACAACTTCATCAAGAGTTTGCTATTAAAGATCTCGGTCAGTTGAGTTATTTTCTTGGCCTTGAGGTTATCTATACCGAGTCGAGCTTGTTCTTGATTCAAGCAAAATATGCGCATGATGTTTTGACTCAAGCCAGTCTACTTGATTTCAAGCTTATGGCTACACCACTCGCGACTGCCGAGAATTTTACCTCACATGAAACACCTTTTGATGATCCCACAAAATTTTGATCTCTTGTGGGTGCTTTAGAGTATCTTACTATTACTCGTCCGGATCTTTCTTATGATGTAAACCAAGTGAATCAGTTTCTACATGTTCCTACTGTCGACCATTTTCAATTCGTGAAACAGTTTATACGGTATGTTAAAAGAACTATGTCATATGGGCTAACCTTTTCTCATTTATCTACGCCTATGTTACTTGGTTATGCTGATGCCGTTTGGGCACAGTGTATTGAAACTCGCCGGTCTACTTAAGGATGCTCTATTTTTCTTGATGGTAACCTTGTTTCTCGGAGTGTAAAGAAATAACCGACTATCTTCAGATCTAGTTGTGAGTATGAGTATCGTGCAGTGGCTAATACTGCACCTGAGCTTGTTTGGATTACTCGTCTTCCGGTTCGTCCAATGATTCTATGTGACAACTGAAGTGAATCGAATTTATATCAGAATCATGTCACTCACAAGCGGTCGAAGCATTTGATATTGATTATCATTTTATTCGAGTGTTAGTTTCATCGGACAAATTATACACTAAGTTTGTTCCTACAACGTTGCAGCTCGCCGACATCTTCATCAAAAGTCTTCCTCATCCGTTGTTTGAGACCTTTCGTACGAAGCTTCGTGTTGACCCTCCACCTCATCGCTTGAGGGGGGTATTAACGATGTACTTGGAGCACAAGTAACCAAAAATCTTGGAGAGCGAGATATATTAAAATAATATAGGATTTAATTTCCATAATGTTTGTATTAGATTATAACTCTTATTCTTCGTATGTATTATAATTTAGATCAATAATAAAATCTAGAAGGGTGTGTTGGTTAGTCTTAAGTTTTGTATTGGTTCTTATTTTTGTTTGTGTCCTGGGATCGTTTTGTTTCCGGTTGTTTAAGGCTCGGATTTAGTTAGTTTTTGCTCTTTGTTATCAGGGTTCGTGTATAGCTCCCGAGTCTTGCCGTGTTCATCTTTTTATTTCGCTTGTATCCTTATTCGTCTTTTTCATCTATTGATGAAAAAGTTTTGTTTTAATGTTATCTTTATTTTAGCCAAAAAAAATAAAAGGGTGTGGAAATTAATCTTTTATAAAACTAATTTATCTATATACAGTAAATTTTATCATGTATTATATAACACAAAAAAGTTATTTAAAGTCAATGTTAAAAAAAAAATATTCGACTCACTACTGTTAAATTGAGACGGATGGAGTAGTAATTGTTACAATTACAAAAAAGCTTGACGTCAAGTGTAAATTATACATTAACTGTTAATTTTGATTCAATAAAAATATAAGTCAATCGTATTCAATTGCAGGGAATGTGCTTGTTGACACTAGCCGTATCAGTACCAGGGTTAAAGCCTCCAAGTTGTAATTCCGGAACCAGCGACTGTAAAAAGGCATCAACCTTACAACTAGGAATTTTCTTCGGTGCTCTATATACGCTTGCTGTCGGAACAGGTGGCACCAAACCTAACATTTCTACCATTGGTGCCGACCAGTTCGATGACTTTGATCATAAAGAGAAGGCCCAAAAACTATCTTTTTTCAACTGGTGGATGTTCAGCATCTTCTTTGGTACCCTTTTTGCCAACACAGTTCTTGTTTACATACAAGACAACGTTGGTTGGTCCCTCGGTTATGGTCTTCCCACCCTCGGCCTCTTGATATCCATCATAATTTTCGTGGCGGGAACACCTTATTACAGACACAAAGTTCCTACGGGCAGTCCCTTCACTAAAATGGGTCGGGTCATTCTCTCGGCCTTAATCAAGTGGAACGAACCTGTCCCCGCCGATCCTAAACAGCTCCATGAACTTGACTTGGCCGAGTACGCTAAGAAAGGAAAATACAGGATTGATTCCACTCCCACATTCAGGTGCGTACGTTGCACCTATGTATGTAATACTCTCTTCGTTCCAATTTAATAGTTCAGATTTTTTTTAGGTTGTCTCAAATTAATATTCTATTTCCATATAAATAAGAATATTGAAATATTGAAGTAAATTTCTCTTACACCCTCAATTTATACAACTAAAACAAAAAAAGTAGGTAAAACTTAAGCAATAAAATTATTTGTTTTTTCTGTGTAATTTTGAATCGGGACGGAAGGAGTATATCTTCTAGTGTTCAATATTTAACAAATTAATTGAAGGATGTGTGCGTGTATGCAGTTTGTTGAACAGAGCATGTGTTAGAACAACAAATCCAAGTACTCGTTCATGGACGTTATGTACCGTCACTGAGGTTGAAGAAACTAAACAGATGCTGCGAATGATACCAATCTTGGTAGCAACATTCGTCCCAAGCACAATGATTGCACAAATCGGTACGCTTTTTGTTAAGCAAGGAACAACTTTGGAGAGACACATCGGAAGCTTTGTAATCCCACCAGCCAGCTTAACTGGATTTGTGACTCTGTCCATGCTTATATCCGTTGTGCTTTACGACCGCGTGTTTGTGAAAATAATGGCAAAGTGGACTAAGAACCCAAGAGGAATTAGCCTACTTCAAAGAATGGGGACAGGAATGGTTATCCATATTATCATAATGGTGGTTGCATCCTTTATGGACAGATATAGACTAAGTGTCGCAAAAGATCAAGGTGTGGTTGAGAGCGGGAAGCAAATTCCTTTGTCGATCTTCATCCTTCTTCCTCAGTTTGCGTTAATGGGAGTAGCAGACGCATTTTTAGAGGTAGCAAAGATTGAGTTTTTCTACGATCAAGCACCCGAAAGCATGAAGAGTCTTGGGACTTCGTATTCGATGACAAGTTTAGGTGTTGGGAGTTTTCTTAGTAGCTTTCTTTTGTCGACTGTTTCACGTCTTACTAAAAGGAATGGTCATAAAGGCTGGATTCTTAACAACCTTAACGCCTCTCATCTCGACTACTATTATGCTTTTTTTGCGGTGCTCAACTTATTGAATTTCATCTTTTTTATAGTAATGACCAAGTTATATGTTTACAAGGCTGAGGTCTCGGATTCAATGATACTTCTTGAACAAGAGTTGAAGTCGATTACTACTACTACTACTGATTATGTCGTAGCTAAAAAAGAAGCGGCGTCCAATTTCGCGCAGTTAACATAGTACATGACTAAGATTGTTTGTATACTTAAAATTGTGTTCGTTTTTCTTCGAGTCATTCTGATGAAAAAATTGCACCAAAGGGCATTTAAAAGATGTGTACACTGTTAACTGTTCGGGTAAATGTATAAGTAAATTCATATATGTATGTATTCATCTCTTTTATGCGTTTAAAAAGTTATTTTACAGTTATTAGACCATGTCTTATGGGGCTTCAAAAAAGGTGTTAAATTGACGTAGATTATGTTGACAGAACCCAACGTTTGTTAGACTATTCATAACCTTGACAGTGAGAAGTAGTTGGTTGGGAACCCTAAAGGGGTGGTTAAGTGGTTGGATGCGTGAGAATCTCTAAAGGAGACCCAGGTTCAATCTCCACCAACTTCACTGTGTAGCCTTGCCTTAAAAAAAATAAAAAAATAAAAAAAGGTAGTTGGTTGGGTGAAAAAGTGGATTTTTGACTGAGACGTGGCAATGAAATTAAATAGTGTTGAATGTTAAATTTGAGGGAGCGAAAAGATTTTAGCTGATGTGGTAAAATAAGATTGAAAGTTGGGTATAAAATAAATAAATTAATAATATATAAAATGAATGGTGGATTTTGATTAGTTAAAAAACCTTTGACGTGCACGTTACATTCTGTTGGTTTTGTGATTGGGCGTTAAGGGGGTGTCAAGGTTAAGGGCATCAGGGTGTAAAATTTCGTGACACCTCACATGCCACCTGTAGAGACCCGTCCTAATCCATAAGGATGAATACAATAACATATGGTTACATTGCGAGGTATTTGACCTATATATGATACATTTTACAAACATTGCATTCGTTTTTAAAGACAAACATTCATTACATCGAAAGTTGACAGGCATGCATACCATTTCATAATATCCAACCTATAAATGACCTAATCTGTCATTTACTTAATAATAATCTCTATCGAACTCAACGACTAGAATGCAACGTCTTTTGAAAAATGTCATGAATGACTCCAAGTAATATCTCTAAAATGAGCAAATGAACAGCGGAAGATTTCTTTCAGACCTGAGAATAAACATGCTTTAAAGTGTCAACCAAAAGGTTGGTGAGTTCATTAGTTTATCATAAACAATCATTTCCATTATTTTAATAGACCACAAGATTTTCATTTCCATTTCTCATAAATATACATCTCATATCAGGCATTTCGCACACTGCATAGAGATAAAAATCATTTATATGGATTGAACACCTAGTAACCGACATGATAATTTCGAAGTACTAAAGCATCCGGTACTTTGGATGGAGCTTGTTGTTTAACGACCCGTTCTAATCCATCTGGACGAATACATTACATTTGGTTTCATCGCGAGGTACTTGACCTCTATATGATACATTTTACAAACATTGCATTCATTTTTAAAAGACAAACTTTCATTACATCGAAAGTTGATGACATGCATACCATTGCATAATATATCCAACTATAATTGACTTAATAATAATCTTGATGAACTCAACGACTCGAATGCAACGTCTTTTGAAATATGTCATGAATGACTCCAAGCAATATCTCTAAAATGAGCAAATGCACAGCGGAAGATTTCTTTCATACCTGATAATAAACATGCTTTAAAGTGTCAACCAAAAGGTTGGTGAGTTCATTAGTTTATCATAACCATTCATTTTCATCATTTTAATAGACTACAAGATTTCAGATATTTAATTGTACACGTAACCCGAGTACATAATAACACGCATAACCCGCGAATTAAAATTCATTCATATGGTGAACGCTTGATAACCGAACTAACAGGATGCATATAGAATATCCCCATCATTCCGGGACTCTCATCGGATATGATAATCGAAGTACTAAAGCATTCGTACCCAGAATGGGACTTGTCAAAGTCCATAGATCTATCTTTAGGATTCGCCTCAATTGGTGGCAATTATAATGAACACCAATTCTTAGGCTACCAAGCTAAAAAGGGGCATATTCGATTTCGATAATCCAACCATAGAATGTAGTTTCGATTACTTGTGTCTATTTCGTAAAACATTTATAAAAGCAGCGCATGTATTCTCAGTTCCAAAAATATATATTGCAAAAGCATTTAAAAAGGGAGCAAATGAAACTCACGCATATAAATATTGTAAAACAGTTAATAAAGCATTTGCATGTATTCTCAGCCCAAAAACATAAAGAGTAAAAGGGGGCAAATGAAACTCACAATACGATATTTTGTAGTAAAAATATGCATTCGACGGATCTGAACAATGCAGGGTTGGCCTCGGATTCACGACCCTATATCATTTGGATATATATTAACTCATATAAATCAATTAAGTTTATATATTTTGTTATGTATTAAGGTTAATATTCTTATATATAATTTTATTAATACTTATAATACCTTATGATACATATTCAATATTTAATTAATGTTATATCAATAATATTAGTTAAAATATAATTTTATGTAATATTAGTATACTTTATGTGATAAATATATATATATATATATATATATATATATATATATATATATATATATATATATATATATATATCTTTTGTTTTGCAAAATTAATAATTGTAGTAATACTAGATTAAGGATAATAATAGTAATGATAGCAATAATAGTAACTTTAATAATAAAAAAATGATAGTTTTACTAAAAATGATAAAGTAAAAATGACAGTTTTAGCAAAAATAATATTTTTAACAATAATGGTAAGTTTAATAATAATTAAAGTTTTAATAGATATTTTAATGATACTAGTAGTAAAAATGATAATAATGATAATAATATAATTGTAATAATAATAATAATAATAGTAATAAATAATAATAATAATAATAATAATAATAATAATAATAATAATAATATTAATAATAATAATAATATTAATAATAATGGTAATATTAATAATATAATGATATTGAAAATAATAATATTTCATTTTAAGTCATCACTTAATTATAAGTTTAATCATCTTTATAACTATATTTGTATTTATAATCTACATGTATATAATCATAACCTTAACTATTAATTATTTTCACTTATTCATAATAATAATAATAATAATAATAATAATAATAATAATAATAATAATAATAATAATAATAATAATAATAATAATAACAATAACAATGATAATAATAATAATAATAATAATAATAATAGTAATAATAATAATAATAATAATAATAATAATAATAATAATAATAATAATAATAATAATAATAATAATAATAATAATAATAATAATAATAATAATAATAATAATAATAATAATAATAATAACAATGGTAATAGAAATACTACCTCAAAGAAGCAGCCTTTTAAAAAAAATGCCCAAGTACGGGTTTGAACTCCCGAAGTCCCGCTAACCCGATAACAACCTAAACCATTACACTACAATCCCATTTCTGTTTTAATCATAACCTGAATCATTTTATCCTGAAACATCTGTCTGATACATCCTTGTAAGGTCTTGCAAGATTTATTATTTATTATGTACGAATCTGTTTATATTATTTTCATTATCATCACCTATGAACGATCACTACATCATCATCTATATATCATCTATCATCTATCATCCTTAAACCCACCGGGATCATTATTATCAACCTCCATGATCATAATCACTTATGATCATCATCATTCCTATGCAATATCATTATATATATATATATATATAATCGTCAACCTTTACCATCGAACATCAACCGAAGCCAATTAATCGCTTACCTATGATATTAGTTATTTATTTGGCCCAATAGCAAAACAAGTTCACGGCCCAAATTACTAATACAAAGTTTACGGCTCATTTTGTTACAACAATATTCACAGTCCATATTACTAAGACAAGTCACGGCCCAAGTTGAATTGGGTTTCTCGACTGAATTTGGATCCGAAAAAAGCAGGTAGAAACAATAACTCACCAACTCGTTCTTTAATATTTTAGGTTATTCATCATCTTTTGCTCTTTACAGCTCATAATCCACTATCAGTTTTTTTTTTTTTTATACCGACCCTACCTCATTCCACTACTTTGTTTTGATTAAGTGGTTCGCTGGATTATATATATATCGGCCATAAAGAATGATTATAAAAAAAATTAATCTAGCTCAGATTTTGAAAAAAAATACACATGATCACTTAACAGTTTCGAAGAACAGGAAGCAGCAAGGGTTATTCAAGGATGATGATTTGATTCTTCAAATGGCAATAAGATAATAGACTTGCTGCTGCAAGTCGTATATGGAAGTAATAAGAATGATGATGATTGTGGAGGTCCTTGTATATTTAGTAGATGATGGGTTTTGATGGGCTCGATTGATCAAGAAGGAAAGATAAACGATATAGTAGCAGCAGTGAAACTACCGTAGGTAATTGAATTGGTTTGGGTTTAAGGTGTACTACTACTGAGATAACCGTGAACCCCTTGTGGGTTCGTTTCGTTCGACACCGAAAGAAAAGAGAATAAACAAGTGTAAGTTTACCTTAATTGTTTATGTTAGTTGTTGATGAGTCGAACAAAAGAAAGTAAATTGCTTTGTATTTTGTTGCTGCCACATTGGAAAGAAAAGGAGCAAGCAAGCAGGAAGCTTAATTGTTGGAGGTAGTGGTGTGTACATATGAACATCTCTATATAGAGAAAAGATGATGAAGGTGATGGTTCTTGTGGTGACGATGGTGTTTAATTCGGACAGAACAGGAGATACAATTGCAACAATAATAGATTACATGGTTTATGGTATTCCTTGTGTTTTACTAAGAAGAAAGGATGAAAGAGAGATGATGTAGGTGGTGGTGATAGTTTGATCTCCGGGATGGTTGCAGGTGGTGGATTGTAGGTTGATCGAGCTATATGTATATGTTTAAACATATGTATCAGGTATATATATGAGATGAGATAGAGATATTAATTAGATAGAATATATAAAGTTGATAGGAATCATCAGACAAAAATAGAAATTGATTGATACTTTTAACTTCACGGATGCAATTAAAATGGAAAAGTGGTATAGATTCTAACTTTAATAATAATAATAATATAATAATAATTGAAAATAAAGAACGTGTGAAATTATATATAGCAGCCTCAAATCTTGTGTTTTTCTTACCGACACGGATATTATATCGTAGCCCGTCGTTAATCGGTTGTGGATAAAAGTACTCAGAAAAATCCCAAATTTTTACATTAATTATATTTATTTATTTTAGTCATTATTATAAAATTCTGGTCATTAATTGTTTTTAAATTTATTAAATAAAATTTAAATCACTGTCCGCGCTCGATCCTGGGTAAAATATAAAAAGTGTTAAAATTTAATAATTAGGTCCTAAATATACTTTTAATAACCCCATAATTATATAACTCATTTTCGGATCACCGTTTATTTTAAAATCAAATAAGTTCGAATTTAACTTGCTAAATATTGATCGAATGACAATTGAGTGTTTCTGTCATTTCCTAAATAGATCACAATATATATTTAATATACTTTATTTATATATATATATATATAGATATATTTTAAAAAATAATTATTATAATATCCTATTTTTATTTTATTAATTTTTAATAACAACAACATATAATACTTCAAATTATATTTCGAATTATTATTTATATATACATACACACA
This sequence comes from Rutidosis leptorrhynchoides, assembly GCF_046630445.1. Lineage (NCBI taxonomy): Eukaryota > Viridiplantae > Streptophyta > Magnoliopsida > Asterales > Asteraceae > Rutidosis > Rutidosis leptorrhynchoides. The sequence goes on along the minus strand of NC_092333.1, from coordinate 263,498,512 downwards.
TATCTATTTACAATTAATTGTTTGTGAATCGTCGAGAGCAGTCGAAGGTCAAAATGAATATATGAATCAGTTCAAAATTTTTGAGACTAAACCCAACAGACTTTGCTTATCGTTTCGAAACTATATAAAGATTAAGTTTAAATTTGGTCGAAAATTTCCGGGTCGTCACATGTTGGGCCCAATAGATTTATCTTTAGGATTCGCATCAATTAGGGGCCAGTTCCCTAATTCTTAGGCTACCAAGCTAAAAGGGGCATATTCGATTTCGATCATTCAACAATAGAATGTAGTTTCGCGTACTTGTGTCTATTTTGTAAAACATTTATAAAAGCAGCGCATGTATTCTCAGTCCCAAAAATATATATTGCAAAAGCATTTAAAAAGGGAGCAAATGAAACTCACTATACGATATTTTGTAGTAAAAATATTCATACGACGATACTGAATAATGCAGGGTTGGCCTTGGATTCACGAACCTATATCATTAATATATATTAATACATATAATTGTAATCGAACGAATTTATATATTATTAGTGATATACTTGTTATTTTAATAAATTATGTGTTTTATTAATAACTTAATTAAATGTATTTATTTTATATACTTTAAATAATTAAAAATGTTAATATAGTATACTTAAGTATATATTTCTATATGACTAATTTTTATTGTAGTAATGATAATAATATTAGTAGTTATATTGATAACAATAATAATAATAATAATATGGTTTTTATAAAAATAATAATGATACTAGTAATAATAAAAATGATAATAATAATAATAATAATAATATAAAAATAATAATATTAATGTTAAAAATAAGAATAATGGGGGGTTATAAAATGATAATGATAGAAATAATGGTAATTCTAATAATAATAATAATAATAATGATAATTAATAACAATAATAATAGTTTTAATAACAATAATATTAATAATTTTCAAAAATAGTAATAAGTATTTGTCATAAACTTAATCATAAATTTTATTTTTAAACCTAACCTTATCATTTTAATAATAATAATAATAGTAGTAGTAATAATAATAATAATAATAATAATAATAATAATAATAATAATAATAACAATAATAATAACAATAACAATAACAATAACAATAATAATAATAATAATAATAATAATAATAATAATAATAATAATAATAATAATAATAATAATAATAATAATAATAATAATAATAATAATAATAATAATAATAATAAGTAATAAGTAAACTACCTCAAAGAAGTAGTCCTTAAAAAATACCCAATTTCGGGTTTGAACCCGCGACCTCCCGCTAACCCGATAACATCCTTATTCATTACTCCGTATCAGTTTTTCTATTATTATTATTAAGATTTTAATATCATTTAACTTAGTTTTCTGTTTTGAATCATCATCAATCATTTTAACATCCTTATATCATAACCGTTACTCCATCATGATCATCATAATACCCATTCTATCATCACTTTTATCATCATCCAACCCATTCATCATTCTTCATAATAAACCCATTATCATTATCATTCCATGATCTCATCATCATTATCTATATCGTATCATTATTTCATCTATATCGTATGATTACCACATCATCATCATACTTAAACTATCATCTATTATCATCATAATAACATTAACATCATATGATATTTCCATGATCATAACCGACACCATACATCATGTATATCACTATGACCATTTTTGTTTGTCATAAATATCATCATTCTACTCTCTATTCTGTTTTAACAACGTCACCTTCATCATCATCATTCGCCCATAATTATGAAACATAAACCAAATTTCGGTCCAGCATCACAATTCAACACAGCCCAACAATGCAACAAACATGGCCCAATTGAAAAACAGAAGTTGGCTCACGGCCTAACTGACAAATAAAAGAATTACAGACCAACTGAACTTAGTGGCCTGCGGCCCAACTATATTAAATGTTTGGATACCCGATGGCCCAACAATCTCAAACATATGGCCCAAAATATAATCTGTCCAAAGCCAAAACAAAATGGAATTTCGTTGGTTTTTGTTTTAATTGAATTATCATCGTTATATCATACCTATTTATATCATCATTATTCATAAATCATGATCATCATCGTCATGATCATTCACAGCATCATGCATCTAATATCCTCATCGAATATTCACATCAATACATAATCCCTATCATCATCATTACCCAGTCATTTTAATCATCAACTTCGTTCATCACATCATCACCTATGATCATCTATCATCACACTAACTTGTCATCATGAATTCATCACCATTATCATCTTTGAGTTATGATCATTCAAGTCATCACCATGACCTCTTACGGTTATCATTATCATTTTATCGAACCGTTACTATATCAACAATATCAACATCGAATAATTTAGATACCAGGCGGATCCGGTGATTGAAATAATAAGCCCAAATCATATTGTCCAATCCATTAACAAATAAGCCCACTAGTCTAAAAAAAATATTCATCCCGTATTCAAATTGAGATGGATGGATACTTTATGTAACAATCATAAAGAAATATATGTTTATGCCACATTATATTAATTTACCCATAATGGTCGGCCACTAACATGTTTCATATGCATCCATTTGATGATTTTGTAAAGCTATGAGTATTAATATTTAATACATCATTATTTCATCTCGTTGAATAGAAACACAAGAAAAATAAAGAATGCAGTTGCAGTTGTGATAATCATGGTTATGGAGATGGTTTAAGTGACGGTTGTTTGTGAGATTGATATGGTAGTTTGTGATTAGTATCGAACAGAAAAAAAAGCGGTGATGAGCAGTACATAACAACTTACAATAGTTTTGATTATTAGATTAAGCTGAAACAGAAACGTTTGCAGCATCATCTTTGATCATAACAGAAAACGGGAAACGAGTAGTAGAAAGAATCATCGAGCAGTAGGTTGTAACAGTTGTGGGTTTTGGTTTGATTCATGAAAAGAAAAAAAATATGAACGCAGCAGTAACCTGATTCAATGGTGGTGGTTTGATTAGAAACCGAACACGAAGACAGCAACAGCTTCAAATCTCAGTGTTAGTGTTTGAATCTTGAGTTTCATTATCATGGACCGGTGCCGGGTTGGGATGAATGTTTTAATGGGTTTGTTCGACATAAAGGAAATAGACCAAATGGGTTTTCGGTTTCATGAAGTTGGTGGTTGTTATAGTGATGGTGGTGTGAGAGTTAGATGAAGGTGGTGACTCGATGATACTCACGGTGGAGCTAGGAGATGGTGGGAGGTGGCGATGAAGTGGAGGAGAAGAGTGGACTGGTTGCAGGAGATGGTTTCCATTTGTGGGTGTTGGAGCTTGAAAAAAGAAAGAAAAAAATAATTCAACGTAGCAGCAAAAATCATTGGAGTTTATAATCAAATTTCGACTTGATGTGCTCCACCTTTACAGCTCACTCTCTATAATTGTTGACTAAATATCACGGATCAAATTAGGGAGGCACGAAAATCAAACAGATAGTGATGTAATACAGATTAGATACGTGTAATTATCTATTTTTATATATTGTATTCAATATTCTTAATTATTAAATAAATTAATAATAATAATATTGTTAATATTAATAATAATAATTACATTAATAATAATAAATATTAATAACAATGATAATAATAATAATGAAAATGATAATAATAATAATATTAATAATAATATTAATAATATTAATATTGATAATAATAATAATAATATTAGGAATAATATTAATATAACAATTTATATATCAAATTTCATATCTATATGTTATATATTTAAAATAATAGTTTTAATAATACTAATATTGATTTTAAATATTGAAAGTAATAATAATATTACTATGACAACTATATTTTTAACTTGTAATAAAATTTCATATAATTACCTTACATATTATTAATTATGTAATACTTATGTTATATAATAACATATTTGAATATTTAATATTTATATGCTTTATATATAATACAATATACATATATTATTAATTATATAGAAATCATACACATGTACATATATTCATTCTAAAAGCAACTTAACTATTTTATATATTATTTTACAATTTTAATTCTAATGATTAAATTGTATCTTATTACTTCAAATTCATATATACACTTATATTTAGTTATATATATATATATATATATATATATATATATATATATATATATATATATATATATATATATATATATATATATATATATATATATATATATATATATATATATATATATATATATATATATTAACAACAATTGTTCGTGAATCGTCGAGCATAGTTAAAATGGTAATTGATTACATGAATTTAATTCCAAAACTTTCGAGACTCAACATTACAGACTTTGCTTATCGTGTCGAAATCATTTAAAGATAAAGTTTAAATTTGGTCGAAAATTTCTGGGTCGTCACAGTACCTACCTGTTAAAGAAATTTTGTCCTGAAATTTGATTGGAATCGTCATGGCTGACAATAAGTATGTTTTTATGACGCATACGAGCTGAAAATTAAAATTTTGTCATCATTGAGTAATATGGATAAAACAATTCGTTTATGTGAAGAGTACGAGTGAAGCTATCACAAACGAATGAAATGTGAAAAGTAAAGTTTCGTCATATCTCTTGACATAGATAGGGTTGATTTTCGGAGTTCAAGGGATTTAGAGAAAATATTCGTAATAAGATTTGATTCTTCGATAATTAAGGAAATTAAGATCTTCTTTGATTAAATACGATAATCTATTTTGATTGCTCTGTCGGATATTTCACTATAAATCCACCCTCTTCATTTCCTTATTTCCACACTCCCATCTTCTATACTTTCTTTCCCAATTTATATTTCTAAAATATTCGTCATTATGCTCCATCCGGTTCTAATTCTGAATATATTCCTGACCTTTATATCTGTCATTCTTCCTTTTCATCTTCCACCGGAGGAATTTATTTTCTTCTATTATTACCTTGGAGTTATATTGTTTTTAATTCTCCCATGTCTTTACGTTGCAATACATATTGATATACATGGTTTGTAATTGTTATCAGGCTCTATATTTTCCTTTATATTTTGGAGTTCCATACTTTTGTTTTCTCTTCCCGACTTTAAGTCAAGCGAATAATGGTCCAGAATTCGTAGGTATGAAGTTTCGAATGATCATGACTAATGTTCTAAGAGAGAGATTGTAATAGCACGATCTTGATTGGTTAACTTACCAGAATTCAAGAGAAAAGATAGAACTATCAGGATGATATGTTCTCGATATGTTTGGATATTAGGTATAATGTAAGAATCGTGTAACATGGCACATGATGACGTTATGGTCTGTGAATCATCATGTTTCATTAGAACTCAGCATGACTTACTGTAATATAATCATGTTGATAAAGTGTCATTATATTATACTAACTCATGCTTCAGTTTCCAACACTACTTCAAAAACATTCATATTTCAAACTCAAAGGTTTTCAGAATATAGAAACTAAACAGTTTCCTTTATGAGGTACTACAGATAGCGTGAAGAGATAATTAATTCCAGATAATAATAGTTATGAAGGTATCTTCAGAAATATCGAGGATTTTTATAATAAAAGATATGATGATATCTTAGAATTTATAATATCGATGGATGATGAAGAAGATTTGTTCGTAGAGGTTTAGAGTCAGGAGCAAGGTATTCGTTAATGAATTCAGCATATACTGAATCATTTGGATTCTTTGAAGACAGATTTAGTCTTTATGATTTATCCACAGCCTCCTTCATAATTTGCTCAATCCATTTTTTTTTTAGTTCCAAACTTTTTCTGAGCTTTGCCAACACCCTATTTTTATCATCAAACTTTTGACTGTTAAAGTCATCTACAGTTTTTGCTGCTTCACTTAGCCTTCTCAGAACTCAGAGAATTGGTTAGCAGACTAAATGCTTTTCAGTATTTCAGAATTAAAATTCCCAGAAGATAAATGTTATATGTATATATAACTGTTGACGTAGAAATGGCCAAAGAGTAATGATGTTGCTGGTACATCTACTGATAATGTGGTGGAATATAATGAAATGTCCCGTTCTTATTGATTAAAAACGTTCCATATTAATTGATTTCGTTGCGAGGTTTTGACCTCTATATGAGACGTTTTTCAAAGACTGCATTCATTTTAAAACAAACCATAACCTTTATTTCATAAATAAAGGTTTAAAAAGCTTTATGTAGATTATCAAATAATGATAATCTAAAATATCCTGTTTACACACGACCATTACATAATGGTTTACAATACAAATATGTTACATCGAAATCAGTTTCTTGAATGCAGTTTTTACACAATATCATACAAACATGGACTCCAAATCTTGTCCTTATTTTAGTATGCAACAGCGGAAGCTCTTAATATTCACCTGAGAATAAACATGCTTTAAACGTCAACAAAAATGTTGGTGAGTTATATGTTTAACCTATATATATCAAATCGTAACAATAGACCACAAGATTTCATATTTCAATACACATCCCATACATAGAGATAAAAATCATTCATATGATGAACACCTGGTAACCGACATTAACAAGATGCATATATAAGAATATCCCCATCATTCCGGGACACCCTTCGGATATGATATAAATTTCGAAGTACTAAAGCATCCGGTACTTTGGATGGGGTTTGTTAGGCCCAATAGATCTATCTTTAGGATTCGCGTCAATTAGGGTGTCTGTTCCCTAATTCTTAGATTACCAGACTTAATAAAAAGGGGCATATTCGATTTCGATAATTCAACCATAGAATGTAGTTTCACGTACTTGTGTCTATTTTGTAAATCATTTATAAAACCTGCATGTATTCTCATCCCAAAAATATTAGATTTTAAAAGTGGGACTATAACTCACTTTCACAGATTTTTACTTCGTCGGGAAGTAAGACTTGGCCACTGGTTGATTCACGAACCTATAACAATATATACATATATATCAAAATATGTTTAAAATATATTTACCACACTTTTAATATATTTTGATGTTTTAAGTTTATTAAGTCAGCTGTCCTCGTTAGTAACCTACAACTAGTTGTCCACAGTTAGATGTACAGAAATAAATCGATAAATATTATCTTGAATCAATCCACGACCCAGTGTATACGTATCTCAGTATTGATCACAAATCAAACTATATATATTTTGGAATCAACCTCAACCCTGTATAGCTAACTCCAACATTCACATATAGAGTGTCTATGGTTGTTCCGAAATATATATAGATGTGTCGACATGATAGGTCGAAACATTGTATACGTGTCTATAGTATCTCAAGATTACATAATATACAATACAAGTTGATTAAGTTATGGTTGGAATAGATTTGTTACCAATTTTCACGTAGCTAAAATGAGAAAAATTATCCAATCTTGTTTTACCCATAACTTCTTCATTTTAAATCCGTTTTGAGTGAATCAAATTGCTATGGTTTCATATTGAACTCTATTTTATGAATCTAAACAGAAAAAGTATAGGTTTATAGTCGGAAAAATAAGTTACAAGTCATTTTTGTAAAGGTAGTCATTTCAGTCGAAAGAACGACGTCTAGATGACCATTTTAGAAAACATACTTCCACTTTGAGTTTAACCATAATTTTTGGATATAGTTTCATGTTCATAATAAAAATCATTTTCTCAGAATAACAACTTTTAAATCAAAGTTTATCATAGTTTTTAATTAACTAACCCAAAACAGCCCGCGGTGTTACTACAACGGCGTAAATCCGGTTTTACGGTGTTTTTCGTGTTTCCAGGTTTTAAATCATTAAGTTAGCATATCATATAGATATAGAACACGTGTTTAGTTGATTTTAAAAGTCAAGTTAGAAGGATTAACTTTTGTTTGCGAACAAGTTTAGAATTAACTAAACTATGTTCTAGTGATTACAAGTTTAAACCTTCGAATAAGATAGCTTTATATGTATGAATCGAATGATGTTATGAACATCATTACTACCTTAAGTTCCTTGGATAAACCTACTGGAAAAGGGAAAAATGGATCTAGCTTCAACGGATCCTTGGATGGCTCGAAGTTCTTGAAGCAGAATCATGACACGAAAACAAGTTCAAGTAAGATCATCACTTGAAATAAGATTGTTATAGTTATAGAAATTGAATCAAAGTTTGAATATGATTATTACCTTGTATTAGAATGATAACCTACTGTAAGAAACAAAGATTTCTTGAGGTTGGATGATCACCTTACAAGATTGGAAGTGAGCTAGCAAACTTGAAAGTATTCTTGATTTTATGTAACTAGAACTTGTAGAATTTATGTAGAACACTTAGAACTTGAAGATAGAACTTGAGAGAGATCAATTAGATGAAGAAAATTGAAGAATTAAAGTGTTTGTAGGTGTTTTTGGTCGTTGGTGTATGGATTAGATATAAAGGATATGTAATTTTGTTTTCATGTAAATAAGTCATGAATGATTACTCATATTTTTGTAATTTTATGAGATATTTCATGCTAGTTGCCAAATGATGGTTCCCACATGTGTTAGGTGACTCACATGGGCTGCTAAGAGCTGATCATTGGAGTGTATATACCAATAGTACATACATCTAAAAGCTGTGTATTGTACGAGTACGAATACGGGTGCATACGAGTAGAATTGTTGATGAAACTGAACGAGGATGTAATTGTAAGCATTTTTGTTAAGTAGAAGTATTTTGATAAGTGTATTGAAGTCTTCCAAAAGTGTATAAATACATATTAAAACACTACATGTATATACATTTTAACTGAGTCGTTAAGTCATCGTTAGTCGTTACATGTAAGTGTTGTTTTGAAACCTTTAGGTTAACGATCTTGTTAAATGTTGTTAACCCAATGTTTATAATATCAAATGAGATTTTAAATTATTATATTATCATGATATTATCATGTATGAATATCTCTTAATATGATATATATACATTAAATGTCTTTACAACGATAATCGTTACATATATGTCTCGTTTAAAAATCATTAAGTTAGTAGTCTTGTTTTTACATATGTAGTTCATTGTTAATATACTTAATGATATGTTTACTTATCATAGTATCATGTTAACTATATATATATCCATATATATGTCATCATATAGTTTTTACAAGTTTTAACGTTCGTGAATCACCGGTCAACTTGGGTGGTCAATTGTCTATATGAAACATATTTCAATTAATCAAGTCTTACCAAGTTTGATTGCTTAACATGTTGGAAACATTTAATCATGTAAATATCAATCTCAATTAATATATATAAACATGGAAAAGTTCGGGTCACTACAGTACCTTCCCGTTAAATAAATTTCGTCCCGAAATTTTAAGCTGTTGAAGGTGTTGACGAATCTTCTGGAAATAGATGCGGGTATTTCTTCTTCATCTGATCTTCACACTCCCAGGTGAACTCGGGTCCTCTACGAGCATTCCATCGAACCTTAACAATTGGTATCTTGTTTTGCTTAAGTCTTTTAACCTCACGATCCATTATTTCGACGGGTTCTTCGATGAATTGAAGTTTTTCGTTGATTTGGATTTCATCTAACGGAATAGTGAGATCTTCTTTTGCAAAACATTTCTTCAAATTTGAGACGTGGAAAGTGTTATGTACAGCCGCGAGTTGTTGAGGTAACTCAAGTCGGTAAGCTACTGGTCCGACACGATCAATAATCTTGAATGGTCCAATATACCTTGGATTTAATTTCCCTCGTTTACCAAATCGAACAACACCTTTCCAAGGTGCAACTTTAAGCATGACCATCTCTCCAATTTCAAATTCTATATCTTTTCTTTTAATGTCAGCGTAGCTCTTTTGTCGACTTTGGGCGGTTTTCAACCGTTGTTGAATTTGGATGATCTTCTCGGTAGTTTCTTGTATAATCTCCGGACCCGTAATCTGTCCATCCCCCACTTCACTCCAACAAATTGGAGACCTGCACTTTCTACCATAAAGTGCTTCAAACGGCGCCATCTCAATGCTTGAATGGTAGCTGTTGTTGTAGGAAAATTCTGCTAACGGTAGATGTCGATCCCAACTGTTTCCGAAATCAATAACACATGCTCGTAGAATGTCTTCAAGTGTTTGTATCGTCCTTTCACTCTGCCCATCAGTTTGTGGATGATAGGCAGTACTCATGTCTAGACGAGTTCCTAATACTTGCTGTAATGTCTGCCAGAATCTTGAAATAAATCTGCCATCCCTATCAGAGATAATAGAGATTGGTATTCCATGTCTGGAGACGACTTCCTTCAAATACAGTCGTTCTAACTTCTTCATCTTGTCATCTTCTCTTATTGGCAGGAAGTGTGCTGATTTGGTGAGACGATCAACTATTACCCAAATAGTATCAAAACCACTTGCAGTCCTTGGCAATTTAGTGATGAAATCCATGGTAATATTTTCCCATTTCCATTCCGGGATTTCGGGTTGTTGAAGTAGACCTGATGGTTTCTGATGCTCAGCTTTGACCTTAGAACACGTCAAACATTCTCCTACGTATTTAGCAACATCGGCTTTCATACCCGGCCACCAAAAATGTTTCTTGAGATCCTTGTACATCTTCCCCGTTCCAGGATGTATTGAGTATCTGGTTTTATGAGCTTCTCTAAGTACCATTTCTCTCATATCTCCAAATTTTGGTACCCAAATCCTTTCAGCCCTATACCGGGTTCCGTCTTCCTGAATATTAAGATGCTTCTCCGATCCTTTGGGTATTTCATCCTTTAAATTTCCCTCTTTTAAAACTCCTTGTTGCGCCTCCTTTATTTGAGTAGTAAGGTTATTATGAATCATTATATTCATAGCTTTTACTCGAATGGGTTCTCTGTCCTTCCTGCTCAAGGCATCGGCTACCACATTTGCCTTCCCCGGGTGGTAACGAATCTCAAAGTCGTAATCATTCAATAATTCAATCCACCTACGCTACCTCATATTCAGTTGTTTCTGATTAAATATGTGTTGAAGACTTTTGTGGTCGGTATATATAATACTTTTGACCCCATATAAGTAGTGCCTCCAAGTCTTTAATGCAAAAACAACCGCGCCTAATTCCAAATCATGCGTCGTATAATTTTGCTCGTGAATCTTCAATTGTCTAGACGCATAAGCAATCACCTTCGTCCGTTGCATTAATACACAACCGAGACCTTGCTTTGATGCGTCACAATAAATCACAAAATCATCATTCCCTTCAGGCAATGACAAAATAGGTGCCGTAGTTAGCTTTTTCTTCAATAATTGAAACGCCTTCTCTTGTTCATCCTTCCATTCAAATTTCTTCCCTTTATGCGTTAATGCAGTCAAAGGTTTTGCTATTTTGGAGAAATCTTGGATGAATCTTCTGTAGTAACCAGCCAATCCTAAAAATTGACGTATATGCTTCGGAGTTTTTGGGGTTTCCCACTTTTCAACGGTTTCGATCTTTGCCGGATCCACCTTAATACCTTCTTTGTTCACTATGTGACCGAGGAATTGAACTTCTTTCAACCAAAATGCACACTTTGAAAACTTAGCGTACAATTCTTCCTTCCTCAATACTTCTAACACCTTTCTCAAATGTTCACCGTGTTCTTGGTCATTCTTTGAGTAAATAAGTATGTCATCAATGAAAACAATGACAAACTTGTCAAGGTATGGTCCGCACACTCGGTTCATAAGGTCCATGAACACAGCTGGTGAATTAGTTAAACCAAACGGCATGACCATAAACTCGTAATGACCGTAACGTGTTCTGAAAGCAGTCTTTAGAATATCATCTTCTTTCACCCGCATTTGATGATACCCAGAACGTAAGTCAATCTTTGAATAAACAGACGAGCCTTGTAGTTGATCAAATAAGTCGTCGATTCTCGGTAGTGGGTAGCGGTTCTTGATGGTAAGTTTGTTCAACTCTCGGTAGTCGATACACAACCTGAATGTACCATCTTTCTTCTTGACAAACAAAACAGGAGCTCCCCACGGTGATGTGCTTGGTCGAATGAAACCACGCTCTAAAAGTTCTTGTAATTGGCTTTGCAGTTCTTTCATCTCGCTGGGTGCGAGTCTGTAAGGAGCACGAGCTATTGGTGCAGCTCCTGGTACAAGATCTATTTGAAATTCAACGGATCGATGTGGGGGTAATCCCGGTAATTCTTTTGGAAATACATCGGGAAATTCTTTTGCAATGGGAACATCATTGATGCTCTTTTCTTCAGTTTGTACTTTCTCGACGTGTGCTAGAACAGCATAGCAACCTTTTCTTATTAGTTTTTGTGCCTTCAAATTACTAATAAGATCTAACTTCGTGTTGCCCTTTTCTCCGTACACCATTAAGGGTTTTCCTTTTTCTCGTATAATGCGAATTGCATTTTTGTAACAAACGATCTCTGCTTTCACTTCTTTCAACCAGTCCATACCGATTATCACATCAAAACTCCCTAACTCTACTGGTATCAAATCAATCTTAAATGTTTCGCTAACCAGTTTAATTTCTCGATTCCGACATATATTATCTGCTGAAATTAATTTACCATTTGCTAATTCGAGTAAAAATTTACTATCCAAAGGCGTCAATGGACAACTTAATTTAGCACAAAAATCTCTACTCATATAGCTTCTATCCGCACCCGAATCAAATAAAACGTAAGCAGATTTATTGTCAATAAGAAACGTACCCGTAACAAGCTCCGGGTCTTCCTGTGCCTCTGCCGCATTAATATTGAAAACTCTTCCGCGGCCTTGTCCATTCGTGTTCTCCTGGTTCGGGCAATTTCTAATAATGTGGCCCGGTTTTCCACATTTATAACAAACTACATTGGCATAACTTGCTCCGACACTACTTGCTCCGCCATTACTCGTTCCGACACCATTTGTTCCTTTCGTTCTATTAACCCCTGGTCCGTAGACCTCACACTTCGCCGCGCTATGACCATTTCTTTTACACTTGTTGCAAAATTTGGTGCAGAACCCCGAGTGATACTTTTCACACCTTTGGCATAGCTGCTTCTGATTGTTGTTGTTGTTGTGGTTATTATTGTTGTTGGGATGATTGTTGTAGTTACTGTTGCTGTTGTTGTTGTTGTTGTTGTTGTTGTTGGGCCATTTGTTGTAGTTGCGATTGATGTTGCGATTGTTGGGATAATTGTTGCGATTATTGTTGTAATTGCTGTTGTTGTTGTATTGGTGATTCTTATCACCGTTTTCCTCCCACTTTCTTTTGACTTGCTTCACATTGGCCTCTTCAGCAGTCTGTTCTTTAATTCTTTCTTCAATCTGGTTCACTAGTTTGTGAGCCATTCTACATGCCTGTTGTATGGAGGCGGGCTCGTGTGAACTTATATCTTCTTGGATTCTTTCCGGTAATCCTTTCACAAACGCGTCGATCTTCTCTTCCTCATCTTCGAATGCTCCCGGACACAATAGGCACAATTCTGTGAATCGTCTTTCGTACGTGGTAATATCAAATCCTTGGGTTCGTAACCCTATAAGTTCTGTCTTGAGCTTATTGACCTCGGTTCTGGGACGGTACTTCTCGTTCATCAAGTGCTTGAATGCTGACCACGGTAGTGCGTACGCATCATCTTGTCCCACTTGCTCTAGATAGGTATTCCACCATGTTAACGCAGAACCTGTGAAGGTATGCGTAGCGTACTTCACTTTGTCCTCTTCAGTACACTTACTTATGGCAAACACCGATTCGACCTTCTCGGTCCACCGTTTCAATCCGATCGGTCCTTCGGTTCCATCAAATTCCAAAGGTTTGCAGGCAGTGAATTCTTTGTAGGTGCATCCTACACGATTTCCTGTACTGCCAGATCCAAGGTTATTGTTGGTATGTAGCGCAGTCTGTACTGCGGCTATGTTTGAAGCTAGAAAAGTACAGAATTCCTCTTCATTCATATTCACGGTGTGTCGAGTAGTCGGTGCCATTTCCATCAAAATAGTCAAATGGAATAAGTTAATCATACAGAATATTAAGAGTAGTTAATAGTATTTCGTAGCATAATATGAACTCATTTATAAAAGCTTTTTCTTCATATTAGCGTTTTATAAGTTTAAATTCGGGTAGTACCTACCTGTTAAGTTCATACTTAGTAGCTAATATACAATTCAACTACTACAATTCTATATGAAAAACTGATTGTAATAATATTTCGCGTTCAAACTTTTATACAATATTTTACAAACTTACAATACCGCTTATATTACATAAAGCATGAAATATAGCACACAATAACTTTGATACAAGATATTTGTGAAGATAATTCTAGCTAGTACACAAGTCGTTCAGCAAAGGCAATAAAGACACGTAATTCATACGTCCAGAAACAAGTCATGCATTCTGGTTTTACTAGGACTACTTCCCATCCTTGGTCTTGTGGAACATAACCGTTATGGCCGTTGATAAGACAGCGTGTTGTAACGTCATCAAAGGGACGAGGGTTACGTAATGACCAACAGTCTCGTAATAACCTAAAAACCTCATTTCTTACCCCAATTACCGACTCCGTCACTTGTGGGAACGTTTTGTTTAATAGTTGTAGCCCGATGTTCTTGTTCTCACTTTGGTGAGAAGCGAACATTACTAACCCGTAAGCATAACATGCTTCTTTATGTTGCATGTTAGCCGCTTTTTCTAAATCACGAAGTCCTATATTCGGATATACTGAGTCAAAATAATTTCTTAACCCGTTGCGTAAAATAGCATTTGGGTTCCCCGCAATATATGCGTCAAAGTAAACACATCGTAACTTATGGATTTCCCAATGTGATATTCCCCATCTTCCGAACGAAAGCCTTTTATAAACCAAGGCATTCTTGGAACGTTCTTCGAATGTCTTACAAACTGATCTCGTCTTAAATAGTTGTGCCGAGGAATTCTGACCGACTCTAGACAAGATTTCATCAATCATGTCTCCGGGTAGGTCTCTTAAAATATTGGGTTGTCTATCCATTTTGTGTTTTTATACTGTAAAATAGACAAGAGTTAGATTCATAAAAAAAATACTTATTAATACAAGCAATTTTTACATATATCATAAAGCATAAGCACACTATATTACATATATTACACCACACGAATATAACTATCTTATTCCAACTCGCTCGTTTCTTCTTGTTCGGTTTTGGTTCGTTTTGCCAAGTTTCTAGGGATATATGATGTTCCCCTAATACGAGCCGTCGTTATCCACATTGGTTTAGAAAAACCTGGTGGTTTAGAGGTTCCCGGGTCATTGTTACAACTTAAGGACTTCGGGGGTTGACGATACATATAAAGTTCATCGGGGTTGGAATTAGATTTCTTTATTTTTATGCCCTTTCCCTTATTATTTTCTTTTGCCTTTTTAAATTCAGTTGGGGTAATTTCTATAACATCATCGGAATTCTCGTCGGAATCCAATTCATCGGAGAATTGGTAATCCTCCCAATATTTTGCTTCCTTGGCGGAAACACCATTGACCATAATTAACCTTGGTCGGTTGGTTGAGGATTCTCTTTTACTTAACGGTTTTATTATTTCCCCCACCGGTTCTATTTCTTTTTCCGGTTCCGATTCTTCTTCCGGTTCCGATTCTTCTTCCGGTTCCGACTCTTCTTCCGGTTCCTCTTCGGGAACTTGTGAATCAGTCCACGAATCATTCCAATTTATATTTGACTCTTCATTATTATTAGGTGAGTCAATGGGACTTGTTCTAGAGGTAGACATCTATCACATAATATCAAACACGATAAGAGATTAATATATCACATAATATTCATATGTTAAAAATATATAGTTTCCAACAAAAATGTTAAGCAATCATTTTTAAAGAAAACACGGTCGAAGTCCAGACTCACTAATGCATCCTAACAAACTCGATAAGACACACTAATGCAAATTTTCTGGTTCTCTAAGACCAACGCTCTGATACCAACTGAAATGTCCCGTTCTTATTGATTAAAAACGTTCCATATTAATTGATTTCGTTGCGAGGTTTTGACCTCTATATGAGACGTTTTTCAAAGACTGCATTCATTTTAAAACAAACCATAACCTTTATTTCATAAATAAAGGTTTAAAAAGCTTTATGTAGATTATCAAATAATGATAATCTAAAATATCCTGTTTACACACGACCATTACATAATGGTTTACAATACAAATATGTTACATCAAAATCAGTTTCTTGAATGCAGTTTTTACACAATATCATACAAACATGGACTCCAAATCTTGTCCTTATTTTAGTATGCAACAGCGGAAGCTCTTAATATTCACCTGAGAATAAACATGCTTTAAACGTCAACAAAAATGTTGGTGAGTTATAGGTTTAACCTATATATATCAAATCGTAACGATAGACCACAAGATTTCATATTTCAATACACATCCCATACATAGAGATAAAAATCATTCATATGATGAACACCTGGTAACCGACATTAACAAGATGCATATATAAGAATATCCCCATCATTCCGGGACACCCTTCGGATATGATATAAATTTCGAAGTACTAAAGCATCCGGTACTTTGGATGGGGTTTGTTAGGCCCAATAGATCTATCTTTAGGATTCGCGTCAATTAGGGTGTCTGTTCCCTAATTCTTAGATTACCAGACTTAATAAAAAGGGGCATATTCGATTTCGATAATTCAACCATAGAATGTAGTTTCACGTACTTGTGTCTATTTTGTAAATCATTTATAAAACCTGCATGTATTCTCATCCCAAAAATATTAGATTTTAAAAGTGGGACTATAATCACTTTCACAGATTTTTACTTCGTCGGGAAGTAAGACTTGGCCACTGGTTGATTCACGAACCTATAACAATATATACATATATATCAAAATATGTTTAAAATATATTTACCACACTTTTAATATATTTTGATGTTTTAAGTTTATTAAGTCAGCTGTCCTCGTTAGTAACCTACAACTAGTTGTCCACAGTTAGATGTACAGAAATAAATCGATAAATATTATCTTGAATCAATCCACGACCCAGTGTATACGTATCTCAGTATTGATCACAACTCAAACTATATATATTTTGGAATCAACCTCAACCCTGTATAGCTAACTCCAACATTCACATATAGAGTGTCTATAGTTGTTCCGAAATATATATAGATGTGTCGACATGATAGGTCGAAACATTGTATACGTGTCTATGGTATCTCAAGATTACATAATATACAATACAAGTTGATTAAGTTATGGTTGGAATAGATTTGTTACCAATTTTCACGTAGCTAAAATGAGAAAAATTATCCAATCTTGTTTTACCCATAACTTCTTCATTTTAAATCCGTTTTGAGTGAATCAAATTGCTATGGTTTCATATTGAACTCTATTTTATGAATCTAAATAGAAAAAGTATAGGTTTATAGTCGGAAAAATAAGTTACAAGTCATTTTTGTAAAGGTAGTCATTTCAGTCGAAAGAACGACGTCTAGATGACCATTTTAGAAAACATACTTCCACTTTGAGTTTAACCATAATTTTTGGATATAGTTTCATGTTCATAATAAAAATCATTTTCTCAGAATAACAACTTTTAAATCAAAGTTTATCATAGTTTTTAATTAACTAACCCAAAACAGCCCGCGGTGTTACTACAACGGCGTAAATCCGGTTTTACGGTGTTTTTCGTGTTTCCAGGTTTTAAATCATTAAGTTAGCATATCATATAGATATAGAACATGTGTTTAGTTGATTTTAAAAGTCAAGTTAGAAGGATTAACTTTTGTTTGCGAACAAGTTTAGAATTAACTAAACTATGTTCTAGTGATTACAAGTTTAAACCTTAGAATAAGATAGCTTTATATGTATGAATCGAATGATGTTATGAACATCATTAATACCTTAAGTTCCTTGGATAAACCTACTGGAAAAGGGAAAAATAGATCTAGCTTCAACGGATCCTTGGATGGCTCGAAGTTCTTGAAGCAGAATCATGACACGAAAACAAGTTCAAGTAAGATCATCACTTGAAATAAGATTGTTATAGTTATAGAAATTGAATCAAAGTTTGAATATATTATTACCTTGTATTAGAATGATAACCTACTGTAAGAAACAAAGATTTCTTGAGGTTGGATGATCACCTTACAAGATTGGAAGTGAGCTAGCAAACTTGAAAGTATTCTTGATTTTGTGTAACTAGAACTTGTAGAATTTATGTAGAACACTTAGAACTTGAAGATAGAACTTGAGAGAGATCAATTAGATGAAGAAAATTGAAGAATGAAAGTGTTTGTAGGTGTTTTTGGTCGTTGGTGTATGGATTAGATATAAAGGATATGTAATTTTGTTTTCATGTAAATAAGTCATGAATGATTACTCATATTTTTGTAATTTTATGAGATATTTCATGCTAGTTGCCAAATGATGGTTCCCACATGTGTTAGGTGACTCACATGGGCTGCTAAGAGCTGATCATTGGAGTGTATATACCAATAGTATATACATCTAAAAGTTGTGTATTGTACGAGTACGAATACGGGTGCATACGAGTAGAATTGTTGATGAAACTGAACGAGGATGTAATTGTAAGCATTTTTGTTAAGTAGAAGTATTTTGATAAGTGTATTGAAGTCTTCCAAAAGTGTATAAATACATATTAAAACACTACATGTATATACATTTTAACTGAGTCGTTAAGTCATCGTTAGTCGTTACATGTAAGTGTTGTTTTGAAACCTTTAGGTTAACGATCTTGTTAAATGTTGTTAACCCAATGTTTATAATATCAAATGAGATTTTAAATTATTATATTATCATGTATGAATATCTCTTAATATGATATATATACATTAAATGTCTTTACAACGATAATCGTTACATATATGTCTCGTTTAAAAATCATTAAGTTAGTAGTCTTGTTTTTACATATGTAGTTCATTGTTAATATACTTAATGATATGTTTACTTATCATAGTATCATGTTAACTATATATATCCATATATATGTCATCATATAGTTTTTACAAGTTTTAACGTTCGTGAATCACCGGTCAACTTGGATGGTCAATTGTCTATATGAAACATATTTCAATTAATCAAGTCTTAACAAGTTTGATTGCTTAACATGTTGGAAACATTTAATCATGTAAATATCAATCTCAATTAATATATATAAACATGGAAAAGTTCGGGTCACTACATATAAAAGGTTCCCTAGTAACAATGGTGAAAGGACAACGTATATATTGAGGTTATACTAAGACTGTTTTGACTGAAAAGTCGAAGTTGACTTGCTGGAGCTGTGACAAAATTGGCTACTTTGAAGAGGGATTGCATGATTATTTTTGCTAATAAATGCCAAAGGGTCTGACACGGATATGTATTAAACTATGACTTTGGTTTCGAGAGTTTTTCAGGTGCAAGACTGTGGGTAACATGTGGTTGGATCATCATCTTGATTGTTCATTATTTGAAGTGTCATCAGGAATTTCGAAGGGTTTGAACGCAAATTGTAATTGTCAATACACATATGCTGTTATAGAATTTTGAATGATAAGAATATTTTTCTGAATGTTATGAATAGAAGTGATGTTCTAATACAGTTTTGAAGTCAAAGTATAGTTTCGAAAGCTGTAGGGATCTAAGAGTGATGATATCGGTTATATCTCGAATTGAATTTTGAGATTTCAAAATTAGAATATGTATTCGAATTTGGATGAAAAATGGTTGTTCTGTTTTCTATGAAAGAATGTATATCGTTGTGAAAGTAGTGAGTATAGTTGATGATTTGGTGAATCAGAATCGAAGAATGTACAGTGTAACATGTTAATTGTGAATTTATATATCTCTAGGGTATTACCTACCCGTTAAAAAAAATTTCACAAGTAATGTTTTGTACTAGAGAATTTTTATTACAGTCTTTATGAAAATATATATTTATATTTTCTTCGGGTGTAATACAGATTTAATGACTTAATATTTAATTAAAATCATTTGATTTTTGGCTGGAACTAGAAATGAATAATCTTTAACATTAGAGATTACATAATCTTCACAGAGTATTTCACTACTGTGATCAATCATTATTTATTCTTATGGATATTTCCTTAGTGAATCATGTTAATGCTCATAGAACTCTTGCTAACTTCGCAAGGTACGAATGATGTTTTCTAGAAAGTTTCGAGTACATCGAAGATGAAAGTGTAAAATCAACATATATTGAGTAATACACTTGGTTTATTATGAAATGGAATTCATTGAGTTGAAACAGAGATTGTAGTTAATGATGGTTAAGCTGTTAACGAAGAATGTACATCATAGCATATTAGTAATATGAATTAACCGAGTAGTATTTACTCTTATTTAATTCATACATAATAGCTTTGTACGAAAAGATTTATGATAATTTCAAAATTTATATATATAAGATATACATATAAATTCTTCAGAGGAATTGAGTTAATACTTCATAACTCGTTGATACAATATATTCGTTGTTGATTCGTACTGATGTCCACGATGATTCTTGAACTGACGGAGTTTGTGATGTCGTAGGTGCTGCTGATGCTGACGACGCTGACGGTGCTGGTGATGCTGAAGGTACTGTTGATGCTGCTGGTAAAACAAGTCTAGCTTGTAAATCGTGCACCATTTCGGTCAGGATTTCATTTCATTATTTCTTTTCGCTCACTTATCTGGTTTACAATTAGAACTAGAATAAATATTCGCTAAAACTTTTAGAAATTACATATTCTCTGCAGAATATTTCTTTGATGAAGTTATGAATCAATACTTCATCGTTTGTTGTTGTTGGTATTCCTTGGTATCTATGGTGCGTATGTCGTTGATGTTTGTGGGACAGTTTGTGATGTTGAAGTATGGGATGTGGATGTTGTTGGTGGTGGTACTGTTGCTGCCGATGCTGCTGCTGGTGCTTGTAACCTTTGCACCATATTCTCCAAAGCTACTACCCGAGCGCGAAGCTCGTTGCCTTCTTCTATTACGCCAGAATGATTGTCGGTTCGGACGAGCGGATGAATAAGATCTAGAATTTGAGATGGTATATAGTCATGACGAGATACCTTGGAAATGAGAGAGAAAATAGTATTACGAACAGGTTCACCGGTAAGTGCTTCAGGTTCTTCGCCAAGAGGGGATTGTGGTGGATGGAAGGGGTCGCCTTCTTCTTATCTCCAATGATTAAGTAGACTACAAAGCCATCCCCAATTCATCCAGAATAGGAGATGGTTGATTGGTTGATCCATTCCGGTTACACTGTCTTCGGAGTTCAGTTTAATATCCATAACGGAATAGCTGTCGGAGTTTAAGGAATTTGAACTAAATACGGGAACCATCTTATATGGTTAGATAAAGAGTTTTCGATATGAAATGATTCTCGGATATCAGATGATATTATAATTACATAGAATACCTATACATAGTACAGAAGATCCCGTAGATTACGGAGGGAATTAAGGAAACGTGTCAGACAAGGTTTAATGTGATGGGATATGAATTTGTCTGTACACTATCTATGCAATAATTGCAATAAGACGCGTCGAGACTGAAAATGATAGGTAGATATTTTTTGACAAAGAATGGTAAGCAAAACTTTTGACATGCAGACCAGGTGTAAGTCCGAACTTATTAATGTATCCTAACAACTACTAGGTCGAAGTCCAGACTCATTAATGCATCCTAACAACTACCAGTTGGACACACTAATGCAAGACCTGGTTCACTAAGACCACCGCTCTGATACCACCTGTAGAGACCCGTCCTAATCCATAAGGATGAATACAATAACATATGGTTACATTGCGAGGTATTTGACCTATATATGATACATTTTACAAATATTGCATTCGTTTTTAAAGACAAACTTTCATTACATCGAAAGTTGACAGGCATGCATACCATTTCATAATATCCAACCTATAAATGACCTAATCTGTCATTTACTTAATAATAATCTCTATTGAACTCAACAACTTGAATGAACGTCTTTTGAAAAATGTCATGAATGACTCCAAGTAATATCTTTAAAATGAGCAAATGCACAGCGGAAGGTTTCTTTCAAACCTGAGAATAAACATGCTTTAAAGTGTCAACCAAAAGGTTAGTGAGTTCATTAGTTTATCATAAACAATCATTTCCATTATTTTAATAGACCACAAGATTTTCATTTCCATTTCTCATAAATACATCTCATATCAGGCATTTCGCACACTGCATAGAGATAAAAATTATTCATATGGATTGAACACCTGGTAACCGACATTAACAAGATGCATATAGAATATCCCTATCATTCCGGGACTCCCTTCGGACATGATAATTAAGAAAGTACTAAAGCATCCAGTACTTTGGATGGGGCTTGTTGGGCTCAATATATTTATCTTTAGGATTCGCGTCAATTAGGGGCCAGTTCCGTAATTCTTAGGCTACCAACTTAAAAGGGGCATATTCGATTTCGATCATTCAACAATAGAATGTAGTTTCGCGTACTTGTATCTATTTTGTATAACATTTATAAAAGCAGCGCATGTATTCTCAGACCATAAAAATATATATTGCAAAAACATTTAAAAAGGGAGCAAATGAAACTCACTATACGATATTTTATAGTAAAAATATTCATACGACGATACTGAACAATGCAGGGTTGGCCTTGGATTCACGAATCTATATCATTTATATATATTAATACATATAATTGTAATCGAACTAATTTATATATTATTAGTGATATACTTGTTATTTTAATAAATTATGTGTTTCATTAATAACTTAATTAAATGTATTTATTTTATATACTTTAAATAAATAAAAATGTTAATATAGTTTAGTTAAGTATATTTCTATATGACTAATTTTTATTGTAGTAACGATAATAATATTAGTAGTAATATTGATAATAATAATAATAATAATAATAATAATAATATAGTTTTTATAAAAATAATAATGATACTAGTAATAATAAAAATGATAATAATAATAATAATAATAATAATGTAAAAATAATAATATTAATGTTAAAAATAATAATAATGGGGGTAATAAAATGATAATGATAGAAATAATGGTAATTCTAATAATAATAATAATAATGATACTTAATAACAATAATAATAGTTTTAATAACAATAATATTATTAATTTTCAAAAATAGTAATAAGTATTTGTCATAAACTTAATCATAAATTTTATTTTTAAACCTAACCTTATCATTTTAATAATAATAATAATAGTAGTAGTAGTAATAATAATAATAATAATAATAATAATAATAATAATAATAATAATAATAATAATAATAATAATAATAATAATAATAATAATAATAATAATAATAATAATAATAATAATAATAATAATAATAATAATAATAATGAGTAATAAGTAAACTACCTCAAAGAAGTAGTCCTTAAAAAATGCCCAAGTTCGGGTTTGAACCCGCGACCTCCCGCTAACCCGATAACATCCTTATTCATTACTCCGTATCAAATTTTCTATTATTATTATTATTATTAAGATTTTAATATCTTTAACTTAGTTTTCTGTTTTGAATCATCATCAATCATTTTAACATCCTTATATCATAACCGTTACTCCATCATGATCATCTACCCATTCTATCATCACTTTTATCATCATCCTACCCATTCACCATTCTTCATAATAAACCCATTATCATTATCATTCCATGATCTCATCATCATTATCTATATCGTATCATTATCTCATCTATATCGTATGATTACCACATCATCATCATACTTAAACTATCATCTATTATCATCATAATATCATCAACATCATATGATATTTCCATGATCATAACCGACACCATACATCATGTATATCACTATGATCATTTTTGTTTGTCATAAATATCATCATTCTACTCTCTATTCTGTTTTAACAACGTCACCTTCATCATCATCATTCGGCCATAATTATGAAACATAAACCAAATTTCGGCTCAGCATCACAAATCAACACAGCCCAACAATGCAATAAACATGGCCCAACTAAAAAACATAAGTTGGCTCACGGCTTAACTCGCAAATAAAAGAATTACAGACCAACTGAACTTAGTGGCCTGCGGCCCAACTATATTAAATGTTTGGATACGTGATAGCCCAACAATCTCAAACATATGGCCCAAAATATAATCTGTCCAAAGGCAAAACAAAATGGAATTTCGTTGGTTTTTGTTTTAATTGAATTATCATCGTTATATCATACCTATTTATATCATCATTATTCATAAATCATGATCATCATCGTCATGATCATTCACGGCATTATGCATCTAATATCCTCATCGAATATTCACATCAATACATAATCCCTATTATCATCATTACCCAGTCATTTTAATCATCAACTTCGTTCATCACATCATCACCTATGATCATCTATCATCACACTAACTCGTCATCATGAATTCATCACCATCATCATCTTTGAGTTATGATCATTCAAGTCATCACCATGACCTCTTACGATTATCATTATCATTTTATCGAACCGTTACTATATCAACAATATCAACATCGAATAATTTAGATACCAGGCGGATCCGGTGATTGAAATAATAAGCCCAAATCATATTGTCCAATCCATTAACAAATAAGCCCACTAGTCTAAAAAAAAAATTCATCTCGTATTCAAATTGAGATGGATGGATACTTTATGTAACAATCATAAAGAAATATATGTATATGCCATGTTATATTAATTTACCCATAATGGTCGGCCACTAACATGTTCCATATGCATCCATTTGATGATTTTGTAAAGCTATGAGTAATAATATTTAATACATCATTATTTTATCTCGTTGAATAGAAACACAAGAAAAATAAAGGACGCAGTTGCTGTAACATCCCGCCTCTTTTCGTTTACATTCCGTTTAACTATTTTATAGTCCGTTAAATATTTATAACATCTCCCTTTGATACGCGTTTTAAATTATCTCGTTTAGGTAATTCACGCACCCGCAACCGAACTCGAGGGACTAGTTTTGTCAATTGATCAAAGGTGTGACTAGATGGACTAGTCAACACCCCCTCCTCCATTCATTATCCCTTCCTTTTTCATTTTTCTTTAATACTTTCACATTTTCTCTCAAAACACAAAACAAAGATTCATCATCTATTCAATATCTAGCAAGCATCAATTCAAACAAATCACATATTTGGAATCCTTGCAACTTTCTCTTCAATTCCATACCGATTTCATCAAGTTTGGGTAACTTTCTAAAAACTCTAAATTTTGTATTCTTGATGTTTTTGACTTATAAAAGTGTTAATTAGTGTCTATGGCTCAAGTCTAACATGAATATGTGATTTATATGCTCGATCTCGTTATTTTAAGTAACTAGCATGAACTTGAAAGTTTGGTGTGTTTGATCTTGAGTTTTGGTTGTTTAAATGTTGGTAGATGTTATATATGCATGTATTAATTGTGTTACTAGCATCACTAGCTTCAATTTGATGTGTAGGTTGACTTTAAAAGACTCCATAAACTTAATTTCAAAAATTGTGATTTTGGGTTAGGGTTTGATAGGAGTAAAATGGATTTTTGATGCACCAAATGATATGCAATGTTGTTTGTAAGTGTTTAGTTGTAGTGTATGCGTAATTACCTACGAAACGGCGTATTATATGTGTGCATTTATTTTTCAAATCATCAAAGTGCATTTATGGATTTGAAAGCATTTATGGTGAACATTTAATGAACTTTCAACTTGGAAATTCGATTTTTGCAAATGATGCTTTTGATTAATGAAATGTGTTTAGTTGTGTTCCTCGTCAAATTACCTTTCCAATGATATAAGATACGTGCTCTAAGTGTTTACGGTTTGTGAATTGTGCTAAATTGAAGATTGGATTTAGACTTGAACAATTGAAACTGACCAGGCACCAGACCACGTTACGTGTCGCGGCGCGGCCCTCTTTGGTCGCGGCGCGGCATTTGCCGTGTTTGGCTTCTGACCTACATTGTCAAATTTCAAAAAATGTTTGCTATGCTACGCACCTCCGATTCACATGTAACTTGTTCTAACATGCTTATATATGATTAAAAACCTCAGAAAAATAGTTCGGGACCCGACCCGAACGTGTTGACTTTTTCGTTGACTTTGACTTGACCAAAGTTGACTTTTTTCCAAACTTAACCAAATACTTATGCAACCATTCTAACATGTTTTTATACTTGTACCTTGCATGAAACTTGACAATTTGATTCACATGCTATAATAATCGAGTCGAAACGAGCCATAGGACTAATTGAACACTTTAACCAATCGTGTTTACCGTTATTGATACGACCTACTTGTTTAGGTCAAGACTAGCATTCGTCCTTGCACACGTTTACTTGTGAAGTACTTTTATACGCTTGCACTCAAGGTGAGATCATAGTCCCACTTTTACACTTTTGAACTTACATTTGGGATGAGAAAACATAAACGTTTCTTTTTACTAAGTGAACACAAGTACAGGAAAACAAACATTCTACATACGAGTTTGAACAAAAATACTCAATTCGATTATCATTAGTTACACTTGCCGGGTGTAAGCGAGAACTTATGTTATATGGCCATATGGGTTTGACAAACCCTCATTCGGACGGTTCGCTACCGTTATTCGGATGAAATATATTTTCGAGAAACAGTGTATGTTCTAACACTATTGTGATGAGGTTCTATGGATGGAAAGTTAAGCCTTGATAATTGGGTGCTCGTGATAACAATTTTAGAATGGTTTACTATTATTTCAATGATATAAATCTTGTGGTTCATTTGTACTTACTTACTTAAACTGATGATTTCACCAATATTTTCGTTGACAGATTTCTATGTTTTTCTTAGGTCCTTGAACGATTTGTGATACATGCTTCCGCTCATTACTTTTGATACTTGCTTGGATGTCGAGTATACATGCATACGTGGAGCGTCTTTTAACTTATTCTTAAATTGTGTCGCATATGTTTCAATCGTACTTTAAACTTCGTAATGTAACTAGTTGTTGAACTACTTTGTAAACCTTGAAATATCCTTACTTTTGAAATGAATGCGACATACTTTTGATCAAACGTTGTTTTAAAGACTTATGACCACGTAACGGGACCTAAGTAGACGGCGCAGTCAATGACGATTTTGTCGGGTCGCTACAGATGGTATCAGAGCGTTGGTTGTAGAGATTTAGAGTTCATTGGTGTCAACCCCGAGTCATAGGGAACATTAGTGAATCTAGACTACAACCGACATATAGACTTGAAGTAGGAATTACTTGACTACTTGTGGATTTATACTCGAACTCTTTTATTCATACCTAACTCTTATTCTATCTTAATCTCACGTTGTTTAATTTGATTGACACGCCACCTTGACTTAGTGAAATAATGTCGAATGCACATATGAATTAGGGTAATATAATTTCCGGGATTATATTACGGTGACTCATATGAACGTTCTGACATTATGACATAAAGAATTTAAGGCAAGTCAAGGAAAATTTTCTCTTTATCCTCATTCCATATCACGGTTAGTATTAAGAATACTAATCAACGATATTATTGTGTTTTGAATGAACAATGCCTCCTCGTCGTGTGCCACACCATGAGACTCCCGAACAAGCCCTTCAGCGGATGATAGCCACCACTGTGGATGCGGCCATGGCCGGTCACTCCTCCAACAACAATAACAACAACCACAACAACAAGAATCAAGGGGCCGGTAACTCAAGCGAAGGGTGCTCCTACAAAGCCTTCATGGGGTGCAAACCTCATACTTTTGATGGGACCGGGGGACCGGTTACTCTCACTCGATGGTTCGAACAAACGGAGGCCATTTTTAGCATAAGCGGTTGTCGAGACCAAGATAAGGTCAAATACTCCACTCACACTTTCGCCAGTGTCGGCCTCACATGGTGGAACACCTATGTACAATCGGTGGGTACCGATGAAGCCCACGCCCTCTCTTGGGCCGATTTAAGGGAAAAGATGATCATCGAATATTTCCCTCGTGAAGAAACCCGAAAGCTCGAACAAGAGCTAAGAACTTTAAAAGCAGTCGGAAACGATCTCAAGGCTTATAATCAACGATTTTCCGAATTAGCCTTGATATGCCCAAACCTTGTGAACCCCGAGTCTTTAAGGGTTGAACTTTACATGGATGGTCTTCCAAAGAGCATCAAACATGGGGTAATGTCATCCAAACCCACTAATCATCAAGAAGCTTTGAACATGGCTCGTAAATTGATAGAAACGGTGGACGAAATCGTAGTACCGGCACCTAAAGCTGAGGATAAGTCGGGTAGCAATAAAAGAAAATGGGAAGCCCCCCAATCAAGCAACAACAACTTTGCCAAGAAGACTTTCACCTCCGACGGCAAGAAGGGTTATGCCAGAAACCTACCTCTTTGCAACAAATGCAACAAGCATCACTTTGGTCAATGTGGCAAGCTAATTTGCCATCGGTGCCAAGAAATTGGTCATAAGGCCAATGAATGTAAAAGTGCCGCCCCCTTCGCTCGAAAGGGGCCCAATGCACCAAAGACGGTCATTTGTTACGAATGTGGACAAACGGGTCATTATAGAAATGCATGCCCAAAGAAGAAAGATAAACCCAATACGCGCGGCCGAGCTTTCAACATTAACACCGAGGAAGTCCGAGATGACAATGAACTAGTCACGGGTACGTTTCTTCTCAACAATTCTTATGTTTCTTGTTTATTCGATTCGGGTGCCGATAAGAGTTTTGTATCCAAGACTTTGACTCATTCTTTTAGCACTCCACCACTTCCACTAGATACCACTTATACCATTGAAGTGACCAGCGGGAAACTATTGAGTGTCGACAAATATTATCGGGGGTGTACGTTAAACTTATTGGGTAAGGAATTTGAAATTGACTTGATACCTATGGAACTAGGGAGCTTCGATGTAATAATTGGTATGAATTGGTTAGCAAAAATGAAATCTCACATTCTTTGCGATCTTAATGCAATCCGGATTCCTATCGAGAACGGTGAACCCTTGATTGTCTATGGCGATAAGATTTGCACAGGACTCAACCTCGTCTCGTGCCTTAAATTTAGAAAACTACTCCGTAAGTTTTGTTTTGCGATCCTTACCCACGTTAAGAAAGTCGAGTCCGATGAGAAGCATATCGATGATGTGCCAATTGTTAGTGACTTTTTCGATATATTTCCCGACGAATTGCACGGGTCTTCCACCTCATCGACCGGTTGAATTCCAAATCGACCTTATTCCGGGAGCCGCACCCATAGCACGTGCAACGTATAGACTTGCTCCATCTGAAATGCAAGAATTACAAAGTCAAATTCAAGAACTACTTGACCGTGGTTTTATCTAACCTAGCCATTCACCATGGGGCGCTCCGATTTTATTCGTTAAAAAGAAAGATGGATCTTTACGAATGTGTATCGACTATCGTGAACTAAACAAATTGACGGTTAAGAACCGATATCCTCTTCCATGCATCGATGACCTCTTTGATCAATTACAAGGATCTCGTGTATATTCGAAAATCGATCTCCGCTCGGGTTATCATCAATTAAGGGTTAAGGGGGACGATGTCTCCAAAACCGCTTTCCGGACTCGTTATGGTAGTTATGAATTTCTTGTAATGCCATTTAGTCTCTTATGAACCACGTGTGCAAACCGTATCTCGATAAATTCGTTATTGTGTTCATCGATGACATCTTGGTCTATTCTAAAAGCGAAGAAGAATACGAACAACACCTTCGACTCGTGCTCGAACTCTTGAGACAAGAACGACTCTATGCCAAATTCTCCAAGTATGAATTTTGATTGAAGGAAGTTCAATTTCTTGGTCATGTTGTAAGTGATCAAGGTATTAAGGTCGATCCATCAAAAATCGAAGCCATTAGCAAATGGGAAACTCCTATTACTCCTACTCACATTCGTCAAATCTTGGGTCTCGCTGGGTACTATCGTAGATTCATCGAAAACTTCTCTTTGGTTGCACGTCCTCTAACCGCGTTAACTCACAAGGGAAAGAAATTCATTTGGGCGACCGAGCAAGAATCCGCGTTTCAAGTCTTGAAGACAAAGCTAACCACCGCTCTTATCTTGTCACTTCCCGAAGGCAATAATGATTTTGTTGTATATTGCGATGCCTCGAAACATAGTTTTGGTTGCGTATTGATGCAACGAAAGAAATTCATTGCTTATGCCTCTCGACAACTCAAAATTCAAGAACGAGACCACACGACACATGATCTCGAACTCGGAGCCGTTGTCTTTGCACTTAAAATGTGGAGACACTATCTTTATGGAACCAAGAGTACTATCTTCACCGATCACAAAAGTCTCCAACACATCTTCGACCAAAAGCAACTAAACATGAGACAACAAAGGTGGATTGAAACCTTGAACGATTATGATTGCGAGCTTCGTTACCATCCCGGAAAGGCAAATGTAGTAGCCGATGCCTTAAGTCGAAAAGAAAGGGCGGTGCATCTTCGTGTCCGAGCTTTAAACATCACCATTCACACCAACCTCAATAGTCAAATTCGTGTAGCCTAATATGAGGCTCTCAAGGATGAAAACATCTCTCTCGAACACTTAAACATCCTCATCTGTCGATTCGAAGTTAAAGAAACTAGACTCCGATATTTCGTCGGAAGAATTTGGGTACCTAGTTATGGGGACCTACGAAGACCTATTTTAGACGAAGCCCATATTTCAAGATATTCGATTCACCCCGGTGCCAATAAGATGTACCACGACCTCAAGGAACAATATTGGTGGCCGAACATTAAAAGGGACGTCGCTACTTATGTTGGAAAATGCCTAACTTGCTCCAAAGTCAAAGTCGAACATCAAATACCGTCCGGACTACTTCAACAACTCGAAATCCCGCAATGGAAGCGGGAAAGGATAACGATGGATTTTATCACCAAACTACCAAAGACGGTGGGCGGTTATGATATATTTGGGTTATTATTGACCGTCTCACCAAATCCGCGCACTTCCTAGCCATGAAGGAAACCGACAAAATGGAGAAACTTGCACAACTTTATATTAAAGAGATCGTCGCCCGTCACGGAGTACCTTATCGATTATTTCTGATCGAGATGGCCGTTTTGTTTCTAGATTTTGGCGTACTTTACAAGAAGCATTGGGAATGCGTTTAGATATGAGCACCGCATATCATCCACAAACTGACGAACAAAGCGAACGCACGATTCAAACCTTGGAAGATATGCTACGAGCTTGTGTTATCGATTTCGAAAAAGCTTGGTACAAGCACTTACCTCTCGCCGAATTCTCCTACAACAATAGTTATCATGCGAGTATCAACGCCGCACCATTCGAAGCGTTATATGGCCGAAAATGTCGTTCTCCTCTTTGTTGGGCCGAAGTAGGCGACACACAAATCACCGGACCCAAACTCATTCATGAAACAACCGAGAAGATCGTTCAAATTCGAGATAGGCTTAGGACGGCCTGAAGTCGTCAAAAGAGCTATACCGACAAACGATGCAATGACCTTGAATTTCAAGTCAGTGATCGCGTAATGTTAAAATTCGCACCTTGGAAAGGTGTAATCCGTTTCGGGAAACGCGGGAAGCTAAATCCGCGGTATATTGGTCCTTTCGAAATCTGGGAGCGTGTTGGAACCGTTGCTTATCGTTTAGATCTTCCGCCTCAATTGAGCTCCGTTCATCCTACTTTCCATGTATCAAACTTAAAGAAGTGTTTTGCCGAACCTGAACTCGTCATCCCTCTCCAAAAACTTACTATTGATGACAAACTTCATTTTGTGGAGGAACCGGTTGAAATTGTGGACACCTCCGTCAAGACGCTAAAACAAAGTAGAATTCTGATCGTTAAGGTCCGTTGGAATGCCAAAAGGGGACCTGAGTTTACTTGGGAAAGACAAGATCAAATGCAAAAGAAATACCCTCATTTATTCGCGGATTCGGAAACGCAAGATCTCGAGGAAGAAACAACGACTACTACGCCTACTTAAATTTCAGGACGAAATTTCGTTTAAGGAGTAGGTAATGTAACATCCCGCCTTTTTCCATTTACTTTCCGTTTAACTATTTTATAGTCCGTTAAATATTTATAACATCTCCCGTTGATACGCGTTTTAAATTATCTCGTTTAGGTAATTCACGCACCCGCAACCAAACTCGAGGGACTAGTTTTGTCAATTGATCAAAGGTGTGACTAGATGGACTAGTCAACATCCACCTCCTCCATTCATTATCCCTTCCTTTTTCATTTTTCTTTAATACTTTCACATTTTCTCTCAAAACACAAAACAAAGATTCATCATCTATTCAAGATCTGGCAAGCATCAATTCAAACAAATCACATATTCAACTTCCTCGTCAATTCCATACCGATTTCATCAAGTTTGGGTAACTTTCTAAAAACACTAGATTTTGTGTTCTTGATGTTTTTGACTTATAAAAGTATTAATTAGTGTCTATGGCTCAATTCTAACATGAATATGTGATTTATATGCTCGATCTCGTTATTTTAAGTAACTAGCATGAACTTGAAAGTTTGGTGTGTTTGATCTTGAGTTTTGGTTGCTTAAATGTTGTTAGATGTTATATATGCATGTATTAATTGTGTTACTAGCATCACTAATTTAGTGACCCGAACTTTTCCATATTTATATATATTAAATGAAATTGTTATTTACATGATTAAGTGTTTCCAACATATTAAGCAATCAAACTTGTTAAGACTTGATTAATTGAAATAGGTTTCATATAGACAATTGACCACCCAAGTTGACCGGTGATTCACGAACGTTAAAACTTGTAAAAACTATATGATGACATATATATGGTTATATATATAGTTAACATGATATTATGATAAGTAAACATATCATTAATTATATTAATAATGAACTACATATGTAAAAACATGACTACTAACTTAATGATTTTGAAACGAGACATATATGTAACGATTATCGTTGTAACGACATTTAATGTATATATATCATATTAAGAGATATTCGTACATCATAATATCATGATAATATAATAATTTAAAATCTCATTTGATATTATAAACATTGGGTTAACAACATTTAACAAGATCGTTAACCTAAAGGTTTCAAAACAACACTTACATGTAACGACTAACGATGACTTAACGACTCAGTTAAAATGTATATACATGTAGTGTTTTAATATGTATTCATACACTTTTGAAAGACTTCAAGACGCTTATCAAAATACTTCTACTTAACAAAAATGCTTATAATTACATCCTCGTTCAGTTTCATCAACAATTCTACTCGTATGCACCAGTATTCGTACTCGTACAATACACAGCTTTTAGATGTATGTACTATTGGTATATACACTCCAATGATCAGCTCTTAGCAGCCCATGTGAGTCACCTAACACATGTGGGAACCATCATTTGGCAACTAGCATGAAATATCTCATAAAATTACAAAAATATGAGTAATCATTCATGACTTATTTACATGAAAACAAAATTACATATCCTTTATATCTAATCCATACACCAACGACCAAAAACACCTACAAACACTTTCATTCTTCAATTTTCTTCATCTAATTGATATCTCTCAAGTTCTATCTTCAATTTCTAAGTGTTCTTCATAAATTCTACAAGTTCTAGTTTCATAAAATCAAGAATACTTCCAAGTTTGCTAGCTTACTTCCAATCTTGTAGAGTGATCATCCAACCTCAAGAAATCTTTTTTATTTACAGTAAGATATCTTTCTGATACAAGGTAATACTCATATTCAAACTTTGATTCAATTTCTATAACTATAATAATCTTATTTTGAGTGAAAATCTTACTTCAACTGTTTTCGTGTCATGATTCTGCTTCAAGAACTTTCAAGCCATCCAAGGATCCTTTGAAGCTAGATCCATTTTTCTCATTTCCAGTAGCTTTATCTAGAAAAATTTAGGTAGTAATGATGTTCATAACATCATTCGATTCATACATATAAAGCTATCTAATTGGAAGGTTTAAACTTGTAATCACTAGAACATAGTTTAGTTAATTCTAAACTTGTTCGCAAACAAAAGTTAATCCTTCTAACTTGACTTTTAAAATCAACTAAATACATGTTCTATATCTATATGATATGCTAACTTAATGATTTAAAACCTGGAAACACGAAAAACACCGTAAAACCGGATTTACGCCGTCGTAGTAACACCGCGGGCTGTTTTGGGTTAGTTAATTAAAAACTATGATAAACTTTGATTTAAAAGTTGTTCTTCTGGGAAAATGATTTTTCTTATGAACATGAAACTATATCTAAAAATCATGGTTAAACTCAAAGTGGAAGTATGTTTTCTAAAATGGTCATCTAGACGTCGTTCTTTCGACTGAAATGACTACCTTTACAAAAATAACTTGTAACTTATATTTCTGACTATAAACCTATACTTTTTCTATTTAGATTCATAAAATAGAGTTCAATATGAAATCATAGCAATTTGATTCACTCAAAACGGATTTAAAATGAAGAAGTTATGGGTAAAACAAGATTGGATAATTTTTCTTGTTGTAGCAACGTGAAAATGGGTAACAAATCTATATTAATCATATCCTAGCTAACTTATATTGTATTATACATGTATTCTAATATATTATGTAATATTGGGATACCATAGACACGTATGCAAATGTTTTGACATATCATATCGACCCATGTGTATATATTATTTGGAACAACCATAGACACTCTATATGCAGTAATGTGGGAGTTAGCTATACAGGGTTGAGGTTGATTCCAAAAATATATATACTTTGAGTTGTGATCTAGCCTGAGACATGTATACACTGGGTCGTGGATTGATTCAAGATAATATGTATCAATTTTTTTCTGTACATCTAACGTTGGACAACTAGTTGTAGGTTACTAACGAGGACAGCTGACTTAATAAACTTAAAACATCAAAATGTATTAAAAGTGTTGTAAATATATTTTGAATATACTTTGATATATATGTACATATTTGTTATAGGTTCGTGAATCGACCAGTGGCCAAGTCTTACTTCCCGACGAAGTAAAAATCTGTGAAAGTGAGTTATAGTCCCACTTTTAAAATCTAATATTTTTGGGATGAGAATACATGCAGGTTTTATAAATGATTTACAAAATAGACATAAGTACGTGAAACTACATTCTATGGTTGAATTATCGAAATCGAATATGCCCCTTTTTATTAAGTCTGGTAATCTAAGAATTAGGGAACAGACACCCTAATTGACGCGAATCCTAAAGATAGATCTATTGGGCCTAACAAACCCCATCCAAAGTACCGGATTCTTTAGTACTTCGAAATTTATATCATATCCGAAGGGTGTCCCGGAATGATGGGGATATTCTTATATATGCATCTTGTTAATGTCGGTTACCAGGTGTTCACCATATGAATAATTTTTATCTCTATGTATGGGATGTATATTGAAATATGAAATCTTGTGGTCTATTGTTACGATTTGATATATATAGGTTAAACCTATAACTCACCAACATTTTTGTTGACGTTTAAAGCATGTTTATTCTCAGGTGAATATTAAGAGCTTCCGCTGTTGCATACTGATGTCAAAGCTAAGGGGTATAAAATACTATTAAATTTTACAAGAAAATACTATTAAATACGATACAATTTTACACAAGATATTTATTTATTTAGAGAATGGATATACTTAAACCTTGCTACAACACTTATAGGCAGTGTACCTAATCGTACAGTAGTGTAGTTTTTAGTAAGTCCGGTTCGTTCTACAGGGAAAATCTTTAAACAAAGCTTAACGCTATATTAGTTTACTTTTATAAACATACAAATATATATATAAGTAATATTATTATTATAAAGGGGGGTTTTTACCGTTTAATGACCGGTTTGTCGATTTTAAAACTTTAGTCGCAGTTAAAACCAAATGTAAAATAATAAATAAATACAAGACTTAATTTAAAGCGTAAAGTAAATAACGATAATGAAATTGCGAATAATAAAAGTGCGATAAAATAAAATTGCGATAATTAAAAAGTACGATAATTAAAAGTGCAATTAAATACAATAACAATAAAAATGCGATAATTAGAAGTGCAATTAAATATAAAATAAAGGAAATTAAATATGAAATAAAAGAATTATGCTTATTTAAACTTCCGTAACCATGATGTTTGACGTGTTGATTTTAGTTTTATGCCCATGGGTTAATTGTCCTTTGTCCTGGATTATTTAATATGTCCGTCTGGTTTTTATCCATAACAGTCCATCAGTCATAAATATAAAGTGCGAGTGTCCTCTTCAAATTATCCTTATACCCGAAGTTAAATATTCCAACTAATTGGGGACTTACACTGTAACAAGGTTTTATTACTTTGTTTAATAATTACACCAGAATGTCGACTGAGTGTAACCCAAGGTTTTAATACTTTGTTATCAATTATGCCAAGTGTCCTTGTACATAATTTCACCCCTGTTTTAATAATTCTAGTGGCTATTAATCCATTCCCGTGTCCGGTTAAATGAACGATTATTTGTACATATAAATACCCCGCCCATCGTGTCCGATCGAGTGTATATGGTAATTTATAAGGACGCCCAATTGTAAATCTTTATATTAACATTAACAAACTATCATTTAGTTAAACAAATATAAAGCCCATTAATAGCCCATAGTCTAATTTCCACAAGTATCGTTCTTTTGTCCAAACCCCAATTATGGTACAAAGCCCAATTACCCAATTTTAGTAATTATCCCAACATCATGATTACTTCGGATTAAATAAGCATAATAATAACTTAGCTACGAGACATTAAATTAAAAAGGTTGAACATAACTTACAATGATTAAAAATAGCGTAGCATTACACGGACAAAATTTCGACTTACACCCTTACAACATTCGCCAACATACCCTTATTATTAGAATTATAATTAAAATTAAAATTAAAATATAAATATAAATATATTTACGTATACATATATAGAGAGAGATTGAATTATGGATGAAAAAAATGATCAGAATTCGTTGGGCTTTATAGGGAGTTTCAGGTTTTGGGGCTCCGCGACTCGCGGCCCATTCCTTCTTCAAACTCCGCGAGTCGCGGAGTTTGTAATTACAGCTCACTCCATTTTGGCTCTTTGTTTACCGACGGTTTATTATATAAATATAATATATATATAATTTATATAATTAATTATATATTATATTATATTTATATACATAGTTAACTTGTAATTTTTAGTCCGTTGCGTCGAGCGTTGAGAGTTGACTCTGGTCCCGGTTCTGGATTTTCGAACGTCCTTGCCTACAATTTAATATCTTGTACTTTGCGTTTTGAATTTTGTACTCTTGTAATTTCGAGACGTTTCTTATCAATAATTGGAACCTCTTTGATTGTCTTTTGTACTTTTGGGCTTTTTGGTCATTTGCGTCTTCAATTCGTCGAATCTGTCTTTTGTCTTCACCTTTTATTATTTAAACGAATATCACTTGTAAATAGAACAATTGCAACTAAAATCTTGTCTTTCTTGAGGAATAATGCTATGAAATATATGTTCGTTTTTAGCATTATCAAATATTCCCATACTTGAGCGTTGCTTGTCCTCAAGCAATATCGTCTTGAAATACTAGAATCACTTCTTTATTCTTCACACTTTGTACATCAGTGACTTCTATACGGCGGTATAAATAATGGTAGTAACGATATGGTTTACAGTCCCACATGACTATAAAAATTTAGATCCATTAAGGAAATTGGATCTTTATGAAAACATTTGATCTTTTGAAAATTAAATCTAGTTTTTACCCTAGATAAGTTTTCCGGAATAACCCTTCACCGGTGTTTGCAAATTATTTTTGTGGGTTTGGTGGGTTTCAGATTTGAAAATTTTAGCTCAAAACTTGCGGTTTTGTGTCACCCACTGTGACGACCCGAAAATTTCCGACCAAATTTAAACTTAACCTTTATATGTTTCCGACACGATAAGCAGAATTTGTAATGTTGAATCTCAAAAAGTTTGGAACTACATTCATGTAATCAATTATCCTTTGACCGTGTTCGACGATTCACGAACAATTATGTGTATATAGATATGTATATATAATATATAATATTAACTGAAAACATTAACAAAGTATTAGATATATGATACTTTACATGAACGTATTTGTTTCGATATATTTATTGACAGAATTAAGAGATAATATCAAATGATTGAATTATCAGATACATTATGATATGATTACGGGCCTATGTTATGAGGTCCACTGTGATTTAAGAAATCTATTCTTTTTGACCACTCATTACTTAACTAGTATGATAAAATAACGATATTTATATTTTATTTTATCAAATATATATAACGATTTAAATTAATATTATATATATTTATACGCGTATTATACGTGCATAGTTTTATACTTTTACTATACTTTAACTTTACCTTTACTTTACTTTTACTTTACTTTAACTTTAATAATTCATACTTTAATAATTCACTTTAATAATTCATACTTTAATAATTCACTTTAATAATTTATACTTTAATAATTCATACTTTAATAATTCACTTTAATAATTCAAAAATTTATTATAAATAGAATTCAATAGGTTTTATTATTTCATAGAAACTTGAAAATATATTTCTCTAAACTCTCTCAATCGAATTACACATATATATTTTCTTTGTATTATTTCAAGATATTATTAGTATACATAAAATACTACGACGGAGTAATATTCAGACGATTTTAAAATAAGTTTTCAAACGGGATAGAGCTAAGGAAATTATGGGTTATAGCTATGGAGGTTATGGGTATTGATCGAGGGTATTGCTCGTGAGGTCAACCTAACGTTTATCATTTTCGTTTCGTCTACCTACTTTCCTGCAATATTGAATCTCAATATTGATACGTGAGTACTCATAACTTAACTTTTATATTTCAATAGTGTATCCCTGACTAGTGCTCGAGTATATAGGATTATGCATGCTTGTACATTCGATATTGTCCTAAGATAGGTTTGTTGAATCCTGAATTAGATACATATGCCACTGAGATAGGGTATATGATATGCATGTCATTGGAAAGCTAGCGAAAAATTAAGAACTTTTCATTTAGATATCGAATGGTTTCGATGAACGGATTAGAAGTTATAGTCAACTGAATTTTAGTATTATTGTTAAAATGATTATTATTACTATCGTCGTTATTATTTTAATAGAAATATCATTGTTATTATAAAATATCATTATTACTATTATGTTAGTATTATCATTTTATCATAATAACATTTTTAGTAAATATAAATATTGTTATTTTTTTATAGAATAATAATAATTATTATTACAAAATAATACAACTTTTACTTATTATTATTATGATCAATATTATTTTATCAAATAAATAGGGGATACAAAGATATTTTTCACCACGCGTAATATAATTACATTAATAATACTTACCACTATAGTTTTACGATATTAAGTGAACTTTATAAATTTTACTACTTAAGATATATAAAAGTATATTTTATCAATATATAAACGTTAATATAAATTTTTATTAATAAATGACTTTTATTATTATAAAATCTAATAAATATATTTAAATATATAAAATGACTATAGTTAAGTTATATAATAAACACGTATAAATTTTAGAAGTCATTTTGGGTTAAGTTGACTTTTGTTGACTTTTGCATATTAGTCTCGAGCATTAGGATTGTGGTACACTATGACTTGACCAAAAATTGTTAGACAAATATTGACCAACATATAAATATATATAATTAATATAGGTTCGTGAATCCGAGGCCAACCTTGCACTTGTTAAATGACGTTATATGTATTTTTACTACGAAATACAGTATGGTGAGTTTCATTACTCCCTTTTTATATATATTTTTGGGCTGAGA
The DNA here is from genome assembly GCF_046630445.1 of Rutidosis leptorrhynchoides. Lineage (NCBI taxonomy): Eukaryota > Viridiplantae > Streptophyta > Magnoliopsida > Asterales > Asteraceae > Rutidosis > Rutidosis leptorrhynchoides. The sequence goes on along the minus strand of NC_092333.1, from coordinate 263,458,576 downwards.
ATACATGCGCTGTTTTATAAATGTTTTACGAAATAGGCACAAGTACTAAAACTAATTCTATGTGGGTTTAAACCAGAAATATACCCTTAGCTTGGTAACATTAAACTACTTGTCTATGCACGGTAGGCGCGAATCCTAAAGATAGATCTATTGGGCCTGACAAACCCCATCCTGACTATGGGATGCTTTAGTACTTCGAGGTTATTTTAAACACACCTGATCTGGTGTACTTCAGAGGGTAAAACATGAACGTTAAGGCTTGTTACTGGGTGCCTACAACTTATAGAATACTTTTATACACTCACGAGTGTACGGATATTTATAGAAACTGAAATCTTGTGGTCTATTACTATTACAGAAATGATTGATTATGATAAACTAATGAACTCACCAACCTTTTGGTTGACACTTTAAAGCATGTTTATTCTCAGGTATTAAAGAAATCTTCCGCTGTGCATTAGCTCATTTTAAGGATATTACTTGGAGTCATTCATGACATACTTTGAAAGACGTTGCATTCGAGTCGTTGAGTTCATCAAGATTAATATTAAGTCAATTATAGTTGGATGTAATATGAAATGGTATGCATGCCATCAATTTTTGATGTAAAGAAAGTTTGTCTTTTAAAAACGAATGCAATGTTTGTAAAACGTATCATATAGAGGTCAAATACCTCGCGATGTAATCAACTATTGTGAATCGTTTATAATGTATATGAACGGATCCTTTCAGTTGGTATCAGAGCGGTGGTCTTAGCGAACCAGGTCTTGCATTAGTGTGTCTAACTGATAGTTGTTAAGATGCATCAGTGAGTCTGGACTTCGACCGTGTCTGCATGTCAAAAGTTTTGCTTATCATTTTTAGTCTGAAATCATCTACTTACCACCCTTAGGAAATTACCTGCTTATCATTCTTAAGTCTAGACGAGTTTTCCTACATTTATTGCATAATAGTGTATAGACGAATTCTTATCTTAGCATATCTGTTACTGTGAACTTTGACTGACATCTTTCAAAGATTCCTCCGTAATTTATGGGATTTTGGTATTATATATACATATGTAAATTATGTATTGAAGAATACCAAATCTAACTTCTACAATCTATTTCATACAAAAAAATTCTTTCCCTGATCATACAAGATGGATCCCTCAACCAGTTTGAGTTCCTCGGATTCCGACAGCTATGCCGATATGGATTTCCACATGAGCTCCGAAAGCAGCGTGACCGGAATGGATCAACCAATTAGCCATCATATATTCTGGATGAAATGGGGATGGGTTCGTAATCTACTTAACCATTGGAGACAAGAAGAAGGTGATCCCTTTCATCCACCACATTGCCCTCTTGACAATGAACCTGAAGCACTTACTGGCGAACCTGTCCGAAACACCATTTTCTCTCTCATTTCCAGAGTATCTCGTCATGATTATATACTACACTAAATTCTAGATCTTATTTATCCGCTCGTCTAAACCGACAATCACCCCGGTGTAATAGAAGAAGTCAACGAGCTTCGTGCTCGGGTAGTGGCTTTGGAGAATATGGTGCAAAGGTTACAAACACCAGCAGCAGCACCAGTAGCATAACCATTACCACCATCAACAGTACCATTACCACCACCAACAACAACCGCATCGCAAACCTCAACTTCACAATCTGTCCCACGAGCATCGACGTCATACGCCATGTAGATACCAAGGAATACCACAACGATTAAGTATTGATTCATAACTTCATTGGGGAAACATTCTACGGCGATTATGTAATTTCTAAAGTTTAGAAATTATCTATCCTAGCCTTAACAATAAATCAAAGGAGTTTAATTTAATATTAACTCATTAAATCTATATTACATCTGAAGAAATATACACATATATATTTCCATAAAGACTGTAATAAAATTCTTTTGTACAAAATATTAATTGTGAATTTTTTTTAACGAGTAGGTAATACCCGAGAGATATATAAATTCACAATTAATATGTTACATTCTTCGAATCTGATTCAGCAAGTCATCCATTATACTCCCTACTTTCATAACAATATACATTCTTTTATAGAAATCAAAACAACCATACTCATTCAAAATCTAATTACATATTCTGATTTTAAAATCTCAGAATTCGATTCAAGATATAACCGAAATCATCACTCTTAGATTCCTACATCTTTCAAAACTATACTTTGACTTCAAAACTGTCCTAGAACCTCATTTCTATTCATGGAACTCACAAAAATATTTGTATCATTCAAAATCTTAAAACATCATATGTATATTAACAATTACAATATATGTTCAAACACTTCGAAATTCCTAAAGACATGCGAGATGATTATCCAACCACACATTACCCACTGTCATGCACCTGAAAAGCTCTCGAAAGCAAAGTTATAGTTTAACATGTATCCATGTCAGATCCTTTGATATTTATTACCAAATATAATTTTTCAATCTCTTTCCAAAATAGACAGTTTTGTCACAACTCCAGCAAATCACCTTCATTTGTTTATACGAATAAACCCTTCATCATGGTTACCGGGAAACATTTCATATCTCGTCACATTAGCAGTAAACTTATCAACAACTTCATTAACCTTTGACTTAAGCCTCTCCGAAAATCCACTATACTTATTCATTAAAACCCCATCATGTACTCACCTACATCCTGTAACAATAATTGTCACACCAACTACTGGGAATTAGCAATCAGTATTTTGAATTTCGCGACAATTTTACGTTAAAAGTTATATGTATACATATAACGTCTATCTCCTAGACTTACATACTTCGAATGTGAATTTTCTGAAAAACATCCCAAACTATGAACTAGTTCTCCGAAATTGGAAAAATGCTGATGAAGCAGCAAAAACTGTAAACGACTTTAACAGTCAAAAGTTTGATGATAAAGAATAGTATGGTGGTAAAGCTGAGAAAAAGAGAAGGTTTGAAACTGGAAAATGGATTGAGCAGACCATGAAGGAGGCTGTGGACAAATCACAAAGACTAAACCTGCCTTCAAAGGATCCAAATGTTTCAGTGTCTACTGAAATCGTTAGCAAACACCTTACTTCTTATTCTAAACCTTCACAGACAAATCTTCTTCATCATCCATCTATGTTAAGAATTCTAAGATATTATCGTATCTTTTATTATAAATATCTTCGATATTCCTGAAGATATTTTCACAAATATTCTTATCCGAAATCTTTTATCTCTTCGCAATATCTGCGTTACAACATAAAAAGAAACTGTGTTAGTTTCTAAATTCTGAAGAAAAAAAAAATTCGAATTTAAAATAGAAATGTTTTTAAAGCAGTGTTGGGAACTGAAACATGAGTTAGTATAATATAATGACACTTCATCAACGTGATTATATTACAGTAAGTCATGCTGAGTTTCTAATGGAACGTAATGATTCATAGAACATACCGTCATCATGTACTATTTACACGACTCTTACATTCTACCCAATTTTCAAACATATTAAGAACATATCATCTTGATAGCTCTATATTTTCAGATATTCTGGTAAGTTGCCAAATTAAGATCGTGCCATTACGATTTTCTTCTTGGAACATTAACTATGTTCATCCAAAAATTCATATCTACAAATTCTGGACCATTATCCACTTGACTTAAGGCTGGGAAGAGAAAATGAAAGCATGAAGCTCCGAAATATAATGGAGAATATAAAGCCCGATAACAACCTCGAAATTACAAACCGTGTATATCAATGCGTATAGCAATATAAAGACACGGGAGAATGAAAAACACAATAACCCCAAAGTAATGGTAGAAGAAAATAACTTCCTCCGGTGGTAGATGAAAAAGAAGAATGACAGATATGAAAGTTAAGAGTATATCAAGAATCAATACTGGATGAAGCATATTAACGAATGCTTTAAAGTATGAATTGGGGAGAAAGACTAGAAGGTGTGAGCTGTGGAAATAAAGAAACGAAGGGGGTGGATTTATAGTAAAATATCAGACAGAGAAATCGAGACAGATTATAGCATTTAATCAAAGAAGGTCATGATTTTCTTAATCGCCGAAGAACCAAATCTTATTGCAAAGATTTTCTTTAAATCCAATGAATTCTGGAAATCAATCATAACTACGTCATCGGATAAAATAAATATACGTTTACTCATTTCACTCTCTTGCGATAGCTTCACTTATACTCTTCGCGTAATCAAATTGTTTTATCTATATTACTCAATGATGATAAAACTCTATTTATCAACTCATATTCGTCATGAAAACATTTTTATAGTTAGCCATGACGACCTCGATCAAATTTCGGGACGAAATTTCTTTAACGGGTAGGTACTGTGACGACCCAAAAATTTCCGACCAAATTTAAACTTAACCTTTATATGTTTCCGACACGATAAGCAGAATTTGTAATGTTGAATCACAAAAAGTTTGGAACTACATTCATGTAATCAATTATCCTTTGACCGTGTTCGACGATTCACGAACAATTATGTGTATATAGATATGTATATATAATATATAATATTAACTGAAAACATTAACAAAGTATTAGATATATGATACTTTACATGAACGTATTTGTTTCGATATATTTATTGACAGGATTAAGAGATAATATCAAATGATTGAATTATCAAATACATTATGATATGATTACGGGCCTATGTTATGAGGTCCACTGTGATTTAAGAAATCTATTCTTTTTGACCACTCATTACTTAACTAGTATGATAAAGTAACGATATTTATATTTTATTTTATCAAATATATATAACGATTTAAATTAATATTATATATATTTATACGCGTATTATACGTACATAGTTTTATAATTTTACTATACTTTAACTTTACCTTTACTTTACTTTTACTTTACTTTAACTTTAATAATTCACTTTAATAATTCATACTTTAATAATTCACTTTAATAATTCATACTTTAATAATTCATACTTTAATAATTCACTTTAATAATTCAAAAATTTATTATAAATAGAATTCAATAGGTTTTATTATTTCATAGAAACTTGAAAATATATTTCTCTAAACTCTCTCAATCGAATTACACATATATATTTTCTTTGTATTATTTCAAGATATTATTAGTATACATAAAATACAACGACGGAGTAATATTCAGACGATTTTAAAATAAATTTTCAAACGGGATAGAGCTAAGGAAATTATGGGTTATAGCTATGGAGGTTATGGGTATTGATCGAGGGTATTGCTCGTGAGGTCAACCTAACGTTTATCATTTTCGTTTCGTCTACGTACTTTCCTGCAATATTGAATCTCAATATTGATACGTGAGCACTCATAACTTAACTTTTATATTTCAATAGTGTATCCCTGACTAGTGCTCGAGTATATAGGATTATGCATGCTTGTACATTCGATATTGTCCTTAGATAGGTTTGTTGAATCCTGAATTAGATACATATGATACTGAGATAGGGTATATGATATGCATGTCATTGGAAAGCTAGCAAAAAATTAAGAACTTTTCATTTAGATATCGAATGGTTTCGATGAACGGATTAGAAGTTATAGTCAACTGAATTTTAGTATTATTGTTAAAATGATTATTATTACTATCGTCGTTATTATTTTAATAGAAATATCATTGTTATTATAAAATATCATTATTACTATTATGTTAGTATTATCATTTTATCATAATAACATTTTTAGTAAATATAAATATTGTTATTTTTTTATAGAATAATAATAATTATTATTACAAAATAATACAACTTTTACTTATTATTATTATGATCAATATTATTTTATCAAATAAATAGGGGATACAAAGATATTTTTCACCACGCGTAATATAATTACATTAATAATACTTACCACTATAGTTTTACGATATTAAGTGAACTTTATAAATTTTACTACTTAAGATATATAAAAGTATATTTTATCAATATATAAACGTTAATATAAATTTTTATTAATAAATGACTTTTATTATTATAAAATCTAATAAATATATTTAAATATATAAAATGACTATAGTTAAGTTATATAATAAACACGTATAAATTTTAGAAGTCATTTTGGGTTAAGTTGGCTTTTGTTGACTTTTGCATATTAGTCTCGAGCATTAGGATTGTGGTACACTATGACTTGACCAAAAATTGTTAGACAAATATTGACCAACATATAAATATATATAATTAATATAGGTTCGTGAATCCGAGGCCAACCTTGCACTTGTTAAATGACGTTATATGTATTTTTACTACGAAATACAGTATGGTGAGTTTCATTACTCCCTTTTTATATATATTTTTGGGCTGAGAATACATGCGCTGTTTTATAAATATTTTACGAAATAGGCACAAGTACTAAAACTAATTCTATGTGGGTTTAAACCAGAAATATACCCTTAGCTTGGTAACATTAAACTACTTGTCTATGCACGGTAGGCGCGAATCCTAAAGATAGATCTATTGGGCCTGACAAACCCCATACTGACTATGGGATGCTTTAGTACTTCGAGGTTATTTTAAACACACCTGATCTGGTGTACTTCAGAGGGTAAAACATCAACGTTAAGGCTTGTTACCGGGTGCCTACAACTTATAGAATACTTTTATACACTCGCGAGTGTACGGATATTTATAGAAACTGAAATCTTGTGGTCTATTACTATTACAGAAATGATTGATTATGATAAACTAATGAACTCACCATCCTTTTGGTTGACACTTTAAAGCATGTTTATTCTCAGGTATTAAAGAAATCTTCCGCTGTGCATTAGCTCATTTTAAGGATATTACTTGGAGTCATTCATGACATACTTTGAAAGACGTTGCATTCGAGTCGTTGAGTTCATCAAGATTAATATTAAGTCAATTATAGTTAGATGTAATATGAAATGGTATGCATGCCTTCAATTTTTGATGTAAAGAAAGTTTGTCTTTTAAAAACGAATGCAATGTTTGTAAAACGTATCATATAGAGGTCAAATACCTCGCGATGTAATCAACTATTGTGAATCGTTTATAATGTATATGAACGGATCCTTTCACCCACTTGCTAACCTTGTATTAGGAAAGCAACACGTCCAGTTTACTTGTCCCGTATATTACCTTTCGGTAAACTACCGTCCGGTTGTAAAGGAAAGCGTTGAACAAGCAACTGTTAAGGCAATGTCCCCTGACATGCTTTTAATTATGGTCTATAACGTGTCGGACGCAATTACTATCCTTGGTAGGAGCAATAGTAAAGCTCACCCTTATGATTTTTCAGTCTGGCAAAAGGTCCTGTCTTTAATCATGCTATGCAACCACCGTTCTTACAGTTGACACCCGATTTGGTTCAGATGACCTAATGAATTCCAGGTGAATTCCTAGGATTTTACGTTCAATGGTAATGAACGCATTGAAAATGGGTTTTTAGAAAACAAATCGGTTTGTAATTTTGATCAAAATATTTTCTCGTTCAGGCTCGAGTTTAGATATCATTGAATTCCATGAGTTTGTAATTCTCAATCTTTAAGGTCAATCTCAAGGATTGAGTAATATCAGTCTTAAAAGCTGATTTTTAATCTTTAAGGAGATTATCCTTTCTGGGGATCTGATTCATTAGTCTTATCAAGCTAATTTTCACGGTGCCTCCCCATTGTACGAGATAAATCCTTCTCATGGTTAGGATAAATCTGACCACTTGGCGACCCTGTTTAATGCTGAGGTCCATGGATTTCCTGCTGATTTTAGAGATGACTTTTCTAGATTTTTCGTCAACCTACAGCTAGTCTGGATGACAACTTCCTGACCTAAATCAAGAAGCGCGTTTCTTTTTCGGAAGACTTTACTTCCTTTTAATGATGGAATTGATTCATCATGTAGATCCATCTTTCTTACAGTAAATCAGGTAAAACTTTTTAGTTTAGTCCAAAGCAAAAGTATTTTCAGTTATTTGTACAGAAATATGTGACATATGTTTAAAATATCTTGGTAAATTTTCCCACACTTGGCTTTTATTTTCCTTTTTATTGTCCTCTATTCCATTTTAAATGAATTTTAACATTTTTATTTGTTTCTCAATTTATGTCCTTTCCGAGGTAATAATAATTTCGGTGTTAATACCTAGTTTTATCGTTCATAAATATGTATAAACATGATTTTGAGTTCATTTAGTTGAAAATCTTGAAAATTTTTACTAGAATTGGGTAGTCAGTATATAAGACTAGGGCTGTTCTTTATTATCAGAGAGCACTAGATTCTAATACAACTACTACTTTACTAGTATTTCTAATGGTAACCAAGTGTATAAAGTAAAAATTTTAAAATCCGAAAGAATTTAACCCCTTCCCACACTTAAGATCTTGCAATGCCCTCATTTGCAAGAAATCAGTAACAATTTAAATTATTGAGGGTGATTTATGTGAAAATGATTAAATTTTACCAAAGTTTCCAAACATATTTGTGTTTGCTTGCTGAATGATAAATGGTGCATATCATTTGTTCATTCCGTCTTGTTGTTATATCACATTTATTTTGCATCTTGTCGTCAAAATTAGTTGCTTTTGCTGAACTTAATGCCAGTCTTTGAAAATGCGTTATTTTACCCTGTTGTGTACATAAGATAAACTGCATACATATATACATATTTTTGAAGTTTGGTATATTACCCCACATTCAAAAATTATTAAAATCTAAGAATAAAAGTTAGAAAATTATAAAAACTATTACAATATTAAATAAGTATTAAACGTATCAACATTACAAATTACAAAATAAATAAAACTAAGTAGACTAGGGATGATACTGATACCAGTAGGGGTTCCATGCATAACCATAGGTGCTATAAAATGCTTCGGCTGGGTTATACGTAGGATACGGTGGTTGAATCTCTATAGACCAGGGAGGGAATATGGGCGATGGACTAGGAATATAGTTTCTACCTATATGTTGGCAATAAGCTATGATTTGGTTTTGATGAACTTGCCAATCTTCAAATGCTCTATGTCTAGCATTTTCGTACTCCTGTGAAGCTATAAACCTTTGCATTTCTTGCATTTCATTTCCCCCTCCTACATTACCTTGCTGTTGGTTTCTCTCAACCTGTGGATGTCTACCATTATATCGTACTGCGGCGTTATTTCGCCTCTTCAAAACTTTCGTACCATGGTATACATTTAAACCTATTGTATCGCGGGGTTCTGGTTCTTCGACTAATAATCCCCCCTGACTTATATCCACACCGAGATATTCAGCAATCAAAGTAATAAATATACCACCTCCTATTATGCTATGCGGTCTCATCCCCCTAACCATAGCTAATAAATAATAACCCACACAATAAGGTATACTTACAGCGCTTTGTGGGTCTCGAATACACATGTGGTAAAACAAATCTTGTTCATTTACCTTTTCCTTGTTCTTACCTCGTTGTGTAATCGAATTGGCTAAAAACCTATGAATTACTCTTAATTCAGCTCTATCTATATCCAAATAAGAGTAATTCCCCCCTTTGAACCGGTGATGGCTAGTCATTTGACTCCATACACCATGTGTATCAAAATTTTCATCTATCTTTCTACCATTTAGTATCAACCCTCTACAATCGGCAGATGCTAACTCCTCAGGCGTATATATATGTAAAGCCTGAGCCATGTCTAGTAAAGACATGTGGCGCATCGAACCTCCTAACAAAAATCTAATAAAAGATCGATCGGTTAAACTAGCTACCCGATCATTTAATTCTATACTACACAACAATTCTTCACACCATACTTTATATACAGGTCTACGCATGGTGAATAAACGTACCCAGTCGTTAAAAGTAGAATTACCATACCTCTGTGCAAGTAATTCCCTAATTGGCCCGGCCAATTCTACAGCTTCTAATGGTCCCCATTCTATGACCCTAGGTACCTCAACAACTTTAGAATGAATAGTATGCAAACCCCTTTGGTATTTTGGATAATCTATCCAAAGTCTGTCAAATCTCAGGTTCGGGTGAAAATCTTCCAAGTGCATATCAGAAAATGTCATGACTGGATGAGGTATATCTTGTTTGTAGTAGTTATCCACCTCCTGTTATTCCGCATTCTCAGCAGGAGCATTGCGAGCTTGGGATGAAGATTCACCCCTTTCAGTCTGCAAAACACATCAAACACAATTTTTGTGCATCTAAATATGCATTAGTGTCAGCAAAATCATCAATCAAAATAATTACAATGACATGATCAGTTTATATCAAACTTAAGCTCATTTTCATATTTTCATCAAATCTACACTTTTTCAAATAAGCATATACAAAAATGTTTGCCAAGTTCATAAGCATTCAACTCAAATAACATGTCAAAATAATCATTACTAGCAATTAAACAAGTTTCAAACGGCATTATCTCTCAAAAATCAAGTTCATGAATTTTAGACTTGAAAAAGTCCACTTTAATTCTCAAAATCATGTTTAAGCTCAAAGTTTGGATCATTTAACTACCTAATCATGTTACACTACTTAATTTAGTAACAATTCATGACAAAAATCGGCCATGACCTGTTTATATCATAAAGCCCCAAATTTGCTCAAGAACACAAACCCTAGATTACTCAAAATTTGAAGTTTAAGGCTTCTAATCATGTTAAATAGCATCAATCTAGGTTATACAAGCATAATATATAAACAATTTAAGCATAATTACACTAAAAAGCATCAAAATCAAATTGGGTATAAAATCGCTCAAGAACACTAATTTTCGGATTAAATGGTGTTTAGGTGTAGAAATTTACCATTTTTCTTGAGTAATTCCTTGATAGCATCCTTCTTAACATGATTTTAGTAAAAGATTTGATGATTAACGGTTAAAAATTGTGATTTTGGGGGTGTTTTTTTGGGTTTTTGCGGGTTTTATCGCAGTGTTTTCGTGGGTGTGGGTTGGGGACTGATCAGTTCTGCCCCTTTTATTTTTTTCGGTATTTTTGGAACTCCGCGAGTCGCGGTGTTTTTCCCTTTCAAACTCCGCGAGTCGCGGAGTTTGTATTTATTTATTTATTTATTTTTTTTTGAACATCTTATACTAATTAAAACAATTAAGTAATTAATTTTAAAATTTTGTTTCCCTTGTTATTTAGGACGAGGTCGTTTCGGATCGATGTCCTAGTCCGTCCCTCGACAAAATTTTAAAATTTGTCTTTTTGTAGCGATTGTTTTAAAAGCTAAGATTTTTGGGTTTTTTAATGTTTTTGGCATACTTTAATTCAATAAGATTAAAAATAATAATAATAAAAGTTCTCGTCCCTCCCTTGGGTAAAGCAATTTCGGTTCAAAGACCTAGTCTTCAACTTACGACGAATTTTAAAAATCATATTTTTAACTTAATAAGATAAAGTAAATTTTTGTTTTTAAATTCACACAATTTAAATATAAAATTCAAAATTAATATTAAAAATTCACACCAAACTTACAATTTAAAACGCATAAAAATAAAATTCATATTTTAAAAATTAAAAATTCACACCAAACTTAATTTAAAAATTCATATTATAAATTCACACCAAACTTATATTAATTTTTCAAATATTTACAATTTTAAATATATTATTTTTACAAAGTTTACAATATTAATTTAAGATTTATATATTAATTTTAAAAACATGGTAAAAATAAAATTAAAAATCTTTTTGGCTTTTTATCCCACTTTAATCAATCAAATATTATCAAAAATATGCACCCCTCTTTTCGGTAAAGTAATTTCGGTTCCATGACCTAATTTAACTCATGACGAATTTTTGAAATATTTTGGGTTGATTGATTAAAGATAATTATACCTTAAGAATAAACGTTAAATTTCGCAGTGATGTAATAAATTTTTGAATGATATCAATAATTTCGGTCGCCAAACCTAATTTTATTCAATACCAATTTAATATTTTTTAGCGAACAAATTAGCGTTTATTATCAAAAGGTAAAAAAAAAAAATTAAAAATAAAAACTGTACAGACTTACCTGTGAGATAGTATTCTTAGTTATACGATCTATCCCATTCATAAGATAGTCGGTTTAATTGGTTTTCCATGGCTACATAGGCGTAACCTCGAGCATTCAGTGTTTTTTTTTTCTAAACATATGAACGGTCCGTCTCTGCATAAAGTAACAAATTCGGTATTTGAATAGGTTTGATTATTTGAACATTTACCTCCATGTGACCATTTTCCGCATTTGTGACATCTTTCTAGGTGTCGTGCTCTTCTTTTCGCTGCGGATTTTGATTTTCCTTTACCAAATTGTAATTTATTATCTTCGCATCTGGATTCTTTTCTTACTCCGTCCAATCTTTCTCTGATTACTGATACTATTTCACTCGGAAGTGTGTCATTATTACGTTTAGTGATCAAAGCGTGTAGCATTAGACCATGGTTTAATTCACAGGCAGTCTTCATTTTGTAAAAACCTAAAAAAAATAAAAATTCAGAATGCGGGGAGAAGACTAGTTCTTTAGGGTCTGCTAGGGAAAGACCATTCGGGTTCCATTTTCGAGAACTACACGAAAACAGACAATCTAACTCTAACAGAAATACATATTATCCTTTAAAGACTTGATTCTCCCCACACTTAGTTAGCTGTGGTGTCGAAATTGTGATTAACTTCATTGTCAAATTCTATCGGACTATCTATGTAGTGTTTACCTCTGTGACCATTAACTTTAAATTCAATCCCATTTGAATTTATCAATTTTACTGTTCCGTATGGAAAAACTCTTTTAACTATGAATGGTCCAGACCATCTTGATTTCAATTTTCCAGGAAATAGCTTGAATCGTGAATTGAAAAGAAGAACTCTGTCTCCTTCTTTAAATTCTTTTGAACTTCTGATTCTTTTATCATGCCATTTCTTCGTTCTTTCTTTATAGATTAATGAATTTTCGTATGCTTCATGTCTTAATTCTTCTAATTCATCTAGTTGACTTAATCGTAGACGTCCAGCTTCATGTAAATCAAGATTACCGTAGACGTCCAGCTTCATGTAAATCAAGATTACATGTCTTCAAAGCCCAAAATGCTTTGTGTTCAATTTCTACTGGAAGATGACATGCTTTTCCATAAACAAGTCTAAAAGGTGTGGTTCCAATTGGAGTTTTGTAGGCTGTTCTAAAAGCCCAGAGTGCATCCTCCAATTTAATGGACCATTCCTTCGGATTTGATCCTACGGTTTTCTCTAGAATACGTTTTAAAGCTCGGTTGGTATTTTCAACTTGTCCATTTGTTTGTGGATAATAAGCAGTGGAGATTTTATGAGTTACTCCATATCTTTTAAAAACTTTTTCAAGTTGATTATTACAGAAATTAGTTCCCCGATCACTTATTAAAGCTTTCGGTGTTCCAAACCTTGCAAAAAGATGTTTTAAAAAATTGACTACAACACGTGCATCGTTAGTTGGGAGAGCTTGTGCTTCCGCCCATTTAGATACATAATCAATGGCTACGAGAATATAGAGATTATTATGAGATTTTGAAAATGGACCCATAAAGTCAATACCCCAAATGTCAAATACTTCACATACTTGGATGACATTTTGTGGCATTTCATCACGTTGACTTATTTTTCCGGCCCTTTGACAAGCATCACAGGATTTGCAAAGAAGGTGTGCGTCTTTGTAAATTGTAGGCCAATAGAATCCAGCATCATAAACTTTTCTTGTTGTTAGTTGAGGCCCATAATGCCCTCCTGTTGGTCCTATGTGACAATGGTTTAAAATTTTACTAGCTTCATCTCCGAATACACATCGGCGTATTATTCCATCGGGACAACTTTTAAACATATGTGGATCTTCCCAAAAATAGTGTTTTATATCACTAAAGAATTTCTTTCGTTTTTGGTACGATAATCCTTTTTCAAGGAATCCACAAACTAAGTAGTTTGCATAGTCTGCAAACCATGGAATTTCATTATAATCTATCTTCAATAGATATTCATCAGGAAAGTTGTCTTGTATGGCCGATTCATTTAGAACTTCTAATTCGGGATTTTCAAGACGAGAAAGATGATCAGCGGCGAGATTTTCTGCTCCTCTTTTATCTCGGATTTCAATATCGAACTCTTGTAAGAGTAAGATCCAACGGATTAATCTTGGTTTAGCATCTTGTTTCAAAAATAGGTATCTAAGAGCAAAATGGTCGGTATAAACCACCGTTTTTGCTAGAACGAGATATGATCGAAATTTGTCAAAAGCAAAGACAATAGCAAGGAGTTCTTTTTCAGTAGTTGTATAGTTTGTTTGTGCTCCTTGTAACGTCTTACTAGCATAATATATAGGTTGAAATTGTTTTTCAATCCTTTGTCCTAAAACGGCTCCCATTGCAAAATCACTTGTATCGCACATTAGTTCAAATGGTAGATTCCAATTTGGTGTTATCATGATCGGCGCATTAGTGAGTTTCTCTTTATGAATATTAAAAGATTTGATACATTCATCTGAAAAGATGAATGGAGCATCCTTTTCTAGGAGTTTATTCATAGGAGTGGCAATTTTAGAAAAATCTTTTATGAAACGTCGTTAAAAACCGGCATGCCCTAGAAAACTCCTAACTCCTCTAACATTGATGGGATGTGAAAGTTTAGCAATTACATCTACTTTAGCTCTATCCACTTCAATTCCTTCTTTTGAAATTTTATGTCCAAGAACGATGCCTTCTTTAACCATGAAATGGCATTTCTCCCAATTAAGTACTAGATTTGATTGTTCGCATCTAATAAGCATTCGTTCCAGATTAGCTAGACATGATTCAAATGTATCACCGAAGACTGAAAAGTCATCCATGAAAACTTCCATGCATTCTTCTATCATGTCATGAAAAATCGCCATCATACACCTTTGAAAGGTTGCAGGGGCGTTGCAAAGTCCAAATGGCATGCGTTTGTAAGCAAAAGTACCATAAGGGCACGTGAATGTGGTTTTCTCTTGATCTTCAGGTGCTATTGGAATTTGAAAATATCCGAAAAATCCATCTAGAAAACAATAGTAACTATTTCCGGCTAATCTTTCTAACATTTGATCAATGAAAGGTAAGGGAAAGTGATCTTTTCTGGTGGCGTCATTTAATTTTCTATAATCAATACACACACGCCATCCTGTTACAGTCCTATTAGGAATAAGCT
Organism: Rutidosis leptorrhynchoides; assembly: GCF_046630445.1. Lineage (NCBI taxonomy): Eukaryota > Viridiplantae > Streptophyta > Magnoliopsida > Asterales > Asteraceae > Rutidosis > Rutidosis leptorrhynchoides. The sequence goes on along the minus strand of NC_092333.1, from coordinate 263,443,456 downwards.
CATTTTTCTCATTTGTAATGACAGTCATGCCACCCTTCTTAGGCACGCATTGAACTGGGCTTACCCATGGACTATCAGAAATTGGATATATCAAACCTGCATCTAGCAGTTTAATAATCTCTTTCTTAACTACATCTTGCATATTCAGATTTAGTCTTCGTTGGCATTGCACATACGTTTTATGACCTTCTTCCAAAAGGATTTTATGTGTGCAATACGAAGGACTTATTCCTTTAATATCATGAATTTTCCATGCAATGGCTGGTTTATGAGCTTTCAACACAGAAATGAGTTGTGATTTCTCATTTTCAGTAAGAGAAGACGATATTATTACAGGTAATTCAGATTCACCATGTAAATAAGCGTATTCCAAATGGTTTGGAAGTGGCTTTAACTCTAATTTCAGAGGTTCTTCTATTGATGATTTATATCGATATCTGTCTTCTTCTTTTAGCATTTGAATTTATTCTGTTGTTGGTTCATATCCATTAGCTATAAGTGTAGCTAACATTTCAACTTCATCAATTGGTTCATTACCTTCTCCTAAAGAACATTCTCTTGTTCCTTGTAATTCTGGAAATTCTTCTAATAATTCTGCATGTGCATCTATAGTTTGAATATAATAACATGTATCATCTGCAGATTGCGGTTGTTGCATTGCTTTATCAACTGAAAAGGTAACACTCTCGTCCTCTATACTTAGGGTCAGTTTCTTACCGAATACGTCTATCATTGCTTTAGCCGTGTTTAATAATGGTCTTCCTAATATGAGAGGAACTTGATAATCTTCTTCCATGTCCAGAACAACAAAATCTACTGGAAATACTAAAGTACCAACTTTAACTAGCATGTTCTCCATTATCCCTCTAGGATATTTTATTGATCGATCAGCTAGTTGTATACTTATTCTAGTTGGTTTCAATTCTCCAAGGTCTAGTTTAGCGTATAGTGAATACGGCATAAAATTTATACTAGCACCTAAGTCTGCCAATGCTTCTATTGAACTAAGATTACCCAGAAAACATGGAATTGTGAAACTTCCTGGATCAGATAGTTTTTCTGGTATCTTATTCAACAGTACTGCTGAACAATTAACATTCATAGTAACGGCCGAGAGTTCTTCCATTTTCTTTCTATTCGTGATCAGATCTTTCAAGAATTTAGCATATCTAGGCATTCCTGAAATCACATCAATGAAAAGAAGATTTACATTTATCTGTTTAAACATATCCAAGAATTTGGATTGCTCGGCTTCAAGTTTCTCTTTCTTCATTTTACTCGGGTAAGGAAGTGGTGGTTGGTATGGTTTAACATAAGGTTTAGCCTTAACTGTGTTATCTTCATTAACCTTTTCAACTACCGGTTCTTTTTCCTTATCTTGTTCAAGTTGTGGTTCTTGTGGAGTAGGAATAGCTTCATCAGAAGTTACAAGTATTTCAGGTGGTTTAAGTGTTGTACCATTTCTTGTGGTAATGGCTTTAGCTGTTTCATTCCGGGGGTTAGCATTTGTATCACTAGGTAGACTTCCCGGTTTTCTTTCACCTATTAACCTTGCTAGGTTACTTACTTCTTGTTCCAGATTTTGAATAGAAGCTTGTTGATTTCTAAATGCTTGAGCATTTTGTTCATTAGTTTGTTTCTGAGATGTGAAAAACTGCGTTTGAGTTTCAACTAGCTTCGTCATCATATCTTCTAAATTCGGCTTTTTATCATCGGTTTGTTGTGGTGGTTTGTTTTGAAAATTAGGTCTTTGCTGGTTGTAAGTATTATTGGATACTTGTTGATTGCAAGGACCTTGTTGGTTGTTGTATGGAATATTTCGGTTATAATTCTGGTTTTGATTGTAAATCGGTCTTGGCGGTTGATAATTATTCTGATAATTATTTCCAGGCCTTTGGTTTATGTATGAAATATTCTCTCTTTGCTCCATTGTTAATTCAATACTGAGACAATCTTTTGTCAAATGTGGTCCTCCACACTGCTCACAACTAATTCGTATTGAGTGAATATCTTTAGTCATCTTTTCCATTCGTCTCTCGACAGCATCTATCTTTGCGGAAATGGAATCTAAGTCATGGCTAGAATCGGCTCTAGCTGCTTTAGATGATCTAACGATATCTTTTTCTTGGTGCCACTCATGTGAGTGGGAAGCAGTGTTATCAATAATTTTGTAAGCATCAGTTTCGGTTTTCTTCATAATAGAACCACCAGCTGCTATATCTATGTCTTTTCTTGTAGTGATGTCGCATCCTTGGTAGAATATTTGTACTATTTGACAGGTATCTAAACCATGTTGCGGACATCCTCTCAATAACTTTCCAAATCTTGTCCAAGCCTCATATAGAGTTTCATTTGGCTTCTGTGTGAATGTAACAATTTCTCCTTGAAGTCTTACGGCTTTAGATGCAGGAAAGAATTGTTTAAGAAATTTTTCAACTAAAACATCCCATGTATTGATCGCCCCTTCAGGTAACGATTCCAACCAATCTTTGGCTTCTCCCTTTAAAGTCCAGGGAAATAACATGAGATATATCTGTTCATCCTCCACTTCTCTTATTTTAAATAGAGTGCAGATCCTATTAAAGGTACGAAGATGTTCATTTGGATCTTCCTTCGGCGCACCACTAAATTGGCATTGATTAGTCACCATGTGTAGAATTTGTCCTTTGATTTCATAATTTGGCGCATTAATGTCTGGATGAGTAATTGCGTGACCTTGGCCAGTGCGTTTAGCTCTCATTCGGTCTTCCATACTTAAAGGTTCCAGATTCTCCATAATTGAATTTGTTGAATCGGAATCACTAGAGGATTCTGATTTAATGGTTCGTTCCTCAACAATCTCTGTTTGAATGATTGGTGGTTCCGGAGGAAAATTTAATGATTCAGGATCTATGAATCGTCCCTGAATATTCTCCGGATTCTCAATTGTGAGGTCGGGTTCAAAAAATGGATTATCGGAAATTTGAACTGGAGTACTTGGTCGACTGGATGACGATTCTAAAGAAAAATCAACGGCAGTAATATTTGCTAAATGTCTTGATCTAGTTACAGGTGGTGAACGTACAAAAGGTGGTGAACGTCTTGCTCGGTGCATTCACTGAATATCCTATTAGTTTTTAAAAGGAAAGAAAAATTATAATAAGTTATCCAATCAATAGACTTTTCTGATTTTGCCCACGTTTCGAATAGCCAAAAGATGCAGCAAAGGGGCAGGATTCGTTTGGTCTCAATATAATTGAGGACTGTTTGGCTCCAATAACCCGGTCCACATACAAATCCAACTATTACTACGAACCAGAAAATTTTGATGTCTATCAATTTAACCACTTAAAATAAATTTTCATAATTTTAAGAAATTTAGATAAGAAGTAGAATAAAAATCTATGTCCTAAAACTAGAATAGCGAGAAATAAGAAAGAAAAAGAGTTCGTCGAAAAAGGTCGAAAAAGAAAAATGGTTGAAAAATAAAAGGTGACGGAAAAATAAAAGAAACTTATAACACTTAAAAACACTTGACTAACCTAACCTTATTACTACAACTAACTTAAAATTATAATCGCAAATTGAGATTACTAATTGGAATGATAATTGATACATAGGTAAAAGGTTTCTAAAAATATTAAAGCTTACAGGAAAAACTAAATCCCAAATGGAAATAACTTAAAAAGAAACTAAAACTTAAAAAGGCGTCGCAAAATTCTAAAGTACCTAAATCTTAGTCTAAAGAAAAAGCACTTAAGGAATTCTACGGCAAAGCCTAAAAATCTAGAAGTAAAAATAACTATGGCAAAAACTAAGTTTAAAACTAAATATGAGCTAAAAATACAAATATTACGCTAAAACGATTAAAAAGGGAAAAAAATATAAAAATAAACTACAAGTTGTAAAAAGTACAATTTTTATAAAAATATTATTTTTATATTATTTATTTTATAAAACTATTAATTTTTTATATATAATAAAACTAATTATAATTAATTAAAACTAAATTATATTAATAATAAACTAATTAGGGTTTAAATAATAATAATAATTAATTACACCGTATTAAATGCAGATTAGGGTTTTGGTCTGGCCTGTCAGGGCGGCTCCGCGAGTTGCGGTGCCCGAAGCAGCAAACTCCGCGAGTCGCGGGGTTCCAAAATTCAAATGACAGGTTGTTTAAAATTCGACGCATTTTTTTTTTATATTCTGTTTTATATTTTCTGTTTAAATCAAAATATTTATATAATAAAAACTTATATTTAAAAACTAAAATAAAAATAGAACTACTTTATAATTTTAAAAATATCTTAAAAATAGAATTATATATATATTAATTTTTTTTTTATATTTAGCGTTGCGCTTTCGGCGTTTAAGAGTTCCCCGGCAGCGGCGCCAAAAATACTTGATGTCAAAGCTAAGGGGTGAAAAATACTATTAAATTTTACAAGAAAATACTATTAAATACGATACAATTTTACACAAGATATTTATTTATTTAGAGAATGGATATACTTAAACCTTGCTACAACACTTATAGGCAGTGTACCTAATCGTACAGTAGTGTAGTTTTTAGTAAGTCCGGTTCGTTCCACATGGAAAATCTTTAAACAAAGCTTAACGCTATATTAGTTTACTTTTATAAACATACAAATATATATATAAGTAATATTATTATTATAAAGGGGGGTTTTTACCGTTTAATGACCGGTTTGTCGATTTTAAAACTTTAGTCGCAGTTAAAACCAAATGTAAAATAATAAATAAATACAAGACTTAATTTAAAGCGTAAAGTAAATAACGATAATGAAATTGCGAATAATAAAAGTGCGATAAAATAAACTTGCGATAATTAAAAATTACGATAATTAAAAGTGCAATTAAATACAATAACAATAAAAATGCGATAATTAGAAGTGCAATTAAATATAAAATAAAGGAAATTAAATATGAAATAAAAGAATTATGCTTATTTAAACTTACGTAACCATGATGTTTGACGTGTTGATTTTAGTTTTATGCCCATGGGTTAATTGTCCTTTGTCCTGGATTATTTAATATGTCCGTCTGGTTTTTGTCCATAACAGTCCATCAGTCATAAATATAAAGTGCGAGTGTCCTCGTCAAATTATCCTTATACCCGAAGTTAAATATTCCAACTAATTGGGGACTTAAACTGTAACAAGGTTTTATTACTTTGTTTAATAATTACACCAGAATGTCGACTGAGTGTAACCCAAGGTTTTAATACTTTGTTATCAATTATGCCAAGTGTCCTTGTACATAATTTCACCCCTGTTTTAATAATTCTAGTGGCTATTAATCCATTCCCGTGTCTGGTTAAATGAACGATTATTTGTACATATAAATACCCCGCCCATCGTGTCCGATCGAGTGTATATGGTAATTTATAAGGACACCCAATTGTAAATCTTTATATTAACATTAACAAACTATCATTTAGTTAAACAAATATAAAGCCCATTAATACCCCATAGTCTAATTTCCACAAGTGTCGTTCTTTTGTCCAAACCCCAATTATGGTACAAAGCCCAATTACCCAATTTTAGTAATTAGCCCAACATCATGATTACTTCGGATTAAATAAGCATAATAATAACTTAGCTACGAGACATTAAATTAAAAAGGTTGAACATAACTTACAATGATTAAAAATAGCGTAGCGTTACATGGACAGAATTTCGACTTACACCCTTACAACATTCGCCAACATACCCTTATTATTAGAATTATAATTAAAATTAAAATATAAATATAAATATAAATATATTTACGTATACATATATAGAGAGAGATTGAATTATGGATGAAAAAAATGATCAGAATTCGTTGGGCTTTATAGGGAGTTTCAGTTTTTGGGGCTCCGCGACTCGCGGCCCATTCCTTCTTCAAACTCCGCGAGTCGCGGAGTTTGTAATTACAGCTCACTCCATTTTGGCTCTTTGTTTACCGACGGTTTATTATATAAATATAATATATATATAATTTATATAATTAATTATATATTATATTATATTTATATACATAGTTAACTTGTAATTTTTAGTCCGTTGCGTCGAGCGTTGAGAGTTGACTCTGGTCCCGGTTCTGGATTTTCGAACGTCCTTGCGTACAATTTAATATCTTGTACTTTGCGTTTTGAATTTTGTACTCTTGTAATTTCGAGACGTTTCTTATCAATAATTGGAACCTCTTTGATTATCTTTTGTACTTTTGGGCTTTTTGGTCGTTTGCATCTTTAATTCGTCGAATCTGTCTTTTGTCTTCACCTTTTATTATTTAAACGAATATCACTTGTAAATAGAACAATTGCAACTAAAAGCTTGTCTTTCTTGAGGAATAATGCTATGAAATATATGTTCGTTTTTAGCATTATCACATACTAAAATAAGGACAAGATTTGGAGTCCATGTTTGTATGATATTATGTAAAAACTGCATTCAAGAAACATATGTCGATGTAATATATTTCTATTGTAAACCATTATGTAATGGTCGTGTGTAAACAGTATATTTTAGATTATCATTATTTGATAATCTACGTAATGCTTTTGAAACCTTTATTGATAAAATAAAGGTTATGGTTGTTTTAAAAATGAATGCAGTCTTTGAAAAACGTCTCATATAGAGGTCAAAACCTCGCAACGAAATCAATTAATATGGAACGTTTATAATCAATATGAACGGGACATTTCAACTAACTTCAATTTGATGTGTAGGTTGACTTGGAAAGACTCTATAAACTAAATTTCAAAAATTGTGATTTTGGGTTAGGGTTTGATAGGAGTAAAATGGATTTTTGATGCACCAAATGCTATGCAATGTTGTTTGTAAGTATTTAGTTGTATTGTATACGTAATTACCTACGAAACGGCGTATTATATGTGTGCATTTATTTTCCGAATCATCAAAGTGCATTTATGGATTTGAAAGCATTTATGGTGAACATTTAATGAACTTTCAACATGGAAATTCGAATTTTGCAAATGATGCTTTTGATTGATGAAATGTGTTTAGTTGTGTTCCTCGTCAAATTACCTTTCCAATGATATAAGATACGTGTTCTAAGTGTTTACGGTTTGTGAATTGTGCTAAATTGAAGATTGGATTTAGACTTGAACAATTAAAACTGACCAGGCACCAGACCACGTTAAGTGTCGCGGCGCGGCCCTCCTTGGTCGCGGCGCGGCATTTGCCGTGTTTGGCTTCTTACCTACATTGTCAAATTTCAAAAAATGTTTGCTATGTTACGCACCTCCGATTCACATGTAACTTGTTCTAACATGCTTATATATTATTAAAAACCTCAGAAAAATAGTTCGGGATCCGACCCGAATGTGTTGACTTTTTCGTTGACTTTGACTTGACCAAAGTTTACTTTTGTCCAAACTTAACCAAATACTTATGCAACCATTCTAATATGTTTTTATACTTGTACCTTGCATGAAACTTGACAATTTGATTCACATGCTATAATAATCGAGTCGAAACGAGCCATAGGACTAATTGAACACTTTAACCAATCGTGTTTACCGTTATTGATACAACCTACTTGTTTAGGTTAAGACTAGCATTCGTCCTTGCACACGTTTACTTGTGAACTACTTTTATACGCTTGCACTCAAGGTGAGATCATAGTCCCACTTTTACACTTTTGAACTTACATTTGGGATGAGAAAACATAAACGTTTCTTTTTACTAAGTGAACACAAGTACAGGAAAATAAACATTCTACATACGAGTTTGAACAAAAATCCTCAATTCGATTATCATTAGTTACACTTGCCGGGTGTAAGCGAGAACTTATGTTATATGGCCATATGGGTTTGACAAACCCTCATTCGGACGGTTTGCTACCGTTAATCGGATGAAATATATTTTCGAAAAACAGTCTATGTTCTAACACTATTGTGATGGGGTTCTATGGATGGAAAGTTAAGCCTTGATAATTGGGTGCTCGTGATAATAATTTTAGAATGGTTTACTATTATTTCAATGATATAAATCTTGTGGTTCATTTGTACTTACTTACTTAAACCTATGATTTCACCAACATTTTCGTTGACAGATTTCTATGTTTTTCTCAGGTTCTTGAACGTTTTGTGATACATGCTTCCGCTCATTACTTTTGATACTAGCTTGGATGTCGAGTATACATGCATACGTGGAGCGTCTTTTGACTTATTCTTAAATTGTGTCGCATATGTTTCAATCGTACTTTAAACTTCGTAATGTAACTAGTTTTTGAACTACTTTGTAAACCTTGAAACATCCTTACTTTTGAAATGAATGCGACATACTTTTGGTTAAACGTTGTTTTAAAGACTTATGACCACGTAACGGGACTTAAGTAGATGGCGCCGTCAATGACGATTTTGTCGGGTCGCTACAGTTGCAGTTGTGATAATCATGGTTATGGAGATGGTTTAAGTGACGGTTGTTTGTGAGATTGATATGGTCGTTTGTGATTAGTATTGAACAGAAACAGAAAAGCAACGATGAGCAGTACATAACAACTTACAATAGTTTTGAATGTTAGATTAAGCTGGAATAGAAACGTTTGCAGCATCATCTTTGATCATAATAGAAAACGGGAAACGGGTAGTAGAAAGAATCATCGAGCAGCATGTTGTAACAGTTGTGGGTTTTGGTTTGATTCATGAAAAGAAAAAAAAATATGAACGCAACAGTAACCTGATTCAATGGTGGTGGTTTGATTAGCAACCGAACACGAAGACAGCAACAGCTTTAAATCTCAGTGTTAGCGTTTGAATCTTGAGTTTCATTATCATGGATCGGTGCTGGGTTGGGATGAACGTTTTAATGGGTTTGTTCGACATAAAGGAAATAGACCAAATGGGTTTTCAGTTTCATGAAGTTGGTGGTTGTTATAGTGATGGTGGTGTGAGAGTTAGATGAAGGTGGTGACTCGATGATAGTCACGGTGGAGCTAGGAGATGGTGGGTGGTGGCGATGAAGTGGAGGAGAAGAGTGGACTGGTTGCAGGAGATGGTTTCCATTTGTGGGTGTTGGAGCTTGACAAAAGAAAGAAAAAAAATAATTCAACGTAGCAGCAAAAATCATTGGAGTTTATAATCAAATTTCGACTTGATGTGCTCCACCTTTACAGCTCACTCTCTATAATTGTCGACTAAATATCACGGATCAAATTAGGGAGGCATGAAAATCAAACAGATAGTGATGTAATACAGATTAGATACGTGTAATTATCTATTTTTATATATTGTATTCAATATTCTTAATTATTAAATATATTAATAATAATAATATTGTTAATATTAATAATAATAATTATCATAATAATAATAAATATTAATAACAATGATAATAATAATAATAATGAAAATGATAATAATAATATTAATAATAATAATAATACTAATTATAATAATATTAATATTAATAATGATGATAATAATAATAATATTAGGAATAATATTAATATAACAATTTATATATCAACTTTCATATCTATATGTTATATATTTAAAATAATAGTTTTAATAATACTAATATTGATTTTAAATATTGAAAGTAATAATAATTTTACTATGACAACTATATTTTTAACTTGTAATAAAATTTCATATAATAACCTTACATATTATTAATTATGTAATACATATGTTATATAATAACATATTTGAATATTTAATATTTATATGCTTTATATATAATACAATATACATATATTATAAATTATATAGAAATCATACACATGTACATATATTCATTCTAAAAGCAACTTAACTATTTTATATATTATTTTATAATTTTAATTCTAATGATTAAATTGTATCTTATTACTTCAAATTAATATATACACTTATATATATATATATATATATATATATATATATATATATATATATATATATATATATATATATATATATATATATATATATATATATATATATATATATATATATATATATATATATATATATATATATATATATATATATATATATATATTAACAACAATTGTTCGTGAATCGTCGAGCACAGTCAAAAGGGTAATTGATTATATGAATTTAATTCCAAAACTTTCGAGACTCAACATTAAAGACTTTTCTTATCGTGTCGAAATCATTTAAAGATAAAGTTTAAATTTGGTTGAAAATTTCCGGATCGTCACACCAACTAAGATTTTGAGGCGTTAAAAATGATATCTCACGATGTGTTAGGATTAACTTACGGGCTTGACAATTGCTTGGCATTTGTTACAAATGCAACAGGTTCAAATATATTTTACATTCAATAGAAAATTGTCAACTCTATTAATTTTTTACCATTAACTTTTTTACCCAACTCTTAATTATATTATATCACATTATCTAAATTTTTTCCACACAAATTAGATACTAAAACTTGAAGCCCTCGTAACACTACTACAAATATGACAAAAGAAACCCCCATTATGAACCTCTTTTTAATGGAGTCAAAGAAAAGAGGTTTCAAAAGTAAAAAGAAACCGGTTTGTGTAGTTAGAAAGTAAAACCGGTCTCTTTATTTAACCAAAGAAACCTCTTTTTTAAGAAAAACCGTTTCCAGGCTTTTGGAACCTCTTTTTATTTAAAAAGAGGTTTCTTTTATTCCACTTTTGAAACCTTTTTCTTTACAAAACCGGTTCCAGGCCTTTGGAACCCTTTTTTAATTAGAAACCGGTTTCAATTTACAAAGTAACGACTATTTTTTTGAGCAGATGCTGAACCACGTACTTATATGATTTTTCCCACACTTTTCTTCATTTTTCACTTATCCAAATTTCAACTTCATCATTTCATTTACTCTATTCAAACAACCTCAAAAATCACAAATTCATACTCAACAATCAAATTTCACACACATTTATTCTTTTATACATCTCAATATCATATGGTTATATATGATTTTCCAACACATTTATCTAAGGTATTTATCTTTCATTTGAATCTATGTATGTGATTTTATTGTTGCAAAATAATAACATATATTTGAACAAAAAAATGATTTTTTAGTTAATTTACTATTTTTATTGAATGTTTATTAGTGTGTTTAGTGTATATTCGTATGTGATTCTATGATGTTATGTACTTTGTTTGTTTTTTTGAACATATATATGAAAGTGCTTATAGTTAACTTTTATTTGCTTATTTTGTGTATATAGGTGTTTGAAGATTTGTTTCTTATAACTCAATGAAAACTCTAAAGTTTTAGTTACTTGAAATCGTAGACCTATATAAGGTATGTATATCTCTAAAATATCATGTAATTTCGAGCAACTAAAATATGATTTAATTTTAGCATTAAGATCGTATATATTAGAATTATATTCAAGTTAAATGCCTAAGGTAAATTTTAGCATTAAGATCGTATATATTAGAATTATATTCAAGTCAAATGCCTAATGTTAAGTTGTCACTTAGAACTATATCACTATGTAGCTATTTATATGTTTGTAGATGGATCGTAATAAATGGATGTGTGAGATACCTCGTCATAGTCACGAGTATCTTACTGAAATATCCCGTTCATATCGATTATAAACGTTACATAATAATTGATTTCATTGCGAGGTATTTGACCTCTAAATGATACATTTTACAAACATTGCATTCGTTTTTAAAAGACAAACTTCCATTACATTGAAAGTTGACAGGCATGCATACCATTTCATAATATCCAAACTATAAATGACCTAATCTTTCATTTACTATAATAATAATCTTTATTGAACTCAACGACTCGAATGCAACGTCTTTTGAAATATGTCATGAATGACTCCAAGTAATATCTCTAAAATGAGCAAATGAACAGCGGAAGATTTCTTTCAAACTTGAGAATAAACATGCTTTCAATTGTCAACCAAAAGGTTGGTGAGTTCATTAATTTATCATAAACAATCATTTCCATTAATTTAATAGACCACAAGATTTTCATTTCCATTTCTTATAAACATCATGCATCTGCATAAAAATCATTCATATGGATTGAACCCCTGGTAACAGATATTAACAAAATGCATCTAGAATATCTCCAAAACAGAACCACTCGTCTGTAGAGAAAAATTGAAGTACTAAAGCAGTTCAAAATCTCTGACTGGGGCGTGTCAAAGCCCGTAGATCTACCTTTAGGATTCGCGTCAATTAGTGGCAATTATAATAAACACTAATTCATGGGCTACCAAGTTCAACAAGGGTGATATCGGGTATAAAAATTCAACCATAGAATGTAGTTTCGATTACTTGTGTCTATTTCGTCAAACATTTATAAAAGCAGCGCATGTATTCTCAGTCCCAAAAATATATATTGCAAAAGCATTTAAAAATGGAGTAATGAAACTCACGGTACTGTATTTTGTAGTAAAAATACATATGACGGCATTGAACAAGTGTAAAGTTGGCCTCGGATTCACGAACATATATTAATTATATATATTTATATGTAGTGTATCACAATCCTAATGCTCGAGACCGATATGCAAAAGTCAACAAAAGTCAACTTGAACCAAAATGACTTCCAAAATCTATACATGTTTATTATATAACTTAAATATAGTCGTTTTATATATTTAAATATATTTATAAGATTTTATTAGAGTAAATAATACAAGTCATTTATTATTAAATAAAAATTTATATTTAAATTTAAATATGATAAAAATATACTTTTATATATCTCAAGTAATAAAATATATACAGTTCATTCAATATCATAAAAATATAGTGGTATGTATTATTAATGTAATTATATTACGTGTGGAAAAAATATCTTTGTACCACATATTTATTTGATAAAATAATATTGATAATAATAATAATAATAATAATAATAATAATAATAATAATAATAATAATAATAATAATAATAATAATAAGTAAAAGTTGTATTATTTTGTAATAATAATAATAATTATTATTATTCTACTAATAATAATAACAATATTTATATTTACTAATGATGATATTAATTATGATAAAATGATAATTCTAATCATGATAATTTTAATAATAACGATACTTTTTAATATTAACTGTAATAATAATAATATTTTATATAAAAAATATAATTCTATTCAAAATGATAATTTTTAATAATAATACTAAAATGATAATAATAATGATATTTTATAATAACAATGATATTTCTATTAAAAATAATAATTATAATAAAAATGATAGTTTTAATATTAATGATACTTTTAATAATAATAATGATAAAAATAATGAAAACGATATTTTTATCTAAATCAATATCTTACAATATTTTAATTTCATCATGATACTTATAATCATTATTTCTTAATCGATTTGTTTACTAGCTTTTAGTCCTCATTTATATCGCATTCATAATAATGATAATAATAGTTTTCATAACAATTAGATGATACTAATATTAGTTTTAATGATAATGATACTAATAATAGTAATTATAATAATACTAATGATAATACTAATAATTATTATAATGATAACAATAACAATAATAATAATAATAATAATAATAATAATAATAATAATAATAATAATAATAATAATAATAATAATAATAATAATAATAATAATAATAATAATAATAACCTTAGTGATAATAACGATAGTAATAATAATAATAATAACAATTTTAATGATAATACTTATATTGATAATGATAATAATAATAATAATAATAATAATAATAATAATAATAATAATAATAATAATAATTTTTAGATAATAATAATAACGACGATAATAACGACGATATTAATAATAATAATCATTTTAATAATAATACTAAAATTAATGATAATTCAGTTGACTATATCTTTTAATCTGTTCATCGAAACCATACGCTTTCTAAATTAAAAGTTATTAATTTTTTGCCAGCTTTCCAACGACATGCATATCATATACCTTATCTCAGTAACATATGTATCAAATTCGTGATTTATCATAAACTATTTAACGACGAAATTAAGCATACAAGCATGCATAATTATATATACCCGAGCACTAGTCAGTGATACACTATTGATATATAAAAGATAAGATACGAATGCTCACGTATCAATATTGTGATTCAATATTGCAGGAAAGTACGTAGACGCGACGGACATGACAAACACTAAGTTGACCTTATGAACAAAATCCCGAACAATACTCATCACCTCCATAGCTATAACCCATAATTTCCCTAGCTTCATCTCGCTCGAAAAACTATTTTGAAATCACTCGGACAGCACTTCGTCGTAATATTTTATGTATAATAATAATATCTTGAAATAATACGGAGTAAATATATATATGTAAATCGATTGAGAGAGTTTAGAGAAATATATTTTCAAGTTTCTATTAAATAATGAAACCTATTGAATTCTATTTTTAATAGATTTTTGAATTAATAAAGTAAATTATTAAAGTATGAATTATTAAAGTGAATTATTAAAGTATGAATTATTAAAGTAAATTATTAAAGTTAAAGTAAAGTAAACGTAAAGTTAAAGTATATTAAAAGTATAAAACTATGTATGTATATTACGCGTATAAATATATATAATATTAATTTAAATCATTATATATATTTAATAAAATAAAATATAAATATCGTTATCTTTATCATACTGGTTAAGTAATGAGTTGTCAAAAGTGGTTCTAGATATTTATAAAAGTTATATATGTTTTAATAATAAAGTTCTTTTTAAACTGAAAACGTTTTGTACGCTTGAAACTAAATCAAATAAATATGATAATTTTGTTTTCCAAAACTAAATATATTTAAGAATCATTTTGTTAAAAGGTTAAAATAATGAAAATCGTTATATCATAAAACGTTTTAGAAAAGTAGAATTATATATATTCATAATAGGTTTCAAGTTTTTAAATTACAGTCTGTTGGTGAAGTATGAGATAAAGTCCTAAGGTTAAATAAACGTATGAAATCATCTTAATGAAAAATGTTGATTTACTTAATTATGTCAATATCTATTTTTCAAGTTATATATATTCTCTAATTCCATTTTCACATCAAATAATATGAAAACGAGAGAATTATTGTAAAGCATGCATCGGAAACCAAACAGAAATCCCCACTAACCTATGTCTAGTTACCGTTATTTAACATATTTGTTCTTACTTGTAAATCACTTTACCATTTTCCGAATGTTGTTAAAAAGAATAAATTTCTTAAATCACAGTGGACCTCACAACAGAGACCTGTAATCATATCACAATGTATCTGATAATTCAATCATTTGATATTATCTTTTAGTTTCGTCGATAAATATATTAAACATATATCGAAACAAATACGTTCATGTAAAGCATTATACATCAAATACTTTGTTAACGTTTTTAATTAATATAATTTTATATTATATATACATATCTATATACACATAAATGTTCGTGAATCGTCGAGCACAGTCAAAGGGTAATTGCTTACATGAATATAGTTCCAAAACTTTTTGAGATTCAACTTTACAAATTTTGCTTATCGTGTCGGAAAGATATAAAGATTAAGTTTAAATTTGGTCGAAAATTTCCGGGTTGTCACACTTACAGAGTTGTCTGAATTTATGAAAGTTGCTGACGCGGATCAAGTGAAAAAAAAAAAAACAAGTATCGTATCCGTGTAAAAAATGTCAAAATTTCAAAACTTATGAGGATCTTCGTACAATTAGCCAACATCTAATTGTAAATGGGTTTGTGGATGAGTATATTTGTTGGTCATGGCACGGTGAACTACCAGTGGATAACCACAATGTTAGATATGAAGGTAATGTTGATGGTACAAATGGAAATACGGATTCACATCATGATGGTTATCATGATAATTTAGAAGATATGTTACATGATTTGGAGCATAATATTGACGAAAATGATTTTGATAAACTTCAAAAAAGTTTTACTGATTCAGAAAAACCATTATATGCCGGATGTACGAAGTTTACCAAATTATCAGTTGTCTTGAGACTGGTTAATTTAAAAGCAAACAACAATTGGAGTGATAATAGTTTCACAAGCCTTTGGGAGTTGTTCCAAAAAAAAAAAATGCCAAATTTCACTCAACGCACAAATTTGTCAAAGGTAAGAAGTGGTCTTGGTGTAGAAAGTATATCATTTATCATTCATTCATTCTCATACGCATTTCGTTTCGTTATACAAGAATTGATACCGATTAAAAAGGTTTATGAGAATGTTCTAACTATATGACAACACAAATACATTCTCATTTAATTTTCAAATTCAAATCCACATTTAACCATATGCAAAATGATAAAAGAGTGTTCAAATCTGGTGCCCATTATTTAGTTTACTCCGTTTGTCTAGTCAAAAAATTGAACTCTTTAGACCCAAACCAAAGTCGCCCATTTTTTGTGGACATCATTTCATCATACTTTACCGATTGTTATTCTAGTCTTTTACTAAGAGCATATTTTCAAGACAAGAGTGTACAGAAAATTGTTACGAAACTGAAACAAGCAAACATATGATGCTGAACACGATAATCAGTCCATAAACATAAACATAAATAACAAATATTCAGATTAAAAACAAAAAGTAAATACGATCAAACCGATAATAGGGTTGAAGTTGAGAGGAAAACTTGATCGTGTTTTGTGCTTTCCGTTTTTTGTGTATTTTTTTTTGCAAACTTATAACTTTAACTTTAAGTTTGCTCAACTTCCAATGTGGGATAAATCCAAAACTTTCAAGATTTTGCACCAAATAAGCAGCTTCTGAGACGCGATATCTCATTCACCCTATTTTTTATTTTTTTTGATAAACGAGGAAACCATAATATGAACGAGCACATTGGCTCCCTATAGAAGGTAACACCTCGGGTAATCAAGTCCCTGAGAGCAAGACTTGATACCGGGTGCATTGCGCATTATGCGCACCCGATTTTACAATTATTAGCATCTAAACATCCGTAAAAACACACTCTTCACCAATTTTTTCCAACAAAGCGAAAAATATGAACAATAAGTTAATTTTTTGTAATTTAATTTACATAAAAGGGATCATGAAACTGAATGTACAATGCCTAATCTGCTACAAAGAATGAAACCCGAAGCCCCCTCCTTGATAATCCAAAAATTGCAAGATGTTACAGTTTAGGCAGTCCCGGCCCTCAAAGTTACCTTCATCAGATTTAGTTTAGTAGTTGATATACACAGTCAAAAAATGTATACATGTATGTACATTTAGGCTCGTTTTGCTAGATTAAAAGTTGTCTTCAAGAATTGGTTCGCAACACGATCTTTTCTATGGCACAAAACACGCAACATAGTGTTGGGATCACTACTGCTCCACCTACCGGTTGTGGGCGGCAGAGGAAGTGTTTGGCCTTCAGTTAATTCGATACCGCTTGCTTCACAAACGACAACCGTAAAGTCTTCTATCAATTGCTCCGTTTCCTTTTTCATTAATGCCACCACTCCTTCAACCGTATCAGCCGCCTTATCCACCACATCTTCTTCAATAAGACCGTCTTCATTAGTGGAAAACAACCTCTTTAAATGCTTTAAATCGTCTTCAATCATCTCGTGATCCGCTATTGCAAAACTTCTACCACTTCCTCCGGCTATTAAAACCATAAGGTAGGCTTCAAAAGAAGCCTTCATCACTTCTTTAAACGCTAATGCTTGATCCCGTTCCGTTACAATAGCGCTTAACAGGGTGAAATTTTGTTTCAAAACTCGAAGAGCAGGGCTGATTCTAGCGTTCACTACATGGCCAACGTATAAGCTCCCATACAAAACAGCGTTGGAATCAAGGAATATTAGGCGGTAGGCTGCAACCTCGGAGACATGTTTAGTGGCCCCCACAATGGACGACCGAGTTTGGTCAAAGTGAGCTTGCCGACGAGGGTTTCCATTAACAGATCGATTCTTTTGAGAAGGAATAATTTTAGACGAATGCGGAAGACACTTTTCAAGAGTGTTTAATTGGGATGTAATGTACTGTAAAGTGTTGAGGCGGATGTAAAGACGTTGTGTTCCTCGACTGGTTGATGGGCGCGGATTGTTGTTACCTTGTTCCTCCAAACCCAAATGATACGGACTCATCCCGGCTACTGCACAAGGAGTCGCCATTTTCCAGAGTTTGACAAATTTTGACCCTCGGCTACATCGTGTTAGGGGAGGAAGTGTAGGAGTATAGTTATGCTTCGAACCTAAATCAATAAACCAAATTGTACATAAAAATACACACAAAATCTTTATAAATAAATACAAAGGTTGAAGTAATATAGTAATAGTATACCACATGATGCAACGAAAGTAGTATATTCCTCGAGAATTTTCTCAATGCCGTCTGCAAATTCATAAACCAGATCTTCCGAAATCGCAATAGGAATATCAAAGAAGGTGACCATAAGTTCTCTAGCTAGCTTCATTAGCTCTACGGCTGATTGAGCGTAAGGTTCAGTCATTGATTTGGGATTCCATGTCTAAATGAATAAACTTGTTAGCAAAACTGTTTATTTTACATATTTACATAAGGAAAAAAAAAAGAAAAGAAAAAAATATATATTACTTCGGTTTCTTTGGCTCTATGGAGAACATCTTTGAGTCTCTTGAGTCTCCCAGCAACCGATTTTGACAAAAACTTCACAATGATGGCATCAACTTCATAAGGAATCATCTGTCTAATGACTGTTTTACCCCCATCCTCACATTCAACCGAGTCTTCAACAACCATGTTTATCAACACCTTTTCTAGCTTATCAGCCCTTTGCAAAACAGTGAGCATCTCATTGTTAATGTCAGAGTTACATGTTAAGAAATGTTTTAACAAGGCACTATAACATGAGTGCAGTGTCACCGCTGCAATTCCACCCGATATTGGGTGCCATTTCTTCAATACCATGCTAAAACTTCGCTTTTCCTTATACGCCAATTCTTCTGTTTCATTTGCAAGTCGGATTAGTGTTTCACACACTCGCTGAAATGGCATTGTTCTGCTGATCACATTTCCTTTCCCTACCATCTGTCATAGCATTACCAAAACTATCATTTCATATAAGTAAAAGTAAATTATACCGATAGTCCTTATAGTATACATGAAAATACACCAACCGTCCTTATCTTCCACAAATTACACTAATTATCCCTGACTTATATAAAAGTGTACATTGATGGTCCTGAATTATTCAAAATGTGCATTAATAAGAGGGACCATCAACATACACTTTTAGGTAAGTCAGGTTTTCAAAAGATAAGGACGATTGGTGTAATTTCATGAAAACCAGAATGACTATTGCTGTAATTTTCAAAAGATAAAGATGGATGATGTAAATTCATGTAACCAACAAGGACTATTGGTATAATTTATTCCAATATTAAGTTACTGTAAAATGTATATTAACAACTAATTAAAATCAATTTACCTTGGCGAATGCATTTTTTAAAGAAGATCTTGTATAATGATCAACCTTATTTCCTGCAGAATCTGATATAATGTCACCTTTCTCTATTACAGTTGTTTCTTCCAAGATTCGAGTGGCCGAGAAAACTAGAGGTAGAATATGCTCCATCACTTCAATCGTTTCATCGTTAAAGCTTTGATGGTAATCCATCAACCGTTTTTCGCACCATATGGTGACTGAAGTAAGGACCGACGATAACAATTGAACATAAATAGGTTCTCTATCAACTTTTCTGGCGTCGTTGGCTACTTCAGTCAACATGGTCTGGGACGCACTTAGCAGATCGTTCTCCACTTGTCCTGTTTTAACGTATTGTTCAAAAAGCACCCATGTAAAGCACAAATCATGCATTGGCTTGTTGATCCCCAAACTAGTCCATGTTTTCTTCATGAGCTCGATAAGCTCGTCCACCTCATCAAGTATGGACGTCTCGTCATTCAAGTCAAAGATAGAGCGGATAAGGGAAACATAGAGGTTGATGTTTAATGGATATCCGTCAGCCCAGTGACAAATATCGGTGGGTCCTTCAGCGCATCTCCATGCTAACGAAACTACACAATTGCATAAGGTTCTCATGGTCTCTGAAGTTTTACCAGTGTCAATGGGTTTAAGATCACTTTTATGTATGATATCCCTCAGACTTGTAGCAAAGTTGTCGTCCTTGTCTAAAGGATTAGAGGGGTAAAGAAGAAGTCCGGCCTCGAGAATCTTGAGTTGACGTTTTTGCCAAATATGATACTCATTTGCATCTTTGAATTCGGATGGCTTTAGATGACGAATGAGCTCTAATGGTAGAATGATGGTTTCTGCACGTCTCCCCATCTTACATCATATATATAGTTTTAATTAATCCGGAATTCATATTCATATTCATATTCATATATAATCTATAATCGATCGATTGTTTCCATGTGAACAATTTGAACAGTACAAACTATTCCCATGAGAACAGATTCTCCGTATTATATTTGTTAATCAATTTAAAGGTTTTTTTTTTTTTTATGTATACACTAGACTAGATGCATGCAAATTAACATTTGTAAATTGTCCTAACAATTTGCATAAATAAATAACCTATATGCAACATTAATGCATATTTTTTTTGTTGAAATGATCAAAGTACGTAATTTAATAATTAAACACCAATTAGCTTTATTTTATAAGGAAATGCTAATGATAGTCCTTAGGGCTGTCTTTAAAGAATAAAATCATACAACTTTTAATTGTACATTTGAAATAACTAACAAAACTCTGCAAATAATTACCTATAACATATAAAGAGTACCATATTTTTCAACACAAATTATTTGTTAAAGACAGCCCTAAGAGCTGTCATTAGCATTTCCCTATTTTATATACTCCGTAGTTTGTATTACCTGGCCGACGAGGGTTCTCATGAGCGTCTTTCGAAGCCTATTATCACTAGCCTCGGAGACCTTCATTTGTTGTCTCATGATCTCAGCTGACGTCAACGGCCTCCTGGACCTCCCACCGGGAACAGTAGAGAACCCAACACCGGGGGTTGAGGCAGGGGATGCTGATGATGATGTTGATGATGATAGATTAACGGAGGCACCTGAAGGAGATCTTTTGAGCATCCTCAACCCAAGCGCCCGTTTAACTCGACTAGCCATCAACCCCCCAGCCGCATGATCCTTCGATCCAGACCCATTAATATCTCCACTATTATTCATATGATGATGATCAGAAGAGTAAAATTGGAGGGCGTTACGACCTCCGAAACCTGGGGACGACCTGCATGACGTGAAGAAAATTTCATAGGCGGTTGTGCGAATGTCGTCCACGTCAAGACCATCGACGCTTCGAAATGGAGAACAAAGATCCACGTCAGATGGGAGCATGATGCTTATTGGTTAATAAATTAGATTGGGGTTGAAGATGACAATGGTTTTTGTCATATTCCGTCGAAGAGGTCGAATCGTAAAATACCCATTCATTTCTTATGAAAATGGAAGTGTTTTCATAAATGAGTACATATTTTTTTATAGAATTCTATTGGTTTTGCGCATTCTACGAAACTCAAAATTCAGAGGTGCTTAATTTATTATCCTATATATCATTTTGAGGGAAGGGGAGGTTAGAGATTCTAATTTTGTTTTGATTCAGTTTAAATCTATCCATCTATATATAAATACTAGTGAAATGACTCGTGAAAACACGGGTTTTTTTGAACGAAACAGTTTAATTTAATGATATGTTTTAGGTATTAAGTGAATGTAAATGTTAAAGTCATTTAGTTTATTGCCCCGTGGAATCACGAATTCTGACTAAAAAACTTGTCGTTGATTTTACAAACATAAAGTTCGCTCAAAGTTGAATATTTATATTTATATTTTTAATAATAATTCTTATTATTAATAATAATAAATGTCTTTTAAATTTTTTTAGAAAAATAAAATTACAATTTATGAGAGATTAGTATTTTCTTTTATAAAATTTTTTGTATTACTTATAAAAAGTAAAGGGTAATTAGCTTAATGATGACATCATCATTTTAGAGCTTTATATATATTATAGATATTAAATATTTTATCCTTAATTTAATTGTTACCAAACAAAACAACATATAATTTAATAAATGTTAACCGTTGTTATATTTTTTTTTTATAGTTTTATACGTTACTTTTTATCAATTTTATTGTACTATATATGTAAAAGTCGAGCTATAAAAGAACTTTAGCTACTAGACTCGGTCCTTCCTCAATTGTCATCATCTAACATTCTCCTCAAATGGTACTTGAACAAAAATACAAAACACACAAAATGCAAAATCCTTTTGGGCTTTCAAATTTTTTTTTTTTTTATTTTTTTTTTTTTGGAATTTTGATTTTAAACACGCGCAATATACAAGGATACATGTGAAAGTTTATTAACGAGTCGTGCACTAGACTCGGTCTCCTCCTCAGCTAATATCCGGGTGGTGTGTTCCCTCATCCTTCAAACCACGGGAACCACCACTTAAACTACCATTACCAATCATACTCAACAATCAATCATCAGCAGCTCTTGACTCCTCAGTCAACTCCCTTAACTTTTCTTTCTCTCTTTTCGATAAATTCGACACTAACCGGATTCTCACATGCTCATCTTTTTCACACATTTCCTTTTTAACCCGCCCGAATAACCTCCTCATAGACCTATCAACAATGCTATTATCGGGCGGTGTAACCACATCCTTCCCATCAGATTTTCCCCCACACTTGGGCGTTTTACCCAATCCTGTCAAATATTTAGTGGGGAATTCACTAGCAACAACAATCACATAACCTACATGTGCGGGTAGTGGGCTTACAGAAAATTTAGTTTGAAAGCTCAAACTTCTACCTCGATCTTTAAGAGTCAATTTCTCAATTTTCTAATCAGTAAAAGCAATTGTAGTTACTAAAAATGGTCTTCCTTGAACAAGTGGTACACCCTTATCTTCCCTTAAATCAAAAACTACAAAATCATCAAGAAATTGTAATTCACCAACATTAACCATTAAGTTTTCAGCAATCCCCACGGGTCTACTAACTAATTAGGCAATTGACAGAATTAATAAATCGTATAGCCCAACAACATGTACAACATATAAGTCCAAGAGTCCATCATTTTCTAAAACCAATCGGTGATAGAGGGACTTCCCCTTAAACTTATATGCCTGCATTTGTTTTGTCACATGGCCGATGTGGGATAACTTCTCAACACGCCCCCTCACATCAAGGCGTGAAACAGTTGTAGAGATGGCAGCACGATAGAGGCCTGACTCAATCTCTTTATAGCGATGGCGGCACACACATGAGGGCCTGACTCAGACTCGCTTTGTAAAACCACTTACCTAAGCTCTGATACCATGACAGAATTAATAAATTGTATAGCCCAACAACATGTACAACATATAAGTCCAATAGTCCATCCTTTTCTAAAACCAATTAGTGATAGAGGACAGATGTGGGATAACTTCTCAACAGCAATTAACATAACTCCTGTGTTGGTCGGCTTAAGATCACCCAAATTCAAACGCAGGTATAAAGAATGTGGCATTAAGTTAATACTTGCACATGAATCAGCTAGAGCACTTATAAGCTTAGACCCATTCACCTGACAAGGCACAATGAACGGTCCAGGATCACCTAACTTAGGTGGCATCTCATTCTTCTTAACAATAGCAGCACATTCCGTTTCAAGAACCGCGGAAGACGCCTGCTCATTCTCACCCTTCCTTGCTAACAAATCCTTCAAAAATTTCCCAATTGGGCATAACTGCGAGAACATCAACCAAAGATACATTCACACTAATATTATCATTATTGTTCAACAACTTACAAATAGTTTCCATCGCTTGAAACTTAGGTTCACCATAGCTTCCACCTCAACCTTCTCAGCTTTCTTCATACTAAACTCGGGAGACTCCCTACTCTTCACTTCCGACTCATGCGTACCCGAACTAGAAGAACTACCCGTCATCAAACTCATCAAATAATTACCATATGCGAGAGTTATGTCACTGACTCGAATCCAACCATCTTCACATGACGATATACTCTTCACACTCTCCGTTGAGATGGAGTTAACTCTATCCTTGTCACCAAACTCATCTACTTCATCTTCACAACCAAGAGTATAAAACGGAACAAACTCATCAGAACCATATCCTCAAAACTAGAAATGGCATTGACCTGCGAATAATTAGACATCTGAGGATCTTTATTCTTCATATCACTTCTATTTGCATTAGATAAAATGTTCGGGCCGACCTATTGTTGTTAGGGTTCACTTGGGTATTTGATGGGACAGCACTCAGTGGTCTATCTGATAATACTTTTGACAATCGACCCACTTCCCTTTCCAAATTCTGCAGTGAAGCTTGTTGATTCCACATTTGTTGATTTGTCAACTCACTATCTTGTTTCGGCAACGAAATTTTATCATCATATTTAATCATATAACCTCTCAACAATTCTTCTAATGATGGCACCTTCTCCACAAAAGCTTGATTCTGATTTCGATTGATGAACCCCGGTGGTCCATTCCTTTGATAACCCAAACTACCTCCTTGATACTGATTATGATACTGATTACCCAAGTAGTTCACTGTCATAACCCCCAAATAGGGTCGGGGGTAAATATGACTTTTCCAATATCATTACACAGTTATATAAACGAGAACGACTCTAAATGAGAAGTTTAATAAAAACAATAATTCAATTGCAGCAGAAGACGAAATGATTTACATGGTAAACCCAAATGTAATAAATGTTTAACAAAAGCTAAAATATAAATAATGTGGACTCCAATGCAACAGCAAGCAAGCAACATAGGGCAGCACATAAACTATTCTTCAGCTGAGACAAACATGCTTAAAATGTCAACACAATGGTTGAGTGAACATCATAGGTTTAATAGTTAATAAGTTTAGACCACAAGATTTATTTCAAAACATCAAAATATTCAATATTCCATGAGTTATAATATCGAGCTAAACATTAACCCCTGACACTGTACGGGTGTAGGTAATCATTATTATGTACCCCCTTGACGATCGGTCAATAGGTAGAGACGTTGCTCTCAATAGGTCTGCTCACAATAATTAAGCTTGCAACATTTCAATTCCAGCAATTATCGATATTATAGTGGGGATTTGCATGTAAAGACATAATTAATACAAGTTAACAATAGTCTCACGAAGTTGCATATCAAAAAGTTTAGGCACTTGTGTCTAAATTGTAAATCATTTAAAAGTAAGCATGTGTCTCACCCCAAGATTTGTAAAATGCATTAAAATATGTAAAAGCGGGGCTATGAGTTCACCTTAGTAGCACAGAAGAGTTATTCCACTAGAGAAATGAATTGAACGGAAGAACGTGATCGAGATCTCAACCTAGAGATAGAATTTATGATCAGATATTACCTAATAGACATAAGTATAGTAACTATACTAATGATAACGGTTTTCTAAAGAAATTCCATTTTCGGAAAAGTTACTATTTATGGAAAGTTCCCATTCATAGTAACTTTCCAATTATTGAAAGTTCGGGTTATAATCTTTAGCAAGACATTGTACACCTTTACCCAAATCCCGTTACTATCATACAAGTCACTCTGATGATCAGTTGTTACCGGGCGCCCAGGATTCTTAACCAGAATCTATGTCTTGGCATTTGAAATCCACAAGCGGTTCCCATAAGGCAACAAGGACCACCTTAGGCCATATGTAGCGGTGAGGTTCGTATATAGCGCACGTTATCTTGATTATAACCTTCACATATTATAAGTGTATAGACTTTTATTATATAGCTAAGTTTTATATATATATATATATATATATATATATATATATATATATATATATATATATATATATATATATATATATATATATATATATATATATATATATATATATATATATATATAGTTACTATTTGTATTATATAACTATTAATAGTTTTATAATTATATATGATTATTAATTATTATTTAAATTATAATTACTATCTTGTGACTTGGATTAATTAACTAACACTTTCTCATACAATAGATATAACATAATTGGTTATATTATTTGTTATTTAATTTACAAGATACTTAGTAATATAGCACTTATTACCCAATATTATCCATAAATACCTAAATAATTAATTAAATACCTAAGAATCATATACATTATTTTTATAGTCTTAGCTAGATATAAAAATCAGTAGAAAAATTTAAGAAAATATTTTTATTACAATTTTGTATCTATATATGTTTTTATTCTTGATTTAATCACAAAACAAGTTTAATTCTACATAAAATATTAATTAAACCTAAATAATTATTTTTATAATTTTTATGAGTTTCTTAAAATTTAATAACCTGTATAAAAATATTTATAAAAATATTTCTTTATTTTTAGATTTATTTCTTTATTTACATTCTATTTACATAATAATAGAGTTTAATTATATAATAACTAATAATTCTACCAATAAATTAAGTTTTATAATTTTCCCAGATCTAGAAAAAGTTTATGAACCCAGAAAAATAATTTATTTATTTTTATTTACTGTATATATTTTTATTACGAATTTTACCTTTTTTTAACATTAAATAACACATAATTCGAATTTAATTTTTATAAATTATATTATGACCTAAATATATAATTTAAATATCATACTTTACTGGAAAAATATTTGTATAGCTTAAATAGCCATTTTCCTATTATTTATAAATAAATACATATACCGTATATATATAGATCAAATAAATTATTTTAACTATTTAAAATATAAAAACATATTAAAAATCAGAAAAATTATTTTTCCTTGATCTCATATTACTCATTAATAATTAACATGCATAATATATAATTTATTAAACTCAATACATAATTATTATATATATATTTATGTTCGGTCGAGAATAAACACAAACAAAAATAAAAATAATACAAAATCGAATTAATTTTCTGTAAAATAAATTTTTATAAAACTTATTAATCATGTAGCTAATTATCATGCATTTAGAAAAATTTTATGAAGTGCAAAAATATTTTATTTGTTTTTGTTTGGGGTTCGGCCGAAAAAAACAAGAAAAAGAAAAAGAAATCGAAAAAGAAAAAGAAAGAAAAAGAAAAGAAAAATCTTACAATTTTTTTCTAGGGTTTTGAGAGCTCCCAAAAATTTGATGTAAAAATTATGAGGGGTTAAAGCCTATTTATAGTTCTTAATTACTTGGAGAGCAAGAAAAATACAATTTAATTAATTAATTAAATTTTTTTTCCTTTTTTAAATTCGGCCGACCTTGGCCTTTTTATTTTTTTTATTAAATAGAACAATCTAGAATATCATGCATTTTATTTTCTTTTATTTAATTATCATAATTTATTATATATTTATATATATATATATATATATATATATATACACATATATATATATATATATATATATATACACATATATATATATATACACATATATTTTTATACTTATTTTACAAATTTACATTTGTAACCCGTTACTTCATCATTTTATATACTTACTCATAATTATATTTTTTTATATTAGTATAGATTATATACATTTTAATACGTAATATATACATTTAATAATAATAATAATAATAATATTATTATTATTATTAGGGTTAGGGTTTACATTTAATGTTTAGGGTTTACACTAAATGATTAGGGTTAGGGTTTAGTTCATTAATTACGAGTGTTAATTACATCATTTAATATATCCGGATAACAACCCTAATAACAATGTACGACACAACAATGAAACCCTAGGGGCATTATGGTCATTATAGAGTGGAAAAACGAGGGTTGTTATAGTACCTCCCCGTTAATTTAAACTTCGTCCCAAAGTTTCAGGA
This sequence comes from Rutidosis leptorrhynchoides, assembly GCF_046630445.1. NCBI lineage: Eukaryota > Viridiplantae > Streptophyta > Magnoliopsida > Asterales > Asteraceae > Rutidosis > Rutidosis leptorrhynchoides. The sequence goes on along the minus strand of NC_092333.1, from coordinate 263,415,671 downwards.
AGACTTCTCTGATGTATCAGCAATTGGAAAAATATGAGGATATTTCCGCTTCATCTGGTCTTCACGTTCCCAGGTATACTCGGGGCCTCTTCGGAAATTACAACGGATCTTAACAATAGGAATAGAGCTTTGTTTCAAGCCTTTAACCTCATGATCCATAACCTCTATCGGTTCTTCAACAAAATGCATTTTATCATCAATGCGGATATCATCCAATGGAATAATGAGTGTGTCATCTGCAAGGCACTTTTTAAGATTCAATATATAAAATACATCATGCACATTACTAAACTCAGTGGGTAATTCTAATCAATATGCTACAGGACGAATTCTTTCAATAATCTTGAAAGGTCCAACATAACGTGGAATTAATTTGCTTCGCTTACCAAAATGAACGACGCCCTTCCAAAGGGATACTTTCAACATGACTTTATCACCAACTTGGAATTCTAAATATTTCTGATGTTTATTAGCATAGCTCTTTTGTCGACTGCGGACAGTTTCTAATCATTTCTTAATCTGCACGATCATTTTGGTAGTTTCATGAATGATTTCAGGACCAGTTAATTGTATGTCCTCTAATTCATCCCAACACAATGGGAATCTACATTTTTGTCCGTATAAGGCTTCAAAAGGTGTAGTCTTAATACTTGAGTGATGGCTGTTGTTATATGAAAATTCAGCTAAAGGAAAGTGTCTATCCCAACCTTTGCCAAAATCGATAGCACAAATACGTAGCATATCTTCCAACGTTTGAATGGTTCGTTCACTTTGACCATCAGTTTGCGGATGATAAGCTGTACTCATGTCGAGTTGAGTTCCAAGAGCAGATTGTAAAGTTTTCCAGAATCTAGAAACAAATCGACTATCGCGATCAGAAATGATTGAGATAGGAACTCCATGAAATGAGACAATCTATTTGATATAGAGTTGTGATAATTTCTCCATCTTGTCGGTTTCCTTGATCGGTAAGAAATGTGCAGATTTAGTAAGACGATCAACTATGACCCAAATAGTATCGTTGTCGTTTGAAGTCTTGGGCAACTTAGTGACGAAATCCATAGTGATACTTTCCCACTTCCACTGCGGAATATCCGGCTGTTGAAGTAAACCAGACGGTTTTTGATGTTCGGCCTTAACTTTCAAATAAGTAAGGCACTTGCTCACATAATCAGCAATGTCAGACTTTAGATTAGGCCACCAATAGAATTCTTTCACATCGTGATACATTTTACTGGAGCCTGGGTGAATAGAATATCTAGTCTTATGTGCTTCATCCAAGACTAGTTCTCGAAGATTTCTGAAGATTGAGACCCAGATTCAGTTATTGAAATACCTTTTTCCATTTCCCTTGAGTTCAAGTTGCTTTTCGAGACCTTTCAGTCCCTCAAGTTGGACATTCTCTTCCTTCAATGCCTCAAGTTGTGCTTCACGAATTTGAGATGTAAGATTCGTACGAATACGTATATTTAAAGCTCAGATTCTAATTGGCTTGGCATGATCCTTTCTACTAAGGGCATCGGCAACTACATCTGCCTTGCCAGGATGATATCATAGTTCACAATCATAGTCATTTAATAACTCATTCCAACGCCTTTGCCTCATGTTTAATTGCTTCTGGTCAAAGATTTGTTGAAGACTTTTATGATCGGTATACACCGTGATTCTAACCCCATATGAAATGTCCCGTTCTTATTGATTAAAAACGTTCCATATTAATTGATTTCGTTGCGAGGTTTTGACCTCTATATGAGACGTTTTTCAAAGACTGCATTCATTTTTAAAACAAACCATAACCTTTATTTCATAAATAAAGGTTTAAAAAGCTTTACGTAGATTATCAAATAATGATAATCTAAAATATCCTGTTTACACACGACCATTACATAATGGTTTACAATACAAATATGTTACATCGAAATTAGTTTCTTGAATGCAGTTTTTACACAATATCATACAAACATGGACTCCAAATCTTGTCCTTATTTTAGTATGCAACAGCGGAAGCTCTTAGTATTCACCTGAGAATAAACATGCTTTAAACGTCAACAAAAATGTTGGTGAGTTATAGGTTTAACCTATATATATCAAATCGTAACAATAGACCACAAGATTTCATATTTCAATACACATCCCATACATAGAGATAAAAATCATTCATATGGTGAACACCTGGTAACCGACATTAACAAGATGCATATATAAGAATATCCCCATCATTCCAGGACACCCTTCGGATATGATATAAATTTCGAAGTACTAAAGCATCTGGTACTTTGGATGGGGTTTGTTAGGCCCAATAGATCTATCTTTAGGATTCGCGTCAATTAGGGTGTCTGTTCCCTAATTCTTAGATTACCAGACTTAATAAAAAGGGGTATATTCGATTTCGATAATTCAACCATAGAATGTAGTTTCACGTACTTGTGTCTATTTTGTAAATCATTTATAAAACTTGCATGTATTCTCATCCCAAAAATATTAGATTTTAAAAGTGGGACTATAACTCACTTTCACAGATTTTTACTTCGTCGGGAAGTAAGACTTGGCCACTGGTTGATTCACAAACCTATAACAATATATACATATATATCAAAGTATGTTCAAAATATATTTACAAAACTTTTAATACATTTTGATGTTTTAAGTTTATTAAGCCAGCTGTCCTCGTTAGTAACCTACAACTAGTTGTCCACAGTTAGATGTACAGAAATAAATCGATAAATATTATCTTGAATCAATCCACGACCCAGTGTATACGTATCTCAGTATTGATCACAACTCAAACTATATATATATTTTGGAATCAACCTCAACCCTGTATAGCTAACTCCAACATTCACATATAGAGTGTCTATGGTTGTTCCGCCATATATATATATAGATGGGTCGACATGATAGGTCGAAACACTGTATACGTGTCTATGGTATCTCAAGATTACATAATATACAATATAAGTTGATTAGGTTATGGTTGGAACAGATTTATTACTAACTTTCACGTAGGTAAAATGAGTAGTTTTTATCAATCTTGTTTTACTCGCCATTTCTTCGTTTCTAATCCGTTTTGAGTGATTCCAGTGGCCACGGTTTCGTATTGAACTTAACTTTATGAATCTAAACAGAAAAAGTATAAGTTTATAGTCGGAAATACAAGTTACAAGTAGTTTTTGAAAGAGGTAGTCATTTCCGTCGAAAGAACGACATCTTGATGACCATTTTGAAAAACATACTTTCACTTTGAGTTTAACCATGATTTTTGGATATAGTTTCATGTTCATAAGAAAAATCATTTTTCTAGAAGTATAGATTTTAAATCAAAGTTCTTCTTAGCTTTTAATTATCCCAACCAAAACAGCCCCCGGTTTTACTACGACGGCGTATATCCAGTTTTATGGTGTTTATCATGTTAATGGGTTTTAAATCATTAAGTTAGCATATCATATAGATATAGAACATGTGTTTAGTTGATTTTAAAAGTTTAGTTAGAAGGATTAACTTTATTTGCGAACAAGTTTAGAATTAACTAAACTATGTTCTAGTGATTACAAGTTTATAACGTTGAATAAGACAGCTTTTTATGTATGAATCGAATGATGTTATGAACATCATTACTACCTCAAGTTCCTTGGATAAACCTACTGGAAATGATAAAAATGGATCTAGCTTCAAAGGATCCTTGAATGGCTTGAAAGTTCTTGAAGCAGAATCATGACACGAAAACAATTTCAAGTAAGATTTCCACTCGAAATAAGATTGTTATAGTTATAGAAACTGAATTAAAGTTTGAATATGATTATTACCTTGTATTAGAAAGATAACCTACTGTAAGTAACAAAGGTTTCTTGATCTTGGATGATTACTTGGAATGGATTTAGAAAACTTGGAAATAAACTTGCAATCTTGGAAGTATTCTTGATTTTATGAAACTAGAACTTTTGGAATTTATGAAGAATACTTAGAACTTGAAGATAGAACTTGAGAGAGATCAATTAGATGAAGAAAATTGAAGAATGAAAGTGTTTATAGGTGTTTTTGGTCGTTGGTGTATGGATTAGATATAAAGGATATGTAATTTTGTTTTCATGTAAATAAGTCATGAATGATTACTCATATTTTTGTAATTTTATGAGATATTTCATGCTAGTTTCCAAATGATGGTTCCCACATGTGTTAGGCGACTCACATGGGCTGCTAAGAGCTGATCATTGGAGTGTATATACCAATAGTACATACATCTAAAAGCTGTGTATTGTACGAGTACGAATACGGGTGCATACGAGTAGAATTGTTGATGAAACTGAACGAGGATGTAATTGTAAGCATTTTTGTTAAGTAGAAGTATTTTTATAAGTGTCTTGAAGTCTTTCAAAAGTGTATGAATACATATTAAAACACTACATGTATATACATTTTAACTGAGTCGTTAAGTCATCGTTAGTCGTTACATGTAAGTGTTGTTTTGAAACCTTTAGGTTAACGATCTTGTTAAATGTTGTTAACCCAATGTTTATAATATCAAAAGAGATTTTAAATTATTATATTATCATGATATTATGATGTACGAATATCTCTTAATATGATATATATACATTAAATGTCGTTACAACGATAATCGTTACATATATGTCTCGTTTCAAAATCATTAAGTTAGTAGTCTTATTTTTACATATGTAGTTCATTGTTAATATACTTAATGATATGTTTACTTATCATAATATCATGTTAACTATATATATAACCATATATATGTCATCATATTGTTTTTACAAGTTTTAACATTCGTGAATCACCGGTCAACTTGGGTGGTCAATTGTCTATATGAAACCTATTTCAATTAATCAAGTCTTAACAAGTTTGATTTCTTAACATGTTGGAAACACTTAATCATGTAAATAACAATTTCATTTAATATATATAAACATGGAAAAGTTCGGGTCACTACAGTACCTACCCGTTAAATAAATTTCGTCCCGAAATTTTAAGCAGTTGAAGGTGTTGACGTATCTTCTGGAAATAAGTGCGGGTATTTCTTCTTTATCTGATCTTCTTATTCCCAGGTGAACTCGGGTCCTCTACGAGCATTCTATCGAAACTTAACAATTGGTATCTTGTTTTGCTTAAGTCTTTTAACCTCACGATCCATTATTTCGACGGGTTCTTCGATAAATTAAAGTTTTTCGTTGATTTGGATTTCATCTAACGGAATAGTGAGATCTTCTTTAGCAAAATATTTCTTCAAATTCGAGACGTGGAAAGTGTTATGTACAGCCGCGAGTTGTTAAGGTAACTCAAGTCGGTAAGCTACTGGTCCGACACGATCAATAATCTTGAATGGTCCAATATACCTTGGATTTAATTTCCCTCGTTTACCAAATCGAACAACGCCTTTCAAAGGTGCAACTTTAAGCATGACCATCTCTCCAATTTCAAATTCTATATCTTTTCTTTTAATGTCAGCGTAGCTCTTTTGTCGACTTTGGGCGGTTTTCAACCGTTGTTGAATTTGGATGATCTTCTCGGTAGTTTCTTGTATTATCTCCGGACCCGTAATCTGTCTATCCCCCCCTTCACTCCAACAAATTGGAGACCTGCACTTTCTACCATAAAGTGCTTCAAACGGCGCCATCTCAATGCTTGAATGGTAGCTGTTGTTGTAGGAAAATTCTGCTAACGGTAGATGTCGATCCCAACTGTTTTCGAAATCAATAACACATGCTCATAGCATGTCTTCAAGCATTTGTATCGTCCTTTCGCTCTGCCCTTCAGTTTGTGGATGATAGGCAGTACTCATGTCTAGAAGAGTTCCTAATGCTTGCTGTAATGTCTGCCAAAATCTTGAAATAAATCTGCCATCCCTATAAGAGATAATAGAGATTGGTATTCCATGTCTGGAGACGACTTCCTTCAAATAAATTCGTGCTAACTTCTCCATCTTGTCATCTTCTCTTATTGGCAGGAAGTGTGCTGATTTGGTGAGACGATCAACTATTACCCAAATAGTATCAAAACCACTTGCAGTTCTTGGCAATTTAGTGATGAAATCCGTGGTAATGTTTTCCCATTTCCATTCCAGGATTTCGGGTTGTTGAAGTAGACCTGATGGTTTCTGATGCTCAGCTTTGACCTTAGAACACTTCAAACATTCTCCTACGTATTTAGCAACATCGGCTTTCATACCCGGCCACCAAAAATGTTTCTTGAGATCCTTGTACATCTTCCCCGTTCCAGGATGTATTGAGTATCTGGTTTTATGAGCTTCTCTAAGTACCATTTCTCTCATATCTCCAAATTTTGGTACCCAAATCCTTTCAGCCCTATACCGGGTTCCGTCTTCCCGAATAGTAAGATGCTTCTCCGATCCTTTGGGTATTTCATCCTTTAAATTTCCCTCTTTTAAAACTCCTTATTGCGCCTCCTTTATTTGAGTAGTAAGGTTATTGTGAATCATTATATTCATAGATTTTACTCGAATGGGTTCTCTATCCTTCCTGCTCAAGGCGTCGGCTACCACATTTGCCTTCCCCGGGTGGTAACGAATCTCAAAGTCATAATCATTCAACAATTCAATCCACCTACGCTGCCTCATATTCAGTTGTTTCTGATTAAATATGTGTTGAAGACTTTTGTGGTCGGTATATATAATACTTTTGACCCCATATAAGTAGTGCCTCCAAGTCTTTAATGCAAAAACAACCGCGCCTAATTCCAAATCATGCGTCGTATAATTTTGTTCGTGAATCTTTAATTATCTAGACGCATAAGCAATCACCTTTGTTCGTTGCATTAATACACAACCGAGACCTTGCTTTGATGCGTCACAATAAATCACAAAATCATCATTCCCTTCAGGCAATGACAATATAGGTGCCGTAGTTAGCTTTTTCTTCAATAATTGGAACGCTTTCTCTTGTTCATCCTTCCATTCCAATTTCTTCCCTTTATGCGTTAATGTAGTCAAGGGTTTTGCTATTCTGGAAAAGTCTTGGATGAACCTTTTGTAGTAACCAGCTAGTCCTAAAAACTGGCGTATGTGTTTCGGAGTTTTCGGGGTTTCCCACTTTTCAACAGTTTCTATCTTTGCCGGATCCACCTTAATACCTTCTTTGTTCACTATGTGACCGAGGAATTGAACTTCTTCCAACCAAAATGCACACTTTGAAAACTTAGCGTACAATTCTTCCTTCCTCAATACTTCTAACACCTTTCTCAAATGTTCACCGTGTTCTAGGTCATTCTTTGAGTAAATAAGTATGTCATCAATGAAAACAATGACAAACTTGTCAAGGTATGGTCCATACACTCGGTTCATAAGGTCCATGAACACAGCTGGTGCGTTAGTCAATCCAAACGGCATAACCATAAACTCGTAATGACCATAACGCGTCCTAAAAGCAGTCTTTGGAATATCATCTTCTTTCACCCGCATTTGATGATACCCAGAACGTAAGTCAATCTTTGAATAAATAGACGAGCCTTGTAGTTGATCAAATAAGTCTTCGATTCTCGGTAGTGGGTAGCGGTTCTTGATGGTAAGTTTGTTCAACTCTCGGTAGTCGATACACAACCTGAATTTACCATCTTTCTTCTTGACAAACAAAACAGGAGCTCCCCACGGTGATGTGCTTGGTCGAATGAAACCACGTTCTAAAAGTTCTTGTAATTGACTTTGCAGTTCTTTCATCTCGCTGGGTGCGAGTCTGTAAGGAGCACGAGCTATTGATGCAGCTCCTGGTACAAGAACTATTTGAAATTCAACGGATCGATGTGGGGGTAATCCCGCTAATTCTTCCGAAAATACATCGGGAAATTCTTTTGCTACGGGAACATCATTGATGCTCTTTTCTTCAGTTTGTACTTTCTCGACGTGTGCTAGAACAGCATAGCAACCTTTTCTTATTAGTTTTTGTGCCTTCAAATTACTAATAAGATGTAGCTTCGTGTTGCCCTTTTCTCCATACACCATTAAGGGTTTTCCTTTTTCTCGTATAATGCAAATTGCATTTTTGTAACAAATACTTTCACTTCTTTCAACCAGTCCATACCGATTCTCACATCAAAACTCCCTAACTCTACTGGTATCAAGTCAATCTTAAATGTTTCGCTAACCAGTTTAATTTCTCGATTCCAACATATATTATCTGCTGAAATTAATTTACCATTTGCTAATTCGAGTAAAAATTTACTATCCAAAGGCGTCAATGGGCAACTAAATTTAGCACAAAAATCTCTACTCATATAGCTTCTATCCGCACCCGAATCAAATAAAACGTAAGCAGATTTATTGTCAATAAGAAACGTACCCGTAACAAGCTCCGGGTCTTCCTGTGCCTCTGCCGCATTAATATTGAAAACTCTTCCGCGGACTTGTCTATTCGTGTTCTCTTGGTTCGGGAAATTTCTAATAATGTGGCCCGATTTTCCACATTTATAACAAACTACATTGGCATAACTTGCTCTGACACTACTTGCTCCGCCATTACTCGTTCCGACACCATTTGTTCCTTTCGTTCTGTTAACCCCTGGTCCGTAGACCTCACACTTCGCCGCGCTATGACCATTTCTTTTACACTTGTTGCAAAATTTGGTGCAGAATCCCGAGTGATACTTTTCACACCTTTGGCATAGCTGCTTCTGATTGTTGTTGTTGTTGCGGTTATTATTGTTGTTGGGATGATTGTTGTAGTTGCTGTTGTTGTTGTTGTTGTTGTTGTTGGGCCGTTTGTTGTAGTTGCGATTGATGTTGCGATTGTTGGGATAGTTGTTGCGATTATTGTTGTAATTGCTGTTGTTGTTGTATTGGTGATTCTTATCACCGTTTTCCTCCCACTTTCTTTTGACTTGCTTCACATTAGCCTCTTCAGCAGTCTGTTCTTTAATTCTTTCTTCAATCTGGTTCACTAGTTTGTGAGCCATTCTACATGCCTGTTGTATGGAGGCGGGCTCGTGTGAACTTATATCTTCTTGGATTCTTTACGGTAATCCTTTCACAAACTCGTCGATCTTCTCTTCCTCATCTTCGAACGCTCCCGGACACAATAAGCACAATTCTGTGAATCGTCTTTCGTATGTGGTAATATTAAATCCTTGGGTTCGTAACCCTCTAAGTTCTGTCTTGAGCTTATTGACCTCGGTTCTGGGACGGTACTTCTCGTTCATCAAGTGCTTGAATGCTGACCACGTTAGTGCGTAAGCATCATCTTGTCCCACTTTCTCTAGATAGGTATTCCATCATGTTAACGCAGAACCTGTGAAGGTATGCGTAGCGTACTTCACTTTGTCCTCTTCAGTACACTTACTTATGGCAAACACCAATTCGACCTTCTCGGTCCACCGTTTCAATCCGATCAGTCCTTCGGTTCCATCAAATTCCAAAGGTTTGCAGGCAGTGAATTCTTTGTAGGTGCATCCTACACGATTTCCTGTACTGCTAGATCCAAGGTTATTGTTGGTATGTAGCGCAGCCTGTACTGCGGCTATGTTTGAAGCAAGAAAGGCACGAAATTCCTCTTCACTCATATTCAAGGTGTGTCGAGTAGTCGGTGCCATTTCCTTCAAAATAGTCAAATGAAACGAGTTAATCATATAGAATATCAAGAGTAGTCAATAGTATTTCGTAGCGTAATATGAACTTATTTATAAAAGCCCTTTCTTCATATTAGCGTTTTATACTCTTTAATTCGGGTAGTACCTACCCGTTAAGTTCATACTTAGTAGCTAACATACCAGTTCAACTACTACAATTCTATATGAAAAACTAATCACAAAAAAAAAAAAAAAAATATATCATATTCAAACCTTTATACAATAACTTGCAAACTTACAATACCGCTATTTTACATATAGCATGAAATATAGCACATAAAACTTTCATACAAAGTAGTTGCGAAGATAATTCTAGTTAATAAATAAGGCGTTCAGCAAAGGCAACAAAGACACGTAATTCATACGTCCAGAAACAAGTCATGCATTCTGGTTTTACTAATACCACTTCCCATCATTGGTCTTGCGGAACGTAACTGAAATGTCCCGTTCTTATTGATTAAAAACGTTCCATATTAATTGATTTCGTTGCGAGGTTTTGACCTCTATATGAGACGTTTTTCAAAGACTGCATTCATTTTTAAAACAAACCATAACCTTTATTTCATAAATAAAGGTTTAAAAAGCTTTACGTAGATTATCAAATAATGATAATCTAAAATATCATGTTTACACACGACCATTACATAATGGTTTACAATACAAATATGTTACATCGAGATCAGTTTCTTGAATGCATTTTTTACACAATATCATACAAACATGGACTCCAAATCTTGTCCTTATTTTAGTATGCAACAGCGGAAGCTCTTAATATTCACCTGAGAATAAACATGCTTTAAACGTCAACAAAAATGTTGGTGAGTTATAGGTTTAACCTATATATATCAAATCGTAACAATAGACCACAAGATTTCATAATTCAATACACATCCCATACATAGAGATAAAAATCATTCATATGGTGAACACCTGGTAACCGACATTAACAAGATGCATATATAAGAATATCCCCATCATTCCGGGACACCCTTCGGATATGATATAAATTTCGAAGTACTAAAGCATCCGGTACTTTGGATGGGGTTTGTTAGGCCCAATAGATCTATCTTTAGGATTCGCGTCAATTAGGGTGTCTGTTCCCTAATTCTTAGATTACCAGACTTAATAAAAAGGGGCATATTCGATTTCGATAATTCAACCATAGAATGTAGTTTCATGTACTTGTGTCTATTTTGTAAATCATTTATAAAACCTGCATGTATTCTCATCCCAAAAATATTAGATTTTAAAAGTGGGACTATAACTCACTTTCACAGATTTTTACTTCGTCGAGAAGTAAGACTTGGCCACTGGTTGATTCACGAACCTATAACAATATATACATATATATCAAAGTATGTTCAAAATATATTTACAACACTTTTAATATATTTTGATGTTTTAAGTTTATTAAGTCAGCTGTCCTCGTTAGTAACCTACAACTAGTTGTCCACAGTTAGATGTACAGAAATAAATCGATAAATATTATCTTGAATCAATCCACGACCCAGTGTATACGTATCTCAGTATTGATCACAACTCAAACTAAATATATTTTGGAATCAACCTCAACCCTGTATAGCTAACTCCAACATTCACATATAGAGTGTCTATGGTTGTTCCGAAATATATATAGATGTGTCGACATGATAGGTCGAAACATTGTATACGTGTCTATGGTATCTCAAGATTACATAATATACAATACAAGTTGATTAAGTTATGGTTGGAATAGATTTGTTACCAATTTTCACGTAGCTAAAATGAGAAAAATTATCCAATCTTGTTTTACCCATAACTTCTTCATTTTAAATCCGTTTTGAGTGAATCAAATTGCTATGGTTTCATATTGAACTCTATTTTATGAATCTAAACAGAAAAAGTATAGGTTTATAGTCGGAAAAATAAGTTACAAGTCGTTTTTGTAAAGGTAGTCATTTTAGTCGAAAGAACGACGTCTAGATGACCATTTTAGAAAACATACTTCCACTTTGAGTTTAACCATAATTTTTGGATATAGTTTCATGTTCATAATAAAAATAATTTTCTCAGAATAACAACTTTTAAATCAAAGTTTATCATAGTTTTTAATTAACTAACCCAAAACAGCCCGCGGTGTTACTACGACGGCGTAAATCCGGTTTTACGGTGTTTTTCGTGTTTCCAGGTTTTAAATCATTAAGTTAGCATATCATATAGATATAGAACATGTGTTTAGTTGATTTTAAAAGTCAAGTTAGAAGGATTAACTTTTGTTTGCGAACAAGTTTAGAATTAACTAAACTATGTTCTAGTGATTACAAGTTTAAACCTTCGAATAAGATAGCTTTATATGTATGAATCGAATGATGTTATGAACATCATTACTACCTTAAGTTCCTTGGATAAACCTACTGGAAAAGAGAAAAATGGATCTAGCTTCAATGGATCCTTGGATGACTCGAAGTTCTTGAAGCAGAATCATGACACGAAAACAAGTTCAAGTAAGATCATCACTTAAAATAAGATTGTTATAGTTATAGAAATTGAACCAAAGTTTGAATATGATTATTACCTTGTATTAGAATGATAACCTACTGTAAGAAACAAAGATTTCTTGAGGTTGGATGATCACCTTACAAGATTGGAAGTGAGCTAGCAAACTTGAAAGTATTCTTGATTTTATGAAACTAGAACTTTTGGAATTTATGAAGAACACTTAGAACTTGAAGATAGAACTTGAGAGAGATCAATTAGATGAAGAAAATTGAAGAATGAAAGTGTTTGTAGGTGTTTTTGGTCGTTGGTGTATGGATTAGATATAAAGGATATGTTATTTTGTTTTCATGTAAATAAGTCATGAATGATTACTCATATTTTTGTAATTTTATGAGATATTTCATGCTAGTTGCCAAATGATGGTTCCCACATGTGTTAGGTGACTCACATGGGCTGCTAAGAGCTGATCATTGGAGTGTATATACCAATAGTACATACATCTAAAAGCTGTGTATTGTACGAGTACGAATACGGGTGCATACGAGTAGAATTGTTGATGAAACTGAACGAGGATGTAATTGTAAGCATTTTTGTTAAGTAGAAGTATTTTTATAAGTGTATTGAAGTCTTTCAAAAGTGTATAAATACATATTAAAACACTACATGTATATACATTTTAACTGAGTCGTTAAGTCATCGTTAGTCGTTACATGTAAGTGTTATTTTGAAACTTTTAGGTTAACGATCTTGTTAAATGTTGTTAACCCAATATTTATAATATCAAATGAGATTTTAAATTATTATATTATCATGATATTATCATGTATGAATATCTCTTAATATGATATATATACATTAAATGTCTTTACAACGATAATCGTTACATATATGTCTCGTTTAAAAATCATTAAGTTAGTAGTCTTGTTTTTACATATGTAGTTCATTGTTAATATACTTAATGATATGTTTACTTATCATAGTATCATGTTAACTATATATATATCCATATATATGTCATCATATAGTTTTTACAAGTTTTAACGTTCGTGAATCACCGGTCAACTTGGGTGGTCAATTGTCTATATGAAACATATTTCAATTAATCAAGTCTTAACAAGTTTGATTGCTTAACATGTTGGAAACATTTAATCATGTAAATATCAATCTCAATTAATATATATAAACATGGAAAAGTTCGGGTCACTACAGTACCTACCCGTTAAATAAATTTCGTCCCGAAATTTTAAGCTGTTGAAGGTGTTGATGAATCTTCTGGAAATAGATGCGGGTATTTCTTCTTCATCTGATCTTCACGCTCCCAGGTGAACTCGGGTCCTCTACGAGCATTCCATCGAACCTTAACAATTGGTATCTTGTTTTGCTTAAGTCTTTTAACCTCACGATCCATTATTTCGACGGGTTCTTCGATGAATTGAAGTTTTTCGTTGATTTGGATTTCATCTAACGGAATAGTGAGATCTTCTTTAGCAAAACATTTCTTCAAATTCGAGACGTGGAAAGTGTTATGTACAGCCGCGAGTTGTTGAGGTAACTCAAGTCGGTAAGCTACTGGTCCGACACGATCAATAATCTTGAATGGTCCAATATACCTTGGATTTAATTTCCCTCGTTTACCAAATCGAACAACGCCTTTCCAAGGTGCAACTTTAAGCATGACCATCTCTCCAATTTCAAATTCTATATCTTTTCTTTTAATATCAGCGTAGCTCTTTTGTCGACTTTGGGCAGTTTTCAACCGTTGTTGAATTTGGATGATCTTCTCGGTAGTTTCTTGTATAATCTCCGGACCCGTAATCTGTCTATCCCCCACCTCACTCCAACAAATCGGAGACCTGCACTTTCTACCATAAAGTGCTTCAAACGGCGCCATCTCAATGCTTGAATGGTAGCTGTTGTTGTAGGAAAATTCTGCTAACGGTAGATGTCGATCCCAACTGTTTCCGAAATCAATAACACATGCTCGTAGCATGTCTTCAAGCGTTTGTATCGTCCTTTCGCTCTGCCCATCAGTTTGTGGATGATAGGCAGTACTCATGTCTAGACGAGTTCCTAATGCTTGCTGTAATGTCTGCCAGAATCTTGAAATAAATCTGCCATCCCTATCAGAGATAATAGAGATTGGTATTCCATGCCTGGAGACGACTTCCTTCAAATACAGTCGTGCTAACTTCTCCATCTTGTCATCTTCTCTTATTGGTAGGAAGTGTGCTGATTTGGTGAGACGATCAACTATTACCCAAATAGTATCAAAACCACTTGCAGTCCTTGGCAATTTAGTGATGAAATCCATGGTAATGTTTTCCCATTTCCATTCCGGGATTTCGGGTTGTTGAAGTAGACCTGATGGTTTCTGATGCTCAGCTTTGACCTTAGAACACGTCAAACATTCTCCTACGTATTTAGCAACATCAGCTTTCATACCCGGCCACCAAAAATGTTTCTTGAGATCCTTGTACATCTTCCCCGTTCCAGGATGTATTGAGTATCTGGTTTTATGAGCTTCTCTAAGTACCATTTCTCTCATATCTCCAAATTTTGGTACCCAAATCCTTTCAGCCCTATACCGGGTTCCGTCTTCCCGAATATTAAGATGCTTCTCCGATCCTTTGGGTATTTCATCCTTTAAATTTCCCTCTTTTAAAACTCCTTGTTGCGCCTCCTTTATTTGAGTAGTAATGTTATTATGAATCATTATATTCATAGATTTTACTCGAATGGGTTCTCTGTCCTTCCTGCTCAAGGCATCGGCTACCACATTTGCCTTCCCCGGGTGGTAACGAATCTCAAAGTCGTAATCATTCAACAATTCAATCCACCTACGCTGCCTCATATTCAGTTGTTTCTGATTAAATATGTGTTGAAGACTTTTGTGGTCAGTATATATAATACTTTTGACCCCATATAAGTAGTGCCTCCAAGTCTTTAATGCAAAAACAACCGCGCCTAATTCCAAATCATGCGTCGTATAATTTTGTTCGTGAATCTTCAATTGTCTAGACGCATAAGCAATCACCTTCGTTCGTTGCATTAATACACAACCGAGACCTTGCTTTGATGCATCACAATAAATCACAAAATCATCATTCCCTTCAGGCAATGACAATATAGGAGCCGTAGTTAGCTTTTTCTTCAATAACTGAAACGCTTTCTCTTGTTCATCATTCCATTCAAATTTCTTCCCTTTATGCGTTAATGAAGTCAAGGGTTTTGCTATTCTGGAAAAGTCTTGGATGAACCTTCTGTAGTAACCAGCTAGTCCTAAAAACTGGCGTATGTGTTTCGGAGTTTTCGGGGTTTCCCACTTTTCAACAGTTTCTATCTTTGCCGGATCCACCTTAATACCTTCTTTGTTCACTATGTGACCGAGGAATTGAACTTCTTCCAACCAAAATGCACACTTTGAAAACTTAGCGTACAATTCTTCCTTCCTCAATACTTCTAACACCTTTCTCAAATGTTCACCGTGTTCTTGGTCATTCTTTGAGTAAATAAGTATGTCATCAATGAAAACAATGACAAACTTGTCAAGGTATGGTCCACACACTCGGTTCATAAGGTCCATGAACACAGCTGGTGCATTAGTTAAACCAAACGGCATGACCATAAACTCGTAATGACCGTAACGTGTTCTGAAAGCAGTCTTTGGAATATCATCTTCTTTCACCCGCATTTGATGATACCCGGAACGTAAGTCAATCTTTGAATAAACAGACGAGCCTTGTAGTTGATCAAATTAGTCATCGATTCTCGGTAGTGGGTAGCGGTTCTTGATGGTAAGTTTGTTCAACTCTCGGTAGTCGATACACAACCTGAATGTACCATCTTTCTTCTTGACAAACAAAACAGGAGCTCCCCACGGTGATGTGCTTGGTCGAATGAAACCACGCTCTAAAAGTTCTTGTAATTGGCTTTGTAGTTCTTTCATCTCACTGGGTGCGAGTCTGTAAGGAGCACGAGCTATTGGTGCAGCTCCTGGTACAAGATCTATTTGAAATTCAACGGATCGATGTGGGGGTAATCCCGGTAATTCTTTCGGAAATACATCGGGAAATTCTTTTGCAATGGGAACATCATTGATGCTCTTTTCTTCAGTTTGTACTTTCTCGACGTGTGCTAGAACAACATAGCAACCTTTTCTTATTAGTTTTTGTGCCTTCAAATTACTAATAAGATGTAGCTTCGTGTTGCCCTTTTCTCCGTACACCATTAAGGGTTTTCCTTTTTCTCGTATAATGCGAATTGCATTTTTGTAACAAACGATCTCCGCTTTCACTTCTTTCAACCAGTCCATACCGATTATCACATCAAAACTCCCTAACTCTACTGGTATCAAATCAATCTTAAATGTTTCGCTAACCAGTTTAATTTCTCGATTCCGACATATATTATCTGCTGAAATTAATTTACCATTTGCTAATTCGAGTAAAAATTTACTATCCAAAGGCGTCAATGGACAACTTAATTTAGCACAAAAATCTCTACTCATATAGCTTCTATCCGCACCCGAATCAAATAAAACGTAAGCAGATTTATTGTCAATAAGAAACGTACCCGTAACAAGCTCCGGGTCTTCCTGTGCCTCTGCCGCATTAATATTGAAAACTCTTCCACGGCCTTGTCCATTCGTGTTCTCCTGGTTCGGGCAATTTCTAATAATGTGGCCCGGTTTTCCACATTTATAACAAACTACATTGGCATAACTTGCTCCGACACTACTTGCTCCGCCATTACTCGTTCCGACACCATTTATTCCTTTCGTTCTATTAACCCCTGGTCCGTAGACCTCACACTTCGCCGCGCTATGACCATTTCTTTTACACTTGTTGCAAAATTTGGTGCAGAACCCCGAGTGATTCTTTTCACACCTTTGGCATAGCTGCTTCTGATTGTTGTTGTTGTTGCGGTTATTATTGTTGTTGGGATGATTGTTGTAGTTGCTGTTGTTGTTGTTGTTGTTGTTGTTGTTGGGCCGTTTGTTGTAGTTGCGATTGATGTTGCGATTGTTGGGATAATTGTTGCGATTATTGTTGTAATTGCTGTTGTTGTTGTATTGGTGATTCTTATCACCGTTTTCCTCCCACTTTCTTTTGACTTGCTTCACATTGGCCTCTTCAGCAGTCTGTTCTTTAATTCTTTCTTCAATCTGGTTCACGAGTTTGTGAGCCATTCTACATGCCTGTTGTATGGAGGCGGGCTCGTGTGAACTTATATCTTCTTGGATTCTTTCCGGTAATCCTTTCACAAACGCGTCGATCTTCTCTTCCTCATCTTCGAATGCTCCCGGACACAATAGGCACAATTCTGTGAATCGTCTTTCGTACGTGGTAATATCAAATCCTTGGGTTCGTAACCCTCTAAGTTCTGTCTTGAGCTTATTGACCTCGGTTCTGGGACGGTACTTCTCGTTCATCAAGTGCTTGAATGCTGACCACGGTAGTGCGTACGCATCATCTTGTCCCACTTGCTCTAGATAGGTATTCCACCATGTTAACGCAGAACCTGTGAAGGTATGCGTAGCGTACTTCACTTTGTCCTCTTCAGTACACTTACTTATGGCAAACACCGATTCAACCTTCTCGGTCCACCGTTTCAATCCGATCGGTCCTTCGGTTCCATCAAATTCCAAAGGTTTGCAGGCAGTGAATTCTTTGTAGGTGCATCCTACACGATTTCCTGTACTGCTAGATCCAAGGTTATTGTTGGTATGTAGCGCAGCCTGTACTGCGGCTATGTTTGAAGCTAGAAAAGTACGGAATTCCTCTTTATTCATATTCACGGTGTGTCGAGTAGTCGGTGCCATTTCCTTCAAAATAGTTAAATGGAACAAGTTAATCATACAGAATATTAAGAGTAGTTAATAGTATTTCGTAGCATAATATGAACTCATTTATAAAAGCTTTTTCTTCATATTAGCGTTTTATAAGTTTAAATTCGGGTAGTACCTACCCGTTAAGTTCATACTTAGTAGCTAATATACAATTCAACTACTACAATTCTATATGAAAAACTGATTGTAATAATATTTCGCGTTCAAACTTTTATACAATATTTTGCAAACTTACAATACCGCTTATTTTACATAAAGCATGAAATATACCACACAATAACTTTGATACAAGATAGTTGTGAAGACAATTCTAGCTAGTACACAAGTCGTTCGGCAAAGGCAATAAAGACACGTAATTCATACGTCCAGAAACAAGTCATGCATTCTGGTTTTACTAGGACTACTTCCCATCCTTGGTCTTGTGCAACATAACCGTTATGGCCGTTGATAAGACAGCGTGTTGTAACGTCATCAAAGGGACGAGGGTTACGTAATGTCCAACAGTCCCGTAACAATCTAAAAACCTCATTTCTTACCCCAATTACCGACTCCGTCACTTGTGGAAATGTTTTGTTTAATAGTTGTAGCCCGAAGTTCTTGTTCTCACTTTGGTGAGAAGCGAACATTACTAATCCGTAAGCATAACATGCTTCTTTATGTTGCATGTTAGCCGCTTTTTCTAAATCACGAAGTCCAATATTCGGATATATTGAGTCAAAATAATTTCTTAACCCGTTGCGTAAAATAGCATTTGGGTTCCCCGCAATATATGCGTCAAAGTAAACACATCGTAACTTATGGGTTTCCCAATGTGATATCCCCCATCTTTCAAACGAAAGTCTCTTATAAACCAAGACATTCTTGGAACGTTCTTCGAATGTCTTACAAACTGATCTCGCCTTAAATAGTTGTGCCGAGGAATTCTGGCCGACTCTAGACAAGATTTCATCAATCATGTCTCCGGGTAGGTCTCTTAAAATATTGGGTTGTCTATCCATTTTGTGTTTTTAAACTGTAAAATAGACAAGAGTTAGATTCATAAAAAAAATACTTATTAATACAAGCAATTTTTACATATATCATAAAGCATAAGAACACTATATTACATATATTACACCACACGAATACAACTATCTTATTCCGACTCGTTCGTTTCTTCTTCTTCGATTTTTGTTCGTTTTGCCAAGTTTCTAGGGATATATGATGTTCCCCTAATACGAGCCGTCGTTATCCACATTGGTTTAGAAAAACCTGGTGGTTTAGAGGTTCCCGGGTCATTGTTACAACTTAAGGACTTCGGGGGTTGACGATACATATACAGTTCATCGGGGTTGGAATTAGATTTCTCTATTTTTATGCCCTTTCCCTTATTATTTTCTTTTGCCTTTTTAAATTCAGTTGGGGTAATTTCTATAACATCATCGGAATTCTCGTCGGAATCTGATTCATCGGAGAATTGGTAATCCTCCCAATATTTTGCTTCCTTGGCGGAAACACCATTGACCATAATTAACCTTGGTCGATTGGTTGAGGATTTTCTTTTACTTAACCGTTTTATTATTTCCCCCACCGGTTCTATTTCTTCATCCGGTTCCGATTCTTCTTCCGGTTCCGATTCTTCTTCCGGTTCCGACTCTTCTTCCGGTTCCTCTTCGGGAACTTGTGAATCAGTCCACGAATCATTCCAATTTACATTTGACTCTTCATTATTATTAGGTGAGTCAATGGGACTTGTTCTAGAGGTAGACATCTATCACATAATATCAAACGCGTTAAGAGATTAATATATCACATAATATTCACATGTTAAAAATATATAGTTTCCAACAAAATTTGTTAAGCAATCATTTTTCAAGTAAACACGGTCGAAGTCCAGACTCACTAATGCATCCTAACAAACTAGATAAGACATACTAATGCAAAATTCTGGTTCTCTAAGACCATCGCTCGGATACCAACTGAAATGTCCCGTTCTTATTGATTAAAAACGTTCCATATTAATTGATTTCGTTGCGAGGTTTTGACCTCTATATGAGACGTTTTTCAAAGACTGCATTCATTTTTAAAACAAACCATAACCTTTATTTCATAAATAAAGGTTTAAAAAGCTTTACGTAGATTATCAAATAATGATAATCTAAAATATCATGTTTACACACGACCATTACATAATGGTTTACAATACAAATATGTTACATCGAGATCAGTTTCTTGAATGCATTTTTTACACAATATCATACAAACATGGACTCCAAATCTTGTCCTTATTTTAGTATGCAACAGCGGAAGCTCTTAATATTCACCTGAGAATAAACATGCTTTAAACGTCAACAAAAATGTTGGTGAGTTATAGGTTTAACCTATATATATCAAATCGTAACAATAGACCACAAGATTTCATAATTCAATACACATCCCATACATAGAGATAAAAATCATTCATATGGTGAACACCTGGTAACCGACATTAACAAGATGCATATATAAGAATATCCCCATCATTCCGGGACACCCTTCGGATATGATATAAATTTCGAAGTACTAAAGCATCCGGTACTTTGGATGGGGTTTGTTAGGCCCAATAGATCTATCTTTAGGATTCGCGTCAATTAGGGTGTCTGTTCCCTAATTCTTAGATTACCAGACTTAATAAAAAGGGGCATATTCGATTTCGATAATTCAACCATAGAATGTAGTTTCATGTACTTGTGTCTATTTTGTAAATCATTTATAAAACCTGCATGTATTCTCATCCCAAAAATATTAGATTTTAAAAGTGGGACTATAACTCACTTTCACAGATTTTTACTTCGTCGGGAAGTAAGACTTGGCCACTGGTTGATTCACGAACCTATAACAATATATACATATATATCAAAGTATGTTCAAAATATATTTACAACACTTTTAATATATTTTGATGTTTTAAGTTTATTAAGTCAGCTGTCCTCGTTAGTAACCTACAACTAGTTGTCCACAGTTAGATGTACAGAAATAAATCGATAAATATTATCTTGAATCAATCCACGACCCAGTGTATACGTATCTCAGTATTGATCACAACTCAAACTAAATATATTTTGGAATCAACCTCAACCCTGTATAGCTAACTCCAACATTCACATATAGAGTGTCTATGGTTGTTCCGAAATATATATAGATGTGTCGACATGATAGGTCGAAACATTGTATACGTGTCTATGGTATCTCAAGATTACATAATATACAATACAAGTTGATTAAGTTATGGTTGGAATAGATTTGTTACCAATTTTCACGTAGCTAAAATGAGAAAAATTATCCAATCTTGTTTTACCCATAACTTCTTCATTTTAAATCCGTTTTGAGTGAATCAAATTGCTATGGTTTCATATTGAACTCTATTTTATGAATCTAAACAGAAAAAGTATAGGTTTATAGACGGAAAAATAAGTTACAAGTCGTTTTTGTAAAGGTAGTCATTTTAGTCGAAAGAACGACGTCTAGATGACCATTTTAGAAAACATACTTCCACTTTGAGTTTAACCATAATTTTTGGATATAGTTTCATGTTCATAATAAAAATAATTTTCTCAGAATAACAACTTTTAAATCAAAGTTTATCATAGTTTTTAATTAACTAACCCAAAACAGCCCGCGGTGTTACTACGACGGCGTAAATCCGGTTTTACGGTGTTTTTCGTGTTTCCAGGTTTTAAATCATTAAGTTAGCATATCATATAGATATAGAACATGTGTTTAGTTGATTTTAAAAGTCAAGTTAGAAGGATTAACTTTTGTTTGCGAACAAGTTTAGAATTAACTAAACTATGTTCTAGTGATTACAAGTTTAAACCTTCGAATAAGATAGCTTTATATGTATGAATCGAATGATGTTATGAACATCATTACTACCTTAAGTTCCTTGGATAAACCTACTGGAAAAGAGAAAAATGGATCTAGCTTCAATGGATCCTTGGATGACTCGAAGTTCTTGAAGCAGAATCATGACACGAAAACAAGTTCAAGTAAGATCATCACTTAAAATAAGATTGTTATAGTTATAGAAATTGAACCAAAGTTTGAATATGATTATTACCTTGTATTAGAATGATAACCTACTGTAAGAAACAAAGATTTCTTGAGGTTGGATGATCACCTTACAAGATTGGAAGTGAGCTAGCAAACTTGAAAGTATTCTTGATTTTATGAAACTAGAACTTTTGGAATTTATGAAGAACACTTAGAACTTGAAGATAGAACTTGAGAGAGATCAATTAGATGAAGAAAATTGAAGAATGAAAGTGTTTGTAGGTGTTTTTGGTCGTTGGTGTATGGATTAGATATAAAGGATATGTTATTTTGTTTTCATGTAAATAAGTCATGAATGATTACTCATATTTTTGTAATTTTATGAGATATTTCATGCTAGTTGCCAAATGATGGTTCCCACATGTGTTAGGTGACTCACATGGGCTGCTAAGAGCTGATCATTGGAGTGTATATACCAATAGTACATACATCTAAAAGCTGTGTATTGTACGAGTACGAATACGGGTGCATACGAGTAGAATTGTTGATGAAACTGAACGAGGATGTAATTGTAAGCATTTTTGTTAAGTAGAAGTATTTTGATAAGTGTATTGAAGTCTTTCAAAAGTGTATAAATACATATTAAAACACTACATGTATATACATTTTAACTGAGTCGTTAAGTCATCGTTAGTCGTTACATGTAAGTGTTATTTTGAAACTTTTAGGTTAACGATCTTGTTAAATGTTGTTAACCCAATATTTATAATATCAAATGAGATTTTAAATTATTATATTATCATGATATTATCATGTATGAATATCTCTTAATATGATATATATACATTAAATGTCTTTACAACGATAATCGTTACATATATGTCTCGTTTAAAAATCATTAAGTTAGTAGTCTTGTTTTTACATATGTAGTTCATTGTTAATATACTTAATGATATGTTTACTTATCATAGTATCATGTTAACTATATATATATCCATATATATGTCATCATATAGTTTTTACAAGTTTTAACGTTCGTGAATCACCGGTCAACTTGGGTGGTCAATTGTCTATATGAAACATATTTCAATTAATCAAGTCTTAACAAGTTTGATTGCTTAACATGTTGGAAACATTTAATCATGTAAATATCAATCTCAATTAATATATATAAACATGGAAAAGTTCGGGTCACTACAGTAACCGTTGTGACCGATAGTATGACAACGTGTTGTAACGTCGTCAAAAGGGCGAAGGTTACGTAATGACCAACAGTCTCGTAATAACCTAAAAACCTCATTTCTTACCCCAATTACCGACTCTGCCACTTGTGGGAGTGTTTTGTTTAATAGTTGTAGCCCGATGTTCTTTTTCTCACTTTGGTGAGAAGCGAACATTACTAACCCATAAGCATTACATGCTTCTTTATGTTGCATGTTAGCCACTTTTTCTAAATCATGAAGTCCTATATTCGGATACATTGAGTCAAAATAATTTCTTAACCCGTTGCGTAAAATATCATTTGGGTTCCCCGCAATATATGCGTCAAAGTAAACACATCGTAACTTATGGGTTTCCCAATGTGATATCCCCCATCTTTCAAACGAAAGCCTTTTATAAACCAAGGCATTCTTGGAACATTCTTCGAATGTCTTACAAACTGATTTTGCCATAAATAGTTGTGCTGAGGAATTCTGACCGACTCTAGACAAGATTTCATCAATCATGTCTCCGGGTAAGTCTTCTAAAATATTGGATTGTCTATCCATTTTGTGTTTTTATACTGTAAAATAGACAAGAGTTAGATTCATAAAAGATACTTATTAATACAAGCAATTTTTACATATATCGTAAAGCATAAGCACACTATATTACATATATTACACCATACAAATACAACTATCTTATTCCGACTCACTCGTTTCTTCTTTTTCGAACTTGGTTCTTTTTGCTAAGTTTTTAGGGATATATGATGTTCCCCTAATACGAGCCGTCGTTTTCTACATTGGTCTAGAAAAACCTGGTGGTTTAGAGGTTCCCGGGTTATTGTTACAACTTAAGAAATACGGGTGTTGACAATACATATAAAGTTCATCGGGGTTAGAATCAGATTTCTCTATTTTTATGCCCTTTCCCTTATTTTTCTCTTTTGCTTTTTTAAATTTAGTTGGGGTAATTTCTATAACATCAACGGAATCCTCGTCGGGATCCGATTAATCGGAGAATTGGTAATCCTCCCAATATTTTGCTTCCTTGGCGGAAACACCGTTGACCATAATTAACTTTGGTCGGTTGGTTGAGGATTTTCTTCTACTTAACCGTTTTATTATTTCCCCCACTGGTTCTTCTTCCGGTTCCGATTCTTCTTCCGGTTCTGATTCTTCTTCCGGTTCCGAATCTTCTTCCGGTTCCTCTTCGGGAACTTGTGAATCAGTCCATGAATCATTCCAATTTACATTTGACTCTTCATTATTATTAGGTGAGTCAATGGGACTAGTTCTAGAGGTAGACATCTATCACATAATATCAAACACGTTAAGAGATTAATATATCACATAATATTCACATGTTAAAAATATATAGTTTCCAACAAAATTTGTTAAGCAAATTTTTTTTTTTTCAAGTAAACACGGTCGAAGTCCAGACTCACTAATGCATCCTAACAAACTCGATAAGACACACTAATGCAAAATTCTGGTTCTCTAAGACCAACGCTCAGATACCAACTGAAATGTCCCATTCTTATTGATTAAAAACGTTCCATATTAATTGATTTCGTTGCGAGGTTTTGACCTCTATATGAGACGTTTTTCAAAGACTGCATTCATTTTTAAAACAAACCATAACCTTTATTTCATAAATAAAGGTTTAAAAAGCTTTACGTAGATTATTAAATAATGATAATCTAAAATATCCTGTTTACACACGACCATTACATAATGGTTTTCAATACAAATATGTTACATCGAAATCGGTTTCTTGAATGCAGTTTTTACACAATATCATACAAACATGGACTCCAAATTTTGTCCTTATTTTAGTATGCAACAGCGGAAGCTCTTAGTATTAACCTGAGAATAAACATGCTTTAAACGTCAACAAAAATGTTGGTGAGTTATAGGTTTAACCTATATATATCAAATCGTAACAATAGACCACAAGATTTCATGTTTCAATACACATCCCATACATAGAGATAAAAATCATTCATATGGTGAACACCTGGTAACCGACATTAACAAGATGCATATATAAGAATATCCCCATCATTCCGGGACACCCTTCGGATATGATATAAATTTTGAAGTACTAAAGCATCCGGTACTTTGGATGGGGTTTGTTAGTCCCAATAGATCTATCTTTAGGATTCGCGTCAATTAGGGTGTCTGTTCCCTAATTCTTAGATTACCAGACTTAATAAAAAGGGGCATATTCGATTTCGATAATTCAACCATAGAATGTAGTTTCACGTACTTGTGTCTATTTTGTAAATCATTTATAAAACCTGCATGTATTCTCATCCCAAAAATATTAGATTTTAAAAGTGGGACTATAACTCACTTTCACAGATTTTTACTTCGTCGGGAAGTAAGACTTGACCACTGGTTGATTCACAAACCTATAACAATATATACATATATATCAAAGTATGTTCAAAATATATTTACAAAACTTTTAATACATTTTGATGTTTTAAGTTTATTAAGTCAGCTGTCCTCGTTAGTAACCTACAACTAGTTGTCCACAGTTAGATGTACAGAAATAAATCGATAAATATTATCTTGAATCAATCCACGACCCAGTGTATACGTATCTCAGTATTGATCACAACTCAAACTATATATATATTTTGGAATCAACCTCAACCCTGTATAGCTAACTCCAACATTCACATATAGAGTGTCTATGGTTGTTCCGCAATATATATATAGATGGGTCGACATGATAGGTCGAAACATTGTATACGTGTCTATGGTATCTCAAGATTACATAATATACAATATAAATTGATTAGGTTATGGTTGGAATAGATTTATTACTAACTTTCACGTAGGTAAAATGAGTAGTTTTTATCAATCTTGTTTTACTCGCCATTTCTTCGTTTCCAATCCGTTTTGAGTGATTCCAGTGGCCACAGTTTTGTATTGAACTTATATTTATGAATCTAAACAGAAAAAGTATAAGTTTATAGTCAGAAATACAAGTTACAAGTCGTTTTTGAAAGAGGTAGTCATTTCCGTTGAAAGAACGACATCTTGATGACCATTTTGAAAAACATACTTTCACTTTGAGTTTAACCATGATTTTTGGATATAGTTTCATGTTCATAAGAAAAATAATTTTTCTAGAAGTATAGCTTTTAAATCAAAGTTCTTCTTAGCTTTTAATTATCCAAACCAAAACAGCCCCCGGTTTTACTACGACGGCGTATATCCAGTTTTATGGTGTTTATCGTGTTTCTGGGTTTTAAATCATTAAGTTAGCATATCATATAGATATAGAACATGTGTTTAGTTGATTTTAAAAGTCTAGTTAGAAGGATTAACTTTATTTGCAAACAAGTTTAGAATTAACTAAACTATGTTCTAGTGATTACAAGTTTATAACGTTGAATAAGACAGCTTTTTATGTATGAATCGAATGCTGTTATGAACATCATTGCTACCTCAAGTTCCTTGGATAAACCTACTGGAAATGAGAAAAATGGATCTAGCTTCAAAGGATCCTTGAATGGCTTGAAAGTTCTTGAAGCAGAATCATGACACGGAAACAATTTCAAGTAAGATTTCCACTCGAAATAAGATTGTTATAGTTATAGAAATTAAATTAAAGTTTGAATATGATTATTACCTTGTATTAGAAAGATAACCTACTGTAAGTAACAAAGGTTTCTTGATCTTGGATGATTACTTGGAATGGATTTAGAAAACTTGGAAATAAACTTGCAATCTTGGAAGTATTCTTGATTTTATGAAACTAGAACTTTTGGAATTTATGAAGAACACTTAGAACTTGAAGATAAAACTTGAGAGAGATCAATTATATGAAGAAAATTGAAGAATGAAAGTGTTTGTAGGTGTTTTTGGTCGTTGGTGTATGGATTAGATATAAAGGATATGTAATTTTGTTTTCATGTAAATAAGTCATGAATGATTACTCATATTTTTGTAATATTATGAGATATTTCATGCTAGTTGCCAAATGATGGTTCCCAAATGTGTTAGGTGACTCACATGGGCTGCTAAAATCTGATCATTGGAGTGTATATACCAATAGTACATACATCTAAAAGCTGTGTATTGTAAGAGTACGAATACGGGTGCATACGAGTAGAATTATTGATGAAACTGAACGAGGATGTAATTGTAAGCATTTTTGTTAAGTAGAAGTATTTTGATAAGTGTCTTGAAGTCTTTCAAAAGTGTATGAATACATATTAAAACACTACATGTATATGCATTTTAACTGAGTCGTTAAGTCATCGTTAGTCGTTACATGTAAGTGTTGTTTTGAAACCTTTAGGTTAACGATCTTGTTAAATGTTGTTAACCCAATGTTTATAATATCAAAAGAGATTTTAAATTATTATATTATAATGATATTATGATGTACGAATATCTCTTAATATGATATATATACATTAAATGTCGTTACAACTATAATCGTTACATATATGTCTCGTTTCAAAATCATTAAGTTAGTAGTCTTATTTTTACATATGTA
This sequence comes from Rutidosis leptorrhynchoides, assembly GCF_046630445.1. Classification (NCBI taxonomy): domain Eukaryota; kingdom Viridiplantae; phylum Streptophyta; class Magnoliopsida; order Asterales; family Asteraceae; genus Rutidosis; species Rutidosis leptorrhynchoides. The sequence continues at coordinate 263,388,025 of NC_092333.1, read as the reverse complement.
GTTCATTGTTAATATACTTAATGATATGTTTACTTATCATAATATCATGTTAACTATATATATAAGCATATATATGTCATCCTATAGTTTTTACAAGTTTTAACGTTCGTGAATCACCGGTCAACTTGGGTGGTCAATTGTCTATATGAAACCTATTTCAATTAATCAAGTCTTAACAAGTTTGATTTCTTAACATGTTGGAAACACTTAATCATGTAAATAACAATTTCATTTAATATATATAAACATGGAAAATTTCGGGTCACTTCACCATAGAGGTAATGTCTCCACATCTTTAGTGCAAATAACATGGCTCCTAATTCCAGGTCATGTGTGGTATAATTTTTCTCATGTTTCTTCAACTGTCTAGATCCGTAGGCGATAACCTTTTCATGTTGCATCAAAACACATCTGAAACCTTGATTCTCAAAAATTTTGAACTGATTCATATATTCAATTGATCTTCGACCATTCCTGACGATTCACGAACCTGTACTTGTAAATAAATATGTACATATATATAAATGTAATATATATATAAAATGTATAAGTATCAAATATTCAAATAAAGTTATCATATAACGAATGATATAATTACATAATTAATAAATTATAATATTAATATATTAAATGTAGTTACAAGTTAAAATATAATTGTTATACTAATATTATTATTACTTTCATTATTAATATAAAAAAATCAGTATTAGTTCTTTTATTATGTTCAATATATAATATATGAAATTTAACACATGTAAATTGTTATATTATTATTATTACTAAAAATTACCATTTTTAATTAAAACTACTATTACCATTAATTTTTTTACAAATTATTATTATTATTATCATTAATAATATTATTTTCATTTTTATAGTTAATATCATTATTTATTATTATTATAATTATGAAGGATATAATTATTATTAATAGTTTATTTTTAATAAAATTAATAGTATTATTATTATATTTATTAATAAATTAAAAAGGCAAATATTTACACAATCTGTTAGGAGTCCCCATCAATTTTTTTTTTGTATTATTTCCCTTATATTCCTATTTGACAGCTCATTGAGGAATTAGTTAACAGATAATTACAAAATCTGTTGTAAATCACGATCATACTGTGTTTAATTTTGTTCTTTGTCTCTAAAATTGTACAAATCAAAGATTCAATCTTAAGAATAAAACAAATTCAGTTTCCAATCACTATCTATTTTTCAATTCCTTTTCTTTTACTTCTATCTTCTCCTTCCTGAATGATTCTTCCTATCTCTGAATCTGGTCACAGGTAGAAAAATCAATCCATAATAATAATAAGAACAAAATTTGTTAGAATCGAAATGAGATATTATAATTCAGTAAGATACAAAGATTGCTAGATATTAATCAGATATAAAACAAATTTGAATAGAAATCAGTAACAGAAAAAATGAACGAATTTGTTACCTGTCATAATCTGATTTATTATTCCTGTTTTCTTCTTCTTGTTTGACGAACCCTGTCTGCATTTTATACATGTCGACTGTCCTTCCTTCCCCTGCTCTGGATTCTTGGACGACTTCAATTAAATACTACAAAACAATTTCAATCGAATTTGTTAGCTGTCAATAATAGTTAAAGCGTACGAATCTGTTTCAAGTCCCTAGCTGTTTCTATTTTCCTATTATCTTCTTCCTACATGAGATTCTTCAGTCGACCCCATCAAGACTACGAAACAAACTGTAATTGAATCTTGTACTGTATATATTGTACGAATCTGTTACACTTCATTTTCTACTTTATACATTTTTGTTTGTTCTTTTTGGAATTGATTCCTCATATCTTTAACACGAGCATTATATAATACCACGATCAATAACCAAGCCATCGTCTTAAATTACCTTCAGTTCCTTGCTTCTTTTTCATTAAACCGTCATCTAATATCTCATCCCTTGAAGAATCTTGATGCTATTGTTATTTTCTATTGACATACAAACAAACACAAATATCACCACCTACGAACTACAATCGAATACCATGAACAACTACAAACCACCTTCACACCATGAAATCATTGTTCTCTATATATATATAAATACATACACATACATATTAGATATATATGTTTACATCCCTTCACAACCAAACCGTCACCTCTTGATTTACTTACCATCATTTAGTGATCACACCTTCAACTACAACCATGACACCACCTCCATCTCTCTTGATCGGAAACCTCCACTCTACACCACCATCGTTTCTTTTCTTTTTACTTCTGCAGCCGCTGCTGTCTTGTTCTTATAATTAAAAACCTTTACAAGCAACAACCTTCATCACTTTACTATAGTTGTTGTTACTACTGTGCGGTATACTCTCTATCTCTACTCAGTTCGACAGCCATCACCACAACACCCTCATTTATGTACTATGGCTGTTTTGTTTTTTTTATTTCACTTTTGCTTTCGATTATAAATAAACGCCATCACCTTTTAATTGTTTCTTTCTCCTTCGTTCCAACTATTGCATGATACTTTCTTTTTCCTTGGTGGTCGACAGTCCTCAATCATTCCAACTCCACGATTCATTAGTGGGTATAAAGTAACATGTGGGTGGACTTTTGAATTCAATTAACCAAAAAAAGATACATGAAAGCTGGACCGATACTTTCCAGATTTTTAACTTGGGCCAAATGATTGATAAAGGGCTGCAAAAGATGGTTGGGATCGTGATTATGGGTCACTGACTTTCTTTTTCTTTTGTTGCCATAGAGGCCAACCAAAATTTCTACTAAGAAATATGAGATGATATTATGATATTGATAAGATAATTATGGATACATTAAGATGATGATAATATGGTAACCGTATGATGATGATGCAATAATCACGCGTAAGAAATAATAATGTATGGGATGAATGGTGAGCTGTAAAAGAGATAGTGGAGAGACATGTTTTCCTTTCTCTTTTCTTTTTTCACTTTGTGGCCAACAAGTAATCCCACTTGTTGAATAAAGGGATCGTATACTAGATTGCTAAAGGATTATGGATTCATTGATTTTAAGTTATACTATATGTTGAGTTACCATGCTGCTTGTTGATTTCCATATCAATAGATAATGAATGAATATTGGGTTGTGATCCCACTTCTCTATGAAAATGAAGGTTAATATTGTTAATTAAAACAATAGAGCTGAGAGATAATAGATGATTATGATTCGGACTATGATTAGAATTATGGAATTATGATTATGATATTGATAACGAGTTGATGATGGTAACAGGTTATATATATATATATATATATATATATATATATATATATATATATATATATATATATATATATATATATATATATATATGGGTCGAGATATATTTCAGAAAGACTGAAATAGAGGAACGGTTAAGGAGTGTTTTGGGTTAGCGGGACGTCGCGGGTTTAAACCCGGACTTGGGCATATTTTTGTTTGACTACTCCTTTGAGGTAGTTATTACTAATACTCTTATTATTATTATTATTGTTATATTATTATTATTATTATTATTTATTATTGATTTTTATTAAGTAATTATTATTATTACCAATATTAAAAATAAGATATTTAGTATAATTAATATTATTATCATTATTATTATTATTATTACTAAAATATATATTATTATTATTAATTAATGTGAGTATTAGTATTATGATTATCATAAGTATTATTATTGTGACTATTATTACTAAAAGTATCATTATTATTAATAATAGTATTAGAATTATTATTTCGCATTAAAATTGATAATATTATTAAAAATTTCTATTAAAATCATCATTTTTTAAAAGTACCAATATTATTTAAAATATTATTTCTATGAAAACTAAAATTTTTATCTTATCGTTATTATCATTTTTTTCTTAAAAATATTAGTATTAATAACATTACTTTTATTATTAGTATTATTATCAAGTCTATTAAAATCAGAATCATTATAAATCTAATTACTTTTAGTATTATTATTATTATCATAAAAAGATGTAAATTTTTATTTATTACTTGATATTATTATACCAAACAAATAGCTATATAAGAATATATTTAAAACACATCATATGACAACATTAATATTTTCATAATAAATACTAATTATTTATCTAAAGTATATAAAATAAGTATAGTTAATTTAGTTATTAATAAAACACATAATATAAAATAACAAATAAAATCACTAATAATATATATATTTGTTCGATTACCAGTACATGTATTAATATACATGATTGAATATAGGTTCGTGAATCCGAGGCCAACCCTGCATTGTTCAGTTCCGTCGTATGCATATTTTTACTAAAAAATATCGTATTGCGAGTTTCATTTGCTCTCTTTTTAAATGCTTTTGCAATATATATTTTGGGACTGAGAATACATGCACTGCTTTTATAACTATTTTACGAAATAGACACAAGTACTTGAAAATACATTCTATGGTTGATTTATTATACCGTATATCACCCTTTTTAGCTTGGTAGCCTAAGAATTTGGGAACAGACCCCCAAATTGATGCGAATCCTAAAGATAGATCTATAGGGCCTAACAAACCCCATCCAGATTATGGATGCTTTAGTACTTTGATTTTATATACAGATGAGTGTACCTGTATATTTGGGGATATTGTGATGCATTTGTTAATGTCGGTTACCAGTTGTTCACCATATGAATGATTTTTAATTCGCAGGTTATGCGTACTATTTTATTACACAGGTTATGTGTAATATAAAAATGAAATCTTGTGGTCTATTAAAATTATTGAAATGATGGATTACGATAAACCTATGAACTCACCAACCTTTTGGTTGACACTTTTAAGCATGTTTATTCTCAGGTACGAAAGAAATCTTTCGCTGTGCATTTGCTTATTTTAGAGATATTACTTGGAGTCATTCATGACATATTTCAAAAGACGTTGCATTCGAGTCGTTGAGTTCATCAAGATTATTATTAAGTCAATTATAGCTGGATATATTATGAAATGGTATGCATGCCGTCAACGTTCGATGTATTGAAAGTTTGTCTTTTAAAAACTAATGCACTGTTTGTAAAATGTATCATATAGAGGTCAAATACCTCGTAATGAAATCAATTATTATGTAACGTTTATAATTGATAAGAACGGGGCATTTCAGCTCATGCTCCTTCTCGCTCTTGGAGTAGATTAGAATGTCATCTATAAATATTATCACGAACTTGTCAAGATAAGGTTTGCATACACGGTTCATAAGATCCATGAATACAGCAGGAGCATTGGTTAAACCAAAAGGCATGACAAGAAACTCATAATGTCCGTAACGAGTTCGGAAAGCAGTCTTAGAAACATCAGCTTCTTTGACTCTCAGTTGATGATAACCGGACCTAAGATCAATCTTCGAATAGACGCTGGACCCTTGCAATTGGTCAAACAGGTCATCAATATGCTGGAGTGGGTAACAATTCTTGATAGTTAACTTGTTGAGCGCACGCTAATCAATACACATCCTCAACGTACCATCTTTCTTCTTGACAAATATAACGGGTGCTCCCCACGGAGATGAGCTATAACGAATGAAACCTTTCTCCAAAAGTTCTTGTGGTTAGATAATTCCTTCATCTCTGGTGAAGCCAATCGGTATGGTGCCTTTGCAATGGGTGCAACACCGGGGGTCAAATTGATCTGAAACTTAACCTGTCATTGAGGAGGGAGACCAGGGAGACCAGGGAGTTCTTCACGAAATACTTCAGGAAAGTCTATAACGACCGGCACATCTTCAATGCATTTTTCTTCCGATTCGACTTCCTTAACATGAGCCAAAATAGCTTGGTATCCCTTCATTAGATACTTGTGGGTCTTGATGCAAGAGATGATATTGAGTTTGGAACCACTCATCTCCCATTGAATAATTAAGGCTTCCCCATTTTCAAGAGGTATGTTAATGGTTTTCTCATAACACATGATTGAAGCTCTTAATGGGCGTAACCAATCCATCCCTACGACTACATCAAAGCTCCCTAACTCGACTGGCAATAGGTCGATCTTAAAGTGTTTGTTGGCTAAAACCAGATCATATTTGTAATACACATTGTCTACTTTCATAACCTTACCATTTGCTACTTCTACAAGACGCTTAATTTCTAAGGCTTGTGGTTTTTCAGTGAATAAGGCACAAAACTCAGTAGACACATAACTTCTATCATCACCAGAATCGAATAAAACATTAGCATAGAGGTTGTTAACAAGAAACGTACCCGTTATCACTTCATCATCATCACGGGATTCTTCAGCAGTCATCACAAATGCCCAGCTTTTAGCATTAGCATTTTCCGTGTTACCCTTTTTCTTTGGACACTGGTTGCGGAAATACCCTTTTTCACCACAGTCATAGCATGTAGGAACGATTGTGTTGGCTTTGGTTATGAGAGTATCCGTTGGAGAAACTGCAACTCTACAATTCTTGGCTATATGGCCAATCTTCTTACACTTGGTGCACTCAGCCTTGCACCACCCAGAATGGTATTTCTTACAACACTTACAGAAAGGTTGTTTCCTAGAGTAACCTCCTTTTGAATTTTTGGCAACTTTCTTATTTGCACCTTGGTTCTCTCTCTGAGCAGATTCAAATTTCCTTTTGCCCTCATTTGTCTTAGCCTCGGCTTGTTTATTTGCCGCAGCTTTTCTCCTCTTAGCCATCATGAGTTTTTGGGCCATCAGTATCACCGCATCTAAAGTTTCCTTACTAGCAGCAATGACATTTCCCTGAATCTCTTTAGGAAGACCTTTTATGTACCTCTCTATCTTTTTCTGCTCAGTTGGTACCATATCTGGACACAAAGTAACCAACTCTATAAACCTGTTGGTATAAGCTTCAATGTCGGTTCCTTTTACCTTCAATTCCCAGAACTCAACTTCCAGCTTTTGAATTTGGTTTTGCAGACAGAATTTATCTGTCATTATTCGTTTCAGAACAGGCCAAGGGATGGCGTTTGCAGCATCTAGCCCTACAGTTTGGGCATAGCCGTTCCACCATGTTAGAGCTAGGCCACTTAGCATGTGAGTGGCATACTTTACTCGGTCGACATCCGCACATTTACATATACGAAAGATGGATTCAAGATTTTCGAATCAACGAGTCAGTTTGACAGCTTCCTCACTCCCCTTAAAGTATGGAGGCTTGCAATTCATAAACTCCTTGTAGCTGCAAGAAGTGGGAGGATTTCCTTGGTTGTTCCCATGATGATTGCTATGATTTCCTTGAGCGGCGGCCAACAGCTGTAGGAATTGTGCAGGAGTCAGAGAGACATTCGGAATATTGGTAGTACCTCGAGTTGATTGAGCCATCATTCTTCAATACATAAATACAGTATTAGTTGAAGAGTTCGTGGTGCTAATAAATGATAAGTTTTATAATTGCACAAGGTTCACTCAACATACATAAGCATAACTAAACATTTACGAATAAGATAAGATAGATGACAGAAGCAACAAGATGGAATCAAAATACTTTAATTAAACCACAAAAACCACTAGTTTTACATGAATCAAAGAAAACCAATGTAACTTAGGCATACGCCTTTACATAAACAACGGAAATGAAAATAAATGAGAATCGTAAGATCTAATCTTTCTTAGGTGACGGAGGCTTGAAATGATCCTTAGAGTACCCCTTGAAGTACATTACAAACTTCTCTAATTCCACCAGTGCATAACGCTGGCGGTCGAGCTCTATCTCTTGCCTAGCAAACATCACGGAGAACTTCACATCGCTGTTTGTATAGTCCATGCACTTCTCCATCTTAGCCAAGCGATCATGGAATGTATCTCTCATAGTTACAGTGGGACTCTGTAAGTTCATGATATCACACCGAACTAGAGCATGTTCATACTCGGTGTAGACAAACTCGAAAGCCTTTGGGTTCTTAGATGAACTAGCATCATCAGTAGCGGGAGTCTCCGACTCCTTCCTCTTAGATGAGGGAGTCTTAGTAAAAGGAGGTTCAACTTCTTCCTCGAAATCATCTTCTAAACTGCAGATAACTCCAAGACCATCATAAGCCGGATTAGCCTCCTCATTAGCTGGTTCTTGAACCTCTTCCTCTTCTTCGGTTTCGGACTCTTCCTCGGGTTCCCCCTCGGAATCATCCTCACCTTCAATGTGTTCTTTAATCTCTTCATCATCACCCTCATTATCACCATCATAATAATTTTGAGGTTCTTCCTTCAACAATGAGTGTGGTGGAGTGGCAGGCGTGTAGACTGGTGATGCGGGTGGAGTAGCCGATCGGTAAATTGGAGATGTTGGTGGAGTAATGGGTCCATAAGCTGGAGTGTGAACGGATCTCTCCATATCGTATTTCTTCGGAGTCAGAAATAACGATCGGGTTGTGGCTCGACATCCTAAAAGAAAGGAAATAAAGAAATCAGAATGTTTCTAAGGTAGATGTAAAAGCACGAAAGGAAATAATAAGGAAAGGCACTAAAATCTTAAGTCAGAAAAGGTTATAGTCCTATAGATTGCTAAGACACCCTAACTAACACATAAGGCACACATAAATGCAATCTTGGTTCTCTATAACAAACTGTGCTCTGATACCAATCTGTCATACCCCCCAAATAGGGCCGGGGGTAAATATGACTTTTTCAATATCATCACACGGTTATATAAACGAGAACGACTCTAAATGAGACATTAAATAAATTGGTTATATTATTATTCAAATGAGACGTTTAATAAATGAGACGATTATTATTCAAATTATAACTACTTTCTTATGACTTGGATTAATTAATATTGATAATATACTAACACTATCTCATACAATAGATATAACATAATTGGTTATATAATTTGTTATTTAATTTACAAGATACTTAGTAATATGGCACTTATTAACTCAATATTATCCATAAATACCTAAATAATTAATTAAATATCTAAGAATCATATACATAATTTTTATAGTCTTATCTAGATATAAAAATCAGTATAAAAATTTAAGAAAATATTTTTATTACAATTTTGTATTTATATATGTTTTTATTCTTGATTTAATCACAAAACATGTTTAATTCTACATAAAATACTAATTAAACCTAAATAATTATTTTTATAATTTTTATTGAGTTTCTTACAGTTTAATAACCTATAAAAAAATATTTATAAAAATATTTCTTTATTTTTACATTTATTTCCTTATTTACCTTCTATTTACATAATAATAGAATTTAATTATATAATAATTAATAATTAGACCCATAAATTAATTTTTATAATTTTCCCAAATCTAGAAAACGTTAGAAAATTTTTTTATTTATTTTTATTTACTGGATATATTTTTATTACGAATTTCACCTTGTTTTTAACCTTAAAAAACACATAATTCGAATTTAATTTTTATAAATTATATTCTGACCAAAATAATTAATTTAGATATCATACTTTACTAGAAAAATATTTGTATAGCTTAAATAGCCTTTTTCCTATTATTTATAAATAAATACATATACCGTATATATATATAGATTAAATAAATTATTTTAATTATTTAAAATATAAAAATGTATTAAAAATCACAAAAATTATTTTTATTAGATCTCATATTACTCATTAATAATTAACATGTATAATTTATAATTTATTAAACTCAAGACATAATATATATATATATATATATATATATATATATATATATATATATATATATATATATATATATATATATATATATATATATATGTTCGGCCAAGAATAAACACAAAAAAAAATAAAAATAATATAAAAATGAATTAATTTTCTGTAAAATAAATTTTTATCAAACTTATTAATCATGTAGCTAATTATCATGCATTTAGAAAAATTTTATGAAGTGCAAAAATATTTTATTTGTTTTTGTTTGGGGTTCGGCCAAAAAAAAAAGAAAAAGAATAAGAAATTGAAAAAGAAAAAGAAAAAAAAATCTTACAATTTTTTTCTAGGGTTTTGAGAGCTCCCAAAAATTTGATGTAAAAATTATGAGGGGTTAAAGCCTATTTATAGATTTTAATTACTTGGAGAGCAAGAAAAATACAATTTAATTAATTAATTAATTTTTTTTCCTTTTTTAAATTCGACCGACCTTGGCCTTTTTTTTTTATTAAATGGAACAATCTAGAATATCATGCATTTTATTTTCTTTTATTTAATTATCATAATTTATTATATATTTATATATATTTTTCGGTATATATATATATATATATATATATATATATATATATATATATATATATATATATTTTTTTATATTTATTTTATAAATTTACATTTGTAACCCGTTACTTCATCATTTATATACTTACTCATAATTATATATATTTTTTTATATTAGTATAGATTATATATATTTTAATACGTAATATATACATTTAATAATAATAATATTATTATTATTATTAGGGTTAAGGTTTACATTTAATATTTAGGGTTTACCCTAAATGATTAGGGTTGGGGTTTAGTTCATTAATTACGAGTATTAATTACTTTATTTAATATGTCCGGATAACAACCCTAATAACAATGTACGACACAACAATGAAACCCTAGGGGCATTATAATCATTACAGAGTGGAAAAACGAGGGTTGTTAAATTCACTTACTCATCCATTGTCATGTTATCACAATCTTTTGTAAGATGCGGTCCTTGACACACTTCACAACCAAATCTCATAGCATGGATCCTTTTGTGAGTTTATCCATTTGTCTTTCGAATGTTGCTTACTGAGCTTTAACCGATGAAAGATCTTCACTAGTCTCGATAGTAGCGACTTTAGATGTTCTAGAAAGCTCTAACTCTTTGTGTCAATCATAAGAATGTGTAGCAGTTTCGGATATGATGTTATGAGCTTCATCCGATGTCTTCTTCATGATAGATCCACCCGTAGCAATATCAATTTCCTTTCTCGTAGCACCAGTAACACCCTTATATAAAATTTGGACCTTTTGAAATTGTTCAATCCGTGTTGAGGACAATTCCTTAACATTTTACCGAATCGTATCCAGGCTTCATAAAGTGTTTCGTTAGACTTTTGAACAAAATGATTGATGTCACTTTGCAACTTCGCAGCCTTGGAAGTAGGGAAGAACCGCTGTAAAAACCTATCCTCCATAACATCCCAACTTCTGATTTCTCTCTCGGGTAGTGAATCTAACCAATATTTTGCATCTCCCTTTAAGGACCACAGAAATACCCTCAAATAGATCACAGTATCCTGAACATCCTTGATTTTGAGCAAGTTGAAAATTCCCTTAAAAGTTTGGAGATGCTCGTTAGCATCTTCCTTTGGTGTGCCGCTGAATTGGCACTGATTTGAAATCATATGTAGGATTTTCCCCTTAATCTCAAACTCAGCCGGGACTGCCGGCTGTGTAATAGCTTGACCATTCCCGATCCTCGTCACTTTCATCATCACCTACATCATCTGATTTTCATCACCCATTTTTTCTTCCTTCTTAATATACTCAAAATCCGGAATATAAAAAGGTAACGCTGCAAATCCTTCTAAAATCAACTGCTCTTCTTTTACCTTACTGAGCGATTATAAACTCTAGACGGTTCGAGAGTTCTGTTTCAACTAACCTGCAATCAGACCATAACCAACACAAACATAAATCCAAACAGAAAGTAACTTTCACAGAAACAAGTTCCCATGAAAGGATCGAATAACCAAAAGTTATTAAAATTCTAAAACACACCGCTTCTCGGCAGCGGCGCCAAAAAGTTGATGTGTGTTTTCTACACCTACTTTTATTGAGCTAAACTTAACCAAATTAACACACAAATACAGGAAACTATTCCTGATCAATGTATTAAAGAAGCTAGTAACCACAAGTTCGTCCACAGAGAGCAAAGTGTTATGATTTAAATAACTAAAAATTATCTGAAGAATTGGGGATATTGATTTCACTTTAATGAATTAAAACAATAGAAAAGAAAAATTAACGGATTAACCAGATAAGGAGAAGCATGTCCACTTTGATGCTCAACAAATGACTAGGATTGTTCTTTTATTAAAATCGTTATTAAAGGTCTACGTAAGTAGTTCATATCGGTTTCACAAAATCAATGAACTAAAGGCCTAATAAATGAAATTAACTTAAATTAATTATCATTCAGAGGTCCAAATTACCGTGTTAAATTAAATCAAACTTCCTCTTGGTTAAACTCACGTAAAACCTAGACTATCAGGATCACTCAAAATAGCCTACACGATTGTGTTATCACAATATCAATTTAATCACCAATTGCATTCACAAACATTTATTAAGTTAACAGTATATAGATGAATATAACAATGGATCTTTCAAGAAAGCATGATTAATTAAACATAAAAACCTTAATAATTTAAAAGATAGAACAATCCAAAATCATAAGTCTTACATCAACTGGACACAAATAAGTTTAGCGTAGCATGGTAAAAGAAAAATCAAATACATAATTGGAACGAGTAGTATTCATCATAAAATCACTAGAATAATGAAAACCTAGGGTACCAATAGATGATCCAATCTTCAACCTTGATGTTAAGATCTTCAGATTTGATGAAGAATGGACTCTAAACCCTTAAAAATGCCTCTTGTAACTCCAGAATTCGTAACATAAGAGTTGCTCCAAGTTAGGGGTTTAATAGGGGTATTTATAAATGGAAATTCGGAGACCTGACTGACCCCGCGTCACGACTGTGACTCCATTATCGCTCCGACATTTTTGTGAGACTGGAACATGGCAACTGAGACCTCCTGTGTCATGACCACGACCTTTGTTAATTCGAAACATCTTGTTCAGTCGATCTATCATGGCCGCAACATCCCCATCGTGACCGCGGTGGGGTTCTGAACTTCTCTTTGATTATTTTCTTTATCATCAGCTTTGTCTCGAGCTCGTTTGATACTGACACTTGCTGAAATCATCTAAAACCCAACACTAAGACTTCTTGAGCACGATTTATCATTTTCTATATAATCACGAACTAAAGTCTTCAATCTTGAACAAATTATAACCGAAAGAACCCGATATCGTCAATGAAATAATCTGTAAATGAGCTGATATCATGCATAAAAGGATTGTTGGTAATGACAATGGCACTGGTATTATCACAATAGATTGAAGTCTTTCTTATTTGAATACCATAGTCCTTTATATAGCTTTGCATCCACAACACCAGAGCAATACAACTACCAGTAGAGACATATTCTGCCTCAACAGTAGATGTTGATGCAGTATTTTGCTTCTTGCTGGTCCAACTGACAAGCCTTCCACCCAGCAACTCGCAACCACCAGCTGTACTTTTCCTATATATTTTACACCCTGCAAAGTCTATATCTGAAAAACCCATTAGATTAAATATTGGTCTTTGGGATTCCATAGACCATGTTTAGGATTACCCTTTATATACCTAAATATCCTTTTGAATGCTAACAAGTGTGAATCCTTAGGATTAGCTTGATATCTAGCACAGTGACATGTGGAAAAATACTAGTTGCATGCCTTTTTGTCTTTACCTCAGTAGCTAGATTTCCAATTGCTCAAATGGATGCTCCTTAGTCTATTTGGTGTTGTGGACTGGTGAGTTGGTTGTTGAACAAGCATCATCATGATCATTAGTAGGCACAATAGTTTGTACAACATAAGTGGATTGTTGTGCTACTTCTGTAGAACCAGTACCAAAAATGATGTCCTATAGAACCAGTAGGACCTTGCTCCAGTTGTGAAACTTCAGTGGAGCCAGTAGGTCCAATTCATTTAGAAATTGATGGGATGGATAAATCTAACTCGTCATCAGAGAATCCAACAACATAGATATTTGAGGGTATTGCTCCTAGTTCTTCATCATCAAGAGTTTGTTGATTAGGCTCTTCAAAAATTAACTTTACATCTTCTTGATCAGAAGATATGATGGGGACATTTACATCAAATGTCATATTGATTGATTCTTCAAAACATCCCCTTTATTTTTTAAAGACCATGTATGCCTTTGACATATTGAAATATTAAAGAAATATTCCTTCATTAACTTTAGCATCAAAATTTTCAAGTTGGTCCCTATTGTTTAGAATAAAATAGGGAGTGCCAAAAATATGTAAGAATCTAATTAAAGGTCTAATTCCCTTCAAAACCTTGTATGCAGTCTTCTGGTATCTTCTAACAATCAAGGATCTATTCTGGGTAAAGTAGACAGTGTTTACAGCTTCTCCCCAGTATGATTTTTTCAGCCAACACTCAGCTAACATAGATCTTGATGCCTCAATGAGAGGTCTATTTCTTATTTATGCAACACCATTTTGTTGTGATGTTCTTATAGAAACGTTTTGTGAAATGCCTTTATCAGCACATAATTCTTTAAGTGTAACATATTTTTTTATGTACCATGATCACTTCTTAGCTGCTTCACTAGATTTCCATCTAGCAGTTCCATTCTTTTGATAAAATTGATAATTTCATCAGCAACTTTACTCTTTTATCTCAAGAAAAATACCCACGTGTATTTAGAGTACTCATCAATAATGATGGTGTATATCTCTTTACACTATAGCTGGCAATGTTCACAGGTCCAAAGAGATCCAATAAAGCAAATGAAATGGTTTTTTAACATATGAGTTCTGCTTAGACTTGAAAGATGCATGGTGATGCTTTCCTTTTTCACAACCAAGACACAATCTGTCTTTAACGTAAGACATTGTGGGTAACCCAGACACTAAACTTCTACTTGAGTGTTTATGAATATCTTTGAAGTTGAAATGTGAGAGTTTGTTGTTCCATAACCACTTAAAGTTGTCTACTAAGTGTGAGTAGATGCAAGTTGTTGTGACAGCATTCTTTATGTCAATATGATACATGTTCTCATGTCTTTTTGTAGTTAGCAAGGGTTTACATTTCTTGTTAAAGATAATGCTAAAATTTCTTCTGAATTGGACTGTCTTTCTATTGTTTATTAGTTGGCTTATGCTGAGTAAATTGTGTTTAAGCCCAATTACATATGCCTAACATGAAAAAGTGACATTTCCATTATTTTAGGTGCTAAAATTCTTTGTGTAACCTGTTGATTCCACAAAATAATTAAGGATTTAATTATGACAAAACTGTAATTTATTTTCTCTAAAATGTTATGTGCAGCCAGCACAAGTTTGTTTATGTATAGACATCAAATATTGCTATGTCAAGTGTTCAGTATGCTGCCTTGTCTACCAGCACAAGGTAGAGTGTGTTCTTCGAATCAGCACATGATGAGTACTCTGCAATTCAAGAATATCAAGTGACTCAGCATAAGAAGAACCAGTAAACCTGGTAAGCAGCATACAACACAAGACATCCATGCTCCATTACAAGCATGGTAGTTTCCTGAGTGGTCTACATCGATTGTACTATTCAAAAGAAGTAGAAGACAAAGTTGAACAGAAAAGGACACGCGTCAATGGCTGACAAGCGACATTACAAGACCACATGGGAATGCAGAAGTTTAACGCATGTGCAGACATGTGTTATACTTTGTCAACGCCTAGGGAACACAACATCTATTTGTTTAAATGAATAGTGGTGCCAAACCAAATTGGGGTGTTCCTGCAAATAGCTACCAAAGAGGAAAAAGGAGAGCACGCTCTCTGATGCAGTTATCCCCACAAGTACAGACATCCTATGTATCAGTGGACAATGGAACCATTACACGGTTAATAGGACTACTATAAATTGTTGTATCCACTATTGTAATAACTAGTGGTATGGATTTTGTTATTTAGAGTCCAAAATGTGTAATAGCTTTAAGTTCATCCTCATAGCTATACTTAGGTAAATTTGTATCAACCAACTATCATTCCGCCAAGGATAGTTGTAATTCTTTGTGATTTAATCAATAAAGAATAACAATTGAAAAATTAACTTTGACTCTATTTAAATTACATGCTTGAATACTAAACTGTGTTTAATTGGTCAGTTAATTAAAAGAAATTGTATTCACCCCTTCTACAATACTCCTGTTGTTAATCAAGGGACCAACAACTGGTATCAGAGCTTCAGTCTTGATAAATTAATATCTTGGATCTGAATTCTCTCATGGCTGCATACTCAAATACAGCTTACCTTGAAAATGGCTCATCAAATAGACCACCCAAATTCGATGAAGATGAGTATGAAACTTGGAAGGCAAGGTTCATGCTTCACCTGGAGTCTATTGACCCACATATGCCTGGTATTACCACAAATGGTCCACTTGTCCCAACTGAGACAATTGATAGCATCCCAGCTACTGTTAACACTCCTGCCATTCCTGGCAGAGAGGTTATTCTCACTCCAGCCAAATGAGATGTTGGACTTGACCCTAAGATTAGAACTCTGTTAGCTATAACTTTACCTAACCACCTGTTCAAACTGATTAAGGGAAAGCTGAATGCTAAGCTTATGTTAGACTATCTAGATGTTACTTATGAAGGCATGGATGAGGTTAGGTAGAACAAGATTATTTGTTTGAAAAGAGAGTATGAAATGTTCTTTGCCTATAAGAATGAGACCCTTAAGCAAACCTTCATTAGGTTTAACTCCTTAGTTGCTGACATGCTTACTTTAAAAATCACATACACTGATTTTGAACAAGTAAACAAATTCATTGACTCACTGCCTACTAAATAGAAACCTATCACTGACCCCTTAAGACCCACCCAGACCTTAAAGAACTTTAACATGTCCTCTCTTTATGGTACACTTTGGAACCATGATAAGGCAGAAGCTAAACTTGAACTGAATTTAAAAGAAAACTTTAAGTCTTCCCCCACCACCTCAAAATCCTCAAAAACTGATGATACTGCTCTTATTGCTGCTGCTAAAAAGAAAGCTCAAAAAGCTTTACTAATTCAAAAGTTGATGGCAGAAGATGAGTCAGCTGAAGATGAGATGAAAAGTGGTACTGGGTCTGAAGAAAGCAGTGATGATGAAGATGATGTGGAATGGTTTGCTGAAGGTATGGCTTTGCTGTCTAGGCAGTTCAAAAGGTTCAATCGTAATAGAACCAGCAAGCCATACAAAGGGAGTAAGAAACCAAGTGATAGGTATATTAGCAAATCAGTCAAGGGTCCTAAATCTGAGTGTTACAATTGTGAGAAGGTTGGACATTTTGCTGCTGAATGCATGTCCAGGAAACCTTCAACATCACATGCTAACTCCTTCTCAAAAGCTTATAAGTACAAGAACAAGTACAAAGCTATGAAGGCTCAGATGAAGGAAAGTGTAAAGGCTGATAAGAAGGGAAAGAAGCCAGAAAAGGTTCTAGTTGCTGAGCATCATGATTGGGATGAAACCAGCTCTTCTTCATCTTCTGACAGTGATACTGATGATAGATGCTGGTTATGCTTCTAGTAAAAAGCTGTGTTTGATGGTCAAGGAGGTCGAGGAGTCTGATGAGGATGATAATGGTAGTATGTTTTTAGCTGATATGAGGGAAGCTGATCGGAAAAAGGATTCACCTCAATGGAAATCTGAAATGTTTGACTACCTAAGAGTTGATCTATGTAGAGGCAGTAAACGTGAAGAAGTTTTGAAAAATGATAACAAATCTTTAAATGATAAACTTAAAAGCAAAACTGATGAAATTAAGATCTTGAATGATGAAATTTCAAAACTTGAAAAACAAAATTTTGCTTTAAAGTCTCTTCACGTTGAGGCAGCAGATGTTATGAACAAGCTAAACGACTAAAAATTAGGTTATTGCTTCATGGTGTACATCTTCTCAACGCACAACTAAGTGTGTAAATGAGCAGGTACCTGCCTAAGTTGAAGCTTTCTTTGCTGGTGACTATGCTGCTGCTGCTCTCGCAGAAGTTACTTACATAGACCCCATTCTTGAAACAGATCCTGAAGCTGTCTTGCCAAATACCTTTGCCAAGATAGTTAAGGGTAAAAATATCTTAACAAATAAGTTTGTCAGACCTACTGAGACCCCACCACCGTCCATGAAAGAAATTTTAGAGGATGAAGTAAAAGCCAAGGAAACCAGTACTTCAATTGATGAAACTACTAATCCCTCAAGCATTTACTATATGACTCCAAAGGAAAGACGCATTAAAAGGGAAATCACTGAAAACAATCAAAGAAAGTTAAAATCAATTGATTCCACTTCGTGTTCAAATTCCACCAATGCTGAGCTAGCTGATGAAAATTGTACTGGTCAACCAGTAGCTGCTGAAAAGCCAGCAAAATGCAATACTGGCAAGTCAAAGGCAGCAATCAAGATTCACAAAAATTGACCAGCATCAGCTGACGGGTCAGTAACTTCCCACACAGACTCGTCGAACAACAAAGGTAAAGCAGTATACCATGATTATGGTACTGGTTCTAAAAGGAAAACTGCCCTTAAGGGAAAAGCAAAAGTGAACCAAATTGTGGAATCATGTGCTAGGTCATCTATCACTGAGATAATGACTGTCAAGCATGACAAACTCATAGCTGCCATATCTGAAAGTAGACCCGATCTTACTGCACCCATTTACTCAGTGTATGACCAGTCTCCAATAACAAATGTGAGAAAATACTACAAATGTGGCAGCAAGTTTCACTTAGCCAACCGGTGTACTCTAACCCTAACCCCATCTGCTGCTGCCTCTTCAAGCAAACCAGCAGACAAGAAGAGATCATCAAAGATGACCCTTCCTGAACCCATCCTTGGATGGGTTCCCAAAAAGAACTAATCTCTTAGCTACTGTGCAGGGCATTCAAAACAAGCAAATCTGGTATCTCGATAGTGGTTGTTCGAGACATATGACTGGATGTAAGTCCCTGCTGATGGACTATCAAGAAAAGGATGGTCCAGTTGTATCATATGAAGATAATTCGTTGGGTTACACAAAGGGTTTTGGTCCTTTAACAAATGAGAATGTTACATTTTCAAAGGTAGCATATGTCATTGGGCTTAAACATAGTTTACTTAGCATAAGCCAACTGACAAGCAAAAGTAAGATAGTTCAATTCAGAAGGAAAATTGGCACTATTTTTTATACGGTAGGGAAGCCACTACTGACAGCAAAAAGACATGAGAACATGTATCAAATCGACATGAACACAGCAGTCACAACAACTTATACTTGTTTTTATTCAAAGGCAGCAGACAACCTCAAGTGGTTATGGCACAAGAGACTCTCACATCTCAACTTCAAAAATATTTATAAGTTATCTAGTAAATGTTTGGTGTCTGGGCTACCCACAATCTCTTATGTGAAGGACAGATTATGTCCTGGATGTGAAAAAGGGAAGCATAACCATGCCTCATTCAAATCAAAGCAGATTTCATCTGTTGAGAAACCATTTCACCTTCTTCATATGGATCTTTTTGGTCCTGTTAATATAGCCAGCTGTAGTGGGAATAAGTATACACTAGTGATTGTTGATGAATATTTTAGATACACTTGGGTGTTCTTTTTGTAGCAAAAGAGTGAAGCTGCTGATGAAATTATCAATTTTATCAAAAGAATGGAACTACTGAATGGGCAACTGGTGAAGTAGCTTAGAAGTGATCATGGTACAGAATTCAGAAATGCAACATTGGAAGAATTTTGTGCTGACAAAGGTATTTCACAGAACTTTTCTGCTGTGAGAACACCTTAACAAAATGGTGTTGCATAAAGAAGAAACAGAACTCTCATTGAAGCAGCAAGATCTATGTTGGCTGAGTCTGGGCTGAAAAATTCATATTGGGCAGAAGCTGTGAACACTGCTTGTTTTACCCAGAATAGATCTTTAATTGTGAAAAGACATCAAAAAACTGATTATGAAGTTCTCAAAGGTAGAAGACCCTCAATTTCATTTCTTCATGTATTTGACACTCCCTGTTTCATTCTAAACAATAGGGATCAGCTAGGCAAGTTTGATGCTAAGGCTGATGAAGGTATATTCTTGGGATATTCCAACATGTCAAAGGCATACAGGGTTTTCAATAAAAGAAGGGGCTATTTTGAAGAATCCATTAATGTTACATTTGATGAAACTGCCCCTACTTCATCTTCTGGTCAAGAAGATGAGGAGTTACTATTTGAAGAACCAACTCAACAAGCTCTTGATGACGAAGAAGAACCAGCAGCAAATCCCTCACGAATCCATGTTGCTGGGTTCTCTGATGATGAGATGGAACACTCTGTTCCATCTGTGTCTAAACCATGTGGACCTACTTACTCTACTAAAGTATTACAACTGGAGCATAGGACTACTGGTTCTGAAGGATCTCAAGCTGGTACTGGTTACACTCATAATGAACAGCTGTCTCCCACTGCTGCTCATTCCTCTAAGCCAGCTGATGATCAAGATGATGTATGTTCCACAACAATCTCACCTGTTCATAACACTAGATGGACAAAGGAGCATCCCATTGAACAAGTTATTGGTAATCTGGCAAGCGGTGTTAAAACAAGAAGACATGCAACCAGCAAATTTTGTATGCATGTAAATTTTGTGTCTTCTATTGAACCTACATGTCCTGATGAAGCAATCAAAGATCCAAGCTGGGCAGGAGCTATGCAAGAAGAGATCCCCCAGTTTGATAGGAATAAGGTTTGGACATTGGTACCTAAACGTGATGATGAAACTAAGAAGATCATTGGTACCAAGTGGGTCTTCAAGAATAAGATGGATGAAGATGGGATTGTGATCAGAAACAAAGCTAAATTGGTAGCTCAGAGTTTCAAACAGGAAGAAGGATTGGATGATGGAGAGACATATGCTCCAGTGGCTAGGATGGAAGCTATTAGATTGTTGTTGGCATATGCTGCTAAGATGAACTTTAGGGTATTCCAGATGGATGTTAAGTCTGCATATCTAAATGGGAAGCTGCAAGAAGAAGTTTATGTCAAACAGCCTCCTGGTTTTGTAAGCTGTAAATATCCAGACCATGTCTATAAGTTAGACAAAGCTCTATATGGCCTAAAACAGGCACCAAGAGCATGGTATGAGACACTTCATGTGTATCTCACTGGTATAGGTTTTAAAGTTGAAACAATTGATACCACTCTATTCTCAAAAGAGATAGATGGTGATCTCTTGCTGGTACAGATATATGTGGATGATATTATTTATGGATCTAAAACTGAGAAACATTGTCAAGATTTTTCAAAACTTATGTCAAAAACATATGAAATGAGCTTACAAAGAGATTTGCAATACTTTTTAGGATTGCAAATTAAACAACTTGATGATGGAATTTTTATAAGTCAAGATAAATATATCAAAGATATATTAAAGAAATTTGGTCTGACCTGTTTAAAATATATAGGGACCCCAATGGCAGCATCAACTAAAATAGATGTTGATCCCAATGGTGAACCAGTCAATATCACTGAATATAGAGGTATGATTGGATCACTACTTTATCTTACAACTAGCAGACCAGATATTATGTTTACCACATGTCTCTGTGCCAGATATCAAGCTGATCCTAAAGAGTCACACTTGCTAGCAGTAAAAAGGATATTTAGGTATCTAAAAGGTACTGCTAAACGTGGTCTTTGGTATTCCAAAGACCAGGATTTTGAGCTAATTGGGTATTCAGATGCTGACTTTGTAGGGTGTAAAATAGACAAGAAAAGTACTACTGGTGGTTGCCGGTTACTGGGTGGTAGGCTAGTCAGCTGGACGAGCAAAAAGCAAAATACTATGTCCACATCTACTGCTGAGGCAGAATATGTTTCTGCTGGTAGTTGTACAGCTCAAGTACTATAGATGCAAATCCAGCTGAAGGACTATGGTGTTCATATTACAAAAAATCCAATCTACTGTGACAACACAAGTGCTATTGCTATTACCAACAATCCTATGATGCATTCTAGAACAAAGTACATTGACGTTCGATATCATTTCATAAGGGATCATGTTCAGAAAGGAGATGTGGAGCTACATATTTTTTCAACAGACCAGCAGTTAGCAGATCTTTTCACAAAGCCCTTAGATGAGAAATGTTTTAACTATCTCATCTCTGAGCTGGGTATGCTTGAACTTTAAAATAAAAGGCAACTTTATTGGTGTGCTGGCTCTACAACATGTAGGGCAAACCAGTAAGTCACAAATTCTTTCACTTACTGCCTACATGTCAAACAGCCAGCACAACAAAGTCTTTTACATCATGGTTATTCAATGTTCAAAACGAAATAATAAATAGCTCACAATACTTAAATGATACCTTAAATCTGAAACTCATTTACTCCTAATGATTTAAAATTAAATTCATTACATATTAAATGTCACAGAGAATTTTTGTATTTAATACAAAATTTATCTTATAGTTTTTAACTTCAAATTAAATTGAAAACTGCTACATTTAATGCTTAATGGGAGGTATGAGTGTTCAAGCCGATTAAACGTCATGTCAACAGTCTGTGTGAAATGTTCCGTTCATATTGATTATAAACGTTCCATATTAATTGATTTCGTTGCGAGGTTTTGACCTCTATATGAGACGTTTTTCAAAGACAGCATTCGTTTTTAAAACAAACCATAATCTTTATTTTATCGACAAGGTTAAAAAACACCACCTAGATTATCCAGAAATGATAATCTAAATATATCACACTTACACACTACCAATACATATTGGTTTACAATATTAATATATTACAACAAAATAAATCTCGAATGCAGTTTTAAACAATATTATACAAGCATGCTGACACCAAATCTTGTCCATATATTAGTATGCAACATCGGAAGCTCTTAATAATCACCTGAGAATAAACATGCTTTAAACGTCAACAAAAATGTTGGTTAGTTATATGTTTGACCTATATATTTTTCAAATCGTAATAATAGACCACAAGATTTCATATTTCAATATACATCCCATACATAGAGATAAAAATCATTCATATGGTGAACACCTGGTAACCGACATTAACAAGATGCATATAAGAATATCCCCTATCATTCCGAGAAATCCTTCGGACATGATAAAAATGAATTCGAAGTACTAAAGCATCCGGTACTTTGGATGGGGTTCGTTAAGCCCAATAGTTCTATCTTTAGGATTCGCGTCAATTAGTAGATTAGTTTACTAATTCTTAGGCTACCAAGCAAAAAGGGGCATATTCGACTTCGATCATTCACCCATATAATGTAGTTTCATTTACTTGTGTCTATTTCGTAAAACATTTATAAAATTGCTTGTATTCTCATCTCAAAATATTAGATTTTAAAAGTGGGACTATAACTCACTTTCACAGATTTTTACTTCGTCGATAAGTAAGACTTGGCCACTGGTTGATTCACGAACCTATAACAAATATGTACATATATATCAAAATATGTTCAAAATATATTTACAACATTTTTAATACATTTTAATGTTTTAAGTTTATTAAGTCAGCTGTCCTCGTTAGTAACCTACAACTAGTTGTCCACAGTTAGATGCACAGAAATAAATCGATATATATATTATCTTGAATCAATCCACAACCCAGGGTATACACGTCTCAGGCTAGATCACAACTCAAAGTATATATATTTTTGGAATCAACCTCAACCCTGTATAGCTAACTCAATCATTACTGCATATAGAGTGTCTATGGTTGTTCCAAATAATATATATACATGGGTCGATATGATATGTCAAAACATTTGCATACGTGTCTATGGTATCCCAAGATTACATAATATATTAGAATACATGTATGATACAATATTATTTAGCCAGGATATGATTAATATAGATTTGTTACCAATTTTCACGTAGCTACATCAAGCAAAATTATCCAATCTTGTTTTACCCATAACTTCTTCGTTTTAAATCCGTTTTGAGTGATTTAAGTTGCTATGGTTTCATATTGAACTTAAGTTTATGAATATAAATAGAAAAAGTATAAGTTTATAGTCGGAAATACAGATTAAAAGTCATTTTTGTAAAGGTAGTCATTTCAGTCGAAAGAACGACGTCTTGATGACCACTTTGAAAAACATACTTCCACTTTGAGTTTAACCATGATATTTAGATATAGTTTCATGTTCATAAGAAAAATCATTTTCCCAGAAGAACAACTTTTAAATCAAAGTTTATCATAGTTTTTAATTAACTAACCCAAAACAGCCCGCGGTGTTACTACGACGGCGTATATCCGGTTTTACGGTGTTTTTCGTGTTTTCAGGTTTTAAATCATTAAGTTAGCATATCATATAGATATAGAACATGTGTTTAGTTGATTTTAAAATTCAAGTTATAATTATTAACTTTTGTTTGCGAACAAGTTTAGAATTAACTAAACTATGTTCTAGTGATTACAAGCTTAAACCTTCGAATAAGGTAGTTTTATATATATGAATCGAATGATGTTATAAATATTATTACTACCTCAGGTTTTGTGGATAAACCTACTAGAAATGAGAAAAATAGATCTAGCTTCAAAGGATCCTTGGATGGATTGAAAGTTCTTGAAGTAGAATCATGACATGAAAACAAGTTCAAGTAAGATTTCCACTCGAAATAAGATTGTTAAAGTTATAGAAATTGAATAAAATTTTGAATATGAGTATTACCTTGTATTAGAAAGATATCTTACTGTAAATAAGAAAGATTTCTTGAGGTTGGATGATCGCTCAAAGTGGATTTGCAAGATTGGAAGTAAGCTAGCAAACTTGGAAGTGTTGTTGGTGTGTTCTTGAGTAGTTATATTATAACTTAGTTTATATATGGATTTATGAACTAGATTGAACTAGATTTTGATGAAGATGATGAAGAACACTTAGAATAATGGAAGAACACTTGAGAGAGAGTAGTTTGAGTCAATAAAATTGCAAAGTGAATGTGTTTATGGTACTCCTCATTCACGTGAATGTGTAGTCTCCATATAGGCTCCATTAGTTTGTAATTTTGTGAGATATTTCATGCTAGATGTTAAATGATGGTTTCCACATGGTTAGGTGACTCACAAGGGCTGCTAAGAGCTAATCATTGAAGTGTATATACCAATAGTAAATACATTTAGAAGCTGGGTATTGTACGAGTAAGAATACGGGTGCATACGAGTAGAATTGTTGATGAAAATGAATGAGTATGTAATTGTAAGAATTTTTGTTAAGTAGAAGTACTTTGATAAGTTTCTTGAAGTCTTTAAAAAGTGTTTATATACATTTAAAAATACTACATGTATATACATTTTAACGGAGTCGTTAAGTCATCGTTAGTCGTTACATGTAAATGTTGTTTTGAAACCTTTAAGTTAACGATCTTGTTAAATGTTGTTAACTCATTGTTTATTATGTCTAATGAGATGTTAAATTATTACATTATCATGATATTATGATGTATTAATATATATTAATATGATATATATACATTTAAGTGTCGTTACAACGATAATCTTTACATATATGTCTCGTTTCGAAATCCTTAAGTTAGTAGTCTTGTTTTTACATATGTAGTTCATTGTTAATATACTTAATGATATGTTTACTTATCATTTATCATGTTTATATATAGTGTATCAATATCTTAAAATGATTCATATGTAATTAGTAAGACGTTGTTATAACTATAATCGTTATATATATCGTTTTCGAGTTTCTTAATTCAATAGACTCATTTTTATGTATAATACTCATTGTTAAAATACTTAATGAGGTACATACTTATCATAATATCATGTTATATATATATATATATATATATATATATATATATATATATATATATATATATATATATATATATATATATATATATACATACATATATGTGACAACCCGGAAATTTCCAACCAAATTTAAACTTTAATCTTTATATGTTTCCGACACGATAAGCAATATTTGTTAAGTTAAATTTCAAGAATTTTAAACTATGTTCATACATTCATTCAACCTCGACCAAGTTCCAACGATTCACGAACCATTAAACGAATATGATTATATATGTATATGTGTATATATATTATAACTTGAAACGTAAATAAAATATTAGATTAAATACTTTACTTGATTGTATCTGTTTCAAAATGTTTATCAATGGAATTAAAAGATAAGATCAAATGATTGAATTATCAGATATATTGAATTATGATTACAAGTCTTTGTTAAAAGGTCCACGTTGATTTGAGAAAACTTTCTATTTTAACAATATTCGAAAAATGGTAAAGTGATTTATAAATAAGAACAAATTGTCAATCATTGAGAACTAGACAAAGGATAGTGGAAGATTAAATCTCATAAAGACTCGATTGATCTATTTAGTTTCAAATGTACAAAAACGTTTTCAGTTTAAAAAGAACTTTATTATTAAAATGTATATAACTTTTATAAATATCTAGAACCACTTTTGACAACTCATTACTTAACTAGTATGATAAAGATAACGATATTTATATTTTATTTTATTAAATATATATAACGATTTAAATTAATATTATATATATTTATACGCGTATTATACGTACATAGTTTTATACTTTTACTATACTTAAACTTTACCTTTACTTTATTTTTACTTTACTTTAACTTTAATAATTCACTTTAATAATTTATACTTTAATAATTCACTTTAATAATTCATACTTTAATAATTCACTTTAATAATTCATACTTTAATAATTTACTTTAATAATTCACTTTAATAATTCATACTTTAATAATTCACTTTAATTATTCAAAAATCTATTATAAATAGAATTCAATAGGTTTCATTATTTCATAGAAACTTGAAAATATTTTTCTCTAAACTCTCTCAATCGATTTACATATATATATTTACTCCGTATTATTTCAAGATATTATTAATATACATAAAATATTACGACGGAGTGCTGTCCGAGTGATTTCGAAATTGTTTTTCGAGTAGGATAGGATTAAGGAAATTATGGGTTATAGCTATGGAGGTGATTGAGTATGGTTCATGGGTATACTCGTGAGGCCAATATAGTGTTTATCATTTCCGTTACGTCTACGTACCTTTCCTACAATATTGAATCTCAATATTGATACGTGAGTACTCATAATTTAACTTTTACATACTAATAGTGTATCCCTGACTAGTGCTCGAGTATTTAGGATTATGCATGCTTGTACTTTTGATATTGCCCTTAGACAGGTTAGGTTGAATCATGAATTAGTTACACTTGCGGTTGAGATAAGGTATAAGATATGCATGTCCTTGGAAAGCTAGCGAAAAATTAAGAACTTTTTCTTTAGATATCGAATGGTTTCGATGAACGGATTAGAAGTTATAATCAATTGAATTTTCGATATTTTTATTAAAAATGATTATTATTATCGTCATTTTTATCGTCGTTCTAGTTTTATCTTATTATTATCATTATTATTATCTTTATCAATAAAAGGGATTTATCATTAAAAATTGTTATTTTTTTTATTACTATCGTTATTATCATTAAAGTTATAATTAGTATTATTATTATTATCCAATTATTATTATTATTATTATTATTATTATTATTATTATTATTATTATTATTATTATTATTATTATTATTATTATTATAATTATCATTATTAATATATATATCATTATTTAAAAATGGTTATTGTTATTGTTATTATTATTATTACTATATTATCATTAAGATAATTATTAGTATTATCGTTAATAATGTTATAGTAACTATTATTATTAATATTAGTGTAATTAAAACAAATATTTGTAACACCTAATTATTTTGATTACTATTATTATCAATATTATGAACACGATATAAAAGACGATTAAAAGCTATTAAATGAAACGATTAGGAAATAATGAGTAAGAGTATCATGATGAAATTAAAATATTATAAGATATTGATTTAGATAAAATTATCGTTCTTATTATTTTTATCATTACTATTATTATTAAAAGTATCGTTAGTATTAAAACTATCATTTTAACAAAAATTATCATTTTAATAGAAATGTCATTGTTACTATAAAATATCATTATTATTATTATTTTAAATAGAATTATTATTTTAAAGATAATATTAAAAATTATCGTAAATATTAAAGTTATCATAATTAGAATTATTGATTTATCATAATGTCATCTTAGTAATTATAAATATTGATATTTTTATAATAATAATTATTATTACAAAATAATACAACTTTTACTTACTATCATTATAGATATTATTTTATCAAATAAATATGTGACTCAAACATATTTTACTACGTGTAATAACTTACTTTAATAATACTTATCTTATTATCTTTATGATATTAAATGAACCCTATAAATTTTATTACTTAATATATAAAAGTATATTTTATTATATAAATTTAATATAAAATTTTATTTATTAATAAATAAATTATATTATTTACTCTAATAAATCTTTTAAAAATATTTAAAAATATAAAACGACGATATTTAAACTATATATTAATCATGTATAGATTTTTGGAAATTATTTTGAGTCAAATTTACTTTTGTTGACTTTTGCATATTAGTCTCGAGCATTAGGATTGTGGTACACTATAACTTGACCTAATTTGTTAGATAAATATTGACCAACACATAAATATATATAATTAATTTAGGTTCGTGAATCCGAGGCCAACCTTGCACTTGTTCATTGACGTTATATGTATTTTTACTACGAAATACAGTATGGTGAGTTTCATTTGCCTTTTTACCCTTTATATTTTTGGGACTGAGAATACATGCGCTTTTATAAATGTTTGACGAAATAGACACAAGTAATTGAAACTACATTCTATGGTTGAATTATCGAAATCGAATATGCCCCTTTTTATTAAAGTCTAGTAATCTAAGAATTAGGGAACAGACACCCTAAATGACGCGAATCCTAAAGATAGATCTATTGGGGCTAACAAACCCCATCCAAAGTACCGTATGCTTTAGTACTTCGAAATTTATATCATGTCCGAAGGAGGATCCCGGAATGATAGGGGATATTCTTATATGTATCTAGTTAATGTCGGTTACCAGGTGTTCACCATATGAATGATTATTTTTGTCTCTATGCATGGGACGTATATTTATGAGAACTGGAAATGAAATTCTTGTGGTCTATTAAAATGATGGAAATAATTGATTATGATAAACTAATGAACTCACCAACCTTTTGGTTGACACTTTAAAGCATGTTTATTCTCAGGTGTTAAAGAAATCTTCCGCTGTGCATTTGCTTATTTTAAAGATATTACTTGGAGTCTTTCATAGCATATTTCGAAGAACGTTGCATTCGAGTCATTGAGTTCATCAAAGATTATTATTAAATCAATTTATAGTTAGATAGTGGATATTATGAAATGGTATGCATGCCTGTCAATTTTCGATGTAAAGAAAGTTTGTCTTTTAAAAACGAATGCAATGTTTGTAAAATGTATCATATAAAGGTCAAATACCTCGCAATGTAATCAACTATTGTGAATCGTTTATAATGTATATGAACGGGTTCTTTCAGTTGGTATCAGAGCGGTGGTCTTAGCGAACCAGGTCTGCATTAGTGTGTCTAAGTGATAAGTCGATAGGATGCATTAGTGAGTCTGGACTTCGACCGTGTCTGCATGTCAAAAGTTTTGCTTATCATTTTGTGTCGAAAATTAACTACTTATCATCCTTAGGAAATTACATGCTTATCATTTTTAGTCTAGGACACGTCTTGCTGCATTGATTGCATGAATAGTGTATAGACAAAAATTCATATCTTAGCATATATGCTAAATCATATCTTATCGTATCTGTTACTTTAAACTTTGCCTAACATATTCTGCAAAGTCCTCCGTAATCTACGAAATCTTTTGATCTATATATATATATATATATATATATATATATATATATATATATATATATATATATATATATATATATATATATATATATATATTCTATGTAATTAGAATACCATCCGTTAGCCAAAATCATTTCATATCAAAAAAAAAAATAAAATCCTTTATCCAATCGTACGAAATGGAATTCGTCATCAGTTCAAGTCACTCAGATTACGAAATGGAATCACATTCAAGCTCCGAAAGTAGTGTGACCGGAATAGATCAACCAATCAGTCATCACCTATTCTGGATGAATTGGGGATGGGTTCGTAGCCTCCTCAATCATTGGAGACAAGAAGAAGGTGATCCCTTCCATCCACCACATTGCCCTCTTGACGAAGAACCTGAAGCACTTACCGGAGAACCTGTCCGAAACACCATTTTCTCGCTCATTTCCAGAGTATCTCGTCAAGATTATATATTACATCAAATTTTAGATTTTATTTATCCGCTCGTCCGAACCGACAATCACCCCGGTGTAATAGAAGAAGTCAACGAGCTTCGCGCTCGGGTAGTGGCTTTGGAGAATATGGTGCAGAGATTACAAACACCAGCAGCAGCATCAGCAGCATAACTAGTACCACCATCATCAACGCCAACAGTACCATTACCACCTCCAACCACAACCGCGTAGTAAACCTCAACTTCACAATCTGTCCCACGAGCATCAATGTCATACGCACCATAGATACCAAGGAGTACTAACAACAATAACTGACAAAGTATTAATTCATAACTTCATTGGAGAAACATTTCCGCGGCAATTATGTAATCTCTAAAGTCTTAGAGATTATCTAATCTAGCCCTAACCATAAATCAGTTAAGCGAACCAAAATGATGGAAGGAAGAGTAGAAACCCTGACAAAAATGGTGTGTGATTAACAAGCTAAACTTGCTTTACCAACAGCATCAACAGTACCATCAGCGTTACTAGCATCGTCAGTACAGTCAACATCCGAATCAACAACACCGATAACATCACAAACTCCGTCAGTTCAAGAATCACTGTGGACATCATTACGAATCAATAACGTGTATATTGTATCAACGAGTTATGAAGAATTAACTCATTCCCTCTGAAGAAATTATATGTATATTATATATATATATATATATATATATATATATATATATATATATTATATATATATATATATATATATATATATATATATATATATATATATATATATATATATATATATATATATATATATATATATATATTTTGAAATAAATCCTTCCGTGGTAAGCTATGGTGTGTGAATCTTAACTACTCGGTTAATTCATATTACAAATATGCAACAATGTACGTCCTTCGCCGCAACTTAACCAGTGTTTACTACAATCTCTGTCGCAATTCAACAAATTCCAATTCATAATAAATCAAGTATATATTTGATTTTACACTTTCATCATCGATGTACCCGAAACTTTTCAGATAACATCATTCGTACTTTGCGAAATTCACAAGAATTCCACGAACCGAACATCATACATCAACAAATAACGAAGTATTGATTCATAATTTCAATTTCATTAAAGAAATACTGCGTAAAAGTTATGTACTTTTTAAAGCCTTTAGAGATTATTCAATTCTAGTTTCAACCGTAAATCAAATGAGTTTAATTTAACATTAACTCATTAAATCTATGTTACATCTGAAGAAAATATACATATATATATTTTCATAAAGACTGTAATAAAATTCTTTTATACAAAATATTAATTGTGAAATTTTTTTAACGGGTAGGTAATACCCGGGAGATATATATAAATTCACAATTAATATGTTACATTCTTCTAATCTGATTCAGCAAATCATCCATTATACTCCCTACTATCACAACAATATACATTCTTTTATAGAAATCAAAGCAACCATACTCATTCAAAATTTAATTACATATTCTGATTTTGAAATCTCAAAATTCAACTTGAGATATGACCAAAATCATCACTCTTAGATCCTTACATCTTTCACAAGCTATATTTTGACTTAAAAACTGTGTTAGAACATCAATTGTATGTTAACGATTACAATCTGTGTTCAAACCCTTCGAAAATTTCTGAAGACACTTCGAATGATGAGCAATCGAGATGATGATCCAACCACATGTTACCCACAGTTATATACCAGAAAAACTCTTGAAACCAAAGTAAAAGTTTAAACAACGTATCTGCGTCAGATTCTTTGGCATTTATTAGCAAAAATAACTTTGCGACTCCTATTCAAAGTAGCCAGTTTTGTCACAGCTCCAGCAAGTCAACTTCGACTTTTCAGTCAGACTAACCTTATTATAACCATGAGATATACACCATCGTTACCAGGGAACCTTTTACATTCCACCACATTATTAGCAGATGTACCAACAACTTCATTACCCTTTGACTTTAGCCTCTCCAAAAAGTCATTATAATTATTCATTGAAACCCCATCATTTACTCATTCGCATCTTGTAATGAGAATTGTCATACGAATCATTGGGAATTAGCAATCAGTATTTTGAAATCTCGCAGCATGTGTACGCCAACAGTTATATGTGTATATATAACGTCTATCTTCTAGACTTAATTTGAATGTGAAGTTTATGAAAAACACTCCGAACTACGAATTGGTTCTCCGAAAATGGAAAAAATGCTGATGAAGCAGCAAAAACTATAAACGACTTTAAACGGTAAAAGCTGAATGATAATGATAAAGTGTGCTGGCAAAGCGCATAAAAAGAGAAGTTTTGGAACTGGAAAACGGATTGAGCAAAGTAGGAAGGAGGCTGTGGACAAATTACAAAGACTGAACCTGACTTCAAAGGATCCAAATGATTCAATACCTGCTGAAGTCATTAACGAATACCTTGCTCCTGACTCTAAACCCCTGCGGACAATATTCTTCAACATCCTCTGATATTATAAATTCTAAAATATCATCATATCTTTCATTATAAATATCCTCCATATTTCTGAAGATATTTTCTTAATTTTTCTTATTTGAAATCATTTACCTCTTCGCGCTATCTGCATTACATCATAAAAGAAACTATTTTAGTTTTTAAATTCTGAAACATTCAAGTTTAAAATAGGAATATTTTGAAGTAGTGTTGGAAACTGAAGCATGAATTAGTATAATATAATGACACTTGATCAATGTGATTATATTACAGTAAGTCATGCTGAGTTTCTAAATGGAACGTGATGATTCACAGATCATAACATCATCATGTGCCATGTTATACAACTCTTGTATTCTATTTAACCTATAAAATATCAAGAAAATATTTCTTGATGATTCGGCCTTTTCCAAGGTATTCTAGTAATTTGACAAGTCAATATCGTTCCATCACAATTTCCTTCCTAGAAAATTAACAATGTTCATTCTGAAATTCATATCTGTGAATTCTGGACCATTACAAGCGGTGCTTAATCGCAAGAAGAAGAAACAAAAGGACAAAACTCCGAAATAGAAATTGGGGTATAAATTGCAACAAATAAAAGAGATCATTAACTGTGAATGATAATGATTATAGAAGACAGAAGCAGAGACTTTGAAATATAAGGGAACATATAAAGCCCAACGACAAACCAGAAATTATAAACCATATATATCGATGCATATAGCAATATAAAGACACGGGAGAACTAGAAACACTATAAACCCAAGAGTATAGTAGAAGTAAATAGATTCTTCCAGCGGTAGATGAAAAAGAAGAATGACCGATATGAAAGTTAGAAATATCGAGAATCAGAACTGGATGGAGCATATTGATGAATACTTTAAAATATGAGTTGAGGGGGAAAAATAAAAGGTGATGAAACATGACTAGAAACTTAGAAATCAACAGATTTAACTCACACAATGGCGGAATAAGTGAATCAAACCCTCTAGTGAATAGGTTAAGTTTTTTTTTTTGATTAATTTAGTCAAACCACAACTAAATCAAGTGTGATTATATCAACACCTAGAGCTATTATTCACCACCTGGGTGATTTGGACTGAGAGAGAATCGGAGGAGCTCACTAGATCTGAGTGTGTGTAACAAATGAGAGGCTTAACCTAAAATGAAGAACATAAGACTTTATATACCCCTGCTGTTGACTCACCCATACGAATTCATTCATCACACGTACGAGTTGGCTTCATCAGCCGTACGGGTGATCACTCACTCGTGTCTTCTCATTTAGGTTGTAATTGTAACTTAGCTCAGCATCAACCGTGCGTATGAGCCTGTCAGCTGTACTAGTGAGGCTTCACTCGTACGTCTAACTAAGTCTAACATATTCAAACATCTAAATCTCGTTCCTGCAGTTCCTGTAACCACATAAAAACACGGATAGGATAATAACGAGCACTCATGGTGGCCTGTAAACTGTTGTACCTGCAATGGACGTGGGTAGATGTCTAGGGACTTGCATAAAATGCATCAACAGAAGGTGTGAGTTGTAAGGAAACGAAGGAGGTGAATTTATAAGAAAATCTCCGACAGAACAAATAAAATGGACGATCGCATTTAAAGCGGATCCTAATTCCGTTGATTACCGGAGAGTCAAATCTTATTAAGAAGATTTTCTTCAAATCCCTTGAAATCTGGGAATCAATCATATCTACATCAAATGATAAGATGAATCTACACTTACTCATTTCACTCTTCTATGTTAGCTTCATTCGTACTCTTCATATAACTGGATTGTTTATCCAAATTATTCGCTGATGATAAAACTCTAATTTTCAGCCCGTATGCATCATGAAAACATACTTATTATCATTCACGACCTTTCCACTCAAATTTCGGGACGAAATTTCTTTAACGGGTAGGTACTGTGACAACCCGGAAATTTCCAACCAAATTTAAACTTTAATCTTTATATGTTTCCGACACGATAAGCAATATTTGTTAAGTTAAATTTCAAGAATTTTAAACTATGTTCATACATTCATTCAACCTCGACCAAGTTCCAACGATTCACGAACCATTAAACGAATATGATTATATATGTATATGTGTATATATATTATAACTTGAAACGTAAACAAAATATTAGATTAAATACTTTACATGATTGTATCTGTTTCAAAATGTTTATCAATGGAATTAGAAGATAAGATCAAATGATTGAATTATCAGATATATTGAATTATGATTACAAGTCTCTGTTGAAAGGTCCACGTTGATTTGAGAAAACTTTCTATTTTAACAATATTCGAAAAATGGTAAAGTGATTTATAAATAAGAACAAATTGTCAATCATTGAGAACTAGACAAAGGATAGTGGAAGATTAAATCTCATAAAGACTCGATTGATCTATTTAGTTTCAAATGTACAAAAACGTTTTCAGTTTAAAAAGAACTTTATTATTAAAACGTATATAACTTTTATAAATATCTAGAACCACTTTTGACAACTCATTACTTAACTAGTATGATAAAGATAACGATATTTATATTTTATTTTATTAAATATATATAACAATTTAAATTAATATTATATATATTTATACGCGTATTATACGTACATAGTTTTATACTTTTACTATACTTAAACTTTACCTTTACTTTATTTTTACTTTACTTATACTTTAATAATTCACTTTAATAATTCATACTTTAATAATTCACTTTAATAATTCATACTTTAATAATTTACTT
This sequence comes from Rutidosis leptorrhynchoides, assembly GCF_046630445.1. Classification (NCBI taxonomy): domain Eukaryota; kingdom Viridiplantae; phylum Streptophyta; class Magnoliopsida; order Asterales; family Asteraceae; genus Rutidosis; species Rutidosis leptorrhynchoides. Next base: position 263,352,621 of record NC_092333.1, on the reverse strand, counting down.
TAAAAATTCACTTTAATAATTCATACTTTAATAATTCACTTTAATAATTCAAAAATCTATTATAAATAGAATTCAATAGATTTCATTATTTCATAGAAACTAGAAAATATTTTTCTCTAAACTCTCTCAATCGATTTACATATATATATTTACTCCGTATTATTTCAAGATATATTAATATACATAAAATATTACGACGGAGTGCTGTCCGAGTGATTTCGAAATTGTTTTTCGAGTAGGATAGGATTAAGGAAATTATAGGTTATAGCTATGGAGGTTATTGAGTATGGTTCATGGGTATACTCGTGAGGCCAATATAGTGTTTATCATTTTCGTTGCATCTACGTACCTTATATTGAATCTCAATATTGATACGTGAGTACTCATAATTTAACTTTTACGTACTAATAGTGTATCCCTGACTAGTGCTCGAGTATTTAGGATTATGCATGCTTGTACTTTTGATATTGCCCTTAGACAGGTTAGGTTGAATCTTGAATTAGTTACACTTGCGGTTGAGATAAGGTATAAGATATGCATGTCCTTGGAAAGCTAGCGAAAAATTAAGAACTTTTCCTTTAGATATCGAATGGTTTCGATGAACGGATTATAAGTTATAATCAATTGAATTTTCGATATTTTTATTAAAAATGATTATTATTATCGTCGTTTTTATCGTCGTTCTAGTTTTATCTTATTATTATCATTATTATTATCTTTATCAATAAAAGGGATTTATCATTAAAAATTGTTATTTTTTTTATTACTATCGTTATTATCGTTAAAGTTATAATTAGTATTATTATTATTATTATCCAATTATTATTATTATTATTATTATTATTATTATTATTATTATTATTATTATTATTATTATTATTATTATTATTATTATTATTAGTATTATTATTATTATTATTATTATTATTATTATTAGTATTATTATTATTATTATTATTATTATTATTATTATTATCATTATTAATATATATATCATTATTTAAAAATGGTTATTGTTATTGTTATTATTATTATTACTATATTATCATTAAGATAATTATTAGTATTATCGTTAATAATGTTATAGTAACTATTATTATTAATATTAGTGTAATTAAAACAAATATTTGTAACACCTAATTATTTTGATTACTATTATTATCATTATTATGAACACGATATAAAAGATGATTAAAAGCTATTAAATGAAACGATTAGGAAATAATGAGTAAGAGTATCATGATGAAATTAAAATATTATAAGATATTGATTTAGATAAAATTATCGTTCTTATTATTTTTATCATTACTATTATTATTAAAAGTATCGTTAGTATTAAAACTATCATTTTAACAAAAATTATCATTTTAATAGAAATGTCATTGTTACTATAAAATATCATTATTATTATTATTTTAAATAGAATTATTATTTTAAAGATAATATTAAAAATTATCGTAAATATTAAAGTTATCATAATTAGAATTATCGTTTTATCATAATGTCATCTTAGTAATTATAAATATTGATATTTTTATAATAATAATTATTATTAAAAAATAATACAACTTTTACTTACTATCATTATAGATATTATTTTATCAAATAAATATGTGACACAAATATATTTTACTACGTGTAATAACTTACTTTAATAATACCTATCTTATTATCTTTATGATATTAAATGAACTCTATAAATTTTATTACTTAATATATAAAAGTATATTTTATTATATAAATTTAATATAAAATTTTATTTATTAATAAATAAATTATATTATTTACTCTAATAAATCTTTTAAAAATATTTAAAAATATAAAATGACGATATTTAAACTATATATTAATCATGTATAGATTTTTGGAAATTATTTTGAGTCAAATTTACTTTTGTTGACTTTTGTATATTAGTCTCGAGCATTAGGATTGTGGTACACTATAACTTGACCTAATTTGTAAGACAAATATTGACCAACACATAAATATATATAATTAATTTAGGTTCGTGAATCCGAGGCCAACCTTGCACTTATTCATTGACGTTATATGTATTTTTACTACGAAATACAATATGGTGAGTTTCATTTGCCTTTTTACCCTTTATATTTTTGGGATTGAGAATACATGCGCTTTTATAAATGTTTGACGAAATAGACACAAGTAATTGAAACTACATTCTATGGTTGAATTATCGAAATCGAATATGCCCCTTTTTATTAAAGTCTAGTAATCTAAGAATTAGGGACCAGACACCCTAAATGACGCGAATCCTAAAGATAGATCTATTGGGGCTAACAAACCCCATCCAAAGTACCGGATGCTTTAGTACTTCAAAATTTATATCATGTCCGAAGGAGGATCCCGGAATGATAGGGGATATTCTTATATGTATCTAGTTAATGTCGGTTACCAGGTGTTCACCATATGAATGATTATTTTTGTCTCTATGCATGGGACGTATATTTATGAGAACTGGAAATGAAATTCTTGTGGTCTATTAAAATGATGGAAATAATTGATTATGATAAACTAATGAACTCACCAACCTTTTGGTTGACACTTTAAAACATGTTTATTCTCAGGTGTTAAAGAAATCTTCCGCTGTGCATTTGCTCATTTTAAAGATATTACTTGGAGTCTTTCATAGCATATTTCGAAGAACGTTGCATTCGAGTCATTGAGTTCATCAAAGATTATTATTAAATCAATTTATAGTTAGATAGTGGATATTATGAAATGGTATGCATGCCTGTCAATTTTCGATGTAAAGAAAGTTTGTCTTTTAAAAACGAATGCAATGTTTGTAAAATGTATCATATAGAGGTCAAATACCTCGCAATGTAATCAACTATTGTGAATCGTTTATAATGTATATGAACGGGTCCTTTTAATATATATATCATCATATAGTTTTTACAAGTTTTAACGTTCGTGAATCGCCGGTCAACTTGGGTGGTCAATTGTCTATGTAAAACCTATTTCAATTAATTAAGTCTTAACAAGTTTGATTGCTTAACATGTTGGAAACACTTAATCATGTAAATATCAATTTCATTTAATATATATAAACATGGAGAAGTTCGGGTCACTACAGTACCTATCCGATAAATAAATTTCGTCCCAAAATTTTAAGCAGTTGGAGGTGTTGACGTATCTTCTGAAAATAAGTGCGGGTATTTCTTCTTCATCTGATCTTCTCATTCCCAGGTGAACTCTGGTCCTCTACGAGCATTCCATCAAACCTTAACAATTGGTATCTTGTTTTGCTTAAGTCTTTTAACCTCACGATCCATTATTTCGACGGGTTCTTCGATGAATTGAAGTTTTTCGTTGATTTGGATTTCGTCTAACGGAATAGTGAGATCTTCTTTAGCAAAACATTTCTTAAAATTCGATACGTGGAAAGTGTTATGTACAGCCGCGAGTTGTTGAGGTAACTCAAGTCGGTAAGCTACTGGTCCGACACGATCAATAATCTTGAATGGTCCAATATACCTTGGATTTAATTTCCCTCGTTTACCAAATCGAACAACGCCTTTCCAAGGTGCAACTTTAAGTATGACCATCTCTCTAATTTCAATTTCTATATCTTTTCTTTTAATGTCGGCGTAGCTCTTTTGTCGACTTTAGGCGGTTTTCAACCGTTGTTGAATTTGGATGATCTTCTCGGTAGTTTCTTGTATTATCTCTGAACCCGTAATCTGTCTATCCCCCACTTCACTCTAACAAATCGGAGACCTGCACTTTCTACCATAAAGTGCTTCAAACGGTGCCATCTCAATGCTTGAATGGTAGCTGTTGTTGTAGGAAAATTCTGCTAATGGAAGGTGTCGATCCCAACTATTTCCGAAATCAATAACACATGCTTGTAGCATGTCTTCAAGCGTTTGTATCGTCCTTTCACTCTGCCCATCAGTTTGTGGATGATAAGCAGTACTCATGTCTAGACGAGTTCTAATGCTTGCTGTAATGTCTTCCAGAATCTTGAAATAAATCTGCCATCCCTATCAGAGATAATAGAGATTGGTATTCCATGTCTGGAGACAACTTCCTTCAAATACAGTCGTGCTAACTTCTCCATCCTGTCATCTTCTCTTATTGGCAGGAAGTGTGCTGATTTGGTGAGATGATCAACTATTACCCAAATAGTATCAAAACCACTTGCAGTCCTTGGCAATTTAGCGATGAAATCTATGGTAATGTTTTCCCATTTCCATTCCAGGATTTCGGGTTGTTGAAGTAGACCCGATGGTTTCTGATGCTCCGCTTTGACCTTAGAACACGTCAAACATTCTCCTACGTATTTAGCAACATCGGCTTTCATACCCGGCCACCAAAAATGTTTCTTGAGATCCTTGTACATCTTCTCCGTTCCAGGATGTATTGAGTATCTGGTTTTATGAGCTTCTCTAAGTACCATTTCTCTCATATCTCCAAATTTTGGTACCCAAATCCTCTCAGCCCTATACCGATTTTCGTCTTCCCGAATATTAAGATGCTTCTCTGATCCTTTGGGCATTTCATCCTTTAAATTTTCCTCTTTTAAAACTCCTTGTTGCGCCTCCTTTATTTGAGTAGTAAGGTTAGTACGAATCATTATATTCATAGCTTTTAACTCGAATGGGTTCCCTGTCCTTTCTGCTCAAGGCGTAGGCTACCACATTTGCCTTTCCTGGGTTGTAACGAATCTCAAAGTCGTAATCATTCAACAATTCAATCCACCTGCGCTGCCTCATGTTCAGTTGTTTCTGATTAAATATGTGTTGAAGACTTTTGTGGTCGGTATATATAATACTTTTGACCCCATATAAGTAGTGCCTCCAAGTCTTTAATGCAAAAACAACCGCGCCTAATTTCAAATCATGCATCGTATAATTCTGCTCGTGAATCTTCAATTGTCTAGACGCATAAGCAATTACTTTCGTTCGTTGCAATAATATACAACCGAGACCTTGCTTTGAGGCGTCACAATATATCACAAAATCATCATTCCTTTCAGGTAATGATAATATAAGTGTCGTAGTTAACTTTTTCTTCAACAATTGAAACGCTTTCTCTTGTTCATCTTTCCATTCAAATTTCTTCCCTTTATGTGTTAATGCAGTCAAGGGTTTTGCTATTTTGGAAAAATCTTGGATGAATCTTCTGTAGTAACCAGCTAGTCCTAAAAATTGACGTATATGTTTAAGAGTTTTCGGGGTTTCCCACTTTTTAACGGTTTCAATCTTTGCTGGATCCACCTGAATACCTTCTTTGTTCACTATATGAGGGAGGAATTGAACTTCTTCCAACCAAAATGCACACTTTGAAAACTTAGCGTACAGTTTTTCTTTCCTTAACAACTCTAGCACTTTTCTCAAATGTTTTTCGTGATCTTGGTCATTCTTTGAGTAAATAAGTATGTCATCGATAAAAACAATGACAAACTTGTCAAGGTATGGTCTACACACTCGGTTCATGAGGTCCATGAACACAGCCGATGCGTTAGTCAACCCAAACGGCATAACCATAAACTCGTAATGACCGTAACGCGTTCTAATAGCAGTCTTTGGAATATCATCCTCCTTCAACCGCATTTGATGATACCCAGAACGTAAATCAAACTTCGAATAAACCAACGAGCCTTGTAGTTGATCTAATAAGTCGTCGATTCTCAGTAGTGGGTAGCGGTTCTTGATGGTAAGTGTGATGACCCGGAAATTTTCGACCAAATTTAAACTTAAATCTTTATATGATTTCAACACGATAAGCAAAGTCTGTAATGTTGAGTCTTGAAAACTTTGGAACAATTTACATGAATGCATTTGCCCTTTAACCATTCTCGACGATTCAGGAACAACTTTGTAAATAGATATATATATATATATATATATATATATATATATATATATATATATATATATATATATATATATATATATATATATATATATAATTTTATTTGAAATATTATTTGAAATAATATATGATTTAATTGTTGAAAATAAATATATAAAATAATATCAGTATATTTAATATTATTAATTTAATATATAATATATAGATATGCATATAATTAAATATATATATATATACAAATATATATGTATATTATATATTGTAATTGTTATAATCAATGTTGGAAAATAATAATAATATATAATAAATATTATTTAAAGAGTATATATATATAAAGTATATAGAATATATATTTTGTGACTTCGAAATTATTTAATAAACGACGGTAACGCTCAACTGTCTTTCGATAGATAGTAAATGAGTTAAAAAGGAATTTATGTGTTTTTAAAATAAACGGTGACCTGAAAATGGGTTTTATAAATTATAGGTTTAGTAAAAATGTATTTAGGAGTTATTTGTTAAATTTTAAAACTTTTTTATATTTTACTTAGGGTTGGGAGTGAATAATTAATGTAACTTTTATTTAGTGATTAATAATTAAATTTTATACCATAATGACTAAAATAAATAAATATAGTTAATTTAAAAATATGGGATTTTTCTGAACACTTTTATTCACCACTGATTTATCAACAGAGTACGATAATGCAGTCCGTGAAAACTGTCGGTATCATACGTTAAATAAAATATCACGGGTTGGCAAATGATTGCTTTTAAAATATCAAATGGGAACCTTTTGTTTGATTCTTTCTTTTATATGTATACAAATAGATAAACTAGCACTGCCACCATCCACATGTTTCGGATGATTGTTACCCACTTGCAAGAACTTCCTATTTTCTATTTTCTATATACAATGAATGAAAACCAAAACCCACTATCCATCTATCAAACCCTTTAATTCTATTTCATTTTTCTACATACAACCAAAAACCATTTACATCACAAAAGAAACATTAATCACAAAAGAAACCGATGGCTAACTGTTTTTGAATTCATACAAACATTATTAATTATTAATATTATAATTATATAATATATATATATATATATATATATATATATATATATATATATATATATATATATATATGATGGCAGAGAGTTAGATAGATACATATTTACATATACATTCTTAATCACCTTCTTCCTCAACTCACCCACATCACCTCACATCACCTTGATCCCCGGCAAATTTTCCTCCGACCACCCACAACTAGGAACAACCACAACACCACACCTTCATCTAAAAACTATCACCATAACCAAACCCACCACCAACTATATCTAGCACTATCCTCTATTATTACAAGAACATTTACAACCTATACATATAAAATGACATACACACATACCTAGGAGTATATGAACCGAACCAACACCACAACCATACTTCAAGCTACCCTAAACCACCACAACCATCGTGAAATCTATCTCCACCACAACACTACCTTCAAGATATATATTTATTTTTTTCTTTTCTTTTCTTTCTGTTTTGCATTTCCCACGAAACCACCACAACACCACTTAAATTGTTGTCTCATATTCTACTTACAAACCGTCATAAACAACCACCACTAGATCACCTCCTTCGTGGTCTGTGATCGAGCTAGTGCTGCTGTTGTTAAAACTGTAACCACAACTATTCGAACCTAAACACATTCGGTCACTGTAACTGCTTCTGCTCGATGCTATTCCACTTCGTTTTCAGTTAAGGATGAGTTCTGTTAACGAAGACCACCAAAAATCTATCTTCGACTCCCATCTTCATGAAACCCACTTAAGAAGACGATGAACAGTAACAGTTTACAATACATTATGTTATTATTTTTCATAAACATAATTATTAGTATCATTGTTATAAAAATAAATAGTATTATTGTTATTATTACTAAAAGTATCTTTACTTTTAAATCTATCATTTTTATTAAAATTATTATTTTACTATCATTATTATTACTATCAGTATTATCTATATCATTATTATTAAAATAATTATGACTACTAAAATAAAAGTTCTAATGACGTTATTAAGGTCATAAGTGTAAAAATAAAGATTTTAAATATAAATATACTTAATACACAACTTAACTATATTAACAAATATATATATATATATATATATATATATATATATATATATATATATATATATATATAATGAAAATATATAAATAAATAATAGAACTTATGAATTATTAATGATATAAATTACATCACTATTAATAAAATATATATATTTATCCGATTACAAGTATATGTTTTAATATATATATACAAATGGTATAGGTTCGTGAATCGAAGGCCAACCCTGCGTTGTTCAATGCTGTCATATGTATTTTTACTACAAAATATAGTATAGTAAGTTTCATTTACCTTTTTACCCTTTTATATTTTGGGCTGAGAATACATACGCAATTTTTATAAATATTTTACGAAATAGAAACAAGTAATTGAAACTACATTATATGGGTGAATGATCGAAGCCGAATATGCTCCTTTTACTTGGTAACCTAAGAATTAGTAAACCGATCTACTAATTAATGCGAATCCTAAAGATAGATCTATTGGGCCCAACAAACCCCATCTGTTGTAGCGGATGCTTTAGTACTTAGATGTTGTTTTATCATGTCCGATAGATGTCCCGGAATGATAGGGGATATTCTTATATGCATCTTTTTAATGTCGGTTACCAGGTGTTCACCATATGAATAATTTTTGTCTCTATGCATGGGACGTATTTTTATGAGAACTAGAAATGAAATTCTTGTGGTCTATTAAAATGATGGAAATGATTATTTATGATAAATTAATGAACTCACTAACCTTTTGGTTGACACTTGAAATCATGTTTATTCTCAGGTATGAAAGAAATCTTTCGTTGTGCATTTGCTCATCTTAGAGATATTACTTGGAGTCATTCATGACATATTTCAAAAGACGTTGCATTCGAGTCGTTGAGTTCATCAAGATTATTATTAAGTCAATTATAGTTAGATATATTATGAAATGGTATGCATGCCGTTAACTTTCGATGTAATAAAAGATTGTCTTTTCAAAAACGAATGCAATGTTTGTAAAATGTATCATATAGAGGTCAAGTACCTCGCGATGTAATCAACTGTTGTGAATCGTTTATAATCGATATGGACTTCGTCCAGATGGATTAGGACGGGTCTCTACAGTTGGTATCAGAGCGGTGGTCTTAGCGAACCAGGTCTTGCATTAGTGTGTCTAACTGATAATTGTTTAGATGCATTAGTGAGTCTGGACTTTGACCGTGTCTGCATGTCAAAAGATTTGCTTATCATTTCGTGTCAAAAATTAATTGCTTATCATTCTTAAAATGCTAGAAACGTCTTACTGCCTCTATTGCATAGACAGTGTATAGATAAATTCATATCTTAGCGTAACTGTTATTGTTACCTTTGCCTGACAGCTTCCGTAGATTCCTCCGTAACTTATGGGATTTTAGTATTATATATGCATATGTAAATCATGTATTGCAGGGTACTAATCTACATCCTATAATCTATTTCATATAGAAAATCTTTCATCTGATCGTACGAGATGGATCCCTCAACCAGTTCAAATTCCTCGGATTTCGACAGCTATTCTGACATGGATATCCACCTAAGTTCCGAAAGCAGTGTAAATGAAATGGATCAACCATTTAGTCATTTTCAATTCTGGATGAATTAGGGATGGGTTCGTAGTTGACTTAATCAATGGAGACGCGAAGAAGGCAATCCCTTTCACCAACCGAATTCACCTCTTGGCGATGAACCTGAAGCACTTACCGGCGAACCTATCCGAAACACCATTTTTAGCCTCATTTCTAGAATAGCTCGTCATGATTATATACTATCTCAAATTCAAAACCTTATTCACTCGCTCGTTCTCACCGACAATCATCCTGGAGTAATAAGTCAACGAGCTTTGCACCCGAGTTGTAGCCTTGAAAAATATGGTGCAAAACGTACCAGCTTCAGCAACATCTGCATCACACGTCTCGACATCACAATCTATACCTCGAACATCAACATCATACGCACCATAGATACCAAGGAGTACCAACAATAATTAACAATGAAGTGTTGATCCATAACTTCATTAATATTCTGCGAAGAATATGTGGTTCCTAATAGTTTTAGAGATTACTTATTCTAGCTCAAACCGAAAAGCAAATGAGATTAATATCATATTAACTCATTAAATTCATGATTACATCTGAAGAGAATATATATGTAAGTATATTTTCATAAAGATTGTAATTAAAAATTCTTTCGTACAAACTGTTAATGGTGAAAAATATTTTAACGGGTAGGTAATACCCGAGGAATATTTAAATTTCACATTAATAAGTTACACTGTACATTCTTCGAATCTGATTCAAAAGTCATTTACTATCCTACTTACAACCACAGATATACGTATCCATTCACTGCAGAATAACCATTTTCATTCAATTTCATATTTTGGATTTTGATTTATCAGAATCCAACAAGTGGCATAATGAAGAACACATTTGACGAAATAAAAATTTGATAAAAACAAACAAATTAACTACGAAAATTTTTGTTAAGAATCCACGCTAACTGTTTCCAGCTAACTGTTCCTAGCTAACTGTTAACTTATTATTACATTTTAATTATCACAATTTATTTTATCGCAATTTAATTCTCGCAATTTTATTTATTATCATTTAATTTCTGTTATTTATTTTACGCACTTTATTTATCGTTATTTAATTTCTGTAATTATTTTACGCACTTTAAATATCAGGACACGTATACAAGGTTTTGACATATCATATCGACACATCTATATATATTATTTGGAATCACCAAAGACACTCTATATGCAGTAATGATCGAGTTCTCTATACAGGGTTGAGGTTGATTTTCAAATAATATATATAGTTTGAGTTGTGATCGAGTCTGAGACATGTACACGGGTCACGATACGTATTAATTAATTTAAATATTATATATTAAATTATATATGAATTATTAGACTGTTAACTGTGGATTATTGACTGTGGACTAATGACATTGGACAATTAAAATGAATTAAAATATTGATTATAATATATGAAACTAAATAATTCTTCAAGTTTGCCACTTGATTTCATCTTAAATGACATTTGTATGTTGACAATTCTAATCTACGTTCAAACCTTTCATGATTCTTGAAAACACCTCAATTTAGAGGATGAACCAACCGCACTTCATCTACGGAAGAAAAGATTGATACATATAGTTATACACCTGAAAACACTCGGAACCTGAGTAAACGTTTAACACGTATCTGTGCTAGCCCTTTTGGTGTTGTTATTACCGAAAATAACTTTGCAATCCCTTTCCAAAATTAGTCTGTTTTGTCACAGCTCCAGCAAGTCAACTTCGATTTTCATTCGGATTAACCTTATTATAATCTTGATATATATACGTGCTCTTTTGTTGTTACCGGGGAACCTTTTATATCCCACCATATTATCAGTAGACGTACCAACAACCTCGTTGCTCCTTGGTTTAAATCCCTTCAACAAATCACTATATTTATCTATTAAAGTCTCATCATGTACTCATCCGCATCTTGTAACAAGAATTGCCATACCAATTACCGGGAATCAGCAAATCTGTATTGTGAGTCTCGCAACATTGCCACATCAACAGTTATATGTATCCATATAACATTTATCTCTTAGAATTATGATCTTCCATTCTGAAATTCTGAAAAGCACCCAGTCTGCGAATTAATACTCTAAATTTTGAAAAGTTGAATGAAGCAACAAAAACTGTAAACGACCTCAACAGCCGAAAGTTGATGATAAAGAATTGTATGTTGGCAAAGCTCAGAAAAAGTTTGAAACTGAAAAAAAACTGATTGAGCAAACAACGAAGGAGTCTCTGAACAAATCACAAGGACTAAACTTGTACATTAAGAATCCTGATGATTCTGTTTCTGATAAAATCTTTAGCGAATATCTTGCTTCTGACTCCAAACTCTTACAGAAATTTTCTTCACCATCATTCGATATTAGAAATTCCAAGATATCATCGTATCTTTCATTATAAATATCCTCCATATTTCTGAAGATATTTTCATAACTATTCTTATCTGAAATCATTAATCTCTTCGTGATATTTGTGTTACATCATATATAAACTGTTAGTTTCTATATTCTGTAAACTTTCGAGCTTAAAATATGAATGTTATTGAAGTAATGTTAGTAATTGATGCATGAGTTAGTATAATATAATGACACTTGATCAACGTGATTATATTACAGTAAGTCATGCTGAGTTTCTAAATGGAACATGATGATTCACAGATTTTACCGTCATCATGTGCCATGTTACACGACTCTTGTATTCTATTTAACCTTAAAGATATCAAGAAAATATTTTCTTAATGATTCGGTCTTTTTCGGACATTCTGGTAATTTGATAAATCAAATCGTGCTACAACCTTTCCTTTCTACCTTGTATATCATGATAATTCGAAACTCTATACCTACGAATTCTGGACCATTACTTGCGAAAAGAAAACAAAAGCATGAAGCTCCGAAATAGAGAGGGGGTATAAATCGCAGCAAATAGGAGAAAACATTAACTGTGAATGATAATAATTATAGAAGATGGAAACAGGGACTCCGAAATATGAGGGAGAATATAAAGCCCGATAACAACACATAAATTACAAACCGTGGATATTAATACGAATAGCAATATAAAAATACGGTATAATTAAGAATAGTATCACCCTAAGGTAATAGTAGAAGTAAATAGATTTTTCTAGTGGAAGATTGAAAGGAAGGATGATAGAAATGATAATTAGGAAAAATATCAAGGATTAGAACAGGATTAAGCATTTTCATAATCTTTTGGATGTACGAACTAAGAAAGAAAGTATAGGAGTAGTAAAAGTAATGGAACGGAAAAAGTTTAATATATAATAGAAATATCAGACAGAGTAATCAAGGCAGACCACCATATTTAATTATAGAGATCTTAATTTCCTTATTCGCCGAAGAATCAAATCTTTTAGATTTCGAAAATTTTCTTTAGATCCCTTGAATTTCGGAATTTAACAGTGACTACCTCAAAAGTCAAGATGAATCTTTATTTCTCATTTCACTCTTTTGTGATAGCTTCACTCGTACGCTTCGCGAAATCGAATTGTTTTTACCATATTACCCAATGATGATAAAACTCTAATTATCAACTTATATTTGTCATGAAAACATTTTTATTGTTAGCCATGATGACCTCGATTAAATTTCGGGACGAAATTTCTTTAACGGGTAGGTACTGTGATGACCCGGAAATTTTCGACCAAATTTAAACTTAAATCTTTATATGATTTCAACACGATAAGCAAAGTCTGTAATGTTGAGTCTTGAAAACTTTGGAACAATTTACATGAATGCATTTGCCCTTTTACCATTCCCGACGATTCACGAACAACTTTGTAAATAGATATATATATATATATATATATATATATATATATATATATATATATATATATATATATATATATATATATATATATAATTTTATTTGAAATAATTTATGATTTAGTTGTTGGAAATAAATATATAAAATAATATCAGTATATTTAATATTATTAATTTAATATATAATATATAGATATGCATATAATTAAATATATATATATATATATATATATATATATATATATATATACAAATGTATATGTATATTATATATTGTAATTGTTATAATCAATGTTGAAAAATAATAATAATATATGATAAATATTATTTAAAGAGTATATATATATATATATATATATATATATATATATATATATATATATATATATATATATATTTTGTGACCTCGAAATTATTTAATAAACGATGGTAACGCTCAACTGTCTTTCGATAGATAGTAAATGAGTTAAAAAGGAATTTATGTGTTTTTAAAATAAACTGTGACCTGAAAATGGGTTTTATAAATTATAGGCTTAGTAAAAATGTATTTAGGAGTTATTTGTTAAATTTTAAAACTTTTTTATATTTTACTTACGGTTGGGAGTGAATAATTAATGTAACTTTTATTTAGTGATTAATAATTAAATTTTATACCATAATGACTAAAATAAATAAATATAGTTAATTTAAAAATATGGGACTTTTCTGAACACTTTTATTCACCACTGATTTATCAACAGAGTACGATAATGCAGTCCGTGAAAACTGTCGGTAACATACGTTAAATAAAATATCACGGATTGGCAAATAATTGCTTTTAAAAAATCAAATGGGAACCTTTTGTTTGATTCTTTCTTTTATATATATACAAATAGATAAACTAGCACTGCCACCATCCACATGTTTTGTATGATTGTTACCCACTTGCATGAACTTCCTATTTTCTATTTTCTATATACAATGAATGAAAACCAAAGCCCACTATCCATCTATCAAACCCTTTAATTCTATTTCATTGTTCCACATACAACCAAAAACCATTTACATCACAAAAGAAACATTAATCACAAAAGAAACCGATGGCTAACTGTTTTTGAATTCATGCAATCATTATTAATTATTAATATTATAATTATATAATATATATATATATATATTTATATATATGATGGTAGAGAGTTAGATAGATACATATTTAAATATACATTCTTAATCACCTTCTTCCTCAACTCACCCACATCACCTCACATCACCTTGATCCCCGGCAAATTTTCCTCCGACCACCCACAACTATGAACAACCGCAACACTACACCTTCATCTAAAAACTATCACCATAACCAAACCCACCACCAACTATATCTAGCACTATCCTCTATTATTACAAGAATATTTACAACCTATACATATAAAATGACATACACACATACCTAGGAGTATATGAACCAAACCAACACCACAACCATACTTCAAGCTACCCTAAACCACCACAACCATCGTGAAATCTATCTCCACCACAACACCACCTTCAAGATATATATTTATTTTTTTCTTTTCTTTTCTTTCTGTTTTTCATTTCCCATGAAACCACCACAACACCACTTAAATTGTTGTCTCATATTCTACTTACAAACCGTCATAAACAACCACCACTAGATCACCTCCTTCGTGGTCTGTGATCGAGCTAGTGCTGCTGTTGTTAAAACCGTAACCACAACTATTCGAACCTAAACACATTCGGTCACTGTAACTGCTTCTGCTCGATGCTATTCCACTTCGTTTTCAGTTAAGGATGAGTTCTGTTAATGAAGACCACTACAAATCTATCTTCGACTCCCATCTTCATGAAACCCACTTGAGAAGACGATGAACAGTAACTGTAGTGACCCGTCCTAATCCATCCGAACGAAGTCCATATCGATTATAAACGATTCACAACAGTTGATTACATCGCGAGGTATTTGACCTCTATATAATACATTTTACAAACATTGCATTCAATTTTAAAAGACAATCTTTCTTTAAAACGAAAATTGACGGCATGCATACCATTTCAGAATATATCCAACTATAATTGACTTAATAATAATCTTGAAGAACTTGACGACTCGAATGCAACGTCTTTTGAAATATGCCATGAATGACTCCAAGTAATGTTTCTAAAATGAGCAAATGCACAGCGGAAGGTTTCTTTTGTACCCGAGAATAAACATGCTTTCAAGTGTCAACCAAAAGGTTGGTGAGTTCATTAGTTTAACATAAATAAATATTTCTATCATTTTAATAGACCACAAGATTTTCATTTCTCATATATATACGTCCCATGCATAGAGACAAAAATAATCATTCATATGGATTGAACACCTGGTAACCGACATTCACAATATGCATATAAGAATATCCCCATCATTCCAGGATCCTCCTTCGGACATGATATAAATTTCGAAGTACTAAAGCATCCGGTACTTTGGATGGGGCTTGTTGGGCCCGATAGATCTATCTTTAGAGTTCGCGTCAATTAGGGTGTCTGTTCCCTAATTCTTAGATTACCAGACTTAATAAAAAGGGGCATATTCGATTTCGATAATTTAACCATAGAATGTAGTTTCACTTACTTGTGTCTATTTCGTAAAACATTTATAAAAATTGCGCATGTATTCTCAGCCCAAAAATATAAAGGGTAAAAAGGCAAATGAAACTCACGCATATAAATATTGCAAAAACAGTTAATAAAGCATTTGCATGTATTCTCAGCCCAAAAATGTAAAGAGTAAAAAGGGCAAAATGAAACTCACACATATAAATATTGCAAAAACAGTTAATAAAGCATTTGCATGTATTCTCAGCCCAAAAATGTAAAGAGTAAAAAGGGCAAAATGAAACTCACCATACTGTATTTTGTAGTAAAAATACATATGACGTCATTAAACAAGTGTAGGGTTGGCCTCGGATTCACGAACCTATATTCAATTATGTATATTAATACATGTAATGGTAATCGAACAATTACATATTATTAGTGATTTTATTTGTTATTTTATATTATGTATTTTATTAATAACTTAATTAGATATATTTATCCTTATATAGATAATTAACATTTATTACAAAAGTATCAATATGGTTAGGTTTTATGTCATAAATATTTTTATATAGAAACTCTTCATTTGATATATTAATAATACTAACAATAATAATGATAAAAATAATACTAATTTTGATAATAATTATGATAATTCTAATAATAATAATAATAATAATAATGATAATTTTTAATATTAATGATAAAGATAGTACTAACAATAATAATGTTTGTAAAAATGATACTAGTAATGTTTAATGATAATACTAACAATTATGATATAAATTTTATTAATAATAATAATGATGATGATAATAATAATAATAATAATAATAATAATAATAATAATAATAATAATAATAATAATAATAATAATAATAATAATAATGAGAATAATAAAGATAATAATACTTGATACATAATAATAATACTAATAATAATCATAATTGTAACCATGATCATAATAATAATAGATGATACATAGTACATGTATTAGTAATAATAATAATAGTTATAATACTAATAAAATAAGAATAATAATAATCAATGATAATGAAAATAATAATAATGATAGTAATAATAATAAAAGCTACCTTTAAAGTTTTCCTAAAAATAAAATGGCTCAGACAGGGCTCGAACCCGCAACCTCTCGCTCACCCACTTACTACCCTAACCATTAATCCGTCTATTGTATTTCTGATTTAAGTGCCTACTTTAATTCTTTTAACTCGTCGTTCCCAATCATCATGTTTCATCTATCCTTAAATTCGTTGCCTCATAACCATATTTGTAATCATAACCTCATTCAAGTATCAATATCTTTGAGTCGTGATTGTTATCATCTCCTATTCGGCCCAACAGGCTAAGCAAGTACTTGGCCCAACATTTCACCCACTTCACGGCCCAAAAGGAAAGACTCGGCCCAACTAATTATCATAACAAACGGTCCAGTAGGATGTTTAGTAAACAGAATCATTCGGCCAACACTAAAATAAAAAGAAAGATATATCATACTTAAATAATAGAGGTATTAGCTTGTACCCACCCAACTCTAGACCCACAAGTATATCGACAATCTATATTATTATTTCCTTAATCATTTTTCTTGCTTCTTATCACTCCAACATCATACTTCATTCTTCATTATTAATATTCCATCCGTTATAATAAAACAGAGAACGAAACGTTTGCAGTAAGCAAAACAGTGGCATCACAAGGCGTTTGGGTCTGTTGGGGACTGCAGAAAGAAGGAGAAATTAAACGGTTCGATCATTTGGTTAAGAAATAGAAAAAAAAATATAACGCAGGTTTAGCTTCGTGATGGTGGTTTAGGGCATAAAAACAGTAGTGTAGTAGATGTTGGTGTTCAAACGTGAAATAGAAATAGAGAAAAATAGAAGAAAACTCAAAGGTGATGGTGGTTGCTCCGGTGGCGTTTCAACAGCGAACAGAAAAAAAATACATGCGTAGTAGTGGTAACAGATGTAAATGATGATAGTGGTTTTTGGGGTTTGTGTCTTAATCGAATAGCGTTCATAAACAGGCAGTAGCTAGTGGCGTATGGTGTGAGTGTTTTAGTGGGTTTTCTCGACATGAAACACAAAGAAGAGAGGTGGTGGAAGGTGTTCGATATTGAAGTGGGTCTCGACACCAAATAGAGATCAACATCAAATAACGATGAAAATGGTGGTTTTTGATTCATGGTGGTTTAAAAGATGGTGCTCCGGTTATGGTGGTGGTGACCGGTGAGATGGTGGCCGATGAAGTGAGGTCAATTGTTGTGAGGTTTACAAGAGTGGTGGATTGGGTTAATCATGTTTATACATACACATATATATAGATAGATATATGCCATATATAATTGTAATTACGATATTAATAATAAGTAATAATAATAATACTCTTATGACTTGCAAAGAATTTGACATGTAACCGAAAGTGAGAGATGAAAAGATGGTTTTGTGGTTTTGTGCAAGTATCAACTTTAAGAATATATATGTACGTCTATATGAGGCCAAAGTTGGTGGATATAAGTCATCATTTAGTACAGTAATTTGTACTATGCATATGTTTATATAAGGTGATGATTTCAATTTGATAACAACACTTAATAAAAACACGTATGTGGTGGAAGATGAGTTGGTTGATTGAACGCATGCATATATATATTAATATAAGTAGTAGAAATAATAATGGTAAGTGGATCAAGTTGGATAAATAAATAATAAAATATAATAAGTGAAACGTGTAAAATATTATTAGCAGCCCTCAAATTTGTTTATTTATACCGACACTTTTTACGGATGTTATATCGTGGTTCATTGCTAAACAGTTAATATATAAAAGTGTTCCTAAAAATTCCAAAATTTTAAATTAAATTCCTTTAATTATTTCAGTCATTATGGTATAAAATTCGATCATTAACTATTAAATAAAAATTACATTAATTATTCACTCCCAACCCCAAGTAAAATATAAAAAGTTTTAAAATTCAACACATAGTTCCTAAATACACTTTTAATAAGCCTAAAATTTATAGAACGCATTTTCGGATCACCATTTATTTTAAAATCACATAAGTTCCTTTTTAACTCGTTTACTATCTATCGAATGACAATTGAGCGTTACCGTCGCTTATTAAACAACTTCAAAATCACAAAATATATACATTATTTATATATATACCCTTTAAATAATAATTATTATATATTATTATTATTTTTCAACATTGATTATAACAATTACAATATATAATATTTCATTTCATAATATACATATATATATATATATATATATATATATATATATATATATTTAATTATATGCAAACCTATATATTATATATTAAATTAATAATATTAAATATACTGATTCTATTTTTTATATATTTATTTCCAACAATTAAATCATATATTATTTCAAATAATATTTCAAATAAAATTGTATATATCTATTTACAAATTAGTTGTTTGTAAATCGTAGGGAATGGTCGAAGGTCAATTGAATATATGAAATAGTTCAACTTTTTGAGACTCAACATTACATACTTTGCTTATCGTGTCGAAATCATATAAAGATTAAGTTTAAATTTGGTCGAAAATTTCCGGGTCGTCACAGTACCTACCCGTTAAAGAAATTTCGTCTCGAAATTTGAGTGAGGTGGTCATGGCTAACAATAAAAATGTTTTCATGACCAATATGAGTTGATAATTAGAGGTTTATCATCATTGAATAATAATGATAAAATAATTCAATTATTCTAAGAATACGAATGAAGCTATAGTAAAAGAGTGAATTGAAGAAAATAAGATTTTCCTTAGCTTTTGACGTAAACAGGGTTGAATTTAGAAAATAAGGTGCGTCTTAACTTTTGACGTTGTCTTGGTTGAATTTCGAAATTCAAGGGATTTAAAGAAAATCTTCGAAATCTAAAGATTTGATTCTTCGGCGAGTAAGGAAATTAAGATCTCTATTATTTAATACGGTGATCTACCTCGATTACTCTGTCTGATATTTTCATTATAAATTAAACTCTTTTGCTCCATTATCCTCATCATTCTTATACTTTTCTTCTTAGTTCATACATCCAAAAGAGTGTGAAAATGTTTAATCCAGTTCTAATCCTTAATATTTTCTAATTATCTTTTCTGTCATCCTTCTTTTCAATCTTCCACAAGAAAAATCTTTTTACTTATACTATTACCTTGGGATGATACTATTCTTAATTATACTGTTTCTTTATATTGCTATTCGTATTAATATCCGTAGTTTGTAACATTCGTGTTGTTATTGGGTTTTATATTTTCTCTTATATTTTGAAGCTCGTTGCCTTTTTATTATCCTCTCGATCTCTAGTAAAGCGAGTAATGGTATAAAATTCGTAAGTATGGAGTTTTAAATTATTATAATATACTAGGTAGAAAGGAAAGGTAACAGCAAGATTCGATTTGTCAAATTACCAGAATCACTGAGAATAGAACTATCAAGAATATACTTTCTTGATATGTTCAGTAGTTAAGTAGAATGAAAGAGTTATGTAACATGACACAAGATGATGTTATAGTCTGTGAATCATCATATTCCATTAGAAACTTAGCATGTCTTACTGTAATATAATCACGTTGATCAAGTGTCATTATATTATACTAACTCATGCATCAGTTCCCAACATTACTTCAATAACTTTCATATTTTAAGCTCGAAAGTTTACAGAATATAGAAACTAACAGTTTCTATATGATGTAACACTGATATCACGAAGAGATTAATGATTTTCAGATAAGAATAGTTATGAAAATATCTTCAGAAATATGGAGGATATTTATAATGAAAGATACGATGATATCTTGGAATTTTTAATATCGAAGGATGGTGAAGAAAATTTGTTCGCAAGAGTTTGGAGTCAGAAGCAATATATTCGCTAAAGATTTCATCAGAAACAGAATCATCAGGATTCTTAATGTACTAGTTTAGTCCTTGTGATTTGTTCAAAGACTCCTCCGTAATTTGCTCAATCAGCTTTTCAGTTTTAATTTTTTTTCTGAGTTTTGCCAACATACAATTCTTTATCATCAACTCTTCGCTGTTGAGGTCGTTTACAGTTTTTGTTGCTTCAGTCAACTTTTTAAAATTCAGAGTATTAAATTTCAGACTGGGTGCTTTTCAGAATTTCAGAATGAAAGATCATAATTCTAAGAGATAAATGTTATTCATATAACTGTTGATGTAGATATGCGGTGAGTTTTCAAAGTACTGATTGCTGATTCCCGTAATTGGTATGTTAGTTCTCGTTACAAGATGCGGATGAGTACATGATGAGACTTCAATAGATAAATATAGTGATTTGTCGGAGAGATTTAAACCAAGGAGTGACGAAGTTGCTGGTATATCTGTTGGTAATATGGTGGAATATAAAAGATTTCCCGATAACAATAAAAGAGTACGCATATATATCAAGGTTATAATAAGGTTATTTATAACGAAAAGTCGAAGTTGACTTGTTGGAGCTGTGACAAAATTGGCTACCTTGAAAAGGGATCGCAAAGTTATTTTTGCTAATAAATGCCAAAGAATCTGACGCGACTACGTGTTAAACTTTTACTCAGTTGCCGAGAGTTTCTCAGGTGCATAACTATATGCATAAACCTTTCCTTCCGTAGATGAAGTGCGGTCGATTCATCCTATCGATTGAGGTGTTTTCAAGAATCATGAAAGGTTTGAACGCAAAATGTAATCGTGAAGATACAAATGAGGTTTAAGACGAAATCAAGTGGCAAACTTGAAGAATTGTTTAGTTTCATATGTTATAATCAATATTTTAATTCATTTTAATTGTCCAATGTTATTAGTCCACAGTCGACAGTCCAATAATTCATATATAGTTTAATATATAATATTCGAATTAATTAATACGTGTCGTGACCCGTATACGTCTCAGACTCGATCACAACTCAAACTATATATATTATTGTAGAATCAACCTCAACCCTGTATAGCTAACTCCCGCATTACTGCATATAGAGTGTCTATGATTATTCCGAATAATATATATAGATGCGTCGATATGATATGTCAAAACCTTGTATACGTGTCCCGATATTTAAAGTGCGTAAAATAAATAACAGAAATTAAATGACAATAAATAAAATTACGAGAATTAAAATTGCGATAAATAAAATGCCATTAAAAAAATTGTGATAAATAAATTGCGATAAATAAAAGGTAATACGGAATTAACAGTTAGCTAGGAACAGTTAGCGTGGATTATTAACAAATTTTCTCATAGTTAATTTGTTTGTTTCTATCAAATTTTATTTTATCCAATATTTTCTTCATTATGCCACTTGTTGGATTCTAATAAATCAAAATCCAAATATGAATTTGAATAAAAAAGGTTATCCTGCGGTGAACGGATACATATATCTGCGGATGTAAGTAGGATAGTAAATGACTGTTGAATCAGATTCGAAGAATGTACAATGTAACTTATTAAAGTGAAATCTAAATATTCCTCGGGTATTACCTACCCGTTAAAATATTTTCACCATTAACAGTTTGTACGAAAGAATTTTTAATTGCCATATTTATGAAAACATATATACATATATATTTTCTTCAGATGTAATCATGGATTTAATGAGTTAACAGAATATTAAACTCATTTAGTTTTCGGTTGGAACTAGAATAAATAATCTCTAAAACTTTAGAGATTACATATTCGCCATGTCGAACGAAGATTGATGTCGAACGAGGTGTATATAAAATAGTTATTATTTTACTAGGAAAACACTATTAAATACGATACAATTTTACACAAGATATTTATTTATTTATAGAATGGATATACTTAAACCTTGCTACAACACTTATAGGCAGTGTACCTAATCGTACAGTAGTGTAGTTTTTAGTAAGTCCGGTTCGTTCCACAGGGAAATCTTTAAACAAAGCTCAACGCTATATTAGTTTACTTTTATAAAAATACAAATATATATATAGGTAATATTATTATTATAAAGGGGGGTTTTTACCGTTTAATGACCGGTTTGTCGATTTTAAAACTTTAGTCGCAGTTAAAACCTAATGTAAAATATAAAATAAATACAAGACTTAAATTAAAGCGTAAAGTAAATAACGATAATGAAATTGCGAATAATAAAAATGCGATAAAATAAAATTGCGATAATTAAAAAGTACGATAATTAAAAGTGCGATAACAATAAATAAAAGTGCGATAATTAGAAGTGCAATTAAATATAAAATAAAGGAAATTAAATATGAAATAAAAGAATTATGCTTATTTAAACTTCCGTAATCATGATGTTTGACGTGTTGATTTTAGTTTTATGCCCATGGATTAATTGTCCTTTGTCCTGGATTATTCAATATGTCCGTCTGGTTTTTGTCCATAACAGTCCATCAGTCATAAATATAAATTGCAAGTGTCCTTGTCAAATTATTATTATACCCGAAGATAAATATTCCAACTAATTGGGGATTCGAATTGTAACAAGGTTTTAATACTTTGTTTAATGAATACACCAGGTTATCGACTGCGTGTAAACCAAGGTTTTACTACTTTGTTAACAATTACACCAATTACCCTTGAATGTAATTTCACCCCTGTTTTAATTATTCTAGTGGCTATTAATCCATTCCCGTGTCCGGTTAAATGAACGATTATTCGTGCATATAAATACCCCGCCCATCGTGTCCGATCGAGTGTATATGGTAATTTATAGGGACGCCCAATTGTAAATCTTTATATTAACATTAACAAACTTTCATTTAGTTAAACAAATATAAAGCCCATTATTAGCCCATAGTCTAATTTCCACAAGTGTCGTTCTTTTGTCCAAACCCCAATTATGGTACAAAGCCCAATTACCCAATTTTAGTAATTAGCCCAACATCATGATTACTTCGTTTTAAATAAGCATAATAATAACTTAGCTACGAGACATTAATGTAAAAAGGTTGAACATAACTTACAATGATTAAAAATAGCGTAGCGTTACACGGACAGAATTTCGACTTACACCCTTACAACATTCGCTAACATACCCTTATTATTAGAATTATAATTAAAATTAAAATATAAATTATAAATATAAATATATTTACGTATGAAGAGGAAGAGAAAAAAGATGTGTTTTTTGATCAGAATTCGGGTTGCTTTATAGCCAGGGTTGAAAATTGGGGCTCCGCGACTCGCGGCAAAATGCCCTTCAAACTCCGCGAGTCGCGGAGAGATATTTACAGCTCACACCCTTGGAGTTTCCTGCTGCCGACGGTTTTTATTATATATATAATATATATATAATTAATATAATTAATTATATATTATATTATATTTATATACATAGTTAACTTGTAATTTTTAGTCCGTTGCGTCGAGCGTTAAGAGTTGACTCTGGTCCCGGTTCCGGATTTTCGAACGTCCTCGCGTACAATTTAATATCTTGTACTTTGCGTTTTGAATCTTGTACTCTTGTGATTTCGAGACGTTTCTTATCAATAATTGGAACCTTTTTGATTGTCTTTTGTACTTTTGAGCTTTTTGGTCGTTTGCGTCTTCAATTCGTCGAATCTGTCTTTTGTCTTCACCTTTTATTATTTAAACGAATATCTCTTGTAAATAGAACAATTGCAACTAAAAGCTTGTCTTTCTTGAGGAATAATGCTATGAAATATATGTTCGTTTTTAGCATTATCAAAGATAAATGAGGTAGAACGATACGTAGAATGAAGATCATACTCGAAGTACAGATGGTGATATTGAGGCATGGATTGTTGATGGTACTGATGCTGTTATTGATGGTACTACTGGTGCCGGTGATGTTGCTGAAGCTGGTACGTTTTGCACCATATTTTCCAAAGCTATAACTTGGGCGCGAAGCTCATTGACTTCTGCTATTACTTCGGGATGATTGTCGGTTCGGACGAGCGAATGAATAAGATCTAGAATCTGAGATAGTATATAATCGTGACGAGATACTCTGGAAATGAGGGTGGAAATGGTGTTTCGGACTGATTCGCCGGTAAGTGTTTCAGGTTCATCGCCAAGAGGGAAATTCGGTTAGTGGAAGGGATCGCCTTCTGCGCGTCTCTATTGATTAAGTCGACTACGAACCCATCAGATGAATTGGGGATGGATGATTGGTTGATTCATTCTGGGGACACTGGTTTCGGAGCTTAGGTGAAACTCCATATCGGAATAGCTGTCGGAATCCGAGGAATTCGAACTGGTTGAGGGATTCATCTTGTACGATCAGATGAAGGATTTTAAATAAAAAATAGATTACAGAAAGTAGATTAGTATCCTACAATACATAATATTACATATGCATATATAATAATAAAATCCCATAAGTTACGGAGGAATCTAAGGAAGCTGTCAGGTAAAGGTAACAATAACAGATACGCTAAGACATGAATTTATCTATACACTGTCTATGCAATAGAGGCAGTAAGACGTGTCTAGACTTTAAGGATGATAAGCAAATAATTTTTGACACGAAATGATAAGCAAAACCTTTGACATGCAGACACGGTCGAAGTCCAGACTCACTAATGCATCCTATCGACTTATCAGTTAGACACACTAATGCAGACCTGGTTCGCTAAGACCACCACTCTGATACCAATTGTAGTGACCCGTCCTTATCCATCTGAACGAAGTCCATATCGATTATAAACGATTCACAACAGTTGATTACATCGCGAGGTATTTGACCTCTATATGATACATTTTACAAACATTGCATTCAATTTTAAAAGACAATCTTTCTTTACAACGAAAATTGACGGCATGCATACCATTTCAGAATATATCCAACTATAATTGACTTAATAATAATCTTGAAGAACTCGACGACTCGAATGCAACGTCTTTTGAAATATGCCATGAATGACTCCAAGTAATGTTTCTAAAATGAGCAAATGCACAGCGGAAGGTTTCTTTTGTACCTGAGAATAAACATGCTTTCAAGTGTCAACCAAAAGGTTGGTGAGTTCATTAGTTTAACATAAATAAATATTTCTATCATTTTAATAGACCACAAGATTTTCATTTCTCATAAATATACGTCCCATGCATAGAGACAAAAATAATCATTCATATGGATTGAACACCTGGTAACCGACATTCACAATATGCATATAAGAATATCCCCATCATTCCGGGATCCTCCTTCGGACATGATATAAATTTCGAAGTACTAAAGCATCCGGTACTTTGGATGGGGCTTGTTGGGCCCGATAGATCTATCTTTAGAGTTCGCGTCAATTAGGGTGTCTGTTCCCTAATTCTTAGATTACCAGACTTAATAAAAAGGGGCATATTCGATTTCGATAATTCAACCATAGAATGTAGTTTCACTTACTTGTGTCTATTTCGTAAAACATTTATAAAAATTGCGCATGTATTCTCAGCCCAAAAATATAAAGGGTAGAAAGGCAAATGAAACTCACGCATATAAATATTGCAAAAACAGTTAATAAAGCATTTGTATGTATTCTCAGCCCAAAAATGTAAAGAGTAAAAAGGGAAAAATGAAACTCACGCATATAAATATTGCAAAAACAGTTAATAAAGCATTTGCATGTATTCTCAGCCCAAAAATGTAAAGAGTAAAAAGGGCAAAATGAAACTCACCATACTGTATTTTGTAGTAAAAATACATATGACGTCATTAAACAAGTGTAGGGTTGGCCTCGGATTCACGAACCTATATTCAATTATGTATATTAATACATGTAATGGTAATCGAACAATTACATATTATTAGTGATTTTATTTGTTATTTTATATTATGTATTTTATTAATAACTTAATTAGATATATTTATCCTTATATAGATAATTAACATTTATTACAAAAGTATCAATATGGTTAGGTTTTATGTCATAAATATTTTTATATAGAAACTCTTCATTTGATATATTAATAATACTAATAATAATAATGATAAAAATAATACTAATTTTGATAATAATTATGATAATTCTAATAATAATAATAATAATAATGATAATTTTTAATATTAATAATAAAGATAGTACTAACAATAATAATGTTTGTAAAAATGATACTAGTAATGTTTAATGATAATACTAACAATTATGATATAAATTTTATTAATAATAATAATGATGATGATAATAATAATAATAATAATAATAATAATAATAATAATAATAATAATAATAATAATAATAATAATAATAATAATAATAATAATAATAATAATAATAATAATAATAATAATAATAATAATAATAATAATAATGAGAATAATAAAGATAATAATACTTGATACATAATAATAATACTAATAATAATCATAATTGCAACCATGATCATAATAATAATAGATGATACATAGTACATGTATTAGTAATAATAATAATAGTTATAATACTAATAAAATAACAATAATAATAATAATCAATGATAATGACAATAATAATAATGATAGTAATAATAATAAAAACTACCTTTAAAGTTTTCCTAAAAATAAAATGGCTCAGACAGGGCTCGAACCCGCAACCTCTCGCTCACCCACTTAATACCCTAACCATTAATCCGTCTATTGTTTTTCTGATTTAAGTGTCTACTTTAATTCTTTTAACTCATCGTTCCCAATCATCATGTTTCATCTATCCTTAAATTCGTTGCCTCATAACCATATTTGTAATCATAACCTCATTCAAGTATCAATATCTTTGAGTCGTGATTGTTATCATCTCCTATTCGGCCCAACAGGCTAAGCAAGTACTTGGCCCAACATTTCACCCACTTCACGGCCCAAAAGGAAAGACTCGGCCCAACTAATTATCATAACAAACGGTCCAGTAGGATGTTTAGTAAACAGAATCATTCGGCCAACACTAAAATAAAAAGAAAGATATATCATACTTAAATAATAGAGATATTAGCTGGTACCCACCCAACTCTAGACCCACAAGTATATCGACAATCTATATTATTATTTCCTTAATCATTTTTCTTGCTTCTTATCACTCCAACATCATACTTCATTCTTCATTATTAATATTCCCTCCGTTATAATAAAACAGAGAACGAAACATTTGCAGCAAGCAAAACAGTGGCATCACAAGGCGTTTGGGTCTGTTGGGGACTGCAGAAAGAAGGAGAAATTAAACGGTTCGATCATTTGGTTAAGAAACATAAAAAAAATATAACGCAGGTTTAGCTTCGTGATGGTGGTTTAGGACATAAAAACAGTAGTATAGTAGATGTTGGTGTTCAAACGTGAAACAGAAATAGAGAAAAATAGAAGAAAACTCAAAGGTGATGGTGGTTGCTCCGGTGGCATTTCAACAGCGAACAGAAAAAAAATACACGCGTAGTAGTGGTAACATATGTAAACGATGATAGTGGTTTTTGGGGTTTGTGTCTTAATCGAATAGCGTTCATAAACGGGCAGTAGCTAGTGGCGTATGGTGTGAGTGTTTTAGTGGGTTTTCTCGACATGAAACACAAAGAAGAGAGGTGGTGGAAGGTGTTCGATATTGAAGTGGGTCTCGACACCAAATAGAGATCAACAGCAAATAACGATGAAAATGGTGGTTTTTGATTCATGGTGGTTTAAAAGATGGTGCTCCGGTTATGGTGGTGGTGACCGGTGAGATGGTGGCCGATGAAGTGAGGTCGATTGTTGTGAGGTTTACAAGAGTGGTGGACTGGGTTAATCATGTTTATACATACATATATATATATATATATATATATATATATATATATATATATATATATATATATATATATATATATATATATATATATATATATATATATATATATATATATATATATATATAGATAGATAGATATATGCCATATATAATTGTAATTACGATATTAATAATAAGTAATAATAATAATACTATTATGACTTGCAAAGAATTTGACATGTAACCGAAAGTGAGAGATGAAAAGATGGTTTTGTGGTTTTGTGCAAGTATCAACTTTAAGAATATATATGTACGTCTATATGAGGCCAAAGTTGGTGGATATAAGTCATCATTTAGTACAGTAATTTGTACTATGCATATGTTTATATAAGGTGATGATTTCAATTTGATAACAACACTTAATAAAAACACGTATGTGGTGGAAGATGAGTTGGTTGATTGAACGCATGCATATATATATTAATATAAGTAGTAGAAATAATAATGGTAAGTGGATCAAGTTGGATAAATAAATAATAAAATATAATAAGTGAAACGTGTAAAATATTATTAGCAGCCCTCAAATTTGTTTATTTATACCGACACTTTTTACGGATGTTATATCGTGGTTCATTGCTAAACAGTTAATATATAAAAGTGTTCCTAAAAATTCCAAATTTTTAAATTAAATTCCTTTAATTATTTCAGTCATTATGGTATAAAATTCGATCATTAACTATTAAATAAAAATTACATTAATTATTCACTCCCAACCCCAAGTAAAATATAAAAAGTTTTAAAATTCAACACATAGTTCCTAAATACACTTTTAATAAGCCTAAAATTTATAGAACGCATTTTCGGATCACCATTTATTTTAAAATCACATAAGTTCCTTTTTAACTCGTTTACTATCTATCGAATGACAATTGAGCGTTACCGTCGCTTATTAAACAACTTCGAAATCACAAAATATATACATTATTTATATATATACCCTTTAAATAATAATTATTATATATTATTATTATTATTTTTCAACATTGATTATAACAATTACAATATATAATATTTCATTTCATAATATACATATATATTTATATATATATATATATATATATATATATATATTTAATTATATGCATACCTATACATTATATATTAAATTAATAATATTAAATATACTGATTCTATTTTTTATATATTTATTTCCAACAATTAAATCATATATTATTTCAAATAATATTTCAAATAAAATTGTATATATCTATTTACAAATTAGTTGTTCGTGAATCGTCGGGAATGGTCGAAGGTCAATTGAATATATGAAATAGTTCAACTTTTTGAGACTCAACATTACATACTTTGCTTATCGTGTCGAAATCATATAAAGATTAAGTTTAAATTTGGTCAGAAATTTTCGGGTCGTCACAGTAACGATACCTGGAAGAACACGATGAGATGTTAATATAATAAATATGATGATCGATGGTATGACGGTTTATAATATATGATAATGACCTGGAAGAACCGAACCTATAATATATGATAATGACGGCTGTGGGGTTGTTTTTTTTCCATTATTATGATTATTATTATTATTATTATTACTACTAATATTATTACCATTAGTAGTAATAGTAAGTAGTATTGTTATTAATATTATCATTAGTGATAAGATCGTTATTATTAAGTATTAGGTATTATTATCAAAAGTATTATTTTCATTATATTAATTAGCAAACTTTTCTTTTTTTATTAAAAACCACTGTTATTAATATTATTATTATAAGTATTATTATTATCATTAATATTATTGTTATAAATATTATGATTAGGATTATTAATATTATTATCATTATGAAACAATACATTATGTTATTATTTTTCATAAACATAATTATTAGTATCATTGTTATAAAAATAAATAGTATTATTGTTATTATTACTAAAAGTATCATTACTTTTATATCTATCATTTTTATTAAAATTATTATTTTACTATCATTATTATTACTATCAGTATTATCTATATCATTATTATTAAAATAATTATGACTACTAAAATAAAAGTTCTAATGACGTTATTAAGGTCATAAGTGTAAAAATAAAGATTTTAAATATAAATATACTTAATACACAACTTAACTATATTAAAATATATATATATATATATATATATATATATATATATATATATATATATATATATATATAATGAAAATATATAAATAAATAATAGAACTTATGAATTATTAATGATATAAATTACATCACTAATAATAAAATATATATATTTATCCGATTACAAGTATATGTTTTAATATATATATATATATATATACAAATGGTATAGGTTCGTGAATCGAAGGCCAACCCTGCGTTGTTCAATGCCGTCATATGTATTTTTACTACAAAATACAGTATAGTGAGTTTCATTTGCCTTTTTACCCTTTTATATTTTTGGGCTGAAAATACATGCGCAATTTTTATAAATGTTTTACGAAATAGACACAAGTAATTGAAACTATTATATGGGTGAATGATCGAAGCCGAATATGCCCCTTTTGCTTGGTAACCTAAGAATTAGTAAAGTGATCTACTAATTGACGCGAATCCTAAAGATAGATCTATTGGGCCCAACAAACCCCATCCGTTGTAGCGGATGCTTTAGTACTTCGATGTTATTTTATCATGTCCGATGGATGTCCCAGAATGATAGGGGATATTCTTATATGCATCTTGTTAATGTCGGTTACCAGGTGTTCACCATATGAATGATTTTTGTCTCTATGCATGGGACGTATTTTTATGAGAACTGGAAATGAAAATTTTTGTGGTCTATTAAAATGACGGAAATAATTATTTATGATAAATTAATGAACTCACCAACCTTTTGGTTGACACTTGAAAGCATATTTATTCTCAGGTATGAAAGAAATCTTCCGCTGTGCATTTGCTCATCTTAGAGATATTACTTGGAGTCATTCATGACATATTTCAAAAGACGTTGCATTCGAGTCGTTGAGTTCATCAAGATTATTATTAAGTAAATTATAGTTAGATATATTATGAAATGGTATGCATGCCATCAACTTTCGATGTAATGAAAGATTGTCTTTTCAAAAACGAATGCAATGTTTATAAAATGTATCATATAGAGGTCAAGTACCTCGCGATGTAATCAACTGTTGTGAATCGTTTATAATCGATATGGACTTCGTCCGGATGGATTAGGAAGGGTCTCTACAGTAAGTTTGTTCAACTCTTGGTAGTCGATACACAACCTAAATGTATCATCCTTCTTCTTGACAAACAAAACAGGAGCTCCCCACGGTGATGTGCTTGGTCGAATGAAACCACGCTCTAAAAGTTCCTGTAACTGACTATGTAATTCTTTCATTTTACAGGGTGCGAGTCTGTATGGAGCACGAGCTATTGGTGCAGCTCCTGGTACAAGGTCTATTTGAAATTCAACGGATCGATGTGGGGGTAATCCCGGTAATTCTTTCGAAAATACATCGGGAAATTCTTTTGCGACGGGAACGTCACTGATGTTCTTTTCTTTAGGTTTAACTTCATCGATGTGTGCTAGAATGACGTAACAACCTTTTCTTATTAGTTTTTGCGCCTTCATACTACTAATAAGATTTAATTTCGCGTTATTCTTTTCTCCGTACACCATTAAAGGTTTTTCTTTTTCACACACAATTCGAATCGCATTTTTGTAACAAACGACCTCTGCTCTCACCTTTTTCAACCAGTCCATGCCAATTATTACATCAAAACTCCCTAACTCGACTGGTATTAAATCAATTTTAAACGTTTCATCCCCCAGTTTAATTTCTCTATCCCGACATATATTATCTGCTGAAATTAATTTACTGTTTGCTAATTCGAGTAAAAATTTACTATCCAAAGGCGTCAATGGGCAACTTAATTTAGCACAAAAATCTCTACTCATATAGCTTCTATCCGCACCCGAATCAAATAAAACATAAGCAGATTTATCGTCAATAAGAAATGTACCCGTAACAAGCTCTGGGTCTTCCTGTGCTTCTGCCGCATTAATATTGAAAACTCTTCCGCGGCCCTGCCCATCAGTATTCCCTTGTTTCGGGTAATTTCTAATAATGTGGCCTGGTTTTCCACATTTATAACAAACAGCGTTGGTATTAATTGCTCCGGCACTATTCGTTCCGGCATTACTTGTTCCGACACTATTTGTTCCTTTAGTTCTGTAAAACCTTGGTCCGAAAACTCACACTTTGTCACTCTATGACCATTTCTTTTACACCTGTTGCAAAATGTCATGCAAAATCCCGGGTGATTTTCTTCACATCTATGACATGGCTGATTTTGGTTTTTGTTGCCATTGTTGTTATTGAGGTTGTTGTTGGGATTGTTATTGTTGTTGAAATGGTTGTTGTAGTTGTTGTTGTTGTTGGGACGTTTGTTGTAGTTATTGTTAGGATTGCAGTTATTGTTGCGATTGTTGTTGCGGTTATTGGGATAGTTGTTGCGATTGTGGTTGTAATTGTTATTGTTGTTGTACTGGTGATTCTTGTCACCGTTTTCCTTTCACTTCCTCTTGAGTTGTTTCATGTTGGCTTCTTCGGCCACCTGCTCTTTAGTTCTTCCCTCAATCTGATTTATGACTTTATGAGCCATTCGACTTGCCTTTTGTATGGAAGCGGGCTCGTGTGAACTCACATCTTCTTGAATCCTTACTGGTAACCCTTTTATAAATGCGTCGATCTTCTCTTCTTCATCTTCGAACGTTCCTGGACACAATAGGCACAACTCTGTGAATCATCGTTCATATGTGGTGTAATGACCCGGAAATTTCCGACCAAATTTAAACCCTAATCTTTATATGTTTCCGACACGATAAGAAAAATCTGTAATGTTGAGTCTGGAAAGTTTGAAATCTGTAATTATGTAATTAATTACCCTTTAACTATTTCTTACGATTCACGAACAGTGTTTATAAATACTAATAGTATTATCAAAAATAAATATATTAATATTAATATTAATAATAGCAGGATATAAATATGTAACCAAATAAATATATATAAATAAAAGTATATATATAATGTTTAGAATTAATAAAATTTAATTTAATTAATTAAGTTAAAAATATTAAATATTAAATTCTTAATAAATTTAAGATTATGATAAAAACCTTAAATATAAATATTACTATAAGAATGATTAAAATTGTTATTTAGTTGTAATTTAAATATTATTGATTAATATGAATAATAATTAATATTATTACTTTTATAATTATAATTACAATTATTAGTAAAGTCATTATTAATATTATTATAATAACATCTTTATCAAAAATATTATTATTATCAAAATTATTACTGGTAATACTAGTGTTAATATATTTATAATGAGTAGCTTCAAAAATTAAGGAATTAATATATATACATATATATATATACAAATATATAAACAAATTATATAATTATATATACATAAAAATGCAGAGTTATATATATATATAATTACATATACAAATATTGATAAATATACATATATACGGACATATATAACAGATATATAAATAATAGCTTATATATATATATATATATATAAATTCGTATATAGCATAGATAAATATATAGATATAAATACGGTTAGGATTCTATCTGTTTCAAATCCCTTTCCAACTATACCTAATTGTTATTACTGTATCAAATTGTTAGATTTACTCAAAATTGTCCAACACATGTTAAAACCCGTGCTTTTTTTTTATCTCTTCTTGTTGTCTTCTTTCCCTTCACAAAAATTCCTGTCTGACTTCACCTTCTATTATAAAAACAATCGGGAACAACTCTTGTTATTCCTTAATCATTTAATCACGTCTGGTATTTATCCCTAATACAAAAATCGAATTAATAGGAGAAGATAAAAACGGATAACAGGAATGTCCCTGTTCGCTTCACCTTTCATCAGAATCCTCAAATTTGATTACCTTTTTAAAATGTAAAAATGTAGAATTGTTAGAAACCTTTTTTTAAAACTATCTGTAAAATCTTAGATTCTAATTTTTAATATCGAATAAAAATTTTGATGTCAAAGTTTTGGGTTTTCAAAGTCAACCATCGTGTTCATCACGAAATTTGAATTCATGTTTGAGTTTTCTGTTAAACTAACGACTGAGAAAGATTATAGATTCGATTTATGATCTTTTCCATGTTGAAAATTTTGTATAATACGGCCTCTAAAATCAAAATCTGTTTTGAGTTCATAATACCCATCGTAGTATTCATGAACGATACAGCAACTTCTTTTTTTTAAATTTTTTTTTTAATTGAACCAATAAATATTTCAGATGAATTGCGGTAATATTTCAAACCATATTGCAAACATAAATTAATTGTTGAATGGAGAATTGGATCCCTGGATCGATCAATAAACTGAAGAGGGAATATATATCAGAATATTTACGGGTTAAAGAAATATGTTTCTAAATCAAATCAGAATATGGGCAGTAGCCCAGCCGGTCTAGACGTGTTCGGGTGTGCAAGTGGTCGCGAGTTCGAGCCCAGCTATGGGCATTTATTTTTACAAAAAGTTTAGGAAGGGGTATACATTTTTATCTTATCTCCATTATTATTATTATTATTATTTTATGTTATTAATATTATTATTAATTATTATTATTATCATTATTATTATGAAGATTATTATTAATATTGTTATTATTGGTATTATAAGTATTATTATTAGTATTATCATAATTATAAGTATTATAACTATAATTATTAATATTAGCCTTAAAATTATTACTAATATATTTACTCTTATTAATTTTATCATGTAAGTATTTTTATTATTTTTATGACTACCATTATCATTATATTATTTCAAATATTATTTTAAGTATTATCAAAATATTGTTTTAACAAACTTAATATTTTATTTAATTAAAATATATAAAATGAATACATAGAACATATAAGTTATTAACATAAAAATCATATAACTAATAAATTTAGATACATATTTGTTCAATTACAAATATGAGTGTTAACATATATGCAAATAATATAGGTTCGTGAATCCAAGGCCAACCCTACACATGTTCAATGATGTAATATGTATTTTTACTACAAAATACAGTATGGTGAGTATATAGTCCCTTTTAACTCTAAATATTTTTGGGCTGAGAATACATGCGCTGTTTTTATAAATGATTTACGTTATGGACACAAGTGATCAAAAATAAATTCTACGTTGAGTTGTACCATGACATATCTCTTTATACTTGGTAGCTAATATTTACGTGAGGAAACGCGAATCCTGTTGATAGATCTATCGGGCCTGACAACCCCAACCGGGCTGGACGACCAGCATTTAACGGTTGCATAGTACTTCGTTTCGTTACTACACTTGGTACGGTGTAGGGTTTATTTAAGAGTATGCTGCTGTGATTTAAATGTTAAGTATGGATACCAAGTGCTCAACGTCTTTTCTATACACGAGGAGTGTATTATGTATAAACTTTAAATCTTATGGTTCATTGTTATAATGCTGCTAGCATCAAACCTATATATCTCACCAACTTTATGTTGACGTTTTAAAGCATGTTATTCTCAGGTACGAATTAAGTCCTCCGCTGTGCATTAGCTCAAATTAAGGATATTACTTTGGAGTCGATCATCGTAATGGGACCAACTGTTGAAGACTTCGTCCGGGAGGATTAGGACGGGTTGTTAAAGTTGGTATCAAAGCGGTGGTCTTAGCGAACCAGGCCTTGCATTAGTGTGTCTGACTAGTAGTTGTTAGGATACATTAGTGAGTCTGGACTTTGACCGTGTCTACATGTCAAAAAGTTTTGCTTTTCATTTCTAGTCGGAAACCATCTGCTTACCATCCTTAGGGAATTGCCTGCTTATCATTCATAAGTCTAGACACGTCTTACTGCATTTAGTGCATCGATAGTGTATAGACAAAACTCATATCCTAGCACATCCGTAGCCTTGCCTGACATATGCCATAAAATCCTCTGTAGTATATGAAATCTTTAGTATTATATATAGATATTCTATGAAGTTAGAATATCATCCTATATTCGAAAATCATTTCACATCGAAGATCCTTTTCATCCACCAAATTGCCCTTTTAGCAATGAACCTGAAGCACTTACCGGCGAACCTATTCGAAACACCATTTTTCTCTCATTTCTAGAGTATCTCGTCACGATTATATACTATCCCATATTTCGAATCCTACTCATCCGCTCGCTTCAACCGTCAAACATTCCGATGTACTAGCAGAAGCTAACGAACTTCGCGCTCGCGTGACGGTTTTGGAGAACATTGTGCGAAGGTTACAAACACCAGCAGCAGCACCGGCAGCATAACCAGTACCGCCAGTAACATCAACATCAGCAGCATAATCAGCACCATCATCATCAACGCCGACAGTACCCTTATCACCCCAATCACAATCGCGACATAAACCTCAACATCACAATCTGTACTTCGGATATCAACGTCACACGCCTCAATAACCCCATCTGTACTTCGAGTATGATCTTCATTCTACATATCGTTCTACATCGATTATTTTCGTTTTACGTAACGTTCTACCTCATTCATCTTCGTTCGACATAACGATTATGTAATCTCTAATGTTTTAGAGATCATGTAATCTAGTAATAACGATAAATCAAATGAGTTTAATATTCTATTGACTCATTAAATTCATAATTACATCTGAAGAAAATATATATGCAAGTATATTTTCATAAAGATTGTAATTAAAAATTTTCTTCGTACAAACTATTAATGATGAAAATTTTTTTACCGGGTAGGTCATACCCGAGGAATATTTAGATTTCACATTAATAAGTTACACTGTACATTCTTCGAATCTGATTCAATAGTCATTTTCTATCCTACTTACAACCACCGATATACGAATCCGTTCACCGAAAAATAACCATTTTCATTCAAATCTCATATTTGGATTTTTACCTATCCGAATCCAACAAGTGGCATAATGAAGAAAATATTGGGCAAAATAAAAATTGGATAGAAACAGATGAATTAACTAATTGAAATTCTGTTAGGAATTCACGCTAACTGTTCCTAGCTAACTGATTAACATTTAATTTATCGCAATTTACATTCTCGCAATTTTATTTATTATTATTTAAATTCTGCACTTTACATACCGTCGGGACACATGTACAACAATACGCCGGATTAATTCTGAGACAACACGTTGTATAATGGGTCATGATATATATATTTATTTATTTTACGCACTTTAAATAACGGGACACGTATGCAAGGTTTCGACTTATCATATCGACCCATCTATATATATATTTCGGAACAACTATGGACACTCTATATGTGAAGGTGGGAGTTGGCTATACAGGGTTGGAGTTGATTCCAAAATATATATATGGTTTGAGTTGTGATCGACACTAAGACCGGAACACGGGTCACGATACGTATTAATTAATTCGAATATTATATATTAATTTATATATGAATATATTGGACGATTAGACAACTGGACTATTGGACTGCTAACTTTGGACAATTAAAACGAATTAAAATATTGATTATAACATATGAAACTAAACAATTCTTCAAGTTTGCCACTTGAATTCGTCTTAAACCTCATTTGTACCTCGACGATTACAATCCATATTCAAACCAATTATGATTCTTGAAAACACCTCGATCAAAAAGTTGAACTCGCCGCACCTCGTCTACGGAAGAAAGATTTATGCATACATTTATGCACCTGAAAAACTTTCGAAACCGAAGTTATAGCTAAATCGTATCCGCGTCGAATTCTTTATCATTCATTAGCAAAAACAACCTTGCGATTCCTTTTCAAAGTAGCCAATTTTGTCATAGCTCCACTTCGAGACTACTCTTATTATAACCTCGATATATACACGTTGTTCGTTCGCCGTCGTTACCGAAGAACCTTTTATATTCCACCATACTACCATCAGCGTTTAATCATATAAAAACACAATTCTCTTGAAAACACCTCGATTTAATAACCGATGATCCAGATCCGTTAAATTTGAGAATGCTGACGAAGCAGCATGTCGTAAATGGTTTTAAGGGCCAAAAATTTATGATAAAGAAAGTAGGGTTAGGAACACTCGACAGAAAATTTAGTACCGAAAAGCGGATTATGCGAAACCATGAAGAAAACCGGGGACAGATCATAAAGAATAAGTTTGACTTCAAAGAATCCAAACAATTCGTGTCTGCTGAAATCATTAGCAAATACCTTACTTCTCATTCTAAACTTTCACAAACAAATCCTCCTCGTCATCCATCAATGATAGAAAATCTAAGATATCATCGTGCCTATCATTATAAATATCCTCAATATTTCTGGAGATATTTTCACAACTAGTCTTATCTAATATCATTTATTTCTCCGAATTATCTGCGATACAACATAAAAGAAACTGTGTTAATTTCTAAACTTTGAAACCTTCGAGTTTGAAATAGGAATGTTTTGAAGTAGTGTTGGGAACTGATGCATGAATTAGTATAATATAATGAAACTTGATCAACTTCATTATATTACAGTAATACATGTTGAGTTTCTAATGGAATGTGATGATTCACAGTACCATCATCATGTGCCATGTTACACGGCTCTTTCATTCTATTTAATCTCTAAAAATATCAAGAAAATATTTCTTGATGATTCGGTCTTTTCCAGGATATTATGGTAATTTGATAAATCAAAATTTGTTCCATTACCATTTCTATCTTAGAGCATTAACAATGTTCATTCCAAAATCCATATTTGTGAATTCCGGACCATTACAAGAGATGCTTAGTTGAAAAGGAGGAAAAGAAAAAGAATGAAGCTCCGAAATAAAAATTGTAGTAAAAATCGCAGCAAACAGGAAAGAGCATTAATTGTGGATGACAATGATTGTATAAAACAAAAGCAAGGACATCGAAGTATAAGGGAAAATATAAAACCCGACAACCACCCAGAATCTACAAACCGTGTATATCAATGCCGATAGCAATATAGAGACACGGAAGAACTAGAAACACTATCAACGCAAGAGTATAGTAGAAGTAAATATATTCTTCAGGTGGTAGATGAAAGAGAAGGATGACATATGTGAAAATTAAGAGTATATCAAGGACAAGAATGGGATGGAACATATTGACGAATGTCTTAAAGAAGAAATTAAGGAGAAAGAGTAGAAGATGTGAGTTGTGGAAAAATAAGGAAAACGAAGGGGTAGATTTATAATGATATATCCGACAGAGGAATCGAAACAGATAACCGTATTAAATCAAAGAAGATCCTGATCGCTGAAAAACCAAATCTTATTACGTAAAATTTTCTTTAAATCCCTTAAATCCCGGATCAACAATAACTACGTCATCGGTTGAAATAAATGAGTATATTTACTCATTTCACTCTTTTGTGATAGCTTCACTCGTACACTTCACATGATCGAATCGTTTTATCTATATCTCTCAATAATGATAAAACTCCATTATCACCTTATATTCGTCATGAAAACATTCCTATTGTTACCCATGACGACCTCTATCAAATTTCGAGGACGAAATTCCTTTAACAGGTAGGTACTGTAATGACCCGGAAATTTCCGACCAAATTTAAACCCTAATCTTTATATGTTTCCGACACGATAAGAAAAATCTGTAATGTTGTGTCTGGAAAGTTTGAAATCTGTAATTATGTAATCAATTACCCTTTAACTATTTCCTACGATTCATGAACAGTGTTTATAAATACTAATAGTATTATCAAAAATAAATATATTAATATTAATATTAATAATAGCATGATATAAATATGTAACCAAATAAATATATATAAATAAAAGTATATATATAATGTTTAGAATTAATAAAATTTAATTTAATTAATTAAGTTAAAAATATTAAATATTAAATTCTTAATAAATTTAAGATTATGATAAAAACCTTAAATATAAATATTACTATAAGAATGATTAAAATTATTATTTAGTTGTAATTTAAATATTATTGGTTAATATGAATAATAATTAATATTATTACTTTGATAATTATAATTACAATTATTAGTAAAGTCATTATTAATATTATTATAATAACATCTTTATCAAAAATATTATTATTATCAAAATTATTACTGGTAATACTAGTGTTAATATATTTATAATGAGTAGCTTCAAAAATTAAGGAATTGATATATATACATATATATATATACAAATATATAAACAAATTATATAATTATATATACATAAAAATGCAGAGTTATATATATATAATTACATATACAAATATTGATAAATATACATATATACGGACATATATAACAGATATATAAATAATAGCTTATATATATATATAAATTCGTATATAGCATAGATAAATATATAGATATAAATACGGTTAGGATTCTATCTGTTTCAAATCCCTTTTCAACTATACCTAATTGTTATTACTGTATCAAATTGTTAGATTTACTCAAAATTGTCCAACACATGTTAAAACCCGTGCTTTTTTTTTTATCTCTTCTTGTTGTCTTCTTTCCCTTCACAAAAATTCCTGTCTGACTTCACCTTCTATTATAAAAACAATCGGGAACAACTCTTGTTATTCCTTAATCATTTAATCACGTCTGGTATTTATCCCTAATACAAAAATCGAATTAATAGGAGAAGATAAAAACGGATAACAGGAATGTCCCTGTTCGCTTCACCTTTCATCAGAATCCTCAAATTTGATTACCTTTTTAAAATGTAAAAATGTAGAATTGTTAGAAACCTTTTTTTAAAACTATCTGTAAAATCTTAGATTCTAATTTTTAATATCGAATAAAAATTTTGATGTCAAAGTTTTGGGTTTTCAAAGTCAACCATCGTGTTCATCACGAAATTTGAATTCATGTTTGAGTTTTCTGTTAAACTAACGACTGAGAAAGATTATAGATTCGATTTATGATCTTTTCCATGTTGAAAATTTTGTATAATACGGCCTCTAAAATCAAAATCTGTTTTGAGTTCATAATACCCATCGTAGTATTCATGAACGATACAGCAACTTCTTTTTTTTAAATTTTTTTTTTAATTGAACCAATAAATATTTCAGATTAATTGCGGTAATATTTCAAACCATATTGCAAACATAAATTAATTGTTGAATGGAGAATTGGATCCCTGGATCGATCAATAAACTGAAGAGGGAATATATATCAGAATATTTACGGGTTAAAGAAATATGTTTCTAAATCAAATCAGAATATGGGCAGTAGCCCAGCCGGTCTAGACGTGTTCGGGTGTGCAAGTGGTCGCGAGTTCGAGCCCAGCTATGGGCATTTATTTTTACAAAAAGTTTAGGAAGGGGTATACATTTTTATCTTATCTCCATAATTATTATTATTATTATTATTATTATTTTATGTTATTAATATTATTATTAATTATTATTATTATCATTATTATTATGAAGATTATTATTAATATTGTTATTATTGGTATTATAAGTATTATTATTAGTATTATCATAATTATAAGTATTATAACTATAATTATTAATATTAGCCTTAAAATTATTACTAATATATTTACTCTTATTAATTTTATCATGTAAGTATTTTTATTATTTTTATGACTACCATTATCATTATATTATTTCAAATATTATTTTAAGTATTATCAAAATATTGTTTTAACAAACTTAATATTTTATTTAATTAAAATATATAAAATGAATACATAGAACATATAAGTTATTAACATAAAAATCATATAACTAATAAATTTAGATACATATTTGTTCAATTACAAATATGAGTGTTAACATATATGCAAATAATATAGGTTCGTGAATCCAAGGCCAACCCTACACATGTTCAATGATGTAATATGTATTTTTACTACAAAATACAGTATGGTGAGTATATAGTCCCTTTTAACTCTAAATATTTTTGGGCTGAGAATACATGCGCTGTTTTTATAAATGATTTACGTTATGGACACAAGTGATCAAAAATAAATTCTACGTTGAGTTATACCATGACATATCTCTTTATACTTGGTAGCTAATATTTACGTGAGGAGCGTAAACGCGAATCCTGTTGATAGATCTATCGGGCCTGACAACCCCAACCGGGCTGGACGACCAGCATTTAACGGTTGCACAGTACTTCGTTTCGTTACTACACTTGGTAAGGTGTAGGGTTTATTTAAGAGTATGCTGCTGTGATTTAAATGTTAAGTATGGATACCAAGTGCTCAACGTCTTTTCTATACACGAGGAGTGTATTATGTATAAACTTTAAATCTTATGGTTCATTGTTATAATGCTGCTAGCATCAAACCTATATATCTCACCAACTTTATGTTGACGTTTTAAAGCATGTTATTCTCAGGTACGAATTAAGTCCTCCGCTGTGCATTAGCTCAAATTAAGGATATTACTTGGAGTCGATCATCGCAATGGGACCAACTGTTGAAGACTTCGTCCGGGAGGATTAGGACGGGTTGTTAAATGTGGTAATGTTGAACCCTTGTGTTCGTAACTCTCTAAGCTCTACCTTGAGCTTATTGACTTCGTTTCTAGGACGGTACTGCTCGTTCATCAATTGCTTGAATGACGACCACGGTAGTGCATAAGCATCATTTTGTCCTACCTGTTCAAGATAGGTGTTCCACCACGTTAACGCAGTACCTGTGAAGGTATGCGTAGCGTACTTAACTTTGTCCTCTTCAGTACACTTACTTATGGCAAACACCAATTCGACCTTCTCGGTCCACCGTTTCAATCCAATTAGTCCTTCTGCTCCATCAAATTCCAAAGGTTTGCAGGCAGTGAATTCTTTGTAGGAGCATCCTACACGATTTCTTGTGAAATTAGTTCCACTGCTAGATCCAGAGTTATTGTTATTTTACATCGTAGCCTGTACTGCGGCTCTGTTTGCTGTAAGGAAAACACGGAAGTCTTCCTCGCTCATGTTCAAATTCTGACGAGTCGTCGGTGCCATTTCCTTCAAAAATAGCCCAAAAGAATTAAGTTAATCATATAGAATTTTACGAGTAGTCAATAGTATTTCGTAGCATAGTATGAACTCATTTATAAAAGCTTTTTCTTCATACTAGCATTTTATAGTTTTAATTTGGGTAGTACCTACCCGTTAAGTTCATACTTAGTAGCTAATATACAATTCAACTACTACAATTCTATATGAAAAAACTGATTATAATAAAATTTCGCGTTCAAATTTTATACAATATTTTACAAACTTACAATACCGCTATTATACATATAGGATGAAATATAGCACATAATAACTTTGCTACTCGGCAGCTATAAAGGAAATTCTAGTTAATACGCAAGTTGTTCAGCAAAAGAAATAAAGACACGTGATTCATAAGTCCAGAAACAAGTCATGCATTCTGGTTTTACTAAGACGACTTCCCATCCTTGGTCTTGTGAAAAGTAACCGTTATGACCATTGGCTAGGCAGCATGTTGTA
Source organism: Rutidosis leptorrhynchoides (assembly GCF_046630445.1). NCBI lineage: Eukaryota > Viridiplantae > Streptophyta > Magnoliopsida > Asterales > Asteraceae > Rutidosis > Rutidosis leptorrhynchoides. The sequence continues at coordinate 263,308,448 of NC_092333.1, read as the reverse complement.
ATGTCGTCAAAAGGACGAGGGTTTCGTAATGTCCAACAGCCCCGTAATAATGTAAAAACCTTGTTTCTCACCCCAACTACTGAATTCGTCACTTGTGGGAAAGTTTTATTTAAAAGTTGTAATCCGATGTTCTTTTTCTCACTTTGGTAAGAAGTGAACATCACTAACCCGTAAGTATAACATGCTTCTTTATGTTGCATGTTAGAAGCTCTTTCTAACTCACGAAATCCTATGTTGGGATATGTTGAGTCAAAATAGGTTCTTAGCCCGTAGCGTAAAATTGCATTTGGGTTCCCCACATTTAACGCTTTAAAGAAAAACACGGCTTAACTTACGGTCTCCATAATGTGATATACCCCACCTATCAAAGGAAAACCTTTTATAAACTAAGGAATTTCTGGAAAGTCTTTCAAATGTTTGACAAGTTAATTTCGCCATAACTAATTATGCTGATAAATTCTGACCAACTCTAGACAAGATTTCATCAATCATATCCTCTGGTATGTCTTCTAAAATATTCGGTTGTCTACCTTTAACGTCCATTTTGTATTTTTATACTGTGAAATAGACAAGGATTAGATTCATAAAAGATAATTAACAAACAATACAAGCAATTTTTACATAGAACATAAAAGTACAAGCATACTACAATACATATAATACACAACATGATTACAACCCTCTAATCTGAATCACTGGTTTCTTCTTCTTCGGACTTGGTTCGTTTTCCTAATTTTCTAGGGATATATGGTGTTCCTCTAATATGAGCCGTCGTTTTCCACAATGGTTTAGAAAAACCTGGTGGTTTAGAGGTTCCCGGGTTATTGTTACTATTTAGGAAATACGGATGTTGCCGATACATATAAAGCTCATCGGGGTGGGAATCAGGTTTCTCTATTTTTATACCTTTTCCCTTATTATTTTCTTTTGCTTTTTTAAATTGGGTCGAAATAATTTCTATAACATCATCGTAATCCTCATCGGGATCCGATTCATCGGAAAATTAGTAATCTTCCCAATATTTTGCTTCCTCGGCGGAAACACCATTGACCATTGTTAACTTTGGTCCGTTGGTTGAAGATTTTCTTTTATTTAATTGATTTACTATAGGTATCAATATTTCTTCCTTCGGAACCTCTTCTTCTTCCAGTTCCTCCTCTTCCGGTTCCTCTTCTTCCGGTTCCTCCTCTTCCGCTTCCTCCTCTTCCGGTTCTTCTTCGGGAATTTGTGAATCTTCCCAAAATATATTCGACTCTTCATTATTATTAGATGAGTTGATGGGATTTATACTAGTGGTAGACATCTATCACACAATATCAAACACATTAAGAAGTTAATATATCACATAATATTTACATGTTAATAATATATAGTTTCCAACAAAAGTGTTAAGCAATCGTTTTTAAAGAAAACACGGTCGAAGTCCAGACTCACTAATGTATCCTAACAAACTCGATAAGACACACTAATGCAAATTTCTGGTTCTCTAAGACCAACGCTCGGATACCAACTGAAATGTTCCGTTCATATTGATTATAAACGTTCCATATTAATTGATTTCGTTGCGAGGTTTTGACCTCTATATGAGACATTTTTCAAAGACTGCATTCATTTTTAAAACAAACCATAACCTTTATTTTATCGACAAGGTTAAAAAACACCACCTAGATTATCCAGAAATGATAATATAAAAATATCACACTTACACACTACCAATACATATTGGTTTACAATATTAATATATTACAAAAAAATAAATCTCGAATGCGGTTTTAAACAATATTATACAAGCATGCTGACACCAAATGTTGTCCATATATTAGTATGCAACAGCGGAAGCTCTTAATAATCACCTGAGAATAAACATGCTTTAAACGTCAACAAAAATGTTGGTGAGTTATAGGTTTAACCTATATATTAATCAAATCGTAATAATAGACCACAAGATTTCATATTTCAATATACATCCCATACATAGAGATAAAAATCATTCATATTGTTAGGATCCCGAAGTTGTATAGTGTTAATGTGAAATAAGCTTAATTGAAGGTTCCTTAGAAGAAGGCTATATAAGGAACCTAAGTAGTCCTAATTAGATAGCCATTGCATTGTAACTGAGTTCTAGAAGCTGTGGAATGTAATTGTACCGATTCTCTCTAATACCGAGTCTCATGCTTACATACCGAATCTCTCTTTATCTTATCATTTCTCTCAATCTCAACATGATCTGACCTATCATTTGGTATCAGAGCTTCCAGGAAGTGATTCTACATCACTATATCGATCTAGAGATTGTAGATTACAGAATCTGAATACTCTCGGTATTTTGAATCACATTCGGTATTATCGAATTTGATAATCTGACGTTCAGATTCTTGTGATAAGTTCAGCGAAGGTGCATTAGGTATTTTAGAAAGAGTTTCGATCATCATTACAGCTTTTTAACTTCAATTATGGAGAATCAAGTTGATTTTTAGAGTTTGTGGCTAAAACTCTCGGTATTGCTTAATTCAAGTTTGATTCTGTATTTTTGTGAAGATTTAAGGTTTCAGTTGTGTTCGTGAGGTGTTAAATCACATTTATGAAGGTTCAATTTCTTCAATTCATCAAGTTTTGAAGATTTGATCAACACTCGGTATCGTAACTGTCATACCGAGTCTGCTTCATTACTTAAATTCATCTTAAGTATTGCAGATTGTGGTGTGATTGTGATTCTATCACATTCGTTTTGATTATACGCGGCTACTTGGTGTGATTTAAGAAAGGATTCTATCATATTTCTAAGTTTTAAACTTAGACTCGGTATTGTCAACTGCTACAGTTGACATTCGGTATCCTATACTTTCGGTATCTTTGATATTTTATGTGATACTAACGTGTTTCCTTGTGCAGCAAGGTTACAGAATCTAATTCAAAAGGATTGAATTGAGTTTGAACTTAAAATTCATACAGAATCTGACTACCGAATCAAATACAGAATCTGAGTTTCTGTATCACTTAATCCATTGTTTTAAGTGGGTACAGGCTACAATTCTTGTGATTACCGAATCTATACTGAATCTGGGTGTGTCTCTTGTATTTCTGATCAGTTTCTTTTACAGAATCTGATATACAGAATCTTTACCGAATCTGCTACAGTACCGAATCTGCTAAAGTACCGAATCTGACACAGAATCTGACATTCTGATCAGATTGTTGTGTTTTTTCATCTTAGATTTGTGTAATACAGAATCTTTACCGAATCTACCTCATTTTCAAGATGTCTACTCAAGATACTTTGATCACTGGATCAGATTCCCGTCCTCCAGTGTTGTTTGATGGAAAGTACACTCAGTGGCTTCACCGTATCACTCAGTACATAGACTATAAGGGTGAGAAAGCAAAGTACATTTGGGCTTCTCTGAGAGATGGTCCAGTTGTTGATTATCATCCGGATACTGGTATGCCAATTCCAGTCTATGAACTTTCTGGTGATAAGCGTGAGAGAGCTCAGGGTGACATAGACGCAAAGAATATTGTTATGCAAGCTATCGCGTATGAATTGTTTGAAAATGTGGATAGCAACACAACAGCAAAAGATATATGGGATGAGATCAAACGACAGCAAGAAGGTTATGAAATGTCAGACGTTACTAAATTGAATAAGGCTCTGGGATTCTATGAAGATTTCAAGCAGGAAACTGATGAACCACTCAAGGATACCTTTTGTCGTTTCAATGGTGTTCTCAATGAGTTGAAAAGGTGCAATATCATAAAAGTAAATGCTGAAGTCAACATGAAGTTTCTCAAAAAGCTCAATGCTGATTGGCTTCCTTATGGAACCATTGTTCGATCTACTAAAGAGATTGACAAGTTGACTATTCATGAGCTTGTTGGAGTTCTTATGCATTACCAACCTGAAGTGTCTAAACTTCAAGAAGGAAGGAAATAGTCTTCTCCGGGCAATCCACTTGCCCTAATTGCCAAAAAGAAGAGCAAATCTTTGACGTCTTCCAAAAGCCTGTCCAAGAAAGTGCTTGTAGAAGAATCAACTGATTCAGAAGATTTGAATCTTTCTGATGTTGATGATTCTCACCTTGAATTAGTCAAGATGGCAGCCATGTTCACAAAAGGCTTGAACAAACACAAGTTTAAAGGCAAATCAAGCAATCAACGCAAAAACTCGTCATCTTCCTCGTACTACAAGAAAGCTGATCAATCTAAACAACAACGTGCTGATGATTCCAAGAAGGAAGATTCAATTTGTTTCAATTGTGGCAAAGCTGGTCATTACTCTCGTGAGTGCAAGATGCCTAAGAAGAAGGACGCAGCTTACTACAAGAAGAAAATGTTGATGGCTAAGATTGTGGAAACTAGGGGAGAGCTAAAACCGGTTGATGATACTTGGTTTAACTGGACTGACGATTCAGATTCAGAGGTGGAACATGCAAATTTTTGCAAGGTGACAAAGCTCATCAAAGCTAAAGAAGCAATGGAGAATTCTGACTCAACATCCGATGATGATGAGATACAATCAACTGAAATCTCACCTGATTTTATAAAAATGCAAAATGACTTGATGAAGAATCTGGTCTCAATGTCAAAAGAAGTCAAAGGCTTAAAATCTGAAAACAAGGTTTTAAAAGATAAAATCAAAATGAATGAGACCAGACCTTCCTCATCCAAATTGCAAACGGATGTGCAACAATTGACTCTCCAACTCAACTCTACGGAAACTGAGTTGGAAGATCTAAAAAAGACAATTCATCTAATTAAAGTTGAAAGAACTGATTATCATTTAAAATCGGAACGACTTGCAGAAAAAGTTCAATTTTTAGAAAAAGATCTTTCTGATTTGAAAAACCAACATGAACCCACACTTTCAAAACTAAACAAGAAAATCGTTCAATTGGAAAATACCATAATTGAAAAGAACACTGAAATTTCTTTATTGTCAAAAGAATCTTTTCAAACGAAAGCTCCACTTGCTCAATATGAGGAAAAACTCTATCGAACAGAGCAATCCAAAGCTATCGTGGATATGGAACTTTCAAAACAAACGATTTTCATGAATAGACCAAAAACGATTCATGGTGAAAAGTGGGGGTTGGGTTACGAAGATCCGAAAATTTTGGAAGATGCTTCCAAAAAGATTCCAGGATTATATCATTCTGATTATTTTCAAGCCGGTTTATCATCGCATTTTGTACATGCTTCTGATGCTGATTTTGATGATATTATTGTAAATCGTAAATCTAGGAAATACCATCAAATTAGCTTAATGTATGAAAAAATCAATGCTAAGATAGGTAAATCGAATCCTGATTTCTTGAAAAATCTTGTTGAAACTGAAAAAAACATGCAACGTGAAGATTATGTGCCTAAGCGTAGACTGGTTTATATCTTAACACTCATGCTAGAGAAATACATTTTAATTCTTGAGAATGAAGTGTTTAACAAACCTAGTTCTAGCATTACTGCAATAGATGAGGTGTTTGATGAACCAATTTTTGATGTGAAACCAATTCTACCAACTTTACCTGCATGTCCAGATGATGTTTTCCGTGAAGACCTAGCACATGAACTAACTGTCTTCTTTGAGATAGATTCTCTAGGTCAAAATTCTTTAGATGAAAAAGTAGAACCTCAGGATGAACCGAACATTGAACCTTTGATAGATTTTGAAAGTCAACTTGATCCTTTGCATGATTATTACTTGCATTTGCCTGCTGTACGTAATTTGAATCGTATAGTAGCTCAACTTGAACAGGAGAATATTGACTTGCAACTTAAGTGCCAATCATTAGAACAAATGCTTACTTTGTGTGATAAATTTCCTTCACTGCCTAAGAAAGAATGTACTTATGCTTTTAAGGAGGGTGAAGTGATAGTTTCTGCTGAAGAATTATGTCTTGAGATTAAAAGCTTAAAACAAAAGATAATTCAAATGAAACAGGCTAACACACTTAAGCAAACGTCTAATGTTGCAACCAATGTGCTTGAATGTACTGGTGGGATTACTAAGAAGGGGAAGGGAACAACAACATCCAACATCTAAGGATGTAAAACCCATTACTATTCTTAAAAATCCTCTACGTTCTCAATTTGGCAATCATGGTTCGAAAGTTGTTTCTACAACTCAGTATATTGTTAAAAAGGTTCATTCTCCAAATGGTTCTGTGTTAACTGAAAAGATTCCTATGATTCCTATGACAAAAACTTCAAAAGCAAGTCTTTTAAAGAAATCAGTTAAGTCCACAACACACACAAGTTCTAAACCTGATTAAAGTGAGTATGATGCAAAAGAACGTACAATCAAATTGGAAATTCTGCAAAATCAGTCATCTCATGTGTCAACTGAAAAGTTTGGACGTCTAACTAACAAAGGTGTGTCTCGTGTCACAGGTCATAATCCAAACTTGAATTACAAATCTGTATGGGTTCCTAAGTCCACGACTAAGAAAGTAGCAACCAAACCAAAGCAATCTGCTAGTCGGCCTAGGAAATCATCTCATGTTTTTCAATTTTCGTCTGTGAACAAAACATCTACTTGGAATAAATTGTGTGTTAAGACTTCTGATAACGATGTAAAGATTGATATTGCGTATGATGCTTCATGTAATGTGGTTTTAAATAATGCTTTATTGTCTAAACTGTATGATGCTTTACGTGATTATTTCATCATTGATCCAAAGTTTGTTGTTAATCAAAAGTTTATTGCTGGTACTAACCGAAAAGGACCCAAGAAACTTTGGGTACCTAAACTCTAGGGAATTTACATTTACAGGGTTTCGACGTCTGTGTTTGGTATATCGATTCTGGTTGTTCTCGACACATGACGGGCGATAAATCCTTGCTTGTCAACTTCATTGACAAATTCCTAGGAACGGTTACATTCGGAAATGATGAGATTGCAGCAATAACGGGTTACGGAGATTTTGTGAAAAATGGCATAACAATCAAACGGGTTTCATATGTTGAGGGTTTGGGGTGCAGTTTATTTAGTGTGAGCCAATTCTGCGATGGAGATCTCAAAGTTTTGTTTGATCGTCGACAATGCTCGGTGCAATCCACCGAAGGGAATGATCTTCTTGTTGGTAAACGTTGTGCTTCACTATATACTATTGACCTCAATGATGCACCATCACATGCAACCATGTGTTTGGCCACTCGTTCTACCAAAGAAAATTCATGGTTATGGCATCATCGGATGTCACACCTGAATTACAAGGGTATCAATCGATTAGTCTCTAAAGATTTAGTTGATGGTATTCCAACCTTTCAATATGATAAGCATCATGTGTGTCCATCATGTGCGATGGGTAAGCTGAAATGGACTAATCATCCGCTTAAGCAAACCCCCAATACTTCATCGTCTTTGCAATTATTGCATATGGACTTATGTGGACCCATGCGTATTTCTAGCCTCGGTGGCAAGAAACATGTGCTTGTCATTGTTGATGACTATACCCGGTTTACATGGATTTTTCTTTTGCGAACTAAGTCAGAAACTCCCGCCATTATCATTGAATTCATTAAAAAGATTCAATGCTCTTTTAAAAAACATGTTAAGAGCATCAGAACTGATAATGGGACGGAATTTAAGAATGACCTGCTTGATAGTTATTTGAAAGACCAAGGCATTGAACATCAGTTCTCTGCTGCTCAGACCCCCCAACAAAATGGAGTAGTTGAATGACGTAATCGTACGTTGTGCGAAGCAGCATGAACAATGCTTGCATACTCCAAATTACCTCAAAAAATGTGGGGGGAGGCCATTTCAACTGCATGTTATACCCAAAATCGTTGTATTGTAAACAAACGTTTTGATAAAACTCTATATGAGTTATTATATGGTAGACGCCCGAATGTCAAATATTTCCGTGTTTTTGGTTATATATGCTATGTGCTTAACGATTTTGACAGCCCCGGAAAGTTTGATCCTCATGGCGATCAGGCCATATTTCTTGGTTATTCCTCGAACAAAGTTGCTTATCGTGTTTATCATAAGCGGACAAAGATGATTAAAGAGAGCATTAACGTCAAGTTCGATGAATTTTCGGGAATGGCTTTTGAACAACTCAGTTCAAAACCTGATCCTAACCTGGCTACTACTTCTTCCACGCAAAACTCAATTTTCTCGAAGAAGGGTGTTCCTACGGTTACATCAGAGGAACTGGATATCTTGTTTGATAGTCTTTATACTCCTCAACGGGATTCAAATGTTCAAGCCGTACCGGTTACACCATCACAGTCAACTACTGTGGAGACTCTTCAAAGTCTTTTTGATGAAGATTCAACACCAACTAATTCACCTGTTGCTTCTTCATCCTCCCTCTAACCTCCTGTTATTGATAATCTTGAACAAGATCAAGATTCATCATTTGATACAACTCCAGCTGTTTCTCCAGATACTCTATTGAATCCATTAGATACTGTTACATCAGATCAAGCAGATCAAGGCTCAACGTCAACAACGGTTGATGTTTCGATGGATACAATTGATGTACAATCTCTTCCACACACCCGATGGACTAAAAGTCATCCAATAGATCTTATTATTGGTGACGCATCTGCTCCAGTTTCAACTCGAAGGGCTACTCAGAATATGTGTCTATTCACAGCCTTTCTTAGTAAGATTGAACCAACAACGGTTGCTCAAGCTTTACTAGATCCATACCGGGTAGTTGCAATGCAAGACGAGATCAATCAATTTGAACGATTTGAAAGTATGGCGATTAGTTCCAAGACCAACGGGTCAACGACCAATAGGGGTTAATTGGATTTTCAAGAACAAGAAGGATTCTGATGGAATTGTGGTTCGAAATAAGGCACGTCTTGTAGCCAAAGGATATCGACAACAAGAGGGCATTGATTATGACGAAACGTTTGCTCCGGTTGCTAGGATTGAGGCAATTCGTCTTTTCCTTGCATTTGCTTCTCATATGAAGTTCACGGTGTTTCAAATGGATGTCAAAACTGCTTTTCTGAATGGTTATCTTCAAGAGGAAGTCTATGTTGATCAACTAGAAGGCTTTGTCGATCTCATTCATCCAAATCACATTTACTACTTGGAGAAAGCTTTATACGGTCTGAAGCAAGCACCGCGTGCATGGTACGAGACCTTAACAAAGTATTTGCTGGACAATGGCTTCTCTCGTGGAACGATTGATACAACATTATTCATCCGTAAAAACCACGGTCACATTCTCTTGGTTCAAATTTACGTCGATGATATTATTTTTGGTTCCACGTCCCCGGCCTTATGCAAAGAATTTGGTGACCTTATGGCCAGCAAATTCGAAATGAGCATGCTTGACCAGTTAACTTTCTTCTTGGGGTTACAAGTAAAACAATTACCAAATGGGATTTTTATCAGTCAAACAAAGTATATCAATGATATGCTAAAACGTTTTAAAATGACTGCTTTAAAACCAATGACAACCCCAATGAGGACTTTACTGGATGCTGATACTAATGGGGAACCCTTTGATATTGCGCTTTATCGAAGCATGGTTGGTTCTTTAATGTATCTGACTGCGAGTCGACCAGACATTACACTTGCCGTAACTGTCTGTGCCCGCTTTCAGTCCAACCCTAAGAAATCTCACTCCAAAGCGGTTGTTAGGATTTTTCAATACCTTAAAGGTATACCTAACCTTGGGATCTGGTATCCTCATGGATCCGATTTCAATCTCACTGCTTATATTGATGCGGATCATGGTGGTTGCCATGTTGATAGAAAGAGCACATCTTGATTAATTTAGATGTTGGGGAATAGACTAGTTGGTTGGTCATCCAAAAAGCAGAACTGTGTTTCTTTATCAACAGCTAAGTCTGAGTACATTGCTGCTGCTCACTGTTGTTCACAAGTTTTGTGGATGCAAACTCAACTCTTGGACTATGGCTTTAAGATTTCTAAGACCCCGATCTATTGTGATTCACAAAGTGCTATTGCAATAACAAGCAACCCGGTTCAGCATTCTAAAACTAAACACATAGATATTCATTATCATTTCATTAAGGACCATGTAGAGAAAGGGGATATAGAGTTATACTTTGTGCCTACTAAAGTGCAATTAGCTGACATGTTCACTAAACCTTTAGATGAACTTAGGCTAAATTTCTTGATCAAAGAGATTGGCATGGTAGAGTATAGTGCTTGATATTCCTTAGATCTGTTGGAACTTATTTTTGGGATCTTGTGTTTAGGGGGAGTAGATACTTTCTAGGGGGAGCCACTAAGTTTCAGTGCTTTAGATAATTTTTCTTTAAGGGACTGCCTTTAGATTAATGATAACTTCCTAGATATATTTGTTCAATGGTTACGCAAGGGGGATGTAACTCATTGATATCCTATTTCAAGGGGGAGTTAATTCATTTTCTTAGAAATATAATCAAAATGCTGATTTACTTTCTTGTATATCACATTTTGAGGGGGAGAAAACGGGAGAAAATGAGAAAATAATTTAAAAATATTGTTTTTCAAAAGTGAATTCAAAATTTCTTTGTTTTTATCTGAAATAATTTACTATGGCTTGTATACATCTCAGTATGCAACCCGTGTCAACAATTGGTATCACTGAAGATTTGTATTTTGTATAAAATTCAAAGTTCTTTTAAGTACAAATCTTATTTTAAAAAATTCATAAAAATTGGAAAAGATAAAATCCAAAAATATTTAAATTTTACTGAATAAATGCTATTTTTAGCATTTTACCGAATCTGACAACCAACAGTACAGATTCGGTAAGTTCAAAGTTTTCAGAAATTGTCTTAGAATTGTTTTTCATGAAAAGATTGAAATGGATTTCAAGAGGAAAAATCAATTTGTCAAAATTTGGAGTTAAAATTGTTAAAGTTTTGAAAAATTGGACTGTATTCGGTATTTTAGGCCCATTCTGTAAAGCCCAATTCTACCGAGTCCGTCATTCTGTTTCTTCAAATTCTTGGTAATTGTTCATTTTAATCAATGTTTAAGATATATAATTGTAGATCTGAGATAATTAAGTTTTTATCAACCAGAAAAGATCAAAATAACTGGATTATGATCTTTAATTTTTGAAATCTTGTTGATTATACCGAGTCTGAGTCGATTTCAATTAATCTTTGATTAAACTCAATTGATTTAGAAAATCAACATGAAATCTTGTCTAATCTGAGTTAAATTGACTGATCTATTATTTGACCGAGTCTGATTACATGTTTAATTGCTTATTTGATGAATTATGTATCTACCGAATGTGTTCTTATTCTGATACCGTGTTTGTTCATACAATTAACATGTTAATATACTTGTAATTGAATGGTTAATTGATCATGGTTGTGATATTACTTGATATATGATAGAATATGCATGTTTGAGTGACTTTCTGTTAATTGTTGAAGATACCGAATCTGGTTTTCTTTCTTGATACCGAGTCTGAAATTTGGTACCTTGAAATTTTCTGATTTTTATCTTCAAACACTTAACATGTTTATTCTATATCTTTCTGATATGAAAACTCAAGCTTATTTGGTTACAGAATCTAAAGTTTTCATAACTACCGAATCTGCTTGAAATGTGTTTAAAAATTGACTAAGTGTTGTTCTGAGTCCTTGTGTTATATAATTGACTTTGCATGATGATTTTGTACTAAGATGAATATCATATGAATGTCATGGTTGTCAATTATTTGTTCATATTTGAGAATAAAAGACTTTTATATTCTTGAAAAATCATAAAAATCTTAAAATTTAAAAATATAAAAAGGATTTCAAAGGCAAATAAGAATAGAGATATATGCTTTTTGTTAAATATCTTGTGGTCTTCTATTTCTTATTTATACAGCTAAATGGCAAACAATCACTTCATCAACTCTGAAACCAGCATACCCTGCAACTACTGGATAGCAATTCTAGAGAGGCACACACTGTGGCCTGCTCTCAATACTACAGCCAGTGTAGCTGTAATAGATCCGGAGTTACTTAACAGAACAATTAGGTTTGTGGAAGCTACACAACCTACTACTGAAAATCCAGAGGGAACACAAGCTCGTTTTGAATTTCAACTAAGAGGAGTTCAAGGGAGGAGGAGTTTCACTAAAGCTGATTTCAGGAGGGTCTTCAGACTTCCTCTTGTACAGAATGCTCCTGCTTTTCCTGCTACTCAGCAAATGATGACTTCTGTCTTTAATCTTGGTTATGATGGAGCTACCAACATTCCACCAGCTAAGTTTCAGAAGAAATATCTGCACTCAAGGTGGTATGTGATCTTCTCAATCATCAACAGATGCTTGCTGATGACAAAGAGTGGATCTGATAGCTTGACTGTGCCAATGCTGAAAGTATTTTACTCTTTCATAAGAGTAGAGGCTCCTGACTATGCTGAGCTTTTATGGGATCTGGTTCAAGCTCAAGTTGATAAGCCAAGGGGTTCATACATCCCCTGCGAAAGGTTTTTCTGTATCTTTATCCATGATGCTATAAATGCTTGTAGAAATGCAAATATATTTGTACCAGGTACACATGGATTACAGATGAAAAGGTTTGGAGAGCTGAAGATGAACACCCCTATGGTGTCTAATAATCAATTCACTGCGCCAATTCCAAATTGGCTAGTGAGGCTAGCTGAACCCCAAGACGCTCGTATGCGTTCTTATTTTTAGGCTGTAGGAATACCTCTTCCGAACCCGGTACAACAAGAACAAGTTGAACCTGCCGTGGTTCCAGCCCCAGAGGTTGTAGAGGAACCTGTAGTTCAACCACCCGGGCCAGCTAATCCTCCACTTAGGGTGAACCTCAAACGATCTAGGGTAGGACACCAAGCTCAACCCATGAAGATCAGGGAACCTAGTCCAACTAGGATTGAACCAACCCTTTTCACAACACCCGAAGTAAGCAGTGACACTTCAGCAACAGCATCTGAATCTTCTCCTGAACATTCTCCTAAGAGAACTCGATACATGCCTGATGAGATGATTCAGACTCAGCCAACCCAATGAGTAACTAGATCTAGAACTTCGACACCCATCGTCCGCCAAACAGTTACTCCAACCATTGGTGATACGGATCAAGACCAAGAGCCAATTAGGTCACCCTCACCTATCTCCGTATCACATCCAAGAATAACAGTAAGCCCTATGCTAATTGAAGAGCAAGCTTCGGTAGGCAAGAGATCTAAATGCACCGATGGTAAAAAGACCACTAAGCCCATCTAATCTAAACAGGACTTAATAATAAATCCTACAAAGCAAGGTGCTTCGGCATCTAAGGAAGTAAAGTCTTCCTCTGCAGTAAAGTCTGCGTTGACTCAATCGATTGAGGAAACTCAATCATTGATGTCCAGAACGGCCGAAGGGGAGCCAAAAAATCTTGAAAAGGCACCCTGCGTATCGGCTGGAAATCCTCCTGTACCTCAACGTACAACAGGGTCTCGAGGTCCGGCTTATCTTGATGAGGAATATCTGCCGCGTCCCATGGAAATGAGTCAACATGACAATCCTTCGGGTTATTTATCAGACTTCCAGCAGACTATTCCCTTGGTTCATGAAAGTGATCCATTGGTTCAAACCATTTCTCTTCCTGATTCTGAATCTCAGGGTCTGGAGGAAGAGTCTTTAACTGAAAGAGATGTGCCACCTCATGGTATATCAATGATTTTAGGAGTCGGGGATAGCAATATCTCTGCGAGAACTAAACCGACGGGTAGTCCTGCTACTTTGTCAGAGTCCCATGAGACCAAAGTCATGGAGGTGGATGCTTCGAAAGAAACTTCGCCGGTGACAACTCCGGTTGTTATCCAACCTCCATCAGAAGGGGATATCACGAATCTGACTAGTAGTATGTATAGCCCTCCATATAAGAATAATACCGCACAATCATCCTTACCTGCCCTCACGGCAACTCAAACACTTCCACCAACATCGCCTTCAACAGTTGCTACTGCTGGTGTTCCTATTGTTACTTTTCCGCCATCACCTTCTCGTTTACCACATTTCTATGATGCTTTGGAGCAAGAATATTTCAGTCATATGTTTTCTAGAGTCAATCTAGATGTTCTTTGATGCACTTCGCTTCAAGCATTGTTTCGTGCTCGTGTTCGATATCCACTTACTTCCTGCTCTTCTCCGTTGAGTCCTCATCGTGATGATGAACATGACGATTCTGATCCTCAGAATAGCCATGAGGGGGAGATAGGAGTAGATGGAGAATATCTAATGGTAAATATTTCAACTAAGGGTGGTGGTGTAAGGTCTTCATCAGCTTCACAAGCTCAACAAGTTCAGATGGAATCAGAAATGGTTACTACACATGATGAAATTGATGATAAGGAGCCCGAGCAAGTTATAATTCCAATTGTTCATAATGAGGCTGATAGTGGACTGGTAGATGAGGATTTGAACTTGAGTGATTTTTATCTTGAAGAGATGAATGACGATGGATTTGTCATTCTAAGCAAGTTATCATCAGTATCTTCAATTTCGGAAGATGTAGAGATTGTAGATGAAGAGAATCCTAAACCAGTAATAGAAAGTGATAATGAAATGGATTCTTCTGATGACGATGAAGACAATCTTTATGTTAATCCAAATGAAGATGAGATCTTTGATCATATTGAAGATGATGATGTTCCAAATAATGATGCAACAAATCCTACTGGTCATTCATCAAATTCAACACCCTCATCGAGTTCAAATCCAACAAATGCTAATGAAAGATCAACTTCTGGTACATCTACATCAAGTGAAACAGTGAATTCCAGATTCAAATACAATCATGGAATATTCTTTAAGAATCAGGAGCAAAGATTATTGTTGGGAGTAGAACATGATTTTATAACGTTAGGAAACACATTCCCGAAGAAAATGCTTACAAGATCTTCCGCATCAATGAATTACCAAGGAGTAAAAGGTTTACTTATATAGGTTCACGATTGCTTCCAGCAAGTGAAAGGAATTGGTATGAGTTTATGTGGAGGAAACATATCAACAAAGATGAAGATGATTTGTGGCTTCAAAGAAAATATCGTATTTCAGAAGTGTTGAATATTACTCGATTCGGAGTAGAGATAAGCGAAAAGAAAGACGGCATCAGTCAGTTCCATGTTATTAGAGAAGATGAGAAAGAGTACAAGTTCACTTAAACAGATTTTCATAATCTAGATATGCTTGACATCATTCACATCTACAACTACCTCAGTATCATCACCATACGACCTTTTGCTAAGGCTCAAGCTTTGGAAGCTGTGAAAAGATACATGATGGAGACAATTGAACTGATGAGACGTGAAGACTTTTAAATAGGTCTCGAAGCAAAAAGGAAAAAGATTCGAATTACGTGTCTGAATCAATTTACAGAGGGACTGAAGGATATGAGGATGTTTCAAATGCAATTCGAACCCGAAGGGTTTGTTTTTGTAAATTCTCAAAAAGAAAAGGTGTTCATTCGTACTGAAGAGCTAAACAAATATTCAGATGGAACACTTAAGGCTGCACTGAAGTATCTTAAGATTCATCAAAGCAAGTTCCATGACATTGACATGATAATGGGTCTTGGAGAATTCATAAAGCATATAAGAGATCGTCTGAAACTCCGAGTTCGTACAAGACAGTTTGAGATACTTCGTGGACAGAGAAAGAGAAGATATTTCAAGGAAATGGATGAATATCCATTATATGAGGGAGATCCAAGAAAAGCGTGGGGTGTCTGGAAACCTTCTAAGCAAATTTCAGAAAATGAAGTAGAAGTTTCAAAACCAGATGGCACACGATGAAAACTAATGTTTGGACCTCTCAAGATTACAAAATAGGATTATGTTGTAAAGTTCACATTTAACACTAAGGGGGAGATTGTTAGGACCCCGAAGTTATATAGTGTTAATGTGAAATAAGCTTAATTAAAGGTTCCTTAGAAGAGGGCTATATAAGGAACCTAAGTAGTCCTAATTAGATAGCCATTGCATTGTAACTGAGTTCTAGAAGCTATGGAATGTAATTGTACCGATTCTCTCTAATATCGAGTCTTATGCTTACATACCGAATCTCTCTTTATCTTATCATTTCTCTCAATCTCAACATGATCTGACCTACCACATATGGTGAACACTTGGTAACCGACATTAACAAGATGCATATAAGAATATCCCCTATCATTCCGGAAAATCCTTCGGACATGATAAAAATGAATTTGAAGTACTAAAGCATCCGGTACTTTGGATGGGGTTCGTTAGGCCCAATAGATCTATCTTTAGGATTCGCGTAAATTAGTAGATCGGTTTACTAATTCTTAGGCTACCAAGCAAAAAGGGGCATATTCAGCTTCCCATCATTCACCCATATAATGTAGTTTCATTTACTTGTATCTATTTCGTAAAACATTTATAAAATTGCATGTATTCTCATCCCAAAATATTAGATTTTAAAAGTGGGACTATAACTCACTTTCACATATTTTTACTTCGTCGGGAAGTAGGACTTGGCCACTGGTTGATTCACGAACCTATAACAAATATGTACATATATATCAAAGTATGTTCAAAATATATTTACAATATTTTTAATACGTTTTAATGTTTTAAGTTTATTAAGTCAGCTGTCCTCGTTAGTAACCTACAACTAGTTGTTCACAGTTAGATGTACAGAAATAAATTGATATATATTATCTTGAATCAATCCACGACCCAGTGTATACACATCTCAGGCTAGATCACAACTCAAAGTATATATATTTTTGGAATCAACCTCAACCCTATATAGCTAACTCAATCATTACTGCATATAGAGTGTCTATGGTTGTTCCAAATAATATATATACATGGGTCGATATAATATGTCAAAACAATTGCATACGTGTCTATGGTATCTCAATATTACATAATATATTAGAATACATGTATGATACAATATAAGTTATCTATGATATGATTAATATAGATTTGTTACCAATTTTCACGTAGCTACATCAAGCAAAATTATCCAATCTTGTTTTACACATAACTTCTTCGTTTTAAATCCGTTTTGAGTGATTCAAGTTGCTATGGTTTCATATTGAACTTAAGTTTATGAATATAAACAGAAAAAGTATAAGTTTATACTCGGAAATATAGATTACAAGTCATTTTTGTAAAGGTAGTCATTTCAGTCGAAAGAACGAAGTCTTGATGACCATTTTGAAAAACATAATTTCACTTTGAGTTTAACCATGATTTTTAGATATAGTTTCATGTTCATAAGAAAAATCATTTTCTCAGAAGAACAACTTTTAAATCAAAGTTTATCATAGTTTTTAATTAACTAACCCAAAACAGCCCGCGGTATTACTACGACGGCGTATATCCGGTTTTACGGTGTTTTTCGTGTTTTCAGGTTTTAAATCATTAAGTTAGCATATCATATAGATATAGAACATGTGTTTAGTTTATTTTAAAAGTCAAGTTAGAAGGATTAACTTTTGTTTGCGAACAAGTTTAGACTTAACTAAACTATGTTCTAGTGATTACAAGCTTAAACCTTCGAATAAGGTAGTTTTATATATATGAATCGAATGATGTTATGAACATCATTACTACCTCAGGTTTTGTGGATAAACCTATTGGAAATGATAAAAATAGATCTAGCTTCAAAGGATCCTTGGATGGCTTGAAAGTTCTTGAAGTAGAATCATGACATGAAAACAAGTTCAAGTAAGATTTCCACTCGAAATAAAATTGTTAAAGTTATAGAAATTGAATCAAAGTTTGAATATGAGTATTACATTATATTAGAAAGATATATTACTGTCAATAAGAAAGATTTCTTGAGGTTAGATGATCGCTCAAAGTGGATTTGCAAGATTGGAAGTAAGCTAGCAAACTTGGAAGTGTTGTTGGTGTGTTCTTGAGTAGTTGTTTTATAACTTGGTTTATGTATGGATTTATGAACTAGATTGAGCTAGATTTTGATTAAGATGATGAAGAACACTTAGAACAATGGAATAACACTTGAGAGAGAGTAGTTTGATTCAAGAAAATTGCAAAGTGAATGTGCTTATGGTACTCCTCATTCACGTGAATGTGTAGTCTCCATATAGGCTCCATTAGTTTGTAATTTTGTGAGATATTTCATGCTAGATGTTAAATAATGGTTCCCACATGGTTAGGTGACTCACAAGGGCTGCTAAGAGCTGATCATGGAAGTGTATATACCAATAGTAAATACATTTAGAAGCTGGGTATTGTACGAGTAAGAATACGGGTGCATACGAGTAGAATTGTTGATGAAAATGAACGAGTATGTAATTGTAAGAATTTTTGTTAAGTAGAAGTACTTTGATAAGTGTCTTGAAGTCTTTCAAATGTGTTTATATACATTTAAATATACTACACGTATATACATTTTAACGGAGTCGTTAAGTCATCGTTAGTAAATGTTGTTTTGAAACCTTTAAGTTAACGATCTTGTTAAATGTTGTTAACTCATTGTTTATTATGTCTAATGAGATGTTAAATTATTACATTATCATGATATTATGATGTATTAATATATCTTAATATGATATATATACATTTAAGTGTCGTTACAACGATAATCGTTACATATATGTCTCGTTTCGAAATCCTTAAGTTAGTAGTCTTGTTTTTACATATGTAGTTCATTGTCAATATCTTAAAATGATTCATATGTAATTAGTAAGAAGTTTTTATAACGATATTCGTTATATATATCGTTTTCGAGTTTCTTAATTCAATAGTCTCATTTTTATGTATATAACTCATTGTTAAAATACTTAATGAGGTACATACTTATCATAATATCATGTTATCTATATATATCCATATATATGTCATCATATAGTTTTTACAAGTTTTAACTTTCGTGAATCTCCGGTCAACTTGGGTGGTCAATTGTCTATATAAAACCTATTTCAATTAATCAAGTCTTAACAAGTTTGATTGCTTAACATGTTGGAAATACTTAATCATGTAAATATCAATTTTATTTAATATATATAAACATGGAAAAGTTCGGGTTACTACACTGTGTCCCCTCGAAAACGTGCCAGTCTGTCACATCTGCCCACTCGCCTGCAGATGACAGTTGCCATCTTTTCTCTCCTGCACTTTTTCCACCAATCCGAAAGGTTAAATAAGGCGATCAACACCACATAATAACCTTCGGTTATTAACTCTTTGATTTACCTTTCAAATACACACTCCTCTCTCTAAAATTCCTAAATCTTCAAATCTTTCATAAATTCATCTTCAACATCTCATCAATGGCAGAACAACAACACCAATCACCACTTGCTAAGAATCAGCCAGAGGAACAACAACAGCAACAACAAGCGGTGGAACCATGATGTGTAAAGCGGAGGTGTACGAAATAGTATTATTTTTAATATGAAATATGGCGAAATATGATACAAGTTTTATTTATTTATATAGATGGGATATACCTAAACCTTGCTACAATACTATAGGCAGTGTACCTAATCGTAGAGTAGTGTAGTTTTTAGTAAGTCCGGTTCGTTCCACAGGGAGCTAGTGATTACGTACTATATTTTTAAAAACTATATTTATACAAATATATATTTATATATATATTTATATATAGTAATAATAATATATAAAAAGGGGGTTTTACCGTTTAATGACTGGTTTGTCGATTTTAAATAAAGCATAAAGATAAATAACGATAATTAAAATGCGTAAAATAAATAACAATGATGATATATAAAATTGCGAATAATAAAATGACAGTAATTAAAAGTACGATGAGAAATACAATAAAAGAATTATGCTTATTTAAACTTCCGTAATCATGATGTTTGACGTTTTGATTTTAATTAATTGTTACCCGGGTTAATTGTCCTTTGACCTGGCTTATTTGATACCTATCCGGGTTTTGCCCATAATAGTCCATCGGTCATAATTATAATATGCTCGTCAAATTAACCTTATTCCCGAAGTCAAATATTCCAACTAATTAGGGATTCGAACTGTAACAAGGTTTTAATACTTTGTTAATAATTACACCAGGTTATCGACTGCGTGTAATCCAAGGTTTTAATACTTTGTTAACAATTACACAAATTATCCTTGTATGTAATCCACCCCTATTTTAATTAGTCCATGATATATTAATTTATTCACTTGGCTATAATGAATAATCAATTACCCAATCCAATTGATTAATTAAATGATTGTAAACGATGTCGTATAAACATCACTAAATAGGACATTCGTAATCAACTAAATAAATATTAGATTAACTAATTTGAAGATAGGTACGATAAGTTCCAATGAGTTGTCATTCAATTAGACAATACCCCCTACATATTAATAGTCAATAGTCCAATGTTCACAAGTGTCGGTCTTTTGTCCAAACCCTAATTATGGTACAAAATCCAATAATCCCGTCTTAATATTTAGCCCAACATCACGATTACTTCGGCTCAAATAAGCATAATAATAACTTAGTCATAAAACATTAATTTAAAAAGGAAGAACATAGCTTACGGTGATTATTTATCGCGTAGCATTACACGGACAGAGTTCCGACTTTAAAACCCGTAAAACATTTCTTACAATAACCCAAATATTATTAATCTTAACTTAAACTTAATATTATAATAAATATAAATATAGTTTACATAAAGAAAGAAAGAAAGAAGAGTGTGAAGGTGTGAAGGTGTGTGTAAACCGGCCAGAATTCGTTCCAATTTATAGACTTGGCCAACATTTCAGGGCCATGCGATCGCATGCAATTTGTGCTTCCAGGCCATGCGATCGCATGGATAGCTGGATCAGATATTTTGCTTTCAAAAACGTGGGCTGCTCGATTTAATTAATATATAATATAATATATATAATTATATATATATTATATTATATTATATTATATTATATTATATTATATTTTTGCGCATAGTAGACTTGTAATTTTAACTCCCAAAATCCGCGCAAGTCTTTAACTCACTTTTAGTGGCACTTTTGAGTGCACTATGGCTTTAGTGGCACTTTTCAAGCTTTAGTGGCACTTTTTCTTCAATTCTTTAATCTTCGTACTTCGTCTTCACATTTATTTACTTAAACGATTACAACTTAAAAATAGAATAATTACAACTAAAAACTTTACATATTGGGAGGATATTGCGACTAAATATATGTTCATTTGGAGCACTATCAAATATCTCCACACTTGAACGTTGCTTGTCCTCAAGCAATACAGAACTTGAAATTAAATCACACTTCACTCGAATCACTTTTTATTATCACACTTTATACATCAGTGATTTTGGTACAGCGGTATGAACAATGATAGTAACGATGTGGTTTACAGTCCCACATGACTATGAAAATTTAGATCCTTAAGGAAATTGGATCTTTATGAAAACATTTGATCTTTTGAAAATTCATTCTAGCTTTTACCCTATATATGTTTTCCGAAATAACCCTTCACGAGTGTTTGCAAAATGTTTTTATGGGTTGTGTGGGTTTCATATTTTAAAATTTTAGCTCATAACTTGCGGTTTTGTGTCACCCACTTGCTAACCTTGTATTAGGAAAGCACACGTCCAGTATTCTTGCTCCGTATATTACCTTTCGGTAAACTACCGTCTGGTTGTAAAGGAAAGCGTTGAACAAGCAACTGTTAAGGCAATGTCTAATAACATGCAGATGTTCATGGTCCACAACGTGTCGGATGCAATTACTATCCTTTGTAGGAGCAATAGTGAAGATCACCCTATAATTTTTTGGTCTGGCACAAGGTCCTGTCTTCAACCATGATATGCAACCACCGTTCTTACGGTTGACACCCGATTTAGTTCAGGTGACCTAATGAATTCTAGGTGAATTCCTAGGATTTTACGTTCAATGGTAATGAACGCATTGAAAATGGGTTTTTAGAAAACAAATCGGTTTTAATTTGATCAAAATATTTTCTCGTTCAAGCTCGAGTTTAGATATCATTGAATTCCATGAGTTTGTAATTATCAATCTTTAAGGTCAATCTCAAGGATTGAGTAATATCAGGCTTAAAAGCTGATTTTAAATCTTTAAGGAGATTATCCTTTTTGGGGGTCTGATTCATTAGTCTTATCAAGCTAATTTGCACGGCGCCCTTCCCATTTTACGAGACAGATCCTCTCATGGTTAGGATAAGTCTGACCACTTGGCGACCCTGTTTGACGTTGAGGTCCGTGGATTTCCTGCTGATTTTAGAGATGACTTTTCTAGATTTTTCATCAACCTACAACTGGTCTGGACGACAACTTCCTGGCCTAAATCAAGAAGCGCGTGTCTTTTTCAGAAGACTTTACTTCCTTTTAATGATGGAATTGATTCATTGTGTATATCCATCTTTTCATTCATTTATATTACAGTAAACTGGGTAAAACTGATTAGTATCGTCCAAAACAAAAGTACCTGCAATAATCTTGTACAAAAATATGTGATATATGTTTTAAAGAACTTGGTAAATTTTTCCCACACTTGGCTTTTATATTTCTTTCTTTGCCTTTTTATTCTCTTCTATTCCATTTTAAATGAATTCAAGCATTTTGGGTTGTTTCTCAATTTATGTCCTTTCCGCGGTAACAATAATTTCGGTATTAACACAGTTTTATCGTTCATAAATATGTATAAACATGATTTTGAATTCATTTATTTGAAAAATTTTAAAATTTTTACTAGAAGTGGATAGTCAGTATATAAGACTAGGGCTGTTCTTTATTATCAGAGAGCACTAGATTCTAATACAACTACTGAAAACCCGAAAGAATTTAATCCTTTCCCACACTTAAGATCTTGCAATGCCCTCATTTGCAAGAAATCAGACTATAATTATAAATTCATGAGGGTGATTAGTGTAGAAAAGTGATTAAAAATACCCAGTTTGTAATTACTAAGCTCGTCGAATGATAGATGGCGTGCCTCATCGTTCATTCCTTTTGTTGTAATTTCACATATGTTATGCGTCTTATCGTGAAAATTAGTAGCTTTTGCTGAACTTAATGCCAGTCTTTAAAAGTGTGCTGTTTTACCCTGTTTTGTACATAAGATAGACTACAAACATATATATACACATATATATTTTTTTTATAAAACCTTTATTTATTAAAACAATTTAAATAAATAATTTTTTAAAATTTTGTTTCCTTTTACTTTAGGTAGAGGTAGTTTTGGTGCGTTTACCTAGTCCATCCCCTGACAAAATTTAAAAATTGTTGTTTTAAAGCGATTGTTTTAAAAACAAAGATTTTCGGGTTTTTTTAATTTTTTGGGCATACTTTAGATCAATAATATTAAAAATAATGATAACAAAATTTTTCGCTCCGTCTTTGGGTAAAGCAATTTCGATTCTATGATCTAGTCTTTAACTCACGACGAATTTTAGAAATCATTTTTTTTAAACTTAGTAAAATAAAGCAAATTTTTGTTTTTAAATTCACACAAAACATAAATTTAAAAAGCGTATTAATTTCATACAAAACCTACAAAACAAAAAATTCAGAATGGGGGGAGAAAACTAGTTCTTTAGTGTCTGCTAGTGGAAAAGACTAATCGGATTCCATTCTCGGAACTACACGAGAACAGAACAACTAACTCTAGATAGCATTTTTTTCTTTTTAGAACATTTGAATCTCCCCACACTTAGGTAGCTGTGGTGTCGAAATTGTGATTAACTTTATCGTCAATTTCTCTTGGACCATAATCAACTTGCATATCTGTGACTTTGCTTTAAGCCATTGGTCGGATTCCTGTGTAATATCCACAAATTCAACTACTTTCGCCTTTTCTTTAGGCGATAGATTGGATACTAACCGGTTACATAACTTAAAGTTCCCCTTGGTTCTAGCATCGTGAATTCGTTCAATAAATTTATTCATTGAACTGTTAATAACGGGGTCATTTAATTTCGTATCATCAATGGGGTTCTTTGTAATCAGGTCATCCTTAGGTGTTACTTCATTTTCCCCACACTTAGGCGTTTTATTATTGTTAAGCACTACCGTTGGAGTTGGTAAAACAATGTGGTTTTTACCAATCGTCTTTATTGGTTCAACGGTTTTGTTGGTGGAGATTTAGACTTTCAATTAACAAAGGTGACCGATTTGTCACCATCACTAAGTGTCATTCTACCCTTTCTTACATCAAATAACGCCCCGGTGGATGCTAAGAATGGTCGACCTAAAATTAGAGGAATGTTTGAGTTCTCTTATATGTCAATGACAATAAATCCGACTAGAAATTTAAATTACCCACTTGAACGGGTAGGTTATCAGCAATTCCAATTGGGTGCTTAATGATTTGATCAAGGAGTCGAACACTCATTTTCGTTGGAATTAGCTCACGTACTCCTAATCTCTTATATAATGAAAGAGACATAACACTCACACTCGCACCTAAATCTGCTAGTGCATCATACATGACACAATCACTAAGTAGACAAGGAACAATAAATTCACCCGGATCACCCAACCTGGGTGGAAGTTTTGGTGGAACTGTCTTCACCGGGTTTACTTTTATGATTTTTGTTTCTTGCACCTTCTTATTCTTCTTCTTCTTTACAGAGGTATCACAAACTTTATTACCTATTACTTGCTCATACTCAGCTCCTTTTCTTGGAAACGAGATGGGTGGTCTGTAGGGTGCCACCACTGGCTTTACATACTCGGGTGGTGGTGGTGTTGTAACTTCTTCATTGTTACTCACATCTAAAACCTTCCCATCTTCTGGTGCTGGTTTTTCAGAATTTGTTGACACCATATTAACATTCTCATTCCGAGGATTTACTTCAGTATTACTCTGTAGCTTTCCTTGTTCCCTCTCACTCATCATGCTAGCAAGAGTACCTACGTATTTTTCTAGATTTAAAATGGAAGCTTATTGAGTTCTTAATGACTGACCAAACCTCTCATTTAGTTGGGTTTGAGATGTAATAAATTGTGTTTGAGATTCCATTAGCTTTGCCATCATTTCTTCTAGATTTGACTTTTTTTCTTCTGTTTGTTGTGGTGGTTTATACAAGCTAGGTCTTTATTGATTGAAAGTGTTGTTTTGAGTTGGTTAGTTATTCGGACCTTGTTGGTTATACGAGTTATTGTTGGGTCCTTTTAGATTGTAAAGAATGTTTTAATTTCGATTGAAGTTTGGCCTTGGCGGTTGATAATTATTTTGATAATTATTTCCCGGCCTTTGGTTCATGTAGGAAACATTCTCACGTTGTTCCATCGTTTGCTCAATGTGACAATCTTTCATTAAGTGTGGTCCACCGCATTGCTCACAACTGATTCGTATTGCGTGAATATCTTTAGTCATCTTTTTCATTCGTCTCTCAAAAGCATCTATCTTTGCGGAAACGAAATCAAAGTCATGGCTAGAATCGGCTCAAGCCGCTTTAGATGAACGAAAGATATCTTTTTCCTGGTGCCACTCATGTGAGTGGGAGGATGTGTTATCAATAATTTTGTGAGCTTCGGTTGCGGTTTTCTTCATAATGGAACCACCAGCTGCTGTGTCGATGTCTTTTCGTGTAGCAACGTCGACACCTTGGTAGAATATTTGTACTATTTGATAAGTGTCTAAATTGTGCTGAGGACATCCTCTGAACAACTTTCCGAATCTTGTCCACGCCTCATATAATATTTCATTTGGCTTTTGCTCGAATGTAACCATTTCTCCTTGAAGTCTCACGACTTTAGATGCCGAAAAGAATCTTTTAAGAAATTTCTCAGCTAAAACATCCCATGTGTCAATCGCTCCTTCAGGTAACAATTCTAACCAATCTTTGGCTTCTCCCTTTAAAGTCCAGGGAAACAACATGAGATAGATCTGTTCATCCTCAACTTCTCTGATTTTGAATAGAGTACAGATCCTATTAAAAGTTTGAAGATGTTCGTTTGGATCTTCTTTTGGCGTATCACTATATTGACATTGATTAGTTACCATGTGTAGGATTTGTCCTTTGATTTCATAATCTGGCGCATTAACATCTGGCCAAATAATGGCGTGACCTTAGCCAGTGCGTGTGGCTCTCATTCGATCTTCCATACTTTGAGGTTCTAGATTTTCCATGATTGAATTTGTTGAATCTGAATCACTAGAGGATTCTAATTTAATGTTTTGTGGTTCAGGAGGAATGATTAGTGGTTCAGGACCTTGGAATTGTCCTTGAATATCCTTCGGGTTCTCAATTGTGAAGTCGGGTTCAAAAAATGGATTATCAGAAATTTGAATTGGAGTACTTGTTTGACTAGATGATGATTCTAAAGAAAAATCAACTGCGATAATATTGGCTAGATGTCTTGATCGGGTTACAGGTGGTAAACGTATGAAAGGTGGTAAATGTTTTGCTCGGTGCATTTACTGAATATCCTATTAGTTATAAATATAAAAATTATATATAGGTTATCAAATTAATAGACTTTTCTGATTTTACCCACATTTCGAATAGCCAATAGATGCAGCAGGTAGCCAGGACCCTTTAAATCGGAAGCCCACAACTCGCCACTAACAAATCCAACTATTACTACTAACCAGAAAATTTGGATGTCTATCAATTTAATTGCTTACAATAATTTTTCGTTGAAATTTAAAGAAGAAAAATTCTATACCTAAAAACTAGAGCGTAGAAATGAAAAAGAAAAAGAAACTCGTAAAAAAAAATAAGAAAGAAATACGTCGAAACTTAAAAGTCTAAAAACTAAATCTAAAAAGTTGCGTCTAAAGGTATTAAGGCTTAAAAGGAATTCTATATCCAAAACGGCAATAACTTAATCTAGGCACTAAAATATATAAACTGCGTCGCAAAATTCTAAAACGCCTAAATCTTAATTTAAAGAAAAAGCACTTAAGGGATTTTACGGCAAAGTCTTAAAAACTAAAAATCTACGGCAAATCTATAACTACGAAATTAATATTACGAATGGAAAATATTAAAAACTACGAATAAACGATAAGAAGATACAAAATATAAAATAAAATGAAAAAAATACAAATTTTATAAAAATATTATTTTTATATTATATTTTATAAAAGTATTAATCTATTTATTTAATAATAATTTTTAAACTAAAAATAACAAATTATATATTAAAACCAGAAATATAAATATGTTAAACAAATAAAACCCTAATTAAGTTAAATAATAACTAAAATATAAAAACCCTAACGCGTAATTAATTGTACGAGTTATGTGGCCTGCCAGCTGATTTCATGCGACCGCATGAAATTTTCTCTTCTGGGTCATGCGACCCCGAATGGTTACTTCCCTCTTGATCCTACCACTATATATATATATATATATATATATATATATATATATATATATATATATATATATATATATATATATATATATATATATATATATATATATATATATATATATATATATATATATATATAGTGGTAGGATCAAGAGGGAAGTAACCATTCGGGGGGAAGCGGGGGGAAGCAAAAACTTTTTATTTTTTTTCGTTTTTTGAAAAAACTTTGTTCACGGACATTATATATGAGATGAAAATATGAACATTTAGTAGAGACACTTTGTGATAAATGTTTTTATTTTGGCGGGAAAACGCTCGAAGAAGTAATATATAACAATTATCGTGTTTTTCGAGCGTATTTTGAGGTTTTAGCTATTGGGGTTTAGATATTAGGGTTTAGATGTTAGGGTTTATAGGGTTTAGATATTAGGGTTTAGAAATTTAGGGTTTAGGGTTTAGATTTAAGGTTTAGATTTAGGATTTAGATTGAGTTTTTAACACGAACGGTTTAGAGTTTAGGGTTTAGGGTTTAGGGTTTGGTGTTTTGGGTTTATGGAATAAACCAAAAACACCAAACCCTAAACCCTAAACTCTAAATCGGGCTAAATTTTACTTCACAAAACATGAAAAAAAAACGTTCATATTCTTCACGAACAATATTATCTTGAATGTTATTTTTGTCGATCGTTTTCCTGCCTAAATAATAACATTCATCACGAAGTGTCTCTTCTAAATGTTCATATTTTCGTATGACCTTGATTCCGGAAAAAAAAATCAAAAAAAAACAAAAAAAAAATATTTGCTTCCCCCCGCTTCCCCCAGATTGTTTACTTCCCCATTGATCCTGCCCATATATATATATATATATATATATATATATATATATATATATATATATATATATATATATATATATATATATATATATATATATATATATATATATATATATATATATATATATATATATATATATATATTAGAATAATAGATAGATAAATATTATAAAAATGATATATTTTTACAAAATAAAAGTATATATTTATTTTACACAAATATACTTTACAAAAATATAGCGTTTTTTTATCGTCCCCGGCAGCGGCGCCAAAAACTTAATGTGTGCGAGGGGTAGTACGAAATAGTATTATTTTTCATATGAAATACGGCGAAATATGATACAAGTTTTAATTATTTATATAAATTGGATATACCTAAACCTTGTTAGAACACTATAGGCAGTGTACCTAATCGTATAGTAGTGTAGTATTTAGTAAGTGTAGTTCGTTCCATAGGGAGCTAGTGATTACGTACTATATTTTTAAAAACTATATATATATATATATATATATATATATATATATATATATATATATATATATATATATATATAGTAATAATAATATACAAAAGGGGGGGTTTTACCGTTTAATTACTGGTTTGTCGATTTTAAATAAAGCGTAAAGATAAATGACGATAATTAAAATGCGTAAAATAAATAACAATGACAATATATAAAATTGTGAATAAGAAAATGACAGTAATTAAAAGTACGATGAGAAATACAATAAAAGAATTATGCTTATTTAAACTTCCGTAATCATGATGTTTGACGTTTTGATTTTAATTAATTGTTACCCGGGTTAATTGTCCTTTGTTCTGGCTTATTTGATACCTATCTGGGTGTCACGACCCTACTTTTTCTGTTATCTTTTAGCGTTAATTATTTAACGACCTTTAACTGTTAATCGTGTTACGTCATTTCATGACCTATATTATTATTTTAGTAATAATATATTAATTATTATGTGTTATGTGAATATATGTATTCATATTTTAAAACGTACGTTTATACGAATCGCGGATTTCTGTCCGGCGAATCTTTTCGGTTTTTAAACCAACGGACGCGTTTTTAGGATATTTAAATCCTAATTATTTTAAATATGATATTTTAAGATCATATTATTATATAATGTATTTATATTTATTTTTCGTCGCGCGTTTGTTATCTTTCCGAATTTTTAATCGCGTAAGTGCGTTTTCGCGTTTCGGGTTTCGTTCGGGCTTTCGGGCCACAAGGTTTCTTCCATTTATCAACTTGGCCCACCATGGGGCCCACCTCATCCCAATTTCGGCCGAAACCAAGGGGGGGAGAGAGAATACTCCCCATATTTCTTTTTTTTTGGGCAATTTATTTTATCACTTCCTCATTTATCTAAACCTAAATTCTATTTTGCTCTCTTCTCCTCTTCCCTTGTCCCCTAGCCATTGCCTAACACCACCATAACACCATCATCTTCATCAATTTTTATAGCTTGGATCAAGGATTGTTATACATCAACGCGTTCCTCGTTCCGTTCTCTACGCGATTATACTTCTCGTTTCTTGATTAGGGTATAAACCCTAACCCTAGAACTTTTAATTTTTCCTTACTTTTCTGTATTTTGATGATTTATTAGTAGTATGATGATTATTAGTTGTTGTAATGTTGATTGTATGCGTAGAATTGCTCGTTTACATATGTTTTCGGTTTGATATAATTTGGACAGCAGATTTTTCGTGTGTTTCTGACTTTGTAACTGATATAAAAGTTAAAATAAAGTATATAAATGAGTTCCTCTCATCAAGACATTAATTTTAGACACCGGATTCATGTCGTTTCGATTCCCGGAACCCTAGTTATGATCAAAGTGGTATTTTGTTAAGATTGAATGTGATTTTGGTATGAACCAGGTTTGGTACGACTTTGTGACCATATTTGGTGACTTTAGGGTGTGTTAGTGTGTTAGGACTGATGGTGGGGCGAACTTTCATGTTTGGGTCATCTCAATCCGAGCCACGAATCACCCGTTACGTCCAAAACACGTTTTTGATTGAATTGAAGTTGCAAGTAGTGTGTTGGCTGTATAACATGACTTGTGGACTGTTCTTGGGGTGTTCTTAAGTGTACCAAAGTGTCGGGTGGTTTACTTAGGCAGAGATACATGTAAGGCTCGCCGAAAACCGACACCCGGGGCTCAGGATACGACCCGATGAACTTTTGATTTAAAACTTTTGATTAATTATTAAACATAGGATATAAATAATGGATTTCATTATAATTTAATTACTTATGATAAAAAAAGTAATTATTATTATTTACAACTTATGATATATATTTATTATATCATTTAATTAATACTTATGATTTAATTTACATTTTAATTAAACATATGATTAATAATACTTCATTATTAATGGAAAATACTTATGATAAGTATTAAAATTATATTATGAGATTATTATAATAAGACTTGTAATAAGGATTAATTAATTATTTAATTATTATAAGGCTTAGTTATTATTTAATTATAATTTAATTATTAAATACTTATGATTTAATAGTTATAATTAGAAACTTATGATATGATTAATAATTCATTATTAATTAATAATACCTATGATATGATTTAAAATTTATTATTAATTAATAATATTTATATTATGACTAATATTTAATTAATTAATTAAATACTTATGTTATATTAATTATATCATTTAAACTTATATTAACTTTAATAATTCATTTTAATTTAATAAAACTTATGTTATGACATAATTAGACATATTTAATTTAATAAATGTTATAACATATATTATTACTATAACTTACACTTTTAAAATTAATGTTGACTATGTTTGACTAAGGTTGACTTTTGAGTTGACTTTCGATTGACTTTGACTTTCAATTGACTTTTGTTGACTTTCTAATTAAGGAAACTTTCCTAACTTATAAACTTTCCTAAAATAGCAACTTTCCAAAAATAGAAACTTTCCAAAAATAGAAACTTTCCAAAAATGGAAACCTGCTAAAAATAGAAACTTTCTAAAAATAGAAAGTGTGTGTCCGTAAGCTGTTCCGATCAAACCGATGCATATTGAGTATTGTTCTATGACTACTTGCAATATGTACAATAGCTAACATACTAAGACTTGACCTAAGTTAGTTATTTATATCAACCTGTTTTATTTATAGGTCGGCTTTGTGATCATTCCTGATCACTGTACTACATTTGATGTTCGCTTAATTGTGTTGGTTACTTCATTACTATTAAGGTGAGTTATAGTCCCGTTTTTACATACTTTTCAAAGTATATTTTTGGGATGTGATTACATGCATTTTATTTCACATTTAGACACAAGTGACAATTAAATTTAAATTATTCATTGTGAGTTGGACAAAAATATTCCCTAGTCTGGTAACTGTAATCATTGGTTTCTACCGGTGAACGCGAATCCTACGGATAGATCTATCGGGTTTGACAACCCCATTTCGAGCTAGTCGCGCTAGCAATTTATAATCGAAATGTTTAGTACTTCGTATTTTGTTGTAGATACACTGTCCAGTGTATATTTTTTTATTATGTTTGGCAAGGGTAAATAAAGGGTTAAGTGGTTACCAGGTGGCTCATTGATAATGGAATAATGTTTAATGTTTTCTTACATTTTTAAATCTTGTGGTCTAAAGTTTATTCAATTATTTAAACCTATAATTCACTCAACCTT
This sequence comes from Rutidosis leptorrhynchoides, assembly GCF_046630445.1. Lineage (NCBI taxonomy): Eukaryota > Viridiplantae > Streptophyta > Magnoliopsida > Asterales > Asteraceae > Rutidosis > Rutidosis leptorrhynchoides. The sequence goes on along the minus strand of NC_092333.1, from coordinate 263,276,696 downwards.
TGTGTTGACAGTTTACTCGCATGTTTTCACAGGTACTTGAGTTTATGTGATGCTTTCGCTGTGTTTAGAAGAGTCTGCATGCATTTGGGCAGATTTTTATGAAACAATTTATGAAACTTTGGCTTGCATTCGGTTTTTGAATAATTAATACTTGTGGGTTGTTGACAATGTTTTGTGTCAACTTTGGTTTATTAATATGTTGGGTTATTTTTAAACTACATATTTTGGTATGCTTTCCTTTTTGGGAAACTTTTGATATAAAAGAATGCAATGTCATTTATTAAATTCATTTAAGTTCGATCAAGCTGTGGGACCAAGTGACGGAGCCGTTAAGTGTTTTGACGGGGCCATCACAGTTGGTATCAGAGCACTGGTTGTAGGGAACTAGGCGGTCTTAATGTGGTTAACCCGTGGTTCTTAGGGTGCATTAGAGTCTAGTCTACAGCCCGACCCTTTTGGTATGTGGTTTGCGGTTTTACTGTTTGCAGATGTCGACTTCGAGCGATAACTCAGTTGCTGCTCCTGCTCCTCCGGCTGCTGCCAGACACCGTGCTGATCAACCGGAGATCGATGATCCTGTTCACTACTACTTTTCCACCCTTACCCATATGAACAGGGCTTACAATGAAGTGACGCGTATTAATGCTCTTTGTGATTGTATGCGTACTTTGCCACATAACGAGATGATGGACCAGATTCGAGCTAGTATGGATTTGTTTGTTAGCTTCAAGAACAATGTTAGGATCGAGAGTCGTAAGCGTAACTGTGAAGTTGACGCTAGGTTCGAGGCTTTGGAGAGCACAGTTCGTGGTTTGAAGGAAGAGTTGGAAGAAGTGAAAGGAAAGTTGCGGAAGTATGAGCCTTCTGCTGAGACTCATGCTGGCCCAGCTTATAACACCCGCTCTAAGCAGATGTGATATGATGATTCATGATTGATTACTTATTTAATAAAAATTAATGTCCTTTCATACATACATTTTTGGATTATGTACGGCGTTTTGCCGAGGATTTTATTAAGATTTTGTTATGGGATGTTTTTCATTATGTATGGATGGTTATTTTTATGACATCTATTATCATTATCACATTTTATTTCTGATGTTGTGACTCTTGGCATGTTATATTATGCGTAATGTATTTCATGTATGTTAGGTGCTATGTATGTTTTATGATGTTATCATAAAACATGTATGCATGTGGTGGTTATTTCTATAACAATCATAACTGTCATGTTATTACTCATAGTGGTTACTGACTATTATTTTAATGGTTAATCTTTTCGTGTTCGATCTATTCCTTTATAACACTGGTATTATTCTTAGTACTAACGGTTGTGTTATTCTGTTTTGAAGATCATGCCTCCTAGAGAGTCCAACGAAGCCCGTATCCAACGTCTTGTTACCGAAGGGATAGCTGCTGCTATGGCAGCGAATGCTAATGCAAATGCTAATGCGAACAACAATCAGGTGGGATGCTCCCACAAAACGTTTATGGCAAGTCGCCCACAGGAATTCAGTGGTACAGAAGGACCCATAGGACTTACCCGCTGGTTCGAGAAAATCGAGTCTATTTTCAGGGTTAGTCGAGTCCGAGAGGATTACAAGGTTAGTTTTGCTAGCTGCACTTTGAAGGATAGTGCATTGACCTGGTGGAACAACTTGGTTAAGAGTTTGGGAAATGGTGTGGCTTATGGTTTAACTTGGAATAATTTCAAGGAAAGAATGATCACCCGCTATCGACCTAGGGGTGAGCTTAAGAAGTTAGAGGTTGAACTTAAAAACTTGAAAATGAAGGGCACCGAATTAGATGCCTACGAGCAGAGATTCTTTGAGTTGGCTTTGTTGTGCCCTAATGTTTATGCCGATGAGAATCTTAAGATCGAAGCTTACATTGACGGGTTATCTGAGAAAATTGAACATGGAGTTGAATCTAGTGAGCCCCAGACTATTGAGGCCGCGATGTCAATGGCTCATAAGTTGAATGATAAGATATTGAAAAGAAGCAAGGCTGCTGTAACCGAACCCAGTGAAGAGGCTGTTAAGAAAGCTGATAATGGGAAGAGAAAGTGGGATAATAACCTCAATCAAAACCAGAATCAGCAGAAAAAGCAGGATACTTCTGGTTTAAATAACCGCAGTTAGCGTGTGTGTCCACGTTGTTACAAGGCTCATGATGGTTTCTGTACCGTGACTTGCAAGAGGTGTTCCAAACAGGGACACATTGCTAAGGATTGTACGGTGCTTCTGCTGGGTTCTACTGCTCCTGCTGCAGGTGGTAATAATGGTAATAATGCTGGTAATAGAGATGGTAATGGTAATGGTAATGGTAATGAAAAGTCGAATAATGGTGGTAATCCGAGGGTTTGTTACGAGTGTGGGAAGCCGGGGCATTTCCGCGATGCCTGTCCCAACAAGAAGACTGAAGAGACTGCGCGTGGTAGAGCGTTCAACATTAACGCTAGGGATGCTGAGGAAGATCCTAAACTTGTTACTGGTACGTTCTCGGTCAACGATTTATTAGTTTATGTACTATTTGATTCAGGGGCTGATTTGAGTTTTGTGTCGAGTAAATTAAGTCCAAAAATCAAAACAACGTTAACTCCTTTAGACAATACTTATGTTGTTGAAATAGCTAATGGTAAGGTACTCACTGCTAAGACTGTGCATCGTAAGTGTAACATTAGTTTAGCTGGTAGAGATTTTGAGATAGATTTGGTATCGATTGAACTTGGTAGTTTTGATGTTGTTATTGGAATGGATTGGTTATCTGCGAATCGTGCTGAGATTGTGTGTTATGATAAAGCTATTCGTATTACTAATGTGGTTGGAGAGCCGCTGATGGTTCTTGGAGATAAGAAATGCCGACAGTTAAATCTTATTAGCTGTTTGAAAGTTCTTAAACATCTTCGCAAGGGCTGTCATGCTATTCTAGCCCATGTTGTTGATTCCAATAAAGAAACGAAGAGTGTTGGAGATGTTCATGTTGTTAGAGATTTTCCCGAGGTATTTCCCGAAGATTTACCTGGCTTTTCGCCGCAACGCGCGGTAGAATTTCAAATTGATCTTGTTCCCGGTGCTGCCCCTGTAGCACGTGCTCCTTATCGTCTTGCGCCTTCTAAACTTCAAGAATTGTCAAGTCAACTCCGTGAGTTGTTAGACAAAGGTTTTATTCATCCTAGTTCGTCCCCTTGGGGAGCTCCTGTTCTGTTTGTTAAGAAGAAGGATGGTTCTTTTCGTTTGTGCATTGATTATCGTGAGTTGAACAAGCTTACTATTAAAAACCGTTATCCTCTTCCGAGAATTGATGATCTGTTCGATCAACTTCTGGGTTCATCTGTTTATTCAAAAATCGATCTTCGTTCCGGCTATCATCAGTTGCGTGTTAAAGAATCTGATGTTTCGAAAACTGCTTTTCGCACCCGTTATGGTCACTTTGAGTTTCTTGTTATGCCGTTCGGATTGACGAATGCACCTGCAGTGTTCATGGACCTCATGAACCGTGTGTGTAGACCCTATATGGACAAGTTCGTTATTGTGTTTATCGACGACATCCTTATTTATTCGAAGAGTGATGAAGAGCACGAGGAACATTTGAAGTTAGTGCTTGATCTGTTGAGGAAAGAAGAATTGTACGCTAAGTTCTATAAGTGTGCATTCTGGTTACGAGAAGTTCAATTCCTTGGACACATTGTTAGTAAGCAAGGGATTCAAGTTGATCCTGCTAAGATTGAGGCGATTGAAAGGTGGGAAACTCTGAAAACTCTGACCCAGATTCGCCAGTTCCTAGGATTGGCAGGTTACTATCGAAGGTTCATACAAGATTTCTCTCGTATTGCAAAACCTCTGACTGCTTTAATGCACAAAGGGAAGAAGTACGAGTGGAAGGATGAACAAGAGACTGCTTTTCAGATTTTAAAGAAGAAGTTGGCTACCACTCCGATATTGTCACTACCTGAGGGTAATGATGATTTTGTTGTTTATTGTAATGCTTCGCGTCAAGGCTTTGGTTGTGTTTTGATGCAACGAAAGAAAGTTATTGCGTACGCATCACGTCAGTTGAAGATTCACGAGCAGAACTATACAACTCATGATTTAGAGTTGGGGGCCGTTGTTTTTGCACTTAAGATTTGGAGACATTATTTGTATGGGGTCAAAAGTACTGTGTACATAGATCACAAAAGTCTTCAACATATCCTCGATCAGAAACAGCTGAACATGAGACAACGAAGATGGATTGAGACGTTGAACGATTACGATTGTGAACTTTTGTATCATCCGGGTAAGGCCAATGTTGTGGCTGATACGTTGAGTCGTAAAGAAAGGGCTGAACCTCGCAGGTTTAGGGCCTTGAATATGACAATTAGAACAAACCTCGCAAGATAGATTCTTGAGGCACAACAAGAAGCCTTAAAGGAAGAGAATTTTGTGAAAGAAAACGTAAGAGGTATGGCTAAGAAATTTGAGATTCGAGCAGATGGTACTAGGTACTTTACAGGACGTCTTTGGGTTCCGAAGTTTGGTGAACTGCGACAACTTGTTTTGGATGAGGCTCATAAGTCTAGGTACTCTATTCATCCTGGTTCAGGAAAGATGTATCATGATCTTAAGGAGCTGTATTGGTGGCTAAATTTGAAAGGTGATGTGGCTACGTATGTGGCTAAGTGTTTGACCTGTGCTAGGGTTAAAGCTGAACATCAAAAACCGTTTGGACTGTTGGTACAACCCGAGATTCCCGAGTGGAAGTGGGAAGGAATTACGATGGATTTTATTACTAAATTACCGAGAGTTGCGGGTGGCTATGACACTATTTGGGTGATTGTAGATCGACTCACTAAGTCGGCTCACTTTTTGCCGATCAGGGAAACAGATTCAATGGAGAAGCTTACTCGTTTGTACTTGAAGGAGATTGTTTCTAGGCATGGTGTTCCTGTATCCATTATTTCGGACCGAGACAGTCGATTTGTATCGAGGTTTTGGCGATCTTTACAGGAAGCCTTGGGAACTAGGTTAGATATGAGCACCGCTTATCATCCCCAAACGGATGGCAGAGTGAAAGGACCATTCAGACGTTAGAAGATATGTTGCGAGCGTGTGTTATTGATTTTGGTAATAGGTGGGATAAATATTTGTCGCTAGCTGAGTTTTCTTATAACAACAGTTATCACGCAAGTATTCAAGCCGCACCATTTGAAGCTCTGTACGGTAGGAAGTGTAGGTCTCCTGTCTGTTGGAATGAGGTTGGGGATGCTCAACTCACAGGTTCAGAAATTATTCACGAGACTACCGAGAAGATTGTACAGATTAAGGAAAGATTGAGAACCGCTAGAAGTCGGCAAAAGGGTTATGCCGATAGGGGAAGGAAAGATGTGGAATTCTAAGTTGGTGATCATGTTATGTTAAAGGTTTCACCTTGGAAGGGTGTGATCCGTTTTGGTAAAAGGGGGAAGCTAAGTCCTCGTTTTGTTGGACCATTTGAGATTGTTGAGAGAGTTGGACCGGCGGCTTATCGTTTGAAGTTTCCACAAGAACTCAGTGCTGTTCACGATGTTTTTCATGTATCAAATTTAAAGAAGTGTTTGGCCGAGGCCGATAAGACTATTCCTTTGGAAGAACTTCATGTTGATAAGCAACTACACTTTATTGAGGAACCTATTGAAATTATGGATCGAGAAGTTAAGACTCTTAAGCAGAGCCGAATTCCTATCGTCCGGGTTAGATGGAACGCCAGAAGCGGTCCCGAGTTCACTTGGGAGTGTGAAGATCAGATGAAGCAGAAGTACCCGCATTTGTTCCCAGATGCTGAGTCAACCCCTGCACCTGCTTAAATTTCGGGACGAAATTTCCGTAACGGGAAGGTACTGTCACGACCCTACTTTTTCCGTTATCTTTTACCGTTAATTATTTAACTACCGTTAACTGGTAATCGTGTTACGTCATTTCATGACCTATATTATTATTTTAGTAATAATATATTAATTATTATGTGTTATGTGAATATATGTATTCATATTTTAAAACGTACGTTTATACGAATCGTGGATTTCTGTCCGGCGAATCTTTTCAGTTTTTAAACCAACGGATGCGTTTTTGGGATATTTAAATCCTAATTATTTTAAATATGATATTTTAAGATCATATTATTATATAGTGTATTTATATTTATTTTTCGTCGCGCGTTTGTTATCTTTCCGAATTTTTAATCGCGTAAGTGCGTTTTCGCGTTTCGGGTTTCGTTCGGGCTTTTGGGCCACAAGGTTTTTTCCATTTATCAACTTGGACCACCATGGGGCCCTCCCCATCCCAATTTCGGCCGAAACCAAGGGGGGGAGAGAGAATACTCCCCATATTTCTTTTTTTTGGCAATTTATTTTATCACTTCCTCATTTATCTAAACCTAAATTCTATTTTGCTCTCTTCTCCTCTTCCCTTGTCCCCTAGCCGTCACCTACCACCACCATAACACCATCATCTTCATCAATTTTCATAGCTTGGATCAAGGATTGTTATACATCAACGCGTTCCTCGTTCCATTCTCTACGCGATTATACTTCTCATTTCTTGATTAGGGTATAAACCCTAACCCTAGAACTTTTAATTTTTCCTTAATTTTATGTATTTTGATGATTTATTAGTAGTATGATGATTATTAGTTGTTGTAATGTTGATTGTATGCGTAGAATTGCTCGTTTACATATTTTTTCGGTTTGATATAATTTGGACAGCAGCTTTTTCGTGTGTTTCTGACTTTGTAAATGATATAAAAGTTAAAATAAAGTATATAAGTGAGTTCCTCTCATCAAGACATTAATTTTAGACAACGGATTCATGTCGTTTCGATTCCCGGAACCCTAGTTATGATCAAAGTGGTATTTTGTTAAGATTGAATGTGATTTTGGTATGAACCAGGTTTGGTCCGACTTTGTGACCATATTTGGTGACTTTAGGGTGTTTTAGTGTGTTAGGACTGATGGTGGGGTGAACTTCAATGTTCGGGTCATCTCAATCCGAGCCACGAATCACCCGTTACGTCCAAAACACATTTTTGATTGAATTGAAGTTGCAAGTAGTGTGTTGGCTGTATAACATGACTTGTGGACTGTTCTTGGGGTGTTCTTGAGTGTACCAAAGTGTCGGGTGGTTTACTTAGGCTGAGATACATGTAAGGCTCGCCGAAAACCGACACCCGGGGCTCAGGATACGACCCGATGAACTTTTGATTTAAAACTTTTGATTAATTATTAAACATAGGATATAAATAATGGATTTCATTATAATTTAATTACTTATGATAAAAAAAGTAATTATTATTATTTACAACTTATGATATATATTTATTATATCATTTAATTAATACTTATGATTTAATTAACATTTTAATTAAACATATGATTAATAATACTTCATTATTAATGGAAAATACTTATGATAAGTATTGAACTTATATTATGAAATTATTATAATAAGACTTGTAATAAGGATTAATGAATTATTTAATTATTATCAGGCTTAGTTATTATTTAATTATAATTTAATTATTAAATACTTATGATTTAATAGTTATAATTAGAAACTTATGATATGATTAATAATTCATTATTAATTAATAAAACTTATGATATGATTTAAAATTTATTATTAATTAATAATATTTATATTATGACTAATATTTAATTAATTAATTAAATACTTATGTTATATTAATTGTATCATTTAAACTTATATTAACTTTAATAATTCATTTTAATTTAATAAAACTTATGTTATGACATAATTAGACATATTTAACTTTAATAAACGTTATAACATATATTATTACTATAACTTACACTTTTAAAATTAACGTTGACTATGTTTGACCAAGGTTGACTTTCGGTTGACTTTGACTTTCAGTTGACTTTTGTTGACTTTCTAATTAAGGAAACTTTCCTAACTTATAAACTTTCCTAAAATAGCAACTTTTCAAAAATAGAAACTTTCCAAAAATAGAAACTTTCCAAAAATGGAAACCTGCTAAAAATAGAAACTTTCTAAAAATAGAAAGTGTGTGTTCGTAAGCTGTTCCGATCAAACCGATGCATATTGAGTATTGTTCTATGACTACTTGCAACATGTACAATAACTATCATACTAAGACTTGACCTAAGTTAGTTATTTATATCGACCTGCTTTATTTATAGGTCGGCGTTGTGATCATTCCTGATCACTGTACTACATTTGCTGTTCGCTTAATTGTGTTGGTTACTTCATTACTATTAAGGTGAGTTATAGTCCCGTTTTTACATACTTTTCAAAGTATATTTTTGGGATGTGATTACATGCATTTTATTTCACGTTTAGACACAAGTGACAATTAAATTTAAATTATTCATTGTGAGTTGGACAAAAATATTCCCTAGTCTAGTAACTGTAATCATTGGTTTCTACCGGTGAACGCGAATCCTACGGATAGATCTATCGGGTTTGACAACCCTATTTCGAGCTAGTCGCGCTAGCAATTTATAATCGGAATGTTTAGTACTTCGTATTTTGTTGTAGATACACTGTCCAGTGTATATTTTTTAATTGTGTTTGACAATGGTAAATAAAGGGTTAAGTGGTTACCAGGTGGCTCATTGATAATGGAATAATGTTTAATGTTTAATGTTTTCTAATATTTTAAATCTTGTGGTCTAAAGTTTATTCAATTATTTAAACCTATAATTCACTCAACCTTTGTGTTGACAGTTTACTCGCATGTTTTCACAGGTACTTGAGTTTATGTGATGCTTCCGCTGTGTTTAGAAGAGTCTGCATGCATTTGGGCAGATTTTTATGAAATAATTTATGAAACTTTGGCTTGCATTCGGTTTTTGAATAATTAATACTTGTGGGTTGTTGACAATGTTTTGTGTCAACTTTGGTTTATTAATATGTTGGGTTATTTTTAAACTACATATTTTGGTATGCTTTCCTTTTTGGGAAACTTTTGATATAAAAGAATGCAATGTCATTTATTAAATTCATTTAAGTTCGATCAAGCTGTGAGACCAAGTGACGGAGCCGTTAAGTGTTTTGACGGGGCCATCACACTAGGTTTTGCCCATAATATATATATATATATATATATATATATATATATATATATATATATATATATATATATATATATATATATATATATATATATATATATATAATATGCTCGTCAAATTAACCTTATTCTCGAAGTCAAATATTCCAACTAATTAGGGATTCGAACTGTAACAAGGTTTTAATACTTTGTTAATAATTACACCAGGTCATCGACTGCGTGTAATCTAAGGTTTTAATACTTTGTTAACAATTACACCAATTATCCTAGTATGTAATCCACCCCTGTTTTAATTAGTCCATGATACATTAATTTATTCACTTGGCCATAATGAATAATCAATTACCCAATCCAATTGATTAATTAAATGATTGTAAACAATGTCGTATAAACATCACTAAATAGGACATTCTTAATCAATTTAATAATTATTAGATTAACTAATTTGAAGATAGGTTCGACAGGTTCCAATAAGTTGTCATTCAATTAGACAATACCCCCTACCTATTAATAGTCAATAGTCCAATGTTCACAAGTGTCGGTCTTTTGTCCAAACCCTAATTATGGTACAAAATCCAATAACCATGTCTTAATATTTAGCCCAACATCACGATTACTTCGGTTCAAATAAGCATAATAATAACTTAGTTACGAGACATTAATTTAAAAAGGAAGAACATAGCTTACAGTGATTATTTATCGCGTAGCGTTACATGTGAAAGTTTTTCGTATGCCCGAGAGACATATTTAATTAATGTGGCTAATATGTTATGATCCAAGTCGGGTCATACCCAATAACAAGCTTACCGACACCTTAATCGCATTTGATCTTAATGAATGGATCATTAAATGAATACGCGACACTTGGAGTTTAGAAAATCGGTTTTCTAAAATATTATTACTTGAGATAAATTATTTGGATAATTTATATGATGAGGATTTAATTATTTGTAGGTTTTAAATAATTAAGTTGTGTTATATTTTATAAAATGGTTTATAAAAGGAAAGTAACTTAACAAATAAAAAGGTTATATTACATGTATATAAATGACATGTTTTATATATAAAAAAAAGGATTGAAATCCTTTTGACCACCTATGGGGTGGACATTTTTTTGGTGTCCTTAGACACTACACCCATGCCTTTTTTTGTTAAGTTTAAGATGGCACAAGTCCTAATAAGCATGCTTGTATCTTGTACCAAAGTTGGACTTCTACATGCATTCAAAATATCAAGTAATTAAAAACTATCCTCCCTTTTATTCTGCTGTAGCTGGCCGTGGTTTTTACAAAGAGAAGAGAGGGAGTTTTGAGTAAAAGTGAGGCTCATTTCCTAGTGTAGTAAAATCCTAACTAAACTTCAAGGTGTTAGTGACAAGTTTGGGGTATTTCTCCTTGAGGTTTCATCATTTTGAGACTTCATTCGTCATCATCATTTGGGCAGCTGCTGTCCGGTTTTTAGTAGAAGAAACAAGTGGGTTTGAAGCTTGGTTTACTAGCTCACTAAGGTTCTAAAGCCTAACTACATTAAGGGTAGTGTTGGTGCATCAAAAGCTTAGGCTCTTACACAAATTGTTCATCACTTTGTTCTTCAAACACACCCTCAATTAAGTTGAGGAGGTATTATTTTCTTCCTTCTTCACTTATTTTATATGTAAGCATGATATGACTTGATATTACATGGAATTCAATTAAAAATGATTATGCACATAAACTTGTTTTCTTGATAATCTTGCTTCTGCTTTCTTTAACTATCATAAAATTGGTTTGTGATTATGTTTACATCAAGAACATGTTATAATGTTGAATTCCATCAATGGTATCTAGAGCCGAGGTCTATGGATTATGCTTCTTATATGGTCTTTAAACCCACTATATTTGCATTTCAAGTACATGCATGAAAATGGAATGCAAAAATTGTCGGGTTTGGGTGGGTTTGGTATTTAGGCCGAATTTAAGGAGACCCAAAATGGTTTTTGGGTTCTTCCATTTTGGTCAAATTTTTGTTGCATGTTGTTGTTCACAATCTTGGCCTTGACCTTGTGTATGGTTGCATGTTTGTTTGGTTGATTATTCATTCATTTGGTTTGTAATAATATTTATTCAATTTGGTTTGTAATATTATTAATTTTGGTTATGTAATTTATTTTATATTTGGTATGTAAAATAGATTAGGTTGTATTTCATTTTAGACAAAATGTATTAGGATATATTTTGTAAACTGATGAAGATGATGAAGACTTGAATGACACATGAAGATGCATTTGGATGCAAGTTTAAGTGGGAGGTTAAAACCTTCTACTTTCTGTTTTAACCCTTAACCGGTGACATTTGTTTTCGGCTAAACAAATGTCCACCAAATTGGCTTGATTGTGAACACATTTGTTTTGCATGCGTGGTTGTTTTATTTCTTGTATGATTGTGGATTGTGTATGTTGCTACAACAAGTTATCACACAAGATAACAACAAGCAAAACTACAATTTAATTAGTTAAATTAAAATGGCTAAAAATGTTAATAAATGGTTATTAAGGACTAGAAACGGATTGCACATATAAAATGGTTTATATCAAAGTAATAAAATCGGCATTATTACATGACTTGAAATTGGATTTCAAATGAACCATACACTAAATGCATGTTGGTGTATAGCATAAAAGGTTTTCTCAAACTAGAAATGATGAAAACTTAAAATCCCTTTAACAAACAAAGTAAACAAGTTAAACGCCATCCTTTTATGTGACACTTAGACATATTAGGGAATTCATGATGGGATAAAGGTCACCTAACCGTCATGAACAATCTAATATGATTAAGGTAAATTTCGCATGCTTGTGGGATAAAGGTCACCTAACCACTTGTATGTTAAGTTTACACGTTTACACAAGTAGGACGACTTGATTTGTAAATCATGAACTTAGGGTCACCGAAGCATGATGAACAAATAGGCGTTGATGGGATAATATGCCATGCAAAAGGATTGCATGATCCCATAACTTAGAAGTTGCAAAAGGATTGCAATTGTCATATAATGACTACCTAACTAAATCAAATGACGGGATAAAGGTCACCTAACCGAAATTTGGTTTACCGTTGGATTCTAAAATTTAATAAATATCAATTGGATTTAAGGGGCATTGATTGTTAAATTAAAATTAACACTTAAACAACTTTTTTAAATTTTGTAGATGGCTGCCAATAACAACAACAACATTCCAAACGCACCTATCAACTTTAACAACCTATCGTTGAGGTCTATCCTCGAAAAGGAAAAACTCAACCATATGAACTTCATGGATTAGTTTCGCAATCTAAGAATTGTCCTTAAACTAGAGGATAGGGCGTATGTGTTGGAAGACCCCATTCCCGATCAACTGGACGAGGATGATACGGAAGGCATGGCTTATTGGGAGAAATATTGCACCGATTCGGTGCAAGTTTCTTGCCTCATGCTTGGGACTATGATACCCGAACTCCAAAAGGATTTTGAGCATTATAGTGCATATGAAATGATCACACAGTTGAAGGAGATGTTCCTTCAACAAGCTCGTGTCGAGCTCTTCGAAATGGTTCGAGCGCTTCATGCATGTTGGATGGACAACTCCCAATCCGTTTCATCTTATGTCCTTAAGATGAAAAGTCTAATTGATCGAGCGAACCGTCTAAACTGCAACGTGTCTAACGAATTAACCACGGACCTTATCCTTAACTCCTTGTCAAAGAGGTTTGACACATTTGTAATGAATTACAATATGAATAGATGGGATAAGAGCATTGGTGAATTACACGCCATGCTTAAGACGGCAGAAGCAAGCATGGGAAAAAGGGCTTCACCCGTGTTTACGATCATTGAAGGTGGGTCCAAAAACAATAACACTTCTAAGCCAAAGGTGGCTAAGAGGAAAGAACCCGCCTACCTAGGCAAGGGCAAGGGAAAGGGGAAGGTGGTTACCCCAACCAACAACAACAAGAAGCAAAAGGTTGCCGGAAAGGCTAACCCCAAGGAAGATCCGTGCTTCAGTTGCGGTGAAATGGGTCACTGGAAACGCAACTGCCCGGTCTACCTCAAGGAGTTGAAGGAAAAGAGGGATGCAGGGCAAACCTCAGGTAATGTATATATGGTATACATTGAGCTTAGTATTACTCCTTCTAATACATGGGTATTAGACACAGGATGTGGAACTCATATTTGCAATACTTTGCAGGGGTTCAAAAGAAGTGATCAAGATACGAGAACAACAAGTCTCTTCATGGAAAATGGAGCAATGGTGCAAGTGAAAGCTCAAGGAGACTTTGTTTTAAAGCTACCAAGTGGTTTGGAGCTTGTCTTGAAAAATGTTTTGTATGCACCCAATTTATCTCGAAACATTATTTCTGTATCCCGTTTGAAACAATATGGTTTTAATCTTAATTTCATTAATGATGATATCCATGTTTCTTTAGATAAAGTGTTCTATTTTAAGGCTTCACCTTCGAATGGTATTTATGAATTGGTTCATGATGACACATCATACAATAGCTCAATATACCATGCAAACACCAAGAAACTCAAAAGGGATTTGAGTGATTCCTACTTATGGCATTATCGCCTTGGTCACATAAACAAGAACCGAATCCATACACTTCAAAAGAATGGACTTTTGAAATCAAATGAACTAGACTCGTTTGATGTATGTGAGTGTTGTTTACAAGGCAAAATGACTAAAGCACCTTTCAAAGGGACCTATGAAAGGGCTAAGGACTTACTGGGATTAATACATTCGGATGTATGTGGACCCTTTAAGCCCATAACTAGGAATGGTGAAAGATACTTCGTTACTTTCATTGATGAATTCAGTCGTTTCGGATATGTCTACTTGTTAAGACATAAGGACGAAACTTTTGAAGCATTCAAAGAGTATCAAAACGAAGTACAAAATCAACTCAATAAGACAATCAAGGTACTTCTACCGATAGAGGAGGTGAATACCTAAGCGATGCTTTTCAAGATCATCTTAGAAGTTGTAGGATTATCTCGCAACTCACTCCTCCTGGAACACCCCAACTGAATGGAGTTTCTGAAAGGAGGAACCGAACCCTAATGGATATGGTTCGATCTATGATGGCTAGAAGCTCGTTACCTCTATCATTTTGGGGTTATTGTCTATGCTCCGCGGCTCGTATTTTAAATATGGCCCCAACCAAGAAAGTGGAACGAACACCTCATGAGATGTGGTTTGGAAAACCTCCATCTCTATCATACTTAAAGGTATGGGGATGTGAAGCTTACCCTAAGCGTTACGTCCCCAATAAGTTGAATGCTCGATCCACGAAGTGTATCTTCATAGGATATCCTAGGGATGATATGGGATACTATTTCTATGATCCATCAGAGCAAAATGTATTTGTTGCTCGGAAGGCTGAATTCCTTGAAACTAAGTTCCTAATGGAAGGTGATGGTGAAAGGAAGATAGATCTTAAAGAGGTTCAAGATCAAGTAGATGATACACAATTGGTAGACACTAGCACTCAACATGAAAATGTTGAGAGTGATCAAATGGATGATCAAAATACACAAGACGTTCGCAGATCTGGTAGAATTAGTAATCCTCCTGAGAGATATGGGTTTCTCATGGATGGTTGCTATGTGGTTGATTTGGATGAACCAACAAACTACCAAGATGCCTTATCAAGGATTGATAAGGATAAATGGCAGGAAGCCATGAACGCTGAGATGCAATCCATGTATGACAACCAAGTTTGGGAACTTGTTCAACAACCTACTGGCTCAAGGCTAGTTGATTGTAAATGGCTTTTCAAAATGAAAACTGACATACATGGAAACTTGGATACATATAAAGCTAGACTTGTAGCAAAAGGTTTCACTCAAACTCGAGGGGTTGACTATGATGAAACTTTTTCGCCTGTGGCAATGCTAAAGTCTATTAGGATATTACTTGCCATTGCTGCTCATTATGATTATGAAATATGGCAAATGGATGTCAAGAACGCTTTCCTAAATGGACATCTTGAGGAAGATGTCTATATGGTTCAGCCTGAAGGTTTTATTGATCCGAAATATCCTAAAAAGGTATGCAAGTTAAGGAAGTCAATCTACGGATTGAAACAAGCATCTAGAATGTGGAATCATCGTTTTAATGAGGAGGACAAGAAATTTGGCTTCAATAAAAATGGTGATGAAGCTTGTGTATATAAGAAAGCTAGTGGGAGCACTATCATGTTCCTTGTACTATATGTGGATGATATATTGTTATTTGAAAATGATATTCCGGAAATGCAAGGAGTTAAAACTTGGCTAAGTAAATGCTTCTTTATTAAGGATCTTGGAGAAGCACAATACGTTTTGGGGATTGGGATCTACAGGGATAGATCCAAGAAACTGATAGGTTTGAATCAAAGTGCATACATTGAAAAGATCTTGAAAAGGTTCAAGATGGAGAACTCTAAGAAAGGTTTGGTACCTATTTAAAAGGGAACACTTCTCAGTTCATCTCAGTGCCCCACCACGAAAGATGAACAGGAGAGAATGAAGAAAGTCCCATATGCGTCTGCCATTGGGTCAATCATGTATGCAATGATATGCACTAGACCGGATGTGTCATGCGTTCTTAGCCTGACAAGCAGATACCAGAATAACCCAGAAATCAGTCATTGGATTGCTGTTAAAAGTATATTGAAATACCTTAGGAGGACTAAGGATATGTTTCTAATATATGGGTCTGGTGAGGAGGAACTCGCTGTAAAAGGTTACGTGGACGCGAGTTTCCAAACTGATCGAGATGATTCTTGATCACAATCCGGTTATGTCTTCACGTTAAATGGAGGTGCAGTCTCTTGGAAGAGTTCAAAACAGGATGTTGTTGCTTTATCCACTACAGAGTCGGAGTACATCACCGCATCATTGGCAGCTCAGGAAGCTTCATGGATGAAGAAATTCATCGACGACTTAGGAGTAGTCCCTTCCATTCAGGACCCTCTTGAGATCTTTTGTGACAACGAGGGTGCGATTGCTCAAATCAAGGAACCTCATGCTCACCAAAAGACCCGTCACATTGAGCGGAGATTCAACTACATAAGGGATGAAGTTGAAAAGGGAAAGATATGTATTCACAAAGTTCACACATATCTTAATATAGCGGATCCTCTCACGAATCTCTTACATGGAGCAAAACATAATGGACATGTTTGTGCATTAGGGCTTCGATATTCTAGTGATTGGTCATGATCTGTTTTAAGTATTGTAACGGAACGAAATTATTCAAACTCATTAATATAATTATGGTTTAATTTATTTTGAGTTAGGTTCCTATTTTGCATATTTTATCCATGAATAAGCAATTATTCTAAATTCCGTAGTCGATCACATTTGTGGGAACAAGTGTGAGGTTTAGACTATTATGAACTTGGATTGGTATACATTCACGGGATGATTATGGGGCAAGGTTGCAACCAAGGTTCATAGATATTTATGGGATACAAATATTGGAAGACCCGCCCTCAAGATTTACTAAATGGAGCCTTCGTGGTTGATCACATATAATCTTGAGTAAAGGTGAATATCATTATATCCTCTGACCTGAGATGCATATTAGGTTCTGATATTTGCCAAGTATTGTGCCTTGATTCTTTCCTTCGCTATTCTGAAATATGGTAGTTCATAAGGAAGAGCTCAGGTATAATGTAAGGTATATATATTTAGGACGTATGTAGTCAAGATGGAATTTGTCCCTCTTATTCGTTGAGAGTTAGATGTCTAAGGCCTGATAGAGTTAAATCTAAAAGGGAGTGATCATTCTGTGTCTCTTGGATTTAACATGACATCTAGGATGAAAGGAAATAATGAAAGATTCACCTATTCATATTCGAGATGGGAACTCGAAAGGGATGATGTTATTGAATGGCACAAAGTCATAACATATTGGGGGTGATGGATGGTCGTTAGGTGGTATCCATCACTTGCATTAATTTCCTATGTTTCTCGTGCAAGTGGGAGTTTGAAAGTTTTTTGTATGCCCGAGAGACATATTTAATTAATGTGGCTAATATGTTATGATCCAAGTTGGGTCATACCCAATAACAAGCTTACCGACACCTTAATCGCATTTGATCTTAATGAATGGATCATTAAATGAATACGCGACACTTGGAGTTTAGAAAATCGGTTTTCTAAAATATTATTACTTGAGATAAATTATTTGGATAATTTATATGATGAGGATTTAATTATTTGTAGGTTTTAAATAATTAAGTTGTGTTATATTTTATAAAATGGTTTATAAAAGGAAAGTAACTTAACAAATAAAAAGGTTATATTACATGTATATAAATGACATGTTTTATAAAAAAAAAAAAAATATATGATTGAAATCCTTTTGACCACCCATGGGGTGGATGTTTTTTTGGTGTCCCTAGACACTACACCCATGCCTTTTTTTTGTTAAGTTTAAGATGGCACAAGTCCTAATAAGCATGCTTGTATCTTGTACCAAAGTTGGACTTCTACATGCATTCAAAATATCAAGTATTAAAAACTCTCCTCCCTTTTATTCTGCTGTAGCTGGCCGTGGTTTTTACAAAGAGAAGAGAGGGAGTTTTGAGTAAAAGTGAGGCTCATTTCCTAGTGTAGTAAAATCCTAACTAAACTTCAAGGTGTTGGTGATAAGTTTGGGGTATTTCTCCTTGAGGTTTCATCATTTTGAGACTTCATTCGTCATCATCATTTGGGCAGCTGCTGTCCGGTTTTTAGTAGAAGAAACAAGTGGGTTTGAAGCTTGGTTTACTAGCTCACTAAGGTTCTAAAGCCTAACTACATTAAGGGTAGTGTTGGTGCATCAAAAGCTTAGGCTCTTACACAAATTGTTCATCACTTTGTTCTTCAAACACACCCTCAATTAAGTTGAGGAGGTATTATTTTCTTCCTTTTTCACTTATTTTATATGTAAGCATGATTCATGACTTGATATTACATGGAATTCAATTAAAAATGATTATGCACATAAACTTGTTTTCTTGATAATCTTGCTTCCGCTTTCTTTAACTATCATAAAATTGGTTTGTGATTATGTTTACATCAAGAACATGTTATAATGTTAAATTCCATCAACACGGACAGAGTTCCGACTTTAAAACCCGTAAAACATTTTCTTACAATAACCCAATTATTATTAATCTTAACTTAAACTTAATATTATAATAAATATAAATATAGTTTACATAAAGAAAGAAAGAAGATTGTGAAGGTGTGTGTAAACTGACCAGAATTCGTTCCAATTTATAGACTTGGCCAACATTTCAGGGCCATGCGATCGCATGGAATTTGTGCTTCCAGGCCATGCGATCGCATGGATAGCTGGATCAGATATTTTGCTTTTCAAAAATGTGGGCTGCTCGATTTAATTAATATATAATAATATATATAATTATATATAATTATATATATATTATATTATATTATTGTGCATAGTAGACTTGTAATTTTAGGTCCGTTGTCTCGCGCGTTGATGCTCGATTTATGTCTCGGTTCCATATTTTCGAATGTCTTTTCGTACGATTTAATATCTTGTACTTTATGTTTCGCAACTTGTAATTTGCACAAAAAATTATTTTCATTAACTCCCAAAATCCGCGCAAGTCTTTAACTCACTTTTAGTGGCACTTTTGAGTGCACTATGGCTTTAGTGGCACTTTTCAAGCTTTAGTGGCACTTTTTCTTCAATTCTTTAATCTTCGTACTTCGTCTTCACATTTATTTATTTAAACGATTACAACTTAAAAATAGAATAATTACAACTAAAAACTATACATATTGGGAGGATATTGCGACTAAATATATGTTCATTTGGATCACTATCAAACCATAACAACCGGAACAACACCCTCCACCGGTCATCGAGGAACAAGTTGTACAGGGTCCACTGTTCAATCTTCACCCCAACCGGATCAGGGCTGCTAATGCACCAGACCATGCACTGATTCACCTTTCCAGAGGCAATGCAGCACACGCTCTCTCTATTCCCAAGTCTAAAGCCAACATTGGCTATGAGGCTTTGATCGACTACATTAGGCGATGCCCCTTGGCGAGATCCATCACCGAAGTTCCTTCTCGCCTCTATCCGGCCTGTTTAGCGAGATTCTGGTATACTGCAACCATGGCCACCACTCAAAAGAATGCTCCTTGTACTCGTGGCATGGTGACTGAAACCCTAACCTGCTCGATCACTGTTGATGCCATCCGTTATGCCCTTCAATTACCCGGTGGTCCATTTGTTAATTCACCGACGAGCGATGATTTCAGGAGGGAAGTGCTGGAGACATTCAGATATGCTGGTCCAATTGCTCATACGCTGCTAAGGAAGAACATGCCACCGCCGTGGTATTACTTTTTTGGGCTGCTGACCCAGTGTATTAGCCAAAAGTCCGGTAGTTTCGATCAATGCTCAGACTTTGAGCTCAAAATTGGTCATAGTTTGTTGTTCAACATGAACATTGACTACGCAGCTGAGATCTACCTCAGGTTAAGGGACATGGTGCTAGCACCCAAATGAACACACTTAATCCCCTTTCCAAGATTCTTGAGCCTGGTTTTTAAAAATGAGCTGGGTGAAGCTTAGCAGCAGATCGCTGATGAATCATTTGACCTGCCTCTAAAGCAAGGGGGATGCCAAAGGATAAACCTACTGCTCCATATGCTGCTTTGACGCCAGCAATGCTTGAGTATCTCGCTGCTCAAAGGTGGAGTTGCCTAAATGACTGCCTCTGGTGTTGCACCAGATGAGGGGGAGGGACCTCAGCGAAAGCCAGCTGTGAAAAGGAAGAAGCCAGCTACCTCAACTAGTACAGCCACCATCTCAAATACTGGTAAAGCAGTAGTTGTATTAGAATCTAGTGCTCTCTGATCATAAAGAACAGCCCTAGTCTTATATACTAACTACCCACTTCTAGTATTGGAATCTGTTGCTTAACTATTTCTTGCTAACAGGAAAATCCAAACGAGCTAAAGCTGGCTCCAAGCAAACCACATGAGGGATTTCCCCAGTCTCAACTGATGCTTCTGAAAAGAAAGCTGCTACGGAACCTGGTGCGTCTCTAGAACAAACAGCAAAAATCTCTAACTTAATTAAAAATATTTTAACTGCCTACTTGAAAAATGAAATTGGAGTTAAAGGCACAATCTTTACTCCCAAGCTGACTGGTTTTAAAACTAGTGTTAAGAAGAGTAGCAACCCGTACTCTTCTAACCAGGCACTTCCACATTTTTCTAAATTGAACATCATGCAATATCCTCTGCTGACAGTACAATCAGCAGAGAACATAACCGACCCCCAAAGCAGTCTTGAGCTGGATCCTCATTGTGTTGAATCAGCTCAAGCCATTGCTCTGCCTAAATGTTACTTGGATCATGCTAAGAGTCTCACTCCTACATCATTACTAACCAGAACTCTTACACTATCTGGGTCAATATGTGTTGCCAATGAGTTAGCAGAGTCACAGTTGTACTTACAGACACCTAACTCTGTCACAATCGAAGGGCTGACTAAATCACCAGTCTGCCCCCAGAGACCAACAACAGATGCAATTTGAAATGTCCCGTTCTTATTGATTAAAAACGTTCCATATTAATTGATTTCGTTGCGAGGTTTTGACCTCTATATGAGACGTTTTTCAAAGACTGCATTCATTTTTAAAACAAACCATAACCTTTATTTCATAAATAAAGGTTTAAAAATCTTTACGTAGATTATCAAATAATGATAATCTAAAATATCCTGTTAACACACGACCATTACATAATGGTTTACAATACAAATATGTTACATCGAAGTCAGTTTCTTGAATGCAGTTTTTACACAATATCATACAAACATGGACTCCAAATCTTGTCCTTATTTTAGTATGCAACAGCGGAAGCTCTTAGTATTCACCTGAGAATAAACATGCTTTAAACGTCAACAAAAATGTTGGTGAGTTATAGGTTTAACCTATATATATCAAATCGTAACAATAGACCACAAGATTTCATATTTCAATACACATTCCATACATAGAGATAAAAATCATTCATATGGTGAACACCTGGTAACCGACATTAACAAGATGCATATATAAGAATATCCCCATCATTCCGGGACACCCTTCGGATATGATATAAAATTTGAAGTACTAAAGCATCTGGTACTTTGGATGGGGTTTGTTAGGCCCAATAGATTTATCTTTAGGATTCGCGTCAATTAGGGTGTCTGTTCCCTAATTCTTAGATTACCAGACTTAATAAAAAAGGGGCATATTCGATTTCGATAATTCAACCATAGAATGTAGTTTCACGTACTTGTGTCTATTTTGTAAATCATTTATAAAACCTGCATGTATTCTCATCCCAAAAATATTAGATTTTAAAAGTGGGACTATAACTCACTTTCACAGATTTTTACTTCGTCGGGAAGTAAGACTTGGCCACTGGTTGATTCACGAACCTATAACAATATATACATATATATCAAAGTATGTTCAAAATATATTTACAACACTTTTAATATATTTTGATGTTTTAAGTTTATTAAGTCAACTGTCCTCGTTAGTAACCTACAACTAGTTATCCACAGTTAGATGTACAGAAATAAATCGATAAATATTATCTTGAATCAATCCACGACCCAGTGTATACGTATCTCAGTATTGATCACAACTCAAACTATATATATTTTGAAATCAACCTCAACCCTGTATAGCTAACTCCAACATTCACATATAGAGTGTCTATGGTTGTTCCGAAATATATATAGATGTGTTGACATGATAGGTTGAAACATTGTATACGTGTCTATGGTATCTCAAGATTACATAATATACAATACAAGTTGATTAAGTTATGGTTGGAATAGATTTGTTACCAATTTTCACGTAGCTAAAATGAGAAAAATTATCCAATCTTGTTTTACCCATAACTTCTTCATTTTAAATCCGTTTTGAGTGAATCAAATTGCTATGGTTTCATATTGAACTCTATTTTATGAATCCAAACAGAAAAAGTATAGGTTTATAGTCGGAAAAATAAGTTACAAGTCATTTTTGTAAAGGTAGTCATTTCAGCCGAAAGAACGACGTCTAGATGACCATTTTAGAAAACATACTTCCACTTTGAGTTTAACCATAATTTTTCGATATAGTTTCATGTTCATAATAAAAATCATTTTCTCAGAATAACAACTTTTAAATCAAAGTTTATCATAGTTTTTAATTAACTAACCCAAAACAGCCCGCGGTGTTACTATGACAGCGTAAATCCAATTTTACGGTGTTTTTCGTGTTTCCAGGTTTTAAATCATTAAGTTAGCATATCATATAGATATAGAATATGTGTTTAGTTGATTTTAAAAGTCAAGTTAGAAGGATTAACTTTTATTTGTGAACAAGTTTAGAATTAACTAAACTATGTTCTAGTGATTACAAGTTTAAACCTTCGAATAAGATAGCTTTATATGTATGAATCGAATGATGTTATGAACATCATTACTACCTCAAATTCCTTGGATAAACCTACTGGAAATGAGAAAAATAGATCTAGCTTCAAAGGATCCTTGGATGGCTTGAAAGTTCTTGAAGCAGAATCATGACACGAAAACAATTTCAAGTAAGATTTTCACTCGAAATAAGATTGTTATAGTTATAGAAGTTGAATTAAAGTTTGAATATGATTATTTCCTTGTATTAGAAATATAACCTACTGTAAGTAACAAAGGTTTCTTGATCTTGGATGATTACTTGGAATGGATTTAGAAAACTTGGAAGTAAACTTGCAATCTTGGAAGTATTCTTGATTTTATGAAACTAGAACTTTTGGAATTTATGAAGAACACTTAGAACTTGAAGATAGAACTTGAGAGAGATCAATTAGATGAAGAAAATTGAAGAATGAAAGTGTTTGTAGGTGTTTTTGGTCGTTGGTGTATGGATTAGATATAAAGGATATGTAATTTTGTTTTCATGTAAATAAGTCATGAATGATTACTGATATTTTTGTAATTTTATGAGATATTTCATGCTAGTTGCCAAATGATGGTTCCCACATGTGTTAGGTGACTCACATGGGCTGCTATGAGCTGATAATTGGAGTGTATATACCAATAGTACATACATCTAAAAGCTGTGTATTGTACGAGTACGAATACGGGTGCATACGAGTAGAATTGTTGATGAAACTGAACGAGGATGTAATTGTAAGCATTTTTGTTAAGTAGAAGTATTTTGATAAGTGTCTTGAAGTCTTTCAAAAGTGTATGAATACATATTAAAACACTACATGTATATACATTTTAACTGAGTTGTTAAGTCATCGATAGTCGTTACATGTAAATGTTGTTTTGAAACCTTTATGTTAACGATCTTGTTGAATGTTGTTAACCCATTGTTTATTATAACAAATGAGATGTTAAATTGTTATATTATCATGATATTATGATATATAATATATCTTAGTATGATATATATACAGTTAAATGTCGTTACAACGATAATCGTTACATATATGTCTCGTTTCGAAATCATTAAGTTAGTAGTCTTATTTTTACATATGTATTTCATTATTAATACACTTAATAATATATTTACTTATCATTTAACATAATTAACCAAGTATATCAATATCTTAATATGATTCATATGTACCTAGTAAGACGTTGTTATAACGATAATCGTTATATATATCGTTTTCGAGTTTCTTATATTAGTAGTCTCATTTTTATGTATATAACTCATTGTTAAAATACCTAATGAGATACATACTTATAATAAAATCATGTTAACTATATATATATATAACCATATATATGTCATCGTATAGTTTTTACAAGTTTTAACGTTCGTGAATCACCGGTCAACTTGGATGGTCAATTGTCTATATGAAACCTATTTCAATTAATCAAGTCTTAACAAGTTTGATTGCTTAACATGTTGGAAACACTTAATCATGTAAATAACAATTTCATTTAATATATATATAAACATGGAAAAGTTCGGGTCACTACACAATTGTTGAGTCAGATTTATTTGGTTCTACAGTTGGTAACATAAAATGTTCTTTTGTTTCAGTTCTTAGCAGGGTAGATGAACAGGCAGAGGGGGAGCAAGAAAAGCATGTTATTGTTTCTACTGATGAGCTCGCCGTTTCTGCTACTAGCGTTGGTGCTACTGATTTTTCTACTAGTGGTACTGATACTAGTACTGTTGCTTTTACTGCTGCTGGCTCTACTGGAGACAATGTGGTTGCTGGTTCCACTGTTCTTACTGATAATGAGGAGTTAGCTACTGCTGATATTTTTGCTACTCCTCCTACTGTCTCTGGTATTTCTGCTTCAACCACTGATTCTGAAGTGATTGAGGAGATGATAATGGAACCTCCTCCTGTACTTGAAAAGGTCATTGGTAATATTGGTAAGGAGGTTCTTGATGTTGATATTTTTAGCACTACCAATGTTACTCCTCCAACTGCTTCTATTGAGGAGATTATCACAGGTGGTGACTAAGATGATGTGGTGCTTACTTATGAGCTTATCGCAGTAAATGCTTCCTATTCTGTACATGTCACTGGTTCTACGAAACCCACTATGGATGCTGGTACCTCTGCTACTGCCACCACTAATTCTTCTCAGGCTACTGCCTCTGCTGAGAAGAAACCATATGTGTGCCAGGTACCAGATCCTGATGAATTTGTACCTAACTTCATCTATAGGGGAGCAATCATCACTCCCATAGTTGCCTTGCTGGTGGATCAGCTGACTATTGATCCCCAAGTGCTATAGTCTCAGCCAGCAAATTACTAGAAGAGGAGCTGACTGAGCCTTTATCTCAGCTGGATCGACCAGCAAGAGTAGAGGTATATGAGATGTTGGCCACGCTACAACAAGTTAATGAGTAGCCATACTATCACTACTTTGGTATTACTCCAGCTGCTTCTCCATGGCCTGGTACATGGATGCCTCTCAAGTTCATCATAGATCCTGCTACTGGTAAATGTGTTATGCAAAATGTCCCTGATTCACCAGTACCTTCTGCTTCATCAGCTTCTTCCTCATCATCTTCTTCATCTGATGGTGCTGCTGATAAAGGTACTGGTAAGGGTGGACAAGTCACTCATGATAATGTGACTGGTTCTAAAGACAAACCAGTGGATCTAACTGATGATGCTGATAGTGATGCTGACAAGGATACCAGTGGTTCTAAACCTTCGGGTGAAGGTAAAAATGATGGTGATCATGGTGACGAGTCAGATTCTGACCTTCCACCTCCACTACCCCACGGAGGCACTCCTATGTCAGCTGCTAGTGATCGCCCCTCAACTAGCAGTTTTAATGCTGATGAGGTGGCTACCATCTCCACTCTAGCTGTCTATAAGACGTTAGCCGAAGTTACACCAGATCTACAAAGCACCATTCGCTCTGCTATTGTTGATAGAATGACTGAAGCCATACGCAGAGCTGGGGAGGTTACCACTTCTACCGTTGAAAACCAGTACAAACAAGTATGTGCTTTTACTTATCTAGCGGTGGAAGCTATTGTCAAACAATATGAAGAAGAGGAGGATCTCAAAAGGCAAATCATCTCTCATAATGAATATGCTGATCATATTGCTCGTCTTCAAACTAATCTTGATGCTGCTAATCGAAGGAATCTTTTTCTTAATGAAGAGAATCAGGTATTGACAGGGAGGTTGGATTCGCAGGAACAGCAAATGGCTAATATGGTTCCTGTCTCTACTTATCTTCAATTGGTGGAGACTGTGACGACCCGGAAGTTTCTGATCGAATTTAAACTTAATCTTAATATGAACTTGACACCATAAGCAAAGTCTGTAATATGGAGTCTTAAAAATTTTAGAACTGTTTACATTGATGCATTTGACCTTCGACCATTCCCGACGATTCACGAACAACTATTTATAAATAGATACATATATATTTAAATATATATATATATAATAATTTGAGATATTATTGATTTAATATATGATTAAATTGTTAGAATTAAATATGTAAAATAATATGCGATGTAATGGAAACTATATTTATAAATAAATAGATATATATATATTATTATGTATATAAATATTACTTGAAAATATATAAAGTTATATTAAATCTATTTTGTTTAAAAATATATAATATATTTGTTTTAGTAATTAAAATTGCTATTTTAAAAACTGTTTATATATAGAAAGAGAATATATTAAAAATAAATAATTTTGAGCTTAACTAGTAAACGTCAGTAACACTCGGTTGACGTTTTGTTACTTTTAATATAGATATAGTACATATTCATGATGGATTGAAATAAAAGTTGAACTGTAAATTGATTACGAAGATTTTAGATTTGTTAAATATATTTTTACTTTTTTTAGTTAAATATTAGTACTCCGTACATGTTAATTGGAACAGAAAATAAATAATTATCGAACCTTTTTTATCAGGTTCTAATCAGTAAATGACTGAAATAATTAAATATATTTAATCTAAAAATTTGGGATTTTTAGGAACACTTTTGTACGTTAACTGTTTAAGCAATGGACACGATATAGCTATCCGGATAAACTGTCGGTAGAAAGAAAACAAGTTTCAAGGCTACTGAGCTATCTGAACGTTTAATTTACATTGATTTATTAATATTATTATTATATTATTATTATTACTCCGTGAACACTTAAATTGATCACTAAGTCTACTGTGTTTGTTGCTTACCCACAAGCACTCTTTCTACATATATATGAACGAGTACATATACAGTGATATTAGATATAGAAATGTGTTATATATATATATATAGATATATATAAGCTGGATCAAACACCTTCAACCTTTCACCCCGTTCTCTTCCTTCTGCAACCGCTACCCCACTATCATGACGGTCAACCACCGGTCACCCTTGAACCACCACCATTGCCACTTTCTTCATCTCTCTATCCAAACCGTCACCTTCACTATATTACCACCACGATCACTTGTATTCTATTCGACTAGCCGTGTTTGTTACTTTTCGAATCAAAACACCACCATCTTCATTACATCACCACCACCATCGTTAGAACCACCTTATTACCACTTATGTAACCCATGACTACCGTTAGTGTCTATTTTTGTTTTGTTCGAAGCAAACCCAACAAACCACACCTTTCCACTTTTAATTGTTGGCTACTATTTCTGCTATTACCATAAACTTACAACAGAAGAATGACGATGATATTGTATAGTAAAACACTATGGTGAAAGAAGATAACACGGTTTGTCACTGCTATATCTATTTTTTTTTGCTGCTCATATTATTCGAACAAACAGCTTTTACTGCTGCTTTGACTGTCATAAACCATCAAGAACATCCACCGAAAACCGTCACTTTGTCTCCCTTTCCCTTTGATCAACCCCTTACAATCATCACTACAACCATTATCATATTTTACTTACTATTTTGAGACCACTATTCTGCTCGTGTTTTATGTCCAAGAACCACCCCAAAAACTAACACAGCTGCTACCCTATTTTTTTTCTACTACCATTAACTGCCGCTGCTTTTTTTTTTCTTTTTACCATCACCTTTGAGCTACTATTACAGTTAGAAAACTGAATCCTTTATTATACGGAGTATTATTCTATGCTACATTGATGTGATATAGTTTAGTGGGGAATGGGACCGACACATGTGTGTTTGCATTGATAAAAACTGGAACCCTATGTAATAAGTTGATGTGACTAATTTCCTTAGTTAGTGGACAAAGTTGTAGTTTATCATGGACCAAGTCTTATTTCTTCTATGGGGCCATGACAGATTGGGTTGCTACCGGGTTTCAAAAATAGTAAGAGATTGGACCTTATAAAACCCACTGATTCATACGGAGTTAAATAAGATTTTCTATTTCTTTTTCTTGAAGCTGTGAACGAGTGGAAAACATATAATTAGTGATGATCGTGATGATTTGATAATATTAGGAATGATGATGATGATCACGTTTAGATTATAATGATTAAACATGATGATGATTTAAAGGCGGAATGATTATGATTATGATTATGATAAGATGATTATGGTCATGATTATAATATACTTACAATGAAAATAAGTCACGATGATAATTTGAATCATGTTAATAGAGATGATTATGATATAAGAATGATGATACATAAGATTGATGATTCGTGATAATGAAGATCACGATTAAGATATAGTGATGATAATTGAAATTGATGAAAAAGAAAGGAAATAGAAATGTTGGATTATACAGTTTTAGTTTGGAATTATTTCATGAAATCATCAATGGAGTAATGGTTAAGGATGTTATTGGGTTAGCGGGACGTCGCGGGTTCAAACCCGGACTTGGGCATTTTTTTAAGGACTACTCCTGGAGGTAGTTATTACTAATACTCTTATTATTAATATTATTATTATTATTATTAGAAAAATTATCATTTTTAGTAACATTATTACTAAATTTACCATTTTTATCATTATTAATATTATTATTGTTAGCATTATTGTAGTATTACTATAATTATTATTTTAACAAAGAAATAATATTTTTATAAAAATATAGTTAAAACGTATAATCTAATTACAATGATATTTTATATTAAGTATTTATAAAATAAGTATAGTTAATAATTAATGAAACATATGATTCATTAAAATAACAAATATATCATTAATAATAATAGTATATAAATTTGTTCGATTTCAATGTGTTAATATATATAATTGATATAGGTTCGTGAATCCGAGGCCAACCCTGCATTGTTCAGTATCGCCATATGAATATTTTTACTACAAAATACAGTATGGTGAGTTCATTTGATTCCCTTTTACTCTTTACATTTTTGGGACTGAGAATACATGCGCTACTTTTACAACTGCTTTATTAAATGCTTTTAAAATACATTTTGAACTGCGAATACATGAAATGCTCTTATAAATGTTTGACGAGATAGACACAAGTAAAACATTCCTTGAATGAATTATGTGGACGTGATAATTGCCACCATTGAATTATGTGGACGTGATAATTGCCACAATTGATATGAATATTTTTCCCCTGATTATTATTGCTTGGTAACCTAAAACATCACTAATTTTGAGAATTAGTGGAGGCCTAATTGACGCGAATCCTAAAGGTAGCTACTGGGTTTAACACCCCCACCCAGAATGTTCACTAGACAGAAGGGCTAGTGGGCGTGGTGTTTAGTACTTCGAAGTTTATATGATTATTATACAAACGAGATGTTCTGTTTTGGGGATATTATTTTGCGCATTATATGTTAAGGTCGGTTACCAAGCCAAGCAATGAAAGTAAAGTGAATGTTATGTATCGAGAGAATGATTTTATACACAGGTTATGTGTATGTTATTTTTGTGCACGAGATATGTGTACGGTTACTAAGATTTATGAAAAATGGATTTCGTACATGAGAAAGGTGTACTGTATTTAAAAGATATCGCATGTACATTACAGGTGGATATAGGATTCGGGCCCTTTTGTACCATGCAGCATTTAAATCTTGTGGTCTATCAAAATGATGAATTTTATTGTTTTATCATAATCCTATGAACTCACCAACCTTTTGGTTAACACTTGAAAGTATGTTTATTCTCAGGTATGAAAGAAATCTTCCGCTGTGCATTTGCTCATTTTAGAGATATTACTTGAAGTCATTCATGACATATTTTAAAAGACGTTGCATTTGAGTCGTTGAGTTCATCAAGATTGTTATTAAGTTAATTATAGTTGGATGTATTATGAAATGGTATGCATGCCGTCAACTTTCGATGTAAAGAAAGTTTCTCTTTTAAAAACTAATGCAATGTTTGTAAAATGTATCATATAGAGGTCAAATACCTCGTAATGAAATCAACTATTGTGAATCGTTTATAATCGGTATGAACGGGTCCTTTCAGAGACTATGCAACAAATAGCTGCCCTACAAGCAGATGTTAGGGCCACTGTTAATCAAATGGCCATGGGTGTTATAAGAAATGAAGTTAGATCTTTAAATTTGTGTCTCCGATAATATGGTGTAGATCCTGGTGCCCATCTTTCTCCTACTGATGCTGACTGGAACAACTTTGCATATTCAGTTCATGAGTCAGATAGTGACCTTGATGCACAGGTTTCCCCTGATCACCCTTCTGCCCCTGCTGATGAAAAAAAGGGGGAGAAGAAGTCTAAAAAGAAGTCCAAAAAGAGAAAACAATTTGAGGGGGAGCATGAGCATAAAAGGCTCCTAAACAGCAAAGGAGAGATGGTGATGATGGTACTGGTACTGGTCAAGGTGCTGACACTAAACCCAACAACGCTCATACTGAAGCTGATGTACAGGCAGCTGGTGAATCTCAACCCAGTATGTCTGCCACATCAGCGGATGATATTAGTTCTGGCAGTAAGCCCAGTAATGTTTCTGAGCTGTCTGTTGATGAATCTTTTGTTGTCTCTCAGACAATTAAAAGGAAAATGAAAATAAAACTGGAGAGACATCAGAAGAGACAGCAAGATTTAAATGATGCCTTTAATGCCAAATGGGAGGCTTATGTTGCTTGTAAAAAGACAGAATTGAACATAGAAGAATCATGGTCCCAGAAAAATTAGATATTAATGATGAACTGCTCAGCATTAAATAGTATAAAAGAGATGCTCGTAAAATAATGCTAAGTTCATGGTTAAGTTTGACAAGAAAAGGGCAAAGCTGTATGCTGAGCGAGCATATATGATCAAATGAATGACTCCTGAAGAAATGAAAGATTATCTGCAATCTTCTGGGTCAGGAGGAGTAAGAGCTGACGTGTTCATGAAATGGCTAGATGCAATGTTAGAAACTAACTAATCTTCTCGACCAGCATCTTCTGCTCAGCCAGCTACATAACAACAACCAGCATAAATAATAGACCTTGATGATAATGATGTTAAGGGGGAGCATCTTGCTATTGTTCCCTATCTGCCTCCACAAAAACTAGTATCAACACAAGAACCATCAGCTGAACCCATGCCAATCGACAAACAAAGGGTGAAATCGACTCCTAGGGACAACCAGCCCCTAAGGAAAGGACCCCTATTTGAGGCAGCTGATGAAGATACTGTGGCAGTTGTGCCAGCTGATACTAATCAGTCAGATGGTACTGAAGACACAGCAAGGAGTGCTGTGATAAAAGACCCAGCCAGTAGTGTGCTGCTGGGTGAAACAAGTGTTAAAGACCCAGCCAAGGGGGCTGAGCTGGGTGTTAAATAAGATATTGATAATGTTGATCCTGCTGATTTTACAGTCTGGGGCAGAGGAGATCATATGTTTGTTCAATCACCTATCTCTCCCCGGACTCTTGCTTATTTTGATAGAACACAAGATGAACGTATTAATCAGTTTTCAGTGAGTTCTTCAGGCATATCAGAATCAATCATGTATCCTTCATCTTCCCCAAAACCTCATGATAAACACACAACTTGGGAAGATGATTTAGTTGCCCGTGGTGAGCCAGATCTAAGAAGGATGAATCCAAATGAAAGAGAGGCTTACAGGCTGGAGATCACTGTATCAGAATTACTTGAGCAAAGACAAGCAGCTATTGCTGAAAGGATACGTCAAGTTAGATTGATGCATCATCCTATTCATCAGCCATTCTATATCACTGCTTTAACCTATGGCATTGAAATTGGCATGTATCTAAATAACAGTGGTCAAAGGCTTCATACTGATGAAGAGCAAGCTCAATTTCAAGAGGCTCGGCAACTGGGTATGGATCTAAGGCAGTATCGTGATGCCCTTAGAACTGATGAGGGAAGGAAAATGATTGAAACAGCAAAGTCCCTGAATATTATTGCCGATGATTATCTTTTGGACTTAGAAGTTGAAAGGCAAAGAAGGGAGGATGCTGATGCTGAATATGCTGAAAGGGTAAGGCTTCAGGAAGTAGAAGCTAAATTGGCTACTGATAGAAAGCAAGAGGCTGGGTCCCTCAAGCTAGCCAAAGCTATTGTTAAGGAACAAGATAAAGCTCTTGATGAACTGGAAGCTGCTGAAAAAGCACCTGCTACTGCTCCTATAGAAACTGAACGAATAATAAGGCTATCTGATCACTATTATAGGAGCAAGTATGGTGATGTACTAACCAGGAGATCAAATCCCAGCAAGATCATCAAAGTGCATAGAGGTACAAAAAGAGCTTTCAGTATCAGCAGGGAAGATAACATTCAAGAAAGGGTAGACTACACTAATTTGAGAACCTTCGGATTCAGTGAATAGATGGAGATATTGGAGTACTTCATTGGTAAGGCTGAAAGTGGTATTAAAAAGACATTGAAGCCAGAACTCAAAGAGCTCTTCAACAAAGCAACAAAATTTGGGAATGCACCAGTAGTAAACGTAGAAAAAGTTCTTTCTTAAAAGCCTAAAAGAAAGAAATCTACTGGTGAAGGCCCACACAGTAGAGATCCCATCATTCTACCTCCTCATGTTCCAGTTTATAACCCTGCTGAGCTGCCTTACTTGTTTCCTGAAGCCTGGGCTGCCTTGAAAGTGAAAGAAGAAGAGCTATCTGGTGATGAACTAGAAAAAGATAAAGATAGAGACAGATTGCCTTCTAGTACTCAAATTGTATCTTTTGTTAATTCATTGTTCATTATGATGCTCTATAATTTCTGTATATACTTTGTTGTAATGAAAATGAAATGATTTTATCTTCAAAATCATATCAAGTTATAAGATATGGATAACTCTGCAAAAGATCCCAAAAACAAACTTAAAAGGGACAAATTTACTACTTATTTTTTATTAGGTCCCTCAGTACTGGCTTTAGTGTTTTCTCTAAATGTCATAAGTTTTGTCGTCATCATCAAATAGGAGGAGATTGTTGAGTTCCCAAAATAAATAAGGATTTAATTATGACAAAACTGTAATTTATTTGCACTAAAATGTTATGTGCAGCCAGCACAAGTTTGTTTATGTATAGACAGCAAATATTGCTATGTCAAGTGTTCAGTATGCTACCTAGTCTACCAGCACAAGGTAGAGTGTATTCTTCAAATCAACACAGGATGAGTACTCAGCAATTCAAGAATTTCAAGTGACTCAGCATAAGAAGAACCAGTAAACCTGGTAAGCAGCATACAACATAAGACAGCCATGCTCCATTACAAGCATGGTGGTTTCCTGAGTGGTCTACATCAATTGTACTATTCAACAGAAGTCGAAGACAAAGTTGAACAGAAAATGACACGCATTGGCGGCTGACAAGGACCTTACAAGACCACATGGGAATGCAGAAGTTTAATGCATGTGCAGACATGTGTTATACTATGTCAACACCTAGGGAACACAACATTATATTTTTTTAAACGAATAGTGGTGCCAAACCAAATTGGGGTATTCCTTCAAATAGCTACCAAAGAGGAAAAAGGAGAGCACGCTCTCTGATGCAGTTGTCCCTACAAGTACAGACATCCTATGTACCAGTGGATAATAGAACCATTACACGGTTAATAGGACTACTATAAATTGTTGTATCCACTATTGTAACAATTAGTGGTGTGGGTTTTGTTATTTAGAGTCCAAAACGTGTAATAGCTTTAATTTTATCCTCATAGCTATACTTAGGTAAATCTGTATCAACCAACTATCATTCCGCCAAGAATAGTTGTAATTCTTTGTGATTTAATCAATAAAGAATAACAGTTGAAAAATTACATTTGACTTTATTTAAATTACATGTTTGAATACTAAATTGTGATTAATTGGTCAGTTAGTTAAAAGAAATTGTATCCCCCCCTCTACAATACTCCTGTTGTTAATCAAGGACCAACATAACCTCTTTAATTATCTCCATAAGTAACAAATGGATCATCCTTCTCTTGATAGTCTATTAGCAGGGACTTACATCCAGTTATATGTCTTCAACAACCACCGTCAACTTACCATATTTTCTTTCTTTGAATGCCCAACACACCAATAAGAGATTAATTCTTTTTTGGAAACCATCTAAGGAAGGGTTCTGGAGGATTCATCTTTGATGATTTGGTCTTCCTTACTGTTGGCTAGTTGGAAGAACTACCAATAGTTGACGTCAGGGTCTCAATGTTGGGTACATAAGGAATCTTGGAAATATTGTCAAGATATGCTTTTTAGCCTTTTTGTACTCAGAGCAATGATACGACAGATGTTTCTTACTGCCATAGTTATAGCACTTTCTAACTTTGTGTGATTGCATGAATTTATTGGTGCAGAGAAGATGTGACGACCTAAAAATTTTCGACCAAATTTAAACTTAATCTTTATATGATTTCGACACGATAAGCTAAGTCTGTAAAGTTGAATTTTAAAATTTTGAATTTTTTTTATGGATTCAGTTAACCTTTGACTACTCCCGACGATTCACGAACAACTCTGTATAAATAAAAAGGTATATATGTATGTATATATATATATATATATATATATATATATATATATATATATAAATATAATTATATATAAATATAATTATAAATATAAATATATGTATATAAATAAAAATATATGTATATAAATATTTTTAAATAAATAAAAGTACACTTTAACCAATTTGAAATTAAAAAAGTAAAATAAAAAATAAAATAATTAAGTTACTATTAAAATGAATATATAAAACTATATATATAATATTATTATGAATCTATATATATATATATATATATATATATATATATATATATATATATATATATATATATATATATATATATATAATGATTTCTATGTATAATTATTATTGTATGTATATAGTAATATATATAATATTTATAAATATTCAATAACAGTTATTATAAATATGACATTACATAATTAATAATATATGATACAAGTTAAAATATAGTTATTAATATTATTATTAGTACTTCATTATGATTAAAAATAAATATTAATATTAATATCAGTATTATTAATACTATTATATGCATAAAAAATAAAATTTGATATATTTGATTTTGTTATAATAATATTAGTGTATTATTGTTAATATTATTATAACTAGTAGTAAAATTATAATTTTAGTTATTATGATTAATACTAATATATATAAAATTTAATAATCTTTATTATATAATATATTATATGGTTATATTTTATAATCTATAATATGTAAATACTAGTATATTAATTATCGTTTTTGTAATAATATTGTTATTACTTTTAATATTAATATCAATACTAGTATTATTAATATTTTGATATAAAAATTTGATATATATAAATTTTATTATTATTAATATTATTATCAATACTAAATGATTAGTGTTATAATTATCATTAATAATTTTATTATTATCAATTTCATTAAAATTAATATTATTATGACTTATTATTATTACTTTTATTATTAATATTAATATTATTATTTGTATTTAAATTATTATTCATATAATTATAATTATTAATTAATAACAATAATTATAAAAAAATATCATACGTACGATTTGGATTCAATTCTATTTCCCATAGCTATCAAATTGCAATAAATCTTTGTTTCTATCTGATAATTGGTACGAACGTTTACCATTTAGTCCCATAATCAAACAAATTTGGTTATAATCTATTCTATTTACCTCTGTACCTGATTGATTCTAATTGTCGACTTATATTGCTATAAAATGAATAAGTTAGTCAGAGTCATTGCTGTAGTGACCCGAACTTTTCCATGTTTATATATATTAATTGAGATTGATATTTACATGATTAACTGTTTCCAACATGTTAAGCAATCAAACTTGTTAAGACTTGATTAATTGAAATATGTTTCATATAGACAATTGACCACCCAAGTTGACCGGTGATTCACGAACGTTAAAACTTGTAAAAACTATATGATGACATATATATGGATATATATATATAGTTAACATTATACTATGTTAAGTAAACATATCATTAAGTATATTAACAATGAACTACATATGTAAAAACAAGACTACTAACTTAATGATTTTTAAACGAGACATATATGTAACGATTATCGTTGTAAAGACATTTAATGTATATATATCATATTAAGAGATATTCATACATGATAATATCATGATAATATAATAATTTAAAATCTCATTTGATATTATAAACATTGGGTTAACAACATTTAACAAGATCGTTAACCTAAAGGTTTCAAAACAACACTTACATGTAACGACTAACGATGACTTAACGACTAAGTTAAAATGTATATACATGTAGTGTTTTAATATGTATTTATACACTTTTGAAAGACTTCAATACACTTATCAAAATACTTCTACTTAATAAAAATGCTTACAATTACATCCTCGTTCAGTTTCATCAACAATTCTACTCGTATGCACCCGTATTCGTACTCGTACAATACACAGCTTTTAGATGTATGTACTATTGGTATATACACTCCAATGATCAGCTCTTAGAAGCCCATGTGAGTCACCTAACACATGTGGAAACCATCATTTGACAACTAGCATGAAATATCTCATAAAATTACAAAAATATGAGTAATCATTCATGACTTATTTACATGAAAACAAAATTACATATCCTTTATATCTAATCCATACACCAACGACCAAAAACACCTACAAACACTTTCATTCTTCAATTTTCTTCATCTAATTGATCTCTCTCAAGTTCTATCTTCAAGTTCTAAGTGTTCTTCATATATTCTACAAGTTCTAGTTACATAAAATCAAGAATACTTTCAAGTTTGCTAGCTCACTTCCAATCTTGTAATGTGATTATCCAACCTCAAGAAATCTTTGTTTCTTACAGTAGGTTATCATTATAATACAAGGTAATAATCATATTCAAACTTTGGTTCAATTTCTATAACTATAACAATCTTATTTCAAGTGATGATCTTACTTGAACTTGTTTTCGTGTCATGATTCTGCTTCAAGAACTTCGAGCCATCCAAGGATCCGTTGAAGCTAGATCCATTTTTCTCTTTTCCAGTAGGTTTATCCAAGGAACTTAAGGTAGTAATGATGTTCATAACATCATTTGATTCATACATATAAAGCTGTCTTATTCGAAGGTTTAAACTTGTAATCACTAGAACATAGTTTAGTTAATTCTAAACTTGTTCGCAAACAAAAGTTAATCCTTCTAACTTGACTTTTAAAATTAACTAAACACATGTTCTATATCTATATGATATGCTAACTTAATGATTTAAAACCTAGAAACACGAAAAACACCGTAAAATCAGATTTACGCCGTCGTAGTAACACCGCGGGCTGTTTTGGGTTAGTTAATTAAAAACTATGATAAACTTTGATTTAAAAGTTGTTATACTGAGAAAATTATTTTTATTATGAACATGAAACTATATCCAAAAATTATGGTTAAACTCAAAGTGGAAGTATGTTTTCTAAAATGGTCATCTAGACGTCGTTCTTTCGACTGAAATGACTACCTTTACAAAAACGACTTGTAACTTATTTTTCTGACTATAAACCTATACTTTTTCTGTTTAGATTCATAAAATAGAGTTCAATATAAAACCATAGCAATTTGATTCACTCAAAACGGATTTAAAATGAAGAAGTTATGGGTAAAACAAGATTGGATAATTTTTCTCATTTTAGCTACGTGAAAATTGGTAACAAATCTATTCCAACCATAACTTAATCAACTTGTATTGTATATTATGTAATCTTGAGATATCATAGACACGTATACAATGTTTCGACCTATCATGTCGACACATCTATATATATTTCGGAACAACCATAGACACTCTATATGTGAATGTTAGAGTTAGCTATACAGGGTTGAGGTTGATTCCAAAATATATATAGTTTGAGTTGTGATCAATACTGAGATACGTATACACTGGGTCGTGGATTGATTCAAGATAATATTTATCGATTTATTTCTGTACATCTAACTGTAGACAACTAGTTGTAGGTAACTAACGAGGACAGCTGACTTAATAAACTTAAAACATCAAAATATATTAAAAGTGTTGTAAATATATTTTAAACATACTTTGATATATATGTATATATTGTTATAGGTTCGTGAATCAACCAGTGGCCAAGTCTTACTTCCCGACGAAGTAAAAATCTGTGAAAGTGAGTTATAGTCCCACTTTTAAAATCTAATATTTTTGGGATGAGAATACATGCAGGTTTTATAAATGATTTACAAAATAGACACAAGTACGTGAAACTACATTCTATGGTTGAATTATCGAAATCGAATATGCCCCTTTTTATTAAGTCTGGTAATCTAAGAATTAGGGAACAGACACCCTAATTGACGCGAATCCTAAAGATAGATCTATTGGGCCTAACAAACCCCATCCAAAGTACCGGATGCTTTAGTACTTCGAAATTTATATCATATCCGAAGGGTGTCCCGGAATGATGGGGATATTCTTATATATGCATCTTGTTAATGTTGGTTACCAGGTGTTCACCATATGAATGATTTTTATCTCTATGTATGGGATGTGTATTGAAATATGAAATCTTGTGGTCTATTATTATGATTTGATATATATAGGTTAAACCTATAACTCACCAACATTTTTGTTGACGTTTTAAGCATGTTTATTCTCAGGTGATTATTAAGAGCTTCCGCTGTTGCATACTTAAATAAGGACGAGATTTGGAGTCCATGCTTGTATGATATTGTGTAAAAACTGCATTCAAGAAACTTATTTTGTTGTAACATATTTGTATTGTAAACCATTATGTAATGGTCGTGTGTAAACAGGATATTTTAGATTATCATTATTTGATAATCTACGTAAAGCTTTTTAAAACCTTTATCTATGAAATAAAGGTTATGGTTTGTTTTAAAAATGAATGCAGTCTTTGAAAAACGTCTCATATAGAGGTCAAAACCTCGCAACGAAATCAATTAATATGGAACGTTTTTAATCAATAAGAACGGGACATTTCAGTTGGTATTCGAGCGTTGGTCTTAGAGAACCAAAATTTTGCATTAGTGTGTCTTATCAAGTTTGTTAGGATGCATTAGTGAGTCTGGACTTCGATCGTGTTTACTTGAAAAATGATTGCTTAACAAATTTTGTTGGAAACTATATATTTTTAACATGTGAATATTATGTGATATATTAATCTCTTAACGCGTTTGATATTATGTGATAGATGTCTACCTCTAGAATAAGTCCCATTGACTCACCTAATAATAATGAAGAGTCAAATGTAAATTGGAATGATTCGTGGACTGATTCACAAGTTCCCGAAGAGGAAGCGGAAGAAGAGTCGGAACCGGAAGAAGAATCGGAACCGGAAGAAGAATCGGAACCGGATGAAGAAATAGAACCGGTGGGGGAAATAATAAAACGGTTAAGTATTTAAGGCGAGATCAATTTGTAAGACATTCGAAGAACGTTCCAAGAATGCCTTGGTTTATAAAAGGCTTTCGTTCGAAAGATGGGGGATATCACATTGGGAAATCCATAAGTTACGATGTGTTTACTTTGATGCATATATTGCGGGGAACCCAAATGCTATTTTACGCAATGGGTTAAGAAATTATTTTGACTCAATATATCCGAATATTGGACTTCGTGATTTAGAAAAAGCGGCTAACATGCAACATAAAGAAGCATGTTATGCTTACGGATTAGTAATGTTCGCTTCTCACCAAAGTGAGAACAAGAACATCGGGCTACAACTATTAAACAAAACGTTTCCACAAGTGACGGAGTCGGTAATTGGGGTAAGAAATGAGGTTTTTAGATTGTTACGGGACTGTTGGACATTACGTAACCCTCGTCCCTTTGACGACGTTACAACACGCTGTCTTATCAACGGCCATAACGGTTATGTTCCACAAGACCAAGGATGGGAAGTAATCCTAGTAAAACCAGAATGCATGACTTGTTTCTGGACGTATGAATTACGTGTCTTTATTGCCTTTGCTGAACGACTTGTGTACTAGCTAGAATTATCTTCACAACCATCTTGTATCAAATTTATTGTGTACTATATTTCATGCTATATGTAAAATAAGCGGTATTGTAAGTTTGTAAAATATTGTGTAAAAGTTTGAACGCGAAATATTATTATAATCAGTTTTTCATATAGAATTGTAGTAGTTGAATTGTATATTAGCTACTAAGTATGAACTTAACGGGTAGATACTACCCGAATTTAAACTTATAAAACGCTAATATGAAGAAAAAGCTTTTATAAATGAGTTCATATTATGCTACGAAATACTATTAACTACTCTTAATATTCTGTATGATTAACTTGTTCCATTTGACTATTTTGAAGGAAATGGCACCGACTACTCGACACACCGTCAATATGAATGAAGAGGAATTTCGTACTTTTCTAGCTTCAAACATAGCCGCAGTACAGGCTGCGCTACATACCAACAATAACCTTGGATCTAGCAG
Organism: Rutidosis leptorrhynchoides; assembly: GCF_046630445.1. Taxonomy (NCBI): domain Eukaryota; kingdom Viridiplantae; phylum Streptophyta; class Magnoliopsida; order Asterales; family Asteraceae; genus Rutidosis; species Rutidosis leptorrhynchoides. The sequence continues at coordinate 263,236,239 of NC_092333.1, read as the reverse complement.
TACAGGAAATCGTGTAGGATGTACCTACAAAGAATTCACTGCCTACAAACCTTTGGAATTTGATGGAACTGAAGGACCGATCGGATTGAAACGGTGGACCGAGAAGGTCGAATCGGTGTTTGCCATAAGTAAGTGTACTGAAGAGGACAAAGTGAAGTACGCTACGCATACCTTCTCAGGTTCTGCGTTAACATGGTGGAATACCTATCTAGTGCAAGTGGGACAAGACGAAGCGTACGCACTACCGTGGTCAGCATTCAAGCACTTGATGAACGAGAAGTACCGTCCCAGAACCGAGGTCAATAAGCTCAAGACAGAACTTAGAGGGTTACAAACCCAAGGATTTGATATTACCACGTACGAAAGACGATTCACAGAATTGTGCCTATTGTGTCCGGGAGCATTCGAAGATGAGGAAGAGAAGATCGACGCGTTTGTGAAAGGATTACAGGAAAGAATCCAAGAAGATATAAGTTCACACGAGCCCGCCTCCATACAACAGGCATGTAGAATGGCTCACAAACTAGTGAACCAGATTGAAGAAAGAATTAAAGAACAGACTGCTGAAGAGGCCACCAGATTGAAGAAAAGAATTAAAGAACAGACTGCTGAAGAGGCCAATGTGAAGCAAGTCAAAAGAAAGTGGGAGGAAAACGGTGATAAGAATCACCAATACAACAACAACAGCAATTACAACAATAATCGCAACAATTATCCCAACAATCGCAACATCAATCGCAACTACAACAAACAGCCCAACAACAACAACAACAACAACAACAACAGCAGCAACTACAACAATCATCCCAACAACAATAATAACCACAACAACAACAACAATCAGAAGCAGCTATGCCAAAGGTGTGAAAAGTATCACTCGGGGTTCTGCACCAAATTTTGCAACAAGTGTAAAAGAAATGGTCATAGCACGGTGAAGTGTGAGGTCTACGGACCAGGGGTTAATAGAACGAAAGGAACAAATGGTGTCAGAACGAGTAATGGCGGAGCAAGTAGTGTCGGAGCAAGTTATGCCAATGTAGTTTGTTATAAATGTGGAAAACCGGGCCACATTATTAGAAATTTCCCGAACCAGGAGAACACGAATGGACAAGGCCGCGGAAGAGTTTTCAATATTAATGCGGCAGAGGCACAGGAAGACCCGGAGCTTGTTACGGGTACGTTTCTTATTGACAATAAAACTGCTTATGTTTTATTTGATTCGGGTGCGGATAGAAGCTATATGAGTAGAGATTTTTGTGCTAAATTAAGTTGTCCATTGACGCCTTTGGATAGTAAATTTTTACTCGAATTAGCAAATGGTAAATTAATTTCAGCAGATAATATATGTCGGAATCGAGAACTTAAACTGGTTAGCGAAACATTTAAGATTGATTTGATACCAGTAGAGTTAGGGAGTTTTGATGTGATAATCGGTATGGACTGGTTGAAAGAAGTGAAAGCAGAGATCGTTTGTTACAAAAATGCAATTCGCATTATACGAGAAAAAGGAAAACCCTTAATGGTGTACGGAGAAAAGGGCAACACGAAGCTACATCTTATTAGTAATTTGAAGGCACAAAAACTAATAAGAAAAGGTTGCTATGCTGTTCTAGCACACATCGAGAAAGTACAAACTGAAGAAAAGAGCATCAATGATGTTCCCATTGCAAATGAATTTCCCGATGTATTTCCGAAAGAATTACCGGGATTACCCCCACATCGATTTGTTGAATTTCAAATAGATCTTGTACCAGGAGCTGCACCAATAGCTCGTGCTCCTTACAGACTTGCACCCAGCGAGATGAAAGAACTGCAAAGCCAATTACAAGAACTTTTAGAGCGTGGTTTCATTTGACCAAGCACATCACCGTGGGGAGCTCCTGTTTTGTTTGTCAAGAAGAAAGATGGTACATTCAGGTTGTGTATCAACTACCAAGAGTTGAACAAACTTACCATCAAGAACCGCTACCCACTACCGAGAATCGACGACTTATTTGATCAACTACAAGGCTCGTCTGTTTATTCAAAGATTGACTTACGTTCCGGGTATCATCAAATGCGGGTGAAAGAAGATGATATTCCAAAGACTGCTTTCAGAACACGTTACGGTCATTACAAGTTTATGGTCATGCCGTTTGGTTTAACTAATGCACCAGCTATGTTCATGGACCTTATGAACCGAGTGTGTGGACCATACCTTGACAAGTTTGTCATTGTTTTCATTGATGACATACTTATTTACTCAAATAATGACCAAGAACACGGTGAACATTTGAGAAAGGTGTTAGAAGTATTGAGGAAGGAAGAATTGTACGCTAAGTTTTCAAAGTGTGCATTTTGGTTGGAAGAAGTTCAATTCCTCGGTCACATAGTGAACAAAGAAGGTATTAAGGTGGATCCGGCAAAGATAGAAACTGTTGAAAAGTGGGAAACCCCGAAAACTCCGAAACACATACGCCAGGTTTTAGGACTAGCTGGTTACTACAGAAGGTTCATCCAAGACTTTTCCAGAATAGCAAAACCCTTGACTGCATTAACGCATAAAGGGAAGAAATTTCAATGGAATTATGAACAAGATAAAGCGTTTCAGTTATTGAAGAAAAAGCTAACTACGGCACCTATATTGTCATTTCCTGAAGGGAATGATGATTTTGTGATTTATTGTGACGCATCAAAGCAAGGTCTCGGTTGTGTATTAATGCAATGAACGAAGGTGATTTCTTATGCGTCTAGACAATTGAAGATTCACGAACAAAATTATACGACGCATGATTTGGAATTAGGCACGGTTGTTTTTTCATTAAAGACTTGGAGGCACTACTTATATGGGGTCAAAAGTATTATATATATCGACCACAAAAGTCTTCAACACCTATTTAATCAGAAACAACTGAATATGAGGCAGCGTAGGTGGATTGAATTATTGAATGATTACGACTTTGAGATTCGTTACCACCCGGGGAAGGCAAATGTGGTAGCCAATGCCTTGAGCAGGAAGGACAGAGAACCCATTCGAGTAAAATCTATGAATATAATGATTCATAATAACCTTACTACTCAAATAAAGGAGGTGCAACAAGGAGTTTTAAAAAAGGGAGATTTAAAGGATGAAATACCCAAAGGATCGGAGAAGCATCTTAATATTCGGGAAGACGGAACCCTGTATAGGGCTGAAAGGATTTGGGTACCAAAATTTGGAGATATGAGAGAAATGGTACTTAGAGAAGCTCATAAAACCAAATACTCAATACATCCTGGAACGGGGAAGATGTACAAGGATCTCAAGAAACATTTTTGGTGGCCGGGTATGAAAGCCGATGTTGCTAAATACGTAGGAGAATGTTTGACGTGTTCTAAGGTTAAAGCTGAGCATCAGAAACCATCAGGTCTACTTCAACAACCCGAAATCCCGGAATGGAAATGGGAAAACACAACCATGGATTTCATCACTAAATTGCCAAGGACTGTAAGTGGTTTTGATACTATTTGGGTAATAGTTGATCATCTCACCAAATCAGCACACTTCCTGCCAATAAGAGAAGATGACAAGATGGAGAAGTTAGCACGACTGTATTAGAAGGAATTCGTCTCCAGAGATGGAATACCAATCTCTATTATCTCTGATAGGGATGGCAGATTTATTTCAAAATTCTGGCAGACATTAAAGCAAGCATTAGGAACTCGTCTAGACATGAGTACTGCCTATCATCCACAAAATGATGGGCAGAGCGAAAGGACGATACAAACGCTTGAAGACATGCTACGAGCATGTGTTAATGATTTCGGAAACAGTTGGGAGAAACATCTACCATTAGCAGAATTTTCCTACAACAACAGCTACCATTCAATCATTGAGATGGCGCCATTTGAAGCACTTTATGGTAGAAAGTGCAGGTCTCCAATTTGTTGGAGTGAAGTGGGGGATAGACAGATTACGGGTCCGGAGATTATACAAGAAACTACCGAGAAGATCATCCAAATTCAACAACGGTTGAAAACCGCCCAAAGTCGACAAAAGAGCTACGCTGACATTAAAAGAAAAGATATAGAATTTGAAATTGGAGAGATGGTCATGCTTAAAGTTGCACCTTGGAAAGGCGTTGTTCGATTTGGTAAACGAGGGAAATTAAATCCAAGGTATATTGGACCATTCAAGATTATTGATCGTGTCGGACCAGTAGCTTACCGACTTGAGTTACCTCAACAACTCGCGGCTGTACATAACACTTTCCACGTCTCGAATTTGAAGAAATGTTTTGCTAAAGAAGATCTCACTATTCCGTTAGATGAAATCCAAATCAACGAAAAACTTCAATTCATCGAAGAACCCGTCGAAATAATGGATCGTGAGGTTAAAAGACTTAAGCAAAACAAGATACCAATTGTTAAGGTTCGATGGAATGCTCGTAGAGGACCCGAGTTCACCTGGGAGCGTGAAGATCAGATGAAGAAGAAATACTCGCATCTATTTCCAGAAGATTCGTCAACACCTTCAACAGCTTAAAATTTCAGGACGAAATTTATTTAACGGGTAGGTACTGTAGTGACCCGAACTTTTCCATGTTTATATATATTAATTGAGATTGATATTTACATGATTAAATGTTTCCAACATGTTAAGCAATCAAACTTGTTAAGACTTGATTAATTGAAATATGTTTCATATAGACAATTGACCATCCAAGTTGACCGGTGATTCACGAACGTTAAAACTTGTAAAAACTATATGATGAAATATATATGGATATATATATATATATATATATATATATATATATATATATATATATATATATATATATATATATATATATATATATATATAGTTAACATAATACTATGATAAGTAAACATATCATTAAGTATATTAACAATGAACTACATATGTAAAAAAAAGACTACTAACTTAATGATTTTTAAACGAGACATATATATAACGATTATAGTTGTAAAGACATTTAATGTATATATATCATATTAAGAGATATTCATACATGATAATATCATGATAATATAATAATTTAAAATCTTATTTGATATTATAAACATTGAGTTAACAACATTTAACAAGATCGTTAACCTAAAGGTTTCAAAACAACACTTACATGTAACGACTAACGATGACTTAACGACTCAGTTAAAATGTATATACATGTAGTGTTTTAATATGTATTTATACACTTTTTAAAGACTTCAATACACTTATCAAAATACTTCTACTTAACAAAAATGCTTACAATTACATCCTCGTTCAGTTTCATCAACAATTCTACTCGTATGCACCCGTATTCGTACTCGTACAATACACAGCTTTTAGATGTATGTACTATTGGTATATACACTCCAATGATCAGCTCTTAGCAGCCCATTTGAGTCACCTAACACATGTGGGAACCATCATTTGGCAACTAGCATGAAATATCTCATAAAATTACAAAAATATGAGTAATCATTCATGACTTATTTACATGAAAACAAAATTACATATCCTTTATATCTAATCCATACACCAACGACCAAAAACACCTACAAACACTTTCATTCTTCAATTTTCTTCATATAATTGATCTCTCTCAAGTTCTATCTTCAAGTTCTAAGTGTTCTTCATATATTCTACAAGTTCTAGTTACATAAAATCAAGAATACTTTCAAGTTTGCTAGCTCACTTTCAATCTTGTAAGGTGATCATCCAACCTCAAGAAATCTTTGTTTCTTACAGTAGGTTATCATTCTAATACAAGGTAATAATCATATTCAAACTTTGGTTCAATTTCTATTACTATAACAATCTTATTTCAAGTGATGATCTTACTTGAACTTGTTTTCGTGTCATGATTCTGCTTCAAGAGCTTCGAGCCATCCAAGGATCCGTTGAAGCTAGATCTATTTTTCTCTTTTCCAGTAGGTTTATCCAAGGAATTTAAGGTAGTAATGATGTTCATAACATCATTCGATTCATACATATAAAGCTATCTTATTCGAAGGTTTAAACTTGTAATCACTAGAACATAGTTTAGTTAATTCTAAACTTGTTCGCAAACAAAAGTTAATACTTCTAACTTGACTTTTAAAATCAACTAAACACATGTTCTATATCTATATGATATGCTAACTTAATGATTTAAAACCTGGAAACACGAAAAACACCGTAAAATCGGATTTACGCCGTCGTAGTAACACCGCGGGCTGTTTTGGGTTAGTTAATTAAAAACTATGATAAACTTTGATTTAAAAGTTGTTATTCTGAGAAAATAATTTTTATTATGAACATGAAACTATATCCAAAAATTATGGTTAAACTCAAAGTGGAAGTATGTTTTCTAAAATGGTCATCTAGACGTCGTTCTTTCGACTGAAATGACTACCTTTACAAAAACGACTTGTAACTTATTTTTCCGACTATAAACCTATACTTTTTCTGTTTAGATTCATAAAATAGAGTTCAATATAAAACCATAGCAATTTGATTCACTCAAAACGGATTTAAAATGAAGAAGTTATGGGTAAAACAAGATTGGATAATTTTTCTCATTTTAGCTACGTGAAAATTGGTAACAAATCTATTCCAACCATAACTTAATCAACTTATATTATATATTATGTAATCTTGAGATACCATAGACATGTATACAATGTTTCGACCTATCATGTCGACACATCTATATATATTTCGGAACAACCATAGACACTCTATATATGAATGTTGGAGTTAGCTATACAGGGTTGAGGTTGATTCCAAAATATATATAGTTTGAGTTGTGATCAATACTGAGATACGTATACACTGGGTCGTGGATTGATTCAAGATAATATTTATCGATTTATTTCTGTACATCTAACTGTGGACAACTAGTTGTAGGTTAGTAACGAGGACAGCTGACTTAATAAACTTAAAACATCAAAATATATTAAAAATGTTGTAAATATATTTTGAACATACTTTGATATATATGTATATATTGTTATAGGTTCGTGAATCAACCAGTGGCCAAGTCTTACTTCCCGACGAAGTAAAAATCTGTGAAAGTGAGTTATAGTCCCACTTTTAAAATCTAATATTTTTGGGATGAGAATACATGCAGGTTTTATAAATGATTTACAAAATAGACACAAGTACGTGAAACTACATTCTATGGTTGAATTATCGAAATCGAATATACCCCTTTTTATTAAGTCTGGTAATCTAAGAATTAGGGAACAGACACCCTAATTGACGCGAATCCTAAAGATAGATCTATTGGGCCTAACAAACCCCATCCAAAGTACCGGATGCTTTAGTACTTCGAAATTTATATCATATCCGAAGGGTGTCCCGGAATGATGGGGATATTCTTATATATGCATCTTGTTAATGTCGTTTACCAGGTGTTCACCATATGAATGATTTTTATCTCTATGTATGGGATGTGTATTGAAATATGAAATCTTGTGGTCTATTATTATGATTTGATATATATAGGTTAAACCTATAACTCACCAACATTTTTGTTGACGTTTTAAGCATGTTTATTCTCAGGTGATTATTAAGAGCTTCCGCTGTCGCATACTTAAATAAGGACGAGATTTGGAGTCCATGCTTGTATGATATTGTGTAAAAACTGCATTCAAGAAACTTATTTTGTTGTAACATATTTGTATTGTAAACCACTATGTAATGGTCGTGTGTAAACAGGATATTTTAGATTATCATTATTTGATAATCTACGTAAAGCTTTTTAAAACTTTTATCTATGAAATAAAGGTTATGGTTTGTTTTAAAAATGAATGCAGTCTTTGAAAAACGTCTCATATAGAGGTCAAAACCTCGCAACGAAATCAATTAATATGGAACGTTTTTAATCAATAAGAACGGGACATTTCAATTGCCACATTCAATCAACTACACATCCTCAATATCAATTATCACTTTTATTTGTTTTAATTGATTGAATTTTAAACAGAAAAAGGCAAGAACACACCACGTACCTCTGTCTTGACTAATTTTTCCAAAACCTCGAATACGAGTTGAATTTCGAAATCCTTAAATGCAGAATTTTTAGAAATCGTTCATTTAAATTATCTGGAAAGTTTCAAGGTTCAATTTATCCTATCGAATTTTAATTTTGGAGTCAAAGTGTAATCTTAAAAAGTCAAAGAATCTGTTATTCATTAAAATTCGAATTCGTTTTCGTGTTTCAAGTTAAATTGTTTATCCAGAAAGTGTCTATAAGTGATTTAAAACCTTTTTCATGAAGAATGTATGATCTAAAACTGTCTGAAAATCGAAAGTGATGTTTGAGTTTGTCATCGAGCTAATCGCTGTTATTGTTTCCTTTATATTTTTTTTTCTTTTTATTTTTCTGTTCGAATCATATATGTTAATGAAAATCCACAATCACAAGTTGATTGTTTCGTTTAAAATCCTAAACCAAATCCTTGTTGCTGCTATGGAATTTTGGTCGATCGAATTATGAAGAAGAAGAAGAAGGAACTGTGATACGGGATAAATATAATTAAGTGGTAGTATTACTTAGGAAAAACAAAAATGGATCGTTGGTTAAGGGGTTGATGGGTGAACTAGAGGTCTTGGGTTCGAACCCCGTCTCGGGCAATTCTTTTTAGAAGAGTATTTTAAAAATGGTATACACTTTTATTTTCATTTCCATTATTATTATTATTATTATTATTATTATTATTATTATTATTATTATTATTATTATTATTATTATTATTATTATTATTATTATTATTATTATTATTATTATTATTATTATTAACATTATTAATGTATTTACAATTATAAATTTTGTCATTATGTATTAGTTATTATTATTATTATGATCATAGATATAATTACGAATATTGTTATTATTATTATTATTATTATTACTATTATTATATTTATTAACGACTAATATATGTATTATCATTATTATTATGTAAACATAAATACTATGATTAATATTATTATCATTTGTTATTAAGTAACATCATTAAGTATTTTTAATGTTATTATTAGTATTTTTAATATTGATATAAGTATTATTATGATTAGGATTATTATTATTATTGTTATTATGAATATAATACAAACTATTATTACTATGATTAATATTAGTATTAGCATCATTATTATTATCATTAACAAAAGTATTATTATCAAGATTTCCATTAGAAATAAGATTTTTATAATTATTATTATTTTTATTAAGTATTAAGTATTATTATCAAAATGATTATTTTCATTACCATCATTACTAAATTTTTCATTTTATTAAAAACTACTAATTTTTATTATTATTATAAGATTTATTACTAAAACTATCATTTACAATAAAATTAATATTTTTATAGATATTATTATTAATATTATTATATTTATCACTAAGATTATTAATATTATTTTTTTTATTAGTAATATTAAGTATTATCAATATTATCATTTTTACCATTACAAATATTATTTTAGTATTATTACAATTACTAGTTTCAACAAATAAATGATATATATCAAAATATATTTAACATACATAACTTAACTATATTAATACTTTTATATACAAAATCAATACATTTAATTAAATAATGAAAAATATATATAAGTTAATAATATAAAAATTATATCACTAATAATAATATATATATTTATTCGATTACGAATATGTGTTTTAATATATATACAAATGATATAGGTTCGTGAAACCGAGGTCAACCCTGCACTTGTTCAGTGCCGTCATATGCATTATTGCTACGAAATATAGTATTGTGAGTTTCATTTGATCCCTTTTTAAATGTTTTTGTAATATATATTTTTGGGACTGAGAATACATGCGCTGCTTTTATAAATGTTTTACGAAATAGACACAAGTAATTGAAACTACATTCTATGGTTGGATTATCGAATCAAATATCACCCTTTTAGTCTGGTAATCTAAGAATTAGGGAACAGAAACCCTAATTGACGCGAATCCTAAAGATAGATCTATTGGGCCTAACAAACCCCATTCGGGTTACGGATGCTTTAGTACTTCGATTTTATCATGTCCGATGAGAATCCCGGAATGACGGGGATATTCTAGACGCGTTTTGTTAATGTCGATTACCAGGTGTTCACCATATGAATGATTTTTAATTCGCGGGTTACGCGTATTATTTTTGTACTCGTGTTACGTGTACAATTAAATGAATGATTATGATAAACTAATGAATTCACCAACCTTTGGGTTGACACTTTAAAGCATGTTTATTCTCAGGTATTAAAGAAATCTTCCGCTGTGCATTTGCTCATTTTAGAGATATTACATGGAGTCGTTAATGGCATATTTCAAAAGACGTTGCATTCGAGTCGTTGAGTTCATCAAGATTATTATTAAGTCAATTATAGTTGGATGTATTATGAAATGTTATGCATGCCGTCAAATTTCGATGTGATGAAAGTTTGTCTTTTAAAAACGAATGCAATGTTTGTAAAATGTATCATTTAGAGGTCAAATACCTCGCAATGAAATCAACTATTGTGAATCGTTTATAATCGGTATGAACGGGTCCTTTCAGTTGGTATCAGAGTGGTGGTCGTAGCAAACCAGGTCTTGCATTAGTGTATCTAACTGATAGTTGTTAAGATGCATTAGTGAGTCTGGACTTCGACCGTGTCTGCATGTCAAAAGTTTTGCTTATCATTTCGTGTTGAAAATTACCTACTTATCATTCTTAGGAAATCACTTGCTTATCATTCTTAATCTAGACATATCTTACTGCCTGGATTGCATGAATAGTGTATAGACAAAATTCATATCTTAGCATATATGTTACTGTAAACTTTGCCTGACATATTTCGTAAACTCCTCCGTAATCTACGAAATCTTTTGTTCTATATATATAGATATTCTATGTAATTAGAATACCATCCAATATACGAAAATTATTTCATACCGAAAAACCCCCTACTCAATCGTACGAAATGGAACTTGCCACTAGTTCAAGTTCTTCGGAATCCGACAGCTATTCCGATATAGATGTTCACCTAAGCTCCGAAAGCAGCGTCACCGGAATGAATCAACCAATCAGCCATCATCAATTCGGGATGAACTGGGGATGGGTTTGTAGTCGACTTAATCAATGGAGACGCAAAAGAGGTGATCCCTCCCACCAACCGAATTCACCTTTTGGCGAAGAACCTGAAGCACTTACCGATGAACCTGTTTGAAACACCATTTTCTCTCTCATTTCCAGAGTATCTCGCCACGACTATATCACAACTCGGATTCTAAACCTTATTCATTCGCTCGTTTCTACCGACAATAATTCCGGAGTAATAAGTAAACGAGCTTCGCACCCGAGTTGTAGCCTTGGAAAATATGGTGCAAAACGTATCAGCTTCAACAACATCATCGGCACCAACAGTACCACCAACATCCATACCAGTACCACCAACAACAACATCCGCATTACACGCCTCAACACCACAATCTGTACCTCAAGCATAATCATCGTTCTACATGACGTTCTACATCATTTATCTTCGTTCGACATGGCAATTATGAAATCTCAAATGTTTTAGAGATTATATATTCTTGTTCTGACGGTAAATCAAATGAGTTTAATATCATATTGACTCGTTAAATCCATGATTATATCTGAAGAAAATATATATATATATATATATGTTTTCATAAAGACTGTAATTAAAAATTCTTTTGTACAAACTGTTAATGGTGAAAATATTTTAACGGGTAGGTAATACCCGAGGAATATTTAGATTTCACATTAATAAGTTATACTGTACATTCTTTCAAATCTGATTCAACAGTCATTTACTATCCTACTTACATCCACAGATATACATATCCGTTCACCGCAGAATAACCATTTTCATTTAATTTCATATTTGGATTTTGACCTATCAGAATCCAACAAGTGGTATAATGAAGAAAACATTGGACAAAATAAAATTTGTTAGAAACAAACAAATTAACTATGAGAAATTTTGTTAAGAACTCACGCTAACAAAATCTTATCTAACTGTTCCTAGCTAACTGTTAATTCCTTATTACATTTTAATTATCGCAATTTAATTATCGTAATTTATTTATCGCAATTTTAATTCTCGCAATTTTATTTATCATCATTTAATTTCTGTTATTTATTTTACGCACTTTAAATATCGTCAGGACACATATACAATGTTTTGACATATCATATCGGCGTCATCTATATATATTATTTGGAATAACCGTAAGTCACTCTATATCGCAGTAATGCTCGAGTTAGCATATAAAGGGTCGAGGTTGATTCTAAATAATATATATACTTTGAGTTGTGATCGAGTCTGAGACATGTATACAATGGGTCACGATACGTATTAATTAATTCAAATATTATATATTAAACTATATATGAATTATTGAACTACTAACTGTGGACTACTAACTGTAGACTATTAACATTGGACAATTAAAATGAATTAAAATATTGATTATAACATATGAAACTAAACATTTCTTCAACTTTGCCACTTGATTTCATCTTAAACCTCATTTGTATCTTGACAATTATAATCTGCGTCTAAACCTTTCATGATTCTTGAAAACACCTCAATCGAGAAGATGAACCAACCGCACTTCATCTACAGAAGGAAAGATTTATGCATATAGTTATACACCTGGGAAACTCTCAGAAACTGAGTAAACGATTAACACGTAGTTGTGCTAATTCATTTAGCGTTATTATTACCGAAAATAACTTTGCAACTCCTGATCGAGATAGCCAGTTTTGTCACAGCTCCAGCAAGTCAACTTCGACTTTTCGTTCGAAACAACCTTATTATAACTTTGATATATACGTTTGCCATTGTTATTGTTACCAGAAAACCTTTTATATTCTGTAATATTACCAACAAACGTACCGGCAACCTCGTTGCTCCTTGGCTTAAATCTCTCCGAAAAATTTCTATACTTATTTATTGAAACCCTATCATGTACTCATCGACATCTTGTAATGATAGTTGCCATACCAAATACCGGGAAGCATTAATCATTAATTCTCGAATTTCGCATCGTTCCTACGTCAACAGTTATATATCTATATGTAACGTATATCTTCTGGACTGATGAATTTCAATTCAAAATCTCTGAATTCCTGAAAAGCACTCTAGCTTACAAATCAGATCTCTGAGTTTTGAAAAAGCTGATGAGGCAGTGAAAACTGAAGACTGCCTTAACAGTCAAAAGTTTGATGATAAAGAATGGAGTGTTGAAAAAGCTCAAAGATTTTGATACTGAAAAATGAATTGAGCAAACCATGAAGGAGACTCTGAACAAATCACAAGAACTAAATCTGCTTTCAAAGAATCCAAATGATTCAGTATCTGTTGAAGTCATTAACAAATACCTTGCTCCTGACTCTACATTTTTGCGGACAATCTTCATCATCATCCATCAATATTAGAAATTCTAAGATATCATCGTATCTTTCATTATAAATATCCTCGAAAATTCTGAAGATATTTTCATAACTATTTTTATCTGAAATCATTTATCTCTTCACGATACCAGTGTTACATCAGAAAGAAAACTGTTTTATTTTCTAAATTCTGAAAGATTCGAATTTAAAATATGAATGTTTTTGAAGTAGTGTTGGGAACTGAAGCATGAGTTAATATAATATAATGACACTTGATCAACGTGATTATATTACAGTAAGTCATGCTGAGTTTCTAATGGAACTTGATGATTCACAGACCATAACTTCATCATGTGCCATGTTACACGACTCTTGTATTCTATTTAACCTCTAAAAATATCAAGAAAATATTTTCTTGATGATTCGGTCTTTTCCGGATATTCTGGTAATTTGACAAATCAAGACCGTAATATTACAATTTCTTTCTTAGAACATTAACTATGTTCATTTCGAAATTCATACTTACAAATTATGGACCATTACTTGCTTTATTTAATGTCGGGGAGAGAAAACAAAAGCATGGAGCTCGGAAATATAAGGGAGAACAACACATAAATTACAAACCGTGTATATCAATATTTATCGCAACATAAAGACACAGGAGAATTAAAAACACTATAACCCCAAGGGCGAAGTAGAAGTAAACAGATTTCTCCGGTGGAAGTTGGAAAAGGAGAATGATTGTTGCGATAGTCAGGATAAGGACAAGGATTAAGCCTGGATTAAGCATTTTCACAATCTTTTAAATTTGGGGAATTGAGTATAGGAGTGGTAAAAGTAATGGAACGGAAGAAGTTAAATTTATAGTGAAATATCTGATAAAGAAATCAAGGCAGATTTTCGCATTTAATTAAAGAGAATCCTAATTTCCTTAATTACCGGAGAAACAAATCTTATTACAAAGATTTCCTCTAAATCCCTTGAATTCCGGAAATCAACCGTGACTACGTCGCCGGTTAAGATGAATTTACATTTACTCATTTCACTCTTTTGTGATAGCTTCATTCGTACTCTTCGAATAATCAAATTATTTTATCCTTATTACTCAATTTAAGAAGGAACTGTGATATGGGATAAATATAATTAAGTGGTAGTGTTACTCAAGAAAAACAAAAATGGATCGTTGGTTAAGGGGTTGACGGGTGAACGAGAGGTCTTGGGTTCGAACTCCGTCTCGGGCAATTCTTTTTAGAAAAGCATTTTAAAAATGGTATACACTTTTATTTTCATTTCCATTATCATTATTATTATTATTATTATTATTATTATTATTATTATTATTATTATTATTATTATTATTATTATTATTATTATTATTATTATTATTATTATTATTATTATTATTATTATTATTATTATTACTATTATTAACATTATTAATGTATTTATTATTATAAATTTTGTCATTTATGTATTAGTTATTATTATTATTATGATCTTAGATATAATTACGAATATTATTATTATTATTATTATTATTATTATTATTATTATTATTATTGTTATTATTATTATTATTATTATTATTATTATTATTATTATTATTACTATTATTGTATTTATTGACGACTAATATATGTATTATCATTATTATTATGTAAACATAAATACTATGATTAATATTATTATCATTTGTTATTAAGTAACATCATTAAGTATTTTTAATGTTATTATTAGTATTATTAATATTGATATAATTATTATTATGATTAGGATTATTATTATTATTGTTATTATGAATATAATACAAACTATTATTACTATGATTATATTAGTATTAGCATCATTATTATTATTATTAACAAAAGTATTATTATCAAGATTACCATTAGAAATAAGATTTTTATAATTATTTTTATTTTTATTAAGTATCAAGTATTATTATCAAAATGATTATTTTCATTACCATCATTACTAAATTTTTCATTTTATTAAAAACTACTAATTTTTATTATTATTATAAGATTTATTACTAAAACTATCATTTACAATAAAATTAATATTTTTATAGTTATTATTATTAATATCATTATATTTATCACTAAGATTATTAACATTATTATTTTTATTAGTAATATTAAGTATTATCAATATTATCATTTTTACCATTACAAATATTATTTTAGTATTATTAAAATTACTAGTTTCAACAAACAAACTATATATATCAAAGTATATTTAACATACATAACTTAACTATATTAATACTTTTATATACAAAATGAATACATTTAATTAAATAATGAAAAATATATATAAGTTAATAATATAAAAATTATATCACTAATAATAATATATATATTTATTCGATTACGAATATGTGTTTTAATATATATACAAATGATATAGGTTCGTGAATCCGAGGCCAACCCTGCACTTGTTCAGTGCTGTCATATGCATTATTGCTACGAAATATAGTATTGTGAGTTTCATTTGCTCCCTTTTTAAATGCTTTTGAAATATATATTTTTGGGACTGAGAATACATGCGCTGCTTTTATAAATGTTTTACGAAATAGACACAAGTAATCGAAACTACATTCTATGATTGGATTATCGAATCGAATATCACCCTTTTAGTCTGGTAATCTAAGAATTAGGGAACAGAAACCCTAATTGACGCGAATCCTAAAGATAGATCTATTGGGCCTAACAAACCCCATCCAGGTTACGGATGCTTTAGTACTTCGATTTTATCATGTCCGATGAGAGTCCCGGAATGATGGAGATATTCTAGACGCGTTTTGTTAATGTAGATTACCAGGTGTTCACCATATGAATGATTTTTAATTCGCGGGTTACGCTTATTATTTTTGTACTCGGGTTACGTGTACAATTAAATATCTGGAAATCTTGTGGTCTATTAAAATGATGAAAATAAATGATTATGATAAACTAATGAACTCACCAACCTTTCAGTTGACACTTTAAAGCATGTTTATTCTCAGGTATTAAAGAAATCTTCCGCTGTGCATTTGCTCATTTTAGAGATATTACATGGAGTCGTTCATGGCATATTTCAAAAGACGTTGCATTAGATTCGTTGAGTTTATTAAGATTATTATTAAGTCAATTATATTTGGATGTATTATGAAATGGTATGCATGCCGTCAACTTTCAATGTGATGAAAGTTTGTCTTTTAAAAACGAATGCAATATGTATCATTTAGAGGTCAAATACCTCGCAATGAAATCAACTATTATGAATCATTTATAATCGGTATGAACGGGTCCTTTCAGAAGATATAGAGACTGTCTCTGCTGCTGGTTGTTAATGACTACCAACATGAGTTTGTCCGGCTTTTCAGCCAGTAATGAGTCATGGAAGACTTACCAGTAGACTCACTCCCCTTTGATTTTTTAATCTTTCTCTTATTAGCACTCTTCCTTTTGTCCAGCTTTTTAGCATGGCCTTGGTTTGCTGGTAGACCAGTGGAACTTTCAGAAGTAGACACAACAGGCATTGCAGTAGAGGTACTTAGAGAAGTTGAGGGATCAGTCAACTTAAGTTTTGACTATTTTGTTGTTTAGAATATCCCATTTAATCTCTAGATCTTTTGGAGACATATAAAAGTCACTGGTATGTAACCTCATGGAGTGTGGAGCTGGTCTCACTAGACTTAGTAGCTTTCGCTTCAGTCTCCAAAATTTCCTTCATAGAGAATGGTGGGGTCTTATTAGGTCTAATAAATTTATTTGTTAGGACCTTTTAACCCATAAATATCTTAGCAAATGTGTTTTCCAAGATAGCTTGAGAATCAGTTTCAAGAATATGGTCCATGAATGCCACTTCTGCTTGAGCAACAACAACAGTATAGTCACCAGCAAAGAAATCTTCTACTTGGGCAGGCACATGCTCATTAATACACTTAGCAGTGCATTGAGGAAATGTACACCATGAAGCTACAACCTTTTTAAGGTTAGCGAACTGGATTTTAAATTATTCTACCTTAACGTGAAGAGCTTTAAGAGCAAAATTTTAATTTTCAAGATATGCAATTTCATGATTCAGAGTGTCAGCTTCATCACTATTTCCTTTAACCTTGTCATTAGAATTTTAACTTCATTTTTAAAATTTTTTCCACGTTTGCTGCTTCTATAGAGATTAATATTTAGATAATCAAACATTCTAGCATTTTCATCGTCTACATAGGTTCAAAAGTTTTCTACCTTATACAACATTTTAGATTTCCATTGAGGAGAGTCCACTTTGTAATTTGCTTCCCTCATGTCAGCCATAATGTACTACCATTATCTTCATCATTAACTTCCTTAGCCATCAAACACAACTTAAAACCACATGAGTAAGCAGTGCAATTTTCTTTATTATCACTGTCTGAATATGAAGATGAAGAACTGGTTTCATCCCAATCATGAGGTTCAGCAATAAAAATCATTTCTAGTTTTTTTTTGCTTCTCAGATTTGACATTTTCTTTCAGTCGGGCCCTCATAGCTTCTTACATGTTTATGTACTTATCAGCTTTTGAGAATGGTTAGCATGTGTGGATGGTTTTCTGGACATGCACTCAGATGCAAAAAGTCCTACCTTCCTACAATTGTAACATTCAGATTTTTGGCCAACAACTGATTTGCTAGTGTAACTAGAACTTGGCCTTTTGCTAATCTTGTATGGTTTGCTCGGTTTGCTACGATTAAATGTTATTAAATGCCTAGCCAATAGTGCATACCCCCAGCATCACCATCAATGCTTTCTTCTGACTTAGTCACACTCACTTCATTTTCTTATGTTGTCTCCTTTTCAGCCGGTAGCTTTTGAACCAATAAAGCTTTCTGACTCTCTTTTTAGAAGCAGCATCTTCTGTTTTAGAGGATTTTGCTAAAGTACTAGGAGCAAACTTAAATTTCTCTCTAAGGTTCAACTCAAGTTTTGTTGCTGCCTTCTCATGGTTCTAAAAAGTACCATAAAGAGATGACATATTAAAGTTTTTCAAGGACTGAGTTGTCCTTAGAGGGTCAGTAACATGTTTCTTCTTAGCAGGTAATGAGTCAATGAATATATTGACCTGTTCAAATTCAATGTAAGTGAGTTTTTACACAATCCAAGTCAATTAACAGAGAACTAAATCTGATAACTATTTCTTTTAACGTCTCATTCTTGTAAGCAAAAATAATTCATACTCACGCTTTAAAACAATGATTTTGTTTTGTATGGCCTCATCTTTACCATCATAAGTTAGGTCAAGATAGTCTAAAATAACTTTTGAAGTTGCTTTCTTTTAAATCATTTTTAAAAAAATAATTAGGTAAAGAGATAGTTAAGATAGTTTTGATTGGGGTCCAGACCAATTCTTCTCTTATCTACATCCTACCTTTATGAGGAGGAAGAAAAACCTCTCAAGCTTTAATGCCAGGAGAGTCCTTAGTAGCTGGAATAGGATCAAGAGTTTCAATGGGGGTTAAAAGGTCCATTAGTTGCAGTTGCAGTCATGAGAGTGTCAATAGACTCAAGGTGAAATATCAACCTATCTCTCATGGTTTCATATTCATCTTTTTCAAACTTTGATGTTCTATTTGTAGAGCCATTTTCGAGATAAGATAAGTTGTTGTAAGTGGCCAATTTTAGAGATTTAGATCCAAGATATCAATTATCAAGACTATATGCTCTGATACAAGTTGTTGGTCCCGATATAACAACAAGAAGTATTGCGCGGGGGGGGGGGGGGGGGGGGGGGTTGAATACAATTATTTTTACTAATTAAAAATGTTTTAACAGTTAAGGAAATAATTAAGAAAGCAATTAAATCAGAGCCAAGGTAATTTTCAACTTATTCTTTTATTTAAATAATTTCAAAAAAACACGGTTATCTTATAACGGAAGATATAACGAGTTGTTACAGATTACGCCTTGATAGCTTAGAAAATTCTTAAGCATATACAAGATCACTGACTTATGGATTTAATATCCCACCCACTAAATAAAATGTGAGTGGAGTTATCTCTTTATAGAGAGCCTATTAACCAGGTAAAGACTCTATTGTCCGCTGGTCCAATGCGTGTTAGTACTTTAGTCGACAAGCCTGTAAGAAAGCATGTGGCTCTCATGTTTTTATAAGCTATTTCTGAAACTACCCAAATTAGGTGGACATACTATTCTAATAAAAAAAATAGAATGTTGGGTTCCCAAGGCGTTGACATTAGGCATAACCATGAACTGCGCATGAGTTATACCTCTGGATTCCATGTTATCTTGTAAGGTAACTTGTCAACTGTCAACTTGTGTCCTTATCTCTTATACTTCATCTTCGATGTCAGTTGAATAGCTATGCTTTGATGTAGACAACACATGAAACAATTATGCTTATGAATAACATAATTCGTCTAATTGTTTTGTGTGGCTTCTTCTTCTTCTTCTTCTTCTTCTTCTTCTTCTTCTTCTTCTTCTTCTTCTTCTTCTTCTTCTTATTATTATTATTATTATGATGGTTCTTCTATAGTCTTCTGTTGGTTAGCATACATCCTACTGGTTATGAAGAACCCTTCTTTTTAACTATCTTGTGCTGATAGTTAAGGTAGCACCATAAAACACAGACACAACATACACTATTGTTTCTACACTTAGAACACTTTAAGTAAACATGTTGGCTTCACATCCCTCTTCTTATTAAATTAAAAGCTTAAATAAGTAATATTATTTTCAATTAAAAGATCTTGACCATCCATTCAATCTCATTACATGATTACAACCATTAGATCTAATCTTGAAAAGATTATTACTTAATACTATTTTTAATTTAAATGAATTTTACATCACTACCCATCAATCAATTAAACTGCAATTTCAAATTTTAAAATTAATTAATGTTAATTAAATTAATAACAGATTCCATATTAAACGCCAATTAAGGAGTATTTCCATTTCAATCCATTTTTTTAGTTGTACATAAATCGCCATTATATATGGTCAAACACGTTTTCTTTAAAATTTAAATCCCTTAAATACTTTTTATCAATCCATATTAATAAGGGATAATTTATGCCGGTTTGTTTAATTATAATTTGAAATTATCCCACGATGAGTATTTATGCTGATGAATTTTTTTTATATAAATGCCATATATATACCACACAATCCTGCATTTTATAGCACAGCAACTTTTTTCTTAAATACACAATGGAGAATTCTATCCATTTCACTAGATTGAATGATTTACATCCACGACAATCAAACGCTTATGTTCGTGTATAGCGTTACCATGGTGGATGAAATGTCCCGTTCTTATTGATTAAAAACGTTCCATATTAATTGATTTCGTTGCGAGGTTTTGACCTCTATATGAGACGTTTTTCAAAGACTGCATTCATTTTAAAACAAACCATAACCTTTATTTCATCAATAAAGGTTTAAAAAGCTTTACGTAGATTATCAAATAATGATAATCTAAAATATCCTGTTTACACACGACCATTACATAATGGTTTACAATACAAATATGTTACAACAAAATAAGTTTCTTGAATGCAGTTTTTACACAATATCATACAAGCATGGACTCCAAATCTCGTCCTTATTTAAGTATGCGACAGCAGAAGCTCTTAAATCACCTGAGAATAAACATGCTTAAAACGTCAACAAAAATGTTGGTGAGTTATAGGTTTAACCTATATATATCAAATCATAATAATAGACCACAAGATTTCATATTTCAATACACATCCCATACATAGAGATAAAAATCATTCATATGGTGAACACCTGGTAACCGACATTAACAAGATGCATATATAAGAATATCCCCATCATTCCGGGACACCCTTCGGATATGATATAAATTTCGAAGTACTAAAGCATCCGGTACTTTGGATGGGGTTTGTTAGGCCCAATAGATCTATCTTTAGGATTCGCGTCAATTAGGTTGTCTGTTCCCTAATTCTTAGATTACCAGACTTAATAAAAAGGGGCATATTCGATTCGATAATTCAACCATAGAATGTAGTTTCACGTACTTGTGTCTATTTTGTAAATCATTTATAAAACCTGCATGTATTCTCATCCCAAAAATATTAGATTTTAAAAGTGGGACTATAACTCACTTTCACAGATTTTTACTTCGTCGAGAAGTAAGACTTGGCCACTGTTGATTCACGAACCTATAACAATATATACATATATATTAAAGTATGTTCAAAATATATTTACAACACTCTTAATATATTTTGATGTTTTAAGTTTATTAAGTCAGCTGTCCTCATTAGTAACCTACAACTAGTTGTCCACAGTTAGATGTACAGAAATAAATCGATAAATATTATCTTGAATCAATCCACGACCCAGTGTATACGTATCTCAGTATTGATCACAACTCAAACTATATATATTTTGGAATCAACCTCAACCCTGTATAGCTAACTCCAACATTCACATATAGAGTGTCTATGGTTGTTCCGAAATATATATAGATGTGTCGACATGATAGGTCGAAACATTGTATACGTGTCTATGGTATCTCAAGATTACATAATATACAATACAAGTTGATTAAGTTATGGTTGGAATAGATTTGTTACCAATTTTCACGTAGCTAAATGAGACGACCCGACCCAATCCATAGGGACGAATACAATAACATATGATAACATTGCGAGGTACTTGACCTCTATATGATACATTTTACAAACGTTGCATTTATTCTTAAAAGGCAAACTATCATTACATCAATATTTGACATTTTCGTCTAACATTTCATAATATCCAAATGACCTAATTTGTCATTTACTTATTTATATTCTCTATTGAACTCCAATGACTCGAATGCAACGTCTTTGTATCATGGCTTAAAAGGTCCCAAGTAGTATCCTTAACATGAGCTAATGCACAGCGGAAGACTTAATTCATACCTGAGAATAACATGCTTTAAAACGTCAACATAAAGTTGGTGAGATATATAGGTTTGATGCTAGCAGCGTTATAACAATGGAACACAAGATTTCATATATAAACATTTTAATAAAAATATTCTAAGTGGTTGAGCACTTGGTAACCATACTTAACATTTAATCACGTCGCATATTCCCTTTATTATGAAATCTTACTACACCGTACCAAGGTGTAGTCACAAAACGAAGTACTGTGCAACCGTTGAATACTGGTCGTCCAGTCCGGTTGGGGTTGTCAGGCCCGATAGATCTATCAACAGGATTCGCGTTTACAATACCGCTGTAAATAACAGTTACCAAGCTACAGGGAAGTATGCCAGTGGTACAACTCAACGTAGAATATATTTTTCAGTTACTTGTGTCCATATCGTAAAACATAAAATACATGTATTCTCATCCCGAAATATTTAGAGTTTAAAAGTGGGACTATATACTCACTTTTGTCTTGAAGATATGTAATTTCGACTTGGTCTCCGATTGATATCACGAACCTATCCATATATAATATATCAATACCTTTTCTTTTTAAACAATCGTCACATATATATACTTTTAATACTTTTAATAATTCCTTAGTCCGTAGTTAGCAGTCCGATGTTAGTAATTCAATTTTAATGGTTCATATTTAGTTGTTTAATAAACCCCCAATGAAATAAATAAAACCCCCATCGTATATGTATTGGTCGAGATTAATCTTGACCCATGGTACCGGTGTTGTCAAATGACGTGTTGCGTACATAAAGTACCGGTGTTGTCAAATGACGTGTTGCGTACAATCATGGGATCTTATGATTAATCTTCTCGTATTGTTTACGGGTGATCCTGAACCATATAAAATTAAATTATGAGTACATATGTATAAAATATCATGTTACTTTAGGAAGATGTGATTTATTTAATTTTCTCCAATTATTTTCGTGGCTAAACTAGTCTTGGATATCCGATTTTTGTTTTGGTCATAATTTCTTCGTTACAACTCCGTTTTCGTTGATTCAACTTTCCACTTCCTTGGATCGAGTCCCTCTTTAAGAATATGAACTGTAAATACCTTAGTTTGTATTCGAAATCATAGGTCATAGGTCAAATTTTGGTGAAACTTATGAAGTTAATCATTTTTGTTACAAAAACATCATTTAATGACCATTTTTCTAAAAATACTTATACTATGAATTAAATCATGAAATTTTTATGTGTTAACATATTCATAAGAAATATTATTTTTCCAGAATATAAACCTCCAATTCAAAGTTCAAGATGGTTTTTAATTATCCAACCCAAAACAGCCCCCGGTTGCACTCCGACGTCATAAAAACAGTTTTTTAAGGTATTCTTTGAAAAACCAAGTTATACCTTGTTAAATTAGCATATATTTAAGTTATATTACAGGTCTTGAAGTATTTTAAAAGTTAAGTTAGAAGGATCTATTTAGTTTGCAAACAAGTTTGAAATCATTCAAACTATGTTTTTGTTGTTAAAATTGTATACCATACAATAAGATAGCTATATATATATGAATCGAATAAGGTTATGAACAAAGTTACTACCTCAAGTTACTTGGACAAGATTGCTGTAAAAGAGTAGTAAAAACCTAGAACCAAAAGAGTGATGAAATTGGATGAAAGATTGGAAGCAACTTAAGACATAAACTTGAATTGAAAGTTGTATTTTTGTAGTGTTTTTGTTGATCTTTTTATGGTGGTGTTTAAGGTGATTCTTGAGAGGATTTTTGCTGGAGTTCTTAGAGAGACATGAGGCTAGTAAGTGTGTGTGTTTAGCTAGAGAAATGATGTTCCAAAAATTGAAAATGGATACATGTATTTATGGTGGTGTAAAAGGTGTATAAATTTGTAATTTTGTGAAAAGATCTTTTAATCATGTGAAATTGTCATACTAAATAACAAAAGTAGTTACCTTATACATAAGGCATGAACAAGGGCTGGTTGGTGGTGATTTGATGTGTATATACCAATAGTAAATACGTATAGAAGCTAGGTATGATACGAGTACATATACTCTAGATATACGTATAGAAATCTTGTGAAAAATGGAATGAGGATTCAAATATAGCTATCTTTTGTGAATATACTTATATTGTTTTATGTATTTAAGTCTTTAAAAGTGATTAAATACATTATATATACGATATATGTATAAACATTATAGGTCGTAAGTATTTATGTCAAATAACGTTACGTATAGTTATCGTTTTGAAAGCTTAAGTTAGTAGTTTCAAAATATACTTATAACTTATTGTTATTAATACAAAATGAGATATTTAAACATCCTTAAATCATGTTAAATATGTATATATACATATATATACACAAACGTATAATTAACATATATTGTATAGTTCGTGATATCATCGGTCAAACTAGACGGTTAAACGTTATGTAAAACTCTTTTCAAAATCATAAATCTCAACAATTTAGATTGCTAATCATGTTGGTAAGTTTTAATTTATGTAAATATTAATCTTATAAGTGTAAAACGATCGGAAAAATCCGGGTCGTTACAGTACCCACCCGTTAAAGAAATTTCGTCCCGAAATTTGGTAGAGGTTGTCATAAATAACAATAGGAATGTTTTCATGACGAATATGAGGTATTAATAGAGTTTTATCATTATTGGAAGATATGGATAAAACGATTCGGTCATGTGAAGCGCACGAGTGAAGCTATCACAAAAGAATGAAATGAGTGAATATAGAATTGTTTTAACCGATGTCGAGATTAGGATTGATTTCCAGAATTTAAGGGATTTAAAGAAAATCTTATGTAATAAGATTTGGTTCTTCGATGATTTAGAAAACAGGATCTCCTTTGATTTAATGCGATAATCTGTTTCGATTTCTTTGTCGGATATTTCACTATAAATCCACCTCCTTCCCTTTCTTACTTCCATACCTCTCATCTCTTACTCTTCCTCCTCTAATTCATACCTTAAGGTATCCTTTAAAATGCTTCATCCCGTTCTGATTTTTGTTATACTTCTAACTTTCATATCTTTCATTCTTCTCTTTCATCTACCGCTAGAAGAATCTATTCACTTTTATGATTTTCTTGGAATTATAATGTTTCTAATTCTCCCGTGTCTTTACGTCGCCATACGTATTGATACACACGGTTTGTAGTTTCTGGGTGGTTATTGGGTTTGATATCTTTCCTTATATTTCGATGCTCCTGCTTCTGTTTTCCATAATCATTGTCATCCATAGTTAATACTCTCTCCTATTTGCTGTAATCTATACCCCAATTTCTATTTTTGGACTTTGTCCCTTCGTTTCTTCTTCCCGTCCTTGAGTCAAGCGATCAATAGTTCGAAATTCGTAGGTATAAAATTCGGAATGAACATAGCTAATGCTCTAAGAAAGGAATGGTAATGGCACGATTTTGATTTGTCAAATTACCAGAATATCCAGGAAAATAGAACTATCAAGATGATTTGTTCTTAATATGTTTCGGAATTGGATAGAATGTAAAAGTCGTGTAACATGGCACATGATGACGGTACTGTGAATCATCATATTCCATTAGAAACTTAACATGACTTACTGTAATATAATGAAGTTGATCAAGTTTCATTATATTATACTAGTTCATGCATCAGTTCCCAACACTACTTCAGAACATTCCTATTTTAAACTTGAAGGATTTAGAAACTAACACAGTTTCCTTTATATTGTAACGCAGATATTACAGAGAGATAAATGATTTCAGATAAGGATAGTGGTGAAAATATCTTCAGAAATATTGAGGATATTTATAATGAAAGATATGATAATAACTTGGAATTTCTAATGTCGAAGGATGATGATGAAGATTGACCCGTAAGGGTTTAGATTCAGAAGCAAGGTGTTTGCTACAGAATCGTCATAATTCTTTATGTACAAGTTTAGTCCTTGTAACTTGTTCAGAGTCTCCTTCATGGTTTGTTCAATCCGGTTTTCAGTACCAATTTTCTATCGAGCGTTCCTAACACTTCCTTCTTTTATCATCAACATTTGGTCATTAAGACCTTCTACAACATGCTGCTTCGTCAGTATTTTCAAAGTTATCGGATCTGGGTCATTGGTTATCAAACCAAGATGGTTTAAGGAGAATTGTATTTTTAGATGATTAAACGCTGATGGTAATATGATGGAATATAAAAGGTTCTCCGGTAATGATGGCGAAAGAACAACGTATATATATATATCGAGATTGTAATAAGAGTAGTCTTACTGAGATATCGAAGTGGAGCTGTGACAAAATTAGTTAATTGAAAAGGAATCGCGTGATTGTTTTTGCTAATGGATGATAAGGAATTCGATGCGGATACGTTTTAACTATAACTTCGAGTTCAAAAATTTTTAGGTGCATAACTGTATGCATAAATCTTTATTCCGTAGACGAGGTGCGGCTGGTTGAACTTCTCGATCGAGATGTTTTCAAGAATCATGAAAAGTTGTGAATGCGAATTGTAATCGTCAAGATACAAATGAGGTTTAAAATAGAATCAAGTGGCAAACTTGAAGGATTGTTTAGTTTCATATGTAATAATCATCATTTTAACTCATTTTTAATTGTCCAAAGTTAGCAGTCCAATAGTCCGATTGTCCAATGGTTCAATAAATTCATATATGAACTAAATATATAATATTCGAATTACTTAATACGTATCGTGACCCGTGTACTGGTCTCGGTGTCGATCACAACTCAAAGTATATATATATTTTGGAATCAACTCCGACCCTGTATAGCCAACTCCCACCTTCACATATAGAGTGTCTATGGTTGTTCCGAAATATATATATAGATGGATCAATATGATAAGTCGAAACCTTGTATACGTGTCCCGTTATTTAAAATGCGTAAAATAAATAAATATATATCATGACCCATTATACAACGTGTTATCTCAGAATTAATCCGACGTGTTGTTGTACATGTGTCCCGACGGTATGTAAAGTACAGAAATTAAAATTGCAAGAATGTAAATTGCGATAAATTAAATATTAATCAGTTAGCTGGGAACAGTTAGCCGGAACAGTTAGCGTGTAATCCTATCACAATTTCAATTAATTAATTCATCTGTTTCTAACAATTTTTATTTTGCCAATGTTTCTTCATTATGCCACTTGTTGGATTCGGATAGGTAAAAATCCAAATATGAAATTTAAATGGAAATGGTTAATCTGGGGTGAACGGATACGTATATCGGTAATTGTAAGTAGGATAATAAATGATCGTTGAATCAGATTCGAAGAATGTACAGTGTAACTTGTTAATGTGAATTCTAAATATTCCTTGGGTACTACCCACCCGTTAAAATATTTTCATCATTAACAGTTTGTACGAATGAAATTTTTAATTACAATCTTTATGAAAATATATTTGCATATATATTTTCTTCGGAGGTAACTATGAATTTAATGAGTCAATAAAATATTCAACTCATTTGATTTATCGTTATTACTAGATTACATAATCTCCAAAACATTAGAGATTACATAATCGTCATGTCGAACGAAGAACGATACGTAAAGAAGAGGTAATCGGTGTAGAATGATATGTAGAACAAAGATCATATTCGAAGTTCAGATGATGATGTTGAGGTACGTGGTGCGGATGTGATTGTTGGTGGTGGTAATGATACGGTTGGTGTTGATGCTGATGATGTCGTTGACGTCGATGATGCTACTGGTACTGAAGATTGCGAGGTTGATGTTGTTAACGGTACTGGTTATGCTGCTGGTGCTGCTGCTGGTGTTTGTAACCTTCGCACCGTGTTCTCCAAAGCCGTCACACGAGCGCGAAGTTCGTTAATTTCTGCTAGTACACCAGGATGATTGGCGGTTGGAGTGAGCGAATGAACAAGATCCGAAATATGGGATAGGATATAATCGTGACGAGATACTCGAGAAATGAGAGAGAAAATGGTTTCTCGAACAGGTTCGCCGGTAAGTGCTTCAGGTTCGTCGCCAATGGGGCAATTCGGTGGGTGAAAGGGATCACCTTCTTCTTGTCTCCAATAATTTAGTATACTACGAACCCATCCCCAATTCATCCAGAATAGATGATGAGAAATTGGTTGATCCATTCCAGTGACGCTGCCTTCGGAGCCCGAATGGAAATCCATATCAGCGTAGCTGTCGGAGTCGGAGGAATTCGAACTGGACGCGGAGTTCATCTTGTACAGTCGGGGAAATAAATTTTTGGTTTGGAATAGATTATAGGAGTTGGGTTTGGTATTCTTCAATACATAATTTACATATATATTTATAATACTCAAAATCCCGTGAATTACGGAGAATCTTTGAAATTCGTCAGGCAATGTCTATAGCAACAGATACGCTAGGATACGAATTTTGTCTATACACTATCGATGCACCAAATGCAGTAAGACGTGTCTAGACTTAAGAATACTAAGCAGGCAATTCTTAAGGATGATAAGCAGATGATTTTCGACTAGATATGATAAGCAAAACTTTTGACATGTAGACACGGTCAAAGTCCAGACTCACTAATGCATCCTAACAACTACCAGTTAGACACACTAATGCAAGGCCTGGTTCGCTAAGACCAACGCTCTGATACCACATGAGACGACCCGACCCAATCCATAGGGACGAATACAATAACATATGATAACATTGCGAGGTACTTGACCTCTATATGATACATTTTACAAACGTTGCATTTATTCTTAAAAGGCAAACTATCATTACATCAATATTTGACATTTTCGTCTAACATTTCATAATATCCAAATGACCTAATTTGTCATTTACTTATTTATATTCTCTATTGAACTCCAATGACTCGAATGCAACGTCTTTGTATCATGGCTTAAAAGGTCCCAAGTAGTATCCTTAACATGAGCTAATGCACAGCGGAAGACTTAATTCATACCTGAGAATAACATGCTTTAAAACGTCAACATAAAGTTGGTGAGATATATAGGTTTGATGCTAGCAGCGTTATAACAATGGAACACAAGATTTCATATATAAACATTTTAATAAAAATATTCTAAGTGGTTGAGCACTTGGTAACCATACTTAACATTTAATCACGTCGCATATTCCCTTTATTATGAAATCTTACTACACCGTACCAAGGTGTAGTCACAAAACGAAGTACTGTGCAACCGTTGAATACTGGTCGTCCAGTCCGGTTGGGGTTGTCAGGCCCGATAGATCTATCAACAGGATTCGCGTTTACAATACCGCTGTAAATAACAGTTACCAAGCTACAGGGAAGTATGCCAGTGGTACAACTCAACGTAGAATATATTTTTCAGTTACTTGTGTCCATATCGTAAAACATAAAATACATGTATTCTCATCCCGAAATATTTAGAGTTTAAAAGTGGGACTATATACTCACTTTTGTCTTGAAGATATGTAATTTCGACTTGGTCTCCGATTGATATCACGAACCTATCCATATATAATATATCAATACCTTTTCTTTTTAAACAATCGTCACATATATATACTTTTAATACTTTTAATAATTCCTTAGTCCGTAGTTAGCAGTCCGATGTTAGTAATTCAATTTTAATGGTTCATATTTAGTTGTTTAATAAACCCCCAATGAAATAAATAAAACCCCCATCGTATATGTATTGGTCGAGATTAATCTTGACCCATGGTACCGGTGTTGTCAAATGACGTGTTGCGTACATAAAGTACCGGTGTTGTCAAATGACGTGTTGCGTACAATCATGGGATCTTATGATTAATCTTCTCGTATTGTTTACGGGTGATCCTGAACCATATAAAATTAAATTATGAGTACATATGTATAAAATATCATGTTACTTTAGGAAGATGTGATTTATTTAATTTTCTCCAATTATTTTCGTGGCTAAACTAGTCTTGGATATCCGATTTTTGTTTTGGTCATAATTTCTTCGTTACAACTCCGTTTTCGTTGATTCAACTTTCCACTTCCTTGGATCGAGTCCCTCTTTAAGAATATGAACTGTAAATACCTTAGTTTGTATTCGAAATCATAGGTCATAGGTCAAATTTTGGTGAAACTTATGAAGTTAATCATTTTTGTTACAAAAACATCATTTAATGACCATTTTTCTAAAAATACTTATACTATGAATTAAATCATGAAATTTTTATGTGTTAACATATTCATAAGAAATATTATTTTTCCAGAATATAAACCTCCAATTCAAAGTTCAAGATGGTTTTTAATTATCCAACCCAAAACAGCCCCCGGTTGCACTCCGACGTCATAAAAACAGTTTTTTAAGGTATTCTTTGAAAAACCAAGTTATACCTTGTTAAATTAGCATATATTTAAGTTATATTACAGGTCTTGAAGTATTTTAAAAGTTAAGTTAGAAGGATCTATTTAGTTTGCAAACAAGTTTGAAATCATTCAAACTATGTTTTTGTTGTTAAAATTGTATACCATACAATAAGATAGCTATATATATATGAATCGAATAAGGTTATGAACAAAGTTACTACCTCAAGTTACTTGGACAAGATTGCTGTAAAAGAGTAGTAAAAACCTAGAACCAAAAGAGTGATGAAATTGGATGAAAGATTGGAAGCAACTTAAGACATAAACTTGAATTGAAAGTTGTATTTTTGTAGTGTTTTTGTTGATCTTTTTATGGTGGTGTTTAAGGTGATTCTTGAGAGGATTTTTGCTGGAGTTCTTAGAGAGACATGAGGCTAGTAAGTGTGTGTGTTTAGCTAGAGAAATGATGTTCCAAAAATTGAAAATGGATACATGTATTTATGGTGGTGTAAAAGGTGTATAAATTTGTAATTTTGTGAAAAGATCTTTTAATCATGTGAAATTGTCATACTAAATAACAAAAGTAGTTACCTTATACATAAGGCATGAACAAGGGCTGGTTGGTGGTGATTTGATGTGTATATACCAATAGTAAATACGTATAGAAGCTAGGTATGATACGAGTACATATACTCTAGATATACGTATAGAAATCTTGTGAAAAATGGAATGAGGATTCAAATATAGCTATCTTTTGTGAATATACTTATATTGTTTTATGTATTTAAGTCTTTAAAAGTGATTAAATACATTATATATACGATATATGTATAAACATTATAGGTCGTAAGTATTTATGTCAAATAACGTTACGTATAGTTATCGTTTTGAAAGCTTAAGTTAGTAGTTTCAAAATATACTTATAACTTATTGTTATTAATACAAAATGAGATATTTAAACATCCTTAAATCATGTTAAATATGTATATATACATATATATACACAAACGTATAATTAACATATATTGTATAGTTCGTGATATCATCGGTCAAACTAGACGGTTAAACGTTATGTAAAACTCTTTTCAAAATCATAAATCTCAACAATTTAGATTGCTAATCATGTTGGTAAGTTTTAATTTATGTAAATATTAATCTTATAAGTGTAAAACGATCGGAAAAATCCGGGTCGTTACACTAAAATGAGAAAAATTATCCAATCTTGTTTTACCCATAACTTCTTCATTTTAAATCCGTTTTGAGTGAATCAAATTGCTATGGTTTCATATTGAACTCTATTTTATGAATCTAAACAGAAAAAGTATAGGTTTATAGTCGGAAAAATAAGTTACAAGTCGTTTTTGTAAAGGTAGTCATTTCAGTCGAAAGAACGACGTCTAGATGACCATTTTAGAAAACATACTTCCACTTTGAGTTTAACCATAATTTTTGGATATAGATTCATGTTCATAATAAAAATAATTTTCTCAGAATAACAACTTTTAAATCAAAGTTTATCATAGTTTTTAATTAACTAACCCAAAACAGCCCGCGGTGTTACTACGACGGC
Source organism: Rutidosis leptorrhynchoides (assembly GCF_046630445.1). NCBI lineage: Eukaryota > Viridiplantae > Streptophyta > Magnoliopsida > Asterales > Asteraceae > Rutidosis > Rutidosis leptorrhynchoides. The sequence goes on along the minus strand of NC_092333.1, from coordinate 263,204,082 downwards.
GTAAATCCGGTTTTACGGTATTTTTCATGTTTCCAGGTTTTAAATCATTAAGTTAGCATATCATATAGATATAGAACATGTGTATAGTTAATTTTAAAAGTCAAGTTAGAAGGATTAACTTTTGTTTGCGAACAAGTTTAGAATTAACTAAACTATGTTCTAGTGATTACGAGTTTAAACCTTCGAATAAGATAGTTTTATATATATGAATCGAATGATGTTATGAACATCATTACTACCTAAAGTTTAGTAGGTAAACCTACTGGAAGTGACAAGAAATGATCTAGCTTCAAAGGATCTTGGATGGCTTGAAAGTTCTTGAAGTAGGATCATGACACAAAAACAAGTTCAAGTAAGATTTTTACTCGAATTAAGATAGTTTATAGTTATAGAAATTGAATCAAAGTTTGAATATGAATATTACCTTGAATAATAAAGATAAACTACTATATATAACAAAGGTTTCTTGATCTTAGATGATTACTTGGAATGGATTAGAAAGCTTGGAAGTAAATTAGTAAACTTGAAGGGATTTTTGAAGTGTTCTTGAAGTGTTCTTCCTATGATGATTATAGCTTGATTCTTGAAGTGATTTTTGATGAAGATGATGATTAACTACTGGAAAAATACGTTCATAATAGTGTGTGTGTGTGTTGAGAGAGAATTAGAAAGAGAATTGGAAGTGAAATGGAGTGAATGATGAGTGGTGAGTGGGGTTAAAAGGAGTTCTAGTTAGTTGACTAGCTCATGGTAGAAGTTAAAATTGATTAGTCATACATGACATAATCAAGAGTGAAATCCCATGCTAGTTCCTATTGGTATATACTCATAGTAAGTACGTTTTGAAGCTGTGTATAATACGGGTAAGAATATGACTAGAATTCTTGATGAAAGAAAAGAATGGAAAAGTAACTGTAACCATTTTTGTTAAGTATGAGTGTTTTGATATATGTCTTGAAGTCTTCCAAAAGTATTTTAATACATCTAAATACACTACATGTATATACATTTTAACTGAGTCGTTAAGTCATCGTTAGTCGTTACATGTAAGTGTTGTTTTGAAACCTTTAAGTTAACGATCTCAATTAATGTTGTTAACCCATTGTTTATTATATCTAGTGAGATGTTAAATTATTATATTATCATGATATTATGATATATTAATATATCTTAATATGATATATATACATTTAAATGTCGTTACAACGATAATCGTTACATATATGTCTCGTTTCGAAATCCTTAAGTTAGTAGTCTTGTTTATATGTATATAACTCATTGTTAATATAATTATGGAGATACTTACTTATCATAATCTCATGTTAACCATATGTATATCCATATATATATCGTCATGTCATTTTTACAAGTTTTAACGTTCGTGAATCGCCGGTCAACTTGGGTGGTCAATTGTCTATATGAAACATATTTCAATTAATCAAGTCTTAACAAGTTTGATTGCTTAACATGTTGGAAACATTTAATCATGTAAATATCAATCTCAATTAATATATATAAACTTGGAAAAGTTCGGGTCACTACAGTACCTACCCGTTAAATAAATTTCGTCCCGAAATTTTAAGCTGTTGAAGGTGTTGACGAATCTTCTGGAAATAGATGCGGGTATTTCTTCTTCATCTGATCTTCATGCTCCCAGGTGAACTCGGGTCCTCTACAAGCATTCCATCGAACCTTAACAATTGGTATCTTGTTTTTCTTAAGTCTTTTAACCTCACGATCCATTATTTCGACGGGTTCTTCGATGAATTGGAGTTTTTCGTTGATTTGGATTTCATCTAACGGAATAGTGTGATCTTCTTTAGCAAAATATTTCTTCAAATTCGAGATGTGGAAAGTGTTATGTACAGGCGCGAGTTGTTGAGGTAACTCAAGTCGGTAAGCTACTGGTCCGACACGATCAATAATCTTGAATGGTCCAATATACCTTGGATTTAATTTCCCTCGTTTACCAAATCGAACAACGCCTTTCCAAGGTGCAACTTTAAGCATGACCATCTCTCCAATTTCAAATTCTATATCTTTTCTTTTAATGTCAGCGTAGCTATTTTGTCGACTTTGGGCGGTTTTCAACCGTTGTTGAATTTGGATGATCTTCTCGGTAGTTTCTTGTATAATCTCCGGACCCGTAATCTGTCTATCCCCCACTTCACTCCAAAAAATTGGAGACCTGCACTTTCTACCATAAAGTGCTTCAAACGGCGCCATCTCAATGCTTGAATGGTAGCTGTTGTTGTAGGAAAATTCTGCTAATGGTAGATGTCGATCCCAACTGTTTCCGAAATCAATAACACATGATCGTAGCATGTCTTTAAGCGTTTGTATCGTCCTTTCGCTCTGCCCATCAGTTTGTGGATGATAGGCAGTACTCATGTCTAGACAAGTTCCTAATGCTTGCTGTAATGTCTGCCAAAATCTTGAAATAAATCTGCCATCCCTATCAGAGATAATAGAGATTGGTATTCCATGTCTGGAGACGACTTCCTTCAAATACAGTCGTGCTAACTTCTCCATCTTGTCATCTTCTCTTATTGGCAGGAAATGTGCTGATTTGGTGAGACGATCAACTATTACCCAAATAGTATCAAAACCACTTGCAGTCCTTGGCAATTTAGTGATGAAATCCATGGTAATTTTTTCCCATTTCCATTCTGGGATTTCGGGTTGTTGAAGTAGACCTGATGGTTTCTGATGCTCAGCTTTGACTTTAGAACACGTCAAACATTCTCCTACATATTTAGCAACATCGGCTTTCATGCCCGGCCACCAAAAATGTTTCTTGAGATCCTTGTACATCTTCCCCGTTCCAGGATGTATTGAGTATCTGGTTTTATGAGCTTCTCTAAGTACCATTTCTCTCATATCTCCAAATTTTGGTACCCAAATCCTTTCAGCCCTATACCGGGTTTCGTCTTCCCGAATATTAAGATGCTTCTCTGATCCTTTGGGTATTTCATCCTTTAAATTTCTCTCTTTTAAAACTCCTTGTTGCGCCTCCTTTATTTGAGTAGTAAGGTTATTATGAATCATTATATTCATAGATTTTACTCGAATGGGTTCTCTGTCCTTCCTGCTCAAGGCATCGGCTACCACATTTGCCTTCCCCGGGTGGTAACGAATCTCAAAGTCATAATCATTCAATAATTCAATCCACCTACGCTGCCTCATATTCAGTTGTTTCTGATTAAATATGTGTTGAAGACTTTTATGGTCGGTATATATAATACTTTTGACCCCATATAAGTAGTGCCTCCAAGTCTTTAATGCACAAACAACCGCTCCTAATTCCAAATCGCGTCGTATAATTTTGTTCGTGAATCTTCAATTGTCTAGACGCATAAGCAATCACCTTCGTTCGTTGCATTAATACACAACCGAGACCTTGCTTTGATGCGTCACAATAAATCACAAAATCATCATTCCCTTCAGGCAATGACAATATAGGTGCTGTAGTTAGCTTTTTCTTCAATAACTGAAATGCTTTCTCTTGTTCATCATTCCATTCAAATTTCTTCCCTTTATGCGTTAATGCAGTCAAGGGTTTTGCTATTCTGGAAAAGTCTTGGATAAACCTTCTGTAGTAACCAGCTAGTCCTAAAAACTGGCGTATGTGTTTCAGAGTTTTCGGGGTTTCCCACTTTTCAACAGTTTCTATCTTTGCCGGATCCACCTTAATACCTTCTTTGTTCACTATGTGACCGAGGAATTGAACTTCTTCCAACCAAAATGCACACTTTGAAAACTTAGCGTACAATTCTTCCTTTCTCAATACTTCTAACACCTTTCTCAAATGTTCACCGTGTTCTTGGTCATTCTTTGAGTAAATAAGTATGTCATCAATGAAAACAATGACAAACTTGTCAAGGTATGGTCCACACACTCGGTTCATAAGGTCCATGAACACAGCTGGTGCATTAGTTAAACCAAATGGCATGACCATAAACTCATAATGACCGTAACGTGTTCTGAAAGCAGTCTTTGGAATATCATCTTCTTTCACCCGCATTTGATGATAGCCGGAACGTAAGTCAATCTTTGAATAAACAGACGAGCCTTGTAGTTGATCAAATAAGTTGTTGATTCTCGGTAGTGGGTAGCGGTTCTTGATGGTAAGTTTGTTCAACTCTCGGTAGTTGATACACAACCTGAATGTACCATCTTTCTTCTTGACAAACAAAACAGGAGCTCCCCACGGTGATGTGCTTGTTCGAATGAAACCACGCTCTAAAAGTTCTTGTAATTGGCTTTGCAGATCTTTCATCTCGCTGGGTGCGAGTCTGTAAGGAGCACGAGCTATTGGTGCAGCTCCTGGTACAAGATCTATTTGAAATTCAACGGATCGATGTGGGGGTAATCCCGGTAATTCTTTCGGAAATACATCGGGAAATTCTTTTGCGACGGGAACATCATTGATGCTCTTTTCTTCAGTTTGTACTTTCTCGACGTGTGCTAGAACAGCTTAGTAACCTTTTCTTATTAGTTTTTGTGCCTTCAAATTACTAATAAGATGTAGCTTTGTGTTGCCCTTTTCTCCGTACACCATTAAGGGTTTTCCTTTTTCTCGTATAATGTGAATTGCATTTTTGTAACAAACGATCTCTGCTTTCACTTCTTTCAACCAGTCCATACCGATTATCACATCAAAACTCCCTAACTCTACTGGTATCAAGTCAATCTTAAATGTTTCGCTAACCAGTTTAATTTCTCGATTCCGACATATATTATCTGCTGAAATTAATTTACCATTTGCTAATTCGAGTAAAAATTTACTATCCAAAGGCGTCAATGGACAACTTAATTTAGCACAAAAATCTCTACTCATATAGCTTCTATCCGCACCCGAATCAAATAAAACGTAAGCAGATTTATTGTCAATAAGAAACGTACCCGTAACAAGCTCCGGGTCTTCCTGTGCCTCTGCCGCATTAATATTGAAAACTCTTCCGCGGCCTTGTCCATTCGTGTTCTCCTGGTTCGGGCAATTTCTAATAATGTGGCCCAGTTTTCCACATTTATAACAAACTACATTGGCATAACTTGCTCCAACACTACTTGCTCCGCCATTACTCGTTCCGGCACCATTTGTTCCTTTCGTTCTATTAACCCCTGGTCCGTAGACCTCACACTTCGCCGCGCTATGACCATTTCTTTTACACTTGTTGCAAAATTTGGTGCAGAACCCCGAGTGATACTTTTCACACCTTTGGCATAGCTGCTTCTGATTGTTGTTGTTGTTGCGGTTATTATTGTTGTTGGGATGATTGTTGTAGTTGCTGTTGTTGTTGTTGTTGTTGTTGTTGTTGTTGTTGTCGTTGGGCCGTTTGTTGTAGTTGCGATTGATGTTGCGATTGTTGGGATAATTGTTGCGATTATTGTTGTTGTTGTATTGGTGATTCTTATCACCGTTTTCCTCCCACTTTCTTTTGACTTGCTTCACATTGGCCTCTTCAGCAGTCTGTTCTTTAATTCTTTCTTCAATCTGGTTCACTAGTTTGTGAGCCATTCTACATGCCTGTTGTATGGAGGCGGGCTCGTGTGAACTTATATCTTCTTGGATTCTTTCCGGTAATCCTTTCACAAACGCGTCGATCTTTTCTTCCTCATCTTCGAATGCTCCCGGACACAATAGGCACAATTCTGTGAATCGTCTTTCGTACGTGGTAATATCAAATCCTTGGGTTCGTAACCCTCTAAGTTCTGTCTTGAGCTTATTGACCTCGGTTCTGGGACGGTACTTCTCGTTCATCAAGTGCTTGAATGCTGACCATGGTAGTGCGTACGCATCGTCTTGTCCCACTTGCTCTAGATAGGTATTCCACCATGTTAACGCAGAACCTGTGAAGGTATGCGTAGCATACTTCACTTTGTCCTCTTCCGTACACTTACTTATGGCAAACACTGATTCGACCTTCTCGGTCCACCGTTTCAATCCGATCGGTCCTTCGGTTCCATCAAATTCCAAAGGTTTGCAGGCAGTGAATTCTTTGTAGGTGCATCCTACACGATTTCCTGTACTGCTAGATCCAAGGTTATTGTTGGTATGTAGTGCAGCCTGTACTGTGGCTATGTTTGAAGCTAGAAAAGTACGGAATTTCTCTTCATTCATATTCACGGTGTGTTAAGTAGTCGGTGCCATTTCCTTCAAAATAGTCAAATGGAACATGTTAATCATACAGAATATTAAGAGTAGTTAATAGTATTTCGTAGCATAATATGAACTCATTTATAAAAGCTTTTTCTTCATATTAGCGTTTTATAAGTTTAAATTCGGGTAGTACCTACCCGTTAAGTTCATACTTAGTAGCTAATATACAATTTTACTACTACAATTCTATATGAAAAACTATTTATAATAATATTTCGCGTTCAAACTTTTACACAATATTTTACAAACTTACAATACCGCTTATTTTATATATAGCATGAAATATAGCACACAATAAATTTGATACAAGATGGTTGTGAAGATAATTCTAGCTAGTACACAAGTCGTTCAGCAAAGGCAATAAAGACACGTAATTCATACGTCCAGAAACAAGTCATGCATTCTGGTTTTACTAGGATTACTTCCCATCCTTGGTCTTGTGGAACATAACCGTTATGGCCGTTGATAAGACATCGTGTTGTAACGTTGTCAAAGGGACGAGGGTTACGTAATGTCCAACAGTCCCGTAACAATCTAAAAACCTCATTTCTTACCCCAATTACCGACTCCGTCACTTGTGGGAACGTTTTGTTTAATAGTTGTAGCCCGATGTTCTTGTTCTCACTTTGGTGAGAAGCGAACATTAATAATCCGTAAGCATAACATGCTTCTTTATGTTGCATGTTAGCCGCTTTTTCTAAATCACGAAGTCCAATATTCGGATATATTGAGTCAAAATAATTTCTTAACCCATTGCGTAAAATAGCATTTGGGTTCCCCGCAATATATGCGTCAAAGTAAACACATCGTAACTTATGGATTTCCCAATGTGATATCCCCCATCTTTCGAACGAAAGTCTTTTATAAACCAAGGCATTCTTGGAACGTTCTTCGAATGTCTTACAAACTGATCTCGCCTTAAATAGTTGTGCCGAAGAATTCTGACCGACTCTAGACAAGATTTCATCAATCATGTCTCCGGGTAGGTCTCTTAAAATATTGGGTTGTCTATCCATTTTGTGTTTTTATACTGTAAAATAGACAAGAGTTAGATTCATAAAAAAAATACTTATTAATACAAGCAATTTTTACATATATCATAAAGCATAAGCACACTATATTACATATATTACACCACACGAATACAACTATCTTATTCCGACTCGCTTGTTTCTTCTTCTTCGGTTTTGGTTCGTTTTGCCAAGTTTCTGGGGATATATGATGTTCCCCTAATACGAGCCGTCGTTTTCCACATTGGTTTAGAAAAACCTGGTGGTTTAGAGGTTCCCGGGTCATTGTTACAACTTAAGGACTTCGGGGGTTGACGATACATATAAAGTTCATCGGGGTTGGAATTAGATTTCTCTATTTTTATGCCCTTTCTCTTATTATTTTCTTTTGCCTTTTTAAATTCAGTTGGGGTAATTTCTATAACATCATCGGAATTCTCGTCAGAATCCGAATCATCGGAGAATTGGTAATCCTCCCAATATTTTGCTTCCTTAGCGGAAACACCATTGACCATAATTAACCTTGGTTAGTTGGTTGAGGATTTTCTTTTACTTAACCGTTTTATTATTTCCCCCACCGGTTCTATTTCTTCTTCCGGTTCCGATTCTTCTTCCGGTTCCGACTCTTCTTCCGGTTCCTCTTCGGGAACTTGTGAATCAGTCCACGAATCATTCCAATTTACATTTGACTCTTCATTATTATTAGGTGATTCAATGGGACTTGTTCTAGAGGTAGACATCTATCACATAATATCAAACACGTTAAGAGATTAATATATCACATAATATTCATATGTTAAAAATATATAGTTTCCAACAAAAATGTTAAGCAATCATTTTTTAAAGAAAACACGGTCGAAGTCTAGACTCACTAATGCATCCTAACAAACTCGATAAGACACACTAATGCAAATTTTCTGGTTCTCTAAGACCAACGCTCGGATACCAACTGAAATGTCCCGTTCTTATTGATTAAAAACGATCCATATTAATTGATTTCGTTGCGAGGTTTTGACCTCTATATGAGACGTTTTTCAAAGACTGCATTCATTTTAAAACAAACCATAACATTTATTTCATCAATAAAGGTTTAAAATGCTTTACGTAGATTATCAAATAATGATAATCTAAAATATCCTATTTACACACGACCATTACATAATGGTTTACAATACAAATATGTTACAACAAAATAAGTTTCTTGAATGCAGTTTTTACACAATATCATACAAGCATGGACTCCAAATCTCGTCCTTATTTAAGTATGCGACAGCAGAAGCTCTTAATAATCACCTGAGAATAAACAAGCTTAAAACGTTAACAAAAGTGTTGGTGAGTTATAGGTTTAACCTATATATATCAAATCATAATAATAGACCACAAGATTTCATATTTCAATACACATCTCATACATAGAGATAAAAATCATTCATATGGTAAACACCTGGTAACCGACATTAACAAGATGCATATATAAGAATATCCCCATCATTCCGGGACACCCTTCAGATATGATATAAATTTCGAAGTACTAAAGCATCCGGTACTTTGGATGGGGTTTGTTAGGCCCAATAGATCTATCTTTAGGATTCGCGTCAATTTGGGTGTCTGTTCCCTAATTCTTATATTACCAGACTTAATAAAAAGGGGCATATTCGATTCGATAATTCAACCATAGAATGTAGTTTCACGTACTTGTGTCTATTTTGTAAATCATTTATAAAACCTGCATGTATTCTCATCCCAAAAATATTAGATTTTAAAAGTGGGACTAAAACTCACTTTCACAGATTTTTACTTCGTCGAGAAGTAAGACTTGGCCACTGTTGATTCACGAACCTATAACAATATATAAATATATATTAAAGTATGTTCAAAATATATTTACAACACTTTTAATATATTTTGATGTTTTAAGTTTATTAAGTCAGCTGTCCTCGTTAGTAACCTACAACTAGTTGTCCACAGTTAGATGTACAGAAATAAATCGATAAATATTATCTTGAATCAATCCACGACCCAGTGTATACATATCTCAGTATTGATCACAACTCAAACTATATATATTTTGGAATCAACCTCAACCCTGTATAGCTAACTCCAACATTCACATATAGAGTGTCTATGGTTGTTCCGAAATATATATAGATGTGTCGACATGATAGGTCGAAACATTGTATACGTGTCTATGGTATCTCAAGATTACATAATATACAATACAAGTTGATTAAGTTATGGTTGGAATAGATTTGTTACCAATTTTCACGTAGCTAAAATGAGAAAAATTATCCAATCTTGTTTTACCCATAACTTCTTCATTTTAAATCTGTTTTGAGTGAATAAAATTGCTATGGTTTCATATTGAACTCTATTTTATGAATCTAAACAGAAAAAGTATAGGTTTATAGTCGGAAAAATAAGTTACAAGTCATTTTTGTAAAGGTAGTCATTTCAGTCGAAAGAACGACGTCTAGATGACCATTTTAGAAAACATACTTCTACTTTGAGTTTAACCATAATTTTTGGATATAGTTTCATGTTCATAATAAAAATCATTTTCTCAGAATAACAACTTTTAAATCAAAGTTTATCATAGTTTTTAATTAACTAACCCAAAACAGCCCGCGGTGTTACTATGACGGCTTAAATCCGGTTTTACGGTGTTTTTCGTGTTTCCAGGTTTTAAATCATTAAGTTAGCATATCATATAGATATAGAACATGTGTATAGTTAATTTTAAAAGTCAAGTTAGAAGGATTAACTTTTGTTTGCGAACAAGTTTAGAATTAACTAAACTATGTTCTAGTGATTACGAGTTTATACCTTCGAATAAGATAGTTTTATATATATGAATCGAATGATGTTATGAACATCATTACTACCTAAAGTTTAGTAGGTAAACCTACTGGAAGTGACAAGAAATGATCTAGCTTCAAAGGATCTTGGATGGCTGGAAAGTTCTTGAAGTAGGATCATGACACAAAAACAAGTTCAAGTAAGATTTTTACTCGAATTAAGATAGTTTATAGTTATAGAAATTGAATCATAGTTTGAATATGAATATTACCTTGAATAAGAAAGATAACCTACTGTATATAACAAAGGTTTCTTGATCTTAGATGATTACTTGGAATGGATTAGAAAGCTTGGAAGTAAATTAGTAAACTTGAAGGGATTTTTGAAGTGTTCTTGAAGTGTTCTTCCTATGATGATTATAGCTTGATTCTTGAAGTGATTTTTTATGAAGATGATGATTAACTACTGGAAAAATACGTTCATAATAGTGTGTGTGTGTTGAGAGAGAATTAGAAAGAGAATTGGACGTGAAATGGAGTGAATGATGAGTGGTAATTGGTGAGTGGTGAGTGGGGTTAAAAGGAGTTCTAGTTAGTTGACTAGCTCATGGTAGAAGTTAAAATTGATTAGTCATGCATGACATAATCAAGAGTGGAATCCCATGCTAGTTCCTATTGGTATATACTCATAGTAAGTACGTTTTGAAGCTGTGTATAATACGGGTAAGAATACGACTAGAATTCTTGATGAAAGAAAAGAATGGAAAAGTAACTGTAACCATTTTCGTTAAGTATGAGTGTTTTGATATATGTCTTGAAGTCTTCCAAAAGTATTTTAATACATCTAAATACACTACATGTATATACATTTTAACTGAGTCGTTAAGTCATCGTTAGTCGTTACATGTAAGTGTTGTTTTGAAACCTTTAAGTTAACGATCTCAATTAATGTTGTTAACCCATTGTTTATTATATCTAATGAGATGTTAAATTATTATATTATCATGATATTATGATACATTAATATATCTTAATATGATATATATACATTTAAATGTCGTTACAACGATAATCGTTACATATATGTCTCGTTTCGAAATCCTTAAGTTAGTAGTCTTGTTTATATGTATATAACTCATTGTTAATATACTTATGGAGATACTTACTTATCATAATCTCATGTTAACCATATGTATATCCATATATATATCGTCATGTCATTTTTACAAGTTTTAACGTTCGTGAATCGCCGGTCAACTTGGGTGGTCAATTGTCTATATGAAACATATTTCAATTAATCAAGTCTTAATAAGTTTGATTGCTTAACATGTTGGAAACATTTAATCATGTAAATATCAATCTCAATTAATATATATAAACATGGAAAAGTTCGGGTCACTACAGTGGATGCCCGAAAAGATAGACTTAAGATGTCCACAATTTTAGATATTTACTAAATCTAATTTCTTTTTGTTTTATAGTCAACAATTGCTGCAATTGTAGCCGAGTACATTTATTTATTGGGAATTGATGTTTCCAAAATTATTTTTGATAGATCCACATAAATTTACTAAATTACCCTTAATGATGTGTTATATAAATTTTTCATTTCAAGTTATCGGAGGGTATAACTGGAAAGTAGCAACATATATGTGTGGATCTATCAAAATCATATTTGGAAATATCACCTCCCTTATTTATTTATTTATTTATTTTCGAATGGCTAAAATAGCTGAGTACATATTAAATGTTGTTATCGCCTATTCAATATCCTGAAATTGTCTCCGCAATCTCACATCATTTATTATAGCATTCATTAGTTTTCATACTTAGTTTATTGACGATGAAAGATTAATTGATTATTTTTTAATCAGGTGGAGCAATCAGCAAAGAAAAGGCCCTTTTTATCTGCTTGAAGGTATTGTTTTTTAATGTTTTATGTTGGTGTTAGGTTTTAAATTTTATTTTTGTAGACGAAGTGTTAGAGATAGTGGGCATAATGAATTAGTTTGTATACCTTTCGATCTAATGAGATGATACTAACTTTTTTGGTTATATGATTTCTGTTTGTTTATTCATGGGTCACAAATGGTTCGGAATCAATTAGGTAGTTTTCGGCAATCTTATTCATTATTGCACGATCTAACACGAGCAACATATTGATGGTGAAAATGCTTATTTGTTTGATGTTGTACGAGCAATGGATGTTAGATTTGAAAAGAAAAAAAAACACATTCTATTAAGGGTCAAATGGTTATTTTAAGTATGTCTCAAAACGGGTCAGGTAGATTCAGCCATAAGTTATGTTTAAATGGACAAGCTTTTTCATATAGTGAGATATCACATAACAAGTTAAATAACTTACACATTAAAGGAGCTATTCAGGACCATGGACTGTCAGTTGGTGCACCATGGACGTATTGAGCATAATTCATTACTGGAAGGTGTGTTAACCTCTTTTTTTTCTTCCTTTTTATATACATGTGGAATATGTAGATGTATATGTAGATTGGTATAATTACTTTTTCTATAGAATTTCAGCAAATTTAAGTGTTTGAGTACTTTAAATTTGCAATTATCTGATCAAGGAATACAGTTTGGTAGACAGCATATGTTGTGTAGGTATTTTTGGTGTTTGTGTGTTTATAATTTTATAAATGTAAAGTGAAGTATTCTTTATGAAATGTCCCGTTCATATTGATTATAAACGTTCCATATTAATTGATTTCGTTGCGAGGTTTTGACCTCTATATGAGACGTTTTTCAAAGACTGCATTCATTTTTAAAACAACCATAACCTTTATTTTATCAATAAAGGTTTCAAAAGCATTACGTAGATTATCAAATAATGATAATCTAAAATATACTGTTTACACACGACCATTACATAATGGTTTACAATAGAAATATATTACATCGACATATGTTTCTTGAATGCAGTTTTTAGATAATAACATACAAACATGGACTCCAAATCTTGTCCTTATTTTAGTATGCAACAGTGGAAGCTCTTAATATTCACCTGAGAATAAACATGCTTTAAACGTCAACAAAAATGTTGGTGAGTTATAGGTTTAACCTATATATATCAAATCGTAACAATAGACCACAAGATTTCATATTTCAATATACATCTCATACATAGAGATAAAAATCATTCATATGGTGAACACCTGGTAACCGACATTAACAAGATGCATATATAAGAATATCCCCATCATTCTGGGACACCCTTCGGATATGATATAAAGTTCGAAGTACTAAAGCATCCGGTACTTTGGATGGGGTTTGTTAGGCCCAATAGATCTATCTTTAGGATTCGCGTCAATTAGAGTGTCTGTTCCCTAATTCTTAGATTACCAGACTTAATAAAAAGGGGCATATTCGATTTCGATAATTCAACCATAGAATGTAGTTTCACGTACTTGTGTCTATTTTGTAAATCATTTATAAAACCTGCATGTATTCTCATCCCAAAAATATTAGATTTTAAAAGTGGGACTATAACTCACTTTCAAAGATTATTTACTTCGTCGGGAAGTAAGACTTGGCCACTGGTCGATTCACGAACCTATAACAAATATGTACATATATATCAAAGTATGTTCAAAATATATTTACAACACTTTTAATACATTTTGATGTTTTAAGTTTATTAAGTCAGCTGTCCTCGTTAGTAACCTACAACTAGTTGTCCACAGTTAGATGTACAGAAATAAATCGATATATATTATCTTGAATCAATCCACGACCCAGTGTATACATATCTCAGTATTGATCACAACTCAAACTATATATATTTTGGAATCAACCTCAACCCTGTATAGCTAACTCTAACATTCACATATAGAGTGCCTATGGTTGTTCCGAAATATATATAGATGTGTCGACATGATAGGTCGAAACATTGTATAGGTGTCTATGGTATCTCAAGATTACATAATATACATTACAAGTTGATTAAGTTATGATTGGAATAGATTTGTTATCACTTTTCACGTAGCTAAAATAAGTAGTTTTTACCAATTTTGTTTTGCTCGCCATTTCTTCGTTTCTAATCCATTTTGAGTGATTTAAGCGGCCACGGTTTCGTATTGAACTTGAATTTATGAAACTAAACAGAAAAGGTATAGGTTTATAGTCAGAAATACAAGTTACAAGTTGTTTTTGAAAGAGGTAGTCATTTCCGTCGAAAGAACAACATCTTGATGACTGTTTTGAAAAACATACTTTTCACTTTGAGTTTAACCATGATTTTTGGATATGGTTTCATGTTCATAAGGAAAATCATTTTCCCAGAAGTATAGCTTTTAAATCAAAGTTTTTCATAGTTTTTAATTATCCAAACCAAAACAGCCCCCGGTTGTAACTACGACGGCGTAAATCCGGTTTTATGGTGTTTATCGTGTTTCCAGGTTTTAAATCATTAAGTTAGCATATCATATAGATATATATCATTTATATAGTTGATTTTAAAAATGTATTTAGAAGGATTAACTTTATTTGCGAACAAGTTTAGAATTAACTAAACTATGTTCTAGTGATTACTAGTTTACCACTTCGAATATGATAGCTTTTTATGTATGAATCGAATGATGTTATGAACATCATTACTACCTTAAGTTCCTTGAATAAACCTACTGGAAAATAGAAAAATGGATCTAGCTTCAACGGATCCTTGGATGGCTCGAAGTTCTTGAAGCAGAATCATGACACGAAAACAAGTTCAAGTAAGATCATTACTTGAAATAAGATTGTTATAGTTATAGAAATTGAACCAAAGTTTGAATATGATTATTACCTTGTATTAGAATGATAACCTACAGTAAGAAACAAAGATTTCTTGAGGTTGGATGATCACCTTACAAGATTGGAAGTGAGCTAGCAAACTTGGAAGTATTCTTGATTTTATGAAACGAGAACTTGTAGAATTTATGAAGAACACTTAGAACTTGAAGATAGAACTTGAGAGAGATCAATTAGATGAAGAAATTTGAAGAATGAAAGTGTTTGTAGGTGTTTTTGGTCGTTGGTGTATGGATTAGATATAAAGGATATGTAATTTTGTTTTCATGTAAATAAGTCATGAATGATTACTCATATTTTTGTAATTTTATGAGATATTTCATGCTAGTTGCCAAATGATGGTTCCCACATGTGTTAGGTGACTCACATGGGATGCTAAGAGCTGATCATTGGAGTGTATATACCAATAGTACATACATCTAAAAGCTGTGTATTGTATGAGTACGAATACGGGTGCATACGAGTAGAATTGTTGATGAAACTGAACGAGGATGTAATTGTAAGCATTTTTGTTAAGTAGAAGTATTTTGATAAGTGTCTTGAAGTCTTTCAAAAGTGTATGAATACATATTAAAACACTACATGTATATACATTTTAACTGAGTCGTTAAGTCATCGTTAGTCGTTACATGTAAGTGTTGTTTTGAAACCTTTAGGTTAACGATCTTGTTAAATGTTGTTAACCCAATGTTTATAATATCAAATGAGATTTTAAATTATTATATTCTAATGATATTATGATGTACGAATATCTCTTAATATGATATATATATACATTAAATGTCGTTACAACGATAATCGTTACATATATGTCTCGTTTCAAAATCATTAAGTTAGTAGTCTTGTTTTTACATATGTAGTTCATTATTAATATAATTAATGATATGTTTATTTATCATAATATCATGTTAACTATATATATAACCATATATATGTCATCATATAGTTTTAACAAGTTTTAACGTTCGTGAATCACCGGTCAACTTGGGTGGTCAATTGTCTATATGAAACCTATTTCAATTAATCAATTCATAACAAGTTTGATTGCTTAACATATTGGAAACACTTAATCATGTAAATAACAATTTCATTTAATATATATATAAACATGGAAAAGTTCGGGTCACTACAGTACCTACCCGTTAAATTAATTTCATCCCGAAATTTTAAGCAGTTGGAGGTGTTGACGTATCTTCTGGAAATAAATGCGGGTATTTCTTATTCATCTGATCTTCTCATTCCCAGGTGAATTCGGGTCCTCTACGAGCATTCCATCGAACCTTAACAATTGTTATCTTGTTTTGCTTAAGTCTTTTAACCTCACGATCCATTATTTCGACGGGTTCTTCGATGAATTGAAGTTTTTCGTTGATTTGGATTTCATCTAACGGAATAGTGAGATCTTCTTTAGCAAAACATTTCTTCAAATTCGAGACGTGGAAAGTGTTATGTACAGCCGCGAGTTGTTGAGGTAACTCAAGTCGGTAAGCTACTGGTCCGACACGATCAATAATCTTGAATGGTCCGATATACCTTGGATTTAATTTCCCTCGTTTACCAAATCGAACAACGCCTTTCCAAGGTGCAACCTTAAGCATGACCATCTCTCCATTTTCAAATTCTATATCTTTTCTTTTAATGTCGACGTAGCTCTTTTGTCGACTTTGGGCGGTTTTCAACCGTTGTTGAATTTGGATGATCTTCTCAGTAGTTTCTTGTATTATCTCCGGACCTGTAATCTGTCTATCCCCCACTTCACTCCAAAAAATCAGAGACCTGCACTTTCTACCATAAAGTGCTTCAGACGGAGCCATCTCAATGCTTGAATGGTAGCTATTGTTGTAGGAAAATTCTGTTAACGGTAGATGTCGATCCCAACTGTTTCCGAAATCAATAACACATGCTCGTAACATGTCTTCAAGCATTTGTATCGTCCTTTCACTCTGCCCATCAGTTTGTGGATGATAGGTAGTACTCGTGTCTAGACGAGTTCCTAATGCTTGTTGTAATGTCTGCCAGAATCTTGAAATTAATCTGCCATCCCTATCAGAGATAATAGAGATTGGTATTCCATGTCTGGAGACGACTTCCTTCAAATACAGTCGTGCTAACTTCTCCATCTTGTCATCTTCTCTTATTGGCAGGAAGTGTGCTGATTTGGTGAGACGATCAACTATTACCCAAATAGTATCAAAACCACTTGCAGTCCTTGGCAATTTAGTGATGAAATCCATGGTAATGTTTTCCCATTTCTATTCCGGGATTTCGGGTTGTTGAAGTAGATCTGATGGTTTCTGATGCTCCGCTTTGACCTTAGAACACGTCAAACATTCCCCTACGTATTTAGTAACATCGGCTTTCATACCTGGCCACCAAAAATGTTTCTTGAGATCCTTGTACATCTTTCCCATTCCAGGATGTATTGATTATCTGGTTTTATGAGCTTCTCTAAGTACCATTTCTCTCATATCTCCAAATTTTGGTACCCAAATCCTTTCAGCCCTATACCGGGTTCTGTCTTCCCGAATATTAAGATGCTTCTCCGATCCTTTGGGTATTTCATCCTTTAAATTTCCCTCTTTTAAAACTCCTTGTTGCGCCTCCTTTATTTGAGTAGTAAGGTTAGTGTGAATCATTATATTCATAGATTTTACTCGAATGGGTTCTCTATCCTTTCTACTCAAGGCGTCGGCTACCACATTTGCCTTCCCTGGGTGGTAACGAATCTCAAAGTCGTAATCATTCAACAATTCAATCCACCTACGCTGCCTCATATTCAGTTGTTTCTGATTAAATATGTGTTGAAGACTTTTGTGGTCGGTATATATAATACTATTGACTCCATATAAGTAGTGCCTCCAAGTCTTTAATGCAAATACAACCGCGCCTAATTCCAAATCATGCGTCGTATAATTTTGCTCGTGAATCTTCAATTGTCTAGACGCATAAGCAATTACCTTCGTTCATTGCATTAATACACAACCGAGACCTTGCTTTGAGGCGTCATAATATATCACAAAATCATCATTCCCTTCAGGCAATGACAATATAGGTGCCGTAGTTAGCTTTTTCTTTAATAACTGAAACGCCTTCTCTTGTTCATCCTTCCATTCAAATTTCTTCCCTTTATACGTTAATGCAGTCAAGGGTTTTGCTATTTTGGAGAAATCTTGGATGAATCTTCTGTAGTAACCAGCCAATCCTAAAAATTGACGTATATGCTTCGGAGTTTTTGGGGTTTCCCACTTTTCAACAGTTTCTATCTTTGCCGGATCCACCTTAATACCTTCTTTGTTCACTATGTGACCGAGGAATTGAACTTCTTCCAACCAAAATGCACACTTTGAAAACTTAGCGTACAATTCTTCCTTCCTCAATACTTCTAACACCTTTCTCAAATGTTCACCGTGTTCTTGGTCATTCTTTGAGTAAATAAGTATGTCATCAATGAAAACAATGACAAACTTGTCAAGGTATGGTCCACACACTCGGTTCATAAAGTCCATGAACACAGCTGGTGCATTAGTTAAACCAAACGGCATGACCATAAACTCGTAATGACCGTAACGTGTTCTGAAAGCATTCTTTGGAATATCATCTTCTTTCACCCGCATTTGATGATACCCAGAACGTAAGTCAATCTTTGAATAAACAGACGAGCCTTGTAGTTAATCAAATAAGTCATCAATTCTCGGTAGTGGGTAGCGGTTCTTGATGGTAAGTTTGTTCAACTCTCGGTAGTCGATACACAACCTGAATGTACCATCTTTCTTCTTGACAAACAAAACAGGAGCTCCCCACGGTGATGTACTTGGTCGAATGAAACCACGCTCTAAAAGTTCTTGTAAATGGCTTTGCAGTTCTTTCATCTCACTGGGTGCGAGTCTGTAAAAACCACGAGCTATTGGTGCAGCTCCTGGTACAAGATCTATTTGAAATTCAACGGATCGATGTGGGGGTAATCCCGGTAATTCTTTCGGAAATACATCGGCAAATTCTTTTGCGACGGGAACATCATTGATGCTCTTTTCTTCAGTTTGTACTTTCTCGACGTGTGCTATAACAGCATAGCAACCTTTTATTATTAGTTTTTATGCCTTCAAATTACTAATAAGATGTAGCTTCGTGTTGCCCTTTTCTCCGTACACCATTAAGGGTTCTCCTTCTTCTAGTACAATGCGAATTGCATTTTTATAACATACGATCTCTGCTTTCACCTTCTTCAGCCAGTCCATGCCAACTATTACATCAAAACTCCCTAACTCTACTGGTATCAAATCAATCTTAAATATTTTGCTACCCAGTTTAATTTCTTGATTCCGGCATATATAATCTGCTGAAATTAATTTACCATTTGCTAATTCGAGTAAAAATTTACTATCCAACGGCATCAATGGACAACTTAATTTAGCACAAAAATCTCTACTCATATAGCTTCTATCCGCACCCAAATCAAATAAAACGTAAGCAGATTTATTGTCAATAAGAAACGTACCCGTAACAAGCTCCGGGTCTTCCTGTGCCTCTGCCGCATTAATATTGAAAACTCTTCTGCGGCCTTGTCCATTCGTGTTCTCCTGGTTCGGGGAATTTCTAATAATGTGGCCCGGTTTTCCACATTTATAACAAACTACATTGGCATAACTTGCTCCGACACTACTTGCTCCACCATTACTCGTTCCGACACCATTTTTTTCCTTTCGTTCTGTTAACCCCTGGTCCGTAGACCTCACACTTCGCCGCGCTATGACCATTTCTTTTACACTTGTTGCAAAATTTGGTGCAGAACCCCGATTGATACTTTTCACACCTTTGGCATAGCTGCTTCTGATTATTGTTGTTGTTGCGGTTGTTATTGTTGTTGGGATGATTGTTGTAGTTGCTGTTGTTGTTGTTGTTGTTGTTGTTATTGTAGTTGTTGGGCCGTTTGTTGTAGTTACGATTGATGTTGCGATTGTTGGGATAGTTGTTGTGATTATTGTTGTAATTGCTGTTGTTGTTGTTGTTGTATTGGTGATTCTTATCACCGTTTTCCTCCCACTTTCTTTTGACTTGCTTCTCATTGGCCTCTTCAGCCGCCTGTTCTTTAATTCTTTCCTCAATCTGGTTCACTAGTTTGTTAGCCATTCTACATGCCTGTTGTATGAAGGCGGGCTCGTGTGAACTTATATCTTCTTGGATTCTTTCCGGTAATCCTTTCACAAACGCGTCGATCTTCTCTTCCTCATCTTCGAACGCTCCCGGACACAATAGGCACAATTCTGTGAATCGTCTTTCATACGTGGTAATATCAAATCCTTGGGTTCGTAACCCTCTAAGTTCTGTCTTGAGCTTATTGACCTCGGTTCTGGGACGGTACTTCTCGTTCATTAAGTGCTTGAATGCTGACCACGGTAGTGCGTAAGCATCATCTTGTCCCACTTACTCTAGATAGGTATTCCACCATGTTAACGCAGTACCTATGAAGGTATGCGTAGCGTACTTCACTTTGTCCTCTTCAGTACATTTACTTATGGCAAACACCAATTCAACCTTCTCGGTCTACCGTTTCAATCTGATCGGTCCTTCGGTTCCATCAAATTCCAAAGGTTTGCAGGCAGTGAATTCTTTGTAGGTGCATACTACATGATTTCCTGTACTGCTAGATCCAAGGTTATTGTTGGTATGTAGCGCAGCCTGTACTGCGGCTATGTTTGAAGCAAGAAAGGCACGAAATTCCTCTTCGCTCATATTCAAGGTGTGTCGAGTAGTTGGTGCCATTTCCTTCAAAATAGTCAAATGAGACAAGTTAATCATACAGAATATTAAGAGTAGTCAATAGTATCTCGTAGCATAATATGAACTCATTTATAAAAACTTTTTCTTCATATTAGCGTTTTATAAGTTTAAATTCGGGTAGTACCTACCCGTTAAGTTCATACTTAGTAGCTAATATACAATTCAACTACTACAATTCTATATGAAAAACTGATTATAATAATATTTCGCGTTCAAACTTTTACACAATATTTTACAAACTTACAATACCGCTTATTTTACATATAGCATGAAATATAGCACACAATAAATTTGATACAAGATGGTTGTGAAGATAATTCTAGCTAGTACACAAGTCATTCAGCAAAGGCAATAAAAACACGTAATTCATACGTCCAGAAACAAGTCATGCATTCTGGTTTTACTAGGACTACTTCCCATCCTTGGTCTTGTGGAACATAACCGTTATGGTCGTTGATAAGACAGCGTGTTGTAACGTCGTCAAAGGGATGAGGGTTACGTAATGTCCAACAGTCCTGTAACAATCTAAAAACCTCATTTCTTACCCCAATTACCGACTCCGTCACTTGTGGGAACGTTTTGTTTAATAGTTGTAGCCCGATGTTCTTGTTCTCACTTTGGTGAGAAGCGAACATTACTAACCCGTAAGCATAAGATGCTTCTTTATGTTGCATGTTAGCCGCTTTTTTTAAATCACGAAGTCCTTTATTCGGATATATTGAGTCAAGATAATTTCTTAATCCGTTGCGTAAAATAGCATTTGGGTTCCCCGCAATATATGCGTCAAAGTAAACACATCGTAACTTATGAATTTCCCAATGTAATATCCCCCATCTTTCGAACGAAAGCCTTTTATAAATCAAGGCATTCTTGGAACGTTCTTCGAATGTCTTACAAACTGATCTCGCCTTAAATAGTTGTGCCGAGGAATTCTGACTGACTCTAGACAAGATTTCATCAATCATGTCTCCGGGTAGGTCTCTTAAAATATTGGGTTGTCTATCCATTTTGTGTTTTTATACTGTAAAATAGACAAGAGTTAGATTCATAAAAAAAATACTTATTAATACAAGCAATTTTTACATATATCATAAAGCATAAGCACACTATATTACATATATTACACCACACGAATACAACTATTTTATTCCGACTCGCTCATTTCTTCTTCTTCGGTTTTGGTTCGTTTTGCCAAGTTTCTAGGGATATATGATATTCCCCTAATACGAGCCGTCGTTTTCCACATTGGTTTAGAAAAACCTGGTGGTTTAGAGGTTCCCGGGTTATTGTCACAACTTAAGAAATACGGGTGTTGACGATACATATAAAGTTCATAGGGTTTGGAATCAAATTTCTCTATTTTTATGCCCTTTCCCTTATTGTTCTCTTTTGCCTTATTAAATTGTGTTGGGGTAATTTCTATAACATCATCGGAATCCTTGTCAGGATCCGATTCATTGGAGAATTGGTAATCCTCCCAATACTTTGCTTCCTTGGCGGAAACACCATTGACCATAATTAACTTTGGTCGGTTGGTTGAGGATTTTCTTCTACTTAACCGTTTTATTATTTTCCCCACTAGTTCTATTTCTTCTTCTGGTTCCGATTCTTCTTCAGGTTCCGATTCTTCTTCCGGTTCCGACTCTTCTTCCGGTTCCTCTTCGGGAACATATGAATCAGTCCACGAATCATTCCAATTTACATTTGACTCTTCATTATTATTAGGTGAGTCAATGGGGCTTGTTCTAGTGGTAGACATCTATCATATAATATCAAACACGTTAAGAGATTAATATATCACATAATATTCACATGTTAAAAATATATCGTTTCCAACAAAATTTGTTAAGCAATCATTTTTCAAGTAAACACGGTCGAAGTCCAGACTCACTAATGCATCCTAACAAACTCGATTAGACACACTAATGCAAAATTCTGGTTCTCTAAGACCAATGCTCGGATACCAACTGAAATGTCCCAATCATATTGATTATAAACGTTCCATATTAATTGATTTCGTTGCGAGGTTTTGACCTCTATATGAGACGTTTTTCAAAGACTCCATTCATTTTTAAACAACCATAACCTTTATTTTATCAATAAAGGTTTCAAAAGCATTACGTAGATTATCAAATAATGATAATCTAAAATATACTGTTTACACACGACCATTACATAATGGTTTACAATAGATATATATTACATCGACATATGTTTCTTGAATGCAGTTTTTACATAATATCATACAAACATGGACTCCAAATCTTGTCCTTATTTTAGTATGCAACAGTGGAAGCTCTTAATATTCACCTGAGAATAAACATGCTTTAAACGTCAACAAAAATGTTGGTGAGTTATAGGTTTAACCTATATATACCAAATCGTAACAATAGATCACAAGATTTCATATTTCAATATACATCCCATACATAGAGATAAAAATCATTCATATGGTGAACACCTGGTAAACGACATTAACAAGATGCATATATAAGAATATCCCCATCATTCCGGGACACCCTTCGGATATGATATAAATTTCGAAGTACTAAAGCATCCGGTACTTTGGATAGGGTTTGTTAGGCCCAATAGATCTATCTTTAGGATTCGCGTCAATTAGGGTGTCTGTTCCCTAATTCTTAGATTACCAGACTTAATAAAAAGGGGCATATTCGATTTCAATAATTCAACCATAGAATGTAGTTTCACGTACTTGTGTCTATTTTGTAAATCATTTATAAAACCTGCATGTATTCTCATCCCAAAAATATTAGATTTTAAAAGTGGGACTATAACTCACTTTTACAGATTTTTTACTTCGTCGGGAAGTAAGACATGGCCACTGGTCGATTCACGAACCTATAACAAATATGTACATATATATCAAAGTATGTTTAAAATATATTTACAACACTTTTAATACATTTTGATGTTTGAAGTTTATTAAGTCAGCTGTCCTCGTTAGTAACCTACAACTAGTTGTCCACAGTTAGATGTACAGAAATAAATTGATATATATTATCTTGAATCAATCCACGACCCAGTGTATACATATCTCAGTATTGATCACAACTCAAACTATATATATTTTGGAATCAACCTCAACCTTGTATAGCTAACTCCAACATTCACATATATAGTGCCTATGGTTGTTCCGAAATATATATAGATGTGTCGACATGATAGGTCAAAACATTGTATACTTGTCTATGGTATCTCAAGATTACATAATATACAATACAAGTTGATTAAGTTATGGTTGGAATAGATTTGTTACCACTTTTCACGTAGCTAAAATGAGTAGTTTTTACCAATTTTGTTTTGCTCGCCATTTCTTCGTTTCTAATCCGTTTTGAGTGATTTAAGCGGCCACGGTTTCGTATTGAACTTGAATTTATGAAACTAAACAGAAAAGGTATAGGTTTATAGTCGGAAATACAAGTTAAAAGTCATTTTTAAAAGAGGTAGTCATTTCCGTCGAAAGAACGACATCTTGATGACTGTTTTGAAAAACATACTTTCACTTTGAGTTTAACCATGATTTCATGTTCATAAGAAAAATTATTTTCCCATAAGTATAGCTTTTAAATAAAAGTTTTTCATAGTTTTTAATTATCAAAACCAAAACAGCCCCCGGTTGTAACTACGACGGCGTAAATCCGGTTTTATGGTGTTTATCGTGTTTCCGGGTTTTAAATCATTAAGTTAGCATATCATATAGATATAGATCATGTGTATAGTTGATTTTAAAATTGTAGTTAGAAGGATTAACTTTATTTTCGAACAAGTTTAGAATTAACTAAACTATGTTATAGTGATTACTAGTTTACCACTTCGAATATGATAGCTTTTTATGTATGAATCGAATGATGTTATGAACATCATTACTACCTTAAGTTCCTTGAATAAACCAACTGAAAAAGAGAAAAATTGATCTAGCTTCAACGGATCCTTGGATGGCTCGAAGTTCTTGAAGCAGAATCATGACACGAAAACAAGTTCAAGTAAGATCATCACTTGAAATAAGATTCTTATAGTTATAGAAATTGAACCAAAGTTTGAATATGATTATTACCTTGTATTAGAATGATAACCTACTGTAAGAAACAAAGATTTCTTGAGGTTGGATGATCACCTTACAAGATTGGAAGTGAGCTAGCAAACTTGGAAGTATTCTTGATTTTATGAAACGAGAACTTGTAGAATTTATGAAGAACACTTAGAACTTGAAGATAGAACTTGAGAGAGATCAATTAGATGAAGAAATTTGAAGAATGAAAGTGTTTGTAGGTGTTTTTGGTCGTTGGTGTATGGATTAGATATAAAGGATATGTAATTTTGTTTTCATGTAAATAAGTCATGAATGATTACTCATATTTTTGTAATTTTATGAGATATTTCATGCTAGTTGCCAAATGATGGTTCCCACATGTGTTAGGTGACTCACATGGGATGCTAAGAGCTGATCATTGGAGTGTATATACCAATAGTACATACATCTAAAAGCTGTGTATTGTATGAGTACGAATACGGGTGCATACGAGTAGAATTGTTGATGAAACTGAACGAGGATGTAATTGTAAGCATTTTTGTTAAGTAGAAGTATTTTGATAAGTGTCTTTAAGTCTTTCAAAAGTGTATGAATACATATTAAAACACTACATGTATATACATTTTAACTGAGTCGTTAAGTCATCGTTAGTCGTTACATGTAAGTGTTGTTTTGAAACATTTAGGTTAACGATCTTGTTAAATGTTGTTAACCCAATGTTTATAATATCAAATGAGATTTTAAATTATTATATTATCATGATATTATGATGTACGAATATCTCTTAATATGATATATATACATTAAATGTCGTTACAACGATAATCGTTACATATATGTCTCGTTTCAAAATCATTAAGTTAGTAGTCTTGTTTTTACATATTTAGTTCATTATTAATATACTTAATGATATGTATAATTATAATAATATCATGTTAACTATATATATAACCATATATATGTCATCATATAGTTTTTACAAGTTTTAACGTTCGTGAATCACCGGTCAACTTGGGTGGTCAATTGTCTATATGAAACCTATTTCAATTAATCAAGTCTTAACAAGTTTGATTGCTTAACATGTTGGAAACACTTAATCATGTAAATAACAATTTCATTTAATATATATATATAAACATGAAAAAGTCTACACTTTAGGTCTCTCAACAACTTTGTATTTAGTTGTCATGTTTAAGGTTCAATATTTTTCCATACCTTTTAGATTAATTCCTTTATCATGCTATTATTAATAGTGTTATGTTATGAGGTCTGATATACATAATGTTTTATATGGTTTGGTTTGTATGCTTTATTTGCTATGGTCTAATGTGGTTTAATTTTATGGAAAATGATGCAACTTATACTTATGAAATGGATAAAGAGTTTCCATATGGTTGTGTCCATGTATGTAATACTTGCAGGTTATATATATTGGATAAGTTTGTGTGAAGCTTGATTTTAACCAAGTTTATTTGAGCCATTTAGAGTTGTGTCATTTTGGGCGAACAATGTCAAAATAACTCTCAGGCTTATTTTGCAGTCTCGAAAGTTAAAAAAGGTAATATTTCGATGAAAACTAATAGTTGGGATAGAAAGTAGACCCGACATACTTTAAAATGGTATATAATATGTTTAGGTTTGGCACAAGATTAACTGATTAAGGGCTTACATCTTTGATTGAGGTATGAATACTTTTACATCTTTGTTTCACTACTATTCACTTAATGAACTGATTAACTCTTCCTCATTTACCATTTTATGGCTTTAAGAGATGTACACCATATGGACTCATATATGGTCTGACATTGAAGATCGGGTGATAATGAACACCATAAATGAACTATGCATCTAGTAAAAAATAGTGCACTACTTCAGTTAACTTCTTTGGTAATGAGAATGTATGTTACCCTCTTTAGTGTAGCACTATGTGTAATATACATATACATATATATATTTATATTAAACATTATAGTCGAGCCTCGCTCTGCCCATCCTATTAATTAATCGGCCTGAAATATAGATATCCAGATTGACCTCATTCATGATTCAAACCCGGTCCGCCTGCCCCTCAGGAAGATTAAAGGATCGGGTTTCCTCCCGAACGCGTGTGTGTGTGTGCAAATGATGAGTGTCGTTGAAATAAATGATACACTGATGCAAGCTTGCAGTTCAAAAAAAAATATGTAAGGAATATGAGTCATAATATTCGATTTTCTTTTCATAGCTGATGAAGTTCGGTATCTATAGTACTTCAGTTAGCGTTAATATTCTCAAATGGACATATGACGTATAAGGTAGAATATTTGACACCAACGAAAAGTTTTTGAGCATATTTAAAAGATTATGTCCAACAAGATGGTACTTGGCTTCATGTTGGTGCATATTCGTGAATCCCTAGTTCTTATTCGTTGTTGCTTAACTCTGTCTTGTAATGTGTTCTTAATGATTAATCGTTACTTTGCGTTCTTATTAATTACATAATCTTATTATTGCTGAAGTTTCAGTCGGACGACTGTAGATTCAGTCGAACGACTGACTAGCTCAGTCGGACGACTGTAAGACTACAGTCGGCCGACTGTCGACATCTGGTATTATATATACGGGAACTCTGGAACAGATTAGGGTAACGCATTCTCACTACCCTCTCCGATTCCCTTCGTCCCCATTCGTCTCCGACCACTTTTACCACCGAAATAACACCATCAGGCCACGTCTTAACCTAGGATTCGACCTAGATTCGACTTAGACGCTTATCGCTTGACCCGTTATTCGATTAAGCTTGATTTCGTGTTTCCGCCACGAGATCCGGACATAGACCGACCTCTAGATCCGTAGAAAGTCATCTACAAACTGGTATCAGAGCTGGAATCGTAGGATTTGGTCTAGTTTAATCGAATTTTGTGTTTTGTGTGTTTTTGGGTTTTACCCGAAAATTGTCAAATCCGGTCATATTTTACGTTAAAGTTGGTTGTTTTTTGGTTGATTTAGGTTCGGTTAAGTCTTTTCGAGATAACCATCGGTTTGCATTAGGCCTAAAGTCCCAAAAACGAGTGGTGGATCGAAAAGTAAGCTAAAAACCCTAAAGTACGACCTGCTACTGCAAGAACGTCACTCGGACGACTGAGAACATTCAGTCGAGCGAGTGAGACTAGGTTTAGGACACCCGAGCGAACGAAAGTCGACACCCGAGCGAGTGAACCTTCAGTCGGTCGACTGAAAGAGTAATACCAGGGGCAAAAAGGGCAACGAAGTGCTGCCCAATTTTCCCCAGACACCCGAACGAGTGACATTCACCCGACCGACCGAACAACTTCACCCTTACGAGTGATCTTCACCCGTACGAACGAAACCTTCACCCGGACGAGTGAACATATACAGTCGGACGATTGAAAAAGTAATACCAGGGGCATTATAGTCACGAAGTGCTGCCCAAATTTAGTTAGTCACTCGTACGACTGAGAGACACCCGGACGACTGAAGGGACAATCGGACGAGTGTAGCTTAAACAGAACTCAGAATTTGAAATTTTTAAACTTGAACTCATTCACTTAATCAAACCAAACATGTCTGACACTAATGATCAACTAGCACAACAGTACGCTTTGGCAATCAATCCCGGTTTACAGAAACTGATTTTGTCCGAGAGTTTAACAGGTTCGGCTAACCGTAGTCCGAAACTCGAGAACTTAAATGACTTCTTAGATTGGAAGGGACGCTTCCAAATCTACTTGAATGGTATCGATGCAACTCTCTGGGATTATATTTTGATTGGCTACGTATGGCCAACCGTGGTTGTGGGAAATGACTTACATGAAAAGAACAGATCGGAATTTCAAGCCGAAGAGAAGGCTGCGTATGCACAAGAATGTAAGGCATATGCCCATCTTACGCAAGCCTTGTCTCCGGAAATCTTTCATCAGTTCAAGCAGTACTCGACATCCAAAACTCTTTGGGATGCACTTGTAGCTGCAACAGAGGGTTCCGAGGGGTACAGAAAAACCAAGGGTCAGTTGTTAAAAGCGGAGTGGAAAAGGTTTGCAGCTTTACCAGATGAGACCTTAGAACAGACTGTTACGAGATATAGGCATCTGATTAGTGAATTAAAAAGTTATGGACTTACCGTGGATGAACAGAAGGCAATAAAACAGTTCAAGCTTGGGTTACCGTTGAAGTGG
Organism: Rutidosis leptorrhynchoides; assembly: GCF_046630445.1. Taxonomy (NCBI): domain Eukaryota; kingdom Viridiplantae; phylum Streptophyta; class Magnoliopsida; order Asterales; family Asteraceae; genus Rutidosis; species Rutidosis leptorrhynchoides. Next base: position 263,175,304 of record NC_092333.1, on the reverse strand, counting down.
GACTACATAGTCTCTCAAATTAGTACAACTACTGGAGAAGGTCCAGGTGGGATAATGACTTTGTATGGTTTCACATCAAAGTTGATGGAGAAAGAATTAGAAATGCAGACTAGGGAAGCAAGACTTAACGGTGCTCAAAATCCGAAGTTATACAGAGCAACCACCGGTATCTCCTCGATTCCGGTGCAACATGCCCCACTCCAAACTGCTTACATGTCTGCGAGCTCGTATGGTACATCTTGCCCATTGCCGCCAGTACAGCAATCTTATGTTCAACAACCATCGCCTCAAAGTGGAGAGAAAAGAAAGGCCTCAGAGGAACTTCAGTTACCTTTGATGCATCTAGACAATTACAAAGGCAAAGCGCCTGAGGTCATTAAGGAGGAAATGCAACTAGCGGCTGTTGTGGTAAACTGTTGCAATGAGATGATGGCAGGTAGTGCGGTTAATAGCCATTTGAGTGCTGAGGATTTAGAACAAATAGATGAAGATGAACTTGAGCGGATGGACATTATCTGTGCTATGGGAATTGTTATCAGAAGGGCGAAGAAGTATCTGAAACGGACTGGACAGACGAGTTTGAATGGCAACAAAGATTCAAAGTTGGGTTTTGATAAGAATAAGGTTAGGTGCTTCAATTGTGGTGAGTACGGACATTTTAAGAAAACTTGCACTAGACCTCACAAACCAGGGTTTCAGAATCCGTTTGCTCCTAATAGTGGGAATGTTGACAGGAAAGTAGTTACCATTACTGACGGACCTAGGGAGACTGTGTGTGAAACATCATCTTCTGCAATGAATACAACCTATGCTGATGAGGGATTTGAATGGTCAATTGGGTTGGGTGATGCTGAACATGCTAATGTAGTTTTTATGGGTAAGTCAGAATCTGAGAAAGAAGCTGAACGGTTAGAAAGAGTGAAAGCTGGTTGTTTGGGTAACAGTGATTGTGCTTGTTATGTTTGCAAGTGTGAAGCTCGAGTTAAACGGGCTGATGAGATAGTGAAATTGTGTTTGAGAAAGAGAGTAGAAAAGGGTCTTGCTGAGAAGTTTAAAGCTGTGTTGTCTGATGTGTCTTCTGATTCGTCTGATCATGAGCTTATTGGGTTGGATTTTGCTGAGGGTAATTGGTTTGAAAAAATAGTTGATGGTAATGTTGCTGCTAAGGGTAAGGGATGTGATGGTAATGCTGCTGATAAGGTTGATGAATACTCGGATGGTACCAGTTCAGAGTCTGAGCTGGAATCGGAAACGGAGTATCAGGAATCAGGTGGACTGAAAGACAACTGTGCCTTCATGGCAAATACTTCTGAGACACCTAAGGTACCAAATGATTCTACTTCTGCTTGTTTAAAATGCCATGCTTATGAACTAGAAGTAGCTAGGTTAGAATCCATTGTAGATACCTTGAATAAGATTCCCACTACATGTAGTGAATGCCCTAAGTATGCTAGTGTAGTTGATAGCCTTAAAAAGGAAGTAGCTGTAAATAAGAAGGATTATGAGGATGCCCTGTTTTACTTGAATAAGCAGCAAGATTATGTAGATAAGATCAAGAACCTAGAAACTAAGGTAGATGGTTTAACTGCTGATGCTCTTTTGAATAAGAGAATTTTAGATATGAACCTTACTGAAATGGAAGTACTTAAGACTGAGAGAGAATCCTATAAGAATAAGTACGAATGTGAGAAGGCTAGGCTTGACAATTACCAGAGAATGTCGTATGTGCATGAGTTTCATTCGCACAAGAACGTAGGAAAGACCGGGCTTGGGTATGACGGGATTCCTCCACCTCTAATGGGTGACTATTCCAGTACCCCACTGGAGAAAAGTGGAGAGAAATCCGGCAAACCCACAAAAGCCGAGGTTTTAAAAGTTGAACCAAAGGACCAAATCTTTATTGAGGGTATTGTGGAAGACAGTCAAACTGACTCTGAGAGTGAAAGTGAGACTGTTGAAGTGAAGAAACCAACCCCTGTTAGTAAGCCAGTCACCATCCTTAAGAATCCTTCAAATGCTAAAAAGGTGACTGAGCAGAAACAGAGACCGAGAACCGTAAAACCTGCTGATAGATCTAAGCCCTCAAACAAGAAAAGTACGCCACCACCAGTTGTGAAGTTCCAACAGGGACTAAACCATGAGCATGAATATGCTTCTGGCAAAAGAGTAACTGATGGTAGTGTACCCAAATATATACCACCAGGTCGTAGACAGCAGGCAAAACCCCAAACCAAAACACCGACCAAACCTGTTTCACCAAAACGACAGTCCACACCTACCAAAATTCAGGTCCAAAGATCCCGATATCGAGGACCGCCTTCCGTGAATTCTGATGACAGCTACCGAGCTGCCGAAACTACTTGTTATACGTGTGCGACCTCAGGTCATAGGGCGGGAATTTGTCCATTTAAACAGACCCCAAAAAGGAAGGTTGACCTCAATCCAAGGCCAGTTTACTGGCAGAGGTCAGTCTCTCCGTTGTCAGACCGTGACCGAAATGATTTCCAGACTGCCGATTATTATAGAAAACCTGTTGTTCAAAAAGTCTGGAAACCGAAAAGTGAAGTAAAACGAGAGGGCAACTCTAAAGGTCCGTCTGGATCTCAAGGGAAATGGGTTGAGTTGCCGGTTGTTGGTGTTGATGGGAAACCCACTGCCATTCGGGCATGGGTGCCCATTGTGAACTAATCATTTACTGTTTTGTGCAGGTCGCTTACAATCCACGTACCAGCACGTGGATAGTTGACAGTGGAGCGTCCAGGCACATGACGGGGAATCTGGCTTTACTTTCTAATGTTAAACCAATAGACGGTGGACCAGTTTCTTTTGCTGGAGCTGAAGGGGGTAATATTACTGCTCAGGGCATTCTGTCAAATGGCTCTGTTAGTTTTGATAAAGTGAATTATGTGGAGCAGATGTCTCACAATCTGCTGTCTGTTTCCCAAGTGGCTGAAAAGAATTACAAAGTGTTGTTTGATGATAAGAACAGCTACATTCTGAAGAAAGAGTTTGAGATTCCTAAAGATATGATCCTTATGACTGCGCCGCGACACAAAGACTTATATATACTTGACATGAAGAAGGCCACTGCTGCTGTTGGTGGTCAACAAGCTTTTGTCTCGAAAGCTTCTGAACAAGAGTCAGTGTTATGGCACAAGCGTATGGGTCACTTAAGTTTGAGAAAGATGAACCATCTGGCCCACAAAGGTTTGGTTGAGGGGCTGAATGTTAAGAGTTTTCATATTCCGGATGGTTGTGTTCCGTGTAAGAAAGGGAAACAGACAAAGAAATCTCATCCCGCGAAAAAGTTTCATTCGATTAACATTCCTCTAGAGTTATTACATATGGATCTTTTCGGTCCAATTAAGCAGAAAACACTTACAGGGGAAGTTTATTGTCTTGTGGTAATGGATGAGTACTCACGATTCTCGTGGGTTGTGTTGTTGAAACAGAAGTCGGAAACGTTTGAGCAGATCCGACTGTTAATTTTGAAGCTTGAAAGTTTGTACAACTTAAAGGTAAGGAAGATAAGGACTGATAATGGTACTGAATTCAAAAATCAGTACATGGACCACTTTTGCAAAGAGAAAGGGATACAACAACAGTTTAGTCCTGCGTACACCCCACAGTCTAATGGTGTAGCTGAGCGAAAGAATCGTACGTTAATTGAGACTGCTAGAACCATGTTAGCGGACTCGGGCCTTCCTATTAACTTTTGGGGTGAGGCAGTGAACACTGCTTGCTATATCATGAACCGTGTGCTAGTTGTTAAGAGGCACGGGAAGACTTGTTATGAATTGCTACAAAATCGGAAACCTAACATTAAACATCTAGAACCGTTTGGTGCGCCGTGCACTATAATGATCAAAGATACCGGTGGTAAATTTCACCCGAAAGCTGTTACTGGTATATTCTTAGGTTATGGGAATCCGAATAAAAGGGTGTATAACACAGAGACGAAACGTGTTGAAGTTCACTATGAGGTTGAGGTGCCTAAGATGGATCCAAAGGCTATTACAGTTAAGGGTTTTGCTTGGCACTTTGACTACAACGATCTCTTTGACTCGTTTAATCTTCCTCCAGAAGTTACTGATGAAGATTTAGCTGCACAGTTTTTGTGGGAGACTCGATCTTCTGCAGCGAATGTTCCTGTTACTAGTGTTCCTACTCCTGTTCCGAATGCTAATGTTCCGTCTACTTCCAATTTGGTTCCTGAGTTGGAAAATACATGTGATTATGAGGCTGAGCAATCTGTTACTGGTAGTGAGTCAGAAGAGGAAGAAGAACAGCCGGTTCCACCTTTAGTCGAAACTTATTCGGGTCCTTATGAGTCTTCAGGGTCCGAATCAGATGAAGCACCCCGCAGTGATGTAGGGGGTGTACGTAGATCGAATCGAAATATTATACGTCCGTGTCGATTGAATGATTATTTTGTGGATGATACTGGTGTTCCGGGTAAACCTCCTACCGAAGCCTCAACTTCGGAACCTACTGAATCATTAAGTGCTAATGTTGTGACAGCATTTTACTCGAAACTGAATCGATCGGGGAGGATCTTCAGACATGCCCATTCTTGTTTTGTGTGTCAGATCGAACCGAAAGATGTTTACGAAGCCTTATTGTATGATGATTGGGCTTTGGCAATGCAAGAAGAGCTGTTGCAGTTTAGACACTTAGAGGTGTGGAAGCTTGTTAATCCACCTCACGGTTGTAAGCCGCTGGGTTTGAAATGGGTTTTGAAGAACAAAAAGGATGAGCAGGGTATAGTGGTAAGGAATAAAGCAAGGTTAGTGGTCAAGGGATATCTTCAGATCCCTGACATTGATTATGATGAAGTTTTTGCTCCAGTGGCGAGACTGGAGGCGATTCGAATTTTCTTGGCATTCGCTTCTTACAAAGGTTTCAAGGTTTACCAAATGGATGTCAAGAGCGCGTTTTTGTATGGGAAGATTAATGAGACTGTGTATGTTGAGCAACCGCCTGGTTTTGAGGATCCGCATTTTCCAGAAAAGGTTTACAAGTTAGACAAAGCTTTGTATGGTTTGCATCAGGCTCCGCGGGCATGGTACGCAACCTTGTCCAATTACATGATAGAGAATGGTTTTAGGAGGGGTGTTATTGACCAGACGCTCTTCATTAAAGAAAAGGGGAAGCATTTGATGTTGGTACAGGTTTATGTCGATGATATTATTTTCGGGTCTACAGACAAAGGTATGGTTGATGATTTCGAGGAGATCATGCAGAGCAAGTTTAAGATGAGTTCTTTGGGGACAATCAAGTTTTTCCTCGGTCTCCAGGTGGCACAAACAGATAAAGGCATTTTCTTACACCAGACGAAATATGTTGCCGATATTCTTACTCGTTTTCAAATGGAGGCTGAGAGACCTGCTAAGACACCTCTTTCGGTTAATCACGGCATCTCACCGGATATGGACGGTGCGAAGGTTGATCAGACTTTGTACCGGGCCATGATTGGGTCCCTTATGTACTTGACGGCGTCTCGACCGGACATAATGTTTGCGGTTTGCCTGTGTGCTCGTTATCAGGCGAACCCGAATGTTCATCACATGTTGGTCGTTAAGAAGATAATGTGCTACTTGAAAGAAACGCCGAGTTTGGGTTTGTGGTATCCGTGTGCGGATGGGTTTGAGTTAACAGCGTACAGTGACTCGGATTATGGTGGATGCAAAAAGGATTTCAAGTCAACTTCTGGGGGTTGTCAGTTTTTAGGAAAGCGGTTGGTCACATGGCAGTGTAAGAAGCAGACTGCGGTAGCTCAATCTACCTGTGAAGCGGAATACATTGCTGCAGCAAGCTGTACATCTCAAGTTATCTGGATCCAACAATAGCTGCGTGACTACGGTTTGCAAATTTCTAATACCCCTATTTTTGTTGATAATACTGCCGCCATAGCGGTCACTAAGAATCCCGTAAACCATTCAAAAACTAAACACATCGGGATTAAATACCACTTTATAAGGGATTGTTATGAAAAACGTTTAATTGATGTAGTTCAAATTGGGACTACTGAACAGAGGGCTGATCTGTTCACAAAAGCTTTTGATAGACCACGTTTTGAATTTTTATTAACTGAAATTGGACTAAATCTTTTAAAAGACATGGTTCCCGACAAAGAGACTGAAAAATAACTCGAGTCATAGTCTTTTCTGTAACATTACTGCCTTTTACTTTTGTGTGTTTATTTATTTTCTGTTTGTATAGATAAAATCCAAAAAGCCAAAAAGATTTTCGGTTTTAGTATTTTAGGGGGAGAAAATCGCAACATCAGAAAATATAAAAAAAATATAGAAAATGGAAAAAGAGTTATTTAACCTTGTTGGGAGATGAGGAAATTTTACTGATCATGTATGTTTAACGTTCTAAGCGTATGTAATATAGGTTTTTATCAAAGGTGTATTGGTAAGTCTTACTGACCTAATCTTGGAATGAGGTGATCACACGAACAACCAAGTAAATATCTTGACAAGGAAATCGTGGAAAGGTTTATAGCGGTTGATGGTAGTCACTTAACTACCACAGGTGCGTATGAAAGAAATAATTGTTGGGGAAATCAACAAAAGGTGAGGGTATCCCCTATTGAGACTTTCTCTGCGAGACAATTAGCGCTGGGTATTAAGTACTTGCAATACAATACTCAGAAAATCAATACAAGGCGATGTATTCTGTTATGCGTGCACACTGTTTCTAGTTACCTTACATGCCAAGATTAGGAGAATCGAAATTAATACTCAAATATGCACTCAAAATAGTAGATACTTAAGTGTACACCGAGGTAAACATATTTCAGATAAACAGACAATCATGGGCTGTTGAAAAGCAATTGAAGACACATTTATTGAAGACATCATGTTCAAGATACACAAAGACAACCGTTGTTTCAAAAAAAAAAAAAAAAAAAAAAAAAAAAAAAAAAAAAAAAATTGAGATGAAAAATGAAAAATGAAAAAAATGAAAAAATTAGTAGAAAAATTTTGAGACAACTGGTTGGTCTAGAAGACATTTGAGACAAATCATGATCAATCGTCAAGAACGAGATTGAGATGAATTCTACACACGAAGAATGTTCATGTTTCAGATCATTTCACGATAATACCAAGGTGTATTCTTAAGTTTAGGCAATCAAGGAGATATCTCAAAAATCTCTGAAGTTATAGGTTAGGCCATCATATGCGATTATTATTCCGTTTCCCAAGTAACTTTAATAATAATTAGAATACGGCATAAGGGGTTTCTAGCGACAGTGGTCAACTTCTTGACGCATGTATTCAGGATACTGGTTCTGTGAGATCTAGCCGAGCTAATTGTTTCAAAGTGTTAAGTCAAGGTAGAGGCTCATGGTCGACAGGGATATTCCGAAAATTACTGTGAGAACCTTCCTTCACAATTAGATCCAAAGTATGCACTCGTGGTAACGGACAGCGTCGGGATTTTCGTGCTCAATTGACTACCGTAAACATCGTGCGATCTGAAATGAGGACTGACTCTATGATCTAAGCAAACATAGTAATATGTCAAAGTAATTAATATAACGTGATCATCAAAATGTCTGGGGTGACAGTCAGTAATTCTAGTCGTGTGCTAATACCAAGAGCTGAAGATAAAACTTATAGGTACTTAAATCTTATGAAATGAACGTTCATAAACTACAACTTAATGACAGTTCTGATCCCTGAATTATCAAAGTTATCTATCTCACAAAAATATGTTCCTTAATGTTTGCTAGTTTCATATGTAGATTTGTTTCATTTATGTTTAATTGTTCTTCAGCTATGTTTCATTCAGAAAAATACAAAAAGATTTTCGCTTATTTTGTTTGTTAGCGTAGTAAGACTGATAAGAGTCGTTTTTAATGATGTCTCTTTGTCGAAATGGAACTTAATTATGATTGGAATTCTAATTGGACTAAATGTGATGAATTTTAATGTGAAAGATCAGTCCCAGGGGGAGTTTTGAGCAAACGGTTTGGGAAAGTGAAGTTTAAAGAAAAAGTTGATTTTTTGAATTTTGAAGCTACAGTCGAGCGAATGAAGGGTTCACTCGCACGAGTGAGACTTCAGTCGAACGACTGAGAGTGAAAGTATGGGATCAGTGACTGCTGTACACTCGTACGAATGAGGTTCTCACTCGAACGAGTGAGATGTCACTCGGACGAGTGTGTCAAAAATGTGAAGCGACTGACGTACAGTCGTACGACTGTGTCTGTCTGGTATATAAGGAGATGAACGACAGTCGATTCAAAATACTTGTGAAAAATTGGCGAATTTTATCTGGGATTTCGAATTTGAGAAAAGAGCTTTTGCTTTCGTTTTTATTACTCATCTTTGTCTTGTGATTTCAGCGCTCATATTCAGGTACTTTAACTCGTACAGATTCGCAAGTTATGGATGATTTTGTGTTTGAAAACCCAAGTTTAAATTAAGACTTTTTGGACCGTTGAATCATCAAATTGGTTTGTGCTTTACGTTAAGCGGCCTATAAAGGCTATTCGCTGTGAATTACAGGTTCTAAAACATCGTATTTGACCAAATCTTCCATCGGACCCAAACAGATCTGATGAACTTCAGTCGGACGAGTGACGTTCGTCACTCGCACGAGTGTGAACTTCACTCGAGCGAATGAATTGTCACCCGGACGGGTGAATCTACACTCGGACGACTGTACTTGCTATTTGACCAGGCCAAGATTCTTGTTTCACCCGTACGACCGACGTCTTCACTCGAACGAGTGAAGTGACACTCGAACGAGTGTACCTGACACTCGCACGAGTGTAGATGTTTCAGTTTGACTTTTAGGGTTATTTCGTAACGTTTGGCCTGGTTGCGTAGTTCGTCCTGATGTTATGTTTTGTGATTGGTCATGCTCTAAGTCTCTAGTTTCTGTGAATTGTTTGGTTCTGCAGATATGTCTGCTACTACTGAACCTACTGCCTCACGATCGTCTGAGGAGACTCAGGAAGAAATTCCTATTGTTCCGTTGTCAAGGGACTTGCCAGGTTTAAAGGCAAGCAAAGAGCAAAACGTCTGTGCGTACTTGAACGAGACCAGTGACGAATCCAAGGCCTATGGGTTCGTCGACATTATTCTTTTTCTGAAGCGTTCGAGAATCTTCAACGCTATTAGTGTTGAGCGTACTCCATACTACTCACACCAGAGGAAGTTCTGGGAAACTGCTGAGTTAGTGACTGAGGATAACAAGCCAGTGATTTTAGGGCTTGTCGATGGGAAGGTTGTGCGTATTTCTACGCAAATCATTAGGGATGTTATAGGTTTTCCCGATTCTGATGAAATGCCGACAATGCTAAATGTGAAGAAGGTCAGGAAGTGTTTGAAACGATGTGGGTATGCGGATGACATCGTTGTTGGTGCTGTGAAAAGGACGCGGTTCTGTCCTCAGTATCGTTATTTGACTTACGTGATTCTTCGTTGTTTGAGCCCTCTGAAGGGAGGTTACGATGGTTTATCTGCGGTTTTGTGCTCGATGTTTGTTGCGTTAGCGTTAAATCATCCGTACAACTTTTCGAAGACTATTTTCGATAACCTTGTCAGCAATCTCAAGGCTGACACAAGGTCACAGTACCTGATGTACCCTCGATTCCTCCAGATCATAATAGATAGTCAGGTTCCTGACCTGCGTAAAATCAAGGAGGATGTTATTGAGTTGATTCACCTGAACGCGGTTGGTTTAACGCGTTATCAACAAAAGAAGAAGGGGACGGCTGATGTTCCGTTTAAGAGGTTGATTGGTCACTTAGCCAATCCAAATTACGTTTGTCCAGAGGGTGATGCTTGTCGTCACTCAGACAGTGAATCAGATGTAGAGGAAGAGATTGAAGTTGTTGGTGAGCAAGAGGTTGATCAACCGCCTCAAGCTCAGCCAGAAAATCGTCCTGTCGACGGTGGTCAAGGTGAGGAGTTGCCGGCCGAAACGGCCGAGGCGTTGAAGCGAAAGATGGAGGAAACTCCACAAGTGTCAACTAAAGCTGTGAGGGTTAAACGTATGAGGTTAATGAAGAAAGTTCTGAAACCTGGCGAGTCTTCGTCAAACATCCAATCTCAATCCCAAACCCAAACAAATCCTACAACAGAAACACCTCCTGTCACTCAAACTCCAACAGATCCAATTCCACAACCTCCACCCACTCAATCAACTCGAACCTTAACCCTAACCAACCCTGATGTAGCCTCGTTAAGTCAGCGATACGCTACGCTGTGTGAAAACTTTGAGCAGTTTCAAAAAGCTGCTGAAGATGAGAAGAAGAAACGTGAAGAAGAGTTCAAGTGGTTAAGGGCAGCCTATGAGGCCCAACAGAAGTTGATTGAGGCTCAAAGGAAAGAGATAGATGAGCTGAGAGCGACGTCGGATAGTCACGCTTTAGCCCTACCTCGGGCTGAATCTTTGGCTCAGACGGCTATTAAACGACTCGAAGAACTAGAACAGAATCTGGAGGTGGTTGAGACTATTGAAGAGAGAGGTGGACCTAGCCAGTTTGGGGATTTTAACGAACAGCTCGACTTGGAAGTGGCAAAAGGGTATGACACCGACCACCCTTTACATCCGACTCCGTTACAGGTTATAACTGTCGCGGAGTTCATAGCAATGCAAGATAAACTAAATCATTCTTCTGTTTTTGATGATTTAGAGGAGGGGGAGATTCCTCACGACCTCTCTAGGGAGGACATCGATCGGCTGGTGCGTCTAGAGCAAGAAGCGAATTTATATGCTGACGCAAATGCAGCCTCGTCGTCGTCAAAGGTCCACTTTGATGATGATTCTTTTGAATCGGTTGGAGACAGTGATGATGATTTTGTTGATGAACCTGCTCCTGTTGGTGAAACCGATAATTCTTTTGATGATGTTGTTATAGAGGATGAACCGGTGGAGGATTACCCACGGTATGAGGGAGTTGATGATGATCTCCCTACTTTTGCTGATTTTGAGAAAATGAATGAGGAGATTTTGAACAGAAAGTGTGAAGAGAAAGAACGAACAGAGGTGTTACCGGAAGGGTTTTTGCCGGTAAGGTTTTTGAAAGAAAAGGTAGAGGTTTTGGAAGCGCAATGGAAAATTGCTTTGCGCTGCAGAAATTATTGTGAAAAGCCGAAACTCGAGCCCAATTGGTTGAAGTATGTGACCAAGAAGGACGAGCACATGGGCAAAGGGAAAGTCCTAGCTTGGGCCTGGATTAAAGAGTTGAATTGTTATGCGATCAAGAAAGAAGGTGGAGTGGATTACATGAAAAACCCTTGGGATTTTAAGACTCTGCCTTACTATGAATTCATGCAAGTTGCCAGGCTACGGATGTTATATCAGGAGTTCAGTGGACTCTCCGATATCTTGGCAAAGTGGATAAAAACATCTTTCAAATCAAAGAACTTCGAGGGTTTCCGACCTCAGTTTCCAAAGATTTTTTATCGCACAAACAAGAAAACGGGCCTAAGACGTAAGATTGTGAAATATGATGCGGTGCGCTACATGAGACAAGTACCAGTGAAAAAGATGCCGCAAAACTTTAGCCCACGTTTTCGTTGGTGGTATTATGACGATCGCTCAGAGGAAGCCGTCATTGTGTTGGAAAAGACGAAGGGGGATGACAATGATACGATCCGTGTTCTCGATCCGGTCTGGCTCAGGAATTGTTCCAAAGCTGACATTCATACTTTGCATTTCAGTCGGATGATGTATCGACCCCAGAATCGTGTCCAAGCAGGACAGTTTAGCAAAGTCGCCAAGGTTTGCTATCTGCGAGGCATGAATGCCGATCCTATACAGGGTTGAAGACAAGACAGATACTTTATATAGAACTAGGTCTTAGGGGGAGTTTGTTGGTGCATATTCGTGAATCCCTAGTTCTTATTCGTTGTTGCTTAACTCTGTCTTGTAATGTGTTCTTAATGATTAATCGTTACTTTGCGTTCTTATTAATTACATAATCTTATTATTGCTGAAGTTTCAGTCGGACGACTGTAGATTCAGTCGAACGACTGACTAGCTCAGTCGGACGACTGTAAGACTACAGTCGGCCGACTGTCGACATCTGGTATTATATATACGGGAACTCTGGAACAGATTAGGGTAACGCATTCTCACTACCCTCTCCGATTCCCTTCGTCCCCATTCGTCTCCGACCACTTTTACCACCGAAATAACACCATCAGGCCACGTCTTAACCTAGGATTCGACCTAGATTCGACTTAGACGCTTATCGCTTGACCCGTTATTCGATTAAGCTTGATTTCGTGTTTCCGCCACGAGATCCGGACATAGACCGACCTCTAGATCCGTAGAAAGTCATCTACACTTCATAATGACGTCATTTGATGGTTTCAAAAGTTGGATCCGTATTATTAATATTTAGATTTGTTGTTGGACTTCACTTACCAACCATATGCATTCTTAGGAAACCGGCCATCATTTTTTAGGTTTGGACGTATAATGCGATGAATACCTTCTTTAGGCTTGACCAGAAGATTGAACGTTAACAAACGTAATGTAGTGTGTGATTCTATAAAGACAATGATTGACTATCAACTAATCAAATTCTTATTTCTTATCACTTTGTAAAAAAACATGTACCATTTAAAAAATCAAACTTCTTGCAACTGACAAATGACAAAGATAAATCAAAACAATGCAAAAAAATACGTCTAAACATACAAATTTTGTTTCTCATTTGTGTAAAATTTTTGGTTGCTTACTATTCAATTAAATAAAGGGTTAAAGGCAAAAATAGGATACAAACTTACACAAATGTACCGATAACGCCCACAAACCCATTTCCGTCCTATTGTCGCCTACAAACTTATAAAAAATGTGCTAATATAAACAAAATACTTTTTTTAACCGTCAACCAAAATATTTGATGACGTGGCTTCTAAGTAGTCATGACACGTCGGTGATACATCGAAACAGAAACTGAAAGTATATAGGCGACATCGTAACACAACTGAAAGTATATGGGCGACATCGAGACATATAAAATGAATAAAAAAAGTTAAATAATTAACTTTACCGGTTCAGCAGGTAACCGGTAACGAAATGTTAACATTAGCACATATTTTATAAGGTTGTAGGCTACAGTAGGATGGAAATATGTTTGTGGGCAACATCGGTACATTTGTGTAAGTTTGTAGTCTATTTTTGACTTTAACCCTTAAATAAAATATACACACAGTTCCTTATAAGTATTATTTTGTTATAACAAATATTTTACATGATCCCGTAAATTGGCGGGTCTTAAACTAGAATAGTTTTCTAAACATGTTGCTAATTCTTTTTCAAGAAAATCGTTCTTTGATAAAGAAGACTTTTTTTGCTATGAATAAACAAATCAGATGTCAGAAAATCTTGGTAGATTGACTGTTATCTATGGTTTATGTGATCAACTAAAAAATCGCTTAAACAAAGAAATACTCACTATAAGACAAACATTTCGATGGCCTTACTCATCGTGCACACCTACTTACATAGTTTGAAGTCATTTAATCAATAATCGGAATTTATCCCTATATAATAGTATTTATTTATTTTTTTAGTAGATACTTTATTTCAAAATGAATTTTTGTGTTCTAACAGTGTTACATTTCAACATCATTATTATTTCATGTTATTTCTACTTTTATATAAAAATCTCCTTAAAAAATCCTGCGAATTCGAGGATCTTTGACTATTACAATTAGTATAAATAAATATGTATTGTCATAATTAAATCCTTAATTAATTAGATATACGACTCAACAACTAGGTAAGAGAGTACATAGTGCAATCCTAAAGGTTCAATCACTATTCACGATTTTTTTTTTTTTTTTTTTTGTGGGTTTCAAACCTGTTTTTTAAACCAAAGTTATAGCTTTTTCCCCTTTTGTCTCTTACATATTTGTTTCAATTCCTTTTTTGTGTTATTGTGTAAACTAAAGTTTTAACTACTTTTTTTTTTTTTCTATCTTTTGTTAAATTAGCGAGAAGCGATAAATATATCTCATGAATTTTAGTGTTCGCTTATTGTTTACTCACAAATTTATTTTAAACCTGACCACTCTTTTTATTTTCATGCCCGGGCTTCCCATCTTTCTTGTTAAATATATTCGTGGGAAGAATAGTAGTCGAACATTATAATGGTTTTAAAGCCGCTACATATAACTTAATTTAAATATTTGTCCATTCTATGTGATCTGTAGAAAATTGGGTAATGGAACTAAAATTCTTTTGTGTAACCTATTGTGGTTTCGTGAAGTTCCTTTAGCCTCGAAGTATAACAAATTATGTCACTAGATGTGGATGTGGATTGTACAATCATAGACATATTTTCTATTGGTGTTTGGACTTGGATGTGGGGGCGTACCAACATGGCAAGTAGAAATTTAGATAGTTTCACTAATTTATAGTCTGGCATTTAAATGAGCAGCTGATTAACAACGATGATGATTTCAGATAAGTAGTTCAAGATTTATTTAAAGAAGTTTATGACGTTGGTTGAGTTGGATGCTCTTCGAATGCGGGTCCTGAGCCGCCAAAAACTATTTTTTCAAGATCTTGTCGATCGGGGAAAGCTTCCTCCTTCCTCGGCTATTTTGATTGGAGACGGGTCCTTCAACGTTTAATCATACAAGATCGAGAAGTCATAAATTTTTTTTTGCGAGTGACGGTTAATGGTAAATTGAAGAAGGCTAGCCAACAGGATAATCGATTTGTCTCGGATTTTTTTTTGTGATAATTCATTTTGCATGATTTTGGTAATTTGTATGGTTAGACTTGTGATTCCCTCGTGTTTAGCTTAGTTTTTTTAGTTTGATTGGATTGCCCTTTTTGGGTTAGTTATAGTGAAGTCTCGGTTATAGATAGTTTTCATTCATTTGTAGCTTTTCAGGTTCGAGCCTCCCCGATTCCCTTCCTGTATTTTTTGTTGCAGTCATTTTAATTTCTTTTAAAAAGGTTTTCTATGTGAGATATCGTTTTTTGGAAACAAAAAAATGTTGATTGATCAACTTGATACTTGGCCATAGTCACAATAAAGTGATGGTATGTTCACCGTGCAGGGTGCGAGAAATATTATCGGTAATTTTGTTTTTCCTTCGTTAGCTCCAGCTACGTTTTGGTTGAATGGGTTCTCCAAAAAGTTAATTTTTTCCTTACCATTTACATATCAGTAGATTACCTACAAAGTTGAGTTTATGGTGATAGTGTATCCCCCCATCAAGACACGCAAAGCTACGCTAACGAAGGGATCACGCCTAACGATGATAGATGACATAAGGTTGGATCACAAGAACGCATATGTCAAATACAAACTAAAGGCGGGATATCCTTGAAATCAAATAATGACGCTCAAAGGACAGAAGAAGAATGCCATCAAATAAGAATCCCAATATTCAGAGTTAGTACAAATCCACTTCCGTCATACGAAGCAATCGTAACGAAGGAAAGTATTGACGAAGGGATCACGGTTACCAATGGACATGGACCTCTCCTAAGGTCACGAGGTCACCTAGACTGAAGGAGAGGAGTTAACGGGTTGACCAAACTCATTACCACTAACATCCAAATGACAAAAGAGGAATGCTGCAGGCAAACTTTCTTGGACCACCAGAGATTACAGTCAGCCGAAGGAAAAGTCCCCTTTGTCTCATCAGAGATTGCCTCGAAGACTGAATCTACCTAGAAAACTGATGACAAGGCTATTATCTAACTCTATATAAAGGGAGCATGATCCCTGTACAAGCATACACACTCAGTCATAATCACTCATACATAAAACACTCTCAATGAGTTACCTCCGTATCTTCGTGGCGTAAAGTACGATACCTTCGTACTACCTTCGGGGAATCGCCAACAAGCATACATCCACCATCATATCACCCCATATCGTCCATTTAGTGATCAGATCCCAACTTCCTTGTTCAGCTAACAAGGTGTACCAAGAATTGTACAAACAATTGGCGCCGTCCGTGGGACCCCACTTCAATACTTACTTTGTTTGAAAAACGCAAGATCATGGCGGAATCTGATCATCCACCGCCCGGTTTCTCTCTACCATCTGAGGTAGATCAACCTGAAACCGGAACACGGACACCTATCACTCCTGCTATGCCAATAACTACAAATCGGAATGATTCCGAACCACCACCGCTAATCGATAAAACCTTCATACTCAAAAACTATGATAACATACGCGCTGTTATCAAAAAGTTGCGAGAAGAAGGGCAGTTACACAGTCGGCGAACACTGACGTATGACAGCGATGATGTCGACGTAGAAATGGAAATGGAGGCCAGGCCAGCAAGAAGTCTCCCTCTTACCAACCAGCCTCAGATCTTACAACCGACAGTCCCTCCGAGTACCACTCTCCAGCCGATACCTTCACAGCCGAATCATTCAATGACCACCACCAGTGTCCCTCTGAGCCACTCAGGAGGACCAATTATGCAGCAGTATACCTTCGGGAGCCCATTCCCTGTTGCTCCACAGAACATACCCAACGCCAGCACTATCTTACCAACTGCGGGAATCATTCCCCCGGTAACTCAGCCGAGCGCTTTGTTGCCCCAGGGTCACAATTATGGAACGGAAGTAATTCGTGGGTCAGTTTGCCTTTCCAAGGTACGTACATTGGAGGTACCTCTGCAGCGAACAACCTCCACCACGGAGCTAGCGGAAATGCTGGTGGATATTTAGACCAACCTTGGAAGAGTCAGAAAACTCCTTTCGTATCTGTAATACAAAACCACCCGCTACCCATCGGGATGAAGATACCATCCCACCTGGGGTATTACGAAGGAAAAGACGACCCCGATGATTTTATAAATATCTTCGAAGGTGCGGCTCGAATGTCAAGATGAGATACAGCTGTGGCTTGTCACGCATTCTCATACGTGCTCAAAAGTGATGCAAGGATCTGATTCGACTCTTTAGCAAAAGATTCCGTCTCCAGCTTCGAGGACCTTAAACGACTTTTTAGGCCGAAGTTTAGCCAGCAAAAGAAACACAAGAAGAATCACGTCGCTGCCCACAGTATGAAACAAAAAGATGGTGAAGCTTCGAGGGCTTTTCTCGTTCGATATACGGACGAAACAAAGCAGATTCCAGGACTCCCCGAGTCACAAAGGATCTCGGGACTCTTATACGATTGCAGGACCCGAGCATTGGTGGAACATCTCAGTCGGGATCTCCCTGACACTTACGAAGCGTTGCTAGACAAAGCATATGTTTGGCTTGACGCGAAAGACACCGCGAATAGCTTCGTGTACGAAGAAACTCAAGGCTTCAAGCGAAAAGAAAAACCAAGTCACCGTGAAGAGAAGTCCGGAAGAAGAAACGAGCGAAATAAGTTCTCCCCTTATAGAAGGGAAAACACCCCTGGTATCCTCGGAACACTGGTAAAGTCACCTAAAGAAATTCTAGCTACCGAAAAGGCCGCCCAAGCCTTCAAAACTCCACCGAAGCTAAATATTAAAGGAAAAATGAGAGATACAAGTAAATTTTGTGAATTTCATAATGACTTCGGCCATGAAACGGACGACTGAATACAGTTAAGGCAAGCTATCGAAGAGGCAGTCAGATCTGGGAAACTAACGCATTTAGTAAAAGGCATACGCAACCCGAAGGCATCGAAGCAAGAGCCCAGAACCGAAGAGAAGAAACCAAATATGGACAACGCCATACTTACGGTCACAGAATGCTTCGCAGTTAAGAAGCCAAGAACCTACAAGAGGGAAAGAAAGGGTGGAGTAATAGATTGGGAAGAGATCTCTTTCCCAGCACTTGACACGATCACACCCTCCGACAAACATGTCACAATCAATGGGCGAATCTTCGAGAGAGAGGTACACCGAGTGTACTTGGATGGTGGCAGCGCATGCGATATCATGTATGAACATTGCTTCGATCAGCTTAGCACTACCATTAAGGCTCACCTGAACCCACCGAGGGTACCGCTAATTGGGTTCTCTGGAGAAAGATGCTGGCCAATCGGAGAGGTTGACCTCGACTTCACCATCGGAGAGCCACCACTGACCAGAACCGAAACGCTGGATTTTGTAGTGGTTCGGGCCGTCTCACAGCACAACATCCTACTAGGAAGAGTAGCCATGATGAAAATGGGGATAATCGCGTCTATCGTACATCAATTGGTGAAGTTCTACACATCTGAAGGGATTGGCACTCTAGCTTCAACCTATGATCGAGAAAAGGTTATCATGGCAATCAGGAAAACAGAGGAAAGACCAAGTGAATGCATCCTCGAAACTAGAGAAGAAGGCTCGAACGAAGAGAAAATCTCCGTCAACCCTCTGTTCCCTGATCAACCAGTAATCATCGGAGGTTCGTTATCTTCGGAAACGAAGAAAAAGCTTCGCAAGCTACTGCAGGCGAACATCGACATCTTCTCTTGGGAATACGGAGATATGACAGGCATTCCTCAAATGCTCAGTATCGACAGAACTACCTTCTCTATGGAACACAAGCTCAACGAATACAAGCACCTAGAGCCAATACATCAGAAGAAAAGAAACCTCGCTAATGAGAGGAATGAGGCTGCTTGCAAAGAGGTTGAAGAACTACTCCAGGCTGGCATAATCCGGGAAGCGAAATACCCCACCTGGGTTACGAACCCCGTCATGGTGAAGAAATCCGACGGAGGGTGGAGGATGTGCGTCGATTTTACGAATATCAACAAAGCTTGCCCTAAGGATTGCTACCCCCTGCCGGAGATCGATTGGAAAGTAGAATCCCTAACTAAGTACAAGTATAAGTGTTTTCTTGATGCCTACAAAGGCTACCATCAGATCCAAATGGGCGAAGAAGATGAGGAAAAGACGTCTTTCTTCACAAGCAAGGAGATATATTGCTATAAGAAAATGCCTTTCGGATTGAAGAATGCCGGAGCAACATACCAAAGGTTGGTGGACAAAGTCTTTCGTAAGCAACTAGGGAGAAATGTGTAAGCTTATGTTGATGACATGGTAATCAAGAGTCCGGAGGAAAGCACCTTGCTGAGAGACATTCAAGAAACCTTCGACACCCTTCGGACAGTCAATATGAAGCTAAACCCCAAAAAGTGCTCATTCGGGGTAGAGGAAGGAAAGTTCTTAGGGTATTACATCACCAAGAAAGGAATCTTAGCAAACCCAGAGAAAGTAGACAAATTCCAACAACTCAAAACACCAACCACGGTCAAAGAAATGCAGAGTTTAAACGGGAAGCTAGCGTCATTAAGCCGTTTCCTGTCCAAGGGAGCTGAGAAGCAATTGCCTTTTCTCAAAGTTCTGAAAGGGTGCTTGGGAGCAAAGAAAATATCATGGACTGAAGAGGCCGAAAAGGCTTTCGTTGAAATGAAAGCACACATAGCTAATCTGCCAACCCTGACATCACCGAAGATAGGAGAGACACTATATCTCTACCTAGCAACGTCCAAGGAGTGCATCAGCGCGGTACTAGTGGCAGAACGTGAAAGGATACAGGTCCCGATATATTTCGTAAGTCGAGTTCTACAGGGTGCAGAAGTCAACTACCCAGAGCTCGAAAAGCTCACGCTTTCCCTAGTCCACACCGCAAGGAAGCTACGAAGGTACTTCCAAGCCCATCCTATCACTGTGTTAACTAACAAGCAAATTAGACAGGTTCTTATGAAGCCAGAAAAGTCGGGCAGAATGGCCAAATGGGCAATAGAGCTCGGGGAACATGACATCGACTTCCAAGCTCGCCATTCAATCAAAGCTCAAGTACTAGCTGACTTCATGGCAGAAACAACGGAGACAAACGAAGAAAACAACTCCACCTTCGCGCAAATTATCACCCCGACTGTTGAAACGAAGGAATGGAAACTGTTCACTGATGGAGCTTCCAGCTCTGATGGCTCAGGGGAAGGACTTATGCTAATCAACCCAGAGGGACAAGAGTTTACTTACGCGCTTCGTTTTAAGTTCAGCACAACTAATAGCGAAGCAGAATACGAAGCTCTGCTCGCTGGGCTCAGAATAGCAAAGGAGATGAAAATTGAGCACTTACAAGCCTTCGTAGACTCACAACTAATGGCGAACCAAGTCCTAGGTATCTTCGTAGCAAGACAGCCAATCATACAACTTTATCTATCAAAGGTCAGGGAACTTGTAGAGAGCTTCAGAAGCTTCACAATAGAGCATGTAAGAAGAAGTCAGAATAAAAAAGCAGATGCTCTGAGAAAATTAGCTTCTATCACCTTCGCACACCTGGCGAAGGAAGTGTTAGTCGAAGTATTAGAAAAAAGGTCCATCGAAGCTCAAGAAGTCCACGACTTAATCATCGAAGAAGAAAACACGTGGATGAAGCCATTAAGGGAATATTTGGAGCTCGGAATCTTACCCGAGGATAAAAAAGAAGCAAGAAAGATCCGGATCAAAGCACCGTCATACAAGATAATGAACGGAGCCTTGTACAGGAAATCTTTCCTCACCCCGTAGCTTCGCTGTGTCGGACCAAACCAAGCTTCGATGATCATCAGAGAAATGCATGAAGGTATCTGTGGACTTCATTCCGGACCAAGGTCAATAGTGGCAAAAATGCTAAGGATGGGGTATTATTGGCCAACCATGCACGAAGATACAGTCACGCTCTTACGAACCTGTGAGCCATGTCAGATCCACACTAAAGTTCAGAAACAGCCAAAGCAAGACATGATATCGGTGTTATCAGTGTGGCCTTTCTCAAAGTGGGGCATAGATCTGGTATGTCCACTCACAGAAGCACCAGGAGGTTACAAATGACTGGTGGTTGCGATAGACTACTTCACCAAGTGGACGGAAGCAAAACCATTAATCACCACGACAGGGAAACAAATAGAAAAGTTTGTTTGGGAACACATCGTGTGTCAGTTTGGCATACCCCAAGAAATCGTTTCGAATAATGGAAAACAAATCGCCGAAGGTATCTTCCCAGGGTTCTGTGAAAAGCTACAGATAAAGCAAACCTTTACTTCCGTTTACCACCCACAAGGGAACGGACAGGTGGAAGTAACCAACAGGGATATCTTAAAAGGTATCGAGAAACGTTTGGATAAATGTCACCAAGGATGGATGGAAGAACTCCCCTTGGTCCTATGGGCTCACCGAACCACCCCCAAAAGGAGTAACGGAGAAACACATTACAGTTTGGTTTACGGAACTGAGGCGGTATTGCCTGCGGAGATACAAGTATTAAGCAACAGGACCGCAAACCTCGAAGAAAATGAGGAGAATCTCCGTCTCAATCTTGAAATCATGGAAGAAAGGAGAGAAGCTGCGCTGATTAGAGAAGCAGCATACAAGAAAAAGATCGAAAGGTATTACAACAAGCGAGTCAAACCGTCAGTATACAAGGTCGAAGATTATGTCCTAAGGCTCAACAGCACTAGCAAAGTCGAATATGAAGGAAAGATGGGTCCTACTTGGGAAGGTCCGTACGTAATCTCTGAAGCTTTTGGGAACGGTTCATACAAGCTCGAAACCACAGAAGGGAAATAGATCCCCAGAACCTGGAATGGGGTAAACCTCCGAAAGTTCTATTTCTAGATTTCTAGTTGCATGTAAGTGGGAAAATTTGTAATGGGTAGTCGACACTAATAAACTTCCTACCACAAGGAATTTGAATGAAATCCTACTATCTTTTGGAAACATCAATCTTAAGTGTTGTATTACTTATAAAACTTTAGCAATAAGCAAGAGGTAACCCAAGAGGTATACCGAAGCTATTGCAAGATATTCCCAAAAGGAATACTTATAAAAACTTTAGCAATAAGCAAGAGGTAACCCAAGAGGTATACCGAAGCTATTGCAAGATATTCCCAAGAGGAATACTTATAAAAATTTAGCAATAAGCAAGAGGTAACTCAAGAGGTATACCGAAGCTATTGCAAGATATTCCCAAGAGGAATACTTATAAAACTTTAGCAATAAGCAAGAGGTGACCCAAGAGGTATACCGAAGCTATTGCAAAATATTCCCAAGAGGAATACTTATAAAAATTTAGCAATAAGCAAGAGGTAACCCAAGAGGTATACCGAAGCTATTGCAAGGTATTCCCAAGAGGAATACTTATAAAACTTTAGCAATAAGCAAGAGGTAACCTAAGAGGTATACAAAAGCTATTGCAAGATATTCCCAAAAGGAATACCCATAAAACTTTAGCAATAAGCAAAAGGTAATCCAGGAGATTACCGAAGCTATTGCAAAGTACCTCCGGCGGGAATGTGATGACCCGAGAATTTCCGATCAAATTTGAACTTAATTTTTATATGTTTCCGACACGATAAACTGAGTCTCAGAACTTTTGAACTGTTTACATGAATGCATTTAACCTCAGACTATGCTCGACGATTCACGAACAATTGTTTGTAGTTAAATATAAATATATATTTTAAATTTATCTGTTTCAATATATATAATTAATATAAACTTATCTATGTAATTAAATTTGAGAAAACATAATTATATACATAGTAATTTGAAAATATATGAATATGAATTCTATACATAAATATAACTATATGTATATTGTAAAATATATAAAATTTATAAATATTAAACCTTCTAAAAATGTGATTATATATATATATATATATATATATATATATATATATATATATATATATATATATATATATATATATATATATATATATATATATATATATATATATATATATATATATATATATATATATATATATATATATATATATTGATTATTATTAGTATGGTTAGTATGATTATTAATATTAATAATATTATTATTATCATTAATTTTCCTTTCTTTCTTTTACTCTTATTATTATTAGTATCATTTTGATAAAATTATTATTTATATTATCAATATTAGATTTCTATTATTATTATAATTATTATTATAATTATAATTATAATTATAATTATTATTATTATTATTATTATTATTATTATTATTATTATTATTATTATTATTATTATTATTATTAAAATTATTAATAGATGTATATCATTAATCAATATTACAAAATATAATAAAACATATATATATATATAAATATATATATATATATATATATATATATATATATATATATATATATATATATATATATATATATATATGAATACAATTATATAATTACAACTATATAAATAGATATATAAACAGAATCCAGTTATTAATATATAAATAGATATACATATGAATATAAATACAGATATATATATATATATATATATATATATATATATATATATATATATATATATATATATATATATATATATATATATATATATATATAGTTAGAAACACAGTTTTATATATAAAAACATTATACGAATTATATTTATACAGATAAATAAGTATATTAAATACAGTAAATATATATATATCGATATACAGTATATAAGGTGTTCTACTTTCAATCACTATCAGACTATTGTTAATTAATACTTTATGAGCCATTTCATTACAAATCACGACCTGGATCAGAAGAATAATCCAAATTTCGTTAGCTATCCCTTTCTTTTTTTTATTTTTTATCTTATTTTCAGATTCTGATTTGATATTCTGTCGTGCCCTTAATTCCTTATAAACCAATCGACACATGTTGATAAGTAATTACCATTTGAACTTACATATTAATCATCAATCACAATTATTGTTATCTGCTGTGAAATTCGAATTAAAACAGAAAAAATAATAGAAGAACTGAACAGGTATCTCTGTTCTTAAATATTTTTAGCCATAACACGAATTCTGATTATTTTTTGAAATCCATCAACACAGTTCTGTTAGGAATCTTTTATTTAATATATCTGGAAAATTACAACTCTTAATTCATCAGAATGAGTTTGAATTTAAGAGTCAAAGTCGATTTTTTAAAAAGTCAAACGTTTTGTTTTTAAAGAAATTCGAGTCAGTGTTGATGATTTAGGTTAAACTGAAGTATCAAAAAGATTCTAATATGGATTATGAATTGTTTTCATGTTATAATCAAAGGCTAAAACACTCTAAAATTTCGAAAGTGAATTTGAGTCAAGAACGTGTTCTTCCTTCTGCACAGGTCAATTTTTATTTTTTTTTGTTTAAACTGATTTAATCAATCACTAATTGTTTTTGTATACATTACAAATTCTAAAATTTATTGAAGACACATTTGATTGATGGTAAAACCTCTGGTCTCTGTTCGATCAAAAAGGATAAAGAGGAAGAAGGTTACTGAGTTTAGGTTAAATAAATTGATGTGGGGTTATAAATCAGAAAACGGGCAATAGCCTAGACGGTCAAGGGAGTGAGCGGGTGTCCGGGAGGTCGCGGGTTCGAACCCTGCTCGGGTCACTTCTTTTTTTATGAGAAGCTTATGAGGTAGTTTATTATCTTTATTATTATTATTATTATTATTATTATTATTATTATTATTATTATTATTATTATTATTATTATTTTTTTCATTATTATTAATTATTAGGTTTATTATGTTTATTATTATGACTTATTATCATTATTAATATCATAAATATTATTATAAGTATCAAAATGGTTATTATTATTATTATTATTATTATAATTATTATCATTAATCTAGTCTAAATTATTATCATTATTATTATTATCAGCATAAACATTATTAAATTCATTATTATTAGTATTATTATTTTTATTACTATTGTTATTATCAATTTTTATGGTTATGAACATATTAAAAACAACTATATTATGAGATTAGCAATAAAAGATGTTAAGGAAAAACTTGGAGAACTGGTTATACATTATATGAATAACTGTACAATTATGAATATGATTATGAAATTTAGTTATAGAAACTGTAGTTATAAGGTTTGAAGTTCAACTAGAAATTTATGATAAAACTTATAAGTATTAACAATGCTATTATTATTATTATTATCATTTTATGATTAAAATGAAGTATCATTATAATTAACAAATTTTCAAAGTTATTATATTTTAGTAGAACTATCATTTTATCAAAATTAGTAAAGTTAATATCTTTATTATTATTAAAATTAACACTATTATTGTAATTATTATTACTATCATTAGTATTATTATTCTTATCATTAATTAATAATACATATCATTATATCTTTATTATTAAAATGGTTATAAATAAGTCATATGTAAAATATATAAACTAATATATAAACATATATTTTATCATACATAAATCTTGATATAAATGTTTGTTATGATGAATGATAAATAATAGATATATAGGATATATAAATTAAATATAATAAATTTATCTAGATAATATATAATATAACAAGTGAACTACTAATATATATAAACATGTTTGATTACAATTAAGTATATTAATAAGTACACAAATGATATAGGTTCGTGAATCCGAGGCCAACCCTACACTTGTTCATTGTCGTTATATGTATTTTTACTACAAAATACATTAGGTGAGTTTCATTTGCCTTTTTACCCTATATATTTTTGGGCTGAGAATACATGCGCAACTTTTATAAATGCGTTACGAAATAATCGAAATTACATTCTATGGTTAGATTATCTAATCGAATATGCCCCTTTTTATTAAGTCTGGTAATCTAAGAGTTAGGGAACAGACACCCTAATTGACGCGAACTCTAAAGATAGATCTATCGGGCCCAACAAGCCCCATCCAAAGTACCGGATACTTTAGTACTTCGAAATTTATATCATGTCCGAAGGAGGATCCCGGAATGATGGGGATATTCTTATATGCATATTGTGAATGTCGGTTACCAGGTGTTCAATCCATATGAATGATATTTTTGTCTCTATGCATGAGACGTATGTTTATGAGAAATGAAAATATGAAATCTTGTGGTCTATTAAAATTATGAAATGGTTATTTATGATAAACTAATGAACTCACCAACCTTTTGGTTGACACTTTAAAGCATGTTTATTCTCAGGTATGAAAGAAATCTTCCGCTGTGCATTTGCTCATTTTAGAGATATTACTTGGAGTCATTCATGACATATTTCAAAAGACGTTGCATTCGAGTCGTTGAGTTCATCAAGAATATTATTAAGTCAATTATAGTTGGATATATTATGAAATGGTACGCATGCCTGTCAACTGTCGATGTAATGAATGTTTGTCTTTTAAAAACGAATGCAATGTTTGTAAAATGTATCATATAGAGGTCAAGTACCTCGCGATGTAATCAACTATTGTGAATCGTTTGTAATCGATATGGACTTTGTCCGGATGGATTAGGACGGGTCTTCACAGTTGGTATCAGAGCGGTGGTCTTAGCGAACCGGGTCTGCATTAGTGTGTCTAACTGATAAGTCGTTAGGATGCAATAGTGAGTCTGGACTTCGACTGTGTCTGCATGTCAAAAGTTTTGCTTATCATTTCTAGTCGGAAATCATGTGCTTATCATTCTTAGTCTAAACACATCATATTGCATTGACTGCATGAATAGTGTATAGACAAAATTCATATCTTATCGTACCTGCTAATTCATAGTTTAGCGTATCTGTTACTGTAACTTTGCCTGACATATTCCGTAGATTCCTCCGTAACTTATGGGATTTTAGTATTATATATGCATATGTAAATTATGTATTACAGGGTACTAATCTACATCCTATAATCTATTTCTTATCGAAAATCCTTCATCTGATCGTACAAGATGAATACCTCAACCGGTTCGAGTCCCTCAGATTCAGATAGCTATTCCGATAGGTATTCCGACAGCTATTCCGATATGGAGTTTCACCTAAGCTCCGAAAGCAGTGTCACCGGAATGAATCAACCAATCATCCATCCCCAATTCATCTGATGAGTTCGTAGTTGATTTAATCAATGGAGATGCGAAAAAGGCGATCCCTTCCACCAACCGAATTCACCTCTTGACAATGAACCTGAAGCGCTTACCGGCGAACCTGTTCGAGACACCTTTTTCTCTCTCATTTTCAGAGTATCTTGTCACGATCATATACTATCTTAGATTCTAAACCTTATTCATTCGCTCGTTTCGATCGACAATCATCCCGGAATAATAGAAGAAGTTAACGAACTTCGCGCTCGAGTAATCCATTTAGAGAATATGGTGCAAAACGTACCAGCTTCAGCAACATCACCGGCACCAACAGTACCACCAAAATCAATAACAGTATCACCAACAACCCAGGTTTCAACATCACACGCCTCAAAATCTCATTATGTACCTCGAGTATAATCAACGTTCTACATATCGTTCTACGTATCGTTCTACATCATTTATCTTCGTTCGACATGACAATTATGTAATCTCTAAAGGTTTTAGAGATTATATATTCTTGTTCTAACGTTAAATCAAATGAGTTAAAAATCATATTGACTCATTAAATCCATGATTTCATCTGAAGAAAATATATATGTATATATGTTTTCATAAAGATTGTAATTAAAAATCCTTTTGTACAAACTGTTAATGATTAAAATATTTTAACGGGTAGGTAATACCCGAGAAATATTTAAGATTCACATTAATAAGTTACACTGTACATTCTTCAAATCTGAATTCAATGGTCATTTACTATCCTACTTACAACAACAGATATACATATCCGTTCACCGCAGAATAACCATCTTCACTCAATTTCATATTGGATTTTGACTTATCAGAATCCAATAAGTGGCATAATGAAGAAAACATTGGACAAAATTAAAATTTGTTAGAAACAAACAAATTAACTATAAGAAATTTGTTAAGAAACCACGCTAACAAAATCCTAGCTAACTGTTCCTAGCTAACTGATTACACATTATCTATCGCAATTTAATTATCGCAATTTACATTCTCGCAATTTTATTTATCATCATTTAATTTCTATTATTTACTTTACGCATTTTATTTATCGTTATTTAATTTCTGTTGTTTATTTTACGCAGTTTAAATATCGGGACACGTATACAAGGTTTTGACATATCATATCGACGCATATATATATATATATATATATATATATATATATATATATATATATATATATATATATATATATATATATATATATATATATATATATATATATATATATATATATATTATTTGGAATAACCATAGACACTCTACATGCAGTAATGATCGAGTTCTCTATACAGGGTTGAGGTTGATTCTATAATAATATATATACTTTGAGTTGTGATCGAGTCTGAGACATGTACACGGGTTACGATACGTATTAATTAATTCGAATATTATATATTAAACTATATATGAATTATTGGACTGTCAACGGTGGACTATCGACTGTGGACTAATAACATTGGACAATTAAAATGAATTAAAATATTGATTATAACATATGAAACTAAACAATTCTTCAAGTTTGCTACTTGATTTCATCTTAAACCTCATTTGTATCCTGACAATTATAATCAGCGTTCAAACCTTTCATGATCCTTGAAAACACCTCAATCGAGAAGATGAACCAACCGCACTTCATCTACGGGAGAAAAGATTGATGCATTTAGTTATGCATCTGAAAAACTCTCAGAAACTGAGTAAACGTTTAACACGTAGTTGTGCTAATTCCTTTAGTGTTATTATTACCCAAAATAACTTTGCATTCCCTTTCCAAATTAGCAAATTTTGTCACAGCTCCAACAAGTCAACTTTGACTTTTCGTTCGAAACAACCTTATTATAACCTTGAAATATATATGTGCGCTCTTCTATTGTTACCGGGGAACCTTTTATATTCCACCATAGTACCATCAGTGTTTAATCATCTAAAAATACAATTCTTCTGAAACCACCTCGGATTGATAACCGATGATTCAAATATCGTAGCATTAAATGCAGAGAAAACAGAAAAATGGTAGATAGTCTAAACGGCCAAAAGTTTGATAATAAAGAAGGGAATGTTAGGAACACTCGACAGAAAATTTGGTACTGAAAAACAGATTGAGCAAACTATGAAGGAGACCAAGGCCAAATACAAAGACCATACTCTATATTCAAAGAATCCAGATAATTCTGGATCCGTTGAAATCTTTAGAGAATATCTTGCTCCGAAGTCATGTTAAAATCTTGCGTAAAACCTTTCTCCATCATTTATTGAACTTAGAAATTCCAAAAAAATATCCTCATCAATATCTTCGATATTTTTGAGGATATTTTCATAAATAATCTCGTCCGAAAATTATATACCTCTTCGTGCTTCCTGTGTATCATTATATTGGAAACATTCAATATAAAATTTAGTACTGAAAAGCAGATTATGTGAAACTATGAAGAAAGCCGTGGACAAATCACAAAGAATAAGTTTGACTTCAAAGAATCCAAATGATTCAATGCCTGCTAAAGTCTTTAGTGAATATCTTGCTCTTTACTCTAAACTCTTGTGGACAATAGTTTCTATCATCCTCTGATCTTAGATATTCTGAGATATTATCATATCTTTCATTATAAATATCCTCGATATTTCCGAATATATTTTCATAACTAATCTTATCTGAAATTATTAATCTCTTCATGATATCAGTGTTACATCATATAGAAACTGTTAGTTTCTATATTCTGTAAACTTTCGAGCTTAAAATATGAATGTTATTGAAGTAATGTTGAGAACTGATGCATGATTTAGTATAATATAATGACACTTGATCAACGTGATTATATTACAGTAATTCATGCTGAGTTTCTAAATGAACGTGATGATTCACAGACCTTAACGTCATCATGTGCCATGTTACATAACTCTTTCATTCTGATTAACTTCTGAACATATCAAGAAAATATATTCTTGATAGTTCTATTCTCAGTGATTCTGGTAATTTGACAAATCAAATCGTGCTAATACGTTCTTTCTTGTTTAGAACATTAATCTCATTCGAAACTCCACACCTATGAATTCTAGACCGTTACTTGCAAAAAGAAAACAAAAGCATGAAGCTCCGAGATAGAAAGGGGATATAAATCGCAGTAAATAAGAGAGAGCATTAACTGTGAATGACAATGATTATAGAAGACGGAAATAGGTATTCTAAAATATAAGAGAAAAATATAAAACCCAATAACAACACGGAGGTTTCAAATCGGGGATATTAATACGAATAGCAATATAAAGACGCGGTAGAATTAAGAATAGTATCCACCCCAAGGTAAAAGTAGAAGTAAATAGATTCGTCAGGTGGAAGTTGGAAAAAGGAGAATGATTGTTACGATAGTAAGGGTGAGGACAAGGATTTGAACTGGATTAAGCATTTTCACAATCTTATGGATGTATGAACTAAGAAAGAAAGTATAGGAATGATGAGAATAATGGAACGGAAGAATTTAATTTATAATGGAAATATCAGACAGAGTAAGCGAGGCAGATCACCGTATTTAATTATAGAGATTTTAATTTCCTTACTCGCCGAAGAATCAAATCTTTTAGATTTCGAAGATTTCCTTTTGAAACCCTTGAATTCCAGAATTCAACCCTGTGTATATCAAAAGCTAAGGACAACCATATTTTCTTCAATTCACTCTTTTGCGATAGCTTCACTCGTATTCTTCGAATAATCGAATTAATCTTATCATCATTATCCAATGATGATAAAACTCTAATTTTCAACTTATATTCGTCATGAAAACATTTTTATTGTTAGCCATGATGACCTCACTCAAATTTCGGGACGAAATTTCTTTAACGGGTAGGTACTGTGATGTCCCGAGAATTTCCGATCAAATTTGAACTTAATCTTTATATGTTTTCGACACGATAAACTGAGTCTCGGAACTTTTGAACTATTTACATGAATGCATTTAACCTCAGACTATGCTCGACGATTCACGAACAATTGTTTGTAGTTAAATATAAATATATATTTTAAATTTATCTGTTTCAATATATATAATTAATATAAACTTATCTATGTAATTAAATTTGAGAAAACATAATTATAGACATAGTAATTTGAAAATATATGAATATGAATTCTATACATAAATATAACTATATGTATATTGTAAAATATATAAAATTTATAAATATTAAACCTTCTGAAAATGTGATTATATATATATATATATATATATATATATATATATATATATATATATATATATATATATATATATATATATATATATATATATATATATATATATATATATATATATATATATATGAATCGTTGTATGATTATTATTAGTATGGTTAGTATGATTATTAATATTAATAATATTATTATTATCATCATTAATTTTCCTTTCTTTCTTTTACTCTTATTATTATTAGTATCATTTTGATAAAATTATTATTTATATTATCAATATTAGATTTCTATTATTATTATTATTATTATTATTATTATTATTATTATTATTATTATTATTATTATTATTATTATTATTATTATTATTAGATGTATATCATTAATCAATATTACAAAATATAATAAAACATATATATATATATATATATATATATATATATATATATATATATATATATATATATATATATATATATATATATATATATATATGAATACAATTATATAATTACAACTATATAAATAGATATATAAACAGAATCCAGTTATTAATATATAAATAGATATACATATGAATATAAATACAGATATATATATATATATATATATATATATATATATATATATATATATATATATATATATATATATATAGTTAGAAACACAGTTTTATATATAAAAACATTATACGGATTATATTTATACAGATAAATAAGTATATTAAATACAGTAAATATATATATATCGATATACAGCATATAAGGTGTTCTACTTTCAATCACTATCAGACTATTGTTAATTGATACTTTATGAGCCATTTCAGTACAAATCACGACCTGGATCAGAAGAATAATCCAAATTTCGTTAGCTATCCCTTTCTTTTTTTTATTTTTTTATCTTATTTTCAGATTCTGATTTGATATTCTGTCGAGCCCTTAATTCCTTATAAACCAATCGACACATGTTGATAAGTAATAACCATTTGAACTTACATATTAATCATCAATCACAATTATTGTTATCTGCTGTGAAATTCGAATTAAAACAGAAAAAATAATAGAAGAACTGAACAGGTATCTCTGTTCTTAAATATTTTTAGCCATAACACGAATTCTGATTATTTTTCGAAATCCATCAACACAGTTCTGTTAGGAATCTTTTATTTAATATATCTGGAAAATTACAACTCTTAATTCATCAGAATGAGTTTGAATTTAAGAGTCAAAGTCGATTTTTTAAAAAGTCAAACGTTTTGTTTTTAAAGAAATTCGAGTCAGTGTTGATGATTTAGGTTAAACTGAAGTATCAAAAAGATTCTAATATGGATTATGAATTGTTTTCATGTTATAATCAAAGGCTAAAACACTCTAAAATTTCGAAAGTGAATTTGAGTCAAGAACGTGTTCTTCCTTCTGCACAGGTCAATTTTTTTTTTTTGTTTGTTTAAACTGATTTAATCAATCACTAATTGTTTTTGTATACATTACAAATTCTAAAATTTATTGAAGACACATTTGATTGATGGTAAAACCTCTGGTCTCTGTTCGATCAAAAAGGATAAAGAGGAAGAAGGTTACTGAGTTTAGGTTAAATAAATTGATGAGGGGTTATAAATCAGAAAACGGGCAATAGCCTAGACGGTCAAGGGAGTGAGCGGGTGTCCGGGAGGTCACGGGTTCGAACCCTGCTCGGGTCACTTCTTTTTTTATGAGAAGCTTATGAGGTAGTTTATTATCTTTATTATTATTATTATTATTATTATTATTATTATTATTATTATTATTATTATTATTATTATTATTATTATTATTATTATTATTATTATTATTATTATTATTATTATTATTATTTTCATTATTATTAATTATTAGGTTTATTATGTTTATTATTATGACTTATTATCATTATTAATATCATAAATATTGTTATAAGTATCAAAATGGTTATTATTATTATTATTATTATTATTATTATTATTATTATTATTATTATTATTATCATTAATCTAGTCTAAATTATTATCATTATTATTATTATTAGCATAAACATTATTAACTTCATTATTATTAGTATTATTATTTTTATTACTATTGTTATTATCAATTTTTATGGTTATGAACATATTAAAAACAACTATATTATGAGATTGGCAATAAAAGATGTTAAGGAAAAACTTGGAGAACTGGTTATACATTATATGAATAACTGTACAATTATGAATATGATTATGAAATTTAGTTATAGAAACTGTCGTTATAAGGTTTGAAGTTCAATTAGAAATTTATGATAAAACTTATAAGTATTAACAATGTTATTATTATTATTATCATTTTATGGTTAAAATGAAGTATCATTATAATTAACAAATTTTCAAAGTTATTATATTTTAGTAGAACTATCATTTTACCAAAATTAGTAAAGTTAATATCTTTATTATTATTAAAATTAACACTATTATTGTTATTATTATTACTATCATTAGTATTATTATTCTTATCATTAATTAATAATACATATCATTATATCTTTATTATTAAAATGGTTATAAATAAGTCATATGTAAAATATATAAACTAATATATAAACATATATTTTATCATACATAAATCTTGATATAAATGTTTGTTATGATGAATGATAAATAATAGATATATAGGATATATAAATTAAATATAATAAATTTATCTAGATAATATATAATATAACAAGTGAACTACTAATATATATATAAACATGTTTGATTACAATTAAGTATATTAATAAGCACACAAATGATATAGGTTCGTGAATCCGAGGCCAACCCTACACTTGTTCATTGTCGTTATATGTATTTTTACTACAAAATACATTAGGTGAGTTTCATTTGCCTTTTTACCCTATATATTTTTGGGCTGAGAATACATGCGCAACTTTTATAAATGCTTTACGAAATAGACATAAGTAATCGAAATTACATTCTATGGTTGGATTATCTAATCGAATATGCCCCTTTTTATTAAGTCTGGTAATCTAAGAGTTAGGGAACAGACACCCTAATTGACGCGAACTCTAAAGATAGATCTATCGGGCCCAACAAGCCCATCCAAAGTACCGGATGCTTTGGTACTTCGAAATTTATATCATGTCCGAAGGAGGATCCCGGAATGATGGGGATATTCTTATATGCATATTGTGAATGTCGGTTACCTGGTGTTCAATCCATATGAATGATATTTTTGTCTCTATGCATGAGACGTATGTTTATGAGAAATGGAAATATGAAATCTTGTGGTCTATTAAAATTATGAAATGGTTATTTATGATAAACTAATGAACTCACCAACTATTTGGTTGACACTTTAAAGCATGTTTATTCTCAGGTATGAAAGAAATCTTCCGCTGTGCATTTGCTCATTTTAGAGATATTACTTGGAGTCATTCATGACATATTTCAAAAGACGTTGTATTCGAGTCGTTGATTTCATCAAGAATATTATTAAGTCAATTATAGTTGGATATATTATGAAATGGTATGCATGCCTGTCAACTGTCGATGTAATGAAAGTTTGTCTTTTAAAAACGAATGCAATGTTTGTAAAATGTATCATATAGAGGTCAAGTACCTCGCGATGTAATCAACTATTGTGAATCGTTTGTAATCGATATGGACTTTGTCCGGATGGATTATGATGGGTCTTCACAGGGAACACTTGTCAAATTTAAGAAATATGCGAGAGGGCATATTCTACAAGTAAATGAGTGCTTGTACTTGAATAAAGGAGAGCCAAACTAAGACAAAGAAAAGGTAATCATAACGCCAAAATAGGTGACCTGCTTAATAAGTAGAGTAACAAGCAAACGGGTACGATAACCCACATAGTACCAAAAGGAGATTGTTTATGGGAAACATAGCCCCAAATCAACAGGCACACAGACCTGGTAAAAGTACGTTAACATAAAGTAATTAGAGTACATATCATCACATCAAAAGGGGGTCATAACACAAACAAACTACAAAGATCATTACTCTGCAACCAAGGCAAGAAGCTCCACAGGCTTAGCATCAGAGTGAGCAGCAACAGAGGCAACATAATTAAGTTCAGCATAGGCAAAGCGAGCACACGTAGCATCAACAAGGTCTGGAGCCTGATCAGTATACTCTGGATAACTGCTAAGTTCGAGCTTGCCTTGCTGGGATAACTCAATCAAAAATTTACACCTCTCTTCAGGTTTGCTATCAATGACAACATCACCAACCAACGCGCTCAACTCTTTGCTATGGATAACCTGCTTGCAAACATGTGGAATAACCTGGGTAATAATAGCAGAATAATCTGTCTTCAAACTATCAAATCTCATCTTCTGATCTGCCAGCAATTTTGCTTCCTGACGAAGAACCTCATTCTCCTCCTCCAAGTCAGCTATCCTCTTCTCATCCAGCTTCTGCTTCTCATGCATGCTCAGAATCTCACTCTTGGCTGATTTCACCTCCTCCTCCCAAGATGTGTTCAACAATAATTTTTCCTGTAACTTCTTCACAGACTCCTTGGAAGATGCATTGACATCCCTAAGCTCTTCCACCTCCTTCTCTAAACATATAACATCACCAGATTTCTTCTTCAAACGAGAAAGGACACGATGATTATAGATAGCAGAACGATAGTTATGGGCGGTGTAAACATCAATGAGCTTATAGGTATCCACAAAGGCATCTTCGAATTCAGAAGGAATCATCTCATCGAACACATCGAAACAAGCTTCTAAATAAGGGATAGCAGGAATATCACCTACAAAAGCACATAAATTTGTTCAAGCGAGAAGAGCAGTTAATATATAAAAAAAAAATGCTAAAAAATAAGAAGCTTACCCAAGGGAACGTTGCCACCGGAACCTTCAATTTGAGCTTCATTATCGGTATCTTCGTCATGAAGAGCAAACTTAGCCTTCTTCAAGGGGGAACCAGAAACAACCTCTTTCATCTTCCTGGAAATCTTTTGGCGCCTAGAGGCCCTAACAGGAATGCTCTTAGATACGTCAGGTTTTGCATCAACATCCATAGGTTCGTGCTCTGAGGCAACCTTAGCATTGGGTTGCATCTTGGGGGCACTAGACTCCACCTTAGCGCTGGGTTGAACCTTGGGGGTACTTGACTCAGCCACTTTCTCCGATTTGCTATCCACCTCCATAAAACCAGAACAGGAGGGAGAGCCAAGCTCTTTAACCACAGTACTAGCACGGATGGCTTCGGTCATCTGTTTCACCCCAAAAGATTTGATAACGTTTCGCAAAGACATCTCTTCAAAAGCGAGCAAGGTTAGAAAAAATTAACACAAGAAAGTATAAACAAGGATAAAACCTAAGACATATAACACCTACCCCGTTCCCCACAAAAGTACACAGGGATAACTTCGCCTTTTTCCCAGGAAGGTGCCATGCCGAGTTTAAAAAGAAGAGAATCTGGAAGAGTTGAAGGAATAATAGGATGACGACAAATCCTACTAAAGAGAGGATCATCTTTAGCATCCTCAGGAATAGGATCACTATATTGCTTGGGGACGTTGGCCCATCTGATGTCAACGGCATTAGGATATTTATCCGGAAAGAAAAAAGATTTCTTGATATAAACGAAGGAATCCTTCCAATTCCTTACATCAGGAATGGAAGAAGCAAAACACATTGGAGTATCAGTCAAGCTACCCCTCTTTTTGCGGCGCTTGGGAATGGTAACCCAATTCCCAGCGTCACCAGTTTGAAAGAAACAGCGAAACAAGTCAACTGAGGGCTGACCGCTATAAGCTTTGCACATATATTCAAAAGCCAAGATCTTTTTAACGGCGAGAGGGTGGACAATCAAAACATGGACTTTGAAGTAATCAAGAACACTTAGAAAAAATGATGAAATGGGAATCCTAAGGTTGCACTCTGTAAATTATTGCGTGTACATTTTGACGTAATCTGCCGGAAAATCTAGCATGAACTTACCAGATTCCGGCAAAATCATGTCATCTCCTTTGAGACCTAGGGTTTTACAGAGCCGTTTTAAACGCTCAGGGGTCACGGCACTAGAAATCGATCGAAGCCCTACTTTAGCCATAACAAAATAAAAAAAAAGACAACAAGATGGGGAGCAATACCTTTTTTGAGAAATAGGAAGTATGATCGGACGATGAAGAATAGCAAAAGAAAAAGAAAGGGAAAAATGAAAGAGAAAATTAAGAGATTAACTTTTTATTACCCTTGAGCAGCAACCGTCAAATCAATTACCGAATTACTTTGATAATCGCACCAAGAAATTACCATTTCACCCTTCAACCCTATTTTAACAGTAAAGAATTCATAGGGGCAGAAAGGTAATCGCATCCGGGTAATTAATTGCACGGATCAGAGGCGTCAAATCAAGCTATCATGTGGCAGATTGAGTTTAATTCAATATAGCTTGGTTAAAAAGCTTCGTAAAATTAAACTGAGGGGCTTGATAGTGTATCCCCCCGTCAAGACACACAAAGCTACGCTAACGAAGGTATCCCGCCTAACGAAGATAGATGACATAAGGTTGGATCACAAGAACGCATATGTCAAATACAAACTAAAGTCGGGATATCCTTGAAATCAAATAATGGCGCTCAAAGGACAGAAGAAGAATGCCATCAAATAAAAATCCCAATATTCAGAGTTAGTACAAATCCACTTCTGTCATACAAAGCAATCGTAATGAAGGAAAGTATTGACGAAGGGATCACGGTTACCAATGGACAGGGACCTCTCCTAAGGTCACGAGGTCACCTAGACTGAAGGAGAGGAGTAAACGGGTTGACCAAACTCGTTACCACTAACATCCAAATGACAAAAGAGGAATGCTGTAGGCTAACTTTCTTGGACCACCAGAGATTACAGTCAGTCGAAGGGAAAGTCCCCTTTGTCTTATCAGAGATTGCCTCGAAGACTGA
This sequence comes from Rutidosis leptorrhynchoides, assembly GCF_046630445.1. Classification (NCBI taxonomy): domain Eukaryota; kingdom Viridiplantae; phylum Streptophyta; class Magnoliopsida; order Asterales; family Asteraceae; genus Rutidosis; species Rutidosis leptorrhynchoides. Next base: position 263,137,403 of record NC_092333.1, on the reverse strand, counting down.
ATCTACCTAGAAAACTGATGACAAGGCTATTATCTAACTCTATATAAAGGGAGCATGATCCCTGTACAAGCATACACACTCAGTCATAATCACTCATACATAAAACACTCTCAATGAGTTACCTCCGTTTCTTGGTGGCGTAAAGTACGATACCTTCGTACTACCTTCGGAGAATCGCCAACAAGCATACATCCACCAACATATCACCCCATATCATCCATTTAGTGATCAGATCCCAACTTCCTTGTTTGGTTAACAAGGTGTGCCAAGAATTGTACAAACACATGGTATGAAGATTGATTATGTTGACCGACTGATATGCTATTAAGGCGTGGAATCCGTCAAACGTGTATTTTTTTGTTGTGATACGACATCTCAACTCTGGTGCCGTATTTATATTTGGTTAGATGAAAACAGTCCTCTGTTTTGTCTCAGCGTGGAAGGTTGGCTTTAAAGTTGGAGTGTGTCGAGTTCAATGAAAGACATCTTTGCTATTGTTGCCGCTTTTATATGGATTTTATGAAGGTTTCATAACAATTCTAAATTTAACGCTCATCCTATCAAGCAATCTACTTTATTTAATTCTATGTCTGATAGTGTACCCAATATCCCAAGCTAATCCCATAAGGCATGAAACAATTGCCCGAAGGCAATGGATAACGAAGATATCCTAGGTACCAATACCGAAGGACTGCAACCATGTCACATGACTGCATGGAACGAGGAGATATGGAAAATATTCTCTTTCGGAGCCACCAAGGCAAATGAGGAAGGCATCTATATGACTTTCCTTGAGCACTGTAGCGCCGTCAACCCATTTAAGGAAAGTTTACCAAAATCTCCATAATCATCTTGGAAGTTGGTCAAGACTTCGAAACCAAGGACAAGCTCTCCAACAATACTATAAAAAGAGATGCTTATTCCAGCATCAAGGCATCTCATCAATCACTCATACATCAAACTCATTGAATTCAATCCAATGTCAAACAAATACTTCAAAGGCGTAAAGTGAGATCATAATCTCACTACAAATACTTCAAAGGCGTAAAGTGAGATCATAATCCCTCTCCCTTGATCATAGTTAATACCACTCTAACCCATCATTAATCCGCGAGTCAACCTAATCCTAACCAACATTAGTATTATGCCAAAAAAGTGTACAAACAATTGGTGCCATGCGTGGGACAATACGTCTTTTACAAAATCTTAACCTTGTTTAAACACTTAACCACCATGGTTGACCCAGATTCGCCACCGGAGTTCTCTTTACCCCAATCTAATGTGCAAGCTGAAGGGAGTGCTAGAACTCCCACTACTTCAGTAATGCCCATAACCATGAACCGAGATAACTCAAATCCTCCACCCTTGTTAGATAAAACAATTATCTCAAGAATTACGACAGCATCAAAGAAGTTATCAAAAAACTACACGCTGAGGGTCACCTCAAGAGCAAACGAGTCCTCACATACGATAGTGAGGAATATGATGAAGAGATTAAGATGGAATCTCCACCTAGGCGAAACCCTTTGCCTAAAGATCCAGTAGTTCCGGTGCCGAACGTACCAAACTGTGGAGCCACACCAAACACCAATGGTGTCCCTAACCACAATGCCTCTAGCGTGCTGAATACCAATGGTGACCCTAACCACAATGCCTCTAGCGCGCTAAACACCAATGGTGTCCTTAACAATAATGCCTTCCTCAATAATGCTTCGATCAACACAGGAGGGTCCGTAATCCCGCCTCTTGTCCTCGGGGGACCATTTCCTTGGATGGCTCCCAACACACCTTATTACAACACAGCCATGAGGTAACCAAATACTCATTTTCCTCAAGGATCCCAGCTGCTGACTTGGAACAGCGGATACTGGGTGTGTCGACCCCAACCACAAGGGTATGGAATACAAAATGGTGTCAACGGCACCAACGTCATTCCTTTAGGAAACAACACTGCTGATGTAGATAAATTTTGGAAGAACCAGAAGACGTCCTTCACTGCAGGCATCCGGAACCACCCGCTACCCACGAGAATGAAGATACCTTCGCACTGGCGTATTATGAAGGGAAGGAAGATACGGACGATTATATCAACGTATTTGTAGGAGCCTCCAGGATGGCCAAATGGGACGTGGTTGTGGCCTGCCATGTCTACTCATACATGCTCAAAAGTGATACACGAATATGGTTTGACTCTTTAGCCAAAGACTCGATATCAAGCTTTGACGAACTAAAGTGACATTTCAAGTCCAAGTTCAGTCAGCAAAAGCGTCACAAGAAAAATCACGTTGCCACACACAGCATTCGGCAGAAGGAAAACGAAGCAACTCGAACTTTCCTAACTCGGTACACTGATGAAACCCAGCAAATAGCTGGCATACCGGAGACACGGAGAATCTTAGGCCTCCCGTACGGCTGTAGGGCCCGATCCCTAGTTAAACACCTTACCCGGGACCTCCCAAATAGCTACGCGAAACTTCTCGACAGAGCCTATGTTTGGCTAGATGCGAAGGAAACTGATGGAACCTTAACATACGAAGACCAATCCAATTCAAAGCGAAAGGAAAAGTCCAGTCACTGTGACAACCCAGAAATTTTCGACCAAATTTAAACTTTAATCTTTATATGTTTCTGACACGATAAGCAAAGTCTGTAATGTTGAATCTCAAAAATTTTAAACTGTGTTCATACATTCATTTAACCTTGATCAAATTCCGACGATTCACGAACCATTATATAAATGGATGTGATTATATATATATATATATATATATATATATATATATATATATATATATATATATATATATATATATATATATATATATATATATATATATATATATATTATAACTTGAGAATATTAACAAAGTATTAAATATATAATACCTTACATGAACGTATTTGTTTCAATATGTTTATCGATGGAATTAGAAGATAATATCAAATGATTGATTTATCAGATACATTGTATGATTACGAGTCTCTGTTGAGACCTCCACTTTGATTTAGGAAACCTTTCCTTTTTAACAATATTCAGAATAAATGGTAAAGTGATTCACAAGAAAGAACAAAGTGTCAATTAACGAGTGTTAGACAAAAGTGAGTGTAAATTCCTGTTTGATCTCCAATACATACTTTACAATAATTTCCTCGTGTCTTTTGATAAGTTAATTATTTAGATTTCATAATGATTGATCTTATAGAATAAATAACTAGGATAAGGTTCGTCGATTAGATAAACCCATTTGAAATTTTACATTAAGATGATTTCATACGTTTATATTAACCATTGGACTTTACCTCACACTTCACCAACAAACTGTAATTTAAAAACTTGAAACCTATTATGAATATATAAAATTCTACTTTTCTAAAACGTTTTATGATATAACGATTTCTATTATTTTAATCTTTTAACAAAATGATTCTTAAATATATTTAGTTTTGGAAAACAAAATTATCATATTTATTTGATTTAGTTTCAAACGTACAAAAACGTTTTCAGTTTAAAAAGAACTTTATTATTAAAACGTATATAACTTTTATAAATATCTAGAATCACTTTTGACAACTCATTACTTAACCAGTATGATAAAGATAACGATATTTATATTTTATTTTATTAAATATATATAACAATTTAAATTAATATTATATTTATATTTATACGCGTATTATACGTACACAGTTTTATACTTTTACTATACTTTAAATTTACATTTACTTTACTTTTACTTTACTTTACTTTAACTTTAATAATTCACTTTAATAATTCATACTTTAATAATTCACTTTAATAATTCATACTTTAATAATTCACTTTAATAATTCATACTTTAATAATTCACTTTAATAATTCATACTTTAATAATTCACTTTAATAATTCAAAAATCTATTATAAATAGAATTCAATAGGTTTCATTATTTCATAGAAACTTGAAATATATTTCTCTAAACTCTATCAATCGATTTACATATATATATTTACTCAATATTATTTCAAGATATTATTGGTATACATAAAATACTACGACGAGGTCATGAGCGTATTATTTCAAAATGGATTTTTCGAACGGGATAGAGCTAGGTAAAATATGGGTTATAGCTATGGAGGTTATGGGTATTCTTCAGGGGGTATGCTCGTGAGGTCAATCTAGTGTTTATCATCTCTGTTGCGTCTACGTACCTTCCTGCAATATTGAATCTTAATATTGATACGTGAGCACTCATATCTTAACTTTTATATATTAATAGTGTATCCCTGACTAGTGCTCGAGTACTTATGATTTTGCGTGCTTGTATATTTTATTTTGTCAATATATAGTTTATGATAAATCACGAATTTGATACATATACGACTGAGATAAGGTATATGATATGCATGTCGTTGGAAAGCTGGCGAAAAATTAATAACTTTTCATTTAGAAAGCTTATGGTTTCAATGAACAGATTAAAAGATATGGTCAACTGAATTATTATTAATTTTAGTATTATTATTATTAAAATGATTATTATTATTACTATCATCGTTATTATCGTCGTTATTATTATTATTTATTAATTATTATTATTATTGTTATTATTATTATTAATATCATTATCGTTATTAATATAAGTATTATGATTGTTATTGTTATTACTATCATTATTACCATTAAGGTTATTATTAATATTATCATTAGTATTATTATTATTATAATTATTAGTATTATCATTGATATTATTATAATACTTATTAGTATCATTATCATTAAAACTAATATTAATATCATCTAAGTATTATGATTACTATTATTATCATTATTATGAATACGATATAAAAGAGGACTAAAAGCTATTAAACAAGTCGATTAAGAAATAATGAGTATAAGTATCATGATTCAGTTAAATTATTGTTAAGATTATGATTTAGATAAAAATATTATTTTCATTATTTTTATCATTATTAGTAATATTATTATGACATTAGTATTACTACAAAAGATTATTACTTGTTATCAAAATTATTATTATCATTAGTAAATATCAATATTGTTATTATTATTATTATTATTATTATTATTATTATTATTATTATTATTATTATTATTATTATTATTATTATTATTATTATTATTATTATTACTATTATTATTAAAATAATTAATATTATTATTATAAAATAATACAACTTTTGGTTCATTATTATTATTATCAATATTATATTATTTAATCAAATAAATACTTGATACAAATATATATTTATGATACATACATTTTTATCATTAAAAAGATATTATGTGAACATTATACAAATTATAATACTTACTATATAAAAATATATTTTTACTATATATTAACATAATTTTTTATCATTAATACATTATAATAAATGATGAAATTAAAATATTGTAAGATACTGATGTAAATAAAAATATCATTTTCATTATTTTTTATCATTATTATTATTATTAAAAGTATTATTAATATTAAAACGATCATTTTTACTAAAATTATCATTTTAATAGAAATATCAATGTTATTATAAAATATCATTATTATTATTATTAACATTTTAGTATTATTATTATTATTAAAAATTATCATTTTGAATAAAACTATTATTTTTATAAAATATTATTATTATTACTGTTAATATTAAAAGTATCGTTATTGTTAAAATTATCATGATTAGAATTATCATTTTAACATAATTAATATCTCCATTAATAAATATAAATATTGTTATTATTATTAGTAGAATAATAATAATTATTATTATTATTACAAAATAATACAACTTTTACTTATTATTATTATTATCAATATCATTTTATCAAATGGATATGTGATACAAAGGTATTTTACAACATGTAATATAATTACATTAATAATACATACCACTATATTTTTATGATATTAAATGAACTTTATAAATTTTATTACTTAAGATATATAAAAGTATGTTTTTATATATAAATTTTAATATAAATTTTTATTTATTAATAAATGATTTATTTTATTTACTCTAATAAAATCTGTTAAATATATTTAAAACGACTATATTTAAGTTATATAATAATCATGTATAGATTTTGGAAGTCATTTTGGGTCAAGTTGACTTTTTCATATCAGTCTCGAGCATTAGGATTGTGATACACTACGACTTGTTAGATAGATATTGACCAACATATAAATATATATAATTAATATAGGTTCGTGAATCCGAGGCCAACCTTGTACTTGTTCAATGCCATCATATGCATTATTACTATGAAATACAGTTCTGTGAGTTTCATTTGCTCCCTTTTTAAATGCTTTTGCAATATATATTTTTGGGACTGAGAATACATGCATTTATATAAATGTTTGGCGAAATAGACACAAGTAATCGAAACTACATTCTATGGTTGAATTGTTATATCGGATATCGCCCTTGTTGAACTTGGTAGCCTAAGAATTGGTGTTTATTATAATTGCCACCAATTGACGCGAATCCTAAAGATATATCTATGGGTTTTGACACACCACAGTCAGAGAATTTGAACTGCTTTAGTACTTCGATGTTTATATGTTTGGGGATATTCTAGATGCATTTTATTCAATCGTACGAAATGGAACTCTCCACTAGTTTGAGTCCCTCGAATTCCGATATGGAGTTTCATTTGAGCTCCAAAAGCAGTGTAACCGGAATGGATCAACCAATTAGCAATCATCTATTCTGGATGAATTGGGGATGAGTTTGTAGTTTAGTAAATCATTGGAGACAAGAAGAAGGTGATCCCTTCCATCCACCACATTGCCCTCTTAACGAAGAACCTGAAGCACTTACCGGCGAACCTGTCCGAGACACCATTTTCTCTCTCATTTCCAGAGTGTCTCGTCACGACTACATATTATCTTAAATTCTAGATCTTATTCATCCGCTCGTCCGAACCGACAATCACCCCGGTGTAATAGAAGAAGTTAACGAACTTCGCGCTCGAGTAGTGGTCTTGGAGAATATGGTGCAAAGGTTACAAGTACCAGCATCAACACCGGCATCAACAGCACCACCATCATCAACACCAACGGTATCATTACCACCACCAACAACAACATCCGCATCCCACACCTCAACATCACAATCTGTACCTCGAACATCAACGTCATACGCATCATAGATAATAAGGAGTACCAACAACAATGACCGATGAAGTATTGATTCATAACTTCATTGGCAAAACATTCCGCGGCGATTATGTAATCTCTAAAGTCTTAGAGATTATCTATTCTAGCCTTAACCATAAATTAGATGAATGAACCAAAATGATAGAAGGAAGAATAGAAACCCTGACAAGAATGATGCGTGATTTACAAGCTAGATTTGTTTTACCAGCAGCATCAACAGTACCGTTAGCATCACCAGCACAGTCAGTGTCATCAGCATCGTCAGAATCAGTGGCACCTATAACATCACAAACTCCACCGGTTCAAGAATCACTGTGGACATTATTACGAATCAACAACAATGATAATGTATCAACAAATTATGAAGTATTAACTCAATTCCTCTGAAGAATTTATATGTATATCTTATATATAAATTTTGAAACCATCATAAATCTTTTCGTACTAAGCTATTATGTATGAATTGAAAAAGGGTAGATACTACCCAGCTAAATTCATATTACTAATGTGCTATAATCTTTCAATTAACGACTTAATCATCGTTAACTACAATCTCTGTTTCAATTCAATGAATTCCATTTCATAATAAATCAAGTGTATTATTCAAATTAATGTTTTATTTTACACTTCATCATCGATGTACTCGAAACTTTTCAGATAACATCATTCGTACCTGCAAAGTTCACAAGAATTCCACGAACACCAACATCATGCATCAACAAATAACGAAGTATTGATTCATAAATTCAATTTCATTGAAGAAATACTCCGTAAAAATTATGTAATTTATGGGATTATTCAATTCTAGTTTCAACCGTAAATCAAATGAGTTTAATTTAATATTAACTCATTAAATCTATGTTACATCTGAGGAAAATATACACATACATATTTTCATAAAGACTGTAATCAAATTCTTTTGTACAAAATATTAATTGTGAAATTTTTTTTAACGGGTAGGTAATACCCGAGAGATATATAAATTCACAATTAATATGTTACATTCTTCGGATTTGATTCAACAATCACCAACTATACTCACTACGTTCACAACAATATACATTATTTTATAAAAATCAAAACAACCATTCTCATCCAAATTTGATTACGTATTCTGATTTTGACAAATCAAAATCCAAGTTAAGATTTAACAGAAGATATCACCCTTAGATTCTTACATCTTTCAAAGCTATACTTTGACTTCAAAACTGTGCTAAAACATCATTTCTATTCATAGAACCCAAAAAAATAATTGTATCAACCAAAATCCCAGAACATCATATGTATACTAACGATTACAATCTATGTTCAAACCCATCAAAATTCCTGAAGACACTTCAAATAATGAACAATCGAGATGATGATCCAACCACATGTTACCCACTGTCTTGTACCTGAAAAACCCTCGAAACCAAAGTCATAGTTTAACACGTGTCCGCGTCTGACCCTTTGGTATTTATTAGCTAAAATAACTTTTCAATTCTTTTCCAAAGTAGTCAGTTTTGTCACAGCTCCAACAAGTCAACCTCAACTTTTCAGTTGAAACAGTCTTATTATAACCTCGATATATACGTTGCCCTTTCGCCATCGTTACAGGGGAGCCGTTTATGTTCCACCACATTAGCAATAAACTTACCAACAACTTCACTGATCTTTGACTTTCCAAAAAATCATTATATTTATTGAAACCCCATCATTTACTCGTCCGCATCTTGTAACAAGAATTGTCATGCCAATTACTGGGATTCAGCAATCAGTATTTTGAAATCTCGCAGCATGTCTACACCAACAATTTTATGTGTACATATAACGTCTATCTCATAGACTTATATACTGCGAATGTGAAGTTTCTGAAAAATGCCCTAAACTGCGAACTAGTTCTCCGAATGTTGAAAAAGCTGAATGAAGCAGCAGAAACTATAGACAACCGTAACTGTCAAAAGTTTAATGATAAAGAATAATGTGTTGGAAAAACTCAGAAAAAGAGAAGGTTTGGAACCGGAAAACAGATTGAGCAAACCATGAAGGAGGCTGTGGACAAATCACAAGGACGAAATCTACCTTCAAAGAATTCTAATGATTCAGTGCCTGCTGAAATCGTTAGTAAACACCTTACTCCTTATTCTAAACCTTTACAGACAAATTTTCCGCATCATCCTTTGATTCCAGATATTTTAAAATTCTAAAACATCATCGAATCTTTCATTATAAATATCTTCGATAATTCTGAAGATATATTCATAACTATTCTTATCTTAGATTATTTATCTCTTCGCGCTATCTGTGCTACATCATAAAAGAAACCATTTTAGTTTCTAAATTCTGAAACCTTCGAGTTAAAAATATGAATGTTTTTAAAGTAGTGTTGGGAACTGAAGCATGAATTAGTATAATATAATGACACTTGATCAACGTGATTATATTACAGTAAGTCATGCTGAGTTTCTAAATGAAACATGATGATTCACAGACCATAACGTTATCATGTGCCATGTTACATAACTCTTTCATTCAATTTAACCTCTAAAAATATCAAGAAAATATTCTCTTGATGATTCGGTCTTTTCCGTGACTTTCTGGTAATTTAATCAATCAAGACCGTGCTATTACCAATTCTTTCTTAGAACATTAACTATGTTCATTCCGAAATTCATATCTATGAATTCTGGACCATTATTCGCTTGACTTAAAGTCGGGAAGAGAAAAGAAAAGAATGAAGCTCCAAAAAAAAATGGGAGTATATATCGCAGCAAATAGGAGAGAGCATTAACTGTGGATGACAATGATTATAGAAGATATAAGCAGAGGCTTGGAAATTTTAAGGAAGATATAAAGCCCAACAACAACCCAGAAATTACAAACCATATATATCAATGCATATAGCAATATAAAGACACGGGAGAACTAAAAACACTATAAAACCAAGAGTATAGTAGAAATAAATAGATTATTCCGACGGTAGATGAAAAAGAAGAATGACAGATATGAAAGTTAAGAGTATATCAAGAATCAGAACCGTATGGAGCATATTGATGAATGCTTTAAAGTATGAATTAAGATAGAAAGAATAGAAGGTGTGAGTTGTAAGGAAACGAAGGGGGTGGATTTATAGTAATATATCCGACAAAGAGATGATCGCATTTAAGGCGGATCCTAATTTCCTTGATTATCGAAGATCCAAATCTTATTATGCAGATTTTCTCTAAATCCCTTAAATTCCGGAAATCATACCTATCTACGTCAAAAGATATGACAAATCTACATTTACTAATTTCACTCCTTTGTGATAGCTTCACTCATACTCTTCACATAAACGGATTGTTTTATCCATATTACTCAATGATGATAAAATTCTATTTATCAACTCATTTTTGTCATGAAAACATTCTTATTGTTATCCATGACGACCTCGATCAAATTTCAGGGACGAAATTTCTTTAACGGGTAGGTACTGTGACAACCCGGAAATTTTTTACCTAATTTAAACTTTAATCTTTATATGTTTTCGACACGATAAGCAAAGTCTGTAATGTTGAATCTCAAAAATTTTAAACTGTGTTCATACATTCATTTAACCTTGACCAAATTCCGACGATTCACGAACCATTATATAAATGGATGTGATTATATATATATATATATATATATATATATATATATATATATATATATATATATATATATATATATATATATATTATAACTTGAGAATATTAACAAAGTATTAAATGTATAATACCTTACATGAACGTATTTGTTTCAATATGTATATCGATGAAATTAGAAGATAATATCAAATGATTGATTTATTAGATACATTGTATGATTACGAGTCTCTGTTTAGACCTCCACTTTGATTTAGGAAACCTTTCTTTTTTAACAATATTTGGAATAAATGGTAAAGTGATTCACAAGAAAGAACAAAGTGTCAATTAACGAGTGTTAGATAAAAGTTAGTGTAAATTCCTGTTTGATCTCCAATGCATACTTTACAATAATTTCCTCGTGTCTTTTGATAAGTTAATTATTTAGATTTCATAATGATTGATCTTATAGAATAAATAACTAGGATAAGGTTCGTCGGTTAGATAAACCCATTTGACATTTTACATTAAGATGATTTCATACGTTTATATTAACCATTGGACTTTACCTCACACTTCACCAACAAACTGTAATTTAAAAACTTGAAACCTATTATGAATATATAAAATTCTACTTTTCTAAAACGTTTTATGATATAACGATTTCCATTATTTTAACCTTTTAACAAAATGATTCTTAAATATATTTAGTTTTGGAAAACAAAATTATCATATTTATTTGATTTAGTTTCAAACGTACAAAAACGTTTTCAGTTTAAGAAGAACTTTATTATTAAAACGTATATAACTTTTATAAATATCTAGAACCACTTTTGATAACTCATTACTTAACCAGTATGATAAAGATAACGATATTTATATTTTATTTTATTAAATATATATAACGATTTAAATTAATATTATATATATTTATACGCGTATTATACTTACACAGTTTTATACTTTTACTATACTTTAAATTTACATTTACTTTACTTTTACTTTACTTTAACTTTAATAATTTACTTTAATAATTCATACTTTAATAATTCACTTTAATAATTCATACTTTAATAATTCATTTTAATAATTCATACTTTAATAATTCACTTTAATAATTAAAAAATCTATTATAAATAGAATTCAATAGGTTTCATTATTTCATAGAAACTTGAAATATATTTTTCTAAACTCTCTCAATCGATTTACATATATACATATTTACTCAGTATTAATTCAAGATATTATTGGTATACATAAAATACTACGATGAGGTCATGAGCGTATTATTTCAAAATGGATTTTTCAAACGGGATAGAGCTAAGGAAAACATGGGTTATAGCTATGGAGGTTATGGGTATTCTTCGGGGGGTATGCTCGTGAGGTCAAAGTAGTGTTTATCATCTTCGTTGCGTCTACGTACCTTCCTGCAATATTGAATCTCAATATTGATACGTGAGCACTCATATCTTATCTTTTATATATTAATAGTGTATTCCTGACTAGTGCTCGAGTACTTATGATTTTGTGTGCTTGTATATTTTATTTCGTCAATATATAGTTTATGATAAATCACGAATTTGATACATATGCGACTGAGATAAGTTATATGATATGCATGTCGTTGGAAAGCTGGCGAAAAATTAATAACTTTTCATTTAGAAAGCTTATGGTTTCGATGAACTGATTAAAAGATATGGTCAACTGAATTATTATTAATTTTAGTATTATTATTATTAAAATGATTATTATTATTACTATCGTCGTTATTATCGTCATTATTATTATTATTATTTAATAATAATAATAATTATTATTATTAATATCATTATCGTTATTAATATAAGTATTATGATTGTTATTGTTATTACTATCATTATTACCATTAAGGTTATTATTAATATTATCATTAGTATTATTATTATTATAATTATTAGTATTATCATTGATATTATTATAATAGTTATTAGTATCATTATCATTAAAACTAATATTAATATCTTCTAATTATTATGATTACTATTATTATCATTATTATGAATACGATATAAAAGAGGACTAAAAGCTATTAAACATGTCGATTTGGAAATAATGAGTATAAGTATCATGATTCAGTTAAATTATTGTTAAGATTATGATTTAGATAACAATATTGTTTTCATTATTTTTATCATTATTAGTAATATTATTATGACATTAGTATTACTACAAAAGATTATTACTTGTTATCAAAATTATTATTATCATTAGTAAATATCAATATTATTATTATTATTATTATTATTATTATTATTATTATTATTATTATTATTATTATTATTATTATTATTATTATTATTATTATTATTATTATTATTATTATTATTATTATTATTATTACTATTATTAAAATAATTAATATTATTATTATTATAAAATAATACAACTTTTCGTTCATTATTATTATTATTATTATTATTATCAATATTATATTATTTAATCAAATAAATACTTGATACAAATATATATTTATGATACATACATTTTTATCATTAAAAAGATATTATGTGAACATTATACAAATTATAATACTTACTATATAAAGATATATTTTTACTATATATTAACATAAATTTTTATCATTAATACATTAGAATAAATGATGAAATTAAAATATTGTAAGATACTGATTTAAATAAAATATCATTTTCATTATTATTTATCATTATTATTATTATTAAAAGTATTATTAATATTAAAACTATCATTTTTACTAAAATTATCATTTTAATACAAATATCAATGTTATTGTAAAATATCATTATTATTATCATTTTAGTATTATTATTATTAAAAAATTATCATTTTGAATAAAACTATTATTTTTATAAAATATTATTATTATTACTGTTAATATTAAAAGTATCGTTATTGTTAAAATTATCATGATTAGAATTATCATTTTATCATAATTAATATCATCATTAATAAATATAAATATTATTATTATTATTATTAGTAGAATAATAATAATTATTATTATTATTACAAAATAATACAACTTTTACTTATTATTATTATTATTATTATCAATATCATTTTATCAAATGGATATGTGATACAAAGGTATTTTACAACATGTAATATAATTACATTAATAATGCATACCACTATATTTTTATGATATTAAGTGAACTTTATTAATTTTATTACTTAAGATATGTATAAGTATGTTTTTATATATAAATTTTAATATAAATTTTTATTTATTAATAAACAATTTATATTATTTACTCTAATAAAATCTGTTAAATATATTTAAAACGACTATATTTAAGTCATATAATAATCATGTATAGATTTTGGACGTCATTTTGGGTTAAATTGACTTTTGTTGACTTTTGCATATCAGTCTCGAGCATTAGGATTGTGATACACTACGACTTGACCTAAATTGTTAGACAGATATTAACCAACATATAAATATATATAATTAATATAGGTTCGTGAATCCGAGGCCAACCTTGCACTTGTTCAATGCCATCATATGCATTATTACTACGAAATACAGTTTTGTGAGTTTTATTTGCTCCCTTTTTAAATGCTTTTGCAATATATATTTTTGGGACTGAGAATACATGCTTTTTTATAAATATTTGACGAAATAGACACAAGTAATCGAAACTACATTATATGGTTGAATTGTTATACCGGATATCGCCCTTGTTGAACTTGGTAGCCTAAGAATTGGTGTTTATTATAATTGCCACCAATTGACGCAAATCCTAAAGATAGATCTATGGGCTTTGACACGCCCCAGTTAGAGAATTTGAACTACTTTAGTACTTCGATGTTTATATGTTTGGGGATATTCTAGATGCATTTTGTTAATGTCGGTTACCAGGTGTTCAATCTATATGAATGAATTTTAAACACTTGCGAGTGTATGATTATTGAATAAATGAAATCTTGTGGTCTATTAAAATTATGGAAATGATTGATTACGATAAACTAATAAACTCACCAACCTTTTGGTTGACACTTGAAAGCATGTTTATTCTCAGGATTGAAAGAAATCTTCCGCTGTGCATTTGCTCCTTTTAAAGATATTACTTGGAGTCATTCATGGCCTATTTCAAAAGACGTTGCATTCAAGTCGTTGAGTTCATTAAATATTATAATTAAGCGAATGACAGATTAGGTCATTTATAGTTGGATATTATGAAATGGTATGCATGCCTATCAACTTTCGATGTAATGAAAGTTTGTCTTTTAAAATGAATGCAATGTTTATAAAATGTATCATATAGAGGTCAAATACCTCGTAATGTAACCATATGTTATTGTATTCGTCCTCATGTATTAGGACGGGTCGTCTCAGTCACCAGGAAGAAAGGCACGGGAAACGAGAAAATAAAGGACGCTATGCCCCCTTCAAAAGGGAAAATAGTGCCGGAATTCTGGGAACACTCATAAAAACTTCGAAGGATATCCTTTCCACGGAAAAGGCAGCACAAGCCTTCAAAGCGCCACCAAAGTTGGCTAATAAAGGAAAACCCAGAGATACAAGCAAGTTCTGCGACTTCCACAACGACTACGGTCATGAAATAGACGAATGCATTCAGCTGAAGCTTGTCATTGAAGATGCAGTAAGGTCATGGAAACTTTCACACTTGGTGAAGGGAATTCGAAAGGCAACAAAGGCTTCTAAGCCTGTCATCGAAGACAAAAAGCCTAACACGGGTAAAGCAATCCTAGCTATAGAGAGTTGCTTCGCAGTTGAATCCCGAAGGCATTTCAAAAGAAGCTGACCATACCAAGTATTTGACTGGGAAGAGATCTCTTTCCCTGCGCTAGATACTATCACACCTTCTGATCAACCGGTCATTATCAGTGGCATGATATTCGATAGAGATGTACACAGAATCTACCTTGACAGCGGTAGCTCGTGTGACTATGTATGAACACTGCTTTCAGCAACGCAGCCCAGCAATTAAGGATGATTGATGCCGCCACGGGTACCCCTAGTTGGCTTCTCCGGAGAAAGGTTCTGGCCAATAGGCGAAGTAGACCTTGATTTCACCAACGGAGAGCCACCAATGACGCGAACGGAGACATTAGACTTCATTATCGTTCGAGCAAATTCACAACACAACATTCTGCTAGGGAGAATGGTGATGATGAAAATGGGAATCGTGGTATCCACTGTGCATTAGCTAGTCAAGTTTCATACGAACCAAGGAATAGCCACCCTCTCATCAACCTATGACCAAGGCAAGGTGGTTATAGCTATCAAGGAAACTCTAGTGAATCCCGGAGAAACTATCCTAGAAATCAAAGAAGAGAACTCGCATGAAGAGAAGGTATCCATTAACCCTTTCTTCCCTGAGCAACAAATTACCATCAGAAGGCAATAGCCTTCAAATCTGAAGATAGGACTACGAAAGTTACTTTAGTCCAACATGGATGTCTTCGCCAGGGAATATAAAGATATGACGGGGATACCCCGAACTCAAAATATCAGGGGACAGAAGTGATAACAGAACACAGGCTCAACGAATACAATTACTTAGAACCTATCCACCAAAAGAAGAGAAATTTAGCTTCGGAAAGGGACAAAGCTGCATGTGAAGAAGTGGACGAGTTACTTAAGGTAGGAATTATACGCGAAGCCAAATATCCCTCTTGGGTGGCCAACCCAGTAATGGTTAAGAAATCAGATGGAGTTTGGAAAAGTGTGTTGATTTCACCAACATCAACAAGGCATGCCCAAAGGATTGTTATCCCCTGCCCGAAATAGATTGGAAAGTGGAGTCGCTCAACGGATACAAGTTCAAATGTTTCTTAGATGCCTACAAAGGGTACCACCAAATCCAAATGGCAAAGGAGGATGAAGAGAAAACCTCTTTCTATACCAGTAAAGGCATATTCTGCTACCAGAAAATGCCATTCGGGTTAAAAAACGCCGGAGCAACCTATCAAAGGTTAGTGGATAAAGCCTTCTATAAGCAGTTGGGCAGAAACCTAGAGGCTTATGTCGACGATATGGTAATCAAGAGCATTGGGGAAACTGACCTCTTAACTGACATAGAGGAGATGTTTCAAACCCTAAGGTCAATCAACATGAAGCTAAACCCAAAGAAATGTTCTTTTGGTGTTGAAGAAGGAAAGTTCCTTGGGTATTACATAACGAAGAAAGTAATCCAAGCCAATCCAGACAAAGTCGACCGAATCAAAGAGCTCAAAGTTCCCAACACTTTGAAGGAAATCCAAAGCTTGAATGGAAAATTGGCCTCGCTTAGCCGTTTTCTATCAAAGGGGGCTGAGAAGCAACTACCATTCTTCAAAATCCTCAAGGATTGCTTGAGCAAGAAGAAAATTACCTGGACCACTGAAGCTGACCAGGCCTTTAAAGAGATGAAGGCATATATTTCAGATCTCCTGGTATTAACCTCTCCAGACAAAGGGGAAACCCTATATGTCTACTTAGCAGCATCCAAAGAAAGTATTAGTGTCGTACTGATCGCAGAAAGAACACGAAGCCAAATTCCCATATAATTCGTTAGCAGAACGCTCCAAGGGGCCGAAGTCAATTACCCCGAGCTAGAAAAATTAACACTTGCGCTAGTGCACACTGCGCGAAAGCTCCGAAGGTATTTTCAGGCACACCCAATCATTGTTTTAACAAACAAACCAATTCGACAAGTACTCATGAAACCGGAGAAATCTGGAAGAATGGACAAATGGGCCATCGAGTTGGGTGAGCATGACATAGAATTTCAAGTGAGAAACTCAATCAAAGGACAGGTATTTGCTGACTTCATAGCTGAAACAATCGATGAAGGAGAAATACCTTCAATGCAAATCATCGTCCTGCCAATCAAGCACGAAGAATGGAAGTTATTTACGGACGGAGCCTCAAGCTCTGATGGCTCCGGAGCAGGACTCATGTTAGTAAGCCCCGAAGGAAAGGAATTCACTTACGCCTTACGCTTTGAGTTCAGCACGACAAACAACGAGGCAGAATACGAAGCCCTGCTTGCTGGACTAAGGTTGTCAAGAGATCTTAACAAACAACATCTCAAGGCATTCGTCGATTCTCAACTTGTAGCGAATCAAGTGACAGGGACTTTAGAGGCAAGAAGCCCCACTATCCAGCAATACTTGGCAAAAGCAAAGGAGCCATCGAGCAGTTTAAAGGCTTCGAGATAGAACATGTCACAAGGAGTCAAAACAAGAAAGCAGATGCCTTGAGCAAACTTGCCTCCATTACCTTCGCTTACTTGGCAAAAGAAGTCCTGGTTGAAACATTGGAACGAAGATCTATAAAAGCTGAAGAGGTTAATGACCTCTACCCAGACGAAGACAACACGTGGATGAAACCAATATAGGATTACCTGGCATATGGGCTATTACCTGAAGACAAGGGGGAGGTGATGTGTAATTTCGTACTCTAAATTATCAGCTAAATACCTATCGATTATCACACAATACAGGCAACTATAACCAGTTCGTGTAGTAATTAAACAAGTACTTGACCAATTCGTTCCACAGAGAGCAGTCAATTAAAAACTTGAACTATTAATTATTCTAAGATTTTAAAGGTGAGTTTTGTTGTTAAACTAAACAAATGCGAAAATTAATTAAACTTAATTCAATAAGAGACAAAGGTATTCACTTAGACTCAATTCCCTAGGCTAGGATTGCTCATTCAAAACCGTTAATTAAACAATTATGATAACGTGACACTGTATTTATCTTTCGATTCCTACAGTTTAATACTAGCCACCTAAGTATAACTGTCGTTAACCTAGAGTTACTAACCAATTCACAATGGTATTACTCAAGATTATAATCTAACTTAGGTTGATTTGGTGTCCCTTACAACCTCACAATTATTGCAACTAATTTTAAGCTTAACCACTATACGATTAATTTTATTATCGGCGTCCCTCATAAAATCTCACGTATTCCTAAATTATTCACGTTCAATAATCTAGTAATAGCTATTAATCAATTTAACTGTCGTTAGTTAATCAATAACTTCCGTGATCTAACAATCAATAAGCTTTAATAACGATGGATCTTAGTTAGACATAAAATTGTGTAATTAATTGTGTTTAACCAAAAGATCGCAATCCATCACCTAGGTTCATGCATCTAAGTGAATACTAAAGATTTAGTTACTCATGGCAAAGCAAATAACAAATAAATAAGAAGAACAATTAAACATAAACATAATGTCAATAAAGAATAAAATAATAAAAGTTAATATAAAGATTAAACTAACCAAACTTGATGTACTAGGTTAAAACCCTTGCAAAATAATGTAGAAAGACAAAGAAATTCGTAACAAAGTTGCTGTAGGCTAAAATTCGGAATAAAAACTGCATGCCCTAAAATTGGGGTGAAAAACGAGTATTTATAGAAGCAGAAAAATAAAACTGGAACCGCCACTCGTCGCGATCCGCGACAAGCCCATCGCGAACCGCGACTAACCAGAACGCGATAGAGTGACTTGGGACGCGATAGTTTGGTCAGTTCAACCTCTTTTCCAGTGTCGCATTTTGATGCACTCCATCGCGTTTCGCAATGACTGAAACGCGATAAACCTTCTCCAGACGCGATGGAAACTGATTTTTTCACCCAATGCAAGTTCATCTTCAACTCTAACTTTGTTTTGGCTATATCTTCAATAGAATCACCAATAATGAGCTAACGAACCATATCTTGACCTTTTCTCCAGTTTGAACTCAAACATCCCAAAATCTTATTCGAAGTCTTCATAATACCAATAAAATGGAACAAGATAACGCCCAAAGTATATGTATAAAAATGGCGTTATCAAAATCCACCACACTTGAACCTTGCTTGTCCTCAAGCAAGTCAATCTCGAACCAATAACCATAAGTATAGTCTTCAACAAAATTTCGCAAGATTCAAGCCCTCAAGTCAATCATCCAAAAGCTCTCGTACTCTTCATCTTTCCACGATCAAACTTATTCCCTCACAACACAATTTCTCATATTCCTGTCACTTATAAAACAACATACCAAACCATCAAACGCACCCCCCTTCTTCCCCCCATTTTCATTCAATTAAGTGCACATTCAAAAACACAATTCAAAAATAATATCCTAAATGGTCATTAATGTAAATAACTTTCCACAAAACATTCTTTAGGTCATAAATTGAGATGTAAAGACAAACGGGTGAAGAACTCAAACCCCAAGAGTTTCAACAACTTCTAATTCTTACTACAACCCTTTCATCTCAAAGCCTAACTTCTTTTCACTTAGCTTTCCTTAAAAATCATATCACTAGGCTTCCAACATCCTTTCTTTCTTTGCATCAAACAACCCTTAAGACTCAACTTTCCAACCTCAATAACTACTCACCAATAAGCATTCATAATCCTACACATCATGTCAAAATAACCACGCATTCTTGGGTTGCTTCTACATTTGTGTTGGTTTAATGAGGTAGGTATAACTCGGATAACAATTGGTGAAAAACGGTTACAAATGGTAAAAAACAATCTTACGTTATAAGGTTTAGTATTTGTATCATGACCCTTATTCGCATCAACATAGCCTCCCAACAATATTTAAAGCACTATTGCAAATAACAATACTTCACAATTTAATCAGAGATCCAGTTATAAATAGATTCATACCTGCGTTTATGTAGGAGAAGTCCATTTTAACTTTTTAACTCTCTTGATTTCAGTTCATGCTGATAATTTCTAAATATGCAAGCTATCCAAATAGTGGTCACATCACTTTTATTCAACGTACCCCGCAAAGGTGACTCTCTCTAAGATCTAGCTCTACTAGGTTTTTTCCACATTATGAGCCAAAGATGATAACTGCTGCATAAGTATGAGACGAATACATGGAACAAAAACTTCCTAAAGATGATCACCTAGCCTTGAGATAGTAATGTCCTTGACCCGTGTAGCGAACCTTCAAACAACCGATCCCAAACCGAAAAAAGGTCTTAGGTGGTTAGGTGATCTAGCACCCCAAAGGATCTATCGGCTCGAGTCTTAGAAACTACTACTTAAGCTCGGATCTCATAAGCATTTCTTCCTTTTTTTTTTATATTACATGAACATAAGTGTCTTCCATGAATGTCTTCTTCGTCTTCAATTTGTGATTTGTAGAACCCGCAATGTATAATGAAGCGGATGAATAAAGATGTGATCTATGATGATGGAGGTAGTCTTCAATTCATGGCATAAAATAATACATTCGAACCATAGTCAACAACAGTCACCCCTTAAAGGGTCCATTGAATTCAAAGATCTGTGATTTTTCTCCTTCAAATTTGCATACCTAGCACTTATGAACATAATACTTCTTTAAGAGAAACAAGAAGCCATAAACACAAGATATGAAGCCATTGATATCCTAATCTCCAATTTAACCATTTTTCTTGTATTTTACCCTAAAGCCCTAAATACCATTGTTCTTCATTTCTTGATACAAATAAGTTGCATTGTCATCTTTGAAACAAATACTAAACAAGATAAATTAAGATTAAATTTTTAACATTTTTAACCAAATTTAACCAACATCTATCCCTTTTCAACTTTCACCTAAATCAATTGTCTTTCCTCAAGCACTCAATACTCAAAATTCCTAAGTCATGGTCAAAAAGGTCATTCATAATTAACAAACCACCAACAATTTGCTTAAAACTAATAAACCTCACCGGCCAAAACTAAAAATTCTAAGTTAACTCTTAATCACTACGGGTGCTCTCATGGGTAAACATCTCAATTACAACCTTAAAAAGTTTAAAAAAATTCTGACCACCTAGGCAATTAAAACATACAAACATTTCAAAATTCGCTAGAATTTATCTCTCCCCCCACACTTAAGATCATGTAATGCCCTCATTTACATGAAATCAGATAATCAAAAATAAATTCGAGAGGACAAAATAGTGAAAAAGGGAAAAGAAAAGAAAAGAAAACCCGTATTTTTAGATCCATAGATCGCGGAAACACGGTGCACGACGACGCTGAACTTACTGCCAGCATAAGAACATCCGCATCCACTCGATCATCAAAACATTATAAGCAAGTAAGGTGCTAAACTTAATGCCAGACTTTGAAAAATTAAAGCATAACCACCGCGGAACGTGAAACGAAAACATACATAACCACAAACCATAACTAATAGGGTGGTACCACCATTGTACCGAAACGCCACATTTAAAATCCAAAGTATTAAATGTTAAGACTAACCATTACAATCATCCTAATTAAGTTACAGTCATCCAAAATAAAAACAAACAAACGGAATTATTAAAAAGTTTTTGTTCATGTCACCACATGATCACCAAGTCATCAACAAACGCCACCAAATACCATACAACTTCATCCAATCACCAAAAGCCATAACCTCCATACGACCCATCATACGGCCCACCATATGGACCTCCACCACCAAACTGTCCTCCCTGGTTACCTTCATCATGTTGAGAACTAGAACCTTCTTCTCTCTGTAGAACCATTTCCTCCCAGTCTGTATGAGCTGCCGTGCGATCATACACCCGATACGGACTCGTCGACTCTGGTTTTCATGGAATGCGAGTACCATAAGGAGTGAAGATGGTATTAGGAGAATTGATCTCCATATGGTGTCTATGCCAGTCATGATGATACACAACCTCACTGATGCCATACACAATCTGACTTTCCAAGCGTGCTCGGGTCTCCTCATTATAAAGCTGCATAGTCCGCATCTATTCCATTAAATCCCGATTTGTAAACCGTTGACCCCCGACACCTTGACCCGCATCTTGACCCCCTTCAGCCATCTCTTCATCCTCCTCTTGTGTCACCTGCGCATCTCGAGGACGACGATGTCGAACCTGGAATGGAATAACCTGGCCATGTTCAATAGATATTACTCTTGCTCCTCGAAAAATATTTTCCCCTAACACAACCGCTTCAGTAACAATTCGTTCCATATTCAATCTATCAATTTCAAAAACCGACGCAATCCTCGTGATAAAGTGACCACCTCTAATCGGACTTCCCGCAGAACGAAGTCCACTACCCTGATGTTTTAAAAAATAAGCCACTCCATAAGCAACCGAAGTAGGTGTCTTGGTTCGAAATTGGTTCACATACCAAAGGTCCGGTAAAGATACCTTCTCGTTCCCACTTCTTCGATGTGTTATAGTATGCAAAACCATTCATTGAATTGCACGAAGAGCTAGATCCATGATGTTAAAACAAGGACAGTTACTCGGACTCCATTCAGAATCGGAACCAATCTCCCCCCAAAATCTTGCTGCATCAAATTCACAAGGATCAATAATATAAATCACCCTTTCAGCACCCCAAAGATAATCTCGAAACCCAACTCGTGTGCGTTCTTCTTCGGTATAAATTCCCAAACAAGTAGCCAACTGAAATAATGACATGGAGCGATTAACCCCACCGAATCGAAAAGTCATAAATGTTGGATCATCAACGTTTTCAGGGTGAAGGTTCATCGCAAATGTAGCGTAAAATTCAATAACCAACTCCCGGTAAACGACTTCATGAATACCAAAGAAAGCGACCCAATCATTATACACAGCACTTCTCCATTCCAACTGCAAATACCCCATAGTTGTAGCATATAAACCTCCTCGTTGTAAAACATTCCAATCGATCACTCGATGTGGTTCAAATTCTTTCCGAATCAATTCTTGAACATCCGCCTTTCTTTGCTTAATAACCTCCGATCGACCATTAAACCTTAAATTTCACATGTAATTCTTCTTGAGGAATTGGAGGTTGCAGTTTCACCTCCTGAGCTGCACCGGCTGCAGTACCAGAACTAGAAGCATCCCTAGTGTTACCACGTCCTCCTGTCTGAAAAACAAACACAATGACAACCAAAAAGATATATCCCAAAGTACATGTTAGCGTTAGCTATAACCTGCATTCTTTCAAAAATATACCTAAGGCACACAATGTCAATGGTCACTTAAAAACATGCCAAAAGTATAGATCATATAAGACTTCAACAATTATCACGCAATAATGACATATTTTCTCAACTCTCATAAGTACAAACCATATAACATCATCAAACATCATGTTAATCCTCATAGTTTATAAAAAATTTCAAAACATGGTCGTCAAATTAAGTCAACATAAATCAATCCAATAACATCATCTTCTCAGCAACATATGTAACTTTAACCAAGTAAATCAATAATCAAAACACGTAGTCAAAGCATACATATCATCAGCACATTTTAAACACAATCCAAAAGTCAAACTGAGTCAAACCCAGTCAACCAAGTCAAAATCTCCAATTGCACATGAACCCTAGAAATCAAAATCAAAATCTAGACAATCTAAACATGAATTCATGGCAATTATATTCAGCTAACAATCATACAACACACAAATCATATCAATTTATCTCACAAATTCAAAACTCTCAATTAATCATACCTATGAACCCTAAAAATCAAAATATGGAATTACAGAAAACTAGGCATAATAATCGAAGCAATAATATGTTAAGCATACATAATCTTCAACAAAATTGACCAATAACACATAAACACACCCCCACACTTGTTTTCCACATAAACCCTAATTTAGATTGAAATTAAGCATGAGAAAAAGGAGAAAACAAACAAGAAGATGTAAGATCATACCCTAGTCATGTTGTTATTGTTGATTAGATGGAGATTCGTGAGTAAATTTCGAGTTTAAGTGATGGGTTATGGTGAATGGAGAGCAGAAAATTCGCAAGGGATGAAAAAAATATGAGTGGTGGTGATGAAAAGAGCTGGAAACAGCTCTTATATCTCGACCTGCTGTACCCGTCGCGTTTTGCGACAATGTGTCGCGTTTCGCGATAAGTTTGATTCCCACGCGATGAAACAGGTTAAAATGCGACAACTTATGGGGTACGGTACTGATCAACCCATCGCGTTTTGATGGTGTCTGTCGCGATCCGTGACGTTTTTTTTTTCTTTTTTTTACATGTTTTATATTGTTTTTGGATTTTCTTTTGGTATTATCAAATAAAGCAAAAATTCACACAAATTACCTAACAAAAACAAATATACAAAACTCTACACGAATTAATTTTTTAACGAGTCGTTTTCTCGACTCATGCCCACACTCATGCGTCTTTCGGAAAGAGGGTGAGGTCCTCCCGCTCAGTGTTGTCGAATGCTTCGTGATACAATTTTAACCGATGACCATTCACCTTAAAGCTTCTACCCTCGTTATCAAACAATTCTACGTGCCCGGCCGAAAAAGCATTCTTTACCACGAATGGACCGGACCATCGTGACCTAAGCTTTTCGGCGGAGAATTTAAACTTAGATTGAAATAACAAAACTTTATCACCCGGTTCAAATTCTTTTCACATCTTCAAAAGCGCATCATGCCATAACTTTGTTTTCTCCTTATAAATGCGCGAATTCTCATAAGCATGGTTTCACAATTCCTCAAGTTCATGAATTTGCAAAAACCGATGTTCCTCCGCTTCATTAAGGTCGGTATTACATTATTTAAGTGCCCAATACGCCTTATGCTCCACTTTAACCGGCAAATGACACGCTTTTTCGTAAATGAGATGGAATGGTGTGGTACTAATGGGCATTTTATATGCAGTTCGAAATGCCCATAGCGCGTCATTCAACTTCCGGTTCCAAATCTTAGGATTATTTTCCACCTTTCTTTCAAGAATGCGTTTTAGTGCGTGGTTAGTGTTCTCAACTTGGCCACTCGTTTGAGGGTGGTAAGTCGTGGAGAAACGGTGGGTTACACCGTACTTCTTGAGCACCTTGTCGAGTAGTTGATTTGCAAAGTGAGTACCGCGATCACTAATCAAGGCCTTTGGAAGCCTGAAACGTGAAAATAGATTTTTAAGGAAGTCAACGACGACTCTTGCGTCACTAGTAGGTAAAGCTTTGGCCTCCACCCACTTTGACACGTAGTCAACTGCCACAAGGATGTATTTGCATTTGTTGGATGCTGGAAAAGGTCCCATGAAGTCTATCCCCCAAATGTCAAATATCTCACAAACTTGAATACTTGTTTGGGGCATTTCATCTCTTTTGGAGATGTTTCCCGCCCTTTGGCAAGCGTCACAAGTTTTGATAAAGGCACTAGCATCTCTAAAAATGGTAGGCCAATAGAATCCCAAATCGAAGATTTTCTTAGCCGTATAATTAGCTCCAAGATGCCCACCCGTGGGTCCTTGGTGAAAATGCTCAAGAATTTGTTGAGCTTCCTTCCCATAAACACAACGACGAATCACTTGATCCGCCCCTATTCGAAAAAGATGTGGGGCATCCCAAAAGTAAAACTTAATATCCGCAAAAAATTTCTTCTTTTGTTGGTAAGTTAAACCTTTGGAAAGAATGCCCGTGGCTAGATAATTAGCAATTTCGGCGAACCAAGGATTTTCAGATTCAGTCTCAATACCCATAAGGGACTCATCGGGGAATGTGTCGTGAATGTCCGATTCAATGTCAAATTCTTGGAGAAGAAGAATCCAATGAATGAGTCTAGGCTTAGCATCTTGTTTGGAGAACAAGTACTTAAGGGCCAAATGATCGGTGTAAACAACCGTTTTAGACAACACCAAATATGACCTAAATTTATCAAACGCAAAGGCGACCGCATGGAGTTCATTTTTCGTGGTGGTATAATTTAATTGAGCCCCCATAAGTGTCTTACTCGCGTAGTAAATAGTTTTAAAGTGATTAACGTGGCGTTGACCTAAAACCACGCCTAGCGCGAAATCACTAGCATCACACATAAGCTCGAAAGGATGTGACCAATCGGGGGATACCATGATAGGAGCGTGTGTGAGCTTCTCTTTTAAGAAGTTAAAGGCATTCTCGCACTCGATATTGAAGTCGAATGGAACGTCTTTCTCAAGGAGTTTGGTCAATGGTCAGGCAATCTTAGAAAAGTCCTTGATGAACCTTCTATAAAATCCCGCGTGACCAAGAAAACTACGAATGGCTTTAATATTTGTAGGTTTGGGAAGGCCCGAAATAACATCAATTTTGGACTTATCAACCTCAATACCTACACGAGAAATTTTGTGCCCTAAGACAATGCCTTCCTTCAACATGAAGTGGCATTTTTCCCAATTGAGAACAAGGTTTGATTCCTCGCACCTTTTTAGCACTTTTTCAAGATTAGCAAGACACGCGTCGAAAGAGTCTCCAAAGACGGAAAAATTGTCCATGAAAACTTCCATGAAGTCCTCGATCATATCATGAAAGATGGCAACCATATACCTTTGGAAGGTGCTCGGGGCATTGCATAGCCCGAATGGCATTTGCCGATAAGCAAAGGTACCGAAAGGACAAGTAAATGTGGTTTTATCTTGGTCCTTTGGATCGATGGGGATTTGGAAGTAGCCTGAAAATCCATCTAAGAAGCACTAGAACTCCCTTCACGCCAAACGCTCAAGCATTTGATCGATAAATGGAAGTGGGAAGTGATCCTTCCTAGTAGCATCGTTCAAACGATGATAGTCTATACAAACTCTCCACCCCGTGACGGTACGAGTAGGAACAAGTTCATTCCTCTCGTTGAGAACAACAGTCGTGCCCCCCTTTTTGGGCACGACTTGAACAGGGCTTACCCACGGGCTGTCCGAGATGGGATAAATTAACCCGGCATCGAGCAATTTAACCAACTCTTTTTTAACGACCTCTTTCATATTCGGGTTTAGACGACGTTGCCTTTGTACCACGGGTTTAAAATCATCTTCCATTAGGATTCGATGAGTACAAAAGGCCGGATTGATGCCCGGTATGTCTGAGGTTTTCCAAGCTATTGCCCTTTTGTGGGATTTAAGAACGGAAACTGATAATGCTAAAAACGAACATATATTTCATAGCATTATTCCTCAAGAAAGACAACCTTTTAGTTGCAAATGTTCTATTTAAAAGTGATATTCGTTTAAATAATAAAAGGTGAAGACAAAAGACAGATTCGATGAATTGAAGACGCAAACGACCAAAAAGCTCAAAAGTACAAAATACAATCAAAGAGGTTCCAATTATTGATAAGAAACGTCCCAAAATTGCAAGAGTACAAGATTCAAAACCCAAAGTACAAGATATTAAATTGTACGCAAGGACGTTCGAAAATCCAGAACCGGGACCAGAGTCAACTCTCAACACTCGACGCAACGGACTAAAAATTACAAGTTAACTATGTATATAAATATAATATAATATATAATTAATTCTTAAAATTAATATATATATTATAATATATTTATAAATCGTCGGCAAACAAAGAGCCAAAGCTGGGTGAGCTGTAATTTCAAACTCCGTGAGTTGCGGAGTTTGAAGGAAAAAAATTACGCGACTCGAGGAGTTCACCTGGACTCAAATTCCTATAAAAGCCAACGCAGTTCGACGAAAAATATATCCTAAAATCTCTCTTTCTCTATATGTAAACGTAATATATATATATATATATATTTTAATTTTAATTTTAATTTTAATTATAATTCTAATAATAAGGGTATGTTAGCGAATGTTGTAAGGGTGTAAGTCGAAATTATGTCCGTGTAACGCTACGCTATTTTTAATCATTGTAAGTTATGTTCAACCTTTTTACATTAATGTCACATAGCTAAGTTATTATTATGCTTATTTAATCCGAAGTAATCAAGATGTTGGGCTAATTACTAAAATTGGGTAATTAGGCTTTGTACTATAATTGGGGTTTGGACAAAAGAACGACACTTGTGGAAATTAGACTATGGGCTATTAATGGGCTTTATATTTGTTTAACTAAATGATAGTTTGTTAATTTTAATATAAAGATTTACAATTGGACGTCCCTATAAATAACCATATGCACTCAATCGGACACGATGGGCGGGGTATTTATAAGTACTAGTAATCGTTCATTTAACCGGACACGGGAATGGATTAATAGCCACTAGAATTATTAAAACAGGGGTGAAATTATGTACAAGGACACTTGGCATAATTGTTAACAAAGTATTAAAACCTTGGGTTACACGCAGTCGATAACCTGGTGTAATTATTAAACAAAGTATTAAAATCTTGTTACAGTTTAAGTCCCCAATTAGTTGGAATATTTAACTTCGGGTATAAGGATAATTTGACGAGGACACTCGCACTTTATATTTATGACTGATGGACTGTTATGGACAAAAACCAGACGGACATATTAAATAATCCAGGACAAAGGACAATTAACCCATGGGCATAAAACTAAAATCAACACGTCAAACATCATGA
Organism: Rutidosis leptorrhynchoides; assembly: GCF_046630445.1. NCBI lineage: Eukaryota > Viridiplantae > Streptophyta > Magnoliopsida > Asterales > Asteraceae > Rutidosis > Rutidosis leptorrhynchoides. The sequence continues at coordinate 263,108,408 of NC_092333.1, read as the reverse complement.
TTACGGAAGTTTAAATAAGCATAATTCTTTTATTTCATATTTAATTTCCTTTATTTTATATTTAATTGCACTTCTAATTATAGCACTTTTATTTATTGTTATTGTATTTAATTGCACTTTTAATTATCGTACTTTTTAATTATCGCAAGTTTATTTTATCGCACTTTTATTTATCGCAATTTCATTATCGTTATTTACTTTACGCTTTAAATTAAGTCTTTTATTTATTTAATATTTTACATTTTGTTTTAACTGCGACTAAAGTTTTAAAATCGACAAACCGGTCATTAAACGGTAAAAACCCCCCTTTATAATAATAATATTACTTATATATATATTTGTATTTTTATAAAATAAAACTAATATAGCGTTAAGCTTTGTTTAAAAGATTTTCCCTGTGGACCGAACCGGACTTACTAAAAACTACACTACTGTACGATTAGGTACACTGCCTATAAGTGTTGTAGCAAGGTTTAAGTATATCCATTCAATAAATAAATAAATATCTTGAGTAAAATTGTATCGTATTTAATAGTATTTCCTTGTAAAATATAAGCTATTTTATATACCCCTAGCGAAAACATCAAGTATTTTTGGCACCGCTGCCGGGGAACTTAAACGATGAAAGCGCAACGCTAATATATATAAAAAAAACAAAAAGATTTTTATTTTTAGTTTACTTCTATAAAAATACGTTTTTATAAAAATACGTTTTATATGTTTGAAAATATAAAAAGAAAAACAAAAATATAAATATTTTTAAGAATTTGTTAAATATTTAAGTTTTATAAAGTTTCTTTATTTTTATTTTATAAAAATATAAGTTTTATTTAAATATTTTGTTTTTATTTAAAACATAAAATCAAAAACCGAAAAAAAAAATTAATAAATCTAGTTTTAAGAGTTTTATTTATAAAATTATAAAATATTTCTATTTTTATTTTAGGTTTTAAAATATAAGTTTTATTAAATTTATATAAATATATTTTATTTAAAACAGAAAAATAAATAAATAAAATATAAATAAAACTGACCTGTTGAATTTTGACCTGCATCTCGTCTGAGCCTGAACCCTCCGCGACTCGCGGAGTTATTAAACCGGACCAACCGCGACTCGCGGAGCCGTCTGACACGGGCTACACAGGAACCCTAACAGCATTAATTACGGGATAATTATTATTATTATTAATTTTAAAACCTAATTATTGTTTAATTAGTTAATTAATTTTAATTAATTTAGTTTTATTTATTTAATTTGTAATATTAAGTTTATTTAGTTTTATTAATATATAAAAATTAATAGTTTTATAAAATAAATAATATAAAAATAATATTTTTATAAAAAATTGTATTTTTTTACAACCTTTAGTATATTTTTATATTTTGTCCCTTTTATTTGTTTTTAGCGTAACTTTTGTGTTTTTCGCTAGTTTTTAGTTTTAAACTTAATTTTTGCCATAGTTATTTTTATTTATAGATTTTTAGGCTTAGTCCTAAAATCCCTTAAGTGCTTTTTCTTTAGACTAAGATCTAGGTGCTTTAGAATTTTGCGACGCCTTTTTAAATTTTAGTGTTTTTTTTTAAGTTATTGCCATTTGGGATATAGTTTTACTTGTAAGCTTTAATATTTTTAGACACCTTTTACCTATGTATCAATTATCATTCCAATTAGTAATCTCAATTTGCGATTATAATTTTAAGTTAGTGGTAGTAATAAGGTTGGGTTAGTCGAGTGTTTTTAAGTTTTAAAGTCATTTTTTTTTTCTTTCGTATTTTTCGACGCCTTTTATTTTTCGACCTTTTTTGACGCACTCTTTTTCTTTCTTATTTCTCGCTATTCTAGTTTTAGGACATAGATTTTTTTTTCTACTTCTTATCTAAATTTCTTAAAATTACGAAAATTTATTTTAAGTGGTTAAATTGATAGACATCAAAATTTTCTGGTTCGTAGTAATAGTTGAATTTGTATGTGGACCGGGTTATTGGAGCCAAACAGTCCTCAATTATATTGAGACCAAACGAATCCTGCCCCTCTGCTGCATCTTTTGGCTATTCGAAACGTGGGCAAAATCAGAAAAGTCTATTAATTGGATAACTTATATAATTTTTCTTTCCTTTTAAAAACTAATAGGATATTCAGTGAATGCACCGAGCAAGACGTTCACCACCTTTTGTACATTCACCACCTGTAACTAGATCAAGACATTTAGCAAATATTACCGCCGTTGATTTTTCTTTAGAATCGTCATCCAGTCAACCAAGTACTCCAATTCAAATTTCCGATAATCCATTTTTTGAACCCGACCTCACAATTGAGAATCCGAATAATATTCAGGGACAATTCATAGATCCTGAACCATTAAATTTTCCTCCGGATCCACCAATCATTCAAACAGAGATTGTTGAGGAACGAATCATTAAATCAGAATCCCCTAGTGATTCCGATTCAACAAATTCAATTATGGAAGTAATGGAACCTTTAAGTATGGAAGACCGAATGAGAGCTAAACGCACTGGCCAAGGTCACGCAATTACTCATCCAGACATTAATGCGCCAGATTATGAAATCAAAGGACAAATTCTACATATGGTGACTAATCAATGCCAATTTAGTGGTGCGCCGAAGGAAGATCCAAATGAACATCTTCGTACCTTTAATAGGATCTACACTCTATTTAAAATAAGAGAAGTTGAGGATGAACAGATATATCTCATGTTATTTCCCTGGACTTTAAAGGGAGAAGCCAAAGATTGGTTGGAATCGTTACCTGAAGGGGCGATTGATACATGGGACGTTTTAGTTGAAAAATTTCTTAAACAATTCTTTCCGGCATCTAAAGCCATAAGACTTTAAGGAGAAATTGTTACGTTCACACAGAAGCCAAATGAAACTCTATATGAGGCGTGGACAAGATTTGGAAAGTTATTAAGAGGATGTCCGCAACATGGTTTAGACACCTGTCAAATAGTACAAATATTCTACCAAGGATGCGACATCACTACAAGAAAAGACATAGATATAGCAGCTGGTGGTTCTATTATGAAGAAAACCGAAACTGATGCTTATAAAATTATTGATAACACTGCTTCCCACTCACATGAGTGGCACCAAGAAAAAGATATCGTTAGATCATCTAAAGCAGCTAGAGCCGATTCTAGCCATGACTTAGATTCGATTTCCGCAAAGATAGATGATGTCGAGAGACGAATGAAAATGATGACTAAGGATATTCACTCAATACGAATTAGCTGTGAGCAGTGTGGAGGACCACATTTGACAAAAGATTGTCTTAGTATTGAACTAACAATGGAACAAAGAGAGAATGTTTCATATCTAAACCAAAGGCCTGGAAATAATTATCAGAATAATTATCAACCGCCAAGACCGATCTACAATCAAAACCAGAATTATAATCGAAATATTCCATACAACAACCAACAAGGTCCAAGCAATCAACAAGTATCCAATAATACTTACAATCAGTAAAGACCTAATTTTCAAAACAAACCACCACAAACCGATGATAAAAAGCCGAATTTAGAAGATATGATGACGAAGCTAGTTGAAACTCAAATGCAGTTTTTCACATCTCAAAAACAAACTAATGAACAAAATGCTCAAGCATTTAGAAATCAACAAGCTTCTATTCAAAACTTGGAACAAGAAGTAAGTAACCTAGCAAGGTTAATAGGTGAAAGAAAACCGGGAAGTTTACCTAGTGATACAAATGCTAACCCTAGGAATGAAACAGGTAAAGCCATTACCACAATAAGTGGTACAACACTTAAACCACCTGAAATACCTGTAACTTCTGATGAAGCTATTCCTACTCCACAAGAACCACAACCTGATCAAGATAAGGAAAAAGAACCGGTAGTTGAAAAGGTTAATGAAGATAACACAGCTAAGGATAAACCTTATGTTAAACCATACCAACCACCACTTCCTTACCCGAGTAAAATGAAGAAAGAGAAACTTGAAGCCGAGCGATCCAAATTCTTGGATATGTTTAAACAGATAAATGTAAATCTTCCTTTCATTGATGTGATTTCAGGAATGCCTAGATATGCTAAATTCTTGAAAGATCTAATCTCAAATAGAAATAAAATGGAAGAACTCTCGGCCGTTACTATGAATGCTAATTGTTCAGCAGTGCTGTTGAATAAGATACCAGAAAAACTATCTGATCCAGGTAGTTTCACAATTCTATGTTTTCTGGGTAGTCTTAGTTCAATAGAAGCATTGGCAGACTTAGGTGCTAGTATAAATTTAATGCCGTATTCACTATACACTAAACTAGACCTTGGAGAATTGAAACCAACAAGAATAAGTATACAACTAGCCGATAGATCAATAAAATATCCTAGAGGGATAATGAAAAACATGCTAGTTAAAGTTGGTACTTTAGTATTTCCAGTAGATTTTGTTGTTCTGGACATGGAAGAAGATTCTCAAGTTCCTCTCATATTAGGAAGACCATTCTTAAACACGGCTAAAGCAATGATAGACGTGTTCGGTAAGAAAATAACCCTAAGTATAGAGGACGAGAGTGTTACCTTTTCAGTTGATAGAGCAATGCAACAACCGCAATCTGCAGATGATACATGTTATTATATTCAAACTATAGATTCACATGCAGAATTGTTAGAAGAATTTCCAGAATTACAAGGAACAGGAGAATGTTCTTTAGGAGAAAGTAATGAACCAATTGATGAAGCTGAAATGTTAGCTACACTAATAGCTAATGGATATGAACCAACAACAGAAGAAATTCAAATGCTAAAAGAAGAAGACAGATATCGATATAAATCATCGATAGAAGAACCACCGAAATTAGAGTTAAAGCCACTTCCAAACCATTTGGAATACGCTTATTTACATGGTGAATCTGAATTACCTGTAATAATATCGTCTTCTCTTACTGAAAATGAAAAATCTCAACTCATTTCTGTGTTGAAAGCTCATAAACCAGCCATTGCATGGAAGATTCATGATATTAAAGGAATAAGTCCTTCGTATTGCACACATAAAATCCTTATGGAAGAAGGTCATAAAACGTATGTGCAACGCCAACGAAGACTAAATCCTAATATGCAAGATGTTGTTAAAAAAGAAATTATTAAACTGCTAGATGCAGGTCTAATTTATCCAATTTCTGATAGTCCATGGGTAAGCCCAGTTCAATGCGTGCCTAAGAAGGGTGGCATGACTGTTATCACAAATGAGAAAAATGAGCTTATTCCTACTAGGACTATAACAGGATGGCGTGTATGTATTGATTATAGAAAATTAAATGACACCACCAGAAAAGATCACTTTCCCTTACCTTTCATTGATCAAATGTTGGAAAGGCTAGCCGGAAATAGTTACTATTGTTTTCTAGATGGTTTTTCCGGATATTTTCAAATTCCAATAGCACCCAAAGATTAAGAGAAAACCACATTCAGGTGCCCTTATGGTACTTTTGCTTACAAACGCATGCCATTTGGACTTTGTAACGCCCCTGCAACCTTTCAAAGGTGCATGATGGCGATTTTTCACGACATGATAGGAGAATGCATGGAAGTTTTCATGGATGACTTTTCAGTCTTCGGTGATACATTTGAATCATGTCTAGTTAATCTGGAACGAATGCTTATTAGATGCGAACAATCAAATCTAGTACTTAATTGGGAGAAATGCCATTTCATGGTTAAAGAAGGCATCGTTCTTGGACATAAAATTTCAAAAGAAGGAATTGAAGTGGATAGAGCTAAAGTAGATGTAATTGCTAAACTTCCACATCCCACCAATGTTAGAGGAGTTAGGAGTTTTCTAGGGCATGCTGGTTTTTACCGACGTTTCATAAAAGATTTTTCTAAAATTGCCACTCCTTTAAATAAACTCCTAGAAAAGGATGCTCCATTCATCTTTTCAGATGAATGTATCAAATCTTTTAATATTCTTAAAGAGAAACTTACTAATGCGCCGATCATGATAACACCAAATTGGAATCTACCGTTTGAACTAATGTGTGATGCAAGTGATTTTGCAATGGGAGCCGTTTTAGGACAAAGGATTGAAAAACGATTTCAACCTATATATTATGCTAGTAAGACGTTACAAGGAGCACAAATGAACTATACAACTACTGAAAAAGAACTCCTTGCTATTGTCTTTGCTTTTGACAAATTTCGTTCATATCTCGTTCTAGCAAAAACGGTGGTCTATACCGACCATTCTGCTCTTAGATACCTATTTTCGAAACAAGATGCCAAACCAAGATTAATCCGTTGGATCTTACTCTTACAAGAGTTCGATATTGAAATCCGAGATAAAAGAGGAGCAGAAAATCTCGCCGCGGATCATCTTTCTCGTCTTGAAAATCCCGAATTAGAAGTTCTAAATGAATCGGCCATACAAGACAACTTTCCTGATGAATATCTATTGAAGATAGATTATAATGAAATTTCATGGTTTGTAGACTATGCAAACTATTTAGTATGTGGATTCCTTGAAAAAGGATTGTCGTACCAAAAACGAAAGAAATTCTTTAGTGATATAAAACACTATTTCTGGGAAGATCCACATCTGTTTAAAAGTTGTCCAGATGAAATAATACGCCGATGTGTATCCGGAGATGAAGCTAGTAAAATTTTAAACCATTGTCACATAGGACCAACAGGACGGCATTATGGGCCTCAACTAACAGCAAGAAAAGTTTATGATGCTGGATTCTATTGGCCTACAATTTACAAAGACGCACACCTTCTTTGCAAATCATGTGATGCATGTCAAAGAGCCGGAAAAATAAGTCAACGTGATGAAATGCCACAAAATGTCATTCAAGTATGTGAAGTATTTGACATTTGGGGTATTGACTTTATGGGTCCATTTCCAAAATCTCATAATAATCTCTATATTCTCGTAGCCATTGATTATGTATCTAAATGGGCGGAAACACAAGCTCTTCCAACTAACGATGCACGAGTTGTAGTCAACTTTTTAAAACGTTTTTTTGCAAGGTTTGGAACACCGAAAGCTTTAATAAGTGATCGGGGTACTCATTTATGTAATAATCAACTTGAGAAAGTTCTCAAAAGATATGGAGTAACTCATAAAATCTCCACCGCATATCATCCACAAACAAGTGGACAAGTTGAAAATACCAACCGAGCTTTAAAAAGTATTCTAGAAAAAACCGTAGGATCAAATCCAAAGGAATGGTCCATTAAATTGGAGGATGCACTCTGGGCTTTTAGAACAGCCTACAAAACTCCAATTGGAACCACACCTTTTAGACTCGTTTATGGAAAAGCATGTCATCTTCCAGTAGAAATTGAACACAAAGCATTTTGGGCTTTGAAGACATGTAATCTCGACTTACATGAAGCTGGACGTCTATGGTTAAGTCAACTAAACGAATTAGAAGAATTAAGACACGAAGCATACGAAAATTCGTTAATCTATAAGGAAAGAACGAAGAAATGGCATGATAAAAGAATCAGAAGTTCAAAAGAATTTAAAGAAGGAGACAGAGTTCTTCTTTTCAATTCACGATTCAAGCTATTTCCTGGAAAATTGAAATCAAGATGGTCTAGACCATTCATAGTCAAAAGAGTTTTCCCATACGGAACGATAGAATTAATAAATTCAAATGGGATTGAATTTAAGGTTAATGGTCACAGAGTTAAACATTACATAGATAGTCCAATGGAAGTTGACAATGAAGTTAATCACAATTTCAATACCACAGCTAACTAAGTGTGGGGAGAATCAAGTCTTTTAAAGGATAATATGTATTTCTGTTAGAGTTAGATTTTCTGTTTTCGTGTAGTTCTCGAAAATGGAACCCGAATGGTCTTTCCCTAGCAGACCCTAAAGAACTAGTCTTCTCCCTCCATTCTGATTTTTTTTTTTTAGGTTTTTACGAAATGAAGACTGCCTGTGAACTAAACCATGGTCTAATGCTACACGCTTTGATCACTAAACATAATAATGACACACTTCCGAGTGAAATAGTATCAGTAATCAGAGAAAGATTGGACGGAGTAAGAAAAGAATCCAGATGCGAAGATAATAAGTTACAATTTGGTAAAGGAAAATCAAAATCCACAGCGAAAAGAAGAGCACGACACCTAGAAAGATGTCACAAATGCGGAAAATGGTCACATGGAGGTAAATATTCAAATAATCAAACCTATTCAAACACCGAATTTGTTACTTTATGCAGAGACGGACCGTTCATATGTTTAGAAGAAAAAACACTGAATGCTCGAGGTTACGCCTTTGTAGCTATGGAAAACCAATTAAACCGACTATCTTATGAGTGGGATAGATCATATCAATAAGAATACTATCTCACAGGTAAGTCTGTACAGTTTTTATTTTTTTTATTTTCATTTTTAACCTTTTGATAATAAACGCTAAATTGTTCGCTATAAAGTATTAAATTGGTATTGAATAAAATTAGGTTTGGCGACCGAAATTATTGATATCATACAAAAATTTATTACATCACTGCGAAATTTAACGTTTATTCTTAAGGTATAAATATCTTTAATCAATCAACCCAAAATATTTCAAAAATTCGTCATGAGTTAAATTAGGTCATGGAACCAAAATTACTTTACCGAAAACAGGAGCGCATATTTTTGATAATATTTGATTGATTAAAGTGGGATAAAAGCCAAAAAGATTTTTAATTTTATTTTTACCATGTTTTTAAAATTAATATATAAATCTTAAATTAATATTGTGAACTTTGTAAGATTAATATATTTAAGTTTGTCAATATTTGAAAATTTTTAATATTTTTAATATAAGTTTGTATGTATAACAACAAAATTAAATATAAGTTTGGTGTGAATTTATAATATGAATTTTTAATTAAGTTTGGTGTGAATTTTTAATTTTATGTATTTTAAATTTAAGTTTGGTGTGAATTTAAAAACAAAAATTTACTTTATTTCGTTAAGTTAAAAATATGATTTTTAAAATTCGTCGTAAGTTGAAGACTAGGTCTTTGAACCGAAATTGCTTTACCCGAGGGAGGGACGAGAACTTTTATTATCATTATTTTTAATCTTATTAAACTAAAGTATGCCAAAAACATTAAAAAACCCAAAAATCTTTACTTTTAAAACCGCGCTTTGAATTGATAAATTTTAAAATTTATAAAGTATAAGGTTTTATAAAAAAAAAAAAAAAAAACGCCGCGAGTTGCGGAGTTTGTAAGGTCCAAATGCTGCGACTCGCGTAGGACCGAAAACCCAGAAAAAAATAAAACGCAAAGAAACAGATCAGTCCACCCACAACCACACTCCAAACTGCGAAAATACACCCGAAAATACCGAAAAACACACACCAAATTCGCAATTTTTGACCGTTTTCATCAAATCTTTTACTAAAATCATGTTGAGAAGGATGCTATCAAGGAATTACTCAAGAAAAACGGTAAATTTCTACACCTAAACACCATTTAATCCGAAAATTGGTGTTGTTGAGCAATTTTTTTCCCAATTCAATTTTGATACTTTTTAGTGTAATTATGCTTAAATTGCTTATGTATTATGCTTGTATAACCTAGATTGATGCTATTTAACATGATTAGAAACCTTAAACTTCAAATTTTGAGTAATCTAGGGTTTGTGTTCTTGAGCAATTTGGGGCTTTTTGATATAAACAGGTTATAGCCAATTTTTGTCATGAATTGTTGCTAAATTAAGTAGTGTAACATGTTTAAGTAGTTAAATGATCCAAACTTTGAGCCTAAACATGATTTTGAGAATTAAAGTGGACTTTTTCAAGTTTAAAATTCATGAACTTGATTTTTAAGAGATAATGCCATTTGAAACTTGTTTAATTGCTAGTAATGATTATTTTGACATGTTATTTGAGTTGAATGCTTATGAACTTGTCGAACATTTTCGTATATGCTTATTTGAAAAAGTGTAGATTTGATAAAAATATGAAAATGAGCTTAAGTTTGATATAAATTGAACAAGTCATTGTAATTATTTTGATTGATGATTTTGCTGACACTAATGCATATTTGGATGCATAAAAATTGTGTTTGATGTGTTTTGCAGACTGAAAGGGGTGAATCTTCATCCCAAGCTCGCAATGCTCCTCCTGAGAATGCGGAACAACAGGATGTTGATAGCTATTATAAACAAGATATACCTCATCCAGTTATGAAATTTTTAGATATGCACTTGGAAGATTTGCACCCGAACTTGAAATTTGACAGACGTTGGATAGATTATCCAAAATACCAAAGGGGCTTGCATACTCTTCATTCTAAAGCTGTTGAAGTACCTAGGGTAATAGAATGGGCACCGTTAGAAGCGGTAGAATTAGCCGGGCCAATTAGGGAATTACTTACACAGAGGTATGGTAATTCTACTTTTAACGATTGGGTACGTTTACTCAACATGCGTACACCTGTATATAAAGTATGGTGTGAAGAATTATTGTGTAGTATAGAAATAAATGATCGGGTAGCTAGTTTAACCGATCGATCTTTTATTAGATTTTTGTTAGGTGGTTCGATGCGCCACATGTCTCTACTAGACATGGCTCAGGCCTTATGTATATATACGCCTGAGGAGTTAGCATCTGCCGATTGTAGAGGGTTGATATTGAACGGTAGGAAAATTGATGAAAATTTTGATACGCATGGTGTATGGAGTCAAATGACTAGCCATCACCGATTTAAAGGGGGAAATTACTCTTATTTGGATATAGATAGAGCAGAGTTAAGAGTAATTCATAGGTTTTTAGCCAATTCGATTACACAACGAGGTAAGAATAAGGAAAAGGTAAATGAACAGGATTTGTTTTACCACATGTGTATTCGAGACCCAAAAAGCGCTGTAAGTATACCTTATTGTGTGGGTTATTATTTATCAGCTATGGTTAGGGGGATGAGACCGCATAGCATAATAGGAGGTGGTATATTTATTACTTTGATTGCTGAATATCTCGGTGTGGATATAAGTCGGGGGGGATTATTAGTCGAAGAACCAGAACCCCGCGATACAATAGGTTTAAATATATACCATGGTGCGAAGGTTTTGAAGAGGCGAAATAACGCCGCAGTACAATACCATGGTAGACATCCACAGGTTGAGAGAAACCAACAGCCAGGTAATGTGGGAGGAGGAAATGAAATGACAGAAATTCAAAGGTTTATAGCTTCACAAGAGTATGAAAATGCTAGACATCGAGCATTTGAAGATTGGCAAGTTCATCAAAACCAAATCATAGCTCATTGCCAACATGTAGGTAGAAACTATATTCCTACTCCATCGCCCGTATTTCCTCCCTGGTCTATAGAGATCCAACCACCGTATCCTACGTATAACCCAGCCGAAGCATTTTATAACACATATGGTTATGCATGGAACCCCTACTGGTATCAGTATCATCCCTAGTCTACTTAGTTTTATTTATTTTATAATTTGTAATGTTGATACATTTAATACTTATGTTGGAATTGTATTAGTTTTTATAATTTACAAATTTTTATTTTTAGATTTTAATAATGTTTGAATGTGGGGTAATATACCAAACTTCAAAAATATGTATATATGTTTGCAGTTTATCTTATGTACACAACAGGGTAAAACAACGCATTTTCAAAGACTGGCATTAAGTTCAGCAAAAGCAACTAATTTTGACGACAAGATGCAAAATAAATGTGATATAACAACAAGACGGAATGAACAAATGATATGCACCATTTATCATTCAGCAAACAAACGCCAATATGTTTGGAAACTTTGGTAAAATTTAATCATTTTCACACTAATCACCCTCAATAATTTAAATGGTTACTGATTTCTTGCAAATGAGGGCATTGCAAGATCTTAAGTGTGGGAAGGGGTTAAATTCTTTCGGATTTTAAAATTTTTACTTTATACACTTGGTTACCATTAGAAATACTAGTAAAGTAGTAGTTGTATTAGAATCTAGTGCTCTCTGATAATAAAGAACAGCCTAGTCTTATATACTGACTACCCAATTCTAGTAAAATTTTTCAAAATTTTCAATTAAATGAACTCAAAATCATGTTTATACATATTTATGAACGATAAAACTAGGTTTTAACACCGAAATTATTTTTACCTCGGAAAGGACATAAATTGAGAAACAAACCAAAATGTTAAAATTCATTTAAAATGGAATAGAGGACAATAAAAAGGAAAATAAAAGCCAAGTGTGGGAAAATTTACCAAGATATTTTAAACATATGTCACATATTTCTGTAACAAATAACTGAAAATACTTTTGCTTTGGACAAAACTAAACTATTTTACCCGATGAAAGAAAAGAAGAGATGGATCTACACGATGAATCAATTCCATCATTAAAAGGAAGTAAAGTCTTCCGAAAAAGAAACGCGCTTCTTGATTTAGGTCAGGAAGTTGTCGTCCAGACCAGCTGTAGGATGACGAAAAATCTAGAAAAGTCATCACTAAAATCAGCAGGAAATCCACGGACCTCAGCATAAAACAGGGTCGCCAAGTGGTCAGATTTATCCTAACCACGAGAAGGATTTATCTCGTACAATGGGGGGCACCGTGCAAATTAGCTTGATAAGACTAATGAATCAGATCCCCAGAAAGGATAATCTCCTTACAAATTAAAAATCAGCTTTTAAGACTGATATTACTCACTCCTTGAGATTGACCTTAAAGATTGAGAATTCAAACTCATGGAATTCAATGATATCTAAACTCGAGCTTGAACGAGAAAATATTTTGATAAAATTACAAACCGATTTGTTTTCTGAAAACCCTATTTTCAATGCATTCATTACCATTGAACGTAAAATCCTAGGAATTCACCTGGAATTCATTAGGTCATCTGAACCAAATCGGGTGTCAACCGTAAGAACGGTGGTTGCATAGCATGGTCAAAGACAAGACCTTGTGCTAGACCGAAAAAATTATAAGGGTGAGCTTTACTATTGCTCCTACCAAGGATAGTAATTGCGTCCGACACGTTATAGACCATAATTAAAAGCATGCCAGGGGACATTGCCTTAACAGTTGCTTGTTCAACGCTTTCCTTTACAACCAGACGGTAGTTTATCGAAAGGTAATATACGGGACAAGTGAACTGGACGTGTTGCTTTCCTAATACAAGGTTAGCAAGTAGGTAACACAAAACCACAAGTGTTGAGCTAAAATTTTCAAATCTGAAACCCACACAACCCATAAAAATATTTTGCAAACACCGGTGAAGGGTTATTCCGGAAAACTTATCTAGGGTAAAAAACTTGATTTAATTTTCAAAAGATCAAATGTTTTCATAAAGATCCAATTTCCTTAATGGATCTAAATTTTATAGTCATGTGGGACTGTAAACCATATCGCTACTACCATTGTTTATACCGCCGTATAGAAATCACTGATGTACAAAATGTGAAGAATAAAGAAGTGATTCTAGTATTTCAAGACTATATTGCTTGAGGACAAGCAACGCTCAAGTGTGGGAATATTTGATAATGCTAAAAACGAACATATATTTCATAGCATTATTCCTCAAGAAAGACAAGCTTTTAGTTGCAATTGTTCTATTTAAAAGTGATATTCGTTTAAATAATAAAAGGTGAAGACAAAAGACAGATTCGACGAATTGAAGACGCAAACGACCAAAAAGCTCAAAAGTACAAAATACAATCAAAGAGGTTCCAATTATTGATAAGAAACGTCTCAAAATTGCAAGAGTACAAGATTCAAAACGCAAAGTACAAGATATTAAATTGTACGCAAGGACGTTCGAAAATCCGGAACCGGGACCAGAGTCAACTCTCAACACTCGACGCAACGGACTAAAAATTACAAGTTAACTATGTATATAAATATAATATAATATATAATTAATTCTTAAAATTAATATATATATTATAATATATTTATAAATCGTCGGCAAACAAAGAGCCAAAGCTGGGTGAGCTGTAATTTCAAACTCTGCGAGTTGCGGAGTTTGAAGGCAAAAAATTACGTGACTCGCGGAGTTCACCTGGACTCAAATTCCTATAAAAGCCAACGCAGTTCGACGAAAAATATATCCTAAAATCTCTCTTTCTCTATATGTAAACATAATATATATATATATATATATATATATATATATATATATATATATATATATATATATATATATATATATATATATATATATATATATATATATATATATATATATATATTAATTTTAATTTTAATTTTAATTCTAATTCAAATAATAAGGGTATGTTAGCGAATGTTGTAAGGGTGTAAGTCGAAATTCTGTCCGTGTAACGCTACGCTATTTTTAATCATTGTAAGTTATGTTCAACCTTTTTACATTAATGTCTCGTAGCTAAGTTATTATTATGCTTATTTAATCCGAAGTATTCATGATGTTGGGCTAATTACTAAAATTGGGTAATTAGGCTTTGTACCATAATTGGGGTTTGGACAAAAGAACGACACTTGTGGAAATTAGACTATGGGCTATTAATGGGATTTATATTTATTTAACTAAATGATAGTTTGATTATTTTAATATAAAGATTTACAATTGGACGTCCCTATAAATAACCATATACACTCAATCGGACACGATGGGCGGGGTATTTATAAGTACGAGTAATCGTTCATTTAACCGAACACGGGAATTGATTAATAGCCACTAGAATTATTAAAACAGGGGTGAAATTATGTACAAGGACACTTGGCATAATTGTTAACAAAGTATTAAAACCTTGGGTTACACGCAGTCGATAACCTGGTGTAATTATTAAACAAAGTATTAAAATCTTGTTACAGTTTAAGTCCCCAATTAGTTGGAATATTTAACTTCGGGTATAAGGATAATTTGACGAGGACACTCGCACTTTATATTTATGACTGATGGACTGTTATGGACAAAACCAGACGTACATATTAAATAATCCAGGACAAAGGACAATTAACCCATGGGCATAAAACTAAAATCAACACGTCAAACATCATGATTACGGAAGTTTAAATAAGCATAATTCTTTTATTTCATATTTAATTTCCTTTATTTTATATTTAATTGCACTTCTAATTATAGCACTTTTATTTATTGTTATTGTATTTAATTGCACTTTTAATTATCGTACTTTTTAATTATCGCAAGTTTATTTTATCGCAATTTTATTTATCGCAATTTCATTATCGTTATTTACTTTACGCTTTAAATTAAGTCTTTTATTTATTTAATATTTTACATTTTGTTTTAACTGCGACTAAAGTTTTAAAATCGACAAACCGGTCACTAAACGGTAAAAACCCCCCTTTATAATAATAATATTACTTATATATATATTTGTATTTTTATAAAATAAAACTAATATAGCGTTAAGCTTTGTTTAAAAGATTTTCCCTGTGGACCGAACCGGACTTACTAAAAACTACACTACTGTACGATTAGGTACACTGCCTATAAGTGTTGTAGCAAGGTTTAAGTATATCCATTCAATAAATAAATAAATATCTTGAATAAAATTGTATCGTATTTAATAGTATTTCCTTGTAAAATATAAGCTATTTTATATACCCCTAGCGAAAACATCAGAAACCAACCGACCCTTTTGGTCGCCGGTAAGTGTAGAAGAAATAATAACCGGCAATTGGGACGTACCTTGAAGATAATCATATTCCATGTGAGGCGGAAGCTCCTTAAGTTACAAAGTGGGCGGTTCTTTGAGAGATGTTTTGATACGGAATTCATTTTTCAACCGGATAGTTTCAAATGATTCCGATTCTTTAAGCTCATCCTCTTTAAGCAAATCCTCCAACTCAACTTTCGGGTCAAAGTCACCGTTGACTTCACCCATCATAATTACATCCGACGTGCCTACACTTAATAACTCCTGCAAATCATGCTCAACACAATCGTCAATAACATCAATAGCAAAACATTCATCATCAGTTGAAATAGGGTGTCTCATGGCTTTATTTATGTGACAAATCACCCTCTCATTCCCAACACATAAGCTAAGTTGTTCTTTTTAAATGTGGATGATAGCATCCGCAGTGTTAAGGAATGGTCAACCTAAAATAATGGGCACCTTAGTGTCCTCTGTCATCTCTAAGATCACGAAATCAACTGGGAATACAAGTGACTCAACCTTTACCAATATGTCCTCGGCTATTCCAATGGGGGTATCAAAAGAGTGGTTCGCTAAACGAATCCCCATTCTTGTAGGTTTCAAGTCTCCTAGGCCGAGTTTAAGATATAATGAATATGGTATAAGGTTAAAACTAGCACCTAAGTCGGCAAGTGCATCGTATACTTCCGAATTACCCATAACACAAGGGATAAGAAAACTGCCCGGGTCTCCCAATTTTGGAGGCATCTTGCTCTTTTTCAAGATGACCGAACATTCCGTATGGAGGAATGCGGTGGATACCTCATGGTACTTACCTTTCTTGGAGATAAGATCTTTGAGGAACTTCCTATAGTTAGGCATCCCCTGGAGTACTTCCGCGAGTGGCATGTTCACGCTAATCTGTTTAATCATGTTTGCAAATTTCTGATATTGACTAGCGAACTTATCCTTTTCAACGTTTTCGGGTAAGGAATTGGCGCTTTGAACTCCTTCAATGATGGTGATTTAGTTATGATCTTCGGCGGATCATCTTTTTTGCTCTTCATCAGTCGGCTTGTCACTCTTAGGCTCATCCTCCTTCAGCTCCTCATTGGTAGGTACCTGCAAAACATTAGGAGAAACAACAGGAGGAGACTTCGGAGTCTCCTTGTTAATAACCAAACCACTTCGAGTGGTTATAGCATTCACGTACTCATTTCTAGCCGGCCCTTTGTTGTTCGGATTTGTCTGCGTATTAGATGGGAGAGCACCCTGTGGTCTCTCCGATAAAGATTGAGCAATACGCCCCACATCCCGTTCCAAGTTTTGAATCGAGGCCTGCTGATTTCTAACTTGCAGCTTTGTAGATTCACCATCTTGCCTCAAAGCAGTGATACTCTCGTCCGTTTTCATGATAAAACCCCTTAGCAAATCTTCCAACGGAGGCATCTTATTTTCTGGCTGCTGAACTGGTGGCATAGGCTGCTGAAAATTTCTAGGCGGTGCTTGCTGATTTCTGTTATTAAACCCATGCAGCCTATACGGATATACCTTCTGATTACCTTGATAAACCTGATTACCACTCTGATAATTGTTAGCACCCGTAATATTCGCTTGGTTGAAAAATTGTCTCCCACCCGGAAATTCACTAAGAGCAAAATCACCCTTCTTGACATAACCCAGATAATTAGCCTGTTCCTCCATGGACGCTTGATCATAATCTTTCGTCAGATGCGGTCCTTGACACAATTCACAACCAACTTTCATAGTATGCATCTCTTTAGTCATGGACTCCATTTGTCTCTTAACAGTAGCAAGTTGAGCTTTAACTGAAGCAAGCTCGTCACTAGTTTTGGTACTAGCAACATGAGAAGAGCGAGAAACATCCATCTCTTGATGCCAATCATATGAGTGAGTAGCCGTTTCGGAGATGATTGATGTTTTAGCAGAGAGGTATAAAATACTATTAAATTTCACAAGGAAAATACTATTAAATACGATACAATTTTACACAAGATATTTATTTATTTAGAGAATGGATATACTTAAACCTTGCTACAACACTTATAGGCAGTGTACCTAATCGTAAGTAGTGTAGTTTTTAGTAAGTCCGGTTCGTTCCACAGGGAATCTTTTTAAACAAAGCTTAACGCTATATTAGTTTACTTTTATAAAAATACAAATATATATATAAGTAATATTATTATTATAAAGGGGGGTTTTTACAGTTTAATGACCGGTTTGTCGATTTTAAAACTTTAGTCACAGTTAAAACCAAATGTAAAATATTAAAAATAAATACAAGACTTAAATTAAAGCGTAAAGTAAATAACGATAATGAAATTGCGAATAATAAAAGTGCGATAAAATAAACTTGCGATAATTAAAAAGTACGATAATTAAAAGTGCAATTAAATAAAATAACAATAAAAATGCGATAATTAGAAGTGCAATTAAATATAAAATAAAGGAAATTAAATATGAAATAAAAGAATTATGCTTATTTAAACTTCCGTAATCATGATGTTTGACTTGTTTTTTTTAGTTTATGCCCATGGGTTAATTGTCCTTTGTCCTGGATTATTTAATATGTCCGTCTGGTTTTTGTCCATAACAGTCCATCAGTCATAAATATAAAGTGCGAGTATCCTCGTCAAATTATCCTTATACCCGAAGTTAAATATTCCAACTAATTGGGGACTTAAACTGTAACAAGATTTTAATACTTTGTTTAATAATTACACCAGGATGTCGACTGAGTGTAATCCAAGGTTTTAATATTTTGTTATCAATTATATCAAGTGTCCTTGTACATAATTTCACCCCTGTTTTAATTATTCTAGTGGCTATTAATCCATTCCCGTGTCCGGTTAAATGAACGATTATTCGTACATATAAATACCCCGCCCATCGTGTCCGATCGAGTGTATATGGTAATTTATAGGGACGCCCAATTGTAAATCTTTATATTAACATTAACAAACTATCATTTAGTTAAACAAATATAAAGCCCATTAATAGACCATAGTCTAATTTCCACAAGTGTCGTTCTTTTGTCCAAACTCCAATTATGATACAAAGCCCAATTACCCAATTTTAGTAATTAGCCCAACATCATGATTACTTCGATTAAATAAGCATAATAATAACTTAGCTACGAGACATTAAATTAAAAAGGTTGAACATAACTTACAATGATTAAAAATAGCGTAGCGTTACACGGACAGAATTTCGACTTACCCCCTTACAACATTCGCTAACATACCCTTATTATTAGGATTAATATTAAAATTAAAATTAAAATTAAAATATAAATATAAATATATACGATATAGATAGAGAGATGGATATATTGATGATGAAAAATGATCAGAATTCGGTTGGCTTTATAGGGAGTTTCAAACTTTGAGGCTCCGCGACTCGCGGCCCATTTTGCCTTCAAACTCCGCGAGTCGCGGAGTTTGTAAATACAGCTCAACAGCTTTTGGCTCTTTGTTTGCCGACGATTTATTTTATAAATATAATATATATATAATTAATATAATTAATTATATATTATATTATATTTATATATATAATTAACTTGTAATTTTTAGTCCGTTGCGTCGAGCGTTGAGAGTTGACTCTGGTCCCGGTTCCGGATTTTCGAACGTCCTTGCGTACAATTTAATATCTTGTACTTTGCGTTTTGAATCTTGTACTCTTGTAATTTCGAGACATTTCTTATCAATAATTGGAACCTCTTTGATTGTCTTTTGTACTTTTGAGCTTTTTGGTCGTTTGCGTCTTCAATTCGTCGAATCTGTCTTTTGTCTTCACCTTTTATTATTTAAACGAATATCACTAGTAAATAGAACAATTGCAACTAAAAGCTTGTCTTTCTTGAGGAATAATGCTATGAAATATATGTTCGTTTTTAGCATTATCAAATATTCCCACACTTGAGCGTTGCTTGTCCTCAAGCAATATCGTCTTGAAATACTAGAATCACTTCTTTATTCTTCACACTTTGTACATCAGTGATTTCTATACGGCGGTATAAACAATGGTAGTAACGATATGGTTTACAGTCCCACATGACTATAAAAATTTAGATCCATTAAGGAAATTGGATCTTTATGAAAACATTTGATCTTTTGAAAATTAAATCTAGTTTTTACCCTAGATAAGTTTTCCGGAATAACCCTTTACCGGTGTTTGCAAAATATTTTTGTGGGTTTGGTGGGTTTCAGATTTGAAAATTTTACCTCAAAACTTGTGGTTTTGTGTCACCCACTTGCTAACCTTGTATTTGGAAAGCAACACGTCCAGTTTACTTGTCCCGTATATTACCTTTCGGTAAACTACCGTCCGGTTGTAAAGGAAAGCGTTGAACGAGCAACTGTTAAGGCAATGTCCCCTGACATGCTTTTAATTATGGTCTATAACGTGTCGGACGCAATTACTATCCTTGGTAGGAGCAATAGTAAAGCTCACCCTTATGATTTTTCGGTCTGGCACAAGGTCCTGTCTTTGACCATGCTATGCAACCACCGTTCTTACGGTTGACACCCGATTTGGTTCAGGTGACCTAATGAATTCCAGGTGAATTCCTAGGATTTTACGTTCAATGGTAATGAACGCATTGAAAATAGGGTTTTCAGAAAACAAATCGGTTTGTAATTTTGATCAAAATATTTTCTCGTTCAAGCTCGAGTTTAGATATCATTGAATTCCATGAGTTTGAATTCTCAATCTTTAAGGTCAATCTCAAGGATTGAGTAATATCAGTCTTAAAAGCTGATTTTTGATCTTTTAAGGAGATTATCCTTTCTGAGGATCTGATTCATTAGTCTTATCAAGCTAATTTGCACGGTGCCCCCCATTGTACGAGATAAATCCTTCTCATGGTTAGGATAAATCTGACCACCTGGCGACCCTGTTTAATGCTGAGATCCGTGGATTTCCTGCTGATTTTAGTGATGACTTTTCTAGATTTTTCGTCAACCTACAGCTGGTCTAGACGACAACTTCATGACCTAAATCAAGAAGCGCGTGTCTTTTTCGGAAGACTTAACTTCCTTTTAAAGATGGAATTGATTCATCGTGTAGATCCATCTCTTCTTTTTTTCATCGGGTAAAACAGTTTAGTTTAGTCCAAAGCAAAAGTATTTTCAGTTATTTGTACAAAAATATGTGATATATGTTTTGAATAACTTGGAGAATTTTCCCACACTTGGCTTTTATTTTCCTTTTTATTGTCTTCTATTCCATTTTAAATGAATTTTAACATTTTGGTTTGATTCTCAATTTATGTCCTTTCCGAGGTTACAATAATTTCGGTGTTAAAACCTAGTTTTATCGTTCATAAATATGTATAAACATGATTTTGAGTTCATTTAATTGAAAATTTTGAAAAATTTTACTAGAATTGGGTAGTCAGTATATAAGACTAGGGATGTTCTTTATTATCAGAGAGCACTAGATTCTAATACAACTACTGCTTTACTAGTATTTTTAATGGTAACCAAGTGTATAAAGTAAAAATTTTAAAATCCGAAAGAATTTAACCCCTTCCCACACTTATGATCTTGCAATGCCCTCATTTGCAAGAAATCAGTAACAATTTAAATTATTGAGGGTGATTTGTGTGTAAATGATTAAATTTTTACCAAAGTTTCCAAATATATTGGCGTTTGTTTGCTGAATGATAAATGGTGCACATCATTTGTTCATTCCGTCTTGTTGTTATTTCACATATATTTTGCATCTTGTCATCAAAATTAGTTGCTTTTGCTGAACTTAATGCCAGTCTTTGAAAATGCGTTGTTTTACCCTGTTGTGTACATAAGATAAATTGCAAACATATAGACATATTTTTGAAGTTTGGTATATTACCCCACATTCAAAAATTATTAAAATCTAAGAATAAAAGTTAGAAAATTATAAAAACTATTACAATATTAATATAAGTATTAAACGTATCAATATTACAAATTACAAAATAAATAAAACTAAGTAGACTAGGGATGATACTGATACTAATAGGGGTTCCAAGCATAACCATAGGTGCTATAAAATGCTTCGGCAGGGTTATACGTAGGATACGGTGGTTGCATCTCTATAGACCAGGGAGGGAATATGGGTTTTGGCGTAGGAATATAGTTTCTACCTATATGTTGGCAATGAGCTATGATTTGGTTTTGATGAACTTGCCAATCTTCAAATGCTCTCTGTCTAGCATTTTCGTACTCCTGTGAAGCTATAAACCTTTGCATTTCTTGCATTTCATTTCCCCCTCCTAAATTACCTTGCTGTTGGTTTCTCTCAACCTGTGGATGGCTACCATGGTATTGTACTGCGGCGTTATTTCGCCTCTTCAAAACTTTCGCACCATGGTATACATTTAAACCTATAGTATCGCGGGGTTCTGGTTCTTCGACTAATAATCCCCCCCGACTTATATCCACACCGAGATATTCAGCAATCAAAGTAATAAAAATACCACCTCCTATTATGCTATGCGGTCTCATCCCCCTAATCATAGCTGATAAATAATAACCCACACAATAAGGTATACTTACAGTGCTTTGTGGGTCTCGAATACACATATGGTAAAACAAATCCTGTTCATTTACCTTTTCCTTGTTCTTACCTCTTTGTGTAATCGAATTAGCTAAAAACCTATGAATCACTCTTAATTCAGCTCTATCTATATCCAAATAAGAGTAATTTCCCCCTTTGAATCGGTGATGGCTTGTCATTTGACTCCATACACCATGTGTATCAAAATTTTCATCTATCTTTCTACCATTTAGTATCAACCCTCTACAATCGGCAGATGCTAACTCCTCAGGCGTATATATACGTAAACCCTGAGCCATGTCTAGTAAAGACATGTGGCGCATCGAACCTCCTAACAAAAATCTAATAAAAGATCGATCGGTTAAACTAGCTACCCGATCATTTAATTCTATACTACACAACAATTCTTCACACCATACTTTATATACAGGTCTACGCATGGTGAATAAACGTACCCAGTCATTAAAAGTAGAATTACCATACCTCTGTACAAGTAATTCCCTAATTGGCCCGGCCAATTCTACAGCTTCTAATGGTCCCCATTCTATGACCCTAGGTACCTCAACAACTTTAGAATGAAGAGTATGCAACCCCCTTTGATACTTTGGATAATCTATCCAAAGTCTATCAAATCTCAGGTTCGGATGCAACTCTTCCAAGTGCATATCAGAAAATGTCATGACTGGATGAGGTATATCTTGCTTGTAGTAGTTATCCACCTCCTGTTGTTCTGCATTCTCAGCAGGAGCATTGCGAGCTTGGGATGAAGATTCACCCCTTTCAGTCTGCAAAACACATCAAACACAATTTTTGTGCATCCAAATATGCATTAGTGTCAGCAAAATCATCAATAAAAATAATTACAATGACATGATCAATTTATATCAAACTTAAGCTCATTTTCATATTTTCATCAAATCTACACTTTTTCAAAATAGCATATACGAAAATGTTCGCCAAATTCATAAGCATTCAACTCAAATAACATGTCAAAATAATCATTACTAGCAATTAAACAAGTTTCAAATGGCATTATCTCTTAAAAATCAAGTTCATGAATTTTAGACTTGAAAAAGTCCACTTTAATTCTCAAAATCATGTTTAGGCTCAAAGTTTGGATCATTTAACTACCTAAACATGTTACACTACTTAATTTAGCAACAATTCATGACAAAAATCGGCCATAACCTGTTTATATCAAAAAGCCCCAAATTTGCTCAAGAACACAAACCCTAGATTACTCAAAATTTGAAGTTTAAGGCTTCTAATTATGTTAAATAGCATCAATCTAGGTTATACAAGCATAATACATAAACAATTTAAGCTTAATTACACTAAAAAGCATCAAAATCAAATTGGGGAAAAAATTGCTCAAGAACACTAATTTTCGGATTAAATGGTGTTTAGGTGTAGAAATTTACCGTTTTTCTTGAGCAATTCCTTGATAGCATCCTTCTCAACATGATTTTAGTAAAAGATTTGATGATTAACGGTTAAAAATTGTGATTTTGGGGGTGTATTTTCGGGTTATTTCGGCAGTTATTTCGCAGTATTGGTGTGTTTGTGGGTTGGGACTGATCTGTTCCAGCTCTTATATTTTTTTCTGTAATTCGATATCTCCGCGAGTCGCGGTGTTTGCAACTGCAAACTCCGCGAGTCGCGGAGTTTGTATTTTTTTTTATTTTTATTTTTTTAACATCTTATACTAATTAAAACAATTAAGTAATTAATTTTAAAATTTTGTTTCCCTTGTTATTTAGGACGAGGTCGTTTCGGATCGATGTCCTAGTCCGTCCCTAGACAAATTTTTAAAATTTGTCTTTTTGTAGCGATTGTTTTAAAAGCTAAGATTTTTGGGTTTTTTTAATGTTTTTGACATACTTTAATTCAATAAGATTAAAAATAATGATAATAAAAGTTCTCGTCCCTCCCTCGGGTAAAGCAATTTCGGTTCAAAGACCTAGTCTTCAACTTACGACGAATTTTAAAAATCATATTTTTAACTTAATGAGATAAAGTAAATTTTTGTTTTTAAATTCACACAATTTAAATATAAAATTCAAAATTAATATTAAAAATTCACACCAAACTTAAAATTTGAAATGCATAAAATTAAAAATTCATATTTAAAAATTAAAAATTCACACCAAACTTAATTTAAAAATTCATATTATAAATTCACACCAAACTTAATTTAAAAATTCATATTATAAATTCACACCAAACTTATATTAATTTTTCAAATATTTACAATTTTAAAAATATTGTTTTTACAAAGTTTACAATATTAATTTAAGATTTAAATATTAATTTTAAAAACATGGTAAAAATAAAATTAAAAATCTTTTTGGCTTTTTATCCCACTTTAATCAATCAAATATTATCAAAAATATGCACCCCTCTTTTCGGTAAAGTAATTTCGGTTCCAAGACCTAATTTAACTCATGACGAATTTTTGAAATATTTTGGGTTGATTGATTAAAGATATTTATACCTTAAGAATAAACGTTAAATTTCGCAGTGTTGTAATAAATTTTTGAATGATATCAATAATTTCGGTCGCCAAACCTAATTTTATTCAATACCAATTTAATACTTTATAGCGAACAAATTAGCGTTTATTATCAAAAGGTTAAAAATAAAAATAAAAATAAAGATTGTACAGACTTACCTGTGAGATAGTATTCTTAGTTATATGATTTATCCCATTCATAAGATAGTCGGTTTAATTGGTTTTCCATAGCTACATAGGCGTAACCTCGAGCATTCAGTGTCTTTTCTTCTAAACATATGAACGGTCCGTCTCTGCATAAAGTAACAAATTCGGTATTTGAATAGGTTTTATTAATTGAACATTTACCTCCATGTGACCATTTTCCGCATTTGTGACATCTTTCTAGGTGTCGTGCTCTTCTTTTTGCTGCGGATTTTGATTTTCCTTTACCAAATTGTAACTTATTATCTTCGCATCTGGATTCTTTTCTAACTCCGTCCATTCTTTCTCTGATTACTGATACTATTTCACTCGGTAGTATGTCATTATTACGTTTAGTGATCAAAGCGTGTAGCATTAGACCATGGTTTAGTTCATAGGCAGTCTTCATTTTGTAAAAACCTAAAAAAAATAAAAATTCAGAATGGGGGGAGAAGACTAGTTCTTTAGGGTCTGCTAGGGAAAGACCATTCGGGTTCCATTTTCGAGAACTACACGAAAATAGACAATTTAACTCTAACAGAAATACATATTATTCTTTAAAGACTTGATTCTCCCCACACTTAGTTAGCTGTGGTGTCGAAATTGTGATTAACATCGTTGTCGACGTCCATCGGACTATCTATGTAGTGTTTAACTCTGTGACCATTAACTTTAAATTCAATCCCATTTGAATTTATTAATTCTATCATTCTGTATGGGAAAACTCTTTTAACTATGAATGGTCCAGACCATCTTGATTTCAATTTTCCAGGAAATAGCTTGAATCGTGAATTGAAAAGAAGAACTCTGTCTCCTTCCTTAAATTCTTTTGAACTTCTGATTCTTTTATCATGCCATTTCTTCGTTCTTTCTTTATAGATTAACGAATTATCGTATGCTTCATGTCTTAATTCTTCTAATTCGTTTAGTTGACTTAATCGTAGACGTCCGGCTTCATGTAAATCAAGATTACATGTCTTCAAAGCCCAAAATGCTTTGTGTTCAATTTCTACTGGTAGATGACATGCTTTTCCATAAACAAGTCTAAAAGGTGTGGTTCCAATTCGAGTTTTGTAGGCTGTTCTAAAAGCCCAGAGTGCATCCTCCAATTTAATGGACCATTCCTTCGGATTTGATCCTACGGTTTTCTCTATAATACATTTTAAAGCTCGGTTGGTATTTTCAACTTGTCCACTTGTTTGTGGATGATATGCGGTTGAGATTTTATGAGTTACTCCATATCTTTTAAGAACTTTCTCAAGTTGATTATTACAGAAATGAGTTCCCCGATCACTTATTAAAGCTTTCGGTGTTCCAAACCTTGCAAAAAGACGTTTTAAAAAGTTGACTACAACTCGTGCATCGTTAGTTGGGAGAGCTTGTGCTTCCGCCCATTTAGATACATAATCAATGGCTACGAGTATATATAGATTATTATGAGATTTTGGAAATGGACCCATAAAGTCAATACCCCAAATGTCAAATACTTCACATACTTGGATGACATTTTGTGGCATTTCATCACGTTGACTTATTTTTCCGGCCCTTTGACAAGTATCACAGGATTTGCAAAGAAGGTGTGCGTCTTTGTAAATTGTAGGCCAATAGAATCCAGCATCATAAACTTTTCTTGCTGTTAGTTGAGGCCCATAATGCCCTCCTGTTGGTCCTGTGTGACAATGGTTTAATATTTTACTAGCTTCATCTCCAAATACACATCGGCGTATTATTCCATCGGGACAACTTTTAAACAGATGTGGATCTTCCCAAAAATAGTGTTTTATATCACTGAAGAATTTCTTTCGTCTTTGGTACGATAATCCTTTTTCAAGGAATCCACAAACTAAGTAGTTTGCATAGTCTGCAAACCATGGAATTTCTTTATAATCTATCTTCAATAGATATTCATCAGGAAAGTTGTCTTGTATGGCTGATTCATTTAGAACTTCTAATTCGGGATTTTCAAGACGAGAAAGATGATCAGCGGCGAGATTTTCTGCTCCTCTTTTATCTCGGATTTCAATATCAAACTCTTGTAAGAGTAAGATCCAACGGATTAATCTTGGTTTATCATCTTGTTTTGAAAATAGGTATCTAAGAGCAGAATGGTCGGTATAGACCACTGTTTTTGCTAGAACAAGATATGATCGAAATTTGTCAAAAGCAAAGACAATAGCAAGGAGTTCTTTTTCAGTAGTTGTATAGTTCGTTTGTGCTCCTTGTAACGTCTTACTAGCATAATATATAGGTTGAAATCGTTTTTTAATCCTTTGTCATAAAACGGCTCCCATTGCAAAATCACTTGCATCGCACATTAGTTCAAATGGTAGATTCCAATTTGGTGTTATCATGATCGGCGCATTAGTTAGTTTCTCTTCAAGAATATTAAAAGATTTGATACACTCATCTGAAAAGATGAATGGAGCATCTTTTTCTAGGAGTTTATTCATAGGAGTGGCAATTTTAGAAAAATCTTTTATGAAACGTCGGTAAAAACCGGCATGCCCTAGAAAACTCCTAACTCCTCTAACATTGGTGGGATATGGAAGTTTAGCAATTACATCTACTTTAGCTCTATCCACTTCAATTCCTTCTTTTGAAATTTTATGTCCAAGAACGATGCCTTCTTTAACCATGAAATGACATTTCTCCCAATTAAGTACTAGATTTGATTGTTCGCATCTAATAAGCATTCGTTCCAGATTAACTAGACATGATTCAAATGTATCACCGAAGACTGAAAAGTCATCCATGAAAACTTCCATGCATTCTTCTATCATGTCGTGAAAAATCGCCATCATACACCTTTGAAAGGTTGCAGGGGCGTTACAAAGTCCAAATGGCATGCGTCTGTAAGCAAAAGTACCATAAGGGCACGTGAATTTGGTTTTCTCTTGGTGCTCGGGTGCTATTGGAATTTGAAAATATCCGGAAAATCCATCTAGAAAACAATAGTAACTATTTCCGGCTAATCTTTCCAACATTTGATCTATGAAAGGTAAGGGAAAGTGATCTTTTCCGGCTAATCAATACATACACGCCATCCTGTTACAGTCCTAGTAGGAATAAGCTCATTTTTCTCATTTGTAATGATAGTCATGCCACCATTCTTAGGCACGCATTGAACTGGGCTTACTCATGGACTATCAGAGATTAGATATATCAAACCTGCATCTAGCAGTTTAATAATCTCTTTCTTAACTACATCTTGCATATTAGGATTTAGTCTTCGTTGGCGTTGCACATACGTTTTATGACCTTCTTCCATAAGGATTTTATGTGTGCAATACGAAGGACTTATTCCTTTAATATCATGAATCTTCCATGCAATGGCTGGTTTATGAGCTTTCAAAACAGAAATGAGTTGTGATTTCTCATTTTCAGTAAGAGAAGACGATATTATTACAGGTAATTCAGATTCACCATGTAAATAAGCGTATTCCAAATGGTTTGGAAGTGGCTTTAACTCTAATTTTGGAGGTTCTTCTATCGATGATTTGTATCGATATCTGTCTTCTTCTTTTAGCATTTGAATTTCTTCTGTTGTTGGTTCATATCCATTAGCTATAAGTGTAGCTAACATTTCAGCTTCATCAATTGGTTCATTACCTTCTCCTAAAGAACATTCTCCTGTTCCTTGTAATTCTGGAAATTCTTCTAATAATTCTGCATGTGCATCTATAGTTTGAATATAATAACATGTATCATCTGCAGATTGTGGTTGTTGCATTGCTCTATCAACTGAAAAGGTAACACTCTCATCCTCTATACTTAGGGTCAATTTCTTACCGAACACGTCTATCATTGCTTTAGCCGTGTTTAAGAATGGTCTTCCTAATATGAGAGGAACTTGAGAATCTTCTTCCATGTCCAAAACAACAAAATCTACTGGAAATACTAAAGTACCAACTTTAACTAGCATGTTCTCCATTATCCCTCTAGGATATTTTATTGATCTATCGGCTAGTTGTATGCTTATTCTGGTTGGTTACAATTCTCCAAGGTCTAGTT
Source organism: Rutidosis leptorrhynchoides (assembly GCF_046630445.1). Classification (NCBI taxonomy): domain Eukaryota; kingdom Viridiplantae; phylum Streptophyta; class Magnoliopsida; order Asterales; family Asteraceae; genus Rutidosis; species Rutidosis leptorrhynchoides. The sequence goes on along the minus strand of NC_092333.1, from coordinate 263,079,542 downwards.
TAGCGTATAGTGAATACGGCATTAGATTTATACTAGCACCTAAGTCTGCCAATGCTTCTATTGAACTAAGACTACCCAGAAAACATGGAATTGTGAAACTTCCTGGATCAGATAATTTTTCTGGTATCTTATTCAACAGCACTGCTGAACAATTAGCATTAATAGTAACAGCCGAGAGTTCTTCCATTTTCTTTCTATTTGAGATTAGATCTTTCAAGAATTTAGCATATCTAGGCATTTCTGAAATCACATCAATGAAAGGAAGATTTACATTTATCTGTTTAAACATATCCAAGAATTTGGATTACTCGGCTTCAAGTTTCTCTTTCTTCATTTTACTCGGGTAAGGAAGTGGTGGTTGGTATGGTTTAACATAAGGTTTAGCCTTAACTGTGTTATCTTCATTAACCTTTTCAACTACCGGTTCTTTTTCCTTATCTTGATCAGGTTGTGGTTCTTGTGGAGTAGGAATAGCTTCATCAGAAGTTACAGGTATTTCAGGTGGTTTAAGTGTTGTACCACTTCTTGTGCTAATGGCTTTAGCTATTTCATTCCGGGGGTTAGCATTTGTATCACTAGGTAGACTTCCCGGTTTTCTTTCACCTATTAACCTTGCTAGGTTACTTACTTCTTGTTCCAGATTTTGAATAGAAGCTTGTTGATTTCTAAATGCTTGAGCATTTTGTTCATTAGTTTGTTTCTGAGATGTGAAAAACTGCGTTTGAGTTTCAACTAGCTTCGTCATCATATATTCTAAATTCGGCTTTTTATCATCGGTTTGTTGTGGTGGTTTGTTTTGAAAATTAGGTCTTTGCTGATTGTAAATATTATTGGATACTTGTTGATTGCTAGGACCTTGTTGGTTGTTGTATGGAATATTTCTGTTATAATTCTGGTTTTGATTGTAAATCGGTCTTGGCGATTGATAATTATTCTGATAATTATTTCCAGGCCTTTGGTTTATGTATGAAATATTCTCTCTTTGTTCCATTGTTAATTCAATACTGAGACAATCTTTTGTCAAATGTGGTCCTCCACACTGCTCACAACTAATTCGTATTGAGTGAATATCTTTAGTCATATTTTCCATTCGTCTCTCGACAGCATCTATCTTTGCGGAAATGGAATCTAAGTCATGGCTAGAATCGGCTCTAGCTGCTTTAGATGACCTAACAATATCTTTTTCTTGGTGCCACTCATGTGAGTGGGAAGCAGTGTTATCAATAATTTTGTAAGCATCAGTTTCGGTTTTCTTCATAATAGAACCACCAGCTGCTATATCTATGTCTTTCCTTGTAGTGATGTCGCATCCTTGGTAGAACATTTGTACTATTTGACAGGTGTCTAAACCATGTTGCGGACATCCTCTTAACAACTTTCCATATCTTGTCCATGCCTCATATAGAGTTTCATTTGGCTTCTGTGTAAACGTAACAATTTCTGCTTGAAGTCTTACGGCTTTAGATGCAGGAAAGAATTGTTTAACAAATTTTTCAACTAAAACGTCCCATGTATCAATTGCCCCTTCAGGTAACGATTCCAACCAATCTTTGGCTTCTCCATTTAAAGTCCAGGGAAATAACATGAGATATATCTGTTCATCTTCCACTTCTCGGATTTTAAATAGTGTGCAGATCCTATTAAAGGTACGTAAATGTTCATTTGGATCTTCCTTCGGTGCACCACTAAATTGGCATTGATTAGTCACCATGTGTAGAATTTGTCCTTTGATTTCATAATCTGGCGCATTAATGTCTGGATGAGTAATTGCGTGACCTTGGCCAGTGCGTTTAGCTCTCATTCGGTCTTCCATACTTAAAGGTTCCAGATTCTCCATAATTGAATTTGTTGAATCGGAATCACTAGAGGATTCTGATTTTATGGTTCGTTCCTCAACAATCTCTGTTTGAATGATTTGGTGGTTCCGGAGGAAAGTTTAGTGGTTCAGGATCTACGAATCGTTCCTGAATATTCTCCGGATTCTCAATTGTGAGGTCGGGTTCAAAAAATGGATTATCGGAAATTTGACTTGGAGTTCTTGGTCGACTGGATGACGATTCTAAAGAAAAATCAACAGTAGTAATATTTTCTAAATGTCTTGATCTAGTTACAGGTGGTGAACGTACAAAAGGTGGTGAACGTCTTGCTCGGTGCATTCACTGAATATCCTATTAGTTTTAAAAAGGAAAGAAAATTATAATAAGTTATCCAATCAATAGACTTTTCTGATTTTTCCCACGTTTCGAATAGCCAAAAGATGCAGCAGAGGGGCAGGATTCGTTTGGTCTCAATATAATTGAGGACTGTTTGGCTCCAATAACCCGGTCCACGTACAAATCCAACTATTACTACGAACCAGAAAATTTTGATGTCTATTAATTTAACCACTTAAAATAAATTTTCGTAATTTTAAGAAATTTAGATAAGAAGTAGAATAAAAATCTATGTCCTAAAACTAGAATAGCGAGAAATAAGAAAGAAAAAGAGTTCGTCGGAAAAAGATCGAATAAGAAAAATAAGAAAGAAAGATAAAAGGCGACGGAAAAATAAAAGAAACTTATAAAACTTAAAAATACTTGACTAACCTAACCTTATTACTACAACTAACTTAAAATTATAATCGTAAATTGAGATTACTAATTGGAATGATAATTGATACATAGGTAAAAGTCGTCTAAAAATATTAAAGCTTACAGGAAAAACTATATCCCAAATGGAAATAACTTAAAAAGAAACTAAAACTTAAAAAGGCGTCGCAAAATTCTAGAGTACCTAAATCTTAGTCTAAAGAAAAAGCACTTAAGGGATTTTACGGCAAAGCCTAAAAATCTAGAAGTAAAAATAACTATGGCAAAAACTAAGTTTAAAACTAAATATGAGCTAAATATTACGCTAAAACGATTAGAAAGGGACAAAATATAAAAATATACAAAAAGTTGTAAAAAGTACAATTTTTATAAAAATATTATGCTTATTTAAACAGTAGTGTAGTTTAATTATGAAATAAAAGAATTATGCTTATTTAAACTTCCGTAATCATGATGTTTGACATGTTTTTTTTTAGTTTATGCCCATGGGTTAATTGTCCTTTGTCCTGGATTATTTAATATGTCCGTCTAGTTTTTGTCCATAACAGTCCATCAGTCATAAATATAAAGTGCGAGTATCCTCGTCAAATTATCCTCATACTCGAAGTTAAATATTCCAACTAATTGGGGACTTAAACTGTAACAAGATTTTAATACTTTGTTTAATAATTACACCAGGATGTCGACTGAGTGTAATCCAAGGTTTTAATATTTTGTTATCAATTATATCAAGTGTCCTTGTACATAATTTCACCCCTGTTTTAATTATTCTAGTGGCTATTAATCCATTCCCGTGTCCGGTTAAATGAACGATTATTCGTACATATAAATACCCCGCCCATCGTGTCCGATCGAGTGTATATGGTAATTTATAGGGACGCCCAATTGTAAATCTTTATATTAACATTAACAAACTATCATTTAGTTAAACAAATATAAAGCCCATTAATAGACCATAGTCTAATTTCCACAAGTGTCGTTCTTTTGTCCAAACCCCAATTATGATACAAAGCCCAATTACCCAATTTTAGTAATTAGCCCAACATCATGATTACTTCGGATTAAATAAGCATAATAATAACTTAGCTACGAGACATTAAATTAAAAAGGTTGAACATAACTTACAATGATTAAAAATAGCGTAGCGTTACACAGACAGAATTTCGACTTACACCCTTACAACATTCGCTAACATACCCTTATTATTAGGATTAAAATTAAAATTAAAATTAAAATTAAAATATAAATATAAATATATACGATATAGATAGAGAGATGGATATATTGATGATGAAAAATGATCAGAATTCGGTTAGATTTATAGGGAGTTTCAAACTTTGGGGCTCCGCGACTCGCGGCCCATTTTGCCTTCAAACTCCGCGAGTCGCGAAGTTTGTAAATACAGCTCACCAGCTTTTGGCTCTTTGTTTGCCGACGATTTATTTTATAAATATAATATATATATATATATAATTAATATAATTAATTATATATTATATTATATTTATATATATAATTAACTTGTAATTTTTAGTCCGTTGCGTCGAGCGTTGAGAGTTGACTCTGGTCCCGGTTCCGGATTTTCGAACGTCCTTGCGTACAATTTAATATCTTGTACTTTGCGTTTTAAATCTTGTACTCTTGTAATTTCGAGACGTTTCTTATCAATAATTGGAACCTCTTTGATTGTATTTTGTACTTTTGAGCTTTTTGGTCGTTTGCGTCTTCAATTCGTCGAATCTGTCTTTTGTCTTCACCTTTTATTATTTAAACGAATATCACTTGTAAATAGAACAATTGCAACTAAAAGCTTGTCTTTCTTGAGGAATAATGCTATGAAATATATGTTCGTTTTTAGCATTATCAATGATGTTGTAAGATTCATCCGGAGTCTTTTTCATCAAAGAACCACCTGCAGCAATATCTGTTTCTTTCCTCGTTGACACATTAACACCTTTATAGAAGATCTGGACCTTATTGAAGTTGTTCAACCCGTGTTGAGGACAATTACGTAACATCTTACCAAACCGTGTCCATGCATCATAAAGTGTCTCATGTGGCTTTTGAGTGAAGTGATTGATGTCACTTTGCAATTAAGCAGCCTTAGAAGCTGGAAAGAAACGTAATAGAAACTTATCTTCCATCATAGTCCAATTATCAATATCACCTTCAGGCAATGATTCTACCCAGTCCTTGGCGTCATCTTTCAATGACCAAGGAAAAACCCTCAAGTAGATAACTGTATCTTCAACATTCGCAATCTTGAACAAATTACAAATACTCTTAAAATTCCGAAGATGCTCGAATGCATCCTCTTTTAGTGTACCCCTGAACTGACATTGATGAGTTATCATGTTAAGAATCTGCCCCTTGACCTCAAAATCTGTGTTGACTGTCGGTTGTCTAATGGCATGTCCATTGCCAGCCCTCGTGGCCTTTAATAAAGCTTCCAAGGATTGACCTTGCTCTGGTTCACCCATTGTATCTTCTTCCTTCTTGATATATTCAAAATCCGGAATATAAAAAGGTAATTCAGCGAAACCTTCGGCGATTTCCTGTTCAACTTTAGCTTTGCTGCGTGTATGGTAAACTCTAGATGGTTCCAGATGAAATGTCCCGTTCTTATTGATTAAAAATGTTCCATATTAATTGATTTCGTTGCGAGGTTTTGACCTCTATATGAGACGTTTTTCAAAGACTGCATTCATTTTTAAAACAAACCATAACCTTTATTTCATAAATAAAGGTTTAAAAAGCTTTACGTAGATTATCAAATAATGATAATCTAAAATATACTGTTTACACACGACCATTACATAATGGTTTACAATACAAATATGTTACATCGAAATCAGTTTCTTGAATGCAGTTTTTACACAATATCATACAAACATGGACTCCAAATCTTGTCCTTATTTTAGTATGCAACAGCGGAAGCTCTTAGTATTCACCTGAGAATAAACACGCTTTAAACGTCAACAAAAATGTTGGTGAGTTGTAGGTTTAACCTATATATATCAAATTGTAACAATAGACCACAAGATTTCATATTTCAATACACATCCCATACATAGAGATAAAAATCATTCATATGGTGAACACCTGGTAACCGACATTAACAAGATGCATATATATAAGAATATCCCCATCATTCCGGGACACCCTTTGGATATGATATAAATTTCGAAGTACTAAAGCATCCAGTACTTTGGATGGGGTTTGTTAGGCCCAATAGATCTATCTTTAGGATTCGCGTCAATTAGGATGTCTGTTCCCTAATTCTTAGATTACCAGACTTAATAAAATGGGGCATATTCGATTTCGATAATTCAACCATAGAATGTAGTTTCACGTACTTGTGTCTATTTTGTAAATCATTTATAAAACCTGCATGTATTCTCATCCCAAAAATATTAGATTTTAAAAGTGGGACTATAACTCACTTTCACAGATTTTTACTTCGTCGGGAAGTAAGACTTGGCCACTGGTTGATTCACGAACCTATAACAATATATACATATATATAAAAGTATGTTTAAAATATATTTACAACACTTTTAATATATTTTGATGTTTTAAGTTTATTAAGTCAGCTGACCTCGTTAGTAACCTACAACTAGTTGTCCACAGTTAGATGTACAGAAATAAATCGATAAATATTATCTTGAATCAATCCACGACCCAGTGTATACGTATCTCAGTATTGATCACAACTCAAACTATATATATTTTGGAATCAACCTCAACCCTGTATAGCTAACTCCAACATTCACATATAGAGTGTCTATGGTTGTTCCGAAATATATATAGATGTGTCGACATGATAGGTCGAAACATTGTATACGTGTCTATGGTATCTCAAGATTACATAATATACAATACAAGTTGATTAAGTTATTGTTGGAATAGATTTGTTACCAATTTTCACGTAGCTAAAATGAGAAAAATTATCCAATCTTGTTTTACCCATAACTTCTTCATTTTAAATCCGTTTTGAGTGAATCAAATTGCTATGGTTTCATATTGAACTCTATTTTATGAATCTAAACAGAAAAAGTATAGGTTTATCGTCGGAAAAATAAGTTACAAGTCGTTTTTGTAAAGGTAGTCATTTCAGTCGAAAGAACGACGTCTAGATGACCATTTTAGAAAACATACTTCCACTTTGAGTTTAACCATAATTTTTGGATATAGTTTCATGTTCATAATAAAAATCATTTTCTCAGAATAACAACTTTTAAATCAAAGTTTATCATAGTTTTTAATTAACTAACCCAAAACAGCCCGCGGTGTTACTACGACGGCGTAAATCCGATTTTACGGTGTTTTTCGTATTTCCAGGTTTTAAATCATTAAGTTAGCATATCATATAGATATAGAACATGTGTTTAGTTGATTTTAAGAGTCAAGTTAGAAGGATTAACTTTTGTTTGCGAACAAGTTTAGAATTAACTAAACTATGTTCTAGTGATTACAAGTTTAAACCTTCGAATAAGATAGTTTTATATATACGAATCGAATGATGTTATGAACATCATTACTACCTCAATTTTAGTAGGTAAAACTACTGGAAGTGACAAGAAATGATCTAGCTTCAAAGGATCTTGGATGGCTTGAAAGTTCTTGAAGTAGGATCATGACACAAAAACAAGTTCAAGTAAGATTTTTACTCGAATTAAGATAGTTTATAGTTATAGCAATTGGATCAAAGTTTGAATATGAATATTACCTTGAATAAGAAAGATAACCTACTGTATATAACAAAGGTTTCTTGATCTTAGATGATTACTTGGAATGGATTAGAAAGCTTGGAAGTAAATTAGTAAACTTGAAGGGATTTTTGAAGTGTTCTTGAAGTGTTCTTCCTATGATGATTATAGCTTGATTCTTGAAGTGATTTTTGATGAAGATGATGATTAACTACTGGAAAAATACGTTCATAATAGTGTGTGTGTGTGTGTGTTGAGAGAGAATTAGAAAGAGAATTGGAAGTGAAATGGAGTGAATGATGAGTGGTAATTGGTGAGTGGTGAGTGGGGTTAAAAGGAGTTCTAGTTAGTTGACTAGCTCATGGTAGAAGTTAAAATTGATTAGTCATACATGACATAATCAAGAGTGGAATCTCATGCTAGTTCCTATTGGTATATACCCATAGTAAGTACGTTTTGAAGCTGTGTATAATACGGGTAAGAATACGACTAGAATTCTTGATGAAAGAAAAGAATGGGAAAGTAACTGTAACCATTTTCGTTAAGTATGAGTGTTTTGATATATGTATTGAAGTCTTCCAAAAGTATTTTAATACATCTAAATACACTACATGTATATACATTTTAACTGAGTCGTTAAGTCATCGTTAGTCGTTACATGTAAGTGTTGTTTTGAAACCTTTAAGTTAACGATCTCAATTAATGTTGTTAATCCATTGTTTATTATATCTAATGAGATGTTAAATTATTATATTATCATGATATTATGATATATTAATATATCTTAATATGATATATATACATTTAAATGTCGTTACAACGATAATCGTTACATATATGTCTCGTTTCGAAATTCTTAAGTTAGTAGTCTTGTTTATATGTATATAACTCATTGTTAATATACTTATGGAGATACTTACTTATCATAATCTCATGTTAACCATATGTATATCCATATATATATCATCATGTCGTTTTTACAAGTTTTAACGTTCGTGAATCGCCGGTCAACTTGGGTGGTCAATTGTCTATATGAAACATATTTCAATTAATCAAGTCTTAACAAGTTTGATTGCTTAACATGCTGGAAACATTTAATCATGTAAATATCAATCTCAATTAATATATATAAACATGGAAAAGTTCGGGTCACTACACCAGAGTTCTTAGTACCTAACATGCGATCACACCACAGCAAACAATCCGTGTAAATCCGAAAAATAACTGAAAAATAACTTTTGCAAGAATAAAATTCTTACAAAAGGATCGAATAACTAAAAGCTTAAACAAGTTTCCAATTTAAACACCGCTCCCCGGCAGCGGCGCCAAAAAGTTGATGTGTTATTTTGTACTCTAAATTATCAGCTAAATACCTATCGATTATCACACAATACTGGCAACTATAACCAGTTCGTGTAGTAATTAAACAAATACTTGACCAATTCGTTCCACAAAGAGCAGTCAATTAAAAACTTGAACTATTAATTATTCTAAGATTTTAAAGGTGAGTTTTGTTGTTAAACTAAACAAATGCGAATAATTAAACTTAATTCAATAAGAGACAAAGGTATCCACTTAGACTCAATTCCCTAGGCTAGGATTGCTCATTCAAAACTGTTAATTAAATAATTATGATAACGTGACACTGTATTTATCTTTCGATTCCTACAGTTTAAGACTAGCCACCTAAGTATAACTGTCGTTAACCTAGAGTTACTAACCAATACACAATGGTATTACTCAAGATTATAATCTAACTTAGGTTGATTTGGTATCCCTTACAACCTCACAATTATTGCAACCAATTTCAAGCTTAACCATTATACGATTAATTTTATTATCGGCGTCCCTCATAAAATCTCATGTATTCCTAAATTATTCACGTTCAATAATCTAGTAATAGCTATTAATCAATTTAACTGTCGTTAGTTAATCAATAACTTCCGTGATCTAACAATCAATAAGCTTTAATAACGATGGATCTTAGTTAGACATATTGTGTAATTAATTGTGTTTAACCAAAAGATCACAATCCATCACCTAGGTTCATGCATCTAAGTGAATACTAAAGATTTAGTTACTCATGGCAAAGCAAATAACAGATAAAAAAGAAGAATAATTAAACATAAACATAATGTCAATAAAGAATAAAATAATAAAAGTTAATATAAAGATTAAACTAACCAAACTTGATGTACTAGGTTAAAACCCTTGCAAAACAATGTAGAAAGACAAAAAATTCGTAACTAAGTTGCTGTAGGCTAAAATTCGGAATAAAAACTGCATGCCCTAAAATTGGGGTGAAAAACGAGTATTTATAGAAGCAGAAAAATAAAAATGGAACCGACACTCGTCGCAATCCGCGACAAGCCCATCGCGAACCGCGACTAACCAGAACGCGATAGAGTGACTTGGGACGCGACAGTTTGGTCAGTTCAACCTCTTTTCCAGTGTCGCGTTTTGATGCACTCCATCGCGTTTCGTGATTACTGAAACGCGATAAACCTTCTCCAGACGCGAGGGAAACTGATTTTTTCACCCTATGGACGTTCATCTTCAAATCTAACTTTGTTTTGGCTATATCTTCAATAGAATCACCAATAATGAGCTAACGAACCATATCTTGACCTTTTCTCTAGTTTGAACTCAAACATCCCAAAATCTTATTCAAAGTCTTCATAATACCAATAAAATGGAACAAGATAACGACCAAAATATATGTATAAAAATGGCTTTATCAGGAGGCAAGGAAAATCAGAATTAAGGCACCTTCGAACAAGCTTCAAGATGGCAAGTTGAATCAAAAATCTTTCCTCACCCCATGGTTGAGGTGTGTGGGACCATCCCAGGCAACCATTATCATCCAAGAAATGTAAGAAGGAGTGTGCGTTTTTCATGCAGGGCCAAGGTGTAGTGACCCGAACTTTTCCATGTTTATATATATATTAAATGAAATTGTTATTTACATGATTAAGTGTTTCCAACATGTTAAGCAATCAAACTTGTTAAGACTTGATTAATTGAAATAGGTTTCAAATAGACAATTGACCACCCAAGTTGACCGGTGATTCACGAACGTTAAAACTTGTAAAAACTATACGATGACATATATATGGTTATATATATAGTTAACATGATTTTATTATAAGTATGTATCTCATTAGGTATTTTAACAATGAGTTATATACATAAAAATGAGACTATAAATTTAAGAAACTCGAAAACGATATATATAACGATTATCGTTATAACAACGTCTTACTAGGTACATATGAATCATATTAAGATATTGATACACTTGGTTAATTATGTTAAATGATAAGTAAATATATTATTAAGTGTATTAACAATGAAATACATATGTAAAAATAAGACTACTAACTTAATGATTTTGAAACGAGACATATATGTAACGATTATCATTGTAACGACATTTAACTGTATATACATCATACTAATATATATTATATATCATAATATCATGATAATATAACAATTTAACATCTCATTTGTTATAATAAACAATGGGTTAACAACATTCAACAAGATCGTTAACCTAAAGGTTTCAAAACAACATTTACATGTAACGACTAACGATGACTTAACGACTAAGTTAAAATGTATATACATGTAGTGTTTTAATATGTATTCATACACTTTTGAAAGACTTCAAGACACGTATCAAAATACTTCTACTTAATAAAAATTCTTACAATTACATCCTCGTTCAGTTTCATCAACAATTCTACTCGTATGCACCCGTATTCGTACTCGTACAATACACAGCTTTTAGATGTATGTACTATTGGTATATACACTTCAATGATTAGCTCTTAGCAGCCCATGTGAGTCACCTAACACATGTGGGAACCATCATTTGGAAACTAGCATGAAATATCTCATAAAATTACAAAAATATGAGTAATCATTCATGACTTATTTACATGAAAACAAAATTACATATCCTTTATATCTAATCCATACACCAATGACTAAAAACACCTACAAACACTTTCATTCTTCAATTTTCTTCATCTAATTGATCTCTCTCAAGTTCTATCTTCAAGTTCTAAGTGTTCTTCATAAATTCCAAAAGTTCTAGTTTCATAAAATCAAGAATACTTCCAAGATTGCAAGTTTACTTCCAAGTTTTCTAAATCCATTCCAAGTAATCATCCAAGATCAATAAACCTTTGTTACTTACAGTAGGTTATCTTTCTAATACAAGGTAATAATCATATTCAAACTTTAATTCAATTTCTATAACTATAACAATCTTATTTCGAGTGGAAATCTTACTTGAAATTGTTTTCTTGTCATGATTCTGCTTCAAGAACTTTCAAGCCATCCAAGGATCCTTTGAAGCTAGATCTATTTTTCTCATTTCCAGTAGGTTTATCCAAGGAACTTGAGGTAATAATGATGTTCATAACATCATTCAATTCATACATATAAAGCTATCCTATTCGAAGGTTTAAACTTGTAATCACTAGAACATAGTTTAGTTAATTCTAAACTTGTTCGCAAATAAAAGTTAATCCTTCTAACTTGACTTTTAAAATCAACTAAACACATGTTCTATATCTATATGATATGCTAACTTAATGATTTAAAACCTGGAAACACGAAAAACACCGTAAAACCGGATTTACGCCGTCGTAGTAACACCGCGGGCTGTTTTGGGTTAGTTAATTAAAAACTATGATAAACTTTGATTTAAAAGTTGTTATTCTGAGAAAATGATTTTTATTATGAACATGAAACTAAATCCAAAAATTATGGTTAAACTCAAAGTGGAAGTATGTTTTCTAAAATGTTCATCTAGACGTCGTTCTTTCGACTGAAATGACTACCTTTACAAAAAAGACTTGTAACTTATTTTTCCGACTATAAACCTATACTTTTTCTGTTTATATTCATAAAATATAGTTCAATATGAAACCATAGCAATTTGATTCACTCAAAACGGATTTAAAATGAAGAAGTTATGGGTAAAACAAGATTGGATAATTTTTCTCATTTTAGCTACGTGAAAATTGGTAACAAATCTATTCCAACCATAACTTAATCAACTTGTATTGTATATTATGTATCTTGAGATACCATAGACACGTATACAATGTTTTGACCTATCATGTCGACACATCTATATATATTTCGGAACAACCATAGACACTCTATATGTGAATGTTGGAGTTAGCTATACAGGGTTGAGGTTGATTCTAAAATATATATAGTTTGAGTTGTGATCAATACTGAGATACATATACACTGGGTCGTGGATTGATTCAAGATAATATTTATCGATTTATTTCTGTACATCTAACTGTGGACAACTAGTTGTAGGTTACTAACGAGGACAGCTGACTTAATAAACTTAAAACATCAAAATATATTAAAAGTGTTGTAAATATATTTTGAACATACTTTGATATATATGTATATATTGTTATAGGTTCGTGAATCAACCAGTGGCCAAGTCTTACTTCCCGACGAAGTAAAAATCTGTGAAAGTGAGTTATAGTCCCACTTTTAAAATCTAATATTTTTGGGATGAGAATACATGCAGGTTTTATAAATGATTTACAAAATAGACACAAGTACGTGAAACTACATTCGATGGTTGAATTATCGAAATCGAATATGCCCCTTTTTATTTAGTCTGGTAATCTAAGAATTAGGGAACAGACACACTAATTGAAGCGAATCCTAAAGATAGATCTATTGGTCCTAACAAACCCCATCTAAAGTACCGGATGCTTTAGTACTTCGAAATTTATATCATATCCGAAGGGTGTCCCGGAATGATGGGGATATTCTTATATATGCATCTTGTTAATATCGGTTACCAGGTGTTCACCATATGAATGATTTTTATCTCTATGTATGGGATGTGTATTGAAATATGAAATCTTGTGGTCTATTGTTACGATTTGATATATATATATAGGTTAAACCTACAACTCACCAACATTTTTGTTGACGTTTAAAGCATGTTTATTCTCAGGTGAATACTAAGAGCTTCCGCTGTTGCATACTAAAATAAGGACAAGATTTAGAGTCCATGTTTGTATGATATTGTGTAAAAACTGCATTCAAGAAACTGATTTCGATGTAACATATTTGTATTGTAAACCATTATGTAATGGTCGTGTGTAAACAGGATATTTTAGATTATCATTATTTGATAATCTACGTAAAGCTTTTTAAACCTTTATTTATGAAATAAAGGTTATGGTTTGTTTTAAAAATGAATGCAGTCTTTGAAAAACGTCTCATATAGAGGTCAAAACCTCGCAACGAAATCAATTAATATGGAACATTTTTAATCAATAAGAACGGGACATTTCAGTTGTTATCCGAGCGTTGGTCTTAGAGAACCAGAATTTTGCATTAGTGTGTCTTATCGAGTTTGTTAGGATGCATTAGTGAGTCTGGACTTCGACCGTGTTTACTTGAAAAATGATTGCTTAACAAATTTTGTTGGAAACTATATATTTTTAACATGTGAATATTAAGTGATATATTAATCTCTTAACGCGTTTGATATTATGTGATAGATGTCTACCTCTAGAAAAAGTCTCATTGACTCACCTAATAATAATGAAGAGTCAAATGTAAATTGGAATGATTCATGGACTGATTCACAAGTTCCCGAAGAGGAACCGGAAGAAGAGTCGGAACTGGAAGAAGAATCGGAACCGGAAGAAGAATCAGAACCGGATGAAGAAATAGAACCGGTAGGGGAAATAATAAAACGGTTAAGTAAAAGAAAATCCTCAACCAACTGACCAAGGTTAATTATGGTCAATGGTATTTCCGCCAAGGAAGCAAAATATTGGGAGGATTACCAATTCTCTGATGAATCGGATTCCGACGAGAATTCCGATGATGTTATAGAAATTACCCCAACTGAATTTAAAAAGGTAAAAGAAAATAATAAGGGAAAGGGCATAAAAATAGAGAAATCTAATTCCAACCCCGATGAACTTTATATATATCGTCAACCCCCGAAGTCCTTAAGTTGTAACAATGACCCGGGAACCTCTAAACCACCAGGTTTTTCTAAACCAATGTGGAAAACGACGGCTCGTATTAGGGGAACATCATATATCCCTAGAAACTTGGCAAAACGAACCAAAACTGAAGAAGAAGAAACAAGCGAGTCGAAATAAGATAGTTGTATTCGTGTGGTGTAATATATGTAATATAGTGTGCTTATGCTTTATGATATATGTAAAAATTGCTTGTATTAATAAGTATTTTTTTTATGAATCTAACTCTTGTCTATTTTACAGTATAAAAACACAAAATGGATAGACAACCCAATATTTTAAGGGACCTACCCGGAGACATGATTGATGAAATCTTGTCTAGAGTCGGTCAGAATTCTTCGGCACAACTATTTAAGGCGAGATCAGTTTGTAAGACATTCGAAGAACGTTCCAAGAATGCCTTGGTTTATAAAAGGCTTTCGTTCGAAAGATGGGGGATATCACATTGGGAAATCCATAAGTTACGATGTGTTTACTTTGACGCATATATTGCGGGGAACCCAAATGCTATTTTACGCAATGGGTTAAGAAATTATTTTGACTCAATATATCTGAAATATTGGACTTCGTGATTTAGAAAAAGCGGTTAACATGCAACATAAAGAAGCATGTTATGCTTATGGATTAGTAATGTTCGCTTCTCACCAAAGTGAGAACAAGAACATCGGGCTACAACTATTAAACAAAACGTTCCCACAAGTGACGGAGTCGGTAATTGGGGTAAGAAATGAGGTTTTTAGATTGTTACGGGACTGTTGGACATTACGTAACCCTCGTCCCTTTGACGACGTTACAACACGCTGTCTTATCAACGGCAATAACGGTTATGTTCCACAAGACCAAGGATGGGAAGTAGTCCTAGTAAAACCAGAATGCATGACTTGTTTCTGGACGTATGAATTACGTGTCTTTATTGCCTTTGCTGAACGACTTGTGTAGTAGCTAGAATTATCTTCACAACTATCTTGTATCAAAGTTATCGTGTGCTATATTTCATGCTTTATGTAAAATAAGCGGTATTGTAAGTTTGTAAAATATTGTATAAAAGTTTGAACGCGAAATATTATTATAATCAGTTTTTCATATAGAATTGTAGTAATTGAATTGTATATTAGCTACTAAGTATGAACTTAACGGGTAGGTACTACCCGAATTTAAACTTATAAAACGCTAATATGAAGAAAAAGCTTTTATAAATGAGTTCATATTATGCTACGAAATACTATTAACTACTCTTAATATTCTGTATGATTAACTTGTTCCATTTGACTATTTTGAAGGAAATGGCACCGACTACTCGACACACCGTGAATATGAATGAAGAGGAATTTCGTACTTTTCTAGCTTCAAACATAGCCGCAGTACAGGCTGCGCTACATACCAACAATAACCTTGGATCTAGCAGTACAGTAAATCGTGTAGGATGCACCTACAAAGAATTCACTGCCTGCAAACCTTTGGAATTTGATGGAACCGAAGGACCGATCGGATTGAAACGGTGGACCGAGAAGGTCGAATCGGTGTTTGCCATAAGTAAGTGTACTGAAGAGGACAAAGTGAAGTACGCTACGCATACCTTCACAGGTTCTACGTTAACATGGTGGAATACCTATCTAGAGCAAGTGGGACAAGATGATGCTTACGCACTACCGTGGTCAGCATTCAAGCACTTGATGAATGAGAAGTACCGTCCCAGAACCGAGGTCAATAAGCTCAAGACAGAACTTAGAGGGTTACGAACCCAAGGATTTGATATTACCACGTACGAAAGACGATTCACAGAATTGTGCCTATTGTGTCCGGGAGCGTTTGAAGATGGGGAAGAGAAGATCGACGCGTTTATGAAAGGATTACCGGAAAGAATCCAAGAAGATATAAGTTCACACGAGCCCGCCTCCATACAACAGGTATGTAGAATGGCTCACAAACTAGTGAACCAGATTGAGGAAAGAATTAAAGAACAGACGGCTGAAGAGGCCAATGTGAAGCAAGTCAAAAGAAAGTGGGAGGAAAAAGGTGATAAGAATCACCAATACAACAACAACAGCAATTACTATAATAATCGCAACAATTATCCCAACAATCGCAACATCAATCGCAACTACAACAAACGACCCAACAACAACAACAATAGCAACTACAACAATCGTCCCAACAACAATAACAATCGCAACAACAACAACAATCAGAAGCAGCTATGCCAAAGGTGTGAAAAGTATCACTCGGGGTTCTGCACCAAATTTTGCAACAAGTGTAAAAGAAATGGTCATAGCGCGGTGAAGTGTGAGGTCTACGGACCAGGGGTTAACAGAACGAAAGGAACAAATGGTGTTGGAACGAGTAATGGCGGAGCAAGTAGTGTCGGAGCAAATTATGCCAATGTAGTTTGTTATAAATGTGGAAAACCGGGTCACATTATTAGAAATTGCCCGAACCAGGAGAACACGAATGGACAAAGCCGCGGAAGAGTTTTCAATATTAATGAGGCAGAGGCACAGGAAGACCCGGAGCTTGTTACGGATACATTTCTTATTGACAATAAATCTGCTTACGTTTTATTTGATTCGGGTGTGGATAGAAGCTATATGAGTAGAGATTATTGTGCTAAATTAAGTTGTCAATTGACGCCGTTGGATAGTAAATTTTTACTCGAATTAGCAAATGGTAAATTAATTTCAGCAGATAATATATGTCGGAATCGAGAAATTAAACTAGTTAGCGAAATATTTAAGATTGACTTGATACCAGTAGAGTTAGGGAGTTTTGATGTGATAATTGGTATGGACTGTTTGAAAGAAGTGAAAGCAGAGATCGTTTGTTACAAAAATGCAATTCGCATTATACGAGAAAAAGGAAAACCCTTAATGGTGTACGGAGAAAAGGGCAACACGAAGCTACATCTTTTTAGTAATTTGAAGGCACAAAACTAATAAGAAAAGGTTGCTATGCTGTTCTAGCACACGTCGAGAAAGTACAAACTGAAGAAAAGAGCATCAATGATGTTCCCGTCTCAAAAGAATTTCCCGATGTATTTCCGAAAGAATTATCGGGATTACCCCCACATCGATCCGTTGAATTTCAAATAGATCTTGTACCAGGAGCTGCACCAATAGCTCGTGCTCCTTACAGACTCGCACCCAGCGAGATGAAAGAACTGCAAAGCCAATTACAAGAACTTTTAGAGCGTGGTTTCATTCGACCAAGCACATCACCTTGGGGAGCTCCTGTTTTGTTTGTCAAGAAGAAAGATGGTACATTCAGGTTGTGTATCGACTACTGAGAGTTGAACAAACTTACCATCGAGAACCGCTACCCACTACCGAGAATCGATGACTTATTTGATCAACTACAAGGCTCGTCTGTTTATTCAAAGATTGACTTACGTTCCGGGTATCATCAAATGAGGGTGAAAGAAGATGATATTCCAAAGACTGCTTTCAGAACACGTTACGGTCATTACGAGTTTATGGTCATGCCGTTTGGTTTAACTAATTCACCAGCTGTGTTCATGGACCTTATGAACCGAGTGTGTGGACCATACCTTGACAAGTTTGTCATTGTTTTCATTGATGACATACTTATTTACTCAAAGAATGACCAAGAACACGGTGAACATTTGAGAAAGGTGTTAGAAGTATTGATGAAGGAAGAATTGTACGCTAAATTTTCAAAGTGTGCATTTTGGTTGGAAGAAGTTCAATTCCTCGGTCACATAGTGAACAAAAAAGGTATTAAGGTGGATCCGGCAAAGATAGAAACTGTTGAAAAGTGGGAAACCCCGAAAACTCCGAAACACATACGCCAGTTTTTAGGACTAGCTGGTTACTACAGAAGGTTCATCCAAGACTTTTCCAGAATAGCAAAACCCTTGACTGCATTAACGCATAAAGGGAAGAAATTTGAATGGAAGGATGAACAAGAGAAAGCGTTTCAGTTATTGAAGAAAAAGCTAACTACGGCACCTATATTGTCATTGCCTGAAGGGAATGATGAATTTGTGATTTATTGTGATGCATCAAAGCAAGGTCTCGGTTGTGTATAAATGCAACGAACGAAGGTGATTGCTTATGCATCTAGACAATTGAAGATTCACGAGCAAAATTATACGACGCATGATTTAGAATTAGGCGCGGTTGTTTTTGCATTAAAGACTTGGAGGCACTACTTATATGGGGTCAAAAGTATTATATATACCGACCACAAAAGTCTTCAACACATATTTAATCAGAAACAACTGAATATGAGGCAGCGTAGGTGGATTGAATTGTTGAATGATTACGACTTTGAGATTCGTTACCACCCGGGGAAGGCAAATGTGGTAGCCGATGCCTTGAGCAGGAAGGACAGAGAACCCATTCGAGTAAAATCTATGAATATAATGATTCATAATAACCTTACTACTCAAATAAAAGAGGCGCACCAAGGAGTTTTAAAAGAGGGAAATTTAAAGGATGAAATACCCAAAGGATCATAGAAGCATCTTAATATTCGGGAAGACGGAACCCGGTATAGGGCTGAAAGGATTTGGGTACCAAAATTTGGAGATATGAGAGAAATGATACTTAGAGAAGCTCATAAAACCAGATATACTCAATACATCCTGGAACGGGGAAGATGTACAAGGATCTCAAGAAACATTTTTGGTGGTCGGGTATGAAAGCCAATGTTGCTAAATACGTAGGAGAATGTTTGACGTGTTCTAAGGTCAAAGCTGAGCATCAGAAACCATCAGGTCTACTTCAACAACCCGAAATCCCGGAATGGAAATGGGAAAACATTACCATGGATTTCATCACTAAATTGCCAAGGACTGCAAGTGGTTTTGATACTATTTGGGTAATAGTTGATCGTCTCACCAAATCAGCACACTTCCTGCCAATAAGAGAAGATGACAAGATGGAGAAGTTAGCACGACTGTATTTGAAGGAAGTCGTCTCCAGACATGGAATACCAATCTCTATTATCTCTGATAGGGATGGCAGATTTATTTCAAGATTCTGGCAGACATTACAGCAAGCATTAGGAACTCGTCTAGACATGAGTACTGCCTATCATCCACAAACTGATGGGCAGAGCGAAAGGACGATACAAACGCTTGAAGACATGCTACGAGCATGTGTTATTGATTTCGGAAACAGTTGGGATCGACATCTACCGTTAGCAGAATTTTCCTACAACAACAGCTACCATTCAAGCATTGAGATGGCGCCGTTTGAAGCACTTTATGGTAGAAAGTGCAGGTCTCCGATTTGTTGGAGTGAAGTGGGGGATAGACAGATTACGGGTCCAGAGATAATACAAGAAACTACCGAGAAGATCATCCAAATTCAACAACGGTTGAAAACCGCCCAAAGTCGACAAAAGATCTACGCTGACATTAAAAGAAAAGATATAGAATTTGAAATTGGAGAGATGGTCATGCTTAAAGTTGCACTTTGGAAAGGCGTTGTTCGATTTGGTAAACGATGGAAATTAAATCCAAGGTATATTGGACCATTCAAGATTATTGATCGTGTCGGACCAGTAGCTTATCGACTTGAGTTACCTCAATAACTCGCGGCTGTACATAACACTTTCCACGTCTCAAATTTGAAGAAATGTTTTGCTAAAGAAGATCTCACTATTCCGTTAGATGAAATCCAAATCAACGAAAAACTTCAATTTATCGAAGAACCCGTCGAAATAATGGATCGTGAGGTTAAAAGACTTAAGCAAAACAAGATACCAATTGTTAAGGTTCGATGGAATTCTCGTAGAGGACCCGAGTTCACCTGGGAACGAGAAGATCAGATGAAGAAGAAATACCCGCATTTATTTCCAGAAGATACGTCAACACCTCCAACTGCTTAAAATTTCGGGACGAAATTTATTTAACGGGTAGCTACTGTAGTGACCCGAACTTTTCCATGTTTATATATATATTAAATGAAATTGTTATTTACATGATTAAGTGTTTCCAACATGTTAAGCAATCAAACTTGTTAAGACTTGATTAATTGAATATATATATTTCCAGAAGATATGTCAAACTGTAGTGACCCGAACTTTTCCATGTTTATATATATATTAAATGAAATTGTTATTTACATGATTAAGTGTTTCCAACATGTTAAGCAATCAAACTTGTTAAGACTTGATTAATTGAAATAGGTTTCATATAGACAATTGACCACCCAAGTTGACCGGTGATTCACGAACGTTAAAACTTGTAAAAACTATACGATTACATATATATGGTTATATATATAGTTAACATGATTTTATTATAAGTATGTATCTCATTAGGTATTTTAACAATGAGTTATATACATAAAAATGAGACTATTAATTTAAGAAACTCGAAAACGATATATATAACGATTATCGTTATAACAACGTCTTACTAGGTACATATGAATCATATTAAGATATTGATACACTTGGATAATTATGTTAAATGATAAGTAAATATATTATTAAGTGTATTAACAATGAAATACATATGTAAAAATAAGACTACTAACTTAATGATTTCGAAACGAGACATATATGTAACGATTATCGTTGTAACGACATTTAACTGTATATACATCATACTAAGATATATTATATATCATAATATCATGATAATATAACAATTTAACATCTCATTTGTTATAATAAACAATGGGTTAACAACATTCAACAGGATCGTTAACCTAAAGGTTTCAAAACAACATTTACATGTAACGACTAACGACGACTTAACGACTCAGTTAAAATGTATATACATGTAGTGTTTTAATATGTATTCATACACTTTTGAAAGACTTCAAGACACTTATCAATATACTTCTACTTAACAAAAATGCTTACAATTACATCCTCGTTCAGTTTCATCAACAATTCTACTCGTATGCACCCGTATTCGTACTCGTACAATACACAGCTTTTAGATGTATGTACTATTGGTATATACACTCCAATGATCAGCTCTTAGCAGCCCATGTGAGTCACCTAATATATGTGGGAACCATCATTTAGCAACTAGCATGAAATATCTCATAAAATTACAAAAATATGAGTAATCATTCATGACTTATTTACATGAAAACAAAATTACATATCCTTTATATCTAATCCATACACCAACGACCAAAAACACCTACAAACATTTTCATTCTTCAATTTTCTTCATCTAATTGATCTCTCTCAAGTTCTATCTTCAAGTTCTAAGTGTTCTTCATAAATTCCAAAAGTTCTAGTTTCATAAAATCAAGAATACTTCCAAGATTGCAAGTTTACTTCCAAGTTTTCTAAATCCATTCCAAGTAATCATCCAAGATCAAGAAACCTTTGTTACTTACAGTAGGTTATCTTTCTAATACAAGTTAATAATCATATTCAAACTTTAATTCAATTTCTATAACTATAACAATCTTATTATAGTGGAAATCTTACTTGAAATTGTTTTCGTGTCATGATTCTGCTTCAAGAACTTTCAAGCCATCCAAGGATCCTTTGAAGCTAGATCTATTTTTCTCATTTCCATTAGGTTTATCCAAGGAACTTGAGGTAGTAATGATGTTCATAACATCATTCGATTCATACATATAAAGCTATCTTATTCGAAGGTTTAAACTTGTAATCACTAGAACATAGTTTAGTTAATTCTAAACTTATTCGCAAATAAACGTTAATCCTTCTAACTTGACTTTTAAAATCAACTAAACACATGTTCTATATCTATATGATATGCTAACTTAATGATTTAAAACCTGGAAACACGAAAAACACCGTAAAACCGGATTTACGCCGTCATAGTAACACCGCGGGCTGTTTTGGGTTAGTTAATTAAAAACTATGATAAACTTTGATTTAAAAGTTGTTATTCTGAGAAAATGATTTTTATTATGAACATGAAACTATATCCAAGATTTATGGTTAAACTCAAAGTGGAAGTATGTTTTCTAAAATGTTCATCTAGACGTCGTTCTTTCGACTGAAATGACTACCTTTACAAAAAGAACTTGTAACTTATTTTACCGACTATAAACCTATACTTTTTCTGTTTATATTCATAAAATAGAGTTCAATATGAAACCATAGCAATTTGATTCACTCAAAACGGATTTAAAATGAAGAAGTTATGGGTAAAACAAAATTGGATAATTTTTCTCATTTTAGCAACGTGAAAATTGGTAACAAATCTATTCCAACCATAACTTAATCAACTTGTATTGTATATTATGTAATCTTGAGATACCATAGACACGTATACAATTTTTTGACCTATCATGTCGACACATCTATATATATTTCGGAACAACCATAGACACTCTATATGTGAATGTTGGAGTTAGCTATACAGGGTTGAGGTTGATTCCAAAATATATATAGTTTGAGTTGTGATCAATACTGAGATACGTATACACTGGGTCGTGGATTGATTCAAGATAATATTTATCGATTTATTTCTGTACATCTAACTGTGGACAACTAGTTGTAGGTTACTAACGAGGACAGCTGACTTAATAAACTTAAAACATCAAAATATATTAAAAGTGTTGTAAATATATTTTGAACATACTTTGATATATATGTATATATTGTTATAGGTTCGTGAATCAACCAGTGGCCAAGTGTTACTTCCTGACGAAGTAAAAATCTGTGAAAGTGAGTTATAGTCCCACTTTTAAAATCTAATATTTTTGGGATGAGAATACATGCAGGTTTTATAAATGATTTACAAAATAGACACAAGTACGTGAAACTACATTCTATGGTTGAATTATCGAAATCGAATATGCCCCTTTTTATTAAGTCTAGTAATCTAAGAATTAGGGAACAGACACCCTAATTGACGCGAATCCTAAAGATAGATCTATTGGGCCTAACAAACCCCATCCAAAGTACCGGATGCTTTAGTACTTCGAAATTTATATCATATCCGAAGGGTGTCCCGGAATGATGGGGATATTCTTATATATGCATTTTGTTAATGTCGGTTACCAGGTGTTCACCATATGAATGATTTTTATCTCTATGTAAGGGATGTGTATTGAAATATGAAATCTTGTGGTCTATTGTTACGATTTGATATATATAGGTTAAACCTATAACTCACCAACATTTTTGTTGACGTTTAAAGCATGTTTATTCTCAGGTGAATACTAAGAGCTTCCGCTGTTGCATACTAAAATAAGGACAAGATTTGGAGTCCATGTTTGTATGATATTGTGTAAAAACTGCATTCAAGAAACTGATTTCGATGTAACATATTTGTATTGTAAACCATTATGTAATGGTCGTGTGTAAACAGGATATTTTAGATTATCATTATTTGATAATCTACGTAAAGCTTTTTAAACCTTTATTTATGAAATAAAGGTTATGGTTTGTTTTAAAAATGAATGCAGTCTTTGAAAAACATCTCATATAGAGGTCAAAACCTCGCAACGAAATCAATTAATATGGAACATTTTTAATCAATAAGAACGGGACATTTCACAAGGTGTATCGTGGCTAAAATCATGAGGTTAGGATATTACCGGCCAAGCAAACCTTCACCTCCGTATACAACCCTCAAGGAAATGGACAGGTGGAAGTTACCAACAAAGACCTCATCAAGGGAATCGAGAAAAGGATAGGAAAATGCCATCAAGGTTGGATTGAAGAATTACCATTAGTGCTATGGGCATACAGAACAACCCCAAAAAGAAGCAACGGGGAAACGCCGTTCAGCTTGGACTATGGAACAGAAGCAGTCCTTCCTGCAGAAATCCAAGTGTTAAGTAATAGAATAGCAAACATAGAAGATAACGAAGAATACCTTCGTTGAAACCTTGACTTGGTCGAAGAAAGAAGGGAAGCAGCTCTCATTCGAGATATTACAACAAAAGGGTGAAGCGCATAACCGTCAAAGTAGGAGACTACGTCCTACAACTCAATTCCACCAGCAAAGTAGAATACGAGGGAAAATTAGGAGCCAACTAGGAAGGTCCATACGTAGTCTCGTAAGCCTTCAGCAACGAGTCATACAAATTGGAAGACACCTTCAGAAAATCTATACCTCGCACATGGAACTGAGCCAACCTACCAAGGTTTTACTTTTAAGCTTGTTATTTTTTTTTCTTATTGTAGGTGATAAAATGTAAGAGGTATTCAAAGTCTATACACTTCCTACACTGAACTTAATGAGATCCACTACTATATTTTGATTATCCTATGCGTATGTTGTCTTGGCGGGTTCAAATAAGATAATCACACATCCATAATGGCAATAAGAAAGTATGGATGGACATAACACAAAGTGGAAATGACATATGTCATAAACTACTAAGGCAACCTATACATATAATAATTTCCTCTTAATTATTATAAATCCGTAAGTAAATATTTACTAGGACGCCAAATGATATTTACAAGGATAAAACCAAGCATTATAGAGGTTTCCTTCGAAAAAGCAAAATCAATGCTACAAAATATTCCATAAGAGAATACAAACACAATCACGCTTTCCGAATAGTAGAAAGCAAGCATGCTAAAAAAACGTGCCCCAAGTACGAGGGCATAATCCGGATAAACGTTTTCTAAAGTAAAGAAAACAAGCAAGAGCATCGCATAAAGTTTCCTTTACCAAGTAGAAACTAATGCTCTAGAGGCATTCTATAAAAAGGGAATACCAAAGTACTTTGAATCCTACTTCCTGCATACAGGAAGAGATAAAAGTATAATAAAAGATATCCTTTACAAAGGAGTAATACTACACAAGGTATACCGTAAAAGAAAATACTACCTTAATAAAATAAGAAAACAGAGTGACACGTTTTCTTTAGCAAAAGGGGAACCATGGGATATACCACAAAAATGCCTTCAGGCATTCATTCAAAAGAATGAATCAACAGGGTATTCACCAAATACTAAGTGATAGCTTGATAATTGAAGTATCAAACATTTCAAGACTATGCGAGTAATATAGCCCGCATAAGAAAGTCCCCGCAAATATTTCATACACCATAACATGATCCAATATGACTTAGAGCATACATGAAACACAGGAATAATCAAAAACTATAAAATACAGTGGCATGCTGGTCACAAGCATAACTGCATTGTTCAGAGGGCACAGAGGCTAAATACCAAGTATTCAACAAGGCTTATAAGCCATAGATTACAAGATTAAAAAGGCACGCAGGCCCCAAATCATGATGATTGTTAAAAAGACATAACAAGCCATAAAAATACTAAAATTGTTCAAATTACTGGCACTACGGTCACCATCACAAACAGCTGTCAATATAGAACGACGATTATCAAAGGATCAAAGAGTTAGGGTTGGGGTTGAGTACCATCAGCAACCAGTTTATGCAAATCCACAGGTTTTACATCATGGTGAGCAGCAACGACAACAACATAGTTAAATTGAGCATTGAGCAGTTTGTCACAGGCAGTGTCAACTAAAGCACCAGCTTGATCAGTATATTCTTCAAAATCAGAAAGTTGGATAGTGCCTTTAGCTGCAAGCTCCTCAAGGAGCAGACATCACTCATGTTGCCTTGATGCAAAAACTATTTGTAACAACCCGACTTTTTCCGTTTACTTTCGTTACTGGTCCATTAAGTATTTAACTATGTTTACTTAGACTTGTGTGTTTAATAGAATTAAATACATGCTTATTAGAGAATTACTCGAATTAATATGTTATATTAATTTATGAAATTATTTTGTAAAGTTAAATAACAAGGAAACGTTACGATTAAGAATGTCGCCTAAAATTATTTTGTTTCAACGACTAGTTAACGTTCCAGAGACCTAGTACGGTTAACGACATTTGAAACGGACCACACGTATACAAGCAATTAAGCAAAACGAGCCCAATGACCCCCTAGAAGGGCCACTCGGCCGAACCCTCCCCAACACCCCCATATTGGACTTATTTTGTGTAGTGGATCATTAGTTTAGTGTAGTTAGGCCCTAAACTAATTAAATATAAGTAGCACTAACTTAACCTAAACCTAATTAGAAACCAAAAAAAAATTATGCAGCTTCTCCCTCCCTTGCTCTCACCATTGACGACCACCATCACCACCATAACACCACTTACAACTCAAAATTAGATCAAACTTTCAACACGAACGTTGTTCTACGCATCGTTCTTTACGCGATAGTATAAGCAATTTGATCATTAGAGGTATAATTGCTAACCCTAGTATTTATAAATCTGAATTTTATTCAATTTCATGGTGTATTAGAGTCTAGTGCTCAATTAATGGTGTCTTGTGTTGTTAATTATCGTTTGATTGCTTCATTAACGTTGTTTGCATGAAAAACGAATGTGTATTTTAATGATCTGATTAAATTAACATGAGAACTAATCTTTTAATATGTTTTAATAGAAAGATATCGAAAGGTTATTAATTTTAGACTCTGATTTTGCATGATTTCGTAATCGTATGCTTAAGATATGCTCAATCAAAGATTTGACTAGGTTTTGTTCGTAATCCGAATTTTCTGAGTTACATGCTTGTATTTTAGCTTATAAAAAGTGTACTACTGTATTCCTTATGAAAACTTATGCAATTTGGACTTAATATTTGAGTCAAAAGGTTATGTAATGCTCCCGTTATGTCAAAACAAAGATTTGGTTCTTAAAGTGAGCTGAATCGATTTTTAAAGTTACATAAAAATTTCTAGAGTGAACTAGGGGTTGATTGAGACTTTTATCTTCTGTAATATGTTATTTTATATATTACTTGACATATTTCATTTGTATACAAACTTGCGCAAACATGAATTGACATGAGATATATGCCCGTCTAAATGATATGTCTGTTTGATGTACAAAACTAAGAGGTCTGTAAAGGTTTGCTAAACTGTACAAACTGGATAAATCCATGTTTCTGATTATTTTACCACTAAAACTTTGTGATGTTTTGAGATGACTCCAATTGGCCGTTCATCAAAATCTGTTTCCTATATTTTTTGAAAAATGTTTAAAAACTGACACGCGGGCAGAAATTGCTGTAATGAACTATGATTAGACCCTTTCTGATATTGGACTTTTTTATATTGTATGAGGCTTTGGCCGGACTTTTTGGAATTGATTTTAAGTGTAGTTATGATCTGGAGTTGTTCTTAATTTAATTATTTGTGTGCTATGAGCTATAGTCGAATCTTTCTACAACGTACGAATTTCTAAGGCATGCTTTAAAATGCAAAAGTGCAATTTGCTTTACTATGACTTGTAAAGTGATACTTGACCTAGGTTTGACTTGTTGACCATCTTTGCATGACCTACTGAGATGTTTGACTTTAGTTGAAAACTTTAACCGAGTTGACTTCTAGTTTGACTTTGGTTGACTTGCTTGGATTAGTTGACTTTTACTTGTTCGTTGAGTCAGTATGAGCACTAGGACTTTGCGTACACTATGGGTTGACATGGTTTGACCTATAACTGTATACTTAAGATGATTTACTTGTTTAGGTTGCATTGTTCAGTCGAGATTGTTCGGCAACCGTATGTTATGCTAAGAAATTTACAAGTGCTTTTGCTAAGGTGAGTCTACAGTCCCTACTACATTTTTATAGGGATGAGATGCATGTTTTTTACAAATGTTTTACATATTAGGCACAAGTAACTTAAACATATACATAAGAGTTCAGATCAAAAATCCCTTAGCTTGATTATATTAGTTACTTTGTAAGCTCGACTTATAAGGACGGTACTGTTAGGTTTGACAAACCTCGCCGCAACATAAACTGTTGCTTATTTTGTTGTTACTCGTACACTTGATCGGTGTATCGCTAAGATAGGGTAAAATGAAGACGTGTGGCTCGGCTATACGCAAAGGTTAAAGCTTTATAATCAAGTCCTCATGATAATGTATACTTTTCTTACGATGTTTTCCAAGGAAATCTTATGGCCTAACTTACGAAATGATTTACTAAACCTGTAGATTCACTCAATATTTTTTGTTTACGTTTTGCATGTTTTATCTCAGGTACATAGAGGTAGTGCTTCCGCACAGAAGTTATTGTGCTGTTTGCTGCTAGAACTGGACGGCGTCCAGCATATTTTATCATTTTCATTTCAAGAACAAATATTCGCATTTAAGCTATTTTCTTTCGAGATGTATTGGGTTCATTTACATTAGTCATTTATGTCAAACATTTTCCAGATACATTTTATTTAATAAATGACTTTGCTTTGTTAATTAATGCGAATACTTTTCGGAAACGTCTCATATAGAGGGCGTGACTGCTAAACTGTGGGACCGGAGTTAATACACCGTTAGTGGATTCTGATGGGGTATTACATTTGGTATCAGAGAAGATCGATTACCTAGGACTAGGCTGCATTAGAGAGTCGAACGTTAGGTCATCTATTGAGTCTAGACTGTAACCCTAGACTTGTTAAGTTACATGAGCTCTAGTAAACTTAATTGCTATGCTACTTGATTTCTATGATGACATGATTACTATATGAACTAACTTTGTGTTTTCTTTGAGTGCTAGATGACTTCTTCCAATCCTGTCATTCTTACTGTAATGACCCAGAAAATTTCGACTAATTTTAAATCAAACTCTCGATACGATTTAATATTTTGACACGATAAGAAAAGTCTGTTAGGTTGAGTCTCAAGAATTTTGAACTATCTCTTATATTCATTTGACATTTGACTGTTTACGACGATTCACGAACAATTGTGTGTAAATAAATATGTAAAAATATATAGATATAATTATAAATATAAGTGTATATATATTAATTTGATTTAATAAAATATAAAACATAAAATAATAAACAGAATAATTAAGTTCTATTAAAATGAATGTATATATATATATATATATATATATATATATATATATATATATATATATGAAATATATACTTAATTGATAATTATATGTATATTGTTATATATTAAAATGTATAATATTCAATATATGATAAGTAATTAATAAGTACTACATAAATAATATATAAGATTTATAAATTTAATTTAATTACAAAGTTAAAATATAGTAGTTATAATAATATTATTATTACTTGCATCAATATTAGTATTATTATTACTGTTATAATTATAATTGATAAAATTCTAATAACTTTAGGGTTACCAAAATAAAGAGTTTTAAATATAAAATTATTATAAAAATGATTGAAATTATAAATTAGTTATTAGTATTATTATTTTCAAAAATTATCATTTTATTTAAATATCATTAATATGGATATCACTCTTATTATTAGTATTATTTTGATTATTTTGATTATTATTATTTCTATTATTATTATTATTATTATTATTATTATTATTATTATTATTATTATTATTATTATTATTATTATTATTATTATTATTATTATTATTATTACTATATTATTTCTAGTATTATTAATTGTATTCTTATTAATATATTTATAGTATATAAAGTATATACAAGAATGTATGATATGTTAAGAATCAACATTCAGACAAGATAATTCAGACAAAAACAAAATTGATAGATACATAAAATAGATAATCGAATTCTGTTTCCAATCACTATCTGCATTATTTTTTTTTATTTTCTTCTTCTTCTTTTTCTTCTTCTTCTGATTCAAATTGATTCCATATGTCGACTGTAACAACCCAAACCAATAACAAACCGAATACGCGAATCAAAATTTTTTTTATCAGTAGAGTGCGCCACGCGCACCCCTTGGGGTGCGTGGCGCGCACATGCCCACATTCAGTTCTGTCCGGTTTTATCAATTTTCAATTAAAGATCTCCCACTTCTCAACATATTTAGACGAAACGCTTTTCACAACATGTTATAATGGTTAAAACTCACACGATTCAATAATAAAATGAGTTTTACAAAATGGGGCCCACATCGGCCGTTTTACGAGTTTCATACAAAAGTTCGAGTTTTGACCACACTAGTTTAAATTCCAAACGACACTAAGAGAATGGTGTTTGGGGTTAAACTACCCAAATCTCTGTCAAACTTCAAAACTATCACATCCAAAAGCGTCCCCTATCAAACAACAAGCGGAAAATCTCTAATCCAACCGTACGCCCTTACCCTTATCAACGCCCAAGCCTATAAAAAGATAAACAACGAGAGGGTAAGCAAAGCTTAGTGAATGAAATAATTATACATATACATATATAACTTACTTACTTGCAAACACTTACAACATATCCGCATACATACTAGCAACATAATTAGCATACCTTTATAATGTATAACGCTAAATCCTCGATAACATAAGCTAGTATAACAATATCATATAATGCAACAACACAATACGTTACAACACAATACATAAGCATTGATGTTCACAACATCCATTAGTATTCGAATCCCAAGGCTAGCTCAACGAATGGTATCATCAACATCGAACTTAATTCCCATTCGTCCTAATAAATGTGGTATCGTCAACATCGAACTTAAACCCACATATGAGGTATCGTCAACATCGAACTTAAACCCTCATCGAATTTCACTACACTAGCGGTATGGCTTCATCAACATCGAACTTTAAATCCATACATGAGGTATTGTCAACATCGAAATTAAACGCTCATCAAAACGAACCAACAATATACTCTAGGATATGGTATCGTCAACATCGAACTTTAACCCATACCCCACAAGTAAATAAATCATATACATACATATATAATTATTCCACTCACCTCAATGATTCGGTGATGATTTTATACTTCCGAATGCTTCAAAGCCGAGTACCTAATACAATAAGTACTCAATCAACAAACAAACTTGTTGGGCTAAACACCAACAATTCACTCAAGTGCATTTAATGACTTAAATGCATTAAATGCCCCATTTTCACCAAAACCGCCCCTTAAGGGTCAAGACCATCGTCAGTCACTTAAAAGCTAGTGATTAAGGTCTATCAACACTAACTATAATACAATTAGTATAATTCATACCCATAATCCGAAACTAGGTAAATCATTAACCCCTTTGACTCATTTAAAGTCAACACACCCATTTCGGGTCATCCACTAACCCAACTAACACTCATTTACCAATTAGCTAGGTATGTTAGTAATTAACTAACCAATTAGGACTCATAAACATCAATTAACACTTTGAAACCCTAGGTTAGTTACCATTGAGTCTTCATGACCTAATCTTACCCAAAAACACCCAAAATCAACAAATATGGGTTTTATGTTCTTCATTTACCCAAACCCTAACCCTACACAAAATCAAAGTAAAGAAATCAAGATTAGAGCTTACCACTACAACCACAACGTAGCTAGTGAGTAGATGAATGACTTTAATACCTGCACTTTGGCCCGAGAATAACTTCTTCCTCTTGGATTTAAGCTTTCTCACTCAAGAAATCACACTCTCTCTCCAAAATTAAAGTGAAGAAGATAAGATTGTTGAAAATGGATTGAATGATACCCCAAGGTCTGAGCTACTGGCCTACAACTCGTCCACAAGTGAAATCACCAAAAAGCCCATCAAGATATCTAATTAAAACAAGCAAAACCCAGCTACAGTGAGGAGTGCGTCAGGCGCACCCCTAAGTGTGCGTTGAGCGCACCCTGCTCAGTTCGCCCTCTAACCTCTGTTTTAATATACAAGGTCACCCACACTTCATGTACCCTATTTACTCTACTGTACAATGAAGATTTGGGTCTTACAACTCTCCCCTACTTGAATCGGAGCGCGTCCTCGCGATTCAAGCCGCATGACAAGAGGGAAGATAGACCAACACAAACTCTTCGGGCTCCCAAGTAAATTTGAAACCTTTACTACGACGCCATTGAACTTTAAAAGGTCTCACTTCTTTATTTCTCAACCTTTTGACCTTCTCATCGAGTATGGCAATCGGCTCCGCAATATATTCTAACTTATTGTTTAGCTCAATCTCGTCTAATGGCATCCATGATGAATCATCCGCAAGACACTTACGGAGATGGGAAACATGAAATGTATTATGGATCCCCGTAAGCTCTTCGGGTAATTCCAAACGATACGCGACTTCACCAACACGAGCTAAAACCTTAAATGGCCCAATAAACCGAGGAGCTAACTTTCCCCGTTTTCGAAACCGAATAACACCTTGTCATGGCGAAACCTTAAGCATCACCATGTCACCTTCTTGAAATTCGATCATTCGTCTACGCTTGTCAGCATACGACTTTTTTCTATCTTGAGCCTTTTTCAAATGATCCCGAATCATATCAATCTTTGCTATTCGTTTCTAAGACCAAATCGGTACTCCCGATTTCTTTTTGACCAATCTTACCCCAACAAATCAGAGTTCGACATCTTCGCCCATAAAGCATCTCATAAGGTGGCATCTCGTTACTAGTATGATAACTATTATTGTACGAGAATTCCACCAAAGGTAAGTGCTCATCCCAACTACCACCGAAATCAATAATGCACGCCCGTAGCATATCTTCCAATGTTTGATTCGTACGTTCAGTTTGACCGTCCGTTTGAGGATGATACGCCGTGCTCAATTTTAATTGTGTACCCATATCTTCGTGAAACTTTTTCCAAAACCGAGATGTGAAACGGGTATCTCGATCCGAAATAATAGATATAGGAACCCCATGTCGAGTGACTACCTCCTTGATAAATAATTTAGCCTAGGCCTCCGACGATATCGCTTCCTGAATGGGAAGAAACAAAGCACTTTTAGTCAATCGGTCAACTATCACCCAAATTGAATCAAATTGGGTTCTCTCCGTCTTTGGTAACTTTGTGATAAAATCCATGGTAATGTGCTCCCATTTCCACTTCGGGATTTCTTACGGTTGTAATTTACCATACGGCTTTTGGTGTTCGGCTTTAACTTGCAAACACGTGACACATTGCTCAACATACTTCACAACATCACGTTTCATGCCCGGCCACCAATAATCCTTTCTCAAATTGAGGTACATTTTCGTCGCGCCCGGATGAACGGAATACTTTGACTTATGTGCTTCATCAAGTAGCACTCGTCGATAATCCCCCATATTAGGCACCCACACTCTTCCTTGAAAAGACAACAAACCACGTGAACCCATAGTAATGAATTCCGATTGCCCCACAATCCGTTCCGCATGCTTGTTGTGAACGTAAGCTTCAATTTGAATCACACCAAGTTTTTCAAGAAAATCATTAGTGATAATGCTAAAAATGAACATATATTTCATAGCATTATTCCTCAAGAAAGACAAGCTTTTAGTTGCAATTGTTCTATTTACAAGTGATATTCGTTTAAATAATAAAAGGTGAAGACAAAAGACAGATTCGACGAATTGAAGACGCAAACGACCAAAAAGCTCAAAAGTACAAAAGACAATCAAAAAGGTTCCAATTATTGATAAGAAACGTCTCGAAATTACAAGAGTACAAGATTCAAAACGCAAAGTACAAGATATTAAATTGTACGCAAGGACGTTCGAAAATCCGGAACCGGGACCAGAGTCAACTCTTAACGCTCGACGCAACGGACTAAAAATTACAAGTTAACTATGTATATAAATATAATATAATATATAATTAATTATATTAATTATATATATATTATATTTATAAATAAAAACCGTCGGCAGAGAAAGACTCCAAAGTGTGAGCTGTAATTTCATTCTCCGCGACTCGCGGAGTTTGAAGGCAAAAAAGCCGCGAGTCGCGGAGCCCCAAAAATCGACTTTTCCTATAAAAGCAACCGAATTCTGATCAAAAATCATCATCTTTTTCTTCCTCATTCATACGTAAAATTTATATTTATATTTATAATTTATATTTTAATTTTAATTATAATTCTAATAATAAGGGTATGTTAGCGAATGTTGTAAGGGTGTAAGTCGAAATTCTGTCCGTGTAACGCTACGCTATTTTTAATCATTGTAAGTTATGTTCAACCTTTTTACATTAATGTCTCGTAGCTAAGTTATTATTATGCTTATTTAAAACGAAGTAATCATGATGTTGGGCTAATTACTAAAATTGGGTAATTGGGCTTTGTACCATAATTGGGGTTTGGACAAAAGAACGACACTTGTGGAAATTAGACTATGGGCTATTAATGGGCTTTATATTTGTTTAACTAAATGATAGTTTGTTAATGTTAATATAAAGATTTACAATTGGGCGTCCTTATAAATTACCATATACACTCGATCGGACACGATGGGCAGGGTATTTATATGTACGAATAATCGTTCATTTAACCGGACACGGGAATGGATTAATAGCCACTAGAATAATTAAAACAGGGGTGAAATTACATTCAAGGGTAATTGGTGTAATTGTTAACAAAGTAGTAAAACCTTGGTTTACACGCAGTCGATAACCTGGTGTATTCATTAAACAAAGTATTAAAACCTTGTTACAATTCGAATCCCCAATTAGATGGAATATTTAAACTTCGGGTATAAGGATAATTTGACGAGGGCACTCGCATTTTATATTTATGACTGATGGATTGTTATGGACAAAAACCAGACGGACATATTAAATAATCCAGGACAAAGGACAATTAACCCATAGGCATAAAACTAAAATCAACACGTCAAACATCATGATTACGGAAGTTTAAATAAGCATAATTCTTTTATTTCATATTTAATTTCCTTTATTTTATATTTAATTGCACTTCTAATTATCGCACTTTTATTTATTGTTATTTAATTGCACTTTTAATTATCGTACTTTTTAATTATCGCAATTTTATTTTATCGCACTTTTATTATTCGCAATTTCATTATCGTTATTTACTTTACGCTTTAAATTAAGTCTTTTATTTATTTAATATTTTACATTAGGTTTTAACTGCGACTAAAGTTTTAAAATCGACAAACCGGTCATTAAACAGTAAAAACCCCCCTTTATAATAATAATATTACTTATATATATGTTTGTATTTTAATAAAAGTAAATTAATATAGCGTTGAGCTTTGTTTAAAAAAGATTCCCTGTGGAACGAATCGGACTTACTAAAAACTACACTACTGTACGATTAGGTACACTGCCTATAAGTGTTGTAGCAAGGTTTAAGTATATCCATTCTATAAATAAATAAATATCTTGTGTAAAATTGTATCGTATTTAATAGTATTTCGCACTAAAAATAATACTATTTCGTACCCCTTAGCTTTGACAACAAGTATTTTTGGCACCGCTGCGGGGAACTTTCTAAACGCCGGAAGCGCAACGCTAATATAAAAAAAAAAGATTTTTAGTTAACTTTTATTAAAAATTTTTTTTGTAAAAATACGTTTTAATTATTCAAAAATATAAAAAGAAAAACAAAAATATAAGTATTTTTAAGATTTTGTTAAATATTTAAGTTTTATAAGTTTCTTTATTTGTATTTTAGTTTATAAAAATATAAGTTTTATTTAAATATCTTTTATTTATATAAAAACAGAAAACAGAAAATAAAATAAATAAATAAATAAAGAAAAACGCGTTGAAGATATAACCTGTCAGCTGAATTTTGAAACCCCGCGACTCGCGGGGTTTGAAATTTTAAATATCGCAACTCGCGGAGTTTACCTGACACACGAACAGAAACCCTAATCCTGCATTTATTACGGTAATTATTAATTAATTATTATTAAACCCTAATTATTATTATTATTATAATTAAATTTATTTTAAGTTTTACTTTTTATTTAATTTATGTATTTAGTATTAATTATTTTTATTAAATTGTAAAATTAGTAGTTTTATTAAATAAATAATATAAAAATAATATTTTTATAAAAATTGTACTTTTTACAACTTTTTGTATATTTTTATATTTTGTCCCTTTTTAATCGTTGTAGCATAACTTTTATATTTTTAGCTCATATTTAATTTTAAACTTAGTTTTTGCTATAGTTATTTTTACTCCTAGATTTTTAGGCTTTGCCGTAGAATTCCTTAAGTGCTTTTTCTTTAGACTAAGATTTAGGTGCTTTAGAATTTTGCGACGCCTTTTTAAGTTTTAGTTTCTTTTTAAGTTATTTCCATTTGGGATTTAGTTTTTCCTGTAAGCTTTAATATTTTTAAACACCTTTTACTATGTATCAATTATCATTCCAATTAGTAATTTCAATTTGCGATTATAATTTTAAGTTAGTTGTAGTAATAAGATTAGGTTAGTCAAGTATTTTTAAGTTTTATAAGTTTCTTTTATTTTTTTTTATTTTTTTCGTCACCTTTTATTTTTCAACCATTTTTTCTTTTTCGACCTTTTTCGACGAACTCTTTTTCTTTCTTATTTCTCGCTATTCTAGTTTTTAGGACATAGATTTTTATTCTACTTCTTATCTAAATTTCTTAAAATTACGAAAATTTATTTTAAGTGGTTAAATTAATAGACATCAAAATTTTCTGGTTCGTAGTAATAGTTGGATTTGTACGTGGACCGGGTTATTGGAGCCAAACAGTCCTCAATTATATTGAGACCAAACGAATCCTGCCCCTCTGCTGCATCTTTTGGCTATTCGAAACGTGGGCAAAATCAGAAAAGTCTATTGGTTGGATAACTTATTATAATTTTTCTTTCCTTTTTAAAACTAATAGGATATTCAGTGAATGCACCGAGCAAGACGTTCACCACCTTTTGTACGTTCACCACCTGTAACTAGATCAAGACATTTAGCAAATATAACCGCCGTTGATTTTTCTTTAGAATCGTCATCCAGTCGACCAAGTACTTCAGTTCAAATTTCCGATAATCCATTTTTTGAACCCGACCTCACAATTGAGAATCCGGAGAATATTCAGGAACGGTTCGTAGATCCTGAACCACTAAACTTTCCTCCGGAGCCACCAATCATTCAAACAGAGATTGTTGAGGAACGAACCATTAAATCAGAATCATCTAGTGATACCGATTCAACAAATTCAATTATGGAGAATCTGGAACCTTTAAGTATGGAAGACCGAATGAGAGCTAAACGCACTGGTCAAGGTCACGCAATTACTCATCCAGACATTAATGCACCAGATTATGAAATCAAAGGACAAATTCTACACATGGTGACTAATCAATGCCAATTTAGTGGTGCACCGAAGGAAGATCCAAATGAGCATCTACGTACCTTTAATAGGATCTGCACACTATTTAAAATCCGAGAAGTTGAGGATGAACAGATATATCTCATGTTATTTCCCTGGACTTTAAAGGGAGAAGCCAAAGATTGGTTAGAATCGTTACCTGAAGGGGCGATTGATACATGGGATGTTTTAGTTGACAAATTTCTTAAACAATTCTTTCCTGCATCTAAAGCCGTAAGACTTCAAGCAGAAATTGTTACGTTCACACAGAAACCAAATGAAACTCTATATGAGGCGTGGACAAGATATGGAAAGTTATTAAGAGGATGTCCGCAACATGGTTTAGACACCTGTCAAATAGTACAAATATTCTACCAAGGATGCGACATCACTACAAGAAAAGACATAGATATAGCAGCTGGTGGTTCTATTATGAAGAAAACCGAAACTGATGCTTACAAAATTATTGATAACACTGCTTCCCACTCACATGAGTGGCACCAAGAAAAAGATATCATTAGATCATCTAAAGCAGCTAGAGCCGATTCTAGCCATGACTTAGATTCCATTTCCGCAAAGATAGATGCTGTGGAGAGACGAATGGAAAAGATGACTAAAGATATTCACTCAATACGAATTAGTTGTGAGCAGTGTGGAGGACCACATTTGACAAAAGATTGTCTCAGTATTGAATTAACAATGGAACAAAGAGAGAATATTTCATACATAAACCAAAGGCCTGGAAATAATTATCAGAATAATTATCAACCGCCAAGACCAATTTACAATCAAAACCAGAATTATAACCGAAATATTCCATACAACAACCAACAAGGTCCTAGCAATCAACAAGTATCCAATAATACTTATAATCAGCAAAGACCTAATTTTCAAAACAAACCACCACAACAAACCGATGATAAAAAGCCGAATTTAGAAGATATGATGACGAAGCTAGTTGAAACTCAAACACAGTTTTTCACATCTCAGAAACAAACCAATGAACAAAATGCTCAAGCATTTAGAAATCAACAAGCTTCTATTCAAAATCTGGAACAAGAAGTAAGTAACCTAGCAAGGTTAATAGGTGAAAGAAAACCGGGAAGTCTACCTAGTGATACAAACGCTAACCCCCGAAATGAAACAGCTAAAGCCATTACCACAAGAAGTGGCACAACACTTAAACCACCTGAAATACCTGTAACTTCTGATGAAGCCATTCTTACTCCACAAGAACCACAACCTGATCAAGATAAGGAAAAAGAACCGGTAGTTGAAAAGGTTAATGAAGATAACACAGTTAAGGATAAACCTTATGTTAAACCATACCAACCACCACTTCCTTACCCGAGTAAAATGAAGAAAGAGAAACTTGAAGCCGAGCAATCCAAATTCTTGGATATGTTTAAACAGATAAATGTAAATCTTCCTTTCATTGATGTGATTTCAGGAATGCCAAGATATGCTAAATTCTTGAAAGATCTAATCTCAAATAGAAAGAAAATGGAAGAACTCTCGGCTGTTACTATGAATGCTAATTGTTCAGCAGTACTGTTGAATAAGATACCAGAAAAATTATCTGATCCAGGAAGTTTCACAATTCCATGTTTTCTGGGTAGTCTTAGTTCAATAGAAGCATTGGCAGACTTAGGTGCTAGTATAAATCTAATGCCGTATTCACTATACGCTAAACTAGACCTTGGAGAATTGAAACCAACCAGAATAAGCATACAACTAGCCGATAGATCAATAAAATATCCTAGAGGGATAATGGAGAACATGCTAGTTAAAGTTGGTACTTTAGTATTTCCAGTAGATTTTGTTGTTCTGGACATGGAAGAAGATTCTCAAGTTCCTCTCATATTAGGAAGACCATTCTTAAACACGGCTAAAGCAATGATAGACGTGTTCGGTAAGAAATTGACCCTAAGTATAGAGGATGAGAGTGTTACCTTTTCAGTTGATAGAGCAATGCAACAACCACAATCTGCAGATGATACATGTTATTATATTCAAACTATAGATGCACATGCAGAATTATTAGAAGAATTTCCAGAATTACAAGGAACAGGAGAATGCTCTTTAGGAGAAGGTAATGAACCAATTGATGAAGCTGAAATGTTAGCTACACTTATAGCTAATGGATATGAACCAACAACAGAAGAAATTCAAATGCTAAAAGAAGAAGACAGATATCGATACAAAT
This sequence comes from Rutidosis leptorrhynchoides, assembly GCF_046630445.1. Classification (NCBI taxonomy): domain Eukaryota; kingdom Viridiplantae; phylum Streptophyta; class Magnoliopsida; order Asterales; family Asteraceae; genus Rutidosis; species Rutidosis leptorrhynchoides. The sequence goes on along the minus strand of NC_092333.1, from coordinate 263,040,000 downwards.
CATCGATAGAAGAACCTCCGAAATTAGAGTTAAAGCCACTTCCAAACCATTTGGAATACGCTTATTTACATGGTGAATCTGAATTACCTGTAATAATATCGTCTTCTCTTACTAAAAATGAGAAATCACAACTCATTTCTGTGTTGAAAGCTCATAAACCAGCCATTGCATGGAAGATTCATGATATTAAAGGAATAAGTCCTTCGTATTGCACACATAAAATCCTTATGGAAGAAGGTCATAAAACATATGTGCAACGCCAACGAAGACTAAATCCTAATATGCAAGATGTAGTTAAGAAAGAGATTATTAAACTGCTGGATGCAGGTTTGATATATCCAATCTCTGATAGTCCATGGGTAAGCCCAGTTCAATGCGTACCTAAGAAGGGTGGCATGACTGTCATTACAAATGAGAAAAATGAGCTTATTCCTACTAGGACTGTAACAGGATGGCGTGTATGTATTGATTATAGAAAATTAAATGACGCCACCAGAAAAGATCACTTTCCCTTACCTTTCATTGATCAAATATTGGAAAGATTAGCCGGAAATAGTTACTATTGTTTTCTAGATGGATTTTCCGAATATTTTCAAATTCCAATAGCACCCGAGGACCAAGAGAAAACCACATTCACGTGCCCTTATGGTACTTTTGCTTACAAACGCATGCCATTTGGACTTTGCAACGCCCCTGCAACCTTTCAAAGGTGTATGATGGCGATTTTTCACGACATGATAGAAGAATGCATGGAAGTATTCATGGATGACTTTTCAGTCTTCGGTGATACATTTAAATCATGTCTAGTTAATCTGGAACGAATGCTAATTAGATGCGAACAATCAAATCTAGTTCTTAATTGGGAGAAATGCCATTTCATGGTTAAAGAAGGCATCGTTCTTGGACATAAAATTTCAAAAGAAGGAATTGAAGTGGATAGAGCTAAAGTAGATGTAATTGCTAAACTTCCACATCCGACCAATGTTAGAGGAGTTAGGAGTTTTCTAGGGCATGCCGGTTTTTACCGACGTTTCATAAAAGATTTTTCTAAAATTGCCACTCCTATGAATAAACTCCTAGAAAAGGATGCGCCATTCATCTTTTCAGATGAGTGTATCAAATCTTTTAATATTCTTAAAGAGAAACTCACTAATGCGCCAATCATGATAACACCAAATTGGAATCTACCATTTGAACTAATGTGCGATGCAAGTGATTTTGCAATGGGAGCCGTTTTAGGACAAAGGATTGAAAAACGATTTCAACCTATTTATTACGCTAGTAAGACATTACAAGGAGCACAAATGAACTATACAACTACTGAAAAAGAACTCCTTGCTATTGTCTTTGCTTTTGACAAATTTCGATCATATCTCGTTCTAGCAAAAACGGTGGTCTATACCGACCATTCTGCTCTTAGATACCTATTTTCAAAACAAGATGCTAAACCAAGATTAATCCGTTGGATCTTACTCTTACAAGAGTTTGATATTGAAATCCGAGATAAAAGAGGAGCAGAAAATCTCGCCGCTGGTCATCTTTCTCGTCTTGAAAATCCCGAATTAGAAGTTCTAAATGAATCGGCCATACAAGACAACTTTCCTGATGAATATCTATTGAAGATAGATTATAATGAAATCCCATGGTTTGCAGACTATGCAAACTACTTAGTTTGTGGATTCCTTGAAAAAGGATTATCGTACCAAAGACGAAAGAAATTCTTCAGTGATATAAAACACTATTTCTGGGAAGATCCACACCTGTTTAAAAGTTGTCCCGATGGAATAATACGCCGATGTGTATTTGGAGATGAAGCTAGTAAAATTTTAAACCATTGTCACACAGGACCAACAGGAGGGCATTATGGGCCTCAACTAACAGCAAGAAAAGTTTATGATGCTTGATTCTATTGGCCTACAATTTACAAAGACGCACACCTTCTTTGCAAATCCTGTGATGCATGTCAAAGGGCCGGAAAAATAAGTCAACGTGATGAAATGCCACAAAATATCATCCAAGTATGTGAAGTATTTGACATTTGGGGTATTGACTTTATGGGTCCATTTCCAAAATCTAATAATAATCTATATATACTCGTAGCCATTGATTATGTATCTAAATGGGCGGAAGCACAAGCTCTCCCAACTAACGATGCACGAGTTGTAGTCAACTTTTTAAAACGTCTTTTTGCAAGGTTTGGAACACCGAAAGCTTTAATAAGTGATCGGGGTACCCATTTCTGTAATAATCAACTTGAGAAAGTTCTTAAAAGATATGGAGTAACTCATAAAATCTCCACCGCATATCATCCACAAACAAGTGGACAAGTTGAAAATACCAACCGAGCTTTAAAACGTATTTTAGAGAAAACCGTAGGATCAAATCCGAAGGAATGGTCCATTAAATTGGAGGATGCACTCTGGGCTTTTAGAACAGCCTACAAAACTCCAATTGGAACCACACCTTTTAGACTTGTTTATGGAAAAGCATGTCATCTTCCAGTAGAAATTGAACACAAAGCATTTTGGGCTTTGAAGACATGTAATCTTGATTAACATGAAGCCGGACGTCTACGATTAAGTCAACTAAACGAATTAGAAGAATTAAGACATGAAGCATACGAAAATTCGTTAATCTATAAAGAAAGAACGAAGAAATGGCATGATAAAAGAATCAGAAGTTCAAAAGAATTTAAAGAAGGAGACAGAGTTCTTCTTTTCAATTCACGATTCAAGCTATTTCCTGGAAAATTGAAATCAAGATGGTCTGGACCATTCATAGTCAAAAGAGTTTTCCCATACGGAACGATAGAATTGATAAATTCAAATGGGATTGAATTTAAAGTTAATGGTCACAGAGTTAAACATTACATACATGGTCCGATGGAAGTCGACAACGAAGTTAATCACAATTTCGACACCACAGCTAACTAAGTGTGGGGAGAATCAAGTCTTTAAAGGATAATATGTATTTCTGTTAGAGTTAGATTGTTTGTTTTCGTGTAGTTCTCAAAAATGGAACCCGAATGGTCTTTCCCTAGCAGACCCTAAAGAACTAGTCTTCTCCCCCCATTCTGAATTTTTATTTTTTTTAGGTTTTTACAAAATGAAGACTGCCTGTGAACTAAACCATGGTCTAATGCTACACGCTTTGATCACTAAAAGAAATAATGACATACTACCGAGTGAAATAGTATCAGTAATCAGAGAAAGAATGGACGGAGTTAGAAAAGAATCCAGATGCGAAGATAATAAGTTACAATTTGGTAAAGGAAAATCAAAATCCGCAGCGAAAAGAAGAGCACGACACTTAGAACGATGTCACAAATGCGGAAAATGGTCACATGGAGGTAAATGTTCAAATAATCAAACCTATTCAAATACCGAATTTGTTACTTTATGCAGAGACGGACCGTTCATATGTTTAGAAGAAAAGACACTGAATGCTCGAGGTTACGCCTATGTAGCCATGGAAAACCAATTAAACCGACTATCTTATGAATGGGATAGATCATATAACTAAGAAATCTATTTCACAGGTATGTCTGTACAGTTTTTATTTTTATTTTTATTTTTAACCTTTTGATAATAAACGCTAATTTGTTCGCTAAAAAGTATTAAATTGGTATTGAATAAAATTAGGTTTGGCGACCGAAATTATTGATATCATTCAAAAATTTATTACATCACTGCGAAATTTAACGTTTATTCTTAAGGTATAAATATCTTTAAACAATCAACCCAAAATATTTCAAAAATTCGTCATGAGTTAAATTAGGTCTTGGAACCGAAATTACTTTACCGAAAAGAGGGGCGCATATTTTTGATAATATTTGATTGATTAAAGTGGGATAAAAAGACAAAAAGATTTTTAAATTTATTTTTACCATGTTTTTAAAATTAATATTTAAATCTTAAATTAATATTGTAAACTTTGTAAAAACAATATATTTAAAATTGTAAATATTTGAAAAATTAATATAAGTTTGATATGAATTTATAAATTTATAAATTAAATTTGGTGTGAATTTTTAATTTTTAAAATATAAATTTTTAATTTTATGCATTTCAAATTTTAAGTTTGGTGTGAATTTTTAATATAAATTTTGAATTTTATATTTAAGTTGTGTGAATTTAAAAACAAAAATTTACTTTATCTCATTAAGTTAAAAATATGATTTTTAAAATTCGTCGTAAGTTGAAGACTAGGTCTTTAAACCGAAATTTCTTTACCCGAGGGAGGGACGAGAACTTTTATTATCATTATTTTTAATCTTATTGAATTAAAGTATGCCAAAAACATTGAAAAAACCCAAAAATCTTAGCTTGTAAAACAATCGCTACAAAAAGACAAATTTTAAAATTTTGTCGAAGGACGGACTAGGACAACGATCCGAAACGACCTCGTCCTAAATAATAAGGGAAACAAAATTTTAAAATTAAGTACTTAATTGTTTCAAAAGTTAATGATTATAAAAAAAAAAAAAAAAAAAAAAAAAAAAAAAAAACTCCGCGACTCGCGGAGTTTGGAGGGTTAATCCCCGCGAGTCGCGGAGGGACCAAAACCCAGAAAAAAAATAAAACGTAAAAACAGATCAGTTCACTCCCCACAAAAACACACTGCGAAGAACACAGCGAAAAAAAAACCCCGAAAAACCCGAAAAATACACCCCAAAATCACAATTTTTAACCGTTAATCACCAAATCTTTTGCTAAAATCATGTTGAGAAGGATGCTATCTAAGAATTACTCAAGAAAAACGGTAAATTTCTACACCTAAACACCATTTAATCCGAAATTTAGTGTTCTTGAGCAATTTTTTCCCCAATTTGATTTTGATGCTTTTTAGTGTAATTAGGCTTAAATTGTTTATGTATTATGCTTGTATAACCTAGATTGATGCTATTTAACATGATTAGAAGCCTTAAACTTCAAATTTTGAATAATCTAGGGTTTGTGTTCTTGAGCAAATTTGGGGCTTTTTGATATAAACAGGTTATGGCCGATTTTTTCATGAATTGTTGCTAAAATAAGTAGTGTAACATGTCTAGGTAGTTAAATGATCCAAATTTTGAGCCTAAACATGATTTTGAGAATTAAAGTGGACTTTTTCAAGTCTAAAATTCATGAACTTGATTTTTGAAAGATAATGACATTTGAGACTTGTTTAATTGCTAGTAATGATTATTTTGACATGTTATTTGAGTTGAATGCTTATGAACTTGGCGAACATTTTCGTATATGCTTATTTGAAAAAGTGTAGATTTGATAAAAATGTGAAAATGAGCTTAAGTTTGATATAAATTGATAATGTCATTGTAATTATTTTGATTGATGATTTTGCTGACACTAATGCATATTTGGATGCACAAAAATTGTGTTTGATGTGTCTTGCAGAATGAAAGGGGTGAATCTTCATCCCAAGCCCGCAATGCTCCTGCTGAGAATTTGGAACAACTGGAGGTGGATAACTACTACAAGCAGGATATACCTCATCCAGTCATGACCTTTTCCGATATGCACTTGGAAGAGTTGCACCCGAACCTGAGATTTGACAGACTTTGGATAGATTATCCAAAATATCAAAGGGGTTTGCATACTCTTCATTCTAAGGTTGTTGAGGTACCGAGGGTCATAGAATGGGGACCCTTAGAAGCTGTAGAATTGGCCGGGCCAATTAGGGAATTACTTGTACAGAGGTATGGTAATTCTTCTTTTAATGACTGGGTACATTTATTCACCATGCGTAGACCTGTATATAAAGTATGGTGTGAAGAATTTTTATGTAGTATAGAGTTGAATGATCGGGTAGCTAGTTTAACCGATCGTTCTTTTATTATATTTTTGTTAGGCGGTTCGATGCGCCACATGTCTTTACTGGACATGGCTCAGGCTTTACGTATATATACGCCTGAGGAGTTAGCGTCTGCTGATTGTAGAGGATTGATACTAAACGGTAGAAAGATAGATGAAAATTTTGATACACACGGTGTGTGGAGTCAAATGACAAGCCATCACCGTTTCAAAGGGGGAAATTACTCTTATTTGGATATAGATAGAGCAGAATTAAGAGTGATACACAGGTTTTTAGCTAATTCGATTACACAAAGGGGTAAGAACAAGGAAAAAGTAAATAAACAGGATTTGTTTTACCATATGTGTATTCGAGACCCACAAAGCGCTGTAAGTATACCATATTGTGTGGGTTATTATTTATCAGCTATGGTTCGGGGGATGCGACCGCATAGCATAATAGGAGGTGGTATTTTTATTACTTTGATTGGTGAATATCTCGGTGTGGATATAAGTCGGGGGGAATTATTAGTAGAAGAACCAGAACCCCGCGATACTATAGGTTTAAATGTATACCATGGTGCGAAAGTTTTGAAGAGGCGAAATAACGCCGCAGTACGATACCATGGTAGACATCCACAGGTGGAGAGAAACCAAAAGCAAGGTAATGTAGGAGGGGGGAATGAGATGCAAGAAATGCAAAGGTTTATAGCTTCTCAGGAATACGAAAATGCTAGACAGAGAGCATTTGAAGATTGGCAAGTTCATCAGAACCAAATCATAGCTCATTGCCAACATATAGGTAGAAACTATATTCCTACACCGAAACCCATCTTCCCTCCCTGGTCTATAGAGATGCAGCCACCATATCCTACGTATGACCCGGCCGAAGCATTCTATAGCACCTATGGTTATGCCTGGAACCCCTATTGGTACCAATATCACCCTTAGTTTACTTATTATTTTTTTTATTTTGTAATTTGTAATTATTGATACGTTTAATACTTTTGTTAATATTGTAATCATTTTTATAATTATCTAACTTTTATTCTTAGATTTTAATAATTTTTGAATGTGGGGTAATATACCAAACTTCAAAAATATGTATATATGTTTGCAGTTTATCTTATGTACACAACAGGGTAAAACAACGCATTTTCAAAAACTGGCATTAAGTTCAGCAAAAGCAACTAATTTTGACGACAAGATGCAAAATATATGTGAAATAACAACAAGACGGAATGAACAAATGATGTGCACCATTTATCATTCAGCAAACAAACGCCAATATATTTGGAAACTTTGGTAAAAATTTAATCATTTTCACACAAATCACCCTCAATAATTTAAATTGTTACTAATTTCTTGCAAATGAGGGCATTGCAAGATCTTAAGTGTGGGAAGGGGTTAAATTCTTTCGGATTTTAAAATTTTTATCTTAAACACTTGGTTACCATTAAAAATACTAGTAAAGTAGTAGTTGTATTAGAATCTAGTGCTCTCTGATAAAAAAGAACAGCCCTAGTCTTATATACTGACTACCCAATTCTAGTAAAATTTTTCAAAATTTTCAATTAAATGAATTCAAAATCATGTTTATACATATTTATGAACGATAAAACTAGGTTTTAACACCGAAATTATTGTTACCTCGGAAAGGACATAAATTGAGAAACAAACTAAAATGTTAAAATTCATTTAAAATGGAATAGAGGACGATAAAAAGGAAAATAAAAGCCAAGTGTGGGAAAATTTACCAAGTTATCTTAAACATATGTCACATATATCTGTAACAAATAACTGAAAATACTTTTGCTTTGGACTAAACTAAACTGTTTTACCCGATGAAAGAAAAGAAGAGATGGATCTACACGATGAATCAATTCCATCATTAAAAGGAAGTAAAGTCTTCCGAAAAATAAACGCGCTTCTTGATTTAGGTCATGAAGTTGTCGTCCAGACCAGCGGTAGGTTGACGAAAAATCTAGAAAAGTCATTACTAAAATCAGCAGGAAATCCACGGACCTCAGCATTAAACAGGGTCGCCAAGTGGTCAGATTTATCCTAACCATGAGAAGAATTTATCTTGTAAAATGGGGGGGCACCATGCAAATTAGCTGGATAAGACTAATGAATCAGATCCCCAGAAAGGATAATCTCCTTAAATATTAAAAATCAGCTTTTAAGACTGATATTACTCAATCCTAGAGATTGACCTTAAAGATTGAGAATTACAAACTCATGGAATTCAATGATATCTAAACTCGAGCTTGAACGAGAAAATATTTTGATCAAAATTATAAACCGATTTGTTTTTTGAAAACCCTATTTTCAATGCGTTCATTACCATTGAACGTAAAATCCTAGGAATTCACCTGGAATTCATTAGGTCACCTGAACTAAATCGGGTGTCAACCGTAAGAACGGTGGTTGCATAGTGGTCAAAGACAGGACCTTGTGCCATACCGAAAAATTATAAGGGTGAGCTTTACTATTGCTCCTACCAAGGATAGTAATTGCGTCCGACACATTATAGACCATAATTAAAAGCATGTCAGGGGACATTGCCTTAACAGTTGCTTGTTCAACGCTTTCCTTTACAACCGGACGGTAGTTTACCGAAAGGTAATATACGGGACAATTAAACTGGACGTGTTGCTTTCCAAATACAAGGTTAGCAAGTGGGTGACACAAAACCGCAAGTTTTGAGCTAAAATTTTCAAATCTAAAACCCACCAAACCCACAAAAATATTTTGCAAACACCGGTAAAGGGTTATTCCGAAAAACTTATCTAGGGTAAAAACTAGATTTAATTTTCAAAAGATCAAATGTTTTCATAAAGATCCAATTTCCTTAATGGATCTAATTTTTTATAGTCATGTGGGACTGTAAACCGTATCGTTACTACCATTGTTTATACCGCCGTATAGAAAATTACTGATGTACAAAGTGTGAAGAATAAAGAAGTGATTCTAGTATTTCAAGACGATATTGCTTGAGGACAAGCAACGCTCAAGTGTGGGAATATTTGATAATGCTAAAAACGAACATATATTTCATAGCATTATTCCTCAAGAAAGACAAGCTTTTAGTTGCAATTGTTCTATTTACAAGTGATATTCGTTTAAATAATAAAAGGTGAAGACAAAAGACAGATTCGACGAATTGAAGACGCAAACGACCAAAAAGCTCAAAAGTACAAAAGACAATCAAAAAGGTTCCAATTATTGATAAGAAACGTCTCGAAATTACAAGAGTACAAGATTCAAAACGCAAAGTACAAGATATTAAATTGTACGCAAGGACGTTCGAGAATCCGGAACCGGGACCAGAGTCAACTCTTAACGCTCGACGCAACGGACTAAAAATTACAAGTTAACTATGTATATAAATATAATATAATATATAATTAATTATATTAATTATATATATATTATATTTATAAATAAAAACTGTCGGCAGAGAAAGACTCCAAAGTGTGAGCTGTAATTTCATTCTCCGCGACTCGCGGAGTTTGAAGGCAAAAATGCCGCGAGTCGCGGAGCCCCAAAAATCGACTTTTCCTATAAAAGCAACCGAATTCTGATCAAAAATCATCATCTTTTTCTTCCTCATTCATACGTAAAATTTATATTTATATTTATAATTTATATTTTAATTTTAATTATAATTCTAATAATAAGGGTATGTTAGCGAATGTTGTAAGGGTGTAAGTCGAAATTCTGTCCGTGTAACGCTACGCTATTTTTAATCATTGTAAGTTATGTTCAACCTTTTTACATTAATGTCTCGTAGCTAAGTTATTATTATGCTTATTTAAAACGAAGTAATCATGATGTTGGGCTAATTACTAAAATTGGGTAATTGGGCTTTGTACCATAATTGGGGTTTGGACAAAAGAACGACACTTGTGGAAATTAGACTATGGGCTATTAATGGGCTTTATATTTGTTTAACTAAATGATAGTTTGTTAATGTTAATATAAAGATTTACAATTGGGCGTCCTTATAAATTACCATATACACTCGATCGGACACGATGGGCAGGGTATTTATATGTACGAATAATCGTTCATTTAACCGGACACGGGAATGGATTAATAGCCACTAGAATAATTAAAACAGGGGTGAAATTACATTCAAGGGTAATTGGTGTAATTGTTAACAAAGTAGTAAAACCTTGGTTTACACGCAGTCGATAACCTGGTGTATTCATTAAACAAAGTATTAAAACCTTGTTACAATTCGAATCCCCAATTAGTTGGAATATTTAAACTTCGGGTATAAGGATAATTTGACGAGGGCACTCGCATTTTATATTTATGACTGATGGACTGTTATGGACAAAAACCAGACGGACATATTAAATAATCCAGGACAAAGGACAATTAACCCATAGGCATAAAACTAAAATCAACACGTCAAACATCATGATTACGAAAGTTTAAATAAGCATAATTCTTTTATTTCATATTTAATTTCCTTTATTTTATATTTAATTGCACTTCTAATTATCGCACTTTTATTTTTTGTTATTTAATTGCACTTTTAATTATCGTACTTTTTAATTATCGCAATTTTATTTTATCGCACTTTTATTATTCGCAATTTCATTATCGTTATTTACTTTACGCTTTAAATTAAGTCTTTTATTTATTTAATATTTTACATTAGGTTTTAACTGCGACTAAAGTTTTAAAATCGACAAACCGGTCATTAAACGGTAAAAACCCCCCTTTATAATAATAATATTACTTATATATATGTTTGTATTTTTATAAAAGTAAATTAATATAGCGTTGAGCTTTGTTTAAAAAAGATTCCCTGTGGAACGAACCGGACTTACTAAAAACTACACTACTGTACGATTAGGTACACTGCCTATAAGTGTTGTAGCAAGGTTTAAGAATATCCATTCTATAAATAAATAAATATCTTGTGTAAAATTGTATCGTATTTAATAGTATTTCGCACTAAAAATAATACTATTTCGTACCCCTTAGCTTTGACAACAATTAGTAATAATCATACGTAACAATCCCAATCGTAACGCCGGGTGGTGACTCTTTCTACTTAACGCATCCGGGACCACATTCGCCTTACCCAGATGATAAAGTATTTCACAATCATAATCTTTCACCACATCCATCCATCTACGTTGACGATAATTCAAATCTCTTTGATCAAAAAGATGTTTCAAACTCTTGTGATCTGAATAAATCGTACACTTGACACCATACAAGTAATGGCGCCAAATTTTCAACGCATGAACAACCGCCGCCAACTCAATATCATGAGTCGGATATCTCGTTTCGTGTTCCTTTACTTGTCGAGAGGCATAAGCGATGACTTTACCCCTTTGCATTAGAACACACCCGAGCCCATTTAAAGAAGCATCACAATAAACCGTCATGTCTTCCACACCTTCCGGCAATACTAACACTGGAGCTTGACATAACTTCTCTTTTAACAATTGAAAAGCAATTTCTTGCTCGTTCTCCCAATTAAATCTTGCGTTCTTTCTTGTCAATTTTGTCAATGGAGAAGCGATCTTAGAAAAGTCTTGGATAAACCGACTATAATAACCGGCCAATCCGAGAAAACTTCGGATTTTCGTAGGCGTAGTCTGTCGTCCCTAACTCTTTACCGTCTCAATCTTCCTCGGGTCTACTTGAATACCATTTTCGTTCGCAATATGGCCAAGGAATTGAACTTCCCTTAGCTAAAATTCACATTTGGAGAATTTAGCATACAACTTCTCCTTCCGCAAAGTCTTTAACACACCCCTCAAATGATGTTCATGTTCCTTCATACTCTTCGAATAGAAAAGTATGTCGTCAATGAACACAATTACCGACTTGTCCAACATAGGTTGGCACACTCGGTTCATAAGATCCATGAATGCCGCCAGTGCATTCGTAAGACCAAAAGGCATTACCACAAACTCAAAATGCCCATAACGCGTTCGAAAAGCCGTTTTCTCGATATCTTCCTCACGAACCCGCATTTGGTGATAGCCGGACCGTATGTCGATTTTGGAGAAATACGTTGCACCTTGGAGTTGGTTAAACAAATCATCAATCCTTGGCAAAGGATAACGATTCTTGATCGTCACTTTGTTCAACTCCCGATAATCGATGCACATCCGCATGCTACCATCCTTCTTCTTTACGAATAAAACCGGAGCGCCCCATGGCGAAGCACTCGGTCGGATAAAACCGTTTTCAAGTAGCTCTTGGGTTTGATTTACAACTCTTGCATTTCTGTCGGTGCTAAACGATAAGGAGTTTTAGCAATGGGGTAGCCCTCGGAACCAACTCAATGCGAAATTCAACTTGTCTTTCCGCCGGAACACCCGGTAACTTATCCGAAAAAACGTCTTCAAATTCATTCACCACCGGAATTTCACGAATAGATGGTGGCTCATCTCGAGTATCAACAACATGGGAAAGAAGAGCCATGCCACCACTAACAAGGAAACGACGTGCGCTTGCAAAAGTGCTTATCGGCACAAGTCTTCTCCGCTTATCGTCATGAATAATTAACTCCCCCCCACTTGGGGTCTTTACCCTAATAAACTTATCATGGCATGCAATATTGGCTCTATTATGATCGAGCCAATCCATACCAACGACGATATCAAAATCACCCAAAGTCATCGGAATGAGATCGATTTTAAAATTTTCGGCACCAAACACAACGTTACAATTTTCACACACATCAACCACTAGCGCCGTCTTGCCATCCACTATTTCAACTTCTACCGGACGACTTAACTTAACTAGCAGTTTATTTAACTTAGGCACGAATCTTGGAGAAACAAACGATAAATTGGCACCACTATCAAATAGGATTCGTGCCGGATTAGAGTTAACCACGAAAGTACCTGAAACAACTTCGTTGGATTGCTTGGCCTCCTCATTCATCATCAAATAGTTGCGACCCCTAGCCATGCCTGCCACTTTCTCCAACCGTTTAACATGATCGGTGTTCAAGTCGGGGCATTCCGACTTACGGTGTCCTTCTTTGTTGCAATTAAAACAAGTGAGCTTGTTTGTTGAAGGAGGCTTTGTACAATCCCAAGCCAAATGACCTCGTACCCCACAATTGTAGCAAGTAGGGATAAAGTTCCCAAAACCACCCTTCTTCACACTATTCACACTTTCGAAACCCTTTTTACTTTCCTTGTTGGAAAAGTTCGAATGACTCGAACCTTCAAATTTTCTCTTAGAGAAAGAGAAATCACTTTTCCTTGGAACCTCCGGCTCGAAACACCGAGCCAACTCAAATAACTCTTCAAAAGACTTAGCCGCTCCTCGACTAATCTTACCCTTATACTCATCATTCATGGTACGGTAGAAATCTTTTATTAGCTTGTGATCGTCACCAACATATTCCGGACAAAAACGAGTCTTTGCCAAGATGGTAGACTTGAGAGTAACCAAGTCCATTGAACCTTGTTGCAAATTGTGCAACTCGTCCTGGATTCTATCAAGATCGGAAGAAGTTCGGTATTCTTGGAAAAATTCCTTCTTTAACTCCCCCCATGTCAAGCTCATGCATTGTACTTCACCATATAATTTGATTTTATCGTCCTACCACAACTTGCCCTCTTTGCGCAACATGCTAGACCCATACCTCGTCTTCTTCTCGGGAGGACACTCTGCGGTACGAAACGCTCCCTCAATATCGGAAATCCAACAAGTGCTTTTCAATGGATCCCTCACCCCATTAAACATCGGAGGTTGAGTATCCTTGAAATTTTTGTAGTGGAAATCCTGCCTTCCACCCCCAACATTACCTTCACCCCCTTCGCCTCGAGGATAAATGTTTCTAGCTTCTAATGCCTCCTCGATCGGGGCATTCATTCGCTCATTTATCATTTCGGTTACTTGTCCATCAACCGACTCTTGGAAAACCTTTCGAACATCGTCAAGAAAATCCCTTTTTAGCCTTTTAAAGATGACCTCAACCTTGGTCGTGAGTTCAACGTCCTCACTCGTACTTCCGTCATTGGTGTCGTGTCCATTTCTCATCTTCATTCTATAAAACGAAGTAAATTAAGTAATGAAACAAAAGGACTTAACACGTATGTATATACATATACACCACACTATCCCATCTTGCTCAACAATCGTCGTACATCGCTTGTTCGACACGATTTGAACCCGTAACAATGGTAGCTAATCATTGTTACGCGAGCACGTCGCATTAACTTGCTAGTACAACGTCTATCTCGCTTGATGATTGCTAACACAACACAAAACAATTAGCGCAAGGTTAGTTCACATAAACCTAAACACTAATCAACTCCCGGTCTGACCCATCTTCTACAAGTCTCGCATAAAGCGCGTACACAATAAGCCTAAGTCTAGGCACCTATCTCAAGTCGCCTAAATCTCTTAGACCATGCTATGATACCACTTGTAACAACCCAAACCAATAACCAATCGAATACGCGAAACAAAATTTTTTTTTATCAGTAGAGTGCGCCACGCACACCCCTTGGGGTGCGCAGCACAGGCCCACAATCAGTTCTGTCCGGTTTTATCAATTTTCAATTAAAGACCTCCCACTTCCCGACATATTTAGACGAAACGCTTTTCACAACATGTTATAATGGTTAAAACTCACACGATTCAATAATAAAATGAGTTTTACAAAATGGGGCCCACATCGGCCGTTTTACGAGTTTCATACAAAAGTTCGAGTTTCGACCACACTAGTTTAAATTCCAAACGACACTAAGAGCATGGTGTTTGGGGTTAAACTACCCAAATCTCGGTCAAACTCCAAAAGCTATCACATCCAAAAGCGTCCCCTATCAAACAACAAGCGGAAAATCTCTAATCCAACCGTACGCCCTTACCCTTATCAACGCCCGAGCCTATAAAAAGATAAACAACGATAGGGTAAGCAAAGCTTAGTGAATGCAATAATTATACATATACATATATAACTTACTTACTTGCAAACACTTACAACATATCCGCATACATACTAGCAACATAATTAGCACACCTTTATAATGTATAACGCTAAATCCTCGATAACATAAGCTAGTATAACAATATCATATAATGCAACACCACAATACGTTACAACACAATACATAAGCATTGATGTTCACAACATCCATTAGTATTCGAATCCCAAGGCTAGCTCAACGAATGGTATTGTCAACATCGAACTTAATTCCCATTCGTCCCAATAAATGTGGTATCGTCAACATCGAACTTAAACCCACATATGAGGTATCTTCAACATCGAACTTAAACCCTCATCGAATTTCACTACACTAGTGGTATGGCTTCGTCAACATCGAACTTTAAATCCATACATGAGGTATCGTCAACATCGAACTTAAACCCTCATCAAAATGAACCAACAATATACTCTAGGATATTGTATCGTCAACATCAAACTTTAACCCATACCCCACAAGTAAATAAATCATATACATACATATATAATTATTCCACTCACCTCAACGATTCGGTGATGATTTTATACTTCCGAATGCTTCAAAGCCGAGTACCTAATACAATAAGTACTCAATCAACAAACAAACTTGTTGGGCTAAACACCAATAATTCACTCAAGTGCATTTAACGACTTAAATGCATTAAATGCCCCATTTTCACCAAAACCGCCCCTTAAGGGTCAAGACCATCGCCAATCAGCTTAAAAGCTAGTGATTAAGGTCTATCAACACTAACTATAACATAATTAGGGTAATTCATACCCATAATCCCAAACTAGGTAAATCATTAACCCCTTTGACTCATTTAAAGTCAACACACCCATTTCGGGTCATCCACTAACCCAACTAACACCCATTTACCAATTAGCTAGGTGTGTTAGTAATTAACTAACCAATTAGGACTCATAAACATCAATTAACACTTTGAAACCCTAGGTTAGTTACCATTGAGTCTTCATGACTCAATCTTACCCAAAAACACCCAAAATCAACAAATATGGGTTTTATGTTCTTCATTTACCCAAACCCTAACCCTACACAAAATTAAAGTAAGGAAATCAAGATTAGAGCTTACCACTACAACCACAACGTAGCTAGTGAGTAGATGAACGACTTTAATACCTGCACTTTGGCCCGAGAACAACTTCTTCCTCCTGGATTTAAGCTTTCTCACTCAAGAAATCACACTCTCTCTCCAAAATTAAAGTGAAGAAGATAAGGTTGTTCAAAATGGAGTGAATGATACCCCAAGATCTGACCTACTGGCCTCCAACTCGTCCACAAGTGAAATTACCAAAAAGCCCATCAAAATATCTAATTAAAACAAGCAAAACCCAGCTACAGTGAGGAGTGTGTCAGGCGCACCCCTAAGTGTGCGCTGAGCGCACCCTGCTCAGTTCGCCCTCTGACCTCTGTTTTAATATACAAGGTCACCCACACTTCATGTACCCTATTTACTCTGCTGTACAATGAAGATTAGGGTCTTAGATCGACTCCAATTCACTACAAAACAACTACATATATAATTCAGTTAGACATAGTGATCAGCGTTATTCATTTTGATATTTTTCTTTAGATTTCTTCTTCTGCTCGATTCTTCCTGTCGATCCTATATCACCACTACAGACAATCTTGTTACTGCATCCATCGTATAGTTACACTCTATAAAATTCCCTTATTGCAATTCGAATGAAGGAGGAGAACAGAAATCAAACAGACAGATACAAAATTTTTAGCAGTCAATAACAGTTAAAGCGTACGAATCTGTTACAAGTCCATATCTATTTTTATTTTCCTTATCTTCTTCTTCCTGCTTGAATATCTTGTCGACCATAGCTGCACTACAAACCAAATCGATCGTACATTGGAGTTCTATCATAATCATTCAATTACAGCTATAAAATCACTACTTCTATTTGAGAGTGAAGAACAGAAATATTAAGATACATATACATACATTACTTAGACATATATGAAAACCCACATCGGGTATCATCACACACCACCTATAGCATCCACCACCTTTTGTAGCCACCACCACCGGAATACATTTAACCACTAACACCACAATCACTTCCTATTTTTCTGTTTTGAAATCACCATGAACAACCCAATATCACCACACATCACCCCTTTTCTTCTTTCTTGAACCCACTAAACTGCCATCCTTATTCCTCCACCTCTCTCTCATTCTCTCTCTAATATCTTTGATTCAAACGAACCCAGCAATAGCTGCCATCCATTACGAACACCCACCTTGTTTAACACCCTAAAACCATGCCACTTCATCAACCAGGAACCACTATCAATCACCTCTTTATTTATCTTCTCGCTTGTAAACTCCATTCCCGTTCTTATACGATCAACAAACTCGACATCATCGTTGAAAATAATTGCTGCTATGCAGCTTATAATTTTTTTTTCCTTTCTCTAGTGTGACCGAAACACTCACACACTCTTTATATTATTGTAGTGTGCATAAAAGCTGGCTACCTGAACAGCCCCACAAAAATAATTTGTGTCAATAATGTGGCTTTACATGGTCAAATTGAGGCTGCTACTTTATATTATGCTTTTGTATATAAACCAAAAACCCTCTTTATATATGTTGATACGTGTTGTTTTGTACCACATGAACCCCACCACCAATTCCTGTATACTAATTATACTCATTGTCTCCTTGCTTTTTCTATTAAACAACGATTCTGATGATAATGGGAACATGATAAATGATGATGATTGGGTGACGAGATGATAAAGTCTAATGATGAAGGTGACACGATAATAATAATGATAGTGATGGTAAACAAAAGATGTTTAGTGCTGGTGGGGGATAAATAATAAAGTTTTGATGATGACTGCACATGTATTTCTTTTTTATACCGTTCGAAATTCCATGTTATCAAACCAAAGACCACAAAATTCTTGTGGATCGGCTGTCTTGGACTTTTAATACATCGTGGGCTGAAGCCCATTATACACCTAATGTAAAACTAGTTCTAAACGGCTATAACCTTTGTCGTTTGACGACTTCTGCTACAATCGTGAACTTGTGTTTACACTTCTGTTTTACTCCGATTAAAACCCACACGATAATTTTCTGTTTCTGTCACTCTTATCCTATTTCGATGATAACTTGCAAAACCACCCTTAACTTGGCCGTCATCACCTTCTACAATAACCACCGAACCCACATCCACGACTGCTGCTACAGCAATCCCACTTGTTTCTGCGTAACCAACAGATCTCGGTGCAACCGTTACCTTTTTTTTGCTGCTCAAAACGCCATCGAAGCTACTGCACATTTGTTTTCCCTTTTTCTCTTGGAAGACAACAAATAACTTTAATAACCCACTTGGAAGTGAATTGCCTTTCTTTGGTTGTTTATAGGGACATGAATTGGTGGGTGGGATTTAATTACATTAGATATTATGATTAAGTTGATTATTTTGATGGTGCGACGAACCCTTTTGGGTTTTTGATTTCGTGACTAACTCACAAAAGAAAGGTATCCATTTAATTAATTGTGAGATTAAAAGGTGAGACGTGATGATATGGAATAATTATAATGAAACGATGATGATGATGTTATGAAAAAAAGTATTGATGATGATTGATATCAAGTGGTAGGGTTACATGCCCGAATTATTATTATTATTAATTTTTTTTATGAACTATGCAGATGAGAATTAGTGTGACGAGCTGTAAATGGATAATCGGTTAAACAAAAAACTGAACAAACTCAGATATAATCTTGGGCCGATTAAATTGGGCTCCTTTTTAAATTAATGAACTAATTATCTTGCTTGGGTTGAGATCCAAGTGTCTGTTGGGCCGAATTAAGCATGAGCTCGTTTTGTTAAGTGGGTTTTAAAGAAGCAGTCAAACATGGATTAAATAAATTAAGCTGCGAATAAAATCAGAAAACCGGAAACAGAGGGACGGTTAGGGGTGTTTGCGTGGAATGAGAGGTTGAGGGTTTGAGCCCTGTTTGAGGCATTTTTTTGGGAAAACTTTTAAAGGTTCGTGAATCCGAGGCCAACCCTGCATTGTTCAGTTCAGTCGTATGCATATTTTTACTACAAAATATCGTATCGTGAGTTTCATTTGATCCCTTTTTACTTACTTTTGAAATATATATTTTTGGGACTGAGAATACATGAAATGCTCTATAAATGTTTGACGCGATAGACACAAGCAAAACATTCTTCTAATGAATTATTATATAGACAGAAGTTCTGTAGGTTATTATATCGAATATTTCCCCTGATGATTATAGCTTGGTAACCTAAGAATTAGTTGGACGTTATAATTGACACTAATTTACCCGAATCCTAAAGGTAGCTACCGGGTTTAACACCCCCACCCAGAATGTTCACTAGACAGTAGAGCTAGTGGGCGTGGTGTTTACTACTTCGAGGTTTATATATTAAACAGACGAGAGGTTTTGTATTTATCATACTGATTGCTTTATGCCTGTATGTTTTGGGGATATTCTTTATGCGCATTATGTTAAGGTCGGTTACCAGTCAAGGTTATATATAGAGAGAATGATTTTAAACACACGTTATGTATATGTTATTATGTACACGAGATATGTGTACGGTTATTAAAAATTTCAAGGCAACTTACGAGGGAGAAAAGGATACGAACCTACTCTGCCAAGCATTTATGAAAAATGATTTCATACACGAGATAGGTGTACTGCATTTAAACCTTGTGGTCTATCAAAATTACTGAAATTTTATTGTTTATGATAAACCTATGAACTCACCAACCTTTTGGTTGACACTTTTAAAACATGTTTATTCTCAGGTATGAAAGAAATCTTCCGCTGTGCATTTGCTCATTTTAAAGATATTACATGGAGTTGTTCATGGCATATAGTGGTTAGTACCTCGCAATGGGACCAGCTGTTGAGGACTTCGTCCGGGTGGATTAGGACGGGTCACTACAGGTGGTATCAAAGCGGTGGTCATAGCGAACCAGGTCTTGTATTAGTGTGTCTAACTAATAGTTGTTAGGATGCATTAGTGAGTCGGGACTTCAACCTAGTAGTTGTCAGGATACATTAATGACTCTAGACTTGGACCTTGTCTGCATGTCAAAAGTTTTGCTTATCATTCCTTGTCGAAAAATATCTACTTATCATTTTCAGTCTCGACACATCTTATTGCAATTATTGCATAGATGGTGTACAGACGAATTCATATTCCATCACATTAGACCATGTCTGACACATTTCCTTAACTCCCTCCGTAATCTACGGGATCTTCTGTACTCTATATAGGTATTCTATGTGATTTGAATATCATCCGATATCCGAAAATCATTTCATATCGACAATCCTCTATTTGACCGTACAAGATGGAACTCACAACTAGTTCAAATTCCTCAGATTCTGACAGCTATTCCGATATGGATTTCCACTCGAACTCCGAAAGCAGTGTAACCAGAATGGAGCAACCAATTAGCCATCATCAATTTTGGATGAATTGGGGATGGGTTTGTAGTCAACTTAATCAATGGAGACGAGAAGAAGGTGATCATTTCCACCAACCAAATTCACCTCTTGGCGAAGAACCTGAAGCACTTACCTGCGAACCAGTCTGAGACACCATTTTCACCCTCATTTCCAAGATATCTCGCAACGATTACATAATATCTACAATTCTAAACCCTATCCATCTGCTCGTTCCAACCGCCAATCATCCCGGAGTAATAGAAGAAGTCAACGAACTTCGTGCTCGATTAGTGGCTTTGGAGAATATGGTGCAAGGATTACAAGCACCAGCAGAATCACTGGTATCAACTGAAACGACCCATCCTAATCCATAAGGACGAATACAATAACATATGGATACATTGCGAGGTATTTGACCTCTATATGATACATTTTACAAACATTGCATTCGTTTTTAAAAGACAAACTTTCATTACATCAAAAGTTGACAGGCATGCATACCATTTCATAATATCCAAACTATAAATGACCAAATCTGTCATTTATTCAATAATAATCTTTATTGAACTCAACGACTTGAATGCAACGTCTTTTGAAATATGTCATGAATGACTCCAATTAATATCTTTAAAATGAGCAAATACACAGCGGAAGATTTCTTTAATACCTGAGAATAAACATGCTTTCAAGTGTCAACCAAAAGGTTGGTGAGTTCATTAGTTTATCAATATCAATCATTTCCAATAATATAATAGACCACAAGATACTCATATTTCAAAAACAATCTGTGCAGGTCTGCTCACTGCTGTAAAAATCATTCATACGAAATTAACACCTAGTAATCGACATTAACAAAATGCATCTAGAATATCCCCCGCATACAGGCATTTCGCAAACTGCATGCAAACAGCATACAAACAGGCCACTCTTTTAAATATGACGGTTTTGTACACATCACAAACAGGTCCATATCTTGTAAAGCTGGCGGTTGTATACTAAAATCGAAGTACTAAAGCAGTTCAAATTCTATGACTGGGGCTTGTCAAGGTCCATAGATCTATCTTTAGGATTCGCGTCAATTAGGGGGTCTGTTCCCTAATTCTTAGATTACCAGACTATAAATGGGTGATATCCGGTGTATTCGTAACTCAATTGTAGAATGTTTTTAAGTACTTGTGTCTATTTCGTCAAACATTTATAAAAGTAGCGCATGTATTCTCAGTCTCAAAAATATATATTGCAAAAACATTTAAAACGGGAGTAATGAAACTCACGATATTGTATTTCGTAGAAATAATGCAAATGACGGCACTGAACAAGTGCATGGTTGGCCTCGGATTCACGAACCTATATTAAGTATGTATATTTCTATGTTGGTCAATATTTGTCTAACAATTTAGGCCAAGTCGTAGTGTATCACAATCCTAATGCTCGAGATTATCATGCAAAAGTCAACAAAAGTCATCTAATCCAAAAATGACTTCCAAAATCTATTTATTTTTATTATATAGTTAAATATAGTCATTTTATATATTTAAATATATTTATCAGATTTTATTATAGTAAATAATACAAGTCGTTTATTAATAAAAATTTATATTAAAATTTATATATTATAAAAATATACTTTTATATATCTTAAGTAATAAAATTTATAAAGTTCACTTAATATCATAAAAATATAGTGGTATGTATTATTAATGTAATTATATTACGTATGGTAAAAATATCTTTGTATCACACATTTATTTGATAAATAATATTGATAATAATTATAATAAGTAAAAGTTGTATTATTTTTTAATAATAATAATTATAATAATAACAATATTTATATTTTCTAATGATGATATTAATTCTTATAAAATGATAATTCTAATAATGATAATTTTAATAATAACGATACTTTTTAATATTAACTTGTAATAATAATAATATTTTATATAAAATAATAATTCTAATTAAAATGATAATTTTTAATAATAATTACACTAAAATGATAATAATAATGATATTTTATGATAACAATGATATTTCTATTAAAAATGATATTTTTAATAAAAATGATAGTTTTAATATTAATGATACTTTTAATAATAATTATAATGATAAAAATAATAAAAACGATATTTTTATCAAGATCAATGTCTTACAATATTTTAATCTCATCATGATACTTATACTCATTATTTCCTAATCAATTTGTTTAATAGTTTATAGCCCTCTTTTATATCGCATTCATAATAATGATAATAATAGTAATCATAATAATTAGATGATACTAATATTAGTTTTAATAATAATAATAATAATAATAATAAATATAATAATACTAATGATAATACTAATAATTATTATAATGATAATAATAATAATAATAATAATAATAATAATAATAATAATAATAATAATAATAATAATAATAATAATAATAATAATAATAATAATAATAACCTTAGTGATAATAACGATAGTATTAATAATATTAATAACAATTTTAATGATAAATTATATATTGATAACGATACTAATAATAATAATTAGATAATAATAATAACGACGATAATAACGAAGATGGTGATAATAATAATCATTTTTAATAATAATACTAAGATTAATGATCATTCAGTTAACTATATCTGTTAAACCGTTCATCGAAATCATATGCTTTCTGAATGAAAAGTTATTAGTTTTTCGCCAGCTTTCCAATGACATGCATATCATATACCTTATCTCAATCGCATATGTATCATATTCGTGATTTATCATAAACTATCTAACGACAAAAATTAAACATACAAGCATGCATAATCATATATACTCGAGCACTAGTCAGGGATACACTATTAAAATATAAAAGTTAAGTTATGAATGCTCACGTATCAATATTGTGATTCAATATTGCAAGAAAGTATGTAGACGTAACGGAGATGATAAACACTAGATTGACCTCACGAGCATACCCCCAATCCATACCCATAACCTCCATAGCTATAACCCATAATTTCTTTAGCTCTGACCCACTCGTAAAACTCGTTTTAAAATAACTCGCGCATAACCTTGTCGTAGTATTTTATGTATAATACTACTTATAATAATACTAATACTAATAATAACACTCCTAACTATAAGATTAATAATAACATTAATCTTAATAATAATAATAATAATAATAATAATAATAATAATAATAATAATAATAATTATTATTATTATTATTATTATTATTATTATTATTATTATTATTATAATATAAATATATATTTTCAGATAATTTGAGAAAGAACGATGATTGAATGTGAATTGATTTGACAGAAACGATCGACTTTTATAGATTGAACTTGTCCCAGCTAGCCATGCGATCACATGGCTTTATTGTGGAACACCCATGCTATCGCATGGATCGATTTTACAGCTCACATTGAATTATTGGGGGGCGGCCGACAGTTTATTAATATTTATATATTTATTTATTTAATTTATATAATTATTTATATATTATATAATATTCACATGCATAGTTAACTTGTAAAATTAGTTCTAATGACTCGTACGTTGTCACTCAACTTATGTCTCGGTTCCGGTTTTTCGAATGTTACTACGTACGCTCTAATATTTTACATTCTACGTTTCGTGACTCGTACCCTTGTCAAAATATAGACTTAGATTATCAATGAAGTATATCACTCGAAGTGTAACTTAAACGTTTGAGTGTATTGGTCATTTGCTTCTTTGCATCATCGTCTCATTATTTACTAATACATATATGATAGTACGTTTTCTAACTAAGTTATTATTATACTTTATCATATATATATATATATATATATATATATATATATATATATATATATATATATATATATATATATATATATATATATATTCATTTATAAATATAATTTGTACCTCTTATGTGTAATTGAAATATTTATTTAATAATATAATATTTTATATTTCAAAGTCCTTTTTAAAATCGTTTACATAATAGAAACTATCATAATTCGTAACATTTATACTTTAAAACTTAATTGATGTTATTCATATATGTACCAGTGTTTCACAAGTTCAATAAACTTATTGAAATATTAATCGAATCAATAAACGAGTACCACTATTGTTTACAAAATGATTTGAAATTTCATATATATATATATATATATATATATATATATATATATATATATATATATATATATATATATATATATATATATATATATATAGTAAAAGTTAATAATATTTTTACTAACCTTTAAGTTTTAGAACACGTTTTTACTCTTCGTTATATTTATTTATATTTTATTGAATCAAAGACCATTACCATTTATATTTTTTCAAAAGGTTTCTAGACAACATTAAAACCTTTATCCTTATTAAAATGGCTCGGTAACAATTTGTCAAAAGTGGTTCCAGATATATTTATAAAGTTATATTCTTTTTAAAGAAGATGTGACACTCTATTATTTATCTATAATTCCTAAGATTTATAACAATAAAAGATAATGATAATAACTTTAATAATATACTTCCTGACATATTGTAAAATGTGATAACCTTTCAAAATATATCATAGTACGTTCTATATCTTTGAAACTATATATATATATATATAAATGTTATATTTATAATATAAAGCTTTAATTAATTTTTCTAACTTTATATATTCAAAAAATTTTATATTTTTGAAACAGTAATTATATGTACTTGTGCTTTATAAGACTTTAATTAGGTTTTATATACATATTCAAGTTACATTATAAAACATTTTAGTAATAGAATTCTTTTAGACTAAAAACGTTTTTGTTCGTTTGAAAATAGATCATTTGAATATTATGGAATTCAATTCTCCACTAACCTTCGTTATTTGACACTTCGTTCTCAATGGTATATCACTTTACCAATTATTTCGAATACCGTTAAAAAGAAATGATTTCTCCAATCAACGTGGACCTCACAACTGAGTCCCCTAATCATATCACAATATATCTAATAATTCAATCATTTGATATTGTCTTTTAACTCCGTCAATAAATATATTAAACATACATCGAAACAAACATGTTCATGTAAATATTATACATCTAATACTTTGTTAACGTCTTTAATTAATATTTATATATAATTATATATGCACATCAAGTTAAATATAATTGTTCGTGAATTGTTGGGAATAGTCGAAGGATAAATGAATACATGAACACAGTTCAAAGTTTTTGAGATTTCAACATTACAGACTTTGCTTATCGTGTCAAAAACATTAAATCATTTAAAGATTAAGTTTAAATTTGATCGGAAATTTCCGGGTTGTCACAGTACCTACCCGTTTAGGAAATTTCGTCAATTTGATTGGGATGGTCATGGCTTGATAATAAGTATGTTTTCATGACGCATACGAGCTGAAAATTTAGAGTTTTATCATCAGCGAGTAACATGGATAAAACAATTTGCTTAAGAGAAGCGTACGAGTGAAGTCATCACAAAAGAGTGAAATGAGTAAGTGTAGATTCATCATATCTTTTGACGTAGATAGGATTGATTTCTAGAGTTAAGGGATTTGTAGAAAATCTTCGTAATAAGATTTAATTCTTCGGTAATTGATGAAATTAGAATCCTCTTTGGTTAAATGTGATGATCTATCTCGATTGCTTTGTCTGATATTTCACTAAAAATCCACCCCCTTTGTTTCCTTATTTCCACAGCTCACACCTTCTTTTCTTTCCCTCTCAATTCATACTTTAAAATATTCGTCAATATGCTCCATCATATTCTAATTCTTGATATACTCCTAACTTTCATATCTGTCATTCTTCTTTTTCATCTGCCGCCAGAAGAATCTATTTACTTCTACTATACTCTTGGTTTTATAGTGTTTTTAGTCCTCCAGTGTCTTTATATTGCTATATGTATTGATATACACGGTTTGTAATTTCTGTGTTACTGTCGGACTTTATATCTTTCCTTATTTTTCGAAGTCCCTGCTTCTGTCTTTCTATAATTATTGACATCTATTGTTAATGATCTTTTCTGTTTGCTGCGATTTATACCCCCTTATTATTTCGGAGCTTCATGCTTTTGTTTTCTTTTCACAAGTAATGGTCCAGAATTCGTAGGTATGGAGTTTTAAATTATCTTAATATATAAAGTAGAAAGGAAACGTAGTAGCACGATTTAATTTGTCAAATTACCAGAATATTCGGAAAAGACTGAATCATCAAGAAAATATTTTCTTGATATTTTTAGAGGTTAAATAGAATACAAGAGTCGTGTAATATAGCACATGATGACGGTATGGTCTGTGAATCGTCATGTCCCATTAGAAACTCAACATGACTTACTATAATATAATTACGTTGATCAAGTGTCATTATATTATACTAACTCATGCTTCAGTTCCCAACACTACTTTAAAAAACATTCATATTTTAAACTCGAAGGTTTCAAAATTTAGAAACTAAAATTGTTTCTTTTATGATGTAACGCAGATAGCGCGAAGAGGTAATTGATTTCAGATAAGAATAGTTATGAAGATATCTTCAGAAATATTGAGGATATTTATAAAGAAATATACGATGATATCTTAGAATTTCTAACATCGATGGATGATGATGAAGATTTGTCTGTAAAGGTTTAGAGTCAGGAGCAAGATATTCGATAATAACTTCAGCAGACACTAAATCATTTGGATTCTTTGAAGGCAGATTTAGTCTTTGTGATTTATCCACAGCCTCCTTCATAGTTTTCTCAATTCTTTTTTCCACTTCCAAACCTTCTCTTTTTCTGAGCTTTGCCAACCCACTATTAAACTCTTTACTGTTAAGGTCGTTTACGGTTTTTGCTGCTTCATCAGCATTTTTCAAAATTTCGAGAACTAGTTCGCAGTCTAGGGTGTTTTTCAGAAACTTCACATTCGAGGTATGTAAGTCTAGGAGATAGATGTTATATGTATATATATAACTGTGGATGTAGAAACGTTGCAAAATTCAGAATTAAGGATTGATGATTTTCGGTAGTTGGTATGGCAATTATTGTTATAAGATGCAGATGAGCACAAGATAGGGTTTCGATAAAGATAATGATTTTTTGGAGAGTCAAAGATCAATGGAATTGCTGGTAAGTTTACTGCTAATGTGGTGGGATATAAACGGTTCTCCGGTAACAATGATGAAGGGTTAATCATTATAATAAGGCTTATTCGAATGAACAATTGAAGTTGATTTGATGGAGCTGTGACAAAACTGTCTACTTTGGAAAGGGATTGAAAAGTTTTTTTTTTTTTTTGCTAATAAATGCCAAAGGGTCTGACACGGATACGTGCTAAACTATGACTTTGGTATCGAGAGTTTTTCAGGTGCATGACTGTGGGTAACATGTAGTTGGATCATCATCTCGATTGTTCATTATTTGAAGTGTCTTCAGGAATTTTGAGGGGTTTGAACACAGATTGTAATTGTTAATATACATATGATGTTCTAGGATTTTGAATGATACAAATATTTTTTGTTCTTCTGGGTTCTATGAATAGAAATGATGTTCTAGCACAGTTTTGAAATCAAAGTATAGCTTTAAAAGATGTAGGAATCTAAGAATGATGATACCGGTTATATCTCGAATTGAATTCTGAGATTTCAAAATCAGAATATGTAATTGGATTTGAATGAGTATGGTTGTTTTGATTTCTATAAAAGAATGTATATTGTTGTGAAAGTAGGGAGTATAGTTGATGATTTGCTGAATCAGAATCTAAGAATGTAACATATTAATTGTGAATTTATATATCTTTTGGGTATTACCTACCCGTTAAAAGTTTCATAAGTAATCTTTTGTACAAGAGAATTTTATTACAATTTTTATGAAAATATTAATATGTATATTTTCTTCAAATGTAATACATATTTAATGAGTTAATATCATATTAAGCTCATTTGATTTTCAGCTGGAACTAGAAATGAATAATCTCTAAAACTTTAGAAATTTCGTAATCTTTCTTGGATTATCACTTTGACGTAAATGAAATTATGAATCAATACTTCATTATTCATTTTTATTGATATTTACTCGGTGAATGATGTTGATGTTCGTGGGATTCTTGTAAATTTCGCAAGGTACGAATGATGTTTCTAGAAAGTTTCGAGTACAACGAAGATGAAAGTGTAAAATCAAACATGTAATTGATTAATACACTTGATTTATTATGAATTGGAATTTATTGAGTTTGGAACAGAGATTTTAGTTAACAATGGTTAAGTCGTTAATGAAGGATGTACATCATTGCATATTAGTAATATAAATTAACCGAGTAGTATCTACCCTTATTCAATTCATTCATAATAGCTTAATATGAAAAGATATACTATAGTTTCCAAAATTTATATATATAAGTTATACATATAATTTCTTCAGTGGAAATGAGTTAATACTTCATAACTCGTTGATATGACATACTTGTTGTTGATTAGTGATGTTGTTCGCGGTGATTATAAATCTGGTGGAGCTTGTGATGTTGTAGGTGCTGTTGATGATGGCGATGCTGACGGTACTGTTGATGCTATTGGTAAAACAAGTTTTGCTTGTAAATCGTGCTCCATTCCGGTCAGGGTTTCATTTCATCATTTCTATTCACCCACTTATCTGGTTTATGATTAAGGCTGGAATATATAATCTCTAAGACTTTAGAGATTACATAATCGCCACAGAATGTTTCTCCAATGAAGTTATGAAGCATTACTTCATCAGTTATTGTTGCTGGTACTTCTTGGTAACTACGGTGCATTGATTCTCGAGGTACAGATTGTGATGTCGAAGTGTGGGATGCGGATGTTATTATTGATGTGGTAATGGTACTGTTTGGGTTGATGATGGTGGTACTGTTGATGCCGGTGATACTGCTGGTGCTTGTGGTATTGAGGCTTGCAATGTGGATGTTGTTGGTGGTACTGGTGTTATTGATGGTGCTTGTAATCTTTGCACCATATTCTCCAAAGCCAATACTCAAGCGCGAAACTCGTTGACTTCTTCTATTACATCGGGATGATCGGTGGTTCGAACGAGCTGATGAATAAGGTCTAGTATTTGAGATACTATATAATTGTGACGAGACACTCTGGAAATGAGAGAGAATATGGTGTCTAGGACAGGTTCGTCGGTAAGTGCTTCAGGTTCTTCGCTAAGAGGGCAATGTGGTGGATGGAAAGGATCACCTTCTTCTTGTCTCCAATGATTATGTAGACTAAGAACCCATCCCTAATTCATCCAGAATAGATGATGGCTGATTAGTTGATCCATTCTGGTCACACTGCTTTTGGAGGTTGAGTGGAACTCCATATCGGAATCCGAGGAACTTGAACTAGTAGCGAGTTCCATTTCGTACGATTGAATAAAAGATTTTTCAATATGAAATGATTTCCAGCTATCGGATAGTATTATAATTACAGAGAATATCTATATATATAGAACAAAAGATTTGGTAGATTACGGAGGGATTTACGGAATATGTCAGGAAAAGTTTACAGTAATAGATACGCTAAGATATGAATTAGCAGATACGCTAAAATATAAATTTTTGTCTATACACTATTCATGCAATCAATGCAGTACGATGTGTCTAGACTAAGAATGATAAGCATGTAATTTCCGACAAGAAATGATAAGCAAAACTTTTTGACATGCAACTAAGATCGAAGTTCAGACTCACTAATGCATCTTATTAACTATCAGTTAAACACACTAATGCAAGACCTGGTTCGCTAAGACCACTGCTCTGATACCACATGAGATGACCCGTCCTAATCCATAAGGACGAATACAATAACATATGGATACATTGCGAGGTATTTGACATCTATATGATACATTTTACAAACATTGCATTTGTTTTTAAAAGACAAACTTTCATTACATCAAAAGTTGACAGGCATGCATACCATTTCATAATATCCAAACTATAAATGACCTAATCTGTCATTTATTTAATAATAATATTTATTGAACTTAACGACTTGAATGCAACGTCTTTTGAAATATGCCATGAATGACTCCAATTAATATCTTTAATATGAGTAAATGCACAACGGAAGATTTCTTTAATACCTGAGAATAAACAAGCTTTCAAGTATCAACCAAAAGATTGGTGAGTTCATTAGTTTATCAATATCAATAATTTCCAATAACATAATAGACCACAAGATACTCATATTTCGAAAACAATCTGTGCAGGTCTGCTCACTGCTGTAAAAATTATTCATACGAAATTAACACTTGGTAATCAACATTAACAAAATGCATCTAGAATATCCCATGTATACAGGAATTTCGCAAACTGCATGCAAACATCATACAAATAGGCCATTCTTTTAAATATAACGGTTGTGTACACCTCACAAACAGGTCCATATCTTTTAAAGCTGGCGGTTGTATACTAAAATCGAAGTACTAAAGCAGTTCAAATTCTCTGACTGGGGCATGTCAAGGCCCATAGATCTATCTTTAGGATTCGCGTCAATTAGAGGGTCTGTTCCCTAATTCTTAGATTACCAGACTATAAAGGGGTGATATTCGGTGTATTCATAACTCAATCGTAGAATGTTTTTAAGTACTTGTGTCTATTTCGTCAAACATTTATAAAAGTAGCGCATGTATTCTCAGTCCCAAAAATATATATTGTAAAAACATTTAAAAAGGGAGTAATGAAACTCACGATACTGTATTTCGTAGCAATAATGCAAATGACGGCACTGAACAAGTGCATGGTTGGCCTCGGATTCACGAACCTATATTAAGTGTGTATATTTATATGTTGGTCAATATCTGTCTAACAATTTAGGCCAAGTCGTAGTGTCTCACAATCCTAATGCTCGAGATTATCATGCAAAAGTCAACAAAAGTCATCTAATCCAAAAATGACTTACAAAATCTATTTATATTTATTATATACTTAAATATAGTCATTTTATATATTTAAATATATTTATCAAATTTTATTATTATAAATAATACAAGTCGTTTATTAATAAAAATTTATATTAAAATTCATATATGATAAAAATATACTTTTAAATATCTTAAGTAATAAAATTTATAAAGTTCACTTAATATCATAAAAATATAGTGGTATGTATTATTAATGTAATTATATTACGTATGGTAAAAATATATTTGTATCACACATTTATTTGATAAATAATATTGATAATAATAATAATAAGTAAAAGTTGTATTATTTTGTAATAATAATAATTATTATAATAACAATATTTAAATTTTCTAATGATGATATTAATTCTTATAAAATGATAATTCTAATAATGATAATTTTAATAATAACGATACTTTTTAATATTAACTTGTAGTAATAATAATAATATTTTATATAAAATAATAATTATAATTAAAATGATAATTTTTAATAATAATAACACTAAAATGATAATAATAATGATATTTTATGATAACAATGATATTTCTAAAAAAAATGATATTTTTAATAAAAATGATAGTTTTAATATTAATGATACTTTAAATAATAACAATAATAATAAAAATAAAAATAATAAAAATGATATTTTTATCTAGATCAATTTCTAACAATATTTTAATCTCATCATCATACTTATACTCATTATTTCCTAATCGATTTGTTTAATAGTTTATAGTCCTCTTTTTTATCGCATTCATAATAATGATAATAATAGTAATCATAATAATAAGATGATACTAATATTAGTATTAATGATAATAATAATTATTATTATAATAATACTAATGATAATACTAATAATTATTATAATGATAATAATAATAATAATAATAATAATAATAATAATAATAATAATTAATAATAATAATAATAACAACAACCTTAGTGATAATAACGATAGTATTAATAATATTAATAACAATTTTAATGATAATATTTATATTGATAACGATACTAATAATAATAATAATAATTAGATAATAATAATGGTGATAATAATAATCATTTTTAATAATAATACTAAGATTAATGATCATTCAGTTGACTATATCTTTTAAAGCATTCATCGAAATCATACGCTTTCTAAATGAAAAGTTATTAATTTTTCGCCAGCTTTCCAACGACATGCATATCATATACCTTATCACAATTGCATATGTATCAAATTCGTGATTTATCATAAACTATCTAACGACAAAAATTAAACATACAAGCATGCATAATCATATATACTCGAGCATTAGTCAGGATACACTATTAATATATAAAAGTTAAGTTATGAATGCTCACGTATCAATATTGTGATTCAATATTGCAGGAAAGTACGTACATGCAACGGAGATGATAAACACTAGATTGACATCACGAGCATACCCCCAATCCATACGCATGACCTCCATAGCTATAACTCATAATTTCCTTAGCTCTGTCCCACTCGTAAAACTCGTTTTGAAATAACTCGCGCATAACCTTTTTGTAGTATTTTATGTATAATACTACTTATAATAATACTAATACTAATAATAACACTCCTAACTATAAGATTAAAAATAATATTAATCTTAATAATAATAATAATAATAATAATAATAATATAAATATATATTTTGAGATAATTTAAGAAAGAACGATGATTGAATGTGAATTGATTCGGCAGAAATGATCAACTTTTATAGATTGAACTTGTCCCAGCTAGCCATCCTATCGCATGGCTTTGCTATGGAACACCCATGCGATCGCATGGATCGATTTTACAGCACACATTAAATTATTGGGGGGCGGCTGACAATTTATTAATATTTATATATTTATATATTTAATTCATATAATTATTTATATATTATATAATATTCACATGCATAGTTAACTTGTAAAATTAGTTCTAATGACTCATACGTTGTCACTCTACTTATGTCTTGGTTTCAATTTTTTAAATGTTACTACGTACGCTCTAATATTTTGCATTCTACATTTCGTGACTCGTACCCTTGTCAAAATATAGACTTAGATTATCAATGAAGTGTATCACTCGAAGTGTAACTTAAACATTTGAGTGTCTTGGTTATTTTCTTCTTTAAATCTTCGTCTCGTTATTTACTAATACCTATATGATAGTACCACTTACGTGTAATTGAAATATTTATTTAATAATATAATATTTTATATTTCAAAGTCCCTTTTAAAATTGTTTACATAATAGAAACTATCATAACTCGTAACATTTATACTTTAAAACTTAATTGATGTTATTCATATATGTACCAGTGTTTCACAAGTTCAATAAACTTATTGAAATATTAATTGAATAAATAAACGAGTACCACTATTGTTTACAAAATGATTTGAAATTTCATAAATATATTTATAGTAAAAGTTAATAATATTTTTACTAATCTTTAAATTTTAGAACACGTTTTTACTCTTCGTTATATTTATTTATATTTTATTAAATCACAGACCATTACCATTTATATTTTGTCAAAACGTTTCTAGACAACGTTAAAACCTTTATCCTTATTAAAATGGCTCGGTAACAATTTGTCAAAAGTGGTTTCAGATATTTATAAAGTTATATTATTTTAAAGAAGACGTGACACTCTATTATTTATCTATAATTCCTAAGATTTATAACAATAAAAGATAATGATAATAATTTTAATAATATACTTCCTAACATATTGTAAAAATGTGATAACCTTTCGAAATATATCGTAGTACGTTCTATATCTTTGAAACTATATATATATATATATATATATATATATATATATATATATATATATATATATAAATTTTATATTTATAATATAAAGCTTTAATTAAGTTTTCTAACTTTATATATTCAAAATGTTTTATATTTTTGAAACCGTAATTATATGTACTTATGATTTATAAGACTTTAATTAGGTTTTATATACATATTCAATATACATTATAAAATGTTTTAGTAATAAAATTCTTTTAGACTGAAAACGTTTTTGTTCGTTTGAAAATAGATCATTTAAATATTATGGAATTCAATTCTCCACTAACCTTCGTTATTTGACACTTTGTTCTCAATGGTATATTACTTTACCAATTATTCCGAATACCGTTAAAAAGAAACGATTTCTCCAAACAACAAGGACCTCACAACCGAGTCCCCTAATCATATCACAATATATCTAATAATTCAATCATTTGATATTGTCTTTTAATTCCGTCGATAAATATATTAAACATATATTGAAACAAACATGTTTATGTAAAGTATTATACATCTAATACTTTGTTAACGTCTTTAATTAATATTTATATATAATTATATATGCACATCACGTTAAATATAATTGTTCGTGAATTGTTGGGAATAGTCGAAGGGTAAATGTATACATGAACATAGTTCAAAGTTTTTGAGATTTTAACATTATAGACTTTGCTTATCGTGTCGGGACATTAAATCATTTAAAGATTAAGTTTAAATTTGATCGGAAATTTCCGGGTTGTCACATCAACAACTGTACCACCAACAACATAAGCCTCAGCATCACAAACTATACCTCGAGCATAACGTTCATTCTACATCTTATTCTACATGATTTATCTTCATTCTACATGGCGATTATGTAATCTCTAATGTTTTAGAGATTATGTATTCTAGTTCTAACGATAAATCAAATGAGTTTAATATTAGATTGATTCGTTAAATCCATGATTACATCTGAAGAAAATATATATGTATATATATTTTCATAAAGATTGTTATTAAAAGTTCTTTTGTACAAACTGTTAATGGTGAAAATATTTTAACAGATAGGTAATACCCAAGAAATATTTAGATTTTACATTAATATGTTACACTGTACATTCTTCAATTCAGATTCAGCAGTCATTAACCATACTGCTCAAATCCACACATATACGTATCCGTTCACCAAAGAACAACTATTTTCATTCAAATTTAATTTCATATTTGGATTTTGACCGATCAGAATCCAAGTAAAGATTTGACAAGTGGCATAATGAAGAAAGTAATGGACGAAATATAATTGATTAGTAACCAATTAATTAACTACGTAAAACTTTAAACCTATGCTAACCTTGGACAATTAAAAAGTATTAAAAGAGTAGGAAATATTAATTATAACACATTTTGATTTAAAATATCATTAATAAGTTACATCTACTACAGTTAAATATTTCCTCAAGTTGCCACTTGATTTCATCTTAAACATCCTATATATCTTGACGATTACAACACTGCGTTCAAACCCATTGAACTTCTTGAAAAACCACCTTGGATTTGATAATCAATGATTCAGATATGAGAATACTGATGAAGCAGTATAAACAGCTGAAAGTTTTAGAAGACAGAAGTTCAATAATAAAAGAATGGCACGTTGGAAAAGCTCGAAAAAAGATTGAAATCTTCTTTCTTCATCATAAACATCTTCAAAATTACTATGATATCGTTATATCTTCCTTAATTGTACATACCCTCAACATTCCTGGAGTTATCTTTATATCGTTTTCATTCGTAAATATTTTCGCATTTGTTTTATCCTTAGTACATCATATCGAAAACTATTTTGATTTCTAAAATTCAGTGAAACCCTAGAAGTTTTAAATCCTTTGATATCTTGGAAGTAATATTGGAATGAAAGCATGAGTTAATGTAATATAATGATGCCTGATCAACGTGATTATATTATAATAAATCATGCGAAAGTTCTAATGGATTGTGATGATGGTAATGCTTGATCAACCTTACTGTCACCATGGACCGTGTTACTTAACTTGTATTCACCACGAACCGTGTTATGTGACGACCCGGAAATTTTCGACCAAATTTAAACTTAATCTTTATATGATTTTGACACGATAAGCAAAGTCTGTAATGTTGAGTCTTAAGAATTTTGAACTGTTTCATATATGCATTTGACCTTTGGACTGTGCCGACGTTTCACGAACAATTGTATGTAAAATAATATTCAAGGTAATAATGTTGTTATTAAATAAATCTATATATAAATATATATAATATCTATACATGACTAATATTATATGTACATTGCAATATGTATATAAAATATATAAAAATTAAATAATCAATATGTGTTATTATATATTAGATAGTTAATAAATATTACATAGTTAATAATATCAACATATTAAACTTACTTACAAAATAAATTATAATTACTATATTAATATTATCACTACTTATATTAAAATCAATATAAAAAAATTTAAAATCAATATTAATACTATTACTATATAAAATATAAAGATATGAAATTGGATACATTTAATTTGATATTATTATTAATATTACTAATATTAGTGTTATCATTATTAATATCATTGTTGTTATAATTATTAGTAAACTGATAATATTAGTTATTATTTTTTATTATGATTATTATTATTACTAAAAATTTAACGTTTTCAATTAAAAAAATTTATTATCGTTATCTTATTTACGTACATCATTATTTATATAATTATTAGTAATTCCACTATTATTAATGATATTAATATAATTATTATTAGTGATATATATATATATATATATATATATATACATATATATATATATATATATATATATATATATATATATATATATATATATATATATTAATTATTAATATTTATTAAATATGTTAATTATAACACACAGATACAAAATCGGTTATCCATCAAGTTCACCTTTTATTTTTTTGTATCTTTCTTTCTTGTACTCGTTGTCTAAGAGAGAAAGTGTTGACATTCATCCCCTCTATATATTCATCCCCTCTATATGGCAATCAAAGGGAATCAATCAACTTTTATTCACCATCTAGATATCTAATATATTTGTTTGTATCTATGATATCTGATAAAAAAATTATTTAGAACTCCCTCTGTTCAAATGACCTGATTGATCCAAAAATAAAAAAAAATCCATTTTCTAAAGCTTTTCAAAACGAATTAATTCTGTAATTCATTCACATTCTGATTCCTAAAATTCGTAAATCTTTACTACATCTTAACAGTAACATATCTCAGCAAATTCAATTAAAAATTTGGTTCGGTGTTCATCTTTGATCAATTTGGCTTTCGGATCGATTTTAACGAATTGAGGAAAACTAATTTTGCAGGTATCTTAAATCTCATCTCTTAAAAGTGTATGAATAATCTCAATTCTCAATTTACTAAAACATGAATGAATTCTAGAGTCAAAGCTCAAAAATTAAAAAGGTCAAAATATTTATTCTTTGCGAAATTTAAACTCTTTGTAACGTTTCTGATTAAATTGATGATTTAGAAAATTTCTAAGAACTATTTAGAAACTAATTCATGTTGAAAACATCATTTAAAATGGTCCAGATTTTCGAATTGTGTTTGAGTCCATTGTGTTGTTTTTATCGAGCTTTTTGCTGCTGTGTTGTTTAAATCCCTCCCTGTTAAACAACATCAACCCAACTAAATTATTTCTGTTTCAATTTTGAATTATGAACCAAACGTATAGCTGTTGTTTTGGTTGTGGAATAATTCTGGACGATCGACTGAGTTTTGATAAAGGAGAAGATGAGAAACAGATTTAAAGACGAGATATAATGATTTGTATCGGTATAATTACAGAAAAGAATAGGTAGTACAATGGTTTAGAATGTAAGGAGGGTTTCAAGAGGTCTCGGGTTCAATCCCTGCTTGGTGCAATTTTTTTTTTAAAATGGAATCCTAAGGTAGTTTTACATATTAAAAATATTATTATTATTACCATTATTATTACCATTATTATTATTATCATTGTTATTATAAATTATTGTTATTGTCAGTGTTATGGTATTGTTAGTATTAATATTACTAAGTATTAGGAATATTATGATTATTATTATTATTATTATTATCATTTTTATTATTATTGTTATTATTATTAGTATTATAATTATTAAGATTATTATTATTATAAATATAAGTATTATGATAGAAATCCATTTATTATTATTATAGATACAAATATGAATTTCATTATTATTAATGTTATTACCAATATCATTTAAGATATAACTTTACTACTAGTATAACCATTATTATTATTAATATGATTAGGATTATTATTATTATTATTATTATTATTATTATTATTATTATTATTATTATTATTATTATTATTATTATTATAAAAATGATAAAATTTATTATTATTTTCTTTAATAATAGTATTAGTATCATTTTATAATTATTAGTATTATTATTAATATTATCAACAAAAACATTATTGATATTATCATTATAAGTAATAGTATGATTATCATTAATAGTATTGTTCTTATCAAAAACTATTATCATTATTATCATTTTTACAAAAATTATTATTTTGATATTATTAAAACTATTATTATTATTATTATTATCAAGAATTATCTATATCATTATTATTATAATAATATTGATCATGAAAATAAAAGTTTTTAAATGACGTTGTTAAGATTGTAAGTATTACAATAAAGATTAGAGATATGAAAATATATTTAAATTACATAACTTAACTATATTAATAATTCTATATATAAAATGAGAATATATAAATAATTAATAAAACTTATAAATTATTAAATATAATAAGTACATCATTAATAATAATATATAAATTTATTCGATTACATTTATGTGTGTTAATATATATACCAATGATATAGGTTCGTGAATCCGAGGCCAACCCTACACTTGTTCAATGATGTCATATGTATTTTTACTACAAAATACAGTATGGTGAGTTTATTTGATTCCCTTTTACTCTTTACATTTTTGGGACTGAGAATAATGCGCTGTTTTTACAACCGCTTTATTAAATGCTTTTGAAATATATTTTTGAACTGCGAATACATGAAATGCTTTTATAAATGTTTGACGAGATAGAAAAAGCAAAACATTTCTTGAATGAATTATTATGCAGACAGAAGTTCTGTGGATTATTATTGAATTATGTGGACTTGATAATTACCACTAATTGTTGTGAATATTTTTCCCCTGATTATTATTGCTTGGTAACCTAAGAATTAGAATCGAGTATGGCCCTAATTCACGTGAATCCTAAAGGTAGCTACCGGGTTTAACACCCTCACCCAGAATGTTCACTAGATGGAAGGGCTAGTAGGCATGGTGTTTAGTACTTCGAAGTTTATATGATTATTATACAGATGAGATGTTCTGTTTTGGGGATATTATTATGCGCATTATATGTTAAGGTCGGTTACTAAGCTAAGTTATGAAAGCAATGAAAAGTGAATGTTATTTATCGAGAGAATGATTTTATACAAAGGTTATGTGTATGTTATTTTTGTGCACAAGATATGTGTACGGTTACTAAGATTTATGAAAGATGATTTCGTATACGAGAAAGGTCAACTGTATTTAAAAGATATCGCATGTACATTACAGGTGGGTATAGGATTCGGGCCCATTTGTACCATGCAGCATTTAAATTTTGTGGTCTATCAAAATGATGAATTTTATTATTTTATGATAAACCTATGAAATCACCAGCCTTTTGGTTGACACTTGAAAGCATGTTTATTCTCAGGTATGAAAGAAATCTTCCACTGTGCATTTGCTCATTTTAAAGATATTAATTGAAGCCGATCATCGCAATGGAATCAGATGTTGGTGACTTCGTCCAGCCGGATTAGGACAAGGTATGACATGTTACTTGATTCATATACAACACGAATAATGATACTTGATTCGAATCCATCATGAAACCGACCTCGATCCAAGAATGAGCATTTATAAAACTATCTGCATATCGACCTCGAAGAAATCTTTAATCTTATCATTTTCTTCTTCGATGAAACATTCTTAGATGACTAAAACCTTTCTATTAAGAATCTGAGTTCAAATCTGGTACTAAAACATTCTCGATTTCAATTCCAACAGTCACCTCTCAAATTTCAGGATGAAATTTCTTTAGCGGGTAGGTACTTTAATGACCCAGAAAATTTCGACTAATTTTAAATCAAACTCTCGATACGGTTTAATATTTTGACACGATAAGAAAAGTCTGTTAGGTTGAGTCTCAAAATTTTTTAACTATTTCTTATATTCATTTGACATTTGACTGTTTCCGACGATTCACGAACAATTGTGTTATTCATTTGAGATTTGACTGTTTCCGATGATTCACGAACAATTGTGTGTAAATAAATATGTAAAAATATATAGATATAATTATAAATATAAGTGTATATATATTAATTGATAATTATATGTATATTATTATAAATTAAAATGTATAATATTCAATATATGATATGTAATTAATAAATACTACATAAATAATAATATATAAGATTTATAAATTTAATTTAATTACAAAGTTAAAATATAGTTGTTATAATAATATTATTATTACTTGCATCAATATTAGTATTATTATTACTGTTATAATTATAATTAATAAAATCCTAATAACTTTAGGGTTACCAAAATAAAGAGTTTTAATTATAAAAATTATTATCAAAATGATTGAAATTATAAATTAGTTATTAGTATTATTATTTTCAAAAATTATCATTTTATTTAAATATCATTAATATTGATATCACTCTTATTATTAGTATTATTTTGATTATTATTATTATTTCTTTTATTATTATTATTACTATATTATTTCTAATATTATTAATTGTATTCTTATTAATATATTTATAGTATATAAAGTATATACAAGAACGTATGATATGTTAAGAATCAACATTCAGATAAGATAATTCAGACAGAAACAAAATTGATAGATACATAAAACAGATAATCGAATTCTGTTTTCAATCACTATACAAAACAACTACAGATACAATTCAGTTAGACATCGTGATTAGCGTTATTCATTTTGATATTTTTCTTTTGATTTCTTCTTCTGCTCGATTCTTCCTGTCGATCCCATATCATCACTACAGACAATCTTGTTACTGCATCCATTCTATACTTACACTCTATAAAATTCCCTTATTGCAATTCGAATGAAGGAGGAGAAAATAAATCAAACGGACAGATACAAAATTTGTTAGTTGTCAATAACAGTTAAAGTGTACGAATCTGTTTCAAGTCCCTATCTATTTCTATTTTCCTTATCTTCTTCTTCCTGCTCGAATATCTTGTTGACCATAGCTGCACTACAAACCAAATCGATCGTACATTGGAGTTCTATCATAATCATTCACTTACAGCTATAAAATCACTACTTCTATTCGAGAGTGAAGAACAGAAATATTAAGATACATATACATACATTACTTACACATATATAAAAACCCACATCGGGTATCATCACACACCACCTATAGCATCCACCACCTTTTGTAGCCACCACCACCAGAATACATTTAACCACTAACACCACAATCACTTCCTATTTTTCTGTTCTGAAATCACCATGAACAACCCAATATCACCACACATCACCCATTTTCTTCTTTCTTGAACCCACTAAACTGCTACCCTTATTCCTCCACCTCTCTCTCATTCTCTCTCTAATATCTTTGATTCAAACGAACCCAGCAATAGCTGCCATCCACTAAACACACACCTTGTTTAACACCCTAAAACCATGCCACTTCGTCAACCAGGAACCACTATCAATCACCTCTTTCTTTATCTTCTCGCGTGTAAAATCCATTCCCGTTCTTATACGATCAACAAACTCGACATCATCCTTGAAAATAATTGCTGCTATGCGGCTTATATTTTTTTTCTTTCTCTGATGTGACCGAAACACTCACACACTCTTTATATTATTGTAGTGTGCATAACAGCTGGCTACATGGACAACCCCACAAAAATAATTTGTGTCAATAATGTGGTTTTACATGGTCAAATTGAGGCTGCTACTTTATATTATGCTTTTGTATATAAACCAAAAACCCTCTTTATATATGTTGATACGTGTTGTTTTGTACCACACGAACCCCACCACCAATTCCTTTATACAAATTATACTCGTTGTCTACTTGCTTTTATGTTAAATAACGATTATGATGATAATGGGAACGTGATAAATGATGATGATTAGGTGACGAGATGATAAAGTCTAATGATGAAGGTGACACGATAATAATAATGATAGTGATGGTAAACAAAAAGATGTTTAGTGCTGGTGGGGATAAATAATAAAGTTTTGATGATGTTTGCACATGTATTTCCTTTTTATACCGTTCGAAATTCCCTGTTATCAAACCAAAGACCATGAAATTCTTGTGGATCGGCTGTCTTGGACTTTTAATACATCGTGGGCCGAAGCCCATTACACACCTAATGTAAAACTTGTTCTAAACGGCTATAACCTTTGTGGTTTGACGACTTCTGCTACAGTCGTGAACTTGTGTTTACACTTCTATTTTACTCCGATTAAAACCCGAAACCCACACGATAATTTTATGTTTCTGTTGCTCTTATCCTGTTTCGATGATAACCTGCAAAACCACCCTTAGCTTGGCCGTCATCACCTTCTACAATAACCACTGAACCCACATCCACGACTGCTGCTACAGCAATCCCACTTATTTCTGCGTAACCAACAGATTTAGATGCAACCATTACCTGCTGTTTTACTGCTCAAAATGCCATCGAAGCTATTGCACATTTGTTTTCCCTTTTTCTCGTGGCAGACAACAAATAACTTTAATAACCCACTTGGAAGTGAATTGCCTTTCTTTGGTTGTTTGTAGGGATGAATTGGTGAGTGTGATTTAATTACATTAGATATTAGGATTAAGTTGATTATTTTGGTGGTACCCTCCTGGAGACAAAAGAAGAGCGACGAACCCTTTTGGGTTTTTGATTTCATGACTAACTCACAAAAGAAAGGTATTCATTTAATTAATTGTGAGATTAAAAGGTGAAGACGTGATGATATGGAATAATTATAATGAAACGATGATGATGATGTTATGAACGAAAGTATTGATGATCATTGATATCAAGTGGTAGGGTTACATGCCAAATTATTATTATTATTATTATTTTGCGAACTATGCAGATGAGAATTAGTGTGACGAGCTATAAATGGATAATCGGTTAAACAGAAAACTGAACAAACTCAAATATAATCTTAGGCCGATTAAATTGGGCTCCTTTTTAAATTAATGAACTAATTCTCTTGCTTGGGTTGAGATCCAAGTGTCTGTTGGGCCGAATTAAGCATGCGCTCGTTTTGTTAAGTGGGTTTTAAAGAAGCAGTAAAACATGGGTTAAATAAATTAAGCTGCGAATAAAATCAGAAAAACGAAAACAGAGGGGCGGTTAGGGTGTTTGCGTGGAATGAGAGGTTGAGGGTTTGAGCCCTGTTTGAGGCATTTTTTTGGGAAAACTTTTAAAGGTTCATGAATCCGAGGCCAACCCTGCATTGTTCAGTTCAGTCGTATGCATATTTTTACTACAAAATATCATATCGTGAGTTTCATTTGATCCCTTTTTACTTACTTTTGAAATATATATTTTTGGGACTGAGAATACATGAAATGCTTTATAAGTGTTTGACCCGATAGACACAAGCAAAACATTCCTCTAATGAATTATTATACAGACATAAGTTCTGTAGGTTATTATATAGAATATTCCCCCTGATTATTATAGCTTGGTACCCTAAGAATTAGTTGGACGTTATAATTGCCACTAATTTACGCGAATCCTAAAGGTAGCTACCGGGTTTAACACCCCCACCTAGAATGTTCACTAGAAAGTAGAGCTAGTGGGCATGGTGTTTAGTACTTCGAGGTTCTGTATTTATCATACTGATTGCTTTATGCCTGTATGCTTTGGGGATATTCTTTATGCGCATTATGTTAAGGTCGGTTACCAGGCAAGGTTATATATTGAGAGAATGATTTTATACACATGTTATGTTTATGTTATTATGTACACGAGATATGTGTACGGTTATTAAAAATCGCAAGGCAACCTACGGGGGAGAAAAGGATATGAACCTACTCTGCCAAGCATTTATGAAAAATGATTTCTTACACAAGATAGGTGTACTGCATTTAAACCTTGTGGTCTATCAAAATTACTGAACTTTTATTGTTTATGATAGACCTATGAACTCACCAACCTTTTGGTTGACACTTTTAAAACATGTTTATTCTCAAGTATGAAAGAAATCGTCCGCTGTGCATTTGCTCATTTAAAGATATTACATGGAGTCGTTCATGGCATATAGGGGTCAGTACCTCGCAATGGGATCAGCTGCTGAAGACTTCGTCCGGGTGGATTAGGATGGGTCACTACACTTACCGACTCCGACACGGAAGGAAACCGTGTAAGCGCAAGGAAATACGATACTCGAGTTTGCAGATGATACCAATTTGGAACCCAAGATGGAAACCGAGCATGA
Organism: Rutidosis leptorrhynchoides; assembly: GCF_046630445.1. Lineage (NCBI taxonomy): Eukaryota > Viridiplantae > Streptophyta > Magnoliopsida > Asterales > Asteraceae > Rutidosis > Rutidosis leptorrhynchoides. The sequence continues at coordinate 262,995,431 of NC_092333.1, read as the reverse complement.
GGATGAGCCTAAAGGAAAGGAACCGGAAGAGGATCCCAAGGAAAACTCAGAACCCGAATCCGAATCCGAACTTGACTTACCTGATTCACCCCAGTCACCTTTTGTTAATCCCGACTATGTTAACCACTACAGACCGAGAGGCCACCGTAGGATACCGAAAGGACCTGCTCGAGCTAATAACCCATTTTATAAGAGTTTTTGCTATGATAACCAGCCACTTGAGATGTCCCTATGACGCTTCTACATCTACTTCTATACCTAGTACCTCCACTGCTGCTGCTAATGACAACAACCCTAATGACCTCACGTTACGAGTCGAAAACTTTGAGAAGATGGTCGTGTATTTGTTGAAGGAGCTTCAAAAACGCAAATAGAGATCGCCTGTTTAGACTTGTTCCACGCTATTGATTACTATTTGAATATTATTGTTTATTAGTTGATATTCACACATACATTACTAGATGTGGTTTTACTTATGTGGTTTTACTTATGATATGAGGGATATGTTACTTTCGTTTGTTATGCATGACTTTTGAACAAGATTTTTAATACATTAAGTGTTGGATTTACTAATGATTGATCATGCTTAGTGTTGCTACTACTATTGTTAGTTAGTGATAATGCTACTAGTGTACATTGTCCTTACTACTGCTACTAATAAACACTATGTATCGCTATTACTTATCACTAGTCCTACTAAAATCACTATGATTTAATATTATCTACTATGCATCATTCCCGTTGCTAGTATAATTTTTATATGTCAATTTCATTGACGCTAACCGAATGTGTTATCTTAACCAGAAAGATAAGGCCGCCTAAGCCAGTTTCCCAAGCTGATGTTCGTTGGTGGATTTCCGAAGGATTAACCGAGGCCATGGCAGAACTCTGTAATGGAACCAACAGCAACAATGTGAACGCTACAAATCAGTGAAACCAGGATGCAACTAATACTCAAAACAATGGACAAGCAGGGTGTAGGGAACTCTAAGACTTGAAGCTAGTGGGTACAAATTTATCCCGTTACAACAAGAGATTCTTCGAGCTCGCTCTCATGTGTCCGCATATGGTTACTTCGAAGCCGAGAACTATAAAAGAGGCTGTTGAGATGGCTGGTGAGTTGATGGACCAAGTTGAACAGTGAGGAAAGACTCCTGCCTCAACTGAGACTAAAACTTATGATAACAAGAGGAAATAGAACAATAATAATAACTCGGGAAAGAATTTCAATCAGCAGCCCTTTAAGAAACAAGATACTGGTAAGGGCAATACTGCAACTCCGAATGCTAGTTTTGGGTATAAGAGAAAGTTCCCGTTGTGTGCTAAATGTAATAGGCATCACCCGGGAGATTTTTTGAAGAGGTTTGATAAGTGCAAGAAGAGTAGGCATGTGGCTGCCGAGTGTAGAGCTGGTATGAATATGTGTTACGGGTGCGGAAAAGAAGGTCACTTCCGGAAGGATTGCCCAACTGCTAGTAAGACTGTTGAACCTGCAATAGGAAGGGCTTTCAACATTAACTCTAATGAAGCTCGTGATGATCCCAAGCTAGTCACGGGTACGTTTCTTCTCGATAATCAACATGTTTATGTACTTTTCGATTCTGGAGCTGATAGAAGCTGTGTCTAGAGATTTTTGCCATAATCTTAAGAATCATGTATCGTCATTAGAAAACTTATACTCTATAGAGCTAGGAAATGGTAATCTAATGATTGCTGATAAGGTTTACCGTGATTGTACTTTGACTTTGGCTGGAATGTCGTTTAAGATAGATGTGATACTGATTAAGCTAGAAAGTTTCGACCTTGTGGTTGGAATGGATTGGTTAGCCGAGAATAGAGCCGACATTATTTGTCATCAGAAAGCAATTCGCATTCCTGTTATTGAAGGTGAACCTCTAATGGTGTATGTGTGACGCCCCGTACAAAACCATCATGTACGAATCGTCAACAACAGGTCCATTAAACGGTATAATACTACATGCTGTTTTAAAACAAGTTTTGCATTAAAAAAAAGGTAACGTTTTACAAAAGATAACGTGACACAAAGGTCGTTACAAGACATTATTCAAATAACATAAGTTGTGAATGCAAGATAAAAGTTCCATGATTGAGACATCTCTAAGTAATGCAGCGGAAGTCTAACACAGCGAGTCTGTAACGGCTAGTCTATAACACCAAGACAGCAAGTCTAACAGCGGAAGCAACAACATCTAAGCACCTGAGAAATACACGCTTAAAAGGTCAACACAAATTTTGGTGAGCTATAGTTTGTATTCAGTAATGTAATGTAGACCACGAGATTTCGTATTCAAAACAGTATGAAAAGTATATGCTTATCTGTGGGCACCCAGTAACTAACTGAACGTAATAATAATACCCTCTAACAGTACACTTGGTGAGTGTGTATGTCCCCGAAGTATCAAATACCCGTAAAATGCTAGCGCGACTAGCCCGAGTGGGGATGCCAAACCCTATGGATCCATATCTAATATTCGCATTCACCAGATCAATAACCAAATGATTAAATGTTACCGTGCTAAGGGGAATCTTTGTGTCGTTATATCACCCACACATATGTAAAGTTTAAGTACTCATGTCTAGTATGTAAAACATAAAAAGTGCATGTATTCTCAGTCCCAAAAATAGTTAAAGTAAAAGGGGAAGCTATAACTCACAGTGGATAAGCAGTAAAAGTCGATAGGAAAAGTATGCAGGTAGTAAGTCGGTCCGAAAGGTCGTCAACCTAAGTTAAAGGTCACTAAATCAGTATATTGTCCCGAAAAGTTTAAAAGTGAATAAATTAAGTCTTAAGTATCATCATCATCATCATCATTCATCATTCATAAAAGATAAAGTAAGTTTTCAAAAAGAATAGAGATCGAAATAAAAGGCTAATTTCGGACAGCTGCTACTACCTCTATACAAAACGAAAAGATGCGTGGTCAGTGGCCAAGTCTCCGTATGTGAGTCCTCTTACCGTTGTCCAATTAGCACGTCCTTACAAAGGCGTAGTGACTTTCGAAAGGCTATAAATCCTAAACCGTATATCGGATTTAGGCGAGGCCTAAATGAAAAGTCATCTACTCGAAATGAGCTATCTGAAAATCAATTTTCCAGAAGTCCAGGAGTCTGATCAGACCCCGAAAAATAGCAAACAAGTGCTCCGGTGGGTTTCTTGGTGCTTGATGCTCATCACGGTTCTCATCCTTGATGCGTATAAGCTTCAAGTGTACAACTCTTTGATGTTTTAGCATCGCTTTGACCAAGTTTCAACCATCAACACACAACTAAGAGTAAAAGCTATCATTCTACAAGTTTTTAACATCAAGGTTGCCTCTTTATTGCATAAACCCAATAAAGCTTTAACCTTTGTCCTTTTTACACAATTTTATGCATATTCATCATATGAGATGATGAAGACTTGATCTTTATCATCAAAACAATCACAAAAAGGTTCCAAGTAAGTGAGATCTACAATAATAACTTAGATCTCAAGTATTAAGAAAACGCTAATCTAGAAAGCTTGGATCTTTACAAGATTAATGAGACCATAAGCTAGAAAGCTAAGATCCAGTAAAAGTAATGAGACCATTAGCTAAAAAGCTAAGATCTTTAACAAAATAATGAAACCCTAAGCTAGAAAGCTTGGATCTTTAATGTTCTTGAAGATCCTTAAAGCAAAAGGCTAGATCTTCAAGCTACATGAAGATCATAATCACAAGTTTTGATCTTTTTAACAAAAATAAAAGAATCATAAGCTAGAAAACCTAGATCCAACAAAGTAATGAAGATTCAAAGTTAGAAAGCTTGAATCTTTCATGTTCTTGAAGGATTCAAACCCAAGTTTGAATCTACAAGATATAACAAGATCAAAAAGCTAAAAAGCTTGATCCTTTAATGATGATGATGATGTCGAAAATGAGAAGAGAAGAAGAAGAAGAAAAATTTAAAACTTACACTTTTTAGAGTGAGAAAGACTAGAGAGAGAATTAGAGAGTGAGTGTGTGTAAAATGTAAATGAGATTAAGTGTGAAATGGGTGAGATTTGCTTGAAATATGTCATGAATGACTCCAAGTAATATCTCTAAAATGAGCGAATGCACAGCGGAAGATTTCTTTCAAACCTGAGAATAAACATTCTTTAAAGTGTCAACCAAAAGGTTGGTGAGTTCATAGGTTTATCATAAGCAATAAAATTCATCATTTTGATAGACCACAAGATTTAAATACAGTACACGTATCTCATGTACAAAACCATTTTTCATAATGCTTAGCAGAGTAGGTTCGTATCCTTTTCTCCCCCGTAGGTTGCCTCGCGATTTTTAAATAACCGTACACATATCTCGTGCATAAAAATAATATACATAACCTGTGTATGAAAATCATTCTCTCGATACATAACATTCAATTTGATTTCATTGCTCAACATGGTAACCGACCTTAACATATAATGCGCATCAATATATCCCCAAAACAGAACATCTCGCCTGTATAATATATAAACTTCGAAGTACTAAACACCATGCCCACTAGCCCTTCCTTCTAGTGAACATTCTGGGTAGGGGTGTTAAACCCGGTAGCTACCATTAGGATTCGCGTGAATTAGGGCCATACCTGTTTCTAATTCTTATGTTACCAAGCAATAATAATCAGGGGAAAATATTCACAACAATTAGTGGCAATTATAACGTCCAAGTAATTCAATATTAATCCACAGAACTTCTGTCTGTATAATAATTAATTCGAGGAATGTTTTGCTTGTGTCTATCTTGTCAAACATTTATAAAAGCATTTCATGTATTCTCAGTTCAAAATATATTTCAAAAGCATTTAATAAAGCAGTTGTAAAAACAGCGCATGTATTCCCAGTCCCCAAAATATAAAGAGTAAAAGAGAGAAAATGAACTCACTATATTGTATTTTGTAGTAAAAATACATATGCTGACTTAGAACTAGTGTTGGGTTGGCCTCGGATTCACGAACCTATATCATTCGTATATATATTAAAACATATACTTGTAATCGAACCAATATATATATTATTATTAGTGATATAATTTTTATATTATTAATTTATATATTTCATTAGTACTATATAAAAATATAACTTTTGTTATGTTATATGTATCAAAAATTTTATATGTATATATTTTATTTGTTTGTTAAAATCGTAATTATATTAATACTAAAATAATATTAGTAGTGAGTAAAATAATGATAATGATAATACTAGTGTTAATATTAAAGATAATAATATAAATGATAATATTAATGATAGTTTTAATGATAAATCTTATAATAATGATAATGAAAAGTTTAATAATAATGATAATGAAAATAATAATTTTGATAATAATACATAATACTTAATAATGATAGTTATTAAAATAATCTTATTACTAATGATGATCTTAATAATAATACTTTTGTTAATAATAAAAATAATTATAAGTCTACAATGATACTAATACTAATATTAATCATAGTAATAATAGTTTGTATTATTTTCATAATAACAATAATAATAATAAAAATAATAATAATAATAATAATAATAAAAATAATAATAAAAATAATAATAATAAAAATAATAATAATAATCCTAATCATAATAATACTTATATTGATATTAATAATACAAATAATAACATTAATAATCCTTAATGATGTTACATAATAGCATAATGATAATAATAATAATCATAATATTACTAATACCTAATAATAATAATAATTGATAATTACTACGCATATTAGTAATATTAATAACAATAATAATTATAATACTAATATTAATAACAATAATCATAATCATAACAATAATAAGTATATTAATAATAATAATAATAATAATAATAATAATAATAATTAATATTAATAAGTAATAATAATAATAAATAAATAAATACATAAAGACTACCTCAAAGGATTGATTTTCCAAAATAAATTAGCCCATGCCCGGTGTGATAACCCGGGAATTTCCGACCAAATTTAAACTTAATCTGAGTCTCATAATGTTTGAACTATTTCCATGAATGTATTTGCCCTTTTGACTACTCCCGACGATTCACGAACTAATACTAATAAATAAGATATGTATATATATAGATATATAATGATTTAAAAATATAAATTGAAATATTATATAATTTAATTTTAAATACTAAATTGTAAAATAATATACAAGGTAATAAAGTTGATATTAAATGTATATATGATATATGATGTCTATACATAATTATTATTATTATATATTGTAATAAATATATATAAAAATATATATATATTCAAATATTCAAATATGTTATTTTATAGGATAAGAATTACATAAGAAATAAAATGTAAAGTTAATAGATTATCTAAAAATTATAAGTTAGAATATAAATAATATATCAACATTATTATTATTACTTTCATTATTATTACGAAGATTAATATTGATATTAATATTTGTATCATTAATATTATTAATAGTATTAATATTATATAATTCATTTGTATAAGTTCCTATATTATTATTAATCTCATTATTATCATTAATAATATTAATGGTATTATAACTAATTTTATTAATATCATTAATTCTATTATTACTATTATTATTTGTTTCATTAATATTAGATATTATTAGTTACATTAAGAACTATTATTATTATAAATTGCTATTATCATTAATATTAATGTTATTATTATTAATAGAAAATAATACCTTTTATCAACATCAATAAAATGATTATTACTAATTTTATTATTATTAGTATCATTATTATTTATTATTATTATTAATATAATTATTAATAATACTATTATATTTACTAAATAATAAAAATTCGAATCATAAGTGCTGGTAATATGAATTCAGTTGTTACACGTCCCTGTCTAATTTTTATTCTCTTGATACCTAATGCTAAACGATAATCAGAATCGTACAAAATCAAGTACCAATCTGTTACCCATCATATTCAGACTTTTCATTTTTTTAATTTTTTCTAATCGTCCTTCTTGTTGAATTTTGCATACGTCCCCATCTAATCTCAGTACAAACAAATTAGGATCGAATATTAGTATTGTAAATTCATTCAGTCACTCACACACTATCAATTATCACTACAATTCGCGAAATTAATAACCCAAAATATACAAAAAATGAACTAGTCCCTGTACGTGTAGATTTTTATCAAAAGCACATTTAAGAATGAATTTTAAAAATCTATAAATGCAGTGTGGTTCTAAAACATGTCGTGAATGTATGTGTAAAATCTCGGTTTCCAATTTTACAAATCAAACACGAATTTCTGAAGTCAAAGGTTAGTTTTCAAAAGTCAAACTAGATGTTCATCATAAAATTTGAACTTGTGTTAATGTTTTATGTTAAATTAATTATACAGAAAGTTTCTTGGAGTGTTTTGAAATATATTTCGTGTTGTAATTTTTGTCTAAAACTAGCTTAAATTCGGAAGTGGATTTTTGTGTTCTTCGTTAGTTTAAACAGCAGGTATGAATATATATATATTTTTTTGGTTTTTTTAATTAACCCATGAATTAATATAGAGTGATTATATTTTGTTTAATGTTTTTAAAACCAAACAAATAATTAAACTGGATTGTTAAGTTCTGAGATGGTCGATTGGAGTTTGATAATGAAGAAGGAGATGAACTTGTAAATACGGGTTATTTATTTTTAAAGAGGTATTAAAATAGAAAGGCAGTAGACAGAGCGATGGTCAAGGTTGTTAGCGGGTTTGCGAGTGGTCACGGGTTCGAGCCTTGCAGGGTACTATTTTTTTCTAGATCCGTTTTTCTTAAGAGGTAGTTCATTTTAAAATTCTTTATTATTATTATTATTATTGTTATTATTATTATTATTATTATTATTATTATTATTATTATTATTATTATTATTATTATTATTATCATTATTATGATTGTTATTGTTCTTAATAGTAATAATTAGTACTGTTAAAATTGTTATTATTACCAATATTATTATTAGTTAGTATTATTATTATTAATATTACTAATATTACCTAGGTATTATTATTTTTATAATTATGATCATTATTATTATTATTATCATTATTATGAACATAATAAAATTTATCATTATAAATTTTATAATTAATAACAAAATAATGCAACTTATTATTATTTTTGTAAACATTAGTAATTGTATCATTTTTAGTACTATTATTACTATTATTAACAACTCAAGTATTCTATTCATTATTAGTATTGTTATTATTAAAACTTATTATCACTTTTACAAAAATTGTTATTTTATTATCATTACAACTATATAATTATTATTATTATCATTTTTTTTACTGCTAATATCATTATTATTATTATTACTATGATTCTTATTATAATAATTATTTGTAATGTTATTTTTGTTATATTATCGTTACTATGAAATACAACTATTATTAATATTATTACATATATAAAATATACTTATAAGTAATATTACATAAAAGTAAGAAATTATATATGATAACAATCTTTATATAAATATTCACACATAACAAATTAAGTACTTTTAGAATATATATATATATATATATATATATATATATATATATATATATATATATATATATATATATATATATATATATATATATATATATATATATATATATATATATATATATATATATATATATATATATAGTCATATGTATTTTTTACTACAAAATACATTAGGTGAGTTTCATTACTCCCTTTTTATATATATATATATTTTTGGGACTGAGAATACATGTGTTGCTTTTATAAATGTTTTACGAAATAGACACAAGTACTTAAAATTACATTATATGGTTGGATTATTAAACCGAATATCGCCCTTCAAGTCTGGTAACCTAAGAATTTAGGGAAATGGCCCCTGATTGACGCGAATCCTAAAGATAGATCTATGGACCTTGACAAGTCACATTCGGGGTACGAATGCTTTAGTACTTCGAGATTATTATTATGCAGACGAGAGGTTCTGTTTGGGGATATTCTATGCATTAAAGCTAACGTCGGTTACCAGGTGTTCAGTCCATATGAATGATATTTTTGTCTCTATGCATGGTACGTATATTTATGAGAACTGAAAAATGAAAATTTTGTGGTCTATTAAAATGATGGAAATGATTATTTATGTTAAACTAATGAACTCACCAACCTTTTGGTTGACACTGTTTATTCTCAGGTATGAAAGAAATCTTCCGCTGTGCATTTGCTCATTTTAAAGATATTACTTGGAGTCATTCATGACATATTGCAAAAGACGTTGCATTCGAGTCGTCGAGTTCATCAAGATTATTACTAAGTTAATTATATTTGGATATATTATGAAATGATATGCATGCCATCAATTTTTGATGTAAAGCAAGTTTGTCTTTTAAAAATGAATGCAATGTTTGTAAAATGTATCATATAGAGGTCAAGTACCTCGTGATGTAATCAACTATTGTGAATTGTTTGTAATCGTTATGGACTTCATCCAGATGGATTAGGACGGGTCTCTACAGTTGGTATCAGAGCTAGTATAACCGCGTCCATGTGTGGCGGGTTAGTCGTAAAGGAGGTTCTCACAGTGTGACCTGTGATGAAGCATTGGCTCTTACTCCTTGCGATCAATCATGAGGGTTGGCAGTAGCTGAGAGGCAGGCCCTAAAATCAGTATCTAAGGTACACTCAGTGGTCACCAGGTGGTTAGTTGGGTAGGCACTGGGTGGGACGTGTGGTTGTCCCCACTGTATCTACAGTTGGTATCAGAGCGGTGGTCTTTGCGAACCAGGTCTTGCATTAGTGTGTCTAACTGATAGTCGTTAGGAGGCATTAGTGAGTCTGGACTTCGACCGTGTCTGCATGTCAAAAGTTTTGCTTATCATTTTTGTCGAAAATCATCTTCTTATCATCCTTAGGAAATTACATGCTCATAACTCTTAGTCTAAACACGTTTTACTGCATTGATTGCATGAATAGTGTATAGACAAAATTCATATCTTAGCGTATCTGACAATTCATATCTTAGTGTATCTGTTACTGTAGACCTTGCCTGATATCTCTCATAAATTTCTTCGTAATTTAAGGGATCCTGGTATTATATATATCTATGTATATTATGCATTGAGAATACATCCGACTATCAATTACAGTTACTAAACTCTTCATACCAAAAATCTTTTCTGTTATCGCGTAAGATGGCCTCTACGAATCGACCATGTTCCTCTGACTCCGAAGACAGCGTGACAGGAGCACACCAACCAATCAACTACCGTGATTACTGGATAAAATGGGGGTGGGTTCGCGACATACTCACCCTATGGAGAAGGGAAGAAGGTACTCCATATCATGAATCGAATCTACCACCTAAACTTGGAGTACTTGACCCGCTCACCGGCGAACCTGTTCGCAACACCGTTTATACCCTTTTTGAAAGAATTTTTAGTCTTGAGACTACCATTAACGGGACTAAAGAAGATATACGATCTCTACCTCACACTGATAACCAACCAGGGTTAGTAAAAGAAGTTAAAGAACTCTGAGCTCGAGTGTTAACTTTAGAGAGCACGGTACACAATTTGCAAGCACCAGCAGTATCACCAACACCAGTAACATCACCAGCCTCAGCACCAGTAGCACTAGTACCACCAACAACAACATCCGCATCACTAGCTTCGACATCTCATTCTGTACCTCGAGTATAACCATCGTTCTACATGACGTTCTACATCATTTATCTTCGTTCGACATAGCGATTATGTAATCTCTAATATTTTAGAGATTATATATTCCCTTTCTAACGGTAAATCAAATGAGTTTAATATCATATTGAGTCATTAAATCCAAGATTACATCTGAAGAGAATGTATAGGTATATATATTTTTTCATAAAGATTGTAATTAAAAATTCTTTTGTACAAACTGTTAATGGTGAAAATATTTTAACGGGTAGGTAATACCCGAGAAATATTTATATTTCACATTAGTAAGTTACACTGTACATTCCTCGAATCTGATTCAACAGTCATTTACTATCCTATTTGCATTCATCGATATATGAATCCGTTCACCACAGAATAACCATTTCAATTTCATATTTGGATTTTGACTTCTCAGAATCCAACAAGTGGCATAATGAATAAAACATTGAACCAAATAAAATTTGTTAGAAACAAATGAATTAACTAATTGAAATATTGTTAAGAATTCACGCTAACTGTTCCTAGCTAACTGTTCCTAGCTAACTGGTTACATTTTATTTACCGCAGTTTATTTATCGCAATTTAATTATCGCAATTTTATTTATCGTCATTTAATTTATGTTATTTACTTTACGCATTTTATTTATCGTCATTTAATTTCTGTATTTATTTTACGCACTTTAAATATCGGGACAAGTATACAAGGTTTTGACATATCATATCGACGCATATATATATATATTATTTGAAATAACCATAGACACTCTATATGCAGTAATGATCGAGTTCTCTATACAGGGTTAAGGTTGATTCTATAATAATATATATACTTTGAGTTGTGATCGAGTCTGAGACATGTACACGGGTCACGATACGTATTAATTAATTCAAATATTATATGTTAAACTATATATGAATCATTGAACTGTTAACTGTGGACTATCGACTGTGGACTAAAAACATTGGACAATTAAAATGAATTAAAATATTGATTATAACATATGAAATTAAGCAATTCTTCAAGTTTGCCACTTGATTTCATCTTAAACCTCATTTGTATCTTGACGATTACAATCTGCGTTCAAACCTTTCATGATTCTTGAAAACATCTCAAACGAGAGGATGAACCAACCGCACTTCATCTACGGGAGAAAAGATCGATGCATTTAGTTATGCATCTAAAAAACTCTCGAAAACTGAGTAAACGTTTAACACGTAGTTGTGCTAATTCCTTTAGTGTTATTATTACCCAAAATAACTTGGTAATTCCTTTCAAAATAGCCAAATTTGTCACAGCTCCATCAAGTCAACTTCGACTTTTCAGTCAGACTAGCCTTACTATAACCTTGATATATATGCGTGCTCTTTTATTGTTACTGGGGAACCTTTTATATTCCACCATATTACCAGCAGATGTACCAGCAACCTCGTCGCTCCTTGGTTTAAATCTCTCCGACAAATCACTATATTTATCTATTGAAGTCTTATCATGTACTCATCTGTATTTGTGACGGTGATTACCCTATAAATTACCGAGAATTAGCAATCAGTATTTCGAATCTCGCTGCGTTTTTACATCAATAGTTATATGTATACACTTAACATTTATCTCCTAGAATTATGTACTACAATTCTAAAATTCTGAAAAGCAACCAGTCTACGAATCAATTCTCTGACTTTCGAAAAAGCTAAATGAAGCAGCAAAAACTGAAAACTACCTTAACAGTCAAAAGTTTGAAGAAAAAGAATGGAGTGTTGAAAAAGCTCAAAAATTTTGATACTGAAAAACGAATTGAGCAAACCATGAAGGTGACTTTGAACAAATCACAAGGACTAAACTTGTACATTAAGAATCCTGATGATTCTATTTCGGATGAAATCTTTAGCGAATACCTTGCTCCTGACTCCAAACTCTTGCGGAAATTTTTTTTCACCATCCTTCGATATTAGAAATTCCAATATATCATCGTATCTATCATTATAAATATCCTCCATATTCTGAATATATTTTTATAATTACTCTTATCTGAAATCATTAATCTCTTCGTGCGATCAGTGTTACATCATATAGAAACTGTTAGTTTCTATATTCTGTAAACTTTCGAGCTTAAAATATGAATGTTATTGAAAAAATGTTGGGAACTGATGCATGAATTAGTATAATATAATGACACTTGATCAACGTGATTATATTACAGTAAGTCATGCTGAGTTTCTAATTAGACATGATGATTCACAGATCATAACATCATCATGTGCCATGTTACATGACTCTTTCATTCTGCTTAACTTCTGAACATATCAAGAAAGTATATTCTTGATAGTTCTATTCTCAATGATTCTAATAATTTGACAAATCAAATTGTACGATTTTGTTCTTTCTTGGTAAGAACATTAAGTTCATTCGAAACTCCGTACTTACGTATTCCGCACCGTTACTCGCTTTACTTGAGATCGAGAATAGAATAAAAAGGCAAAGAGCTCTAAAATATAAGAGAAAATATAAAGCCCAACAACAACACAGTAATTACAAACCATGAATATTAATACGAATAGCAATATAAAGACACGGTAGAATTAAGAATAGTGTTAAGGTAATAGTAAAAGTAAACAAATTTTTCTGGTGGAAGATTGAAAAGTAGGATGACAGGAATGATAATTAGGAAAATATCAAAGATTAGAACTGGATTAAGCATTATCACTATCTTTTAGATGTATGAACTAAGAAAGAAAGTATAGGAATGGTAAGAATAATGGAACGGAAGAGCTTAATTTATAGTGGAAATATCAGACAGAGTAATCGAGGCAGATCACCGTATTTAATTATAGAGATCTTAATTCCTTACTCGCCGAAGAATCAAATCTTTTAGATTTCGAAGATTTTCTTTAAATCCCTTGAATTCCAGAATTCAACCTTCTACGTCAAAAGTTAAGACACACCTTATTTTCTAAATTCAACCCTGATTCTGTCAAAAGTAAAGATAAACCTTTACTTTCCTATTTCACTCTTTGGTGATAGCTTCATTCGTACTCATCGAATAATCGAATTATTTTTATCCATATTACTCAATGATGATAAAACTCAATTTATCAACTCATATTCGTCATGAAAACATTTTTATTGTTTTCCATGACCACCTCACACAAATTTCGGGATGAAATTTCTTTAACGGGTAGGTACTGTGATGACCCGGGAATTTTCGACCAAATTTAAACTTAATCTTATATGATTTTGACACGATAAGCAAAGCCTATTAAACTGAGTCTCATAATGTTTGAACTATTTCCATGAATGCATTTGCCCTTTTGACTACTCCCGACGATTCACGAAATAATACTAATAAATAAGATATGTATATATATATATATATATATATATATATATATATATATATATATATATATATATATATATATATATATATATATATATATATATAGATATATAATGATTTAAAAATATAAGTTGAAATATTATATAATATAATTGTAAATACTAAATTGTAAAATAATATACAAGGTAATAAAGTTAATATTAAATGTATATATGATATATGATGTCTATACATAATTATTATTATTATATATTGTAATAAATATATATACAAATATATAAATATTCAAATATGTTATTTTATAGGATAAGAATTACATAAGAAATAAAATGTAAAGTTAATACATTATCTAAAAATTATAAGTTAGAATATAAATAATATATCAACATTATTATTATTACTTTCATTATTATTACTAAGATTAATATTGATATTAATATTTGTATCATTAATATTATAAATTTATAATATATATATATATATATATATATATATATATATATATATATATATATATATATGTATAATTTGAAATGTATAAGTTGCTATATTATTATTAATCTCATTATTATCATTAATAATATTAATAGTATTATAAAAATTTTTATTAATATCATTAATTCTATTATTACTATTATTATTTGTTTCATTAATATTAGATATTATTAGTTACATTAAGAACTATTATTATTATAAATTGCTATTATCATTAATATTAATGTTGTTATTATTAATAGAAAATAATACCTTTTATCAACATTAATAAAATGATTATTACTAATTTTATTATTATTAGTGTCATTATTATTTATTAATATAATTATTAATAATACTATTATATTTACTAAATAATAAAAATTCGAATCATAAGTGCTGGTAAAATGAATTCAGTTGTTACACGTCCCTGTCTAATTTTTATTCTCTTGATACCTAATACTAAACGATAATCAGAATCATACAAAATCAAGTACCAATCTGTTACCCATCATATTCAGACTTTTCATTTTTTTTAATTTTTTCTAATCGTCCTTCTTGTTGAATTTTGCATACGTCCCCATCTAATCTCAGTACAAACAAATTAGGATCAAATATTAGTATTGTAAATTCATTCAGTCACTCACACACTATCAATTATCACTGCAATTCGCAAAATTGAAAATCCAAAATATACAGAAAATGAACTAGTAACCTGTACGTGTAGATTTTTATCAAAAGCACATTTGAGAATGAATTTTAAAAATCTATAAATGCAGTGTGGTTCTAAAACATGTCGTGAATGTATGTGTAAAATCTCGGTTTCCAATTTTACAAATCAAACACGAATTTCTGAAGTCAAAGGTTAGTTTTCAAAAGTCAAACTAGATGTGCATCATAAAATTTGAACTTGTGTTAATGTTTTATGTTAAATTAATTATACAGAAAGTTTCTTGGAGTGTTTTGAAATATATTTCGTGTTGTAAATTTTGTCTAAAACTAGCTTAAATTCGAAAGTGGATTTTTGTGTTCTTCGTTAGTTTAAACAGCAGGTATGAATATATATATATTTTTTTGTTTTTTTAATTAACCCATGAATTAATATAGAGTGATTATATTTCGTTTAATGTTTTTAAAACCAAACAAATAATTAAACTGGATGGTTAAGTTCTGAGATGGTCGATTGGAGTTTGATAATGAAGAATGAGATGAACTTGTAAATACGGGTTATTTATTTTTAAAGAGGTATTAAAATAGAAAGGCAGTAGACAGAGCGATGGTCAAGGTTGTTAGCGGGTTTGCGAGTGGTCACGGGTTCGAGCCTTGCAGGGTACTATTTTTTTTAGATCCGTTTCGCTTAAGAGGTAATTCATTTTAAAATTCTTTATTATTATTATTATTATTGTTATTATTATTCTTATTATTATTATTATTATTATTATTATTATTATTATTATTATTATTATTATTATTATTATTATTATTATTATTATTATTATTATTATTATTATTATTATTATGATTGTTATTGTTATTAATAGTAATATTTAGTATTGTTAAAATTGTTATTATTACCAATATTATTATTACTTAGTATTATCATTATTATTAATATTACTAATATTACCTAGGTATTATTATTTTTATAATTATGATCATTATTATTATTATTATTATCATTATTATGAACATAATAAAATTTATCATTATAAATATTATAATTAGTAACAAAATAATGCAACTTATTATTATTTTCGTAAACATTAGTAATTGTACCATTTTTAGTACTATTATTACTATTATTAACAACTCAAGAATTCTATTCATTATTAGTATTATTATTATTAAAACTTATTATCACTTTCACAAAAATTGTTATTTTATTATCATTACAACTATATAATTATTATTATTATCATTTTTTTACTGCTAATATCATTATTATTATAATTATTACTATGATTCTTATTATAATAATTATTTTTAATGTTATTTTTGTTATATTATCATTACTATCAAATACAACTATTATTAATATTATTACATATATAAAATATACTTATAAGTAATATTACATAAAAGTAAGAAATTATATATGATAACAATCTTTATATAAATATTCACACATAACAAATTAAGTACTTTTAGAATAAATAAATAAATATATATATAACTATATAAAGGTTAACCATTTTTTTAAACATATGTACAAATTAAATATAATATATATAAGGTTATAATATATGATATTGCTCAATTACGAATATATGTATTAATATATACAAATGATATAGGTTCGTGAATCCAAGGCCAACCCTGCATTGTTCAATATAGTCATATATATTTTTAATACAAAATACATTAGGTGAGTTTCATTACTCCCTTTTTATATATATATTTTTGGGACTGAGAATACATGTGTTGCTTTTATAAATGTTTTACGAAATAGACACAAGTACTTAAAATTACATTCTATGGTTGGATTATTAAATCGAATATCACCCTTCAAGTCTGGTAACCTAAGAATTTAGGGAAATGGACCCTGATTGACGCGAATCCTAAAGATAGATCTATGGACTTTGACAAGTCTCATTCGAGGTACGAATGCTTTAGTTCTTCGAGATTATTATTATACAGACGAGAGGTTCTGTTTGGGGATATTCTATGCATTAAAGTTAACGTCAGTTACCAGGTGTTCAGTCCATATGAATGATATTTTTGTCTCTATGCATGGGACGTATATTTATGAGAACTGAAAAATGAAAATCTTGTGGTCTATTAAAATGATGGAAATGATTATTTATGTTAAACTAATGAACTCACCAACCTTTTGGTTGACACTTTAAAGCATTTTTATTCTCAGGTATGAAAGAAATCTTCCGCTGTGCATTTGCTCATTTTAAAGATATTACTTGGAGTCATTCATGACATATTGCAAAAGACGTTGCATTCGAGTCGTCGAGTTCATCAAGATTATTACTAAGTCAATTATATTTTGATATATTATGAAATGATATGCATGCCTTCAATTTTCGATGTAAAGCAAGTTTGTCTTTTAAAAATGAATGCAATGTTTGTAAAATGTATCATATAGAGGTCAAGTACCTCGCGATGTAATCAACTATTGTGAATCATTTGTAATCATTATGGACTTCGTCCAGATGGATTAGGACGGGTCTCTACACCCGGGCTCGATCCTGAGACCTCTAGCTCACCCGTAAAAACCCCTAACCCTTGAACCATTTCAACTTTTCTGAGATACTAGCCCATTTAAATTTTATTAAACCTTTTTTTGCTACAACCTTTCTTCTTCTTTTCAAATTCAAAGTCGACCAGGGAATAAAATCAATACCAGCGAACTTAAAGTTTCTAACTCAGACTAACAATTTAATTATAATTGACCTGTTTGGGGGTTTAATTAACAGCCAAACAAAACAATAAAAATAAAAAGAAAACGTCGTGATGAACCCAACAAAAGCTCATACCTTGATTTTGAATTTTTGGTCGTTTCAGATTATAATTACAACATGAATTATGTAGTAAATGATTCACAGAAACTTTTTGACTACTCAATTGAACTTGAAAAATAAAAACCAATTCGAATTTGCCCAAGAACACAGCATTTGACTTTTGAAAAATAAAACTTTGACTCAAAAATATAATTGAGACCTGGGATTTTGTAGAAAGATTGATTAAAAGATTCATAATACTTCAGCATTTAAGGATTTTTAAACTTAATTCGTTTTCGAAGCTTTAAAAAATTAAACCCAGAACAGAGATATCGAGCTTGAATATATAATTCTATTTAAATTATCAGATAAAAGCTGTTCTCATTAGTTGTAATTGATAATAGTGGTGAAGGAATGAATGATTTTATCAGTAGTATTGAACTAATCGTTTATGTTATAGCAATGAGGGGTCGACAGAAATTTTTGGAGCAGACAGAAAAATGGCAATGGATAGAGACATGGTACTGATTCAAATAATTGATCAATTATGAAAAGGATTCATCCAAATCATTTCGATCAGATAGGAAGACCCAATTGATAACAATGTAAAATTGATTCCATAATTGTATTCGTATATAATATGTATCTGTATATATATATACTACTGATTTCTAATATATATTTATATATTTATATTTATATCATTATATATTATATATAAATATATATATTTGTTTCCATATATGTAACTGTAATTATATATTTGTATGTATATTATCTGTATATAATATTTAATCTTAGTAATTAATAGATATAACCATAATAATACTATTAATATTATAAATAATAATAATAATAACAATTTAATATAATATAATTGTAATAATATTATCGATAATAATAATATCTATAAAAGTAATGTTAATAATGCTAATAATAATGTAACAACTAAAATGTATCAATTTTCATATAATATTATCAATAATACTGATATTAATATTAATATTAGTATTAATATTTATAATGATAATGAAAGTATTAATATTAATATAACAACTATATTTTAATTTGTATTATATATTATTAATTATTAATTATTTAATATTTAATAATCATATATAATATGATAACCTTTATTGAATATTTATTATTTATAACTTATATATATATATATATATATATATATATATATATATATATATATATATTACAATATACCTATAATAATTAATCATAGAAATCATATATATTTATAAATTTATTTTAAATTTACACTTAATTATTTTGTATTCTATTTAATTCTAAGGTTTATTTTTATAATTTCAAATTATTATATATACTTTCATTATATATATATATATATATATATATATATATATATATATATATATATATATATGCATATTTATTGTAAACAATTGTTCGTGAATCGTCGGGAATAGTCAAATGTCAAATGGATTCATAAAAATAGTTTAAAATTTTTGAGATTCGACATTGTAGACTTTGCTTATCGTGTCGGAAACATATATAGATTAAGTTTAAATTTGGTCAGAATTTTTCGGGTCTTCACAGTACCTATCCGTTAAAGAAATTTCGTCCCCGAAATTTGATCGAGATTGTCATGGCTACCAATAAAAATGTTTTCATGACGATTATGAATTGATAACTAGAGTTTTATTATTATTGAGTAATATAGATAAAACAATTCATTTATGTGAAGAGTATGAGTGAAGCTATCACAAAAGAGTGAAATGAATAAATGTAGGTTCGTCTTAACCGGTGACGTAGCCACGATTGATTTTCGAAATTCAAGGAATTTAAAGAAATCTTCTAATCAGAAAGAAAATGTAATAGCACGATTTATTAGCAAACTGTTGGAATTACAGAAGAACAGAAACATCAAGGAATTATTTCCGTGATATACTTAAAGATTAAATAGAATGAAATAGTCGTGTAACATGGTACATGATGATGTTATGGTCTGTGAATCATCATGTCCTATTAGAAACTCAGAATGACTTACTGTAATATAATCACGTTGATCAAGTGTCATTATATTATTCTAACTCATGCTTCAGTTCCCGACACTACTTCAAAAACATTCATAATTCAAACTCTAAGTTTTCAGAGATTTAGAAACTAAAACAGTTTTTTTTATGATATAACACAGATAGAGCGGAGATATAATTAATATCGGACAAGAATGTTTATGAAGATATCTTCAGAAATATTGAGGATATTTATAATGAAAGATACGATAATATCTTATAATTCTACAATCAAAATGTGATGAAGAAATTCATTCACAATGATTTAGAACAATTAAGGAACAAGGTATTCGCTAAAGATTTCATCACAGCAGAATCATCAGGATTCTTTATGTACAAGTTTAGTCCTTATGATTTATTTAGAGTCTCCTTCATGGTTTGCTCAAATCATTTTTCAGTATCAAAATCTTTGAGCTTTTTCAACACTTCATTCTTTATCATCAAACTTTTGACTGTTAAGGCAGTCTTCAGTTTTCACTGCTTCATCAACTTTTTCAAAACTCAGAAAACTGATTCATAGGCTAAAGCGCTTTTCAGAAATTCAGAATTGAAGTTCGCAAATCCAGGAGATAGAAGTTATATATATATATATATATAATTGTTGTCGTAGAATCGCTGAGAAATTTGAGATTATCGATTGATGCCTCCCGGTATTTAGTATGGTGATTATCGTTACAAGATGCTGATGAGTTCATGATAAGACTTCAATAGATAAATATAGTGATTTGTTGGAGAGATTTAAGCCAAAGAGCAACGAGGTTGCTGGTACGTCTGCTGGTAATAAGGTGGAATATAAAAGGTTCCCCGGTAACGATGGCGAAAGGGCAACGTATATATCGAGGTTATAATAAGACTAGTATGACTGTAAAGTTGAAGTTGACTTGCTGGAGCTGTGACAAAACTGGCTATCTCGAACAGGAGTTGCAAAGTTATTTTCGGTAATAATAACGCTAAAGGAATTAGCACATCTACGTGTTAAACGTTTACTCAGGTTTTGAGTGTTTTTAGGTGCATAACTATAAATATATATCAATCTTTTCTTCCGTAGATGATGTACGGTTGGTTCATCCTCTCGATTGAGGTGTTTTCAAGAATCATGAAGGGTTTGAACGCAGATTGTAATCGTCAGGATACAAATAAGGTTTAAGATGAAATCAAGTGGCAAACTTGAAGAAGTGTTTAGTTTCATATGTTATAATCAATATTTTAATTCATTTTAATTGTCCAATGTTATTAGTCCATAGTTAGAAATTCAATAATTCATATATAGTTTAATATATAATATTCGAATTAATTAATACGTATCGTGACCCATTGTATACATGTCTCAGACTCGATCACAACTCAAGGTATATATATTATTTTAGAATCAACCTCAACCCTTTATAGCTAACTCGAGCATTACTGCATATAGAGTGTCTATGCTTATTCTAAATAATATATATAGATGACGTCGATATGACATGTCAAAACATTGTATACGTGTCTCGATATTTAAAGTGCGTAAAATAAATAACAGAAATTAAATGATTATAAATAAAATTGCGAGAATTAAAATTGCGATAAATAAATTGCGATAAATAAAATGTAATAAGGAATTAACAGTTAGCTAGGAATAGTTAGCTAGGATTTTGTTAGCGTCAATTCTTAACAAAATTTCTCATAGTTAATTTGTTTGTTTCTAACAAATTTTATTTTGTCCAATGTTTTCTTCATTATGCCACTTGTTGAATTCTGATAGTTCAAAATCCAAATATGAATTTGAATAAAAATGGTTATTCTGCGGTGAACGGACACGTATATTAGCGGATGTAAGTAGGATAGTAAATAACTGTTGAATCGGATTCGAAGAATGTACAGTGTAACTTATTAATGTGAAATCTAAATATTTCTCGGGTATTACCTACCCGTTAAAATATTTTCACCATTAACAGTTTGTACAAAACAATTTTTAGTTGCAATCTTTATGAAAATATACTTACATATATATTTTCTTCAGATGTAATCATGGATTTAATGAGTTAATATAATATTAATCTCATTTGATTTACCGTTAGAACTAGAATACATAATCTCTAAAACATTAGAGATTACATAATCGCCATGAAGAATGAAGATAATTTATGTAGAATGATACGTAGAATGATGATTATACTCGAGGTACAGAATGAGATGTGGAGGCATGGATTGTTGATGGTACTGGTGCTATTTATTGATGGTACTGTTGGTGCCGGTGATGTTGCTAAAGCTGGTAAATTTTGCACCATATTCTCCAAATTGATTACTCGAGCGCGAAGTTCGTTGATTTCTTCTATTATTTTGGGATAATTGTCGGTCGAAATGAGCGGATGAATAAGATTTAGAATCTGAGTTGTGATATAGTCGTGGTGAGATACTCTGGAAATGAGAGAGAAAATGGTGTTTCGAACAAGTTCGCCGGTAAGTGCTTCAGGTTCTTCGCCAAGAGGTGAATTCGGTTGGTGGAAGGAATCGCCTTCTTCTCGTCTCCATTGATTAAGTCGACTATGAACCCATCCCATTTTCATCCAGAATAGATGATGGCTAATTGGTTGATCCATTCCGGTGATGCTGCTTTCGGAGCTTGAGTGAAAATCCATATCGGAATCCGAGGGACTTGAACTAGTGGCGAGTTCCATTTCGTACGATTGAATAAGGAATTTTTCGATATGAAATGATTTCCGGCTATCGGATGGTATTCTAATTACATAGAGTATCTATATATATAGAACAAAAGATTTCATAGATTACGGAGGAATTTACGGAATATACTAGGCATAGTTTACAGTAACAGATACGCTAAGATATGAATTAGCAGATACGCTAAGATATGAATTTTGTCTATACACTATTCATGCAATCAATGTAGTAAGATGTGTCTAGACTAAGAATGATAAGCAGGTAATTTATGACAAGAAATGATAAGCAAAAACTTTTGACATGCAGACACAGTCGAAGTCCAGACTCACTAATGCAGCCTAACAACTACTAGTTATACACACTAATTCAAGACCTGGTTCGCTACGACCATCGCTCTGATACCACCTATAACGACCCGTCCTAATCCATCTGGATGAATACATTACATTTGGTTATATTGTGAGGTACTTGACCTCTATATGATGCATTTTACAAACATTGTATTCGTTTTTAAAAGACAAATTTTCATTACATCGAAAGTTGACGGCATGCATACCATTTCATAATATATCCAACTATAATTGACTTAATAATAATCTTGATGAACTCAACGACACAAATGCAACGTCTTTTGAAATATGTCATGAATGACTCCAAATAATATCTCTAAAATGAGCGAATTCACAGCGGAAGATTTCTTTCAAACCTGAGAATAAACATACTTTAAAGTGTCAACCAAAAGGTTGGTGAGTTCATAGGTTTATCATAAGCAATAAAATTCATCATTTTGGTAGACCACAAGATTTAAATACAGTACACCTATCTCGTGTACAAAACCATTTTTTATAATGCTTAGCAGAGTATGTTCGTATCCGTTTCTCCCCCGTAGGTTACCTCGCGATTTTTAAATAACCGTACACATATCTCGTGCACAAAAATAATACACATAACCAATGTATAAAAATATTCTCTAGATACATAACATTCAATTTGATTTCATTGCTCAACATGGTAACCGACCTTAACATATAATGCGCATCAATAATATCCCTAAAACAGAACATCTCGTCTGTATAATATATAAACTTCGAAGTACTAAACACCATACCCACTAGCCCTTCCGTCTAGTGAACATTCTGGGTGGGGTGTTAAACCCGGTAGCTACCTTTAGGATTCGCGTGAATTAGGGCCATACCCGTTTCTAATTCTTAGGTTACCAAGCAATAATAATCACGGGAAAATATTCACAATAATTAGTGGCAATTATAACGTCCAACTAATTCAATAATAATCCACAGAACTTCCGTCTGCATATGATGTGTGCGAGGTGTAGTACGAAATACTATTATTTTTATTACGGAATACGATACAATTTACACAAGTTTTATTTATTTATATAGATGTGATATACTTAAACCTTGCTACAACACTTATAGGCAGTGTACCTAATTGTAGAGTAGTGTAGTTTTTAGTAAGTTCGGTTCATTCCACAGGGATCTGCTGAGTTTAACGCTATATTTTTATTAACTATATTTGTATATATATATATATAGATACATATATATACACATATATATATATATATACACATATATATATATACACATATATATATATACACATATATATACATATATATATATACATATATATATATATATACATATATATATATGTATAAGTAGTATTATTATTATTATAAAAGGGGGGTTTTACCGTTTAATGACCGGTTTGTCGATTTTATATTTTAAGCGTAAAGATAAATGACGATAATATAAATGACAGAATTTAAATTGCGATAAAGTAAATTGCAGTAATTAAAATGACAGTAAATAAAGGTACGATGAAATATAAAATAAAAGTATTATGCTTATTTAAACTTCCAAAATCATGATGTTTGACGTTTTAATTTTAATTAATTGTTACCCGGGTTAATTTTCCTTTGTCCTGGTTTATTTGATACCTATCTGGTTTTTGTCCATAATAGTCCATTCGTCATAATTATAAAATGCTCATCAAATTAACCTTATTCCCGAAGTCAAATATTCCAACTAATTAGGGATTTAGATTGTAACAAGGTTTTATTACTTTGTTAATAATTACACCAGGTTATCGACTGCGTGTAATTCAAGGTTTTAATACTTTGTTAATAATTACACCAATTATCCTTGTATGTAATCCACCTCTGTTTTAATTAGTCCATGATACATTAATTTATTCACTTGGCCATAATGAATAATCAATTACCCAATCCAATTGATTAATTAAATGATTATAAATGATGTCGTATGAACGTTACTAAATAGGACATTCGTAATCATTTTAATAATTATTAGATTAACTAATTTGAAGATAGGTTCGACAGGTTCTAATGAGTTGTCACTCAATTAGACAATACCCCCCATCTATTAATTGTCATAGTCCAATGTCCACAAGTGTCGGTGTTTTGTCCAAACCCAAATTATGGTACAAAATCCAATAACCCCATCTTAATATTTAGTCTAACATCACGATTACTTCGGCTTAAATAAGCATAATAATTGTTATAATTCAGTAGGCTTATAACTACCTTTAGTGACGTGTTATAATTCAGTAGGCTTATAACTACCTTTAGTGACGTTGTTTTTGACTGTGGACTATTGATAATTATTAGAAGATATAAAGAGAGAGAGTATAAATGAAATATATATATCATTCAAGAAAGTTACATGATTACATTTGATGGGGTATTTATAATACATGATTTACTGTGCATTATTTGACTTATAATTAGGAGTAGCTGTCATTCATATTTACTTTATCACAACACTCCCCTTGGATGACAATTTTATTAGCTCGGATATTGACTATAAATTACTGCCTCGTTAAAAACCTTGCTAAAGAAAACTCATTGGGAAAAAACTTTAGCTAAGGGAAAAAGAGTACAGCATAGAGTTGACTCCCCCTCAAGTAGACATCGTTGATCTTTTACATCTTTTGAACATGCCTCATGCCAATATTGTGAACATGCGTTCTAAAAATAGCAGTTGGAAGTGCTTTGGTGAAAAGATCGGCAGAGTTTTTGCTGGATTGAACATATCTCATTTCAATCTGGTTGTCTTTGATGAGATTTTGAGTATATGAGAAGAATCTAGGAGGTATGTGTTTTGTTCGGTCACTTTTGATATATCCTTCTTTCATCTGTGCTATGCAAGCTGCATTATCTTCATAGATAGTTGTTGATCTTTTATTGCATTCTAGTCCACAAGAATCAGTAATGAGTTGTGTCATTGATCTCAACCAAAAACATTCCTGAGTAGCTTCATGTAATGCAATCACTTCGGCATGATTTGATGATGTTGCAATAAGTGTTTGTTTTTGAGAACGCCATGATATTGCAGTACCTCCATTTAGGAATACATATCCATTTTGAGATTTAGCTTTATGTGGATCAGATAAATAACCTGCATCTGCATAACCAACCAAATCTTGTTTTGATTCGTTAGAATAAAATAATCCTAAATCAGTAGTTCCTCGAAGGTATCTAAATATGTGTTTGATCCCATTCTAGTGTATTTTGGTAGGAGCTAAGCTGAACCTTGATAACAAATTAACTGCAAAAGAAATGTCAGGTCTTGTACAATTTGTAAGATACATAAGAGCTCCAATTGCACTAAGATATGGTACTTCTGGTCCCAGGATATCTTCATGATCTTCACAGGGACGAAATGGATCAGTGTGAACATTAAGTGATCTAACAACCATAGGAGTACTTAATGGTTTTGCTTTGTCCATATTGAAACGTTTTAAAATCTTTTCAGTATAAGTTGTTTGATGTACAAGTAAACCATTAGGCATATGCTCAATCTACAAACCAAGGCAATACTTGGTTTTTTCGAGATCTTTCATTTCAAATTCTTTGTTTAGAAGTTGAATGGCTTCATGGATCTCTTTATTTGTACCTATGATGTTAATATCATCGACATAAACGGATATGATCACATATCCGGATATTTTTTTCTTAATGAATACACATGGGCAAATAAGATTATTGGTATACCCTTTGCATATCAAGTAATCACTTAATCGTTTATACCATATGCGACCCGATTGTGTCAACCCATATAAAGACCTTTGTAACTTGATTGAGTACATTTCTTTGGATTTTGCATTGGTTGCTTCTGATACCTTAAATCCTTCAGGTATCTTCATATATATATATATATATATATATATATATATATATATATATATATATATATATATATATATATATATATCACTATCAAGTGATCCATATAGATAAGCAGTCACAACATCCATGAGATGCATTTCTAAATTTTTAGAAACTGCCAGACTGATTAAGTATCTAAAAGTAATTGCATCCATAACAGGGGAATAAGTTTCATCATAATCAATTCTCGGTCTTTGAGAAAAACCTTGAGCTACAAGTCTAGCTTTATACCTTGTAACTTCATTTTTCTCATATCTTTTTCGCACAAAAACCCATCTATATCCCACTGGTTTCACATCTTTAGGTGTGAGAACGATAGATCCGAAAACTTTTCTTTTATTGAGCGATTCAAATTCAGCTCGTATTGCACCTTTCCAATGATCCCAATCATGTCTATTTTGACATTCCATGACAGATTTTGGTTCTAGATCATCATCATCATTCATGATGTCATATGCAACATTATATGAAAATATCTCATCATGATTTTTCATTTCATTTCGGTTCCATAATATTTTTGAATGTGCATAATTAATTGAAAATTCTGTATTGAAATCATCAATCTCCTCTGCAGAAGGAGTATTGATTTGTGGTTCTTCTTGAACACTTTCTTTTACCTCATTATCAGCTGATTTTCTTTTTCGAGGATTTTTATCTTTGGAACCAATTGGTCTCCCACGTTTCTAGAGTGGCAAAGACTCAAGAGTGATATTATTTCCAGCTTTTGGAATTTCAATTCGAGCTGGAACATTTGCTACTGGTATATATGATTTAGTCACTCTTTTTGTATCTGTAAATGCATCAGGCAATTTTTTCGCAAGTTCTTGCATATGCATTATTTTTTAAATTCGATCTCGCATTCTTTTGTGCTAGGATCAAGATACATTAATTGAGGTTCACACCATGAAACATCATTTTCTTTATTTTTTATTTCTCCCCCTAATCTAGGGAACAATGTTTCATTAAAGTGACAATCAGTAAAACGTGCTGCAAAAACATCACCCGTCATGGGTTCAATATATCTTATGATTGAAGATGTTTCATATCCAACATATATTTTCATCCTTCTTTGAGGACCCATTTTAGTGTGTTGTGGTGGCACGATAGAAACATAAACCGCACAACCAAATGTTCTAAGGTGGGAAATATTTGGTTGATGGCCAAAAGCAAGTTGCAAGGGAGAATATGTATGACTTGCACTTGGTCTAATGCGAATTAATGATGCAGCATGTAAAATTGCATGACCCCATACAGATACTGGGAGTTTTGTTCTCATTATCAATGGTCTAGCTATTAATTGCAATCGTTTGATTAGTGATTCGGCTAAACCATTTTGTGTATGCACATGGGCAACAAGATGTTCAACAACAATCCCAATAGACATGCAAAAACCATTAAATGCTTAAGATGTAAACTCACCAGCATTATCCAATCTCACCCTTTTAATAGTAAAATAAGGGAAATGTGCTCTCAATTTAATAATTTGAGCAAGAAATTTGCAAATACCATATTTCGACTTGATAATAGACAAACATGAGACCATCTACTAGATGCATCTATTAGGACCATGAAATATCTAAATGGTTCACATGGTAGATGAATTGGTCCACAAATATCACCTTGAATTCTTTCAAGAAACATTGGTGATTCTTTTTCAACCTTAAGAGGTGATGGTCTTATTATCAATTTTCCAAGTGAGCATGATGTACATGGGATAAGTACATCATGAGGGATCTTTTGATTCATCAATGGATGTACATGTGTATTTTGAATTATTCTTTTCATCATTGTTGATCCTGGGTGGCATAATCTTTCATGCCACAGATTGATCATTACAAGATCACATGCCTTTTCATTAACTACCATGTGTGCTTCTGGTACATTTATATATGTATAATGTAAACCAGAACTAAGTCTTGGTAGTTTTTCAATCACATGCTTCTTGTCAGTGATACTTAAGTATTTATCATTTTCTGTAGTCACTGACTGATAATCATATCCATTTTAGTATATGTCAGAGAAGCTTAACAAATTTCTCTTTGACATGGGAGAAAATAAGGCATTTTTTATAAGAAAATTTGTACCATTTGGTAACATGAATTTTGCCTTTCCCATTCCTTTTATTAAATCCGCAGGACCTGATATAGTATGTACCATTCCTTCTGTTGCTTTAAAATCAGTGAAATATTTTTTAGATTTGAGTATAGTGTGTGTGGTACTACTGTCTGCAATACAAAGATCCCCACCATTTGACTGATTTTGCACTCCAGTAGTGTACATCATGAATTTCAAAAAATATGAGAAACAAATAATGAGTACATAATTCATCAATATATTACATTCAAAATATGTTATAAACGAAAGTACATAATAAGGAAAGATATAGTAAAGTAGATATGGTATAGATCGTAAATCTATATCCATTTATTTGATATGGACATATAATGGAAAATTTATTCATTAAAGTAGTCACTTGTTGGCTCAGTATTTTTGTATAAAGGTCATCTACAACGTTTGCCTCTTTTCCTTTTCCCTTTAGGGATTCTTGATATTGATTAACAGAATATTGATTTGTTCGACAGTTCTTAGACCAATGTCCAATTTTACCACATCGATAACATGAATCTTCAATATTCTTTGAAGAGCTTCCTTTAACATTATGATTTGTGGGATTGTATGGTAGTTGAAATTTATAATTTTGTAGATTATTATTTCTTTGTCCACGACCACGACCACCATAAACATTACGACCACGACCACCACCACGACCATTACCATAAGGGTGATTTCGAAAATAGTTATGATTTTTATTATTGTTAGGGTAATTTCCATGATGATGGTTTTGGCCAATATGACCACGACCTCGCCCACACCCTCGTCCAGGTGCATTTCTTTTTTTATTATTATTATTGTTAATAGCATTAGCTTCAGGGAATGCTAGCGCACCCGTAGGACGAGATTCTTGATTCTTCATCAGTAATTCTTTATTCACTTCTGCAACTAAGAGATAAGTTTGAAGTTTGGAAAAAGTTTTGTAATTCTGCAATCTTAAATTTTCTTGTATAGTTATGTTTGCAGAATGCATTGTGGAGAAAGTTTTCTCCATCATATCAGCATCACTTATTTCTTGACCACAGAATTGAAGCTTTGAACGGATCTTGAACATGGCCGAGCTGTATTCACTTACCTTTTTAAAATCTTGGAACCTTAGATTTCTCCATTCTTTCCTCATAGCTGGGAGTAATATTTCCTTTTGATTATCGAATCTACTCTTGATACTTTCCCATAAAACATGTGGATCTTGATAGTGAGATACATATGTTTTAAGGTGATATCAATATGTTTGCAAATAAAAGCAATTGATTTTAATTTATCTTGATCAGAACAAGTATTGTTTTCTTTTAAAGTTTCTAGAATACCCAATGATCCAAGATTTATTTCTACATCCATGACCCATGATGTGTAGTTTGTTCCCGATACGTCTAGGGCATCAAACTCAAGCTTTGATAAGTTTGACATTTTCTATTTTCAGAAAGATGAACAACATAAATTATAATCATAATCAATTTCTAACAACATGAAATTAGAATCATTTTAAATTCATAAGTAGTAAACAACAAAATAATAGTATGATTACAAATAATATAACCACAAGGGCAGGATAGAATATAGGTTCA
This sequence comes from Rutidosis leptorrhynchoides, assembly GCF_046630445.1. NCBI lineage: Eukaryota > Viridiplantae > Streptophyta > Magnoliopsida > Asterales > Asteraceae > Rutidosis > Rutidosis leptorrhynchoides. The sequence goes on along the minus strand of NC_092333.1, from coordinate 262,964,877 downwards.
CCCGGTGGTACATTATCAACAATGGTGATAGTTAATATGACCAATACAATAGGAAAAATCATCCTTGTGTGAATCATCTTTACAAAAACTTTTTAAGGGTGGTAATCTGAGAAAATCAAGATTGATTTGTGAAAATGTGAAAAACGGAGATGTTTATTTTATATTTGAAAAATATAGTCGTTGTAACGTCGTCAGTTGACGTTAACAATTGTTATGTATACATGACCGTTGTAACGTCGTTAGTTGACGTTAACGACTGTTATGTACTCGTTATATTAATAATAATTTTAATAAAAGAATTTTATTAGTATAAATATGATTACTATAAAATACATTTAGTATAAATACGTTTAGTATAAATACAAAGATTAAGTGAATAAACATATTATGCATAAATAATAAATTTAAGAATAAACATTAGTATGCATGAAATAAATAATGATTAATTGCATATAAATGTTAGATAACATGAATATAAATGTTAGTGAAGTTAATAAGAGTTAGATTACAGAAATATAATTCAGGCGGTATAACCGACCATATATAACTTAAATAACATAAATATAAATGTTAGTGAAGTTAATAAAAGTTAGATTACATAAATATAATTCAGGCGGTATAACCGACCATATATAACTTAAATAACAAAAATATAAATGTTAGTTATGATGATAATAATATTTACCTTACTAATAAATAATATATCGTTAAAGATTTTTTTTTTACCTTGATTATACGGAGCACTTCGTGCTAATAACGTGTTGTAATTCAGTAGGCTTATAACTACCTTTAGTGACGTGTTATAATTCAGTAGGCTTATAACTACCTTTAGTGACGCGTTATAATTCTGTAGGCTTATAACTACCTTTAGTGACGTGGTTTTTGACTGTGGACTATTGATAATTATTAGAAGATATAAAGAGAGAGAGAGAGAGAGAGAGAGAGAGAGAGAGAGAGAGAGAGAGAGAGAGAGAGTATATATGAAATATATATATCATTCAAGCAAGTTACATGATTACATTTGATGGGGTATTTATAATACATGATTTACTGTGCATTATTTAACTTATAATTAAGAGTAGCTGTCATTCATATTTACTTTATCACAACAATAATAACTTAGTTACGAGACATTAATTTAAAAAGGAAGAATATAGCTTACAGTGATTATTTATCGCGTAGCGTTACACGGACAGAGTTCCGACTTTAAAACCCGTAAAACATTTCTTACATTAACCCAACTGAACCATAATTTATTATTAATCTTAATTAAAATTATAATTATAAATATATATTACATAGAGAGAAAGAAAGATTGAAAAAAGGTGTACACAACTCGCTGAATTCATTGCAATTTATAGCACCTGGCCTGACTTTATGGCCCATGCCATCGCATGAAATATGGGCATCCTGGCCATGCGATCGCATAGCCAGCTGGTTCAGCTCACATGTTTTTGTTTTCTAGTTTTCCGACGTTTTATTTAAATATATATATAATATATATAATTTATATTAATTATATATATATTATATTATATTCTTGTGCATAGTTGACTCGTAATTTTAGGTCCCTTGACTTGCGCGTTGATGCTCGGTTTATGTCTCGGTTCCGGATTTTCGAACGTCCTTTCGTACATTTAGATATCTTGTACTTTGCATTCCGCGGCTTGTACTCTTGCACAAAAAATAATTTTCCTTAACTCCCAAAATCCGCGCAAGTCTTTTAACTCACTTTTTAGGACGCTTTTGAGTGCACTATGGCTTTAAGGACTCTTTTCCAGTTTTAGTGGCACTTTTTCTTCAATTCTTTAATCTTCGTGCTTCGTCTTCGCATTTATTTATTTAAACGATTACAACTTAAAAATAGAACATTTACAACTAAAAATATTACATATTGGAATGATATTGCGCCTAAATATATGTTCATTTGGAGCACTATCAAATATCCCCACACTTGAGCGTTGCTTGTCCTCAAGCAATACAGAACTTGAAATTAAATCACACTTCACTCGAATCACTTTTTTATTCTCTCACTTTATACATCAGTTATTTTGATACGGCAGTATAAACAATGATAGTAACGATGTGGTTTACAGTCCCACATGACTATGAAAAAGTAGATCCTTTAAGGAAATTGGATCTTTATGAAAATATTTGATATTTTGAAAATTCATTCTAGCTTTTACCCTAGATAAGTTTTTCGGAATAACCTGTGATGACCCGGAAATTTCTGACCAAATTTAAACTTAATCTTTAACGTTTCCGACACGATAAGCAAAGTCTATGAATTTGAATCTCAAAATTTTAAACTATTCAAATACCTTTCGATTGTTCTCAACGATTCGCGAACAATTATATGTAATTAGATATACATACTATAGCTTGGAAACGTAATAAAGTGTTATGAAAATGATACTGTGCATTAACCTTATTGGTTTGATTATCTGATTGATATATTTAACTACGGAGTTAAAAGATTATGCCAAACGATTGAATTAAAAGATATTTACTAAGTCTTTTAATGATTACGATGTTGTTACGGGTCTCTGTTGTGAGGTTCATGCTAATTTGAGAAATCGTTCATTCTTAACGATATTCGAAAAATATGGTAAAGTGTTTGTTTAAATAACGTAATCTAGACGATACAAAAATAAGGAATATTAACTGTTGGAATTGGATATATGAATAACTTGTGACGTATATTTAAAACGTGTTTATAAATATTAATTTGGTTACAAAACGTTTTGATTTAAAAACAATATTATTAAAAATACTTCGTTAGATAACGAGCCATTGATTTATAGAAGTAAATGACCAAAACACTCTAGAGTTTAAGATATATTTTGAGTGATATAGTTTAGGGGTAATTTAAGGCTATATTTTGACAAAAATACGTGTCACGAAATGTAAAATACAAGTTTTCTCAGTGTACGAAGGGACACTCGAAAAACCAGAACCGGAACATAAGTCGCGTGATGACGTACGACTTATCGAAATAAAAATTACAAGTCAACTATGCACATGAATTTAATATAATATATAATTAATTATATAAATTATATATATTATATATATAATTAAATATTATGTCGACAAACAAGAAAACCAAAGTTTGTGAGCTGGATCAGAGGGCCATGCGATCGCATGGAAAATAGGCACAAAACCCATGCAATCGCATGGGGGTCAGAATCAGGAATTATTCTATAAATAGCCCAGGTTTCTGCCGAACTATTTACCCACTTTCTCTCAATCTCTCTCTGTTATACATAAATATATTATTATTATTATTATTATTATTATTATTATTATTATTATTATTATTATTATTATTATTAAGATTAATATTATTATTATTAAGATTAATATTATTATTAATCTTATTATTTTAGTATTGATATTATTATTAATAATATTATACATAAAATATTACGACGTGAGTAGGTTCGGGTTATTTCAAACCAAGTTTTCAAATGAGTCAAAGCTAAGGAAACTATGGGTTATTACTAAGGAGGTTATAGGTATTGTTCGAGGGTATTGCTCGTGAGTCAAACTAGTGTTTATCATCTTCGTTGCGTCTACGTACTTTCCCTACAATATTGAATCTCAATATTGATACGTAAGTACTTATATTTTATCCTTTATAAATTAATAGTGTATACATGTCTAGTGCTCGAGTATATATATTTATACATGCTTGTATGCTAAATTTCATCGATAAACAGTTTATAATGAATCACGAATTAAATACATATATTACTGGTAAAAGGTATATGATATACATGTTTTTGGAAAGCTGGCGAAAAATCAATAACTTTTCATTTAGATATCGAATAGTTTTGATGAACGGATTAAAAGATATGATCAACTAAATTATGTTTGACGTTAAATGAAATTGCTTTTGAATCTGCAATTGAGATTTAAACAACTTGTTTACAAGATTGATAAAATGGATTTTTAAATATTACCAGCCGAGTAAATGAATCCTTAAATAAGGTACGTCTCATTTTGTTGAACTATTGTCAAAATTGACTTTTTGAAACGACTTTGGATAACTTTTGTATGTCGATCTCGAGCATTAGGATTGTGATACACTATGACCAGACCTAGCTTGATAGACATTTATTGACCAACCTATGTTCTCTAGGTTGAGATCTACGATTATTTGATATTCTGAGTTCCGATCACATTACGATGAACAACTTTATATGCTGCTAAGGTGAGTTTCATTGATCCTTTTTTAATTGCTTTTGCAATATATATTTTTGGGCTGAGAATACATGTAATTTATTTTAAACGCAATGGATACAAGTAAATACTAAATTCTACACCGAGTTTGAACCGAAAATCCCTTAGCTTTGGTAACTAGTAACTGTCAGTTATAAGAACCGATGAGCGCGAATAGAGATATATGGATCCATAGGGTTTGACATCCCCGTCTGTTCCAGGTATAGAAAGAAACTCTAGCCTGAACTATAAAACAGACGTATGCTATTTGAAGTTAGTACACGTTGGATTGCGTGAATTGTACATGTTGGTTGCATGTTAAACGAGGGGTACTTATTATAGACGTTAAGGCTTGGTTACCAGGGTGCTCATTCTTGTAGAACATTTTGATAAACGTTTCTGGATGAAACAACTGAAATCTTGTGATCCATTTTTATATACAGATTATGCGAAATACTAAAACTATGAACTCACCAACCTTTGTGTTGACACTTGTTAGCATGTTTATTCTCAGGTTCCCTAGAAGTCTTCCGCTGTTTGCTTATATGATATACAAACTATGTGCATGGAGTCTTACATGGCATATTTTTCAAGAAAACGTTGCATTCACCAATTCATCACCATGTACCTTATTTTGACTGCATTGTCAACGAAAGCACTATTGTAAACTATTATATACGGTGATTGTCTATATGTAGAAATCATCAGATGTCGAAAACCTTTGATTTAAATATACATTTATGGTGTGCCTTTTCAAAAGAATGTAATGTTTACAAAATGTATCATATAGAGGTCAAATACCTCGTAATGAAATCAATAAATGACGTGTTAGTCCATATGAATTTGGAGCGATCGTCACAGTTGGTATCAGAGCGTTGGTCCTAGTGAACCAGGTCTTGCATGAGTGTGTCTAACTGATAGTTGTTAGGATGCTTTAGTAAGTCTGGACTTCGACTGTGTCTGCATGTCAAAAGTTTTGCTTATCATTCCTTGTCAGAAATTACTTGTCTATCATCTCAAGTCTAAACACGTGTTACTGCATTGATTGCATGAATAGTGTATAGACGAATCATATCCTATCATATCTACTATAGTGGATCTTATTTGGCGTTTTTCGTAATTCCCTCCGTAAATTACGGAATCCTTTTACTATATATACGTATGCGAGAAGACGAAGGTATCATCCAATATTCAACCCTCAATTCATATCGAGAATCATTTCATAACTTTCAGTGATCGCGTAAGATGGCCTCTTCGAATAGACCAAGTCCCTCCAACTCCGAAGACAGCGTGACGGGACCATACCGACCGATCAACTACCGTGATTTCTTTAGAAAATGGGGATGGGTTCGCGAAATACTTACCCTATGGAGAAATGAAGAAGGTACTCCATACCACGAGCCGAACTTACCGCCTAACGTCGGAGTACTCGATCTGCTTGCCGGCGAACCTGTTTGCAACACCGTTTATACTCTTTTTGCGAGAATTTTTCATCTTGAAGCTACCATTAACGGAACTAGAAAAGATATCCGACCTCTACCTCACACCGATAACTAACCAGAGTTAGTAGAAGAAGTTAAAGAACTTCGAGCTCGAGTGTTAACTTTAGAGAGCACTGTACACAATTTACAAACACCAGCAGTATCACCAACACCAGTAACATCACCATCCTCAGCACCAATAGCAGTAGTACCACTAACAACAACGCCAACAGTACCATTACCACCACCAACAACATCCACATCACACGCCTCAACATCACGATCTGTACCTCGGATATCACCATCATACGCACCATAGATACCAAGGAGTATCAACGACAATAAACGATGATTTATTGATTCATAACTTCATCGGAGAAACATTCTACGGCGATTATGTAATTTCTAAAGTTTAGAGATTATCTATTCTAACCCTAGCCATAAATCAGATAGAGTAGAAACTCTGATCGGAATGGTGTAAGATTTATAACCTAGACTTGTTATATCACAACATCAATAGTACCCTTAGCTTCACCAACACAGTAAGTGCTGTCAACATCGTTAGAATCAACAGCACCTCTAACATCACAAGCTTCGCCAGTTCAAGAATTACCGTAGACATCATTACGAATCAATAACGCGTATATTGAATCAACGAGTTATGAAATAATAACTCATTCCCTCCGAAGAATTTATATGTATATCTTATATATATAAATTTTAAACCCTAATAAATCTTTCTGTACTAAGCTATTATGTATGGAACTTAACTACTCGGTTAATTCATATTACTAATATGCTATGATGTACAACCTTCGTTAAATACAATCTCTATTTCAATTCAATGAATTTTGTTTCATAATAAACCAAGTGTATTATTCAATAACATGGTTGATTTTACACTTTCATCTTCGATGCACTCGAAACTTTCTAGAAGACATCATTTGCACCTTGCGAAGTTAGCAAGAATTCCACGAATACCAACATCCTTTATTGAGGAATATCAATAAGAATAAATAATGAAGTATTGATTTCATTAGTGAAATACTCCGCGAAGATTATGCAATCTCTAATGTTTTAGAGATTATTCATTTCTAATTCAAGCCAAAAATCAAATGAGCTTAATATGATATTAACTCATTAAATCTGTATTACATCTAAAGAAAATATACATACATATATTTTCATAAGACTGTAATGAAAATTCTTTTGTACAAAATATTAATTGTGAAATCTTTAACGGGTAGGTAATACTCGGGAAATATATAAGTTCACAATTAATATGTTAGATTGTACATTCTTCAACTTTGATTCACAAATCTATTAATCATGCTCACAATGATACCCAATCATCTCATACAAATTCAATTACACATTCTGATATTGACGGATCAGAATCCAATTCATAACTCTGAACCGGTGACATCATTCTTAGATCTCTACATCTTTCAAAGCTATACTTTGACTTCAAAACCATGCAAGATCCTTTAGCGTTGTTTTTACCGAAAATAATCTTGTAATTCCTTTTCAAAGTATCCAGTATTATCAACCACTCAACCAGTCAATGACGACCTTTTAGACCGGTAACTTTGGCATATACGTTTTTGTTACCGGGAACCTTTCATGTTCCACCACATTAGCAATAAATTTACCAACAACTTCATTTATCCTTGACCTTCCGAAAAATCCTTATACTCATTGAAACCCTATCATGTACTCATCCACATCCTGTAACGAGAATTTCCATACGAATTATCGGGAATTAGCAATCAGTATTTTGAAATCTTGCAGCACGTCTACGCCAACAGTTATATATATACATATAATGTCTATCTCCTGGACGTACATACTTCGAATGTGAAGTTTCTGAAAAACACCCCAAACTACGAAACTAGTTCTCCGAATTTTCGAAAAATGTTGATGAAGCAGCAAAAACTGTAAACGAGCTTAACAGTCAAAAGTTTGATGATAAAGAATGGTATGGTGGTAAAGCTGAGAAAAGGAGAAGGTTTGGAACTGGAAAACGGATTGAGCAAAGTATGAAGGAGGCTGTGGATAAATCACAAAGACTGAACCTGCCTTCAAAGAATATAAATGATTCAGTGTCTGCTGAAATCCTTAGCAAATACCTTACTCCTTACTCTAAAACCGTTACGGACAATATTCTTCATCATCATCATCATTATCTTGAATATTCTAAGATATCATCGTATCTTTCATTATAAATATCCTCAATATTTCTGAAGATAATTTCGTAACCATCTGAAATTATTCATTCCTTCACGCTATCTGTGTTACATCATAAAAGAAACTGTGTTAGTTTCTAAATTCTGAAAAATTCAAGTTTAAAATATGAATGTTTTGAAGTAGTGTTGGGAACTGAAGCATGAATTAGTATAATATAATGACGTCAGGCCAACGTGATTATATTATAGTAAGTCATGCTGAGTTTCTAATGGAACGTGATGAAGGTTCACAGATCCCACCCTCATCATGAACCATGTTACATAACTCTTTCATTCTATTTAATCTCTAAAGTTATCAAGAAAACATATTTCTTGATGATTCGGTCTTTTCCGGATATTCTAGTAATTTGACAAATCAAGATCGTGCCATTACAATTTCTTTCTTAGAACATTAGTTATGTTCATCTCAAAACATCATACCTACGAATTCTGGACCATTATTCGCTTGACTTAAAGTCGGGAAGAGAAAACGAAAGCATGAAGCTCCGAAATATAAAGGAGAATATAAGCCCGATAACAACCTCGAAATTTACAAACCGTGTATATCAATGTGTATAGCGATATAAAGAAACGGGAGAATGAAAAACACTATAACCCCAAGGTAATGGTAGAAAAAAGTAACTTCCTCTGGTGGTAGATGAAAAAGAAGAATGACGGATATGAAAGTTAGGAGTATATCAAGAATCAGAACTGGATGAAGCATTTCACAATCTTTTGGAAGTATGAAATGAGAAAGAAAATGTAGGAGTGGTGAAAATAATAAAACGAAAGTGGTCAATTTATAGCGAAATATCAGACATAGCAATCGAGGCAGATTACACAAAACAAAATCTCCTTAATTCCCGAAGAATCAAATCTTATTTAGATTATGAAGATTTTCTATTCCTTAAATTCCGGAAATCAATCGTTACTACATCAAAAGTTAAGACGAAACTCTATTCCTTCAAATTCACTATTATACTATAACTTCTCTCATACGCTTCGAGTAATCGGATTGTTATATCCATATTATTCAACGGTGATAAAACTCTATTTATCGACTCATATATGTCATGAAAGCATTTTTATTGTTAGCCATGACGACCTCACTCAAATTTCGGGACGAAATTTCTTTAACGGGGGGATACTGTGATGACCCGGAAATTTCTGACCAAATTTAAACTTAATCTTTAACGTTTCCGACACGATAAGCAAAGTCTATGAATTTGAATCTCAAAATTTTAAACTATTCAAATACCTTTCGATTGTTCTCAACGATTCGCGAACAATTATATGTAATTAGATATACATACTATAACTTGGAAACGTAACAAAGTGTTATGAAAATGATACTGTGCATTAACCTTATTGGTTTGATTATCTGATTGATATATTTAACTACGGAGTTAAAAGATTATGCCAAACGATTGAATTAAAAGATATTTACTAAGTCTTTTAATGATTACGATGTTGTTACGGGTCTCTGTTGTGAGGTTCACGCTGATTTGAGAAATCGTTCATTCTTAACGATATTCGAAAAATATGGTAAAGTGTTTGTTTAATTAACGTAATCTAGACGATACAAAAATAAGGAATATTAACTGTTGGAATTGGATATATGAATAACTTGTGACGTATATTTAAAACGTGTTTATAAATATTAATTTGGTTACAAAACGTTTTGATTTAAAAACAATATTATTAAAAATACTTCGTTAGATAACGAGCCATTGATTTATAGAAGTAAATGACCAAAACACTCTAGAGTTTAAGATATATTTTGAGTGATATAGTTTAGGGGTAATTTAAGGCTATATTTTGACAAAAATACGTGTCACGAAATGTAAAATACAAGTTTTCTCAGTGTACGAAGGGACACTCGAAAAACCAGAACCGGAACATAAGTCGCGTGATGACGTACGACTTATCGAAATAAAAATTACAAGTCAACTATGCACATGAATTTAATATAATATATAATTAATTATATAAATTATATATATTATATATATAATTAAATATTATGTCGACAAACAAGAAAACAAAAGTTTGTGAGCTGGATCATAGGGCCATGCGATCGCATGGAAAATAGGCACAAAACCCATGCAATCGCATGGGGGTCAGAATCAGGAATTATTCTATAAATAGCCCAGGTTTCTGCCGAACTATTTACCCACTTTCTCTCAATCTCTCTCTGTTATACATAAATATATATTATTATTATTATTATTATTGTTATTATTATTATTATTATTATTATTATTATTATTATTATTATTATTATTATTATTATTATTAAGATTAATATTATTATTAATCTTATTATTTTAGTATTGATATTATTATTAATAATATTATACATAAAATATTACGACGTGAGTAGGTTCGGGTTATTTCAAACCAAGTTTTCAAATGAGTCAAAGCTAAGGAAACTATGGGTTATTACTAAGGAGGTTATAGGTATTGTTCGAGGGTATTGCTCGTGAGTCAAACTAGTGTTTATCATCTTCGTTGCGTCTACGTACTTTCCCTACAATATTGAATCTCAATATTGATACGTAAGTACTTATATTTTATCCTTTATAAATTAATAGTGTATACATGTCTAGTGCTCGAGTATATATATTTATACATGCTTGTATGCTAAATTTCATCGATAAACAGTTTATAATGAATCACGAATTAAATACATATATTACTGGTAAAAGGTATATGATATACATGTTTTTGGAAAGCTGGCGAAAAATCAATAACTTTTCATTTAGATATCGAATAGTTTTGATGAACGGATTAAAAGATATGATCAACTAAATTATGTTTGACGTTAAATGAAATTGCTTTTGAATCTGCAATTGAGATTTAAACAACTTGTTTACAAGATTGATAAAATGGATTTTTAAATATTACCAGCCGATTAAATGAATCCTTAAATAAGGTACGTCTCATTTTGTTGAACTATTGTCAAAATTGACTTTTTGAAACGACTTTGGATTACTTTTGTATGTCGATCTCGAGCATTAGGATTGTGATACACTATGACCAGACCTAGCTTGATAGACATTTATTGACCAACCTATGTTCTCTAGGTTGAGATCTACGATTATTTGATATTCTGAGTTCCGATCACATTACGATGAACAACTTTATATGCTGCTAAGGTGAGTTTCATTGATCCCTTTTTAATTGCTTTTGCAATATATATTTTTGGGCTGAGAATACATGTAATTTATTTTAAACGCAATGGATACAAGTAAATACTAAATTCTACACCGAGTTTGAACCGAAAATCCCTTAGCTTTGGTAACTAGTAACTGTCGGTTATAAGAACCGATGAGCGCGAATAGAGATATATGGATCCATAGGGTTTGACATCCCCGTCTGTTCCAGGTATAGAAAGAAACTCTAGCCTGAACTATAAAACAGACGTATGCTATTTGAAGTTAGTACACGTTGGATTGCGTGTATTGTACATGTTGGTTGCATGTTAAACGAGGGGTACTTATTATAGACGTTAAGGCTTGGTTACCAGGGTGCTCATTCTTGTAGAACATTTTGATAAACGTTTCTGGATGAAACAACTGAAATCTTGTGATCCATTTTTATATACAGATTATGCGAAATACTAAAACTATGAACTCACCAACCTTTGTGTTGACACTTGTTAGCATGTTTATTCTCAGGTTCCCTAGAAGTCTTTCGCTGTTTGCTTATATGATATACAAACTATGTGCATGGAGTCTTACATGGCATATTTATCAAGAAAACGTTTCATTCACCAATTCATCACCATGTACCTTATTTTGACTGCATTGTCAACGAAAGCACTATTGTAAACTATTATATACGGTGATTGTCTATATGTAGAAATCATCAGATGTCGAAAATCTTTGATTTAAATATACATTTATGGTGTGCCTTTTCAAAAGAATGTAATGTTTACAAAATGTATCATATAGAGGTCAAATACCTCGTAATGAAATCAATAAATGACGTGTTAGTCCATATGAATTTGGAGCGATCGTCACATAACCCTTCACCGGTGTTTGCAAAATATTTTTGTGGGTTTTGTGGGTTTCAGATTTTAAAATTTTAGCTCAAAACTTGAGGTATTATATCACCCACTTGCTAACCTTGTATTAGGAAAGCACACGTCTAGTATACTTGATCCGTATATTCCTTTCGGTAAACTACCGTCCGAATGTAAAGGAAAGCGTTGAACAAGCAATTGTTAAGGTAATGTCTAATGACATGCAGATGTTCATGGTCAACAACGTGTCGGATGTAATTACTATCCTTTGTAGGAGCAATAGTAAAGATCACCCTATAATTTTTCGGTCTGGCACAAGGTCCTGTCTTCGACCATGCTATGCAACCACCATTCTTACGGTTGACACCCGATTTGGTTCAGGTGACCTAATGAATTCCGATGAATTCCTAGGATTTTACGTTCAATAGTAATGAACGTATTGAAAATAGGTTTTCAGAAAACAAATTGGTTTTAATTTGATCAAAATATTTTCTCGTTCAAGCTCGAGTTTAGATATCATTGAATTCCATGAATTTGTAATTCTCAATCTTTAAGGTCAATCTCAAGGATTGAGTAATATCAGGCTTAAATACTGATTTTTAATCTTTAAGGAGATTATCCTTTCTAGGGGTCTGATTCATTAGTCTCATCAAGCTAATTTGCACGGTGCCCTCTCCATTTTACGAGACAGATCCTCTCATGGTTAGGATAAGTCTGACCACTTGGCGACCCTGTTTGATGCTGAGGTCCGTGGATTTCCTGCTGATTTTCGAGATGACTTTTCTAGATTTTTCGTCAACCTACAGCTGGTCTGCAAGACAACTTCCACACCTAAATCAAGAAGCGGGTGTCTTTTTCGGAAGACTTTACTTGCTTTTAATGATGGAATTGATTCATCGTGTAGATCCATCTTTTCTTTCATCTTTATTACAATTTACCGGTTAAATAGTTAATTTAGTACAAAACAAAAGCACCTGCAATAACTTTACAGAAACATGTGATAGATAGTTTTTTAATTGAATAACTTGGTACATTCTCCCCACACTTGGCTTTTATTTATTTCTTTCTTTGCATTTTTATTCTCCTCTTTTCTATTTTAAATGAATTCAAACGTTTTGGGTTGTTTCTAAATTTATGTTCTTTCCGAGGTAACAATAATTTCAGTATTATCACCTAGTTTTATCGTTCATAAATATGTATAAACATGATTTTGAGTTCATTTAGTTGAAAATTTTTCAAATTTTCACAAAATTTGGCAATTAAAGCAAGTGTAAACCCGAGAGAATTTATAACCCTTCCCCACACTTGAGATCATGCAATGCCCTCTTTTGCATGAAATCAGACTATATTTATAAATTCATGAGGGTGATTAGTGTAGAAAAGTGATTAAAAATACCGAGTTTGCAAACATATTATTTTATATCACATTTGATATTTTGCGTCTTGTCGTCAAAATTAGTAGCTTTTGCTGAACTTAATGCCAGTCTTTGAAAGTGCACTGTTTTACCCTGTTTTGTACATAAGATAAACTACAAATATAATATATATATATATATATATATATATATATATATATATATATATATATATATATATATATATATATATATATATATATATATATATATATATATACATATATATATATAATAACTTTTATTTATTAAAACAATTTAAATGAATAATTTTTTAAAATTTTGTTTCCTTTTACTTTAGAAAGTTTCGGTATGTTTACCTAGTCCGTCCCTCGACAAAATTTAAAATTTGTCATTTTTAAAGCGATTGTTTTAAAAGGAAAGATTTTTGTGTTTTTTAATTTTTTTGGTATACTTTATATCAATAAAATTAAAAATAATGATAACAAAATTTTTCGCCCCGCCCTCGGGTAAGGCTATTTCGATTCTATGATCTAGTCTTTAGCTTACGACGAATTTTATAAATCATTTTTTAAACTTAATGAAATAAAGTAAATTTTGTTTTTAAATTCACACAAAATTTAAATTTAAAATACGTATTAATTTCATACAAACCTACAAAACAAAATAAAATTCAGAATGGGGTGAAGAAAACTAGTTCTTTAGTGTCTGCTAGTAGAATAGACCAATCGGATTCCATTCTCGAAACTACGCGAGAACAGAACAACTAACTCTAGATAGCGTTTTCTTTTTAGAACATCTGAATCTCCCCACACTTAGGTAGCTGTGGTGTCAAAATTGTGATTAACTTCATCGTCAATTTCTCTTGGACCATAATCAACTTGCATATCTGTGACTTTTGCTTTAAGCCGTTGGTCGGATTCCTGTGTAATATCCACAAATTCAACTTGTTTCGCCTTTTCTTTAGGCGATAGATTGGATACTAACCGATTACATAACTTAAAGTTCCCCTTGGTTCTGGCATCGCGAATCCGTTTAATAAGTTTCTTCATTGAACTGTTAATAACGGGGTCATAAAATTTCGTATCAACAACGGGGTTCTTTTTTATCAGGTCATCATTAGGTTTTACTTCATCTTCCCCACACTTAGGCGTTTTATTATTGTTAAGCACTACCGTTGGAGTTGGTAAAACAATATGGTTCTTACCAATCATTTTTGTTGGTTCAACGGTTTTGGTTGGTGAAGATTTAGTCTTTCGACAAACAAAGGTGACCGATTTGTCACCATCACTAAGTGTCATTCTACCCTTTCTTACATCAAATAACGCCCCAGTGGACGCTAAGAATGGTCGACCTAAAATTAGAGGAATGTTTGAGTCCTCTTCTATGTCAATGACAATAAATTCAACTAGAAAGGTTAAATTACCCAATTGAACGGGTAGGTTGTCAGCGATTCTGTAACATCCCGTGATTTTCCGTTAAATTTATTTTAACACCGTCTTTTTTTCTATTTATTATAATATCTTTCGTTATTCAAATTTGTATCTTTCGTTAACTAACGTTCATAATATTCTCGTTATCTAATTATAACGTCATCCGTTACTCGAACGTTTTTAAAATATTCGTTGGGTTAATTTTCGCACCCGACTACAAACTCGAGGGACAAAAATTGACACGGGGTAAACTAGTTGACTAGGTCACCTAGTCCACCCCAATCACCACCATTCAACCATCTCCATCTCTCTCTCTTTCTCTCTAGCAAGAACACACACACAAACCCATTCCATTCATTCATCATCTAAATTCAATCTTGGAAGCTCACAACAAATCCGACTACATATTCTTAATCCTCTCGTCATCCTCTACGATTTGATACTAACTACACCGATTTTGGGTAACATTTCTAAAACTCTAGATTTCTCAAATTCATGTTTTTGACTTGATATGTTGTTAGTTAGTGTCTATGGCTCGTGTATAACATGAATATATGATTTGTATGCTCGATCTTGATGTTTTGGTGTAACTAGCTTGAAAATGAAAAGTGTATGCTTAATCTTTGATTTTGGATGATGAAATGTGTTTAGATGTTAATGTTTGTGTGTTCAAAGTGTTAGTTACTTCAATAGCTTCGTTTTGGTGTGTTGATTGACATGAAAACCTTACATTAACATGATTAGTGATTTTGAGGTTTTGGTTAGGGTTTGACAACTCTTAAAACGAACTTTTGATGCGTTGAATGCTTGTTAATGTTATTGATAAGTGTTTACTTGTATTACATGTTTCATTACCTTCAAAACGGCATATCATATGTATAAATTGGATTCCCGAAACTTAAATTGCAATTGATGAACTTGAAACTTGAAAATAAACCTCTATTGATCACTTGACGGGATTTCGGTTATTGTATATGATGTTTTTGGTTGATGAAAAGTGCTTAGTTGCGTTCCTTGTCGAAAGAGCTTTCCGGTGATATAAAATACATGTTCTAATTGTTTGCGGATCATAAATTGTGATTGTTTGAAGTTTGGGTCGTGCACTTGTGTTTTCTGCAAACAGGACCTGAATGCCCATTGGGACGCCGTCCTGATTTTTGGGACGCCGTCCCACTCTTCAATTTGGGACGCCATCCTGATTTTGGGACGCCGTCCCACTCTTCATATTGGGACACCGTCCTGATTTTGGGACACCGTCCTGATACACTAAAATGGGCTGTTTTGCTTGGTCATTTGACGTAAAATGTTTGATATGCTACGGACCTCCGATTAACATGAAACTTGGCCAACATGCTCATATATGATTATATAACTTAGAAAAATTGTCGGATACCCGACCCGACCCCGTTGACTTTGACTTTGACCAAGTTTGACTTTTAGTCAAACTTAACTAAACACTTATGCAATCGTTCTAGTCTTTATTTTATACTTGATTCTTGCATGAAACTTGACAACGTGATTCACATGCTATACTTTTCGAGTCGTAACGAGCCATAGGACTAATTGAACACATTTCACCCGAGCTTGTGTCGTAACCGGTTAATTGATATAACTTACTTGTTTAGGTCAAGGCTAAGCAACTTTCATGCACACGTTTACTATGTGAAGTACTTTTATACTCGTGCACTCGAGGTGAGATCATAGTCCCACTTTTTCAACAACTTTTATATTTTTAAATCGTGGGCTGAGAAACTTATACGTTACATACTTATATACATTTCATATGTATATATACCTTTCATACTTTTATACATCGAACACGAATACGAATACAAAGATACGGACGAGTTTGAACGAAAATCCTCAATTCAATTATCATTAATTACATCAGATGGTGTAAGCGAGTCTATGTTGTGTGGATCCATACGGGTTTGACTAACCCTCATTCGGATGGTTCGCTACCGTTAAGCGAATGAAATATATTCTAGTACGGTGTATGTTCTAACACTTTTATGCTGAGGTAAATGATACGGTTAAGCTTTGATAATTGGGTGCTCGGTAAACAACAATACTTATGGAAATTCAAACGATTCGGAAAATCGACTTATACTATAACTTGTGGTTCAACTTATTTTACTTACATACTCATTTACTAAACCTATGATTTCACCAACGTTTTCGTTGACAGATTCTTCTATGTTTTTCTCAGGTTTTGAATGCTTAAGTGATACATGCTTCCGCACTCTTTTGATACTTGCTTGGATGTCGAGTATACATGCATATTTGGAGCATCTTTTTGGCTACTTTTAAATTGTGTCGCATAGGTTTCAATTGTACGTTTAACATTGTAATGTAGCTAGCCGTCGAACTTCTTTTTGTAAACTTGAAACACCCTTTTACATTGAAATGAATGCGACATTTTTTGGTCAAACGTTGTCTTAAAGACTTATGACCATGTAATGGGACCTACGTAGTCGACGCCGTCACTTGACGATTTGTCGGGGTCGCTACAAGTGGTATCAGAGCATTGGTTGTAGGGATTTAGAGTTCATTTGTGTCCACCCCGAGTCATAGGGTACATAGGTGAATCTAGACTACAACCGGCATATAGACGGGAGTAGGAATTACTTGACTATTTGTGCATTATACTCGAACTCTTCCATCATATCTAACTCGTATTCGATCTTGATCTTACGTTGATAAATTCTGTTGACGCGCCACCTTGACTTTATGATGTAATGTTAAATGCACATGTAAATCAGGGTAATATAATTTCCGGGATTATATTACGGTGATTCACATGGACGTTCTGACGTTATGACATAAAGAATTTAAGGCGAGTCAAGCAAAAATTGTCTCTCTATCCTTATTCCATATCACGGTTAGTATTATTGAGAATACTAACCAACGATATTCTTGTGTTTTGAAGGAACAATGGCTCGTCGACGCGCTCCTCCCGAAACTCCCGAACAAACTATACAACGAATGATAGCCACCGCCGTGGATGCGGCCATGGCAGGTCACTCTTCCAACAACAATAACAATAACAACAATCACAACAACAACAACAACAACAATGGAGCCGGTAATTCAAACGAAGGGTGCTCCTATAAGAACTTCATGGGGTGCAAACCTCACACTTTTAATGGAACCGGGGGACCGGTCGTGCTCACCCGATGGTTTGAGCAAACAGAAGCCGTCTTTAGCATAAGCGGTTGTCGGGACCAAGACAAGGTCAGATTTTCCACTCACACCTTCGCCGGTATCGCTCTCACATGGTGGAATACGTATGTACAATCGGTGGGTATCCACGAAGCCCACGCTCTCTCTTGGGTCGACTTAAGAGGAAAGATGATCACCGAATACTTCCCGTGCGAAGAGACCCGCAAGCTTGAACACGAGCTAAGAACTTTAAAAGCGGTCGGGAATGACCTAAAGGCCTATAATCAACGATTTTCTGAGCTAGCCTTGATGTGCCCAAATCTCGTGAGTACCGAGTCTCTAAGGGTTGAGCTGTACATGGATGGTCTTCCTAAGAGCATCAAACAAGGAGTAATGTCATCCAAACCCGCTAATCACCAAGAGGCTTTGAATATGGCCCGCCAATTGATCGAAACGGTGGACGAAATTGAGGTGTCGGCATATAAAGCCGAGGATAAGTCGGGTGGCAACAAAAGAAAATGGGAAGCCCCCGAATTGAGCAACTACAACAACAACCCCGCCAAGAAGCCTTTCACCTCCAACGAAAAGAAAGGCTATGCCGGAAGTCTACCATCTTGCAACAAGTGCCACAAACATCATTATGGCGAATGTAGCAAACCATTTTGCAACAAATGCCGCAACCGTCATTATGGTGAATGTGGTAAGTTAACTTGCCACCGGTGCCAAGGAAGTGGTCATACGGCCAACGATTGTAGGAGCGTCGCCCCCGTCGCCCAAAAGGCGCCCAATGCACACCGGTCGGGCGTTTGTTTCGAATGTGGCCAACCGGGTCATTTTAAGAATGCGTGCCCAGAGAAGGAGAGCAACCCCAATGCACGCGGCCGAAATTTCAACATTAACACCGAGGGAGCCCGAGATGACAACTAGTCACGGGTACGTTTCTTCTCAACAACCTTATATTTCATGTTTATTCAATTAGGGTACCGTTAGACGTTTTATAACCAAGGCCTTGACTCGTACTCTTTGCACACCACCATATCCCCTAGACACTACCTATGCCATGCAGGTGACCGACGGAAAACTATTACGTTAAACTTTTTGGGTGGAGAATTTGAATTTTGAGTTGACACTTATAGAACTAGGGGACTCAAAACATATTCGTTAAGAAGAAAATGATCCCTTACATGTGTATAGATTATCGTGAACTAAATAATTTTCGGTTAAGAACCGATATTCTCTTTCCCGTACCGATGACCTCTTGATCAATCACAAGAATTCCGTGTGTATTCCAAAATCGACCCCCATTCCGGTTATCTCCAAAACGGTTTTCAAAATTCGTTACGATAGTTTTGAATTTCTTATAGTGTCGTTCAGTTTAACAAGGGCTTCCTCCGTATTCATGGGCCTGATGGGCCTGATGGGTAGACAGATCTGTCATCATATTCATATGTGATGTTCTAACCTATTCAATTCAAGCAAAGAAGAAAACGAACAACATCTTTGTCTTACGCTCGAACTCTTGAGGAAAGAGCAACTCTATACCAATATCTCCAAGTGTGAACTTTGGTTAAACAAAGTCCAATTTCTAGACCATGTTGTTAGTGGTCAGGGTATTACAATAAATCTCGCAATCGAAGCCACACGTAATCGGGAAACCCTCACAACTCTGACTTGTGTTCGTAAAATCTTAGATCCTTACCGAAAGTTCATTTCCGACTTTTTCTCGTGATGCTCGTCCTTTACCCTCGATAACTCATTAAGTTGGAAATTTAAACCTCTCCGTGCCCGGACCTTAAGCGTGATTTTTCACACCAACATTACTAGCTAAATTCGTATAACGCCAGATGGAACTTAAATATGGAAATATTTCTACTTGAACGCCGAAAGGCATACTCTCTCGACTCAAAAATCGACGTAACTGAAATTCGTTATTTTTGCACGAACGATTGGAATACTTAATTATGGATCCGATCAATCTTCTCATCACCACGTACCACGTTACATAACACTGTTATTTCACTATGACCGTCTGATATTACTGGGACCCAAGATAACACACAATCCAAGGATACTTCCTTTCTCTTTGACTTATCGTCCTCATGCTCCTGATACGGACAACTACTACTCAACCCCGAACTATACAACTATGTGTTCTATCTCGTTTTCCCACCAGGTCTCAACATTTGACCACTAGATGCGCGATATGGCTACCTCAGGATGTGAGCTCATCCTATTCTAAGTTCTCATTCCACTCCTGTCCTTTTGCTTGTACTTTTGTATAAGGAAACCTTTTATATACTTTCTCAATGGAGAGAGAGACTCATCATGTATTACTAGTATTCACCACGAGGGTGAATAGCCCTGAAAAAAAAAAATGTTCTCTGTAGCCGGTAAGGAACTTGTTCCAACGAACGTTTTCAAACCCTAACTAGCTTGTTCAAACATATCTTAATTCTATTCCAACACGGTGTACCATTGTCGACTATCTCGGATCACAATACTCGTTTCACTTCTAGTGTTACAAGAAGCCTTAGAGACACGTTTAAACATGAGTACCATGTATCATCCACAACCAACGGACCAAACAAACGTACGTTTCACATCTTGGAAAGACATGTTACAAACATGTATTGTTACCTTTAGTTGTCTCCTCTCACACAACAGTTACCATTCGTGTATTAACGCCGCACTTCCGAAACCCTATATGACCGCAAATGTCATACCCCTATTCGTTGGACCAAAGCATGTGGCAAGAAAATCACCGGATCCGAACTCATTCAAGAAATAACCTTTGAGATAGTTCAAGTCCGAGAAGGGCTCAAGACGGCCCGTGGTCGCCAAAGGAGTTATACTAATGTTAGATGAAAATCTCTCAAATTTAAAGTCAGTAACCGTGTAATATTGAAAACCACACCTTGGAAAGGTGTAATCCGTTTCGGGAAATCGAGGAAATTTATATCCGCAATATTGATCCTTTTGAAATCTTGGGGCGTATTGGAACCGCTCCCTACCATTTAGAACTGCCGACTCAATTAAGTTTCCGTTTACCTTACATTTCGTGTAACAAACTTAGAAACGTGTCCTGCGGAACAGGAACTTGCAATCCTTCTAGATGCACCAACTATTGATGACAAACTACTCTTCATAGGAAAACCGGCTGACCTTGTGGATCGTAAAACCAAACCTTACTACTACGTAACACCCCGACTATTCAGATTCGTGGAAATGCCTAAGGATGTATCTTCACTGCTCCGTAGATTGAACAACGCTAGGTCTCGAGTAAGAGACATCGACTACTACTTCCAACTAAATTTCGGGACGAAATTTCTTTTGAGGTGTGGATAATGTAACATCCCGTGATTTTCCGTTAAATTTATTTTAACACCGTCTTTTTTATTTATTTATTATAATATCTTTCGTTATTCAAATTTGTATCTTTCGTTAACTAACGTTCATAATATTCTCGTTATCTAATTATAACGTCATCCGTTACTCGAACGTTTTTAAAATATTCGTTGGGTTAATTTTCGCACCCGACTACAAACTCGAGGGACAAAAATTGACACGGGGCAAACTAGTTGACTAGGTCACCTAGTCCACCCCAATCACCACCATTCAACCATCTCCATCTCTCTCTCTTTCTCTCTAGCAAGAACACACACACAAACCCATTCCATTCATTCATCATCTAAATTCAATCTTGGAAGCTCACAACAAATCCGACTACATATTCTTAATCCTCTCGTCATCCTCTACGATTTGATACTAACTACACCGATTTTGGGTAACATTTCTAAAACTCTAGATTTCTCAAATTCATGTTTTTGACTTGATATGTTGTTAGTTAGTGTCTATGGCTCGTGTATAACATGAATATATGATTTGTATGCTCGATCTTGATGTTTTGGTGTAACTAGCTTGAAAATGAAAAGTGTATGCTTAATCTTTGATTTTGGATGATGAAATGTGTTTAGATGTTAATGTTTGTGTGTTCAAAGTGTTAGTTACTTCAATAGCTTCGTTTTGGTGTGTTGATTGACATGAAAACCTTACATTAACATGATTAGTGATTTTGAGGTTTTGGTTAGGGTTTGACAACTCTTAAAACGAACTTTTGATGCGTTGAATGCTTGTTAATGTTATTGATAAGTGTTTACTTGTATTACATGTTTCATTACCTTCAAAACGGCATATCATATGTATAAATTGGATTCCCGAAACTTAAATTGCAATTGATGAACTTGAAACTTGAAAATAAACCTCTATTGATCACTTGACGGGATTTCGGTTATTGTATATGATGTTTTTGGTTGATGAAAAGTGCTTAGTTGCGTTCCTTGTCGAAAGAGCTTTCCGGTGATATAAAATACATGTTCTAATTGTTTGCGGATCATAAATTGTGATTGTTTGAAGTTTGGGTCGTGCACTTGTGTTTTCTGCAAACAGGACCTGAATGCCCATTGGGACGCCGTCCTGATTTTTGGGACGCCATCCCACTCTTCAATTTGGGATGCCATCCTGATTTTGGGACGCCGTCCCACTCTTCATATTGGGACACCGTCCTGATTTTGGGACACCGTCCTGATACACTAAAATGGGCTGTTTTGCTTGGTCATTTGACGTAAAATGTTTGATATGCTACGGACCTCCGATTAACATGAAACTTGGCCAACATGCTCATATATGATTATATAACTTAGAAAAATTGTCGGATACCCGACCCGACCCCGTTGACTTTGACTTTGACCAAGTTTGACTTTTAGTCAAACTTAACTAAACACTTATGCAATCGTTCTAGTCTTTATTTTATACTTGATTCTTGCATGAAACTTGACAACGTGATTCACATGCTATACTTTTCGAGTCGTAACGAGCCATAGGACTAATTGAACACATTTCACCCGAGCTTGTGTCGTAACCGGTTAATTGATATAACTTACTTGTTTAGGTCAAGGCTAAGCAACTTTCATGCACACGTTTACTATGTGAAGTACTTTTATACTCGTGCACTCGAGGTGAGATCATAGTCCCACTTTTTCAACAACTTTTATATTTTTAAATCGTGGGCTGAGAAACTTATACGTTACATACTTATATACATTTCATATGTATATATACCTTTCATACTTTTATACATCGAACACGAATACGAATACAAAGATACGGACGAGTTTGAACGAAAATCCTCAATTCAATTATCATTAATTACATCAGATGGTGTAAGCGAGTCTATGTTGTGTGGACCCATACGGGTTTGACTAACCCTCATTCGGACGGTTCGCTACCGTTAAGCGAATGAAATATATTCTAGTACGGTGTATGTTCTAACACTTTTATGCTGAGGTAAATGATACGGTTAAGCTTTGATAATTGGGTGCTCGGTAAACAACAATACTTATGGAAATTCAAACGATTCGGAAAATCGACTTATACTATAACTTGTGGTTCAACTTATTTTACTTACATACTCATTTACTAAACCTATGATTTCACCAACGTTTTCGTTGACAGATTCTTCTATGTTTTTCTCAGGTTTTGAATGCTTAAGTGATACATGCTTCCGCACTCTTTTGATACTTGCTTGGATGTCGAGTATACATGCATATTTGGAGCATCTTTTTGGCTACTTTTAAATTGTGTCGCATAGGTTTCAATTGTACGTTTAACATTGTAATGTAACTAGCCGTCGAACTTCTTTTTGTAAACTTGAAACACCCTTTTACATTGAAATGAATGCGACATTTTTTGGTCAAACGTTGTCTTAAAGACTTATGACCATGTAATGGGACCTACGTAGTCGACGCCGTCACTTGACGATTTGTCGGGGTCGCTACAGATTCCAACTGGGTGGCTAATGGTTTGATCAAAGAGTCTAACACTCATTTTCGTTGGACTTAACTCACCTACTCCTAATCTCTTATATAATGAAAGAGGCATAACACTCACACTCGCACCTAAATCTGCTAGTGCATCATACATGACACAATCACTAAGTAGACAAGGAACAATAAATTCACCCGGATCACCCAACCTGGGTGGAGGTTTCGGTGGAACTGTCTTCACCGGATTTACTTTTACGATTTTTGTTTCTTGCACTTTCTTATTTTTCTTCTTCTTTCTAGAGGTATCACAAACTTTATTACCTATTACTTGCTCATACTCAACTCCTTTTCTTGAAAACGGGATAGGCGGTCTGTGTGGTGCCACCACTGGCTTTACATACTCGCGTGGTGGTGGTGGTGTAACTTCTTCATTGTTACTCACATCTAAGACCTTCCCATCTTCTGGTGCTGGATTTTCAGAATTTGTTGACACCATATTAACATTCTCATTCCGAGGATTTACTTCAGTATTACTCTGTAGCTTTCCTTGTTCCCTCTCACTCATCATGCTAGCAAGAGTACCTTCGTATTTTTCTAGATTCAAAATGGAAGCTTGTTGAGTTCTTAATGACTAATCAAACCTCTCATTTGTTTGGGTTTGAGATGTAATAAATTTTGTTTGAGATTCCGTTAGCTTTGCCATCATTTCTTCCAGATTTGGCTTTTTCTCTTCGGTTTGTTGTGGTGGTTAACACAAGCTAGGTCTTTGTTGATTGAAAGTGTTGTTTTGAGTTGGTTGGTTATTCAGACCTTGTTGGTTGTACGAGTTATTGTTGGGTCCATTTAGATGGTAAAGAATGTTTTGATTTCGATTGAAGTTTGGCCTTAGTGGTTGATAATTATTTTGATAATTATTTCCCGGCCTTTGGTTCATGTAGGAAACATTCTCACGTTGTTCCATTATTTGTTCAATGTGTCAATCTTTCGTTAAGTGTGGTCCACCGCATTGCTCACAACTGATTCATATCGCGTGAATATCTTAATTCAGCTTTTCCATTTGTCTCTCGAAAGCATCTATTTTTGCGAAAATGGAATCAAAGTCATGGCTAGAATCGGCTCTAGCCGCTTTAGATGAACGAAAAATGTCTTTTTCCTGATGCCACTCATGAGAGTGGGAGGCTGTGTTATCAATGATTGTGTGAGCTTCGGTTGCAGTTTTCTTCATAATGGAACCACCAGCTGCTGTGTTGATGTCTTTTCGTGTAGCAACGTCGCATCCTTGGTAGAATATTTGAACTATTTGATAAGTGTCTAAACCGTGCTGAGGATATCCTCTCAACAACTTCCCGAATCTTGTCCACGCCTCATATAATGTTTCATTTGGCTTTTACGCGAACGTAACAATTTCTCCTTGAAGTCTCACGGATTTAGATGCCGGAAAGAATCTTTTAAGAAATTTCTCAACTAAAACATCCCATGTGTTAATCGCCCCTTCAGGTAACGATTCTAACCAATCTTTGGCTTCTCCCTTTAAAGTCCAGGGAAACAACATGAGATAGATCTGTTCATCCTCAACTTCTCTGATTTTAAATAGAGTACAGATCCTATTAAAGGTTCGAAGATGTTCGTGTGGATCTTCTTTTGGCGTACCACTATATTGGCATTGATTAGTTACCATGTGTAGGATTTGTCCTTTGATTTCATAATCTGGCGCATTAATGTCTTGCTTAATAATGGCTTAACCTTGGCCCGTGCGTGTAGCTCTCATTCAATCTTCCATACTTAGAGGTTCCATTACTTCCATAATTGAATTTGTTGAATCCGAATAACCAGAAGATTATGATTTAATGGTTTCTTCCTCGACAATCTCTGGTTGAATGATTTGTGGTTCAGGAGGAATGATTAGTGGTTCGGGATCTTTGAATTGTCCTTAAATATCCTTCGGGTTCTCAATTGTGAGGTCGGGTTCAAAAAATGGATTATCGAAAATTTGAATTGGAGTACTTGGTCGACTAGATGACGATCCTAAAGAAAAATCAACGGCGACAATATTGGCTAGATGTCATGATCGAGTTACAGGAGGTGAACGTATGAAAGGTGGTGAACGTTTTGTTCGGTGCATTCACAGAATATCTTATTAGTTATAAAAGATAAAAATTATATAAGTTATCAAATTAATAGACTTTTCTGATTTTGCCCATGTTTCGAATAGCCAATAGATGCAGCAGGTAGCCAGGACCCTTTAAATCGGAAGCCCACAACTCGCCACTAACAAATCCAACTATTACTACGAACCAGAAAATTTTGGATGTCAATCAATTTAACCGCTTAAAGTAATTTTTGTTCGAAATTTAAAGAAAATAAAGATTCTATGTCCTAAAAACTAGAGCGTCGAAATGAAAAAGAAAAAGCGCGTCAAAAAATAAGAATCGAAAAACAAATGTCGAAAAATAAAAAGTCAAAAAACAAAAATAAGAATGTAAAGCGTCGAAACTTAAAAGGTCCAAAAACTAAAAATTAAAACTTGCGTCTAAAGGTATTAAAGCTTAAAAGGAATTCTATATCCAAAACGGCAATAACTTAATTAGGCACTACAATTTATAAATTGCGTCGCAAAATTCTAAAGCACCTAAATCTTATTCTAAAGAAAAAGCACTTAAGGGATTTTACGGCTGATAATGCTAAAAACGAACATATATTTCATAGCATTATCCCTCAAGAAAGACAAGCTTTTAGTTGCAATTGTTCTATTTACAAGTCATATTCGTTTAAATAATAAAAGGTGAAGACAAAAGACAGATTCGGTGAATTGAAGACGCAAACTGTAAGATCCTGTTTTCTTTTTGGCTTGGACGCCGTCCAGATGCACTGACATACAAATTTTTTTTTTTGGTACGCGTTTTGAGTTTATGAAGTCGGGTTGTTACAAGTGGTATCAGAGCATGGTCTAAGGGATTTAGGCGACTTGAGATAGGTGCCTAGACTTAGACTTTATTGTGTGAGCGCTTTATGCAGGACTTGTAGGGCTTTAGGTCTAATCGGGAATTGTTAGTGCTTTGGTTTATGAGAATTAACCTTGTGCTAATTGTTTGTGTTGTGTTTATCAAGCATCAAGTGAGATAGGCGTTGTACTAGCGAGTTAATGCGACGTGCTCGCGTAGTAATGACTAGCTACCATTATTACGGGCGCAAGTCGTGTTAAACAAGCAATGTACGACGATTGTTGAGCGAGATGGAGTAGTGTGGCATATATGTATATACACATGTAATTGTCCTTTCGTTTTTGTGGTTTAACCTATTTCGTTTTATAGAATGAAGACGAGAAACGGTCCCGATCATGATAACGGAAGTACAAGCGAGGACGTCGAGTTTTCGGCCAAGGTTGAGGCCGTCTTTAAAAAGTTAAAAGCGAATTTTCTTACGGACGTTCGAAAGGTCTTTCAAGATTCGGTCGATGGGCAGGTGACCGATTTGATAAATGAACGAATGAAGGCCACTATCGAAGAGGCCCTTGATGCTAGAAACATTTATCCTCTTGGTGAAGGAGGTGAAGGAAGGCGGGACTTCCACTACAAGAATTTCAAGGACGCTCAACCCCCGATGTTTAATGGGGTGCGAGATCCTTTAAAAAGTACATGTTGGATCTTCGACATCAAGGGAGCTTTCCGTACCTCGGAATGTCCTCCCGAGAAGAAGGCGAGGTATGGTTCTAGCATGCTACGAGAAGAGGCTAAGTTATGGTGGGATGATAAAATCAACTTGTATGGTGAGGAACAATGTATGGGCTTGACGTGGGAAGAATTTAAGAAGGAGTTTTTCAAGGAATACCGAACTTCTTCCGATCTCGATAGAATCCGGGACGAGTTGCACCATTTGCAACAAGGTTCAATGGACTTAGTTACTCTTAAGTCTACCTTCTTGGCAAAGACTCGTTTTTGCCCCGAGTATGTTGGTGATGATCACAAGCTAATGAAGGATTTCTACCGCACTTTAAATGATGAGTACAAGGGTAAGATTAGTCGGGGTATGGCTAAGTCTTTTGACGAGTTATTTGAATTGGCTCGGGGTTTTGAGCCGGAGGTGCCAAGAAAGAGCGATTTTACTTTTTCAAAGAGGAAGTTTGAGGGTTCAAGTCATTCGAACTTTTCAAATAAGAAGTCCAAGAAAGGCTCCGAAAGCTTTAATAGTGTGAAGATGGGTGCTTCCGGGAGTTTCGAGCCCACGTGTTATAATTGTAATCAAAGAGGACACATGGCCCGTGATTGCACCAAGGCGTCGACCAAAATCACTTGCTTTAATTGTGGTAAAGAGGTGCATAAGAGGCCGAAATGTCCCGATTTGAATAATGATAATGTTAAATGGTTAGAGAAAGCGGCGGGCACGGCTAGGGGTCGAAACTATTTGATGACCAATGATGAAGCCAAACAATCAAACGAAGTAGTCTCAGGTACTTTCATGGTTAATTCTAATCCGGTGAGAATTCTATTTGATAGCGGTGCAAATTTGTCGTTTGTGTCTCCTAAATTTGTATCTAAACTTAATAGACCGTTAGCTAAGTTAAGTCGTCCGGTAGAAGTCGAAATAGCGGACGGCAAGACGGTGCTAGTGGTTGATGTGAGTGAAAATTGTGATGTTGTTTTCGGTGCCGAAACCTTTAAAATTGATCTCATTACAATGACCTTGGGCGATTTTAATATTGTCGTTGGAATGGGTTGGCTCGATCGTTATAGAGGCGATATTGCATGTCATGATAAGTTTATTCGTGTGAAGACCCCAAGTGGGGGAGAGTTGATTATTCATGGTGATAAGCGAAGGAGACCGGTGCCGATATGCACTTTTGCATGGGCACGTCGTCTCGTTGTTACCGGTGGTATGGCTTTCCTTGCTCATGTTGTTGATACTCGCAATGAGCCACCACCCATTCGTGAAATTCCGGTGGTTAATGAATTTGAAGACGTTTTTCCGGATGAGTTACCGGGTGTTCCGGCGGAAAGACAAGTTGAATTTCGCATTGAGTTGGTTCCGGGGGCTACCCCCATTGCTAAAACTCCTTATCGTTTAGCGCCGACGGAAATGCAAGAGTTGTTAAATCAAACCCAAGAGCTACTTGAAAAGGGTTTCATTCGACCGAGTGCTTCGCCATGGGGCGCTCCGGTTTTATTCGTAAAGAAGAAGGATGGTAGTATGCGGATGTGCATCGATTATCGGGAGTTGAATAAAGTGACGATCAAAAATCGTTATCCATTGCCTCAGATTGACGATTTGTTTGACCAACTCCAAGGTGAGACGTATTTCTCGAAGATTAATCTACGGTCCGGCTATCACCAAATGCGGGTCCGTGAGGAAGATATCGAGAAAACGGCTTTTCGAACGCGTTATGGGCATTTTGAGTTTGTAGTTATACCTTTCGGTCTTACGAATGCACCGGCGGCATTCATGGATCTTATGAACCGAGTGTGCCAACCTATGTTGGACAAGTCGGTAATAGTGTTCATTGACGACATACTAGTCTATTCGAAAAGTATGAACAAACATGAACATCATTTGCGTGAAGTATTGAAGACGCTACGAAAGGAGAAGTTGTATGCAAAGTTCTCCAAATGTGAATTTTGGCTAAGGGAAGTTCAATTCCTTGGTCATATTGTGAACGAAAATAGTATTCAAGTAGATCCGGGGAAGATCGAGACGGTGAAGAGTTGGGGACGACCGACTACGCTTACGGAAATTTGAAGTTTTCTCGGATTGGCCGGTTATTATCGTCGGTTTATCCAAGACTTTTCTAAGATCGCTTCACCATTGACGAAATTGACAAGAAAGAATGCAAGA
Source organism: Rutidosis leptorrhynchoides (assembly GCF_046630445.1). NCBI lineage: Eukaryota > Viridiplantae > Streptophyta > Magnoliopsida > Asterales > Asteraceae > Rutidosis > Rutidosis leptorrhynchoides. The sequence continues at coordinate 262,935,301 of NC_092333.1, read as the reverse complement.
TTTAATTGGGAGAACGAGCAAGAAATTGCTTTTCAATTGTTAAAAGAGAAGTTGTGTCAAGCTCCGGTGTTAGTGTTGCCGGAAGGGGTAGAAGACATGACGGTTTATTGTGATGCTTCTCTAAATGGTCTCGGGTGTGTTCTAATGCAAAGAGGTAAAGTCATCGCTTATGCCTCTCGACAATTAAAGGAACATGAAACGAGATATCCGACTCATGATCTCGAGTTGGCGGCGGTTGTGCATGCGTTAAAAATTTGGCGCCACTACTTGTATGGTGTCAAAAGTATGATTTATTCGGATCACAAGAATTTAAAACATCTTTTCACTCAACGAGATTTGAATTATCGTCAACGTAGATGGATGGATGTGGTGAAAGACTATGATTGTGAGATACTTTATCATCCGGGTAAGGCGAACGTTGTCGCGGATGCGTTGAGTTGAAAGAGTCAACATCCGGCGATACGAGTAGGATCGTTACGTTTGATTATTACTAATTATTTTGTTGTGAAGCTTGGTGAGATTCAAATAGAGGCTTACGTTCACAACAAGTATACGGAGCGAATCGTGGGCCAATCGGAGTTTATTACTATGGGTTCGCGTGGGTTGTTGTCTTTTCAAGGAAGGGTGTGGGTGCCTAAGATGGGTGATTACCGACGGGTGCTACTTGATGAAGCACATAAGTCAAAATATTCCATTCACCCGGGCGCGACAAAAATGTATCTTGACTTGAAGAAAGGTTATTGGTGGCCGGGCATGAAGCGTGATGTTGTAAAATATGTTGAGCAATGTGTTACTTGTTTGCAAGTTAAAGCCGAGCACCAAAAGCCGTATAGTAAGTTGCAACCGTTAGAAATCCCGAAATGAAAATGGGAGCACATTACCATGGATTTCATAACAAAGTTACCTAAGACGGCGAGAACCCAATTTGATACGATTTGGGTAATAGTTGATAGATTGACGAAAAGTGCTTTGTTTCTTCCCATTAGAGAAGCGATATCTTCGGAGGCCTTAGCTAAGTTGTTTATCAAGGAAGTGGTCTCGCAACATGGGGTTCCTATATCTGTTATTTCGGATCGAGATACCCGTTTTACATCTCGGTTTTGGGAAAAGTTTCACGAAGATATGGGAACGCGATTGAAATTGAGCACGGCGTATCATCCTCAAACGGACGGTCAAACTGAACGTACGAATCAAACTTTGGAAGATATGTTACGGGCGTGCATTATTGATTTCGGTGGTAGTTGGGATGAGCATTTGCCTTTGGTGGAATTCTCGTACAATAATAGTTATCATACTAGTATCGGGATGCCACCTTATGAGATGCTTTACGGGCGAAGGTGTCGAACTCCAATTTGTTGAGGTGAAGTGGGTCAAAGGGAAATCGGGAGTACCGATTTGGTTTTGGAGACGAATAACAAGATTGATATTATTCGGGAACATTTGAAGAAGGCTCAAGATAGACAAAAGTCGTATGCCGATAAGCGTAGATGAACGATCGAATTTCAAGAAGGTGATATGGTGATGCTTAAGGTTTCGCCTTGGAAGGGTATTATTCGATTTTGAAAAAGGGGAAAGTGAGCTCCTCAATTTATTGGGCCATTCAAAGTTTTAGCTCGTGTTGGCGAAGTTGCTTATCGTTTGGAATTACCCGAAGAACTTGCGGGGATCCATAATACATTTCATGTTTCCCATCTCCATAAGTGTCTTGCGGATGATTCTTCGTGGGTGTCGTTAGACGAGATTGAGATAAATAATAAGTTAGAGTATGTTGAGGAGCCGGTTGCTATACTTGATGAAAAGGTTAAGAAATTGAGAAATAAGGAGGTGAGGACTTTTAAAGTCCAATGGCGTCGAAGTATAGGCTCCAAGTTTACTTGGGAGCCCGAAGAGTTTGTCTTGGTTTATCTTTCTGCTTGTCATGCGGTGATAATGCTAAAAACGAACATATATTTCATAGCATTATCCCTCAAGAAAGACAAGCTTTTAGTTGCAATTGTTCTATTTACAAGTGATATTCGTTTAAATAATAAAAGGTGAAGAAAAAAGACAGATTCGACGAATTGAAGACGCAAACGACCAAAAAGCTCAAAAGTACAAAATACAATCAAAGAGGTTCCAATTATTGATAAGAAACGTCTCAAAATTACAAGAGTACAAGATTCAAAACGTAAAGTACAAGATATTAAATTGTACGCAAGGACGTTCGAAAATCCGGAGCCGGGACCAGAGTCAACTCTCAACGCTCGACGCAACGGACTAAAAATTACAAGTTAACTATGTATATAAATATAATATAATATATAATTAATTATATAAATTATACATATATTATATTTATATTAAAACCGTCGGCAGACTAGGATCTAAACTTGTGTGAGCTGGTTTTACGAACTCCGCGAGTTGCGGAGTTTGTAGTGCAAAAGTGTCGCGAGTCGCGGAGTCTCCCTGGACAAAAATGCCTATAAAAGCTCGTGCATTCTGAACGTAAAACATATCTTTTTTTCTTCTTACTTATACGTAAGATATATATATATATATATATATATATATATATATATATATATATATATATATATATATATATATATATATATATATATATATATATATATATATATATATTTATATTTTAATTTTAATTTTAATTTTAAATTCTAATAATAAGGGTATGTTAGCGAATGTTGTAAGGGTGTAAGTCGGAATTCTGTCCGTGTCACGCTACGCTATTTTTAATCATTGTAAGTTATGTTCAACCTTTTTAATTTAATGTCTCGTAGCTAAGTTATTATTATGCTTATTTAAAACGAAGTAATCATGATGTTGGAATAATTATTAAAATTGGGTAATTGGGCTTTGTACCATAATTGGGGTTTGGACAAAAGAACGACACTTGTGGAAATTAGACTATGGGCTATTAATGAGCTTTATATTTGTTTAACTAAATGATAGTTTGTTAATTTTAATATAAAGATTTACAATTGGACGTCCCTATAAATAACCATATACACTCGATCGGACACGATGGGCGGGGTATTTATATGTACGAATAATCGTTCATTTAACCGGACACGGGAATGGATTAATAGTCACTAGAATTATTAAAACAGGCGTGAAATTATGTACAAGGACACTTGGCATAATTGATAGCAAAGTATTAAAACCTTGGGTTACACACAGTCGATATCCTGGTGTAATTATTAACAAAGTATTAAAACCTTGTTACAGTTTAAGTCCTCAATTAGTTGTAATATTTGACTTCGGGTATAAGGATAATTTGACGAGGATACTCGCATTTTATATTTATGACTGATGGACTGTTATAGACAAAAACCAGACGGACATATTAAATAATCCAGGACAAAGGACAATTAACCCATGGGCATAAAACTAAAATCAACACGTCAAACATCATGATTACGGAAGTTTAAATAAGCATAATTATTTTATTTCATATTTAATTTCCTTTATTTTATATTTAATTGCACTTCTAATTATCGCACTTTTATTTATTGTTTTTGTATTTAATTGCACTTTTAATTATCGTACTTTTTAATTATCGTAAGTTTATTTTATTGCACTTTTATTTATCACAATTTCATTATCGTTATTTACTTTACGCTTTAAATTAAGTTATATTTATTTTTTTTACATTAGGTTTTAACAGCGACTAAAGTTTTAAAATCGACAAACCGGTCATTAAACGGTAAAAACCCCCTTTTTATAATAATAATATTATTTATATACATATTTATATTTTTATAAATTAAAACTAATATAGCGTTAACCTTTGTTTAAAGATTTTTTCCTGTGGAACGAACCGGACTTACTAAAAACTACACTACTGTACGATTAGGTACACTGCCTATAAGTGTCGTAGCAAGGTTTAAGTATATCCATTCTATAAATAAATAAATATCTTGTGTAAAATTATATCGTATTTAATAGTATTTAGTTGTAAAAATATAAGCTATTTTATATACACCTCGCATAACATCAAATATTTTTGGCGCCGCTGCCGGGGAACGCCGAAGCGAAACGCCACATAAAAAAAAATATTTCTTATTAAGTTTTAATTAGTTTTTGTAAAATATATACTTTTTAAATATAAAAAAATATATATAAAAAAAAATTAAAAACCGAAAAAAAACTATATATATATAAATCTATTTTTAAGATTTATATAAAATTATAAAGTATTTATATTTATATTTTAGTTTTTAAAACATAAGTTTTATTAAATTTATATAAATATATTAATTAAATTAAAAATAGAAATGTAAAAACAAATAAATAAAAACAAATAAAAAAAACTACGAAACCTGTGAAACTAACCCACCTTTGCTGAAATTTCGAACCCCGCGACTCGCGGCATTTTTAGCCAGGTGTACCGCAACTCGCGGAGCCACCCTAACACCAACAGAAACCCTAATCTGCATTTAATACGGAGTAATTATTATTTATTATTATTATTAACCCTAATTACTTAATTATTATTATAATTAGTTTTAAAATTTTAAATTAAATTGTATTTTAAATTTTAATTAGTTTTATTTATATATTTAAATTAATACTTTTATAAAATAATATAAAAATAATATTTTTATAAAAATTGTACTTTTTACAACTTTTAGTATATTTTTATATTTTGTCCCTTTTTAATTGTTTTAGCGTAATTTTTTATATTTTTCGCTCATATTTAGTTTTAAATATAGTTTTTGCCATAGTTATTTTTATTTCTAGATTTTTAGGCTTTGCCGTAAAATTCCTTAAGTGCTTTTTCCTTAGACTAAGATCTAGGTGCTTTAGAATTTTGCGACGCCTTTTTAAGTTTTAGTTCCTTTTTAAGTTATTCCCATTTGGGATATAGTTTTACTTCTAAGCTTTAATATTTTTAGACGCAACTTTTAGTTTTTAGTTTTTAGTTCATTTTTAAGTTCGACGCGCTACTTTCTTATTTTTATTTTTTGACGCCTTTTACCTATGTATCAATTATCACTCCAATTAGTAATCTCAATTTGCAATTTTAATTTTAAGTTAGTGATAGTAATAAGGTTGGGTTAGTCGAGTATTTTAAAGTTTCATAGTCACTCTTTTTCTTTCTTATTTTTCGACGCCTTTTAGTTTTCAACCCTTTTCTTTTCCACCTTTTTCGACGCGCTCTTTTTCTTTCTCATTTCTCGCCATTCTAGTTTTAGGACATAGATTTTTATTCTACTTATTCTCTATATTTCTTTAAATTACGAAAATTTATTTTAAGTGGTTAAATTGATAGACATCAAAATTTTATGGTTCGTAGTAATAGTTGGATTTGTACGTGGACCGGGTTATTGGAGCCAAACAGAACTCAATTATATTGAGACCAAACGAATCCTGCCCCTCTGCTGCATCTTTTGGCTATTCGAAATGTGGGCAAAATCAGAAAAAGTCTATTAATTGGATAACTTATATAATTTTTCTTTCCTTTTAAAAACTAATAGGATATTCAGTGAATGCACCGAGCAAGACGTTCACCACCTTTTGTACGTTCACCACCTGTAACTCGATCAAGACATCTAGCTAATATTACCGTCGTTGATTTTTCTTTAGAATCGTCATCCAGTCAACCAAGTACTCCAATTCAAATTTCCGATAATCCATTTTTTAAACCTGACCTCACAATTGAGAATCCGGAGAATATTCAGGGACGATTCATAGATCCTGAACCATTAATTTTTCCTCCGGAACCACCAATCATTCAAACAGAGATTGTTGAGGAACGAACCATTAAATCAGAATCCTCTAGTATGGAAGACCGAATGCGAGCTAAACGCACTGGTCAAGGTCACGCAATTACTCATCCAGAAATTAATGCGCCAGATTATGAAATCAAAGGACAAATTCTACACATGGTGACTAATCAATGCCAATTTAGTGGTGCACCGAAGGAAGATCCAAATGAACATCTTCGTACCTTTAATAGGATCTGCACACTATTTAAAATCCAAGAAGTTGAGGATGAACAGATATATCTCATGTTATTTCCCTGGACTTTAAAGGGAGAAGCCAAAGATTGGTTGGAATCGTTACCTGAAGGGGCGATTGATACATGGGACGTTTTAGTAGAAAATTTTCTTAAACAATTCTTTCCGGCATCTAAAGCCGTAAGACTTCAAGGAGAAATTGTTATGTTCACATAGAAACCAAATGAAACTCTATATGAGGCATGGACCAGATTTGGAAAGTTATTAAGAGGATGTCCGCAACATGGTTTAGACACCTGTCAAATAGTACAAATATTCTACCAAGGATGCGACATCACTACAAGAAAAGACATCGATATAGCAGCTGGTGGTTCTATTATGAAGAAAACAGAAACTGATGCTTACAAAATTATTGATAACACTGCTTCCCACTCACATGAGTGGCACCAAGAAAAAGATATCGTTAGATCATCTAAAGCAGCTAGAGCCGATTCTAGTCATGACTTAGATTCCATTTCCGCAAAGATAGATGCTGTCGAGAGACGAATGGAAAAGATGACTAAGGATATACATTCAATACGAATTAGTTGTGAGCAGTATGGAGGACCACATTTGACAAAAGATTGTCTTAGTATTGAGCTAACAATGGAACAAAGAGAGAATGTTTCATATCTAAACCAAAGGCCTGGAAATAATTATCAGAATAATTATCAACCGCCAAGACCAATTTACAATCAAAACCAGAATTATAACCGAAATGTTCCATACAACAACCAACAAGGTCCTAGTAATCAACAAGCATCCAACAATACTTACAACCAGCAAAGACCTAATTTTCTAAACAAACCACAACAAACCGATGATAAAAAGCCAAATTTAGAAGATATGATGACGAAGCTAGTTGAAACTCAAATGCAATTTTTTCACATCTCAGAAACAAACGAATGAACAAAATGCTCAAGCATTTAGAAATCAACAAGCTTCTATTCAAAATTTGGAATGAGAAGTAAGTAACCTAGCAAGGTTAATAGGTGAAAGAAAACCGGGAAGTTTACCTAGTGATACAAATGCTAACCCCCGGAATAAAATAGCTAAAGCCATTACTACAAGGAGTGGTATGACACCTAAACCACCTGAAATACCTGTAATTTCTGATGAAGCTATTCCTACTCTACAAGAACCACAACCTGAACAAGATAAGAAAAAAGAACCGGTAGTTGAAAAGGTTAATGAAGATAACACAGTTAAAGCTAAACCTTATGTTAAACCATACCAACCACCACTTCCTTACCCGAGTAAATTGAAAAAAGAGAGACTTGAAGCCGAGCAATCCAAATTCTTGGATATGTTTAAACAGATAAATGTAAATCTTCCTTTCATTGATGTGATTTCAGGAATGCCTAGATATGCTAAATTTCTGTAAGATCTGATCACAAATAGAAAGAAAATGGAAGAACTCTTGGCTATTACTATGAATGCTAATTGTTCAGCAGTGCTGTTGAATAAGATACCAGAAAAATTATCTGATCCAGGAAGTTTCACAATTCCATGTTTTCTGGGTAGTCTTAGTTCAAGAGAAGCATTGGCAGACTTAGGTGCTAGTATAAATTTAATGCCGTATTCACTATACACTAAACTAGACCTTGGAGAATTAAAACCAACAAGAATAAGCATACAACTAGCCGATAGATCAATAAAATATCCTAGAGGGATAATGGAGAACATGCTAGTTAAAGTTGGTACTTTAGTATTTCCAGTAGATTTTGTTGTTCTGGACATGGAAGAAGATTCTCAAGTTCCTCTCATATTAGGAAGACCATTCTTAAACACGGCTAAAGCAATGATAGACGTGTTTGGTAAGAAACTGACCCTAAGTATAGAGGATGAGAGTGTTACCTTTTCAGTTGATAGAGCAATGCAACAACCACAATCTACAGATGATACATGTTATTATATTCAAACTATAGATTCACATGCAGAATTGTTAGAAGAATTTCCAGAATTACAAGGAACAGGAGAATGTTCTTTAGGAGAAGGTACTGGACCAATTAATGAAACTGAAATGTTAGCTACACTAATAGCTAATGGATATGAACCAACAACAGAAGAAATTCAAATGCTAAAAGAAGAAGACATATATCAATATAAATCATCGATAGAAGAACCTCCAAAATTAGAGTTAAAGCCAATTCCAAACCATTTGGAATACGCTTATTTACATGGTGAATCTGAATTACCTGTAATAATATCGTCTTCTCTTACTGAAAATGAGAAATCACAACTCATTTCTGTGTTGAAAGCTCATAAACCAGCCATTGCATGGAAAATTCATGATATTAAAGGAATAAGTCCTTCGTATTGCACACATAAAATCCTTATGGAAGAAGGTCATAAAACGTATGTGCAATTCCAACGAAAACTAAATCCTAATATGCAAGATGTAGTTAAGAAAGAAATTATTAAACTGCTTGATGCAGGTCTAATTTATCTGATTTCTGATAGTCCAGGGGTAAGCCCAGTTCAATGCGTTCCTAAGAAAGGTGGCATGACTGTCATCACAAATGAAAAAAATGAGCTTATTCCTACTAGGACTGTAACAGGATGGCGTGTATGTATTGATTATAGAAAATTAAATGACACCACCAGAAAAGATCACTTTCCCTTACCTTTCATTGATCAAATATTGGAAAGATTAGCCGGAAATAGTTACTATTGTTTTCTTGATGGTTTTTCCGGATATTTTCAAATTCCAATAGCACCCGAGGATCAAGAGAAAACCACGTTCACGTGCCCTTATGGTACTTTTGCTTACAAACGCATGCCATTTGGACTTTGCAACGCCCCTGCAACCTTTCAAAGGTGCATGATGGCAATTTTTCACGACATGATAGAAGAATGCATGGAAGTTTTCATGGATGACTTTTCAGTCTTCGGTGATACATTTGAATCATGTCTAGTTAATCTGGAATGAATGCTTATTAGATGCGAACAATCAAATCTAGTTCTTAATTGGGAGAAATGCCATTTCATGGTTAAAGAAAGCATCGTTCTTGGTCATAAAATTTCAAAGGAAGGAATTGAAGTGGATAGAGCTAAAGTAGATGTAATTGTTAAACTTCCACATCCCACCAATGTTAGAGGAGTTAGGAGTTTTCTAGGGCATGCCGGTTTTTACCGACGTTTCATAAAAGATTTTTCTAAAATTGCCACTCCTATGAATAAACTCCTAGAAAAGGATGCTCCATTCGTATTTTCAAATGAATGCATCAAATCTTTTAATATTCTTAAAGAGAAACTCACTAATGCGCTGATCATGATAACTCCAATTGGAATCTACCATTTGAACTTATGTGCGATGCAAGTGATTTTGCAATGGGAGCCGTTTTAGGACAAAGGATTGAAAAACGATTTCAACCTATATATTATGCTAGTAAGACATTACAAGGAGCACAAACAAATTATACAACTACTGAAAAAGAACTCCTTGCTATTGTCTTTGCTTTTGAAAAATTTCGTTCATATCTCGTCCTAGCAAAAACGGTGGTCTATACCGACCATTCTGCTCTTAGATACCTATTTTCGAAACAAGATGCCAAACCACGATTAATCCGTTGGATCTTACTCTTACAAGAATTCGATATTGAAATCCGAGATAAAAGAGGAGCAGAAAATCTCGCCGCTGATCATCTTTCTCGTCTTGAAAATCCCGAATTAGAAGTTCTAAACGAATCGGCCATACAAGACAACTTTCCTGATGAATATCTATTGAAGATAGATTATAATGAAATTCCATGGTTTGCAGACTATGCAAACTACTTAGTATGTGGATTCCTTGAAAAAGGATTGTCGTACCAAAAACGAAAGAAATTCTTTAGTGATATAAAACACTATTTCTGGGAAGATCCACATCTGTTTAAAAGTTGTCCAGATGGAATAATACGCCGATGTGTATTCGTAGATGAAGCTAGTAAAATCTTAAACCATTGTCACACAGGACCAACAGGAGGGCATTATGGGCCTCAACTAACAGCAAGAAAAGTTTATGATGTTGGATTCTATTAGCCTACAATTTACAAAGACGCACACCTTCTTTGCAAATCCTGTGATGCTTGTCAAAGGGCCGGAAAAATAAGTCAACGTGATGAAATGAAACAAAATGTCATTTAAGTATGTGAAGTATTTGACATTTGGGGTATTGACTTTATGGGTCCATTTCCAAAATCTCATAATAATTTATACATTCTCGTAGCCATTGATTATGTATCTAAATGGGCGGAAGCACAAGCTCTCCCAACTAACAATGCACGAGTTGTAGTCAACTTTTTAAAACGTCTTTTTGCCAGGTTTGGAACACCGAAAGCTTTAATAAGTGATCGGGGAACTCATTTCTGTAATAATCAACTTGAAAAAGTTCTCAAAATATATGGAGTAACTCATAAAATCTCCACCGCTTATCATCCACAAACAAGTGGACAAGTTGAAAATACCAACCGAGCTTTAAAACATATTCTAGAGAAAACCGTAGGATCAAATCCGAAGGAATGGTCCATTAAATTGGAGGATGCACTCTGGGCTTTTAGAACAGCCTACAAAACTCCAATTGGAACCACACCTTTTAGACTCGTTTATGGAAAAGCATGTCATCTTCCAGTAGAAATTGAACACAAAGCATTTTGGGCTTTGAAGACATGTAATCTTGATTTACATGAAGCTGGACGTCTACGGTTAAGTCAATTAAATGAATTAGAAGAATTAAGACATGAAGCATACGAAAATTCGTTGATCTATAAGGAAAGAACGAAGAAATGGCATGATAAAAGAATCAGAAGTTCAAAAGAATTTAAAGAAGGAGACAGAGTTCTTCTTTTCAATTCACGATTCAAGCTATTTCCTGGAAAATTGAAATCAAGATGGTCTGGACCATTCATAGTCAAAAGAGTTTTCCCGTACGAAACGATAGAATTAATAAATTCAAACGGGATTGAATTTAAGGTTAATGGTCACAGAGTTAAACATTACATAGATAGTCCGATGGAAGTCGACAACGAAGTTAATCACAATTTCGATACCACAGCTAACTAAGTGTAGGGAGAATCAAGTCTTTAAAGGATAATATGTATTTCTGTTAGAATTAGATTTTCTGTTTTCGTGTAGTTCTCGAAAATGGAACCCGAATGGTCTTTCCCTAGCAGACCCTAAAGAACTAGTCTTCTCCCCCCATTCTGAATTTTTAATTTTTTTAGGTTTTTACGTAATGAAGACTTCCTATGAACTAAACCATGGTCTAATGCTACACGCTTTGATTACTAAACGTAATAATGACACACTACCGAGTGAAATAGTATCATTAATCAGAGAAAAATTGGACGGAGTAAGAAAAGAATCCAGATGCAAAGATAATAAGTTACAATTTGGTAAAGGAAAATCAAAATCCGCAGCGAAAAGAAGAGCACTGTTAGGTCCCCGGGAATTGCATAGATTGTGTGCTAAGCCTTGTAAAGGTGGGATATAGACGAGGGTTATATATATCCCACAAGGCAACCTTAGAAGTAAGAACTTCACACAATAGCCAAGCACCTAAAAGAGTTCAAGAGAGTTGTGAAAAAGTCAATCTTGACTAATTGACTTTTCCTCTCAATATTCATACGATATTCATAGACATTACACCCTATCATTTGGTATCCGAGCAAAAGCTTTTAAGCATTGATCCGAATATCGTGTGAATCTTCATATCATCTTCATACCGAATCAACAAATCTTCATACTCATCTTCGAATCTTCATCCAATCTTCATACACATCTTCGAATATTCATACCGAATCTTCGAACAAAAAATTTACCGAATCCAAAATTTATTCAAATTTCATTTTTCATATTCACAAAAAAAAAAAAAAAAAAAAATTTACCGAATCTATTTTCCTACCTATCTTTTCTGACTTCTACAGTACTCGTACCAGATCAGATCTATTATATCTCATACACACGTAATCACATCTTTTGGCAACAATTAAATTTTCACAATAAAAAAAGGACTACCGAATCTCAATGATCTGACACATACAGATACAGATCTAACTTCTCTCTCCTTTCAATACATCATGTGATCAGTCAAAACAATCTATCATCTCTCTCCTCTAAACATGATATACATCGACATATACATACAGATACATTACCGAATCCTCTTCTTATTACTGTACCGAGTCTTCATCTTCTCATCGATCATTTCATTGATTATTTCATCGATCTTCATCATCAAAGGTCAACAAAATATTCATATTGAAAAACATCAAAATATTTATGAATAATCAAATTCTTCCTTATCGAGCATAGTACTTCAATCGTTTGATCTCTGATTTGATTTAGCGTGATATAGATCAAATTTCTTGTGGATTTAAGTTTCTCGTGCTTCATTTGTGCTAATTAAACATTCAATTCGAATCATAAACATCAATTGATCAAGGATTCAAGTCAGTTTGACTTTTCAGAAAAGTCAAAGATTAACGAATTGATTTGATTCAGATGTTTTCAGCCAGTGATGATGCTTGTCGAGTATTGAGCACATAATTTCGAGCAACTTTGGTGAAGGAATTCATATCTAAAAGTGATTGATTCGTAAAATCAATTTTGTGTTCATAAAAAAGCAAGCCGACATTGTTCTTCATCAATTATTGAGTTTTGATGCAGTTTTGATTCATATTATTTCATAAGATCTTCTTATCGATGGTTAAGGAATCTAGTGCAAGTGATTTGGAGCTCTAATTAGTTCGATTTCGGATTAAAAAAAAAGGTCGATGAACATGATGAACAGGACTCGGTATTACTCTTGAATCATATTCGGTATCAAAAAATTCAGTTACTGATTCGGTATCAACAATTCAGTATGATCTTGGACTAGTGAAAGAATAAAGTCCAACAGCTTGCTAACTCACTTAATTGGGCCATCTCGATTTCAAAGGCCCAACAGAATTTAAAAGGCCCAACTAAATCACCCTGATTTACTTATTGGGCTTACCTCAATTGGACTTACCGAATCTGAAAAGCCCAATTACCGAATTTACTTGAGCCCAAGGTTATTTCAGGATACATTTTACACAATTAGTCCCTGAAAGTTTCAGGATCATTGCAACAGAAGTCCCTTATCGAATCTGTGGACTTATTTGACACTTTTGGTCCCTGACAGGTTTCAAAATTTGCAAACTTAGTCCATTACCGAATCTAGACTAATGAGGACTTAACGAAAGTTAACGAAACGTTCAAAAACAAAATTTGTTTCACCGGAATCATATTTTAAGGGGGTGAAAAGGTGATAATACTTGATATTATTCAACGTTTCGTGATGATGATACCCGATTTCATTGTAAGATTCAATCATCGAGACAAGAGATGTTCTTGTTGTTACAACACTCCCGAAAAATGTGCTTTTATCAGATTTATGGAAGATACAAAAGCTACACAACTTGATTTGATTGCTTTGTTAATGAATCCACGAGAACCATCCTCTGTTGAAGAGACTGCACATTATGAATATGGTTGTTCATGCCACAACAGAAGTAAACCTTCCAATTGTATCTTTATACAATACAAACTTCATCAACAACTTCAAACAGAACTTCAACAGATGAAAGAACAAGAAGTTCAAACGACATCTTCAGAGATTTCCAAGTTGCAAGCTCAAATCAAAGAACTGGAATCTCTCGTTGCATACAGTAAATCAGAATCTGAAAAGCTTCAAAAGAAAGTGACTACTCTTCAAAGTTCACAGGTTGTTGAAAACCTAATACTTTCTAAGGAACGTGAGCTTGATTCAAAGGTCATCACTCAACTTCGCAATCAAAATCGAACATTAATGTGTGACTTTGAGAAACGCATGTCTGAGTTACAAAAGGAGTTAGATGTTAAATCAACACCAATTCCGAAACCCAAAATGGTGTCACTATGAGTTAATACTGATCCGATATCAGTAGTGGATGCATCAACTGAAATGTCCCGTTCTTATTGATTAAAAACGTTCCATATTAATTGATTTCGTTGCGAGGTTTTGACCTCTATATGAGACGTTTTTCAAAGACTGCATTCATTTTTAAACAAACCATAACCTTTATTTCATCAATAAAGGTTTAAAAAGCTTTACGTAGATTATCAAATAATGATAATCTAAAATATCCTGTTTACACACGACCATTACATAATGGTTTACAATACAAATATGTTACAACAAAATAAGTTTCTTGAATGCAGTTTTTACACAATATCATACAAGCATGGACTCCAAATCTTGTCCTTATTTAAGTATGCGACAGCGGAAGCTCTTAATAATCACCTGAGAATAAACATGCTTAAAACGTCAACAAAAATGTTGGTGAGTTATAGGTTTAACCTATATATATCAAATCGTAACAATAGACCATAAGATTTCATATTTCAATACACATCCCATACATAGAGATAAAAATCATTCATATGGTGAACACCTGGTAACCGACAATAACAAGATGCATATATAAGAATATCCCCATCATTCCGGGACACCCTTCGGATATGATATAAATTTCGAAGTACTAAAGCATCCGGTACTTTGGATGGGGTTTGTTAGGCCCAATAGATCTATCTTTAGGATTCGCGTCAATTAGGGTGTCTGTTCCCTAATTCTTAGATTACCAGACTTAATAAAAAAAGGGGCATATTCGATTTCGATAATTCAACCATAGAATGTAGTTTCACGTACTTGTGTCTATTTTGTAAATCATTTATAAAACCTGCATGTATTCTCATCCCAAAAATATTAGATTTTAAAAGTGGGACTATAACTCACTTTCACAGATTTTTACTTCGTCGGGAAGTAAGACTTGGCCACTGGTTGATTCACGAACCTATAACAATATATACATATATATCAAAGTATGTTCAAAATATATTTACAACCCTTTTAATATATTTTGATGTTTTAAGTTTATTAAGTCAGCTGTCCTCGTTAGTAACCTACAACTAGTTGTCCACAGTTAGATGTACAGAAATAAATCGATAAATATTATCTTGAATCAATCCACGACCCAGTGTATACGTATCTCAGTATTGATCACAACTCAAACTATATATATTTTGGAATCAACCTCAACCCTGTATAGCTAACTCCAACATTCACATATAGAGTGTCTATGGTTGTTCCGAAATATATATAGATGTGTCGACATGATAGGTCGAAACATTGTATACGTGTCTATGGTATCTCAAGATTACATAATATATAATACAAGTTGATTAAGTTATGGTTGGAATAGATTTGTTACCAATTTTCACGTAGCTAAAATGAGAAAAATTATCCAATCTTGTTTTACCCATAACTTCTTCATTTTAAATCCGTTTTGAGTGAATCAAATTGCTATGGTTTCATATTGAACTCTATTTTATGAATCTAAACAAAAAAAGTATAGGTTTCTAGTCAGAAAAATAAGTTACAAGTCGTTTTTGTAAAGGTAGTCATTTCAGTCGAAAGAACGACGTCTAGATGACCATTTTAGAAAACATACTTCCACTTTGAGTTTAACCATAATTTTTGGATATAGTTTCATGTTCATAATAAAAATCATTTTCTCAGAATAACAACTTTTAAATCAAAGTTTATCATAGTTTTTAATTAACTAACCCAAAACAGCCCGCGGTGTTACTACGACGGCGTAAATCCGGTTTTACGGTGTTTTTCGTGTTTCCAGGTTTTAAATCATTAAGTTAGCATATCATATAGATATAGAACATGTGTTTAGTTGATTTTAAAAGTCAAGTTAGAAGGATTAACGTTTGTTTGCGAACAAGTTTAGAATTAACTAAACTATGTTCTAGTGATTACAAGTTTAAACCTTCGAATAAGATAGCTTTATATGTATGAATCGAATGATGTTATGAACATCATTACTACCTTAAGTTCCTTGGATGAACCTACTGGAAAAGAGAAAAATGGATCTATCTTCAATGGATCCTTGGATGGCTCAAAGTTCTTGAAGCAAAATCATGACACGAAAACAAGTTCAAGTAAGATCATCACTTGAAATAAGATTGTTATAGTTATAGAAATTGAACCAAAGTTTGAATATGATTATTACCTTGTATTAGAATGATAACCTACTGTAAGAAACAAAGATTTCTTGAGGTTGGATGATCACCTTACAAGATTGGAAGTGAGCTAGCAAACTTGAAAGTATTCTTGATTTTATGAAACTAGAACTTTTGGAATTTATGAAGAACACTTAGAACTTGAAGATAGAACTTGAGAGAGTTCAATTAGATGAAGAAAATTGAAGAATGAAAGTGTTTGTAGGTGTTTTTAGTCGTTGGTGTATGGATTAGATATAAAGGATATGTAATTTTGTTTTCATGTAAATAAGTCATGAATGATTACTCATATTTTTGTAATCTTATGAGATAGTTGCCAAATGATGGTTTCCACATGTGTTAGGTGACTCACATGGGCTGCTAAGAGCTGATCATTGGAGTGTATATACCAATAGTACATACATCTAAAAGCTGTGTATTGTACGAGTACGAATACGGGTGCATACGAGTAGAATTGTTGATGAAACTGAACGAGAATGTAATTGTAAGCATTTTTGTTAAGTAGAAGTATTTTGATAAGTGTATTGAAGTCTTTCAAAAGTGTATAAATACATATTAAAACACTACATGTATATACATTTTAACTGAGTCGTTAAGTCATCGTTAGTCGTTACATGTAAGTGTTGTTTTGAAACCTTTAGGTTAACGATCTTGTTAAATGTTGTTAACCCAATGTTTATAATATCAAAAGAGATTTTAAATTATTATATTATCATGATATTATGATGTACGAATATCTCTTAATATGATATATATACATTAAATGTCGTTACAACGATAAACGTTACATATATGTCTCGTTTCAAAATCATTAAGTTAGTAGTCTTGTTTTTACATATGTAGTTCATTGTTAATATAATTAATGATATGTTTACTTATCATAATATCATGTTAACTATATATATAACCATATATATGTCATCATATAGTTTTTTTTTTTTTACAAGTTTTAACGTTCGTGAATCACCGGTCAACTTGGGTGGTCAATTGTGTATATGAAACCTATTTCAATTAATCAAGTCTTAACAAGTTTGATTGCTTAACATGTTGGAAACATTTAATCATGTAAACATCAATCTCAATTAATGTATATAAACATGGAAAAGTTCGGGTCACTACAGTACCTACCCGTTAAATAAATTTCGTCCCGAAATTTTAAGCTGTTGAAGGTGTTGACGAATCTTCTGGAAATAGATGCGGGTATTTCTTCTTCATCTGATCTTCACGCTCCCAGGTGAACTCGGGTCCTCTACGAGCATTCCATCGAACCTTAACAATTGGTATCTTGTTTTGCTTAAGTCTTTTAACCTCACGATCCATTATTTCGACGGGTTCTTCGATGAATTGGAGTTTTTCGTTGATTTGGATTTCATCTAACGGAACAGTGAGATCTTCTTTAGTAAAACATTTCTTCAAATTCGAGACGTGGAAAGTGTTATGTACAGCCGCGAGTTGTTGAGGTAACTCAAGTCGGTAAGCTACTGGTCCGACACGATCAATAATCTTGAATGGTCCAATATACCTTGGATTTAATTTCCCTCGTTTACCAAATCGAACAACGCCTTTCCAAGGTGAAACTTTAAGCATGACCATCTCTCCAATTTCAAATTCTATATCTTTTCTTTTAATGTCAGCGTAGCTCTTTTGTCGACTTTGGGCGGTTTTCAACCGTTGTTGAATTTGGATGATCTTCTCGGTAGTTTCTTGTATAATCTCCGGACCCGTAATCTGTCTATCCCCCACCTCACTCCAACAAATCGGAGACCTGCACTTTCTACCATAAAGTGCTTCAAACGGCGCCATCTCAATGCTTGAATGGTAGCTGTTGTTGTAGGAAAATTCTGCTAACGGTAGATGTCGATCCCAACTGTTTCCGAAATTAATAACACATGCTCGTAGCATGTCTTCAAGCGTTTGTATCGTCCTTTCGCTCTGCCCATCAGTTTGTGGATGATAGGCAGTACTCATGTCTAGACGAGTTCCTAATGCTTGCTGTAATGTCTGCCAGAATCTTGAAATAAATCTGCCATCCCTATCAGAGATAATAGAGATTGGTATTCCATGTCTGGAGATGACTTCCTTCAAATACAGTCGTGCTAACTTCTCCATCTTGTCATCTTCTCTTATTGGTAGGAAGTGTGCTGATTTGGTGAGACGATCAACTATTACCCAAATAGTATCAAAACCACTTGCAGTCCTTGGCAATTTAGTGATGAAATCCATGGTAATGTTTTCCCATTTCCATTCCGGGATTTCGGGTTGTTGAAGTAGACCTGATGGTTTCTAATGCTCAGCTTTGACCTTAGAACACGTCAAACATTCTCCTACGTATTTAGCAACATCGGCTTTCATACCCGGCCACCAAAAATGTTTCTTGAGATCCTTGTACATCTTCCCCGTTCCAGGATGTATTGAGTATCTGGTTTTATGAGCTTCTCTAAGTACCATTTCTCTCATATCTCCAAATTTTGGTACCCAAATCCTTTCAGCCCTATACCGGGTTCCGTCTTCCCGAATATTAAGATGCTTCTCCGATCCTTTGGGTATTTCATCCTTTAAATTTCCCTCTTTTAAAACTCCTTGTTGCGCCTCCTTTATTTGAGTAGTAATGTTATTATGAATCATTATATTCATAGATTTTACTCGAATGGGTTCTCTATCCTTCCTGCTCAAGGCATCGGCTACCACATTTGCCTTCCCCGGGTGGTAACGAATCTCAAAATCGTAATCATTCAATAATTCAATCCACCTACGCTGCCTCATATTCAGTTGTTTCTGATTAAATATGTGTTGAAGACTTTTGTGGTCGGTATATATAATACTTTTGACCCCATATAAGTAGTGCCTCCAAGTCTTTAATGCAAAAACAACCGCGCCTAATTCCAAATCATGCGTCGTATAATTTTGTTCGTGAATCTTCAATTGTCTAGACGCATAAGCAATCACCTTCGTTCGTTGCATTAATACACAACCGAGACCTTGCTTTGATGCATCACAATAAATCACAAAATCATCATTCCCTTCAGGCAATGACAATATAGGTGCCGTAGTTAGCTTTTTCTTCAATAATTGAAACGCTTTCTCTTGTTCATCATTCCATTCAAATTTCTTCCCTTTATGCGTTAATGCAGTCAAGGGTTTTGCTATTCTGGAAAAGTCTTGGATGAACCTTCTGTAGTAACCAGCTAGTCCTAAAAACTGGCGTATGTGTTTCGGAGTTTTCGGGGTTTCCCACTTTTCAACAGTTTCTATCTTTGCCGGATCCACCTTAATACCTTCTTTGTTCACTATGTGACCGAGGAATTGAACTTCTTCCAACCAAAATGCACACTTTGAAAACTTAGCGTACAATTCTTCCTTCCTCAATACTTCTAACACCTTTCTCAAATGTTCACCGTGTTCTTGGTCATTCTTTGAGTAAATAAGTATGTCATCAATGAAAACAATGACAAACTTGTCAAGGTATGGTCCACACACTCGGTTCATAAGGTCCATGAACACAGCTGGTGCATTAGTTAAACCAAACGGCATGACCATAAACTCGTAATGACCGTAACGTGTTCTGAAAGCAGTCTTTGGAATATCATCTTCTTTCACCCGCATTTGATGATACCCGGAACGTAAGTCAATCTTTGAATAAACAGACGAGCCTTGTAGTTGATCAAATAAGTCGTCGATTCTCGGTAGTGGGTAGCGGTTCTTGATGGTAAGTTTGTTCAACTCTCGGTAGTCGATACACAACCTGAATGTACCATCTTTCTTCTTGACAAACAAAACAGGAGCTCCCCACGGTGATGTGCTTGGTCGAATGAAACCACGCTCTAAAAGTTCTTGTAATTGGCTTTGCAGTTCTTTCATCTCGCTGGGTGCGAGTCTGTAAGGAGCACGAGCTATTGGTGCAGCTCCTGGTACAAGATCTATTTGAAATTCAACGGATCGATGTGGGGGTAATCCCGGTAATTCTTTCGGAAATACATCGGGAAATTCTTTTGCAATGGGAACATCATTGATGCTCTTTTCTTCAGTTTGTACTTTCTCGACGTGTGCTAGAACAGCATAGCAACCTTTTCTTATTAGTTTTTGTGCCTTCAAATTACTAATAAGATGTAGCTTCGTGTTGCCCTTTTCTCCGTACACCATTAAGGGTTTTCCTTTTTCTCGTATAATGCGAATTGCATTTTTGTAACAAACGATCTCCGCTTTCACTTCTTTCAACCAGTCCATACCGATTATCACATCAAAACTCCCTAACTCTACTGGTATCAAATCAATCTTAAATGTTTCGCTAACCAGTTTAATTTCTCGATTCCGACATATATTATCTGCTGAAATTAATTTACCATTTGCTAATTCGAGTAAAAATTTACTATCCAAAGGCGTCAATGGACAACTTAATTTAGCACAAAAATCTCTACTCATATAGCTTCTATCCGCACCCGAATCAAATAAAACGTAAGCAGATTTATTGTCAATAAGAAACGTACCCGTAACAAGCTCCGGGTCTTCCTGTGCCTCTACCGCATTAATATTGAAAACTCTTCCACGGCCTTGTCCATTCGTGTTCTCCTGGTTCGGGCAATTTCTAATAATGTGGCCTGGTTTTCCACATTTATAACAAACTACATTGGCATAACTTGCTCCGACACTACTTGCTCCGCCATTACTCGTTCCGACACCATTTGTTCCTTTCGTTCTATTAACCCCTGGTCCGTAGACCTCACACTTCGCCGCGCTATGACCATTTCTTTTACACTTGTTGCAAAATTTGGTGCAGAACCCCGAGTGATTCTTTTCACACCTTTGGCATAGTTGCTTCTGATTGTTGTTGTTGTTGCGGTTATTATTGTTGTTGGGATGATTGTTGTAGTTGCTGTTGTTGTTGTTGTTGTTGTTGTTGTTGGGCCGTTTGTTGTAGTTGCGATTGATGTTGCGATTGTTGGGATAATTGTTGCGATTATTGTTGTAATTGCTGTTGTTGTTGTATTGGTGATTCTTATCACCGTTTTCCTCCCACTTTCTTTTGACTTGCTTCACATTGGCCTCTTCAGCGGTCTGTTCTTTAATTCTTTCTTCAATCTGGTTCACTAGTTTGTGAGCCATTCTACATGCCTGTTGTATGGAAGCGGGCTCGTGTGAACTTATATCTTCTTGGATTCTTTCCGGTAATCCTTTCACAAACGCGTCGATCTTCTCTTCCTCATCTTCGAATGCTCCCGGACACAATAGGCACAATTCTGTGAATCGTCTTTCGTACGTGGTAATATCAAATCCTTGGGTTCGTAACCCTCTAAGTTCTGTCTTGAGCTTATTGACCTCGGTTCTGGGACGGTACTTCTCGTTCATCAAGTGCTTGAATGCTGACCACGGTAGTGCGTACGCATCATCTTGTCCCACTTGCTCTAGATAGGTATTCCACCATGTTAACGCAGAACCTGTGAAGGTATGCGTAGCGTACTTCACTTTGTCCTCTTCAGTACACTTACTTATGGCAAACACCGATTCAACCTTCTCGGTCCACCGTTTCAATCCGATCGGTCCTTCGGTTCCATCAAATTCCAAAGGTTTGCAGGCAGTGAATTCTTTGTAGGTGCATCCTACACGATTTCCTGTACTGCTAGATCCAAGGTTATTGTTGGTATGTAGCGCAGCTTGTACTGCGGCTATGTTTGAAGCTAGAAAAGTACGGAATTCCTCTTCATTCATATTCACGGTGTGTCGAGTAGTCGGTGCCATTTCCTTCAAAATAGTTAAATGGAACAAGTTAATCATACAGAATACTAAGAGTAGTTAATAGTATTTCGTAGCATAATATGAACTCATTTATAAAAGCTTTTTCTTCATATTAGCGTTTTATAAGTTTAAATTCGGGTAGTACCTACCCGTTAAGTTCATACTTAGTAGCTAATATACAATTCAACTACTACAATTCTATATGAAAAACTGATTGTAATAATATTTCGCGTTCAAACTTTTATACAATATTTTACAAACTTACAATACCGCTTATTTTACATAAAGCATGAAATATAGCACACAATAACTTTGATACAAGATAGTTGTGAAGACAATTCTAGCTAGTAGACAAGTCGTTCGGCAAAGGCAATAAAGACACGTAATTCATACGTCCAGAAACAAGTCATGCATTCTGGTTTTACTAGGACTACTTCCCATCCTTGGTCTTGTGCAACATAACCGTTATGGCCGTTGATAAGACAGCGTGTTGTAACGTCATCAAAGGGACGAGGGTTACGTAATGTCCAACAGTCCCGTAATAATCTAAAAACCTCATTTCTTACCCCAATTACCGACTCCGTCACTTGTGGAAACGTTTTGTTTAATAGTTGTAGCCCGATGTTCTTGTTCTCACTTTGGTGAGAAGCGAACATTACTAATCCGTAAGCATAACATGCTTCTTTATGTTGCATGTTAGCCGCTTTTTCTAAATCACGAAGTCCAATATTCGGATATATTGAGTCAAAATAATTTCTTAACCCGTTGCGTAAAATAGCATTTGGGTTCCCCGCAATATATGCGTCAAAGTAAACACATCGTAATTTATGGGTTTCCCAATGTGATATCCCCCATCTTTCAAACGAAAGTCTCTTATAAACCAAGACATTCTTGGAACGTTCTTCGAATGTCTTACAAACTGATCTCGCCTTAAATAGTTGTGCCGAAGAATTCTGGCCGACTCTAGACAAGATTTCATCAATCATGTCTCCGGGTAGGTCTCTTAAAATATTGGGTTGTCTATCCATTTTGTGTTTTTAAACTGTAAAATAGACAAGAGTTAGATTCATAAAAAAAATACTTATTAATACAAGCAATTTTTACATATATCATAAAGCATAAGAACACTATATTCCATATATTACACCACACGAATACAACTATCTTATTCCGACTCGCTCGTTTCTTCTTCTTCGGTTTTGGTTCGTTTTGCCAAGTTTCTAGGGATATATGATGTTCCCCTAATACGAGCCGTCGTTGTCCACATTGGTTTAGAAAAACCTGGTGGTTTAGAGGTTCCCGGGTCATTGTTACAACTTAAGGACTTCGGGGGTTGACGATACATATAAAGTTCATCGGGGTTGGAATTAGATTTCTCTATTTTTATGCCCTTTCCCTTATTATTTTCTATTGCCTTTTTAAATTCAGTTGGGGTAATTTCTATAACATCATCAGAATTTTCGTCGAAATCCGATTCATCGGAGAATTGGTAATCCTCCCAATATTTTGCTTCCTTGGCGGAAACACCATTGACCATAATTAACTTTGGTCGGTTGGTTGAGGATTTTCTTTTACTTAACCGTTTTATTATTTCCCCCACCGGTTCTATTTCTTCATCCGGTTCCGATTCTTCTTCCGGTTCCGATTCTTCTTCCGGTTCCGACTCTTCTTCCGGTTCCTCTTCGGGAACTTGTGAATCAGTCCACAAATCATTCCAATTTACATTTGACTCTTCATTATTATTAGGTGAGTCAATGGGACTTGTTCTAGAGGTAGACATCTATCACATAATATCAAACACGTTAAGAGATTAATATATCACATAATATTCATATGTTAAAAATATATAGTTTCCAACAAAAATGTTAAGCAATCATTTTTAAAGAAAACACGGTCGAAGTCCAGACTCACTAATGCATCCTAACAAACTCGATAAGACACACTAATGCAAATTTTCTGGTTCTCTAAGACCAACGCTCGGATACCAACTGAAATGTCCCGTTCTTATTGATTAAAAACGTTCCATATTAATTGATTTCGTTGCGAGGTTTTGACCTCTATATGAGACGTTTTTCAAAGACTGCATTCATTTTTAAACAAACCATAACCTTTATTTCATCAATAAAGGTTTAAAAAGCTTTACGTAGATTATCAAATAATGATAATCTAAAATATCCTGTTTACACACGACCATTACATAATGGTTTACAATACAAATATGTTACAACAAAATAAGTTTCTTGAATGCAGTTTTTACACAATATCATACAAGCATGGACTCCAAATCTTGTCCTTATTTAAGTATGCGACAGCGGAAGCTCTTAATAATCACCTGAGAATAAACATGCTTAAAACGTCAACAAAAATGTTGGTGAGTTATAGGTTTAACCTATATATATCAAATCGTAACAATAGACCACAAGATTTCATATTTCAATACACATCCCATACATAGAGATAAAAATCATTCATATGGTGAACACCTGGTAACCGACAATAACAAGATGCATATATAAGAATATCCCCATCATTCCGGGACACCCTTCGGATATGATATAAATTTCGAAGTACTAAAGCATCCGGTACTTTGGATGGGGTTTGTTAGGCCCAATAGATCTATCTTTAGGATTCGCGTCAATTAGGGTGTCTGTTCCCTAATTCTTAGATTACCAGACTTAATAAAAAAAGGGGCATATTCGATTTCGATAATTCAACCATAGAATGTAGTTTCACGTACTTGTGTCTATTTTGTAAATCATTTATAAAACCTGCATGTATTCTCATCCCAAAAATATTAGATTTTAAAAGTGGGACTATAACTCACTTTCACAGATTTTTACTTCGTCGGGAAGTAAGACTTGGCCACTGGTTGATTCACGAACCTATAACAATATATACATATATATCAAAGTATGTTCAAAATATATTTACAACACTTTTAATATATTTTGATGTTTTAAGTTTATTAAGTCAGCTGTCCTCGTTAGTAACCTACAACTAGTTGTCCACAGTTAGATGTACAGAAATAAATCGATAAATATTATCTTGAATCAATCCACGACCCAGTGTATACGTATCTCAGTATTGATCACAACTCAAACTATATATATTTTGGAATCAACCTCAACCCTGTATAGCTAACTCCAACATTCACATATAGAGTGTCTATGGTTGTTCCGAAATATATATAGATGTGTCGACATGATAGGTCGAAACATTGTATACGTGTCTATGGTATCTCAAGATTACATAATATATAATACAAGTTGATTAAGTTATGGTTGGAATAGATTTGTTACCAATTTTCACGTAGCTAAAATGAGAAAAATTATCCAATCTTGTTTTACCCATAACTTCTTCATTTTAAATCCGTTTTGAGTGAATCAAATTGCTATGGTTTCATATTGAACTCTATTTTATGAATCTAAACAAAAAAAGTATAGGTTTCTAGTCAGAAAAATAAGTTACAAGTCGTTTTTGTAAAGGTAGTCATTTCAGTCGAAATAACGACGTCTAGATGACCATTTTAGAAAACATACTTCCACTTTGAGTTTAACCATAATTTTTGGATATAGTTTCATGTTCATAATAAAAATCATTTTCTCAGAATAACAACTTTTAAATCAAAGTTTATCATAGTTTTTAATTAACTAACCCAAAACAGCCCGCGGTGTTACTACGACGGCGTAAATCCGGTTTTACGGTGTTTTTCGTGTTTCCAGGTTTTAAATCATTAAGTTAGCATATCATATAGATATAGAACATGTGTTTAGTTGATTTTAAAAGTCAAGTTAGAAGGATTAACTTTTGTTTGCGAACAAGTTTAGAATTAACTAAACTATGTTCTAGTGATTACAAGTTTAAACCTTCGAATAAGATAGCTTTATATGTATGAATCGAATGATGTTATGAACATCATTACTACCTTAAGTTCCTTGGATGAACCTACTGGAAAAGAGAAAAATGGATCTATCTTCAATGGATCCTTGGATGGCTCAAAATTCTTGAAGCAAAATCATGACACGAAAACAAGTTCAAGTAAGATCATCACTTGAAATAAGATTGTTATAGTTATAGAAATTGAACCAAAGTTTGAATATGATTATTACCTTGTATTAGAATGATAACCTACTGTAAGAAACAAAGATTTCTTGAGGTTGGATGATCACCTTACAAGATTGGAAGTGAGCTAGCAAACTTGAAAGTATTCTTGATTTTATGAAACTAGAACTTTTGGAATTTATGAAGAACACTTAGAACTTGAAGATAGAACTTGAGAGAGTTCAATTAGATGAAGAAAATTGAAGAATGAAAGTGTTTGTAGGTGTTTTTGGTCGTTGGTGTATGGATTAGATATAAAGGATATGTAATTTTGTTTTCATGTAAATAAGTCATGAATGATTACTCATATTTTTGTAATCTTATGAGATATTTCATGCTAGTTGCCAAATGATGGTTCCCACATGTGTTAGGTGACTCACATGGGCTGCTAAGAGCTGATCATTGGAGTGTATATACCAATAGTACATACATCTAAAAGCTGTGTATTGTACGAGTACGAATACGGGTGCATACGAGTAGAATTGTTGATGAAACTGAACGAGAATGTAATTGTAAGCATTTTTGTTAAGTAGAAGTATTTTGATAAGTGTATTGAAGTCTTTCAAAAGTGTATAAATACATATTAAAACACTACATGTATATACATTTTAACTGAGTCGTTAAGTCATCGTTAGTCGTTACATGTAAGTGTTGTTTTGAAACCTTTAGGTTAACGATCTTGTTAAATGTTGTTAACCCAATGTTTATAATATCAAAAGAGATTTTAAATTATTATATTATCATGATATTATGATGTACGAATATCTCTTAATATGATATATATACATTAAATGTCGTTACAACGATAAACGTTACATATATGTCTCGTTTCAAAATCATTAAGTTAGTAGTCTTGTTTTTACATATGTAGTTCATTGTTAATATAATTAATGATATGTTTACTTATCATAATATCATGTTAACTATATATATAACCATATATATGTCATCATATAGTTTTTTTTTTTTTACAAGTTTTAACGTTCGTGAATCACCGGTCAACTTGGGTGGTCAATTGTGTATATGAAACCTATTTCAATTAATCAAGTCTTAACAAGTTTGATTGCTTAACATGTTGGAAACATTTAATCATGTAAACATCAATCTCAATTAATGTATATAAACATGGAAAAGTTCGGGTCACTACATCAACGACTACAATTCCGGATTCTCCTCAAACGGTTGAGAAGAAGGTCATTAAGACGAAATCCACTCCTCTGACAGCTCCTAAACCCAAGACAACATTTTCCTCAAGCAAAAAGATTTATTCTGGTTACGAAACCAACGTGAATCGTCTGTTTCTGAAAATCACATATGGGGAGAATGGAGAGATTACGGGTTATCGTGATCAATATGGTTGGTTTCCACAAAAAACCAAAAAGTCATCCATAGGTCCGAGAAAAACCCCTCGCACCAAAGTTGACCTAGTTTCTAAAACTTCAAAGATTCAGTTTCCGAAACAATGTCAATGAAAGCTGGCACCACACCCGCTTCCGCAACAACAACAAATACAACCAAATACTCTTTTCAAGAGTTGCTCAAGTTTAAGCCACGATCCGTGAATATGGCTAAAACTTCATTCCCTTTAATTCCACCGGAACTATTCTCGAAAGCTAAACCAAATGTCCCGACAAAGTGGAGTGAAGAATCCATAGATGCAATTGATGATACCTACAAATGATATTTCAACCGAAGATGATTTGACTTTACTACGGTTTCCATATACTTCAGTATGGGACCCGGTCTTCAAATAGATGTTAAACATCATACCTTGACCGACGAAACTTGTCAAGGGGGAGAAAGTGTTCTTACTTCCAGGGGGAGCACCGATTATTCTTTCCAGGGGGAGTGAACACATGCTTACCATGATTCCTGAATCTGATACCTTGATTAAGTTTCCGCATTAGTCAAGGGGGAGCTATGCATGAAGATTCAACGCCGATTATCTTTGTGTAGGCTCTGATACCCTTTCCCTCTTAGATCAAAATATTCTTAAGGATTAATCACATTTTGAGGGGGAGATATAAGGGAAAGTACGAGGTCTTCAACAATTCGCGCAAATTCAAAGAAGATTCTTAAGAAGTCCGTTGAAGCTCCAAAAATTCAAGAAATTCAAGTTCGTCAACAACGGCTACATACATGAATCGAAGACTAGACTTGTAGTTTTAGATTTTTTTGTATGTAATAATAAGGTTGCTAACTTTTTGCACACAATCAATGCAAAGGGGGAGATTGTTAGGTCCCCGGGAATTGCATAGATTGTGTGCTAAGCCTTGTAAAGGTGGGATATAGACGAGGGCTATATATATCCCACAAGGCAACCTTAGAAGTAAGAACTTCACACAACAGCCAAGCACCTAAAAGAGTTCAAGAGAGTTGTGAAAAAGTCAGTCTTGACTAATTAACTTTTCCTCTCAATATTCATACGATATTCATAGATATTACACCCTATCAAGCACGACACCTTGAAAAATGTCACAAATGCGGAAAATGGTCACACGAAGGTAAATGTTCAAATAATCAAACGTATTCAAACACCGAATTTGTTACTTTATGCAGAGACGGACCGTTCATATGTTTAGAAGAAAAAACATTAAATGCTCGAGGTTACGCCTATGTAGCCATGGAAAATCAATTAGTCCGACTATCTTATGAGTGGGCTAGAGCATATCACTAAGAAATCTATTTCACAGGTAAGTCTGTACAGTTATTTTTATTTTTATTTTTATTTTTAACCTTTTGATAATAAACGCTAATTTGTTCGCTATAAAGTATTAAATTGGTATTCGATGAAATTAGGTCTTGCGACCGAAATTAATGATATCATACAAAAATTTATTACATCACTGCGAAATTTACCGTTTATTCTTAAGGTATAAATATCTTTAATCAATCAACCCAAAATATTTCAAAAATTCATCATGAGTTAAATTAGGTCATGGAACCGAAATTACTTTACCGAAAAGAGGGGCGTACATTTTTGATAATATTTGATTGATTAAAGTGGGATAAAAGCCAAAAAGATTTTTAATTTTATTTTTACTTTGTTTTTAAAATTAATATTAAAATAATATTATAACTTGTTAAAATTAAATCAATATATTTAAAATTGTAAATATTTGAAAAATTAATATTTTTAATATAAGTTTGTATGTATAAAAACAAAAATATAATTTAAGTTTGGTGTGAATTTTTAATTTTAAAATATGAATTTTTAATTTTATGCATTTTAAATTTAAGTTTGATGTGAATTTAAAGACAAAAATTTACTTTATTTCGCTAAGTTAAAAATATGATTTTTAAAATTCGTCGTGAGTTGAAGACTAGGTCGTTGAACCGAAATTGCTTTACCCGAGGGCGGGACGAGAATTTTTATTATCATTATTTTTAATCTTATTGACTTAAAGTATGCCAAAAACATTAAAAAAAACCCAAAAAAATCTTAGTTTTTAAAACAACGCTTCAAAAAGACAAATTTTAAAATTTTGTCGAGGGACGGACTAGGTCAACGTACCGAAACGCCCTCATTCTTAAAAGAAACAAAATTTTAAAATTAATTAATTATTTGTTTTATAAGTTTTAAAAAAAAAATCCAATATGTTTGAAAACTTTGGTAAAATTTAATCATTTTTCTACGCTAATCACCCTCAATAATTTAAATTGTTACTGATTTCTTGCAAATGAGGGCATTGCAAGATCTTAAGTGTGGGAAGGGGTTAAATTCTTTCGAATTTTAAAATTTTTACTTTATACACTTGGTTACCATTAGAAATACTAGTAAAGCAGTAGTTGTATTAGAATCTAGTGCTCTCTGATAATAAAGAACAGCCCTAGTCTTATATACTGACTACCCAATTCTAGTAAAATTTTTCAAAATTTTCAATTAATTGAATTCAAAATCATGTTTATACATATTTATGAACGATAAAACTAGGTGTTAACACCGAAATTATTGTTACCTTGGAAAGGATATAAATTGAAACAAACTAAAATGTTAAAATTCATTTAAAATGGAATAGAGGACAATAAAAAGGAAAAATAAAAGCCAAGTGTGGGAAAATTTACCAAGTTATTTTAAACATATGTCACATATTAAAAGATACTTTTGCTTTGGACTAAACTAAAAAATTTTACCCGATTTACTGTAAGAAAGATGGATCTACACGATGAATCAATTCCATCATTAAAAGGAAGTAAAGTCTTCCAAAAAAGAAACGCGCTTCTTGATTTAGGTCATGAAGTTGTCGTCCAGACCAGCTGTAGGTTGACGAAAAATCTAGAAAAGTCATCTCTAAAATCAGCAGGAAATCCACGGACCTCAGCATAAAACAGGGTCGCCAAGTGGTCAGACTTATCCTAACCATGAGAGGATCTGTCTCGTAAAATGGGGAGGACGCCGTGCAAATTAGCTGGATAAGACTAATGAATGAGATTTCCAGAAAGGATAATCTCTGTAAAGATCAAAAATCAGCTTTTAAGACTGATATTACTCAATCCTTGAGATTGACCTTAAAGATTGAGAATTCAAACTCATGGAATTCAATGATATCTAAACTCGAGCTTGAACGAGAAAATATTTTGATCAAAATTTCAAACCGATTTGTTTTCTAAAAACCCATTTTCAATGCGTTCATTACCATTGAACGTAAAATCCTAGGAATTCACCTGGAATTCATTAGGTCACCTGAACCAAATCGGGTGTCAACCGTAAGAACGGTGGTTGCATAGCATGGTCAAAGACAGGACCTTGTGCCAGACCGGAAAATTATAAGGGTGAGCTTTACTATTGCTCCTACAAAGGATAGTAATTGCGTCCGACACGTTATAGACCATAATTAAAAGCATGTCAGGGGACATTGCCTTAACAGTTGCTTGTTCAACGCTTTCCTTTACAACCGGACGGTAGTTTATCAAAAGGTAATATACGGAGCAAGCATACTGGACGTGTTGCTTTCCCAATACAAGGTTAGCAAGTGAGTGACACAAAACCGCAAGTTTTGAGCTAAAATTTTCAAATCTGAAACCCACTAAACCCACAAAAAGAATTTGCAAACACCGGTGAAGGGTTATTCCGGAAAACTTATCTAGGGTAAAAGCTAGATTTAATTTTCAAAAGATCAAATGTTTTCATAAAGATCCAATTTCCTTAAAGGATCTAAATTTTTATAGTCATGTGGGACTGTAAACCATAACGTTACTACCATTGTTTATACCGCCGTAAAGAAATCACTGATGTACAAAGTGTGAAGAATAAAGAAGTGATTCTAGTATTTCAAGACTATATTGCTTGAGGACAAGCAACGCTCAAGTATGGGAATATTTGATAATGCTAAAAACGAACATATATTTCATAGCATTATCCCTCAAGAAAGACAAGCTTTTAGTTGCAATTGTTCTATTTACAAGTGATATTCGTTTAAATAATAAAAGGTGAAGACAAAAGACAGATTCGACGAATTGAAGACGCAAACAACCAAAAAGCTCAAAAGTACAAAATACAATCAAAGAGGTTCCAATTATTGATAAGAAAAGTCTCAAAATTACAAGAGTACAAGATTCAAAACGCAAAGTACAGGATATTAAATTGTACGCAAGGACGTTCGAAAATCCGGAACCGGGACCAGAGTCAAATCTCAACGCTCGACGCAACGGACTAAAAATTACAAGTTAACTATGTATATAAATATAATATAATATATAATTAATTATATAAATTATATATATATATTATATTTATATTAAAACCGTCGGCAGACTAGGATCCAAACTTGTGTGAGCTGGTTTTACGAACTCCGCGAGTTGCGGAGTTTGTAGTGCAAAAGTGTCGCGGAGTCTCCCTGGACAAAAATGCCTATAAAAGCTCGCGCATTCTGAACGTAAAACATATCTTTTTTTTCTTCTTACTTATACGTAAGATATATATATATATATATATATATATATATATATATATATATATATATATATATATATATATATATATTATATTTTAATTTTAATTTTAATTTTAAATTCTAATAATAAGGGTATGTTAGCGAATGTTGTAAGGGTGTAAGTCAAAATTCTGTCCGTGTAACGCTACGCTATTTTTAATCATTGTAAGTTATGTTCAACCTTTTTAATTTAATGTCTCGTAGCTAAGTTATTATTATGCTTATTTAAAACGAAGTAATCATGATGTTGGACTAATTATTAAAATTGGGTAATTGGGCTTTGTACCATAATTGGGGTTTGGATAAAAGAACGACACTTGTGGAAATTAGACTATGGGCTATTAATGAGCTTTATATTTGTTTAACTAAATGATAGTTTGTTAATTTTAATATAAATATTTACAATTGGACGTCCCTATAAATAACCATATACACTCGATCGGACACGATGGGCGGGGTATTTATATGTACGAATAATCGTTCATTTAACCGGACACGGGAATGGATTAATAGTCACTAGAATTATTAAAACAGGGGTGAAATTATGTACAAGGACACTTAGCATAATTGATAGCAAAGTATTAAAACCTTGAGTTACACACAGTCGATATCCTGTTGTAATTATTAACAAAGTATTAAAACCTTGTTACAGTTTAAGTCCCCAATTAGTTGGAATATTTGACTTCGGGTATAAGGATAATTTGACGAGGATACTCGCATTTTATATTTATGACTGATGGACTGTTATGGATAAAAACCAGACGGACATATTGAATAATCCAGGACAAAGGACAATTAACCCATGGGCATAAAACTAAAATCAACACGTCAAACATCATGATTACGGAAGTTTAAATAAGCATAATTATTTTATTTCATATTTAATTTCCTTTATTTTATATTTAATTACACTTCTAATTATCGCACTTTTATTTATTGTTTTTGTATTTAATTGCACTTTTAATTATCGTACTTTTTAATTATCGTAAGTTTATTTTATCGCACTTTTATTTATCGCAATTTCATTATCGTTATTTACTTTACGCTTTAAATTAAGTTATATTTATTTTTTTTACATTAGGTTTTAACTGCGACTAAAGTTTTAAAATTGACAAACCGGTCATTAAACGGTAAAACCCCCCCTTTTATAATAATAATATTATTTATATATATATTTCTATTTTTATAAATTAAAACTAATATAGCGTTAAGCTTTTTTTAAAGATTTTTCTCTGTGGAATGAACCGGACTTACTAAAAACTACACTACTGTACGATTAGGTACACTGCCTATAAGTGTTGTAGCAAGGTTTAAGTATATCCATTCTATAAATAAATAAATATATTGTGTAAAATTGTATCGTATTTAATAGTTTTTCCTGCTAAAATTTAATAGTATTTTATACCCCTTAGCTTTAACTATCATGCGGCGTAGATTGCGAGGTCGCAATCCGGTTCAAGTGGGGGGGAGTTGTAAGATCCTGTTTTCTTTTTGGCTTGGATGCCGTCCAGATGCACTGAGATACAAAAAAAAAAATTTGGTACGCGTTTTGAGTTTATGAAGTCGGGTTGTTACACAAACGACCAAAAAGCTCAAAAGTACAAAATACAATCAAATTGGTTCAAATTATTGGTGAGAAACGTCTCAAAATTACAAGAGTACAAGACGCGAAACGTAAAATACAAGATATTAAATTGTACGCAAAGACGTTCAAAAATCCGGAACCGGGACCAGAGTCAACTCTCAATGCTCGACGCAACGGACTAAAAATTACAAGTCAACTATGCACATAAATATAATATAATATTTAAATAATTCTTAAAATTATTTATATATTATATTTATTTATTAAAACGTCGGCAAATAAACAAACAAAGACCTGTGAGCTGGAAAAGCAGGCCATGCGATCGCATGGCCTGGAAGTGTTAAATCCATGCGATCGCATGGCAGTAGGTGGCTGGCCACATGCCTACAAATTTCGCAGTTTGGTGATCATATATCCATATATCTTTTCATCTATCTCTCACTCGTATACATATATATATATATATATATATATATATATATATATATATATATATATATATATATATATATATATATTATATTTTAATTTTAATTTTAAATTCTAATAATAATGGTATGTTAGCGAATGTTGTAAGGGTGTAAGTCAAAATTCTGTCCGTGTAACGTTACACTATTTTTAATCATTGTAAGTTATGTTCAACCTTTTTAATTTAATGTCTCGTAGCTAAGTTATTATTATGCTTTTTTAATGCCGAAGTAATCGCGATGTCGGGCTAAATATTAAAATTGGGTAATTGGGCTTTGTACCATAATTGGGGTTTGAATAAAAGAACGACACTTGTAGAAATTAGACTATGGGCTATTAATGGGTTTTATGTTAACTAAATGATACCTCGTTGATTTAATATATAGACTTATAATTTGACGTATTTATATATAACCACATACGCTTGACTGGGTACGGTGGGCGGGATATCTATAAATACCAATAATTGTTCATTTTACCGGACACGGAACTGGATTAATAGTTAATAGACTTGTTGAAACAGGGGTGGATTGCATTCAAGGGTAATTGGTGTAATTGTTAACAAAGTAGAAAAACCTTGGACTACACGCAGTCGATAACCTGGTGTATTCATAAAACAAAGTATTAAGACCTTGTTACAATTCGAATCCCCAATTAGTTGGAATATTTGACTTCGGGAATAAGAATAATTTGACGAAGACTCTCGCACTTTATGATTATGACTGATGGACTATTATGGACAAATCCGTATGGACATATCGAATAATCCAGGACAAAGGACAATTAACCCATGGGAATAAACTAAAAACAACACGTCAAACATCATGATTACGGAAGTTTAAATAAGCATAATTCCTTTATTTCATATATAATTCTTTTATTTCATATTTAATTGCACTTTTAATTATCACACTTTTATTTATTGTCATTTTATTTAATTTCACTTTTTAATTATCGCAATTTTATTTATCGTTATTTTATTTATCGCACTTTTATTTATCGCAATTTCATTATCGTTATTTACTTTACGCTTTAAATTAAGTTATATTTATTTTTAATATTTTACATTAGGTTTTAACTGCGACTAAAAGTTTTAAAATCGACAAACTGGTCATTAAACGATAAAAACCCCCCTTTTATAATAATAATATTACATATTTATATTTTTGTATTTTTACAATTATAAGTTAAAACTAATATAGCGTTGAACTAGTTTAAGTCTCCCTGTGGAACGAACCGGACTTACTAAAAACTACACTACTGTACGATTAGGTACACTGCCTATAAGTGTTGTAGCAATGTTTAGGTATATCCACTCTATAAATAAATAAATCACTTGTGTAAAATTGTATCGTATTTAATAGTATTTCCTTGTAAAAATTAATAGTATTTTATACCCCTTCGATTTAACATCAACGGCAAAGCCTAAAAATCTTGAAATAAAAATTAACTACGACAAAAACTATAACTTAAAACT
This sequence comes from Rutidosis leptorrhynchoides, assembly GCF_046630445.1. Lineage (NCBI taxonomy): Eukaryota > Viridiplantae > Streptophyta > Magnoliopsida > Asterales > Asteraceae > Rutidosis > Rutidosis leptorrhynchoides. The sequence continues at coordinate 262,899,937 of NC_092333.1, read as the reverse complement.
AGTTACGAACGAAAAATATACAAATTACAAATTAAACTAATAAAAAGATACAAAATATAAAAATAAAATTTAAGTTATAAAAATACAATTTTTATATTATTTATATAAAAATATACTAATTTATAAATTAATAAAACTAATTAAAACTTTTAAATACAAAATTAATTAAAAATAAAATTAACTGTTATTAAATTAAAACCCTAACTATAATTAATAATAATTATGAATTAATTAAAACCTAATTCGTAGTCTGCTGATGATCAGAGCTGTCTCATCAGCTCATGCGAACGCATGAGCTTAGGATTAGAAATCCATGCGGTCGGATGGCCTGCAAATCCAGAAATGGTTTTGGGCTTTGACAGGTTCGGCCCGATTACTTTTAATTAAATCTTTTTTTTATTTTTAAATTATAGAAAATATTTTTATAAAATTTATATAAAATATAATAAACTTATATTTTAAAATCTTATAAAATAAAAGTATTTTTTAATTTTATAAATAAAATTGTTAAAAATATATATTTTCTTTCTTTTTATTATATTTTTTTTAAACTTATTATAATTACAATATAGATATATATATATATATATATATATATATATATATATATATATATATTATAAAATAAGAAATTATATAAAAATATAGTTATAATAAAATATAGCGTTTTTACCGATTCCCCGGCAGCGGCGCTAAAAATACTTGATGTGTGCGAGGTGTAGTACGAAATACTAATATTTTTATTACGAAATACAATACAATTTACACAAGTTTTATTTATTTATATAGATGGGATATACTTAAACCTTGCTACAACACTTATAGGCAGTGTACCTAATCGTAGAGTAGTGTAGTTTTTAGTAAGTTCGGTTCGTTCCACAGGGATCTGCTGAGTTTAACGCTATATTTTTATTAACTATATTTGTGTGTGTGTGTGTGTGTGTGTGTATATATATATATATATATATATATATATATATATATATATATATATATATATATAAGTAGTATTATTATTATTATAAAAGGGGAGTTTTACCGTTTAATTACCGGTTTGTCGATTTTATATTTTAAGCATAAAGATAAATGACGATAATATAAATGACGAAATTTAAATTGCAATAAAGTAAATTGCAGTAATTAAAATGACAGTAAATAAAGGTACGATGAAATATGAAATAAAAGTATTATGCTTATTTAAACTTCCATAATCATGATGTTTGACGTTTTGATTTTAATTAATTGTTACCCGGGTTAATTGTCCTTTGTCCTGGTTTATTAGATACCTATATGGTTTTTGTCCATAATAGTCCATCAGTCATAATTATAAAATGCTCATCAAATTACCTTATTCACAAAGTCAAATATTTCAACTAATTAGGGATTTAGATTGTAACAAGGTTTTAATACTTTGTTAATAATTACACCAGGTTATCAACTGCGTTGAAAGGACCCGTTCATACCAATTATAAACGATTCACAATAGTTGATTTCATTGTGAGGTATTTGACCTCTAAATGATACATTTTACAAACATTGCATTCGCTTTTGAAAGACAAACTTTCATTACATCGAAAGTTGACAGCATGCATACCATTTCATAATATATCCAACTATAAATGACTTAATAATATTCTTGATGAACTCAACGACTTGAATGCAACGTATTTTGAAATATGCCATAAATGACTACAAGTAATATCTCTAAAATGAACAAATGCACAGTGGAAGATTTCTTTCATACCTGAGAATAAACATGCTTTCAAGTGTCAACCAAAAGGTTGGTGAGTTCATAAGTTTATCGTAAACAATAAAATTCATCATTTTGATAGACCACAAGATTTTAAATACAGTACACCTATCTCGTGTACGAAACCATTTTTCATAATGCTTGGCAGAGTAGGTTCGTATCCTTTTCTCTCCCGTAGGTTGCCTCGCAATTTTTAAATAACCGTACACATATCTCGCGCACAAAAATAATACACATAACCTGTGTATAAAAATCATTCTCTTGATACATAACATTCAATTTGATTTCATTGTTCAACATGGTAACCGACCTTAACATATAATGCACATCAATAATATCCCCAAAATAGAACATCTTGTCTGTATAATATATAAACTTCGAAGTACTAAACACCACGCCCACTAGCTCTTCCGTCTAGTGAACATTCTGGGTGGGGGTGTTAAACCCGGTAGCTACGTTTAGGATTTGCGTGAATTAGGGCCATACCCGATTCTAATTCTTAGGTTACTAAGCAATAATAATCAGGGGAAAATATTCACATCAATTGGTGGCAATTATCATGTCTACCTAATTCAATAATAATCCACAGAACTTCTGTCTGCATAATAATTCATTCGAGAAATGTTTTGCTTGTGTCATATCGCGTCAAACATTTATAAAAGCATTTCATGTACTCTCAGTTCAAAATATATTTCAAAAGCACTTAATAAATTAGTTATAAAATCAGCGCATGTATTCCCAGTCCCAAAAATGTAAAGACTAAAAGGGAATCAAATAAACTCACAATCCAATATTTTGTAGTAAAATATGCAGACGACGATACTGAACAACGCAGGGTTGGCCTCGAATTCACGAACCTTCCAAAGCCTTTCTAAAAAAAATGCCCCGAACCGGACTCAAACCCGCGACCTCATGCTACCCTGCTAACATCCTTAACCATTCCTCTAACCTTGCTTTTCAGGTTATATCCACCACCCATATATGCTTATTCTTTCTCTATTTCTTATTCTATAGTTCAAGTGACCAGGGAACCAATCAACCATATTAACTTATTGTCTTAAATCATTTGACAGCCCATATCACATGGCAGCTCAATCCATTATCCTAAATCGTGTTTCTTTTCTATCTTCTGTTTAAAGAATAATAACCGAAGGTGTAATAATGAACAACAACAAAAATAGCTTCGATTCATCTTTTTCATTTCATTGAACCAGAAACATAAATATACAATAGCAACAAAAGTTGGTCTCGATGGTTTAAGGTCGTTTTAAACAGGAAACAATACGCACAGTAGTAGCAGGAGCAATTAGGAAACCAAGTGGGTCTTGTGGTTTTTGTTTGATTATTTTAGGGTATCGAAAAGAAAACGGAAACAATAGAAATCAAATAGAAGAGGTTAAAATAGGTGGGTTTCGGTTCATCATCATCATTAGACTTCATCATTAGCGTTCCTGTTTTAATCATCATCCTAATCTTCTTAATATCCATCATCTTTATCATTTTAATTATAATCACAATCATGATCATAACATAATCATAATCATAACATAATTATAATCATAACAAAATCATAATCATATTTTAATCATAATCATATCATCACTATTATCATATTCGTAATTCATCCTCTTAATTAAATTATGAATATCGATTGTGTACAAGAAACAAATAGAAGTAGCAGCCATGTTATCTAACACTTACGGCCCACTTAGAACCCATGGCAGCCCAAATCAATTACTTCAACAGCCCAACCGAAAATAACTAAGTTCTTTTCTTACGGCCCATATATTCAAAAAAATAAGCTGGCCTGTTATTTAACTCGATGGCCCAGGTTCAGTTTCTATAGCTCAACAGCCTGTTTCAATTAAAATGCTCGATGGGTGTGGTCCCGTGATACAAGTCGACAGGAGAAAAAAATAGGAAACAGAAAATTGGATAGCATAGCAGGAGCAGTTCACAACTTTATTCATTATCATAAAGTCATTATTTTCATGTATTTTCCATCTTCACGTCATTATTAACCAAACATCCCACTGTCCCCTCCACTTCTCCTTTTTATATTCCAAGTGGGTTATCTATATAGGGTTGTCGGCCAACACATAAAAGCAGTTAATTTAATAACAAAACATAATTAGATTGAGCAGGTTTTATAGGTTTATATCATCGAAAAAAAGGAAAAAAATTTTGGTAGCAGCATAACAATGACTTAGCAGTTGGTTTCATGGTGATTTAATGAAGATGATAATAGTTGGATGGTGAATGAAGGTGATGGTTATGTCACGAAGAAGAAGAAGAAAAAGAAAATAGCAATGGGATGGTGGCGATAGTTGGTGATTAAATGATGGCTCACAATTATTTACGGCTGAGGTGGCGATCAAACAAGGAGATGAAGTGGTGGTTGTGGTGGATTGAATCACGAAAATAAACAGAAACAGATAGGCAGCGTAGCAGGTGCAGTTTGAATTGGGTTTGGGTGGTTTACGGCTGAATAATTAGCAGGTATAGCATGTGCGGTTTAATAAGGTGATTAAATGGATAGAGATTGATTGCAACGGAAATCATATACCTCAGGTGTGTAACTAATTTGATGGATGGTGGTTCGTGAGATGGGGTTTTCATCAAACAGAAGTTGTAGTAGAAAACTAGCAGCAACCAAGCAGATGGTCTTCGCATAGTGCGTGTTTGGGTGGTTTCTTGAAAGAGCAGTGGTAGTTTGATCGGATTGTGGTGTCGTGGTTTGAAAGTGGTCGATGGGTTTAATAAAGTGTCGGTGTTCTTGGGGTTGGTGGATCTTGATGGGTGTTTGATTTCAAAACAGAAAAATAGAAATGGATGATGGTCGCATGTTGTAGTGATGGAGAAGAAGGAGACAAGGTGGTTTATGGTGATTCTAGTGTGGCGGTTTGATGGTATTCTTTGGCCGAGAGTTATAAGGTGGCGTTTGATGAAAGTGATGAAGAGATATATGTTTGATATCATGTCTCTGGGTATATGTATATATAGAAATGCATATATAATATGATGAAGTGGACTACTGGGGGATAGAGAACAAAAATAGTAATATATATTATGAATTCAGAATCAAACGTGTGTGTATGTAATTAGATATTTTAGATTAAAACAAAAACAGTAATCGATATGAATGTATAAGTTGTAGTTGGAAAGGAATAATCAGGCACAATGTTAAATAATCAAGCACAGTAATATAATTGAATCACGTAAGTTAATTTGTTTATATCCTACCGATAGTTTTCATGGACCGAATTTCGTACTCCGTTGATAAACAGTGGCGTTAAAAATTCTTCAGAAAAATTCCAAAATTTTAGATTAACTATATTTATTTATTTTGGTCATTATGGTATAAAATTCGATCCTTAAATTGTTAAATAAAAATTACATCAATTGTCCCTCTCAATTCTGGGTAAAATATAAAAAGTGTTAAAACTTAACAAATAGTTCCTAAATACATTTTTAATAAGCCTAAAATTTATATAGTTCATTTTCGGATCACCATTTATTTTAAAATCACATAAGTTCATTTATAACTTGTTTATTATCAATCGAATGATAATTGAGTGTTAAAATCATTTTCCAAATCAATTCGAAACTATATATATATATATATTCAGTACACTTTATATATATATATATATATATATATATATATATATATATATATATATATATATATATATATATATATATATATATATATATATATATATATACTTTTTAAATAATAATCATTATAATATCCTATTTTTATTTTACTTTACATAAATAAATTTTAGTAACAACAACATACAATATTTAAAATTATGTGTCCAATTATTATTTATATATATATATGTACACCTATCAAGTTACAATTAATTGTTCGTGAATCGTCGGAACTGGTCGAAGGTCAAATGATTTCATAAAATAGTTCAAAAATTTTGTGACTCAACGTTACAGACTTTGCTTATCGTGTCGAAATCATATAAAGATCAAGTTTAAATTTGGTCGGAAATTTCCGGGTCGTCACATGCGTGTAATTCAAAGTTTTAATACTTTGTTAACAATTACACCAATTATCCTTGTATGTAATCCAGCCCTATTTTAATTAGTCCATGATACATTAATTTATTCACTGGCCATAATGATTAATCAATTACCCAATCCAATTGATTAATTAAATGATTGTAAACGATGTCGTATGAACGTCACTAAATAGGACATTCGTAATCATTTTAATAATTATTAGATTAACTAATTTGAAGATAGGTTCGACAGGTTCCAATGAGTTGTCGCTCAATCAGACAATACCCCCCATCTATTAATAGTCATAGTCCAATGTCCACAAGTGTCGGTCTTTTGTCCAAACACAAATTATGTAACAAAATCCAATAACCCCATCTTAATATTTAGTCTAACATCACGATTACTTCTGCTCAAATAAGCATAATAATAACTTAGTTACGAGACATTAATTTAAAAAGGAAGAATATAGCTTACAGTGATTATTTATCGCGTAGCGTTATATGGACAGAGTTCCGACTTTCAAACCCGTAAAACATTTCTTACATTAACCCAACTAAACCATAATTCATTATTAATCTTAATTAAAATTATAATTATAAATATATATTACATAGAGAGAAAGAAAGATTGAAAAAATGTGTACACAACTCGCTGAATTCGTTGCAATTTATAGCACCTGGCCTGACTTTATGGCCCATGCGATCACATGAAATATGGGCATCCTGGCCATGCGATCGCATGGCCAGCTGGATCAGCTCACATGTTTTTGTTTTCTAGTTTTCCGACGTTTTATTTATATATATATATAATATATATAGTTTATATTAATTATATATATTATATTATATTCTTGTGCATAGTTGACTCGTAATTTTAGGTCCGTTGACTTGCGCGTTGATGCTCAGTTTATGTCTCCGTTCCGGATTTTCTAACGTCCTTTCGTACATTTAGATATCTTGTACTTTGTGTTCCGCGGCTTGTACTCTTGCACAAAAAATAATTTTCCTTAACTCCCAAAATCCGCGCAAGTCTTTTAACTCACTTTTTAGGATGCTTTTGAGTGCACTATGGCTTTAAGGACTCTTTTCCAGTTTTAGTGGCACTTTTTCTTCAATTCTTTAATCTTCGTGCTTCGTCTTCAAATTTATTTATTTAAACAATTACAACTTAAAAATAGAACATTTACAACTAAAAATATTACATATTGGAACGATATTGCACCTAAATATATGTTCATTTGGAGCACTATCAGCATAATAATTCATTCGAGGAATGTTTTGCTTGTGTCTATCTCGTCAAACATTTATAAAAGCATTTCATGTATTCTCAGTTCAAAATATATTTCAAAAGCATTTAATAAAGCAGTTATAAAAACAGCGCATGTATTCTCAGTCTCAAAAATATAAAGAGTAAAAGAGAGCAAATGAACTCACTATATTGTATTTTGTAGTAAAAATACATATGGCGACTTTGAACTAGTGTAGGGTTGGCATCGGATTCACGAACCTATATCATTCGTATATATATTAAAACATATACTTGTAATCGAACCAATATATATATTATTATTAGTGATATAATTTTTATATTATTAATTTATATATTTCATTATTACTATATAAAAATATAACTTTTGTTATGTTATATGTATCAAATATTTTATATGTATATATTTCATTTGTTTGTTAAAATAGTAATTATATTAATACTAAAATAGTATTAGTAGTGATTAAAGTAATGATAATGGTAATACTAGTGTTAATATTAATGATAATAATATTAATGATAGTTTTAATGATAAATCTTATAATAATGATAATGAAAAGTTTAATAATAATGATAATGAAAATAATAATTTTGATAATAATACATAATACTTAATAATGATAGTTATTATAACAATCTTATTACTAATGATAATCTTACTAATAATACTTTTGTTAATAATAATAATAATTATAAGTCTACAATGATACTAATACTAATATTAATCATAGTAATAATAGTTTGTATTATTTTCATAATAACAATAATAATAATAATAATAATAATAATAATAATAATAATAATAATAATAATAATAATAATAATAATAATAATAATAATAATAATAATAATAATCCTAATCATAATAATACTTATATTGATATTAATAATACAAATAATAATGCTTAATGATGTTACATAATAGCATAATGATAATAATAATAATCATAATATTACTAATACCTAATAATAATAATAATAATAATTGATAATTACTACTTATATTAGTAATACTAATAACAATAATAATTATAATACTAATATTAATAACAATAATAATAATCATAACAATAATAATTAATAATAATAATAATAATAATAATAATAATAATAATAATAATAATAATAATAATAATAATAATAATATTAATAATAATAATAATAATAATAATTAATATTAATAAGTAATAATAATAATAATAATAAATAAATAAATACATAAAGACTACCTCAAAGGATTAATTTTCCAAAATAAAACAGCCCATGCTCGGGCTCGATCCTGAGACCTCTAGCTCACCCGCAAACACCCCTAACCCTTGAACCATTTCAACTTTTCTGAGACACTAGCCCATTTAAATTTTATTAAACCTTTTTCTACTTCAGCCTTTCTTCTTCTTCTCAAATTCAAAGTCGACCAGGGAATAAAATCAATACCAGCGAATTTAAAGGTTCTAACTCGGACTAACAATTTAATTATAATTGACCTGTTTGGGGGTTTAATTAACAGCCAAACAAAACAATAAAAATAAAAAGAAAACGTCGTGATGAACACAACAAAAGCTCATACCTTGATTTTGAATTTTTGGTCATTTCAGATTATAATTGCAACATGAATTATGTCGTAAATGATTCACAGAAACTTTTAGACTACTCAATTGAACTTGAAACATAAAAACCAATTCGAATTTCCCCAAGAACACGGCGTTTGACTTTTGAAAAATAAAACTTTGACTCGAAAATTCGAACTTGATATGAAGAATTGAGACCCGGGATTTTGTAGAAAGAATGATTAAAAGATTCCTAATACTTCAGCATTTAAGGATTTTTAAACTTAATTTGTTTTCGAAGCTTTAAAAAATTAAACCCATAACAGAGATATCGAGCTTGAATATATAATTATATTTAAATTATCAGATAAAATCTGTCCTCATCAGTTGTAATTGATAATAAGTGGTGAAGGAATGAACGATTTTATCAGTAGTATTGAACTAATCGTTTATTTTATAGTAATGAGGGGTCGACAGAAATTTTTGGAGCAGACAGAAAAATGGTAATGGATAGAGACATGGTACTGATTCAAATAATTGATCAATTATGAAAAGGATTCGTCCAAATTGTTTTGATCAGACAGGAAGACCCAATTGATAACGATGTAAAATTGATTCCATAATTGTATTCGTATATAATATGTATATGTATATATATACTGATTTCTAATAAATATTTATATATTTATATTTATATCATTAGATATTATATATATATATATATATATATATATATATATATATTTATATATATATATATATATATATATATATATATATATATATATATATATATATATATATATATATATATATATATATATATATAATATCTAATGATATAAATATAAATATATTTGTATGTATATTATCTGTATATTATATTTAATCTTAGTAATTAATAGATATAACCATAATAATAATATTATTAATATTATAAATAATAATAATAATAATAACAATTTAATATAATATAATATAATTGTAATAATATTATTGATAATAATAATATCTATAAAAGTAATGTTAATAATGCTAATAATAATGTAACAACTCAAATGTATCAATTTTCGAATAATATTATCAATAATACTGATATTAATATTAATATTAGTATTAATATTTATAATGATAATGAAAGTATTAATATTACTATAACAACTATATTTTAATTTGTATTATATATTATTAATTATGTAATATTTAATAATCATATATAATATGATAACCTTTATTGAATATTTATTATTTATAACTTATATATATATATATATATATATATATATATATATATATATATATATATATATATATATATATATATATATTACAATATACCTATAATAATTAATCATAGAAATCATATATATTTATAAATTCATTTTAAATTTACACTTAATTATTTTGTATTCTATTTAATTCTAAGGTTTATTTTTATAATTTCAAATTATTATATATACTTTCATTTATATATATATATATATATATATATATATATATGCATATTTATTGTAAACAATTATTCTTGAATCGTCGGGAATAGTCAAAGGTCAAATGGATTCATAAAAATAGTTAAAAATTTTTGAGATTCAACATTGTAGACTTTGCTTATCGTGTCGGAAACATATATAGATTAAGTTTAAATTTGGTCGGAATTTTCCGGGTCGTCACACCATGCAACAATTGTGATTATGGTTAACAAAAATGCTAGTATGTTCCCTCTAATAAATGGGCATTTGTCTTACATTTATATGGGTTATAAACTTATTAAAATTGGGCTAATTAAATAGTCAATTAGCTAGAGTAGGGTGGGCTTGAGTCTAACAAGGTAGAAAGTCCAACAAGACTAACTAGTGAGCATAAGTAAATTACTAAGCGTAATTAAGCAACCAAAAGCCCAAGTAATTATTATTAGGAAATAAAAATTAGTATTACGTAGTCATAATATTTCAATTATGACCAAAGTCAAACGTGTATCAAAATACATAGCTCGTTCTCAACGTCAAGTGACACTAACGGTCATAAAAGCATTTGGGGATCAAGTTAAGTAACTACGTACTTAATGGCACGTTGTATGGTATGAACGAAAGTAATTAATCATGAAATAAGATCCCAGAATATAATCTAATACAGTATGCACAAATACGCAGTTTTGTAAAAAGTAACAAGCACAAAAGTAAGTCAAAAAAGTTGGGTTGGTACATTACCCGCCTGTTAATGAAAATTTTGTCCCGAAATTTTAAGCTGAGGTAGACGATAGAGTTGTAAAGAGGTGAGGATACTTCTGCATCATCTGATCCTCTCACTCCCAAGTAAACTCGGGTCCTCGTTTAGCATTCTAACGAACTCGGACAATTGGAATCTTATTGATTTTCAAGGTCTTGACCTCACTGTCCATAATTTCAACAGGTTCTTTCACGAAGTGGAGTTTGTCATCAATCGTAAGCTCCTCAAGTGGTATGACGAGTTTTACTTCAGCAAGACATTTCTTCAGATTCGACACGTGGAAAATGTGATGAACTGCACTTAACTGAGTCGAAAGATCCAAACAGTAAGCAACGGGTCCAATACGCTCTAAAACTTCAAAAGGACCAATGTATCGTGGATTTAGCTTCCCACCCTTTCCAAAACGGATTACACCTTTCCAAGGTGCAACTTTTAACATTACGCGGTCACCTACTTGGAATTCGCGATCTTTACGCTTAAGGTCGGCATAGCTCTTTTGACGATTACGGGCTGTCTTGAGCCTCGCTTGAATCTGGAAAATCTTCTCAGTTGTTTCATGGACGAGTTCGGGTCTGATGAGTTACTTTTCACCTACTTCGGCCTAACAGATAGGAGAACGACATCTGCGAACATACAAGGCTTCGAAAGGTGCGGCCTTAATGGTTGCATGATAGCTATTGTTGTAAGAGAATTCAGCTAGCGGCAAATGCTTCTCCCAAGCCTTTCCGAAATCAATTACACAAGCACGCAACATGTATTCCAAGGTTTGAATTGTGCATTCGCTCTATCCTTCGGTCTGCGGGTGATATGCAGTACTCATATCTAAACGTGTTCCTAAAGCCTCTTGTAAAGAGTGCCAAAATCTAGAAGTGAAATGGGCGTCTCGGTCTGAAATAATCGATAAGGGTACACCGTGTCGAGATACAACTTCCTTTATGTATGATTGCGCGAGTTTCTCCATCGTATCAGTTTTCTTCATGGCTAGGAAATGAGCAGATTTGGTAAGACGGTCATCGATAACCTAGATGGTATATAGGCACGTAGATGGTAGTTCATGTGATCCGGTGATGGCAAATATGGTGGAGGTTTGGTGATCATTGAGATGGATGGGAGGTTGTCACCAAGAAGAATACACAATGCAAGAAAGGGTGGTTTTCATATAGATAGTTTTTATATAGATATATAGGCACGTACATGTATATATATAAGTAAAGTGTGTAGACATTCAACAAAAAGAAAACAGTTGTGTTACCTAAATATTCTCACTTTAAAAAAAATCATATTTATTAATAAAGCAAAGTAAACATGTGACAATTATAATTCTGAGATATTTGTTGCCGACAGTCATCATAGACTACTATGTCACGTTCCACTGTTAAATCAGTGGCGGATAAAAAGTCTTCGAAAAAATCCCATATTGTTAAATTAACTATATTTATTTATTTTGATCATTACAGTATAAAATTCAATCATTAATTTAATAAATAAAAATTACATCAACTGTCCCTCTCAATTCTGGGTAAAATATAAATAGTGTTAAAATTAAATAATTAGATCCTAAGTATACTTTTAATAAGCCTATAACCTATATAACTCATTTTCGGATCACCTTTTATTTTAAAATCATATAAATTCATTTTTAACTTGATTGATAACCATCAAGATAGTAAACGAGTGCTACGAGCATTTATTAAATAAATTCTAAATTATATATATATATATATATATATATATATATAAAATATATTTTTCATATATAGATAGCTTTATAGTAATGTCATATATTATTTTATTTACATAATTAATTAACTCTTATAATATTTTAATTTATAATAATTAATATATATATATATATATATATATATATATATATATATATATATATATATATATATATATATATATATATATATATATATATATATATGTATGTTTTTATATATTCATTTACACATAATGGTTCGTGAATCTTCGGGAATAGTTGAAGGTCAATTGAATATATGAACATCGTTTCAAAATTTTATAGACTCAACAATACATACTTTGCTTATCGTATTGAAATCATATAAAGATTAAGTTTAAATTTAGTCGGAAATTCCTGGGTCGTCACAACCGATCAGAAGAATATGAAATACTAAAGATACAATTTCTGACACTATTTGAAGATCTCCAAAATGAGCATCCTATCAGAGAGATAATCACCACCAGCACTGCCTCAATGATCGACATTCATGGGTCAATCAGCAGAGCAGTAGATCATATTCTTATCGGACTTCAAGATTTGTCATGAGCTGAAACCGCACACTATCTTTCTTTCAGAAGATCTTCAAGAGAAGTACCGGACCTGTTACCACTTTTGGTCCGACACTTTCTCATGATTTATCCACCAAGACTCTCATTCCCTCAAGAAGACCAAAATCACAACTACCAGAGAGGAATGACTGATTTCTAAGCATCACTAAAGTCGAGCCAACGACCTTAAACAAAAGCGCTTCTCGGGAGGCAACCCGTGCAATAAAGTAGAGTAGAAGAATAAAGGATGACAAGTGAGCCGATGAATAAAGAACGGAACTTCCAAGCCTTCCCAAGAAACCACGTCTGCTAGGGGTACCTTTTCTTTCCGCTACTAGCTCAAATCTCTACGCCACATCCTAAGCCCACATCCTAAGCTTATCACTAAGTGTGGGATCTCAACCCCAAATAAACACTAAACGAATAATACTAAATCTTCAAATAAAATTCCTAAGTGTGGGATACACTAGGAACATTGAGGACAATGTTTGTTTAAGTGTGGGATGATGGTATAATCCTTTTTATGCTGTATTAAAATAACGCATTACAAAGATTCCAAGTTTTTAAGCCAAATTTCAAATTTTTAACAAAAGAAATCCTTTTCGAAAAAGTATTTTGAAAACCTGAAACATTTGTAAATAAAAATAAGGCTTAAATAAGGTGGAAATCTTGTTAGGACGAACCAAATCTCTAAAAGAGCATTGCATGACTAGGCATTATCGACCTAAATTGATTATGGTGAGGCACCCAAATAAGACCAGCATTCATCTTTAATGCTCCAATTTTTTCCGTTGAGAGTGCCGATGTCTGTACTCGAAATCAGAACTTGCTTCAGATCTGCATTTCCAAGTAACGAAATGTGATTCGGTTATAATCAGAAGAGCTAGCCATTTGTCAAAACGACCCTCTTACACTTCCACTTCTTCTACCTCATCCACATCATCCTTACTATCACTCAAAAATCCAGAAAATGAGATTCCTTCTGTAAACCCGATGTTACAAACTTCTCAAGTATCACGGTAAAGGTCTTGAAAAAGTTTACCGGCAAAAAGTTTCTCGAGATGAAATATCTAAAATATATATATATATATATATATATATATATATATATATATATATATATATATATATATATATATATATATATATATATATATATATATATATATATTTCAAAGTTCTGAGAAAAGGAGCAGAACTTATAAAGAGAAACGCCGAAGAAGAACTTGACCACAAATGCCTATCGCTTCAAAAAGAAGAATAGTTCAAAAGTGCTTCTCAAAAATACCAGCACTCCTATCTATCTTAAATTTTCCAAAATAAAAGTCTTTTGAGACTATGTAACCCTATTTCACCCTTTAAAAACAACTTCACCACCACTCCAAACTTCCGTTCCATCACTGACAAATGACCTAGATGCTATGGTTACTACCGTTTTCACATTAGTAGTAAGGATTTGAGTCTTTATCAAGTCTATGACGATGAGTACAACATGACGAGCTATGAGTGAAATTCGTTTCTTAGATCTGTAGGGAACCCTTAAACACTTCAGTGATTTGAGTGACCCGTGAAAGCTAGCCTCAGTCATGTAACCTCCTCGCATGCTTGCATAGATAGTTTCATCCCTAACATAGATGACTCACCATATCTTTCAAAAGCAAACTTCTTAGGCTATTAGAAAAGAAACTCCGAAAAGATTTCTTGAAGTAAAAAGTCACGTTTTCACCCAGGTATTAAGGCCCAAAAACAAGAAATATTCGAACTTTATCGGCAAAATACCCACTTCGTCGGTTAGAATTGAAGAACAAGTAATTCAAGTAATTACGAAGACAATGCAAAAAGATTCAAGAGAATCGGAGCTAAAATGAAGATTCTAGAGCAAAAACGGTGAAAGACAAGAAATCAAGTTACGATCCAGGGAATCAGCAGGCCAAACGGCTTGCCAAATGGATTGCCAAACAACCTGCCAATGTGAAAAACGGCCTGCCAAATGACCAGATCAAACGGCCTCAGCAAATGGGCTGCCTCAGCAAATGGGCTGGCCAAACGGCCTGCCAAACGGGCTGTCAAACGGCCTGCCAGCCGTTTGCAGGCAAAAATCAAGTCTATTTAAAGGGCATTTGTCATTCATTTTCAACACACACTTTAATTCACTTCTTTCTCTCTCTTGTACAATATTAGTCATACTTTCAAGGTCTTCGACTCCGTGCGGGAAACCTAGTACCCGGAGAAGAACGTTAAAGATTGTATTAGGAGCGGTCTGGAGTATTGAAGTTGTCACTTTTGTATTCAGAACTCGTTTAATCTACTGGTAATTCTATCCCTTGTCTTCTTATAATTTCTTCCATTATTATGCTTTGCGATATTTTTACCATGATTAGCGAGTAGTTATCTTCAGTGTATGTTATGACGTAATCAGTTATAATGCCGAAATTATATTATGGCTTGTGTATGTTGTCAAAATACTTTCCAATTATGCTTTGAACTCAATCGTTTTTCCAACTAATAGAATGTAGTTGTTGGCTCTGTTATTGGGAAGTCACGATGTGACGACCCGGAAATTTTCGACCAAATTTAAACTTGATTTTTATATGTTTCCGACATGATAAGAAAAGTCTATAATGTTTAGTCTCGAAAATTTTGGAACTATGTTCATGCATTCAATTACCTTCGACCAGTTTCGACGATTCATGAACCATTAATTTTAAATAGATATGTGTGTATATAAATATATAAATGGTAATTAAATGGTAATTTAAATAGATATGTGTGTATATAAATATATAAATGGTAATTGAATGATTTAATATATATCTATATATATAAATAAAGTATATTAAAAATAAATATTAAATGATTGTAATACTCATTTGATGTCCCGATTGATATTAAGTAAGTTAAATTCAAACTTATATGATTTTAAAATAAACGGTGATTCGAAAATGAGTTCTATAAATTTTAGGCTTACTAAAAATATATTTAGGATCTAGTTATTAAATTTTAACACTTTTTATATTTTATCCAAAATTGAGAGGGGCAGTTGATGTAATTTTTATTTAATAAATTAATGATCGAATTTTATATCATAATGATCAAAATAAATAAATATAGTTAATTTAAAAATTTGGGATTTTTCTGAATATTTTTATCCGCCACTGATTATCAACGGAATACGGGATTATATTCATAATTAGAGTGTCGGCAGAGATATTTTTACATATGATTTGAATTATTAACTTTACTGTGTTCCTTGTGTGTTCAATTGATCAATCTTAACAAACCATCTATCAAATCTATATATGTATACCTACTACCACACATATACACCAACACTTCATATGAAAACCCACCGGCACTACCATCTTCTCCAACAATCTCCGTGTTTCCTATTTCTAATCAATCCATTGCCATCAAACCAACAAGAAACCATCAAAACCCATCCAAAACAACAACCAATTGATCACTGTTCGTGCTACTACTTTTTCTGTTTTTCTGTTACGATTACCATCACCACTAACCGGCTAATACCTCCTTCACCCTCTACGATCACCTTGAATCACCCCTCTATCCCTCTCTCGGTATCTCTCTCCCTTCTAAACTTGTTCATCGATCAAGTTGTGATCAAACACCATCACCTCAATCACTGATATGCTACTACTAATACTTGGTACTGTTTTGAACACCTGCAACCTCACCTTTGTTGCTATTGTTCACCGGAGCACCTACGCGACAACTCATATTACTATTACTTCTATTTTCTGTTTACAAGATGTTGCAAACAACCATCATCACCTATACGACTACCACTGTTTTGGTTACGTTTTACAGCCAAAACATCACAACCAATTGTCCTCGCCGCTATAAATTTTTTCTAGTAAAAACCCACACCTTACATCACCATTTTTATTCATTTTTCATTTACCAGTATGCTGCTACGCTGCTACCATGTTCTGTTTTCTATTTGGTATAAACGCTACCATGAACTATCACCAAGAAACCATCAGACTACTTCGATGAATGTTGCTATATTTACTGGGTCCGATTACCACAACTCTACTCGATCACCGATTGTAGCTACAAAACCATTACCATAACCATAAACCACCACCCACATTTTCTCCATCATCGATAACCACTACTAGATCACCACCATATCATCATCATCATCTTCAATATTCTCTGCTCCTACACTCCATCGAACATCACCAAAACCTCTCTTGTTTGTCTTACTGATGTTCGAAGATAACCAGACCGGCCATCGGAACTGTTACTGTTTCTGGGTCAGCTCATAAATTATCACTAACTGATGTTTGGTTTATTCTAACAATTCAAGCACCCTCATCATCAAAACTAGCTCCTCTTTGCTTCCTGTTTCGGTCCAACCAAACCCAAAACCACCTCACACATTTCTGCGTTCGACCACATCTCATTAATACTATACGACCATCAACCTTTTCGTTACTTTTGTTTCATTACTAATCCTGTTCTCTTTTTCCAATATGGCAGACAAATTATAACATATAAACCACTTGATGTTATAAAGTAATTGCATGATGGAGAATAATGTATAAAGATGATTTAATAATGGTAATTACATGATAATTGTAATGATGATTCCATGTTGATAACGATAGGATATATAATGGGGAATTATTATAAGTTGCTGCAAAGAAACCGAAGCTTCGGTTCTTCTAAACTATGTGAAGTGGGTTTGAGATTTTTGGGCCCCTTTTATATATATGGACTATTTCTTTTGCGGGCTATTAGTGGGCTTTTTAAACAAAGATAGGTGGGTTGAATAAAATGGATCTAGTAGCCCACGATTACTTGGATGAGTAATTCCTTGTTTCTATTTTCATTCACGTACTTTTAATTAGTGCAAAGGTAACGAATTGAACAATGATACAGGGAGGTGAGTTAGACAATGAAATGATATATGATGATGTTACAATCAAAAAATGATAAACGAGAATGAGGGTGACTGTGTATGACGATTACGAATATGATTATGAGTGAGGAGGAAAGTGCTAAGTGAGAATTGTTTTAAGAAGAAGGAAACACAATAAAAGAGGTTAAAAGATTTTATGTATCAAATAAATCAGAAAAGAATAGAAGGAGGATTGGTTTGATGGGTAGATAGGTTAGCAAGAGGTCTTGGGTTCGAGTATTTTTTTTAGAAAAGAAGAAGAAGGATACAGAAGTAAAGGTTAAAAACAATTTAAGTTGGGAGTTATTTCAGAATTGAAACATATAGTGTAATGGTTATGAAAGGATCCATCCTAATTTATCTGGACGAATACATTACATTTGGTTACATCGCGAGGTACTTGACCTATATATGATACATTTTACAAACATTGCATTAGTTTTTAAAAGACAAACTTTCATTACATCAACAATTGACGGCATGCATACCATTTCATAATATATCCAACTATAATTGACTTAGTAATAATCTTGATGAACTCGACGACTCGAATGCAACGTCTTTTGAAATATGTCATGAATGACTCCAAGTAATATTTCTAATATGAGCAAATGCACAGCGGAAGATTTCTTTCGTACCTGAGAATAAACATGCTTTAAAGTGCCAACCAAAAGGTTGGTGAGTTCATTAGTTTATCATAATCGATCATTTTCATCATTTTAATAGACCACAAGATTTTCATTTCCATTTCTCATAAAAATACGTCCCATGTTTAGAGACAAAAAAATAATCATTCATATGGTGAACACCTGATAACCGACATTAACAAGATCCATATAAGAATATCCCCTATCATTCCGAGAAATCCTTCGGACATGATAAAAAAATAAATTTGAAGTACTAAAGCATCCGGTACTTTGAATGGGGTTCGTTAGGCCCAATAGATATATCTTTAGGATTCGCGTCAATTAGTAGATCGGTTTATAATTCTTAGGCTACCAAGCAAAAGGGGCATATTCGGCTTCGATCATTCACCCATAGAATGTAGTTTCAATTACTTGTGTCTATTTCGTAAAACATTTATAAAAGCAGCGCATGTATTCTCAGTCCCAAAAATATATATTGCAAAAGCATTTAAAAAGGGAGCAAATAAAACTCACGAAACTGTATTTTGTAGTAAAAATAAATATGACGACATTGAACAATGCATGGTTGGCCTCAGATTCATGAACATATATCATTAGTATATATATTAATATTAATATACATAGTTGTAATCGAACAATATATAAATTTATTAGTTATATACATTTTATATTAATAATATATATGTTTCATATATTTATTTTGTTATATAATAATACTACTTTTCGTTATGTTATATGTTTTAAATATATTTTTTATATATTTATATATCATTTGTTTGTTAAAAATAGTAATTTTAGTAATACTACGATAAAAATGATAATAATCATAATACTTAACATTACTAAATAAGGTATTATTGTTAATAATTATGTTAATGATATTAATAATGATATTTATTATAGTAATTGTAAAATATAAATTTTTTCGGTTAATGATTCTTATAATAATGATTTTTCATAAATACATATTAATAACACTCATTATAATATAAATAATCATACTTATAATGATAATAATAATAATATTACTAACAATAATAAGTATAATACCAATAATAATAATAATATTAACAATCATAATAATAATAGTAATAATAACAATAATTTTTAAAATTTGAAAACTACCTCAAGATCTTTTCTAAAAAGAAAACGCCCCAAACCGGGCTCGAACCCACGACCTCTTGAATAGCACAAACACACAACTCTCTAACCATTTCTCCATCTTAGCTTTTCTATCTAACTTCATATCCTAAATCTATATAACCCTTTTCTTCCTGTTTCCCTTTCTTCTTCTTTTTCTAAAAAAAAAATGCCACAACCAGGGCTCGAACCCGCGACCTCTCACTTAAGCACAAACACCCCTAACCATTCGACCGTTTCTATTTTTCATGACATATTACTCCAAAACAAAATATATGTTCTATATATCCGTTACTTCTTCATTATCGATTTGTTTATCTCACTCCATCATGGTACACCATTACTATCACTATATATCACGTATTATAATCATCATACCATCTCTTCTTTTAAATGCGCGGATAAAAAAATTAAATAACTATCGAGCCTGCCCAGTAAACAAACATATCCATGGCCCAACAACTTAAATGTTCCTGATGGTGGTTATTTCATGGGCCCGAGAAGCCCAAGGAGTTTGGTATAGGCTAAAAGTGTCGGTGTATGGAAATAAATAAAGAAGTCAAATGTTTGCAAATGGGAAATAGAAGACGATGTTTAGTAGCCGCGATATTCGACCTTCATTGATCATTAATTCTCACGGTGTATCAGCTAGTTGTCCAAACTCCATAGGTATTGATTTACAGTAGAGGGAATATATCGAGAAGATTGTAGTTGATGATGATTCTTAGGTGTTAAATCGATCCAGGAATAGAAGATGATTAACAACACCCTTGTTTTCAAGTTGGGTTTCGATTACACAAGGAAGAAAAACGTATCATCGAATGATATTGGTCTGGGTTTCGGTTTGTACTTCAAAACAGAAGCAGCAGGTTGGGATTGTGATGATGGTGTTGTGTTTATCTTGTTCAAACAGGAACACAAGTGGTAGTAAGAAAGGGGTTGGTTTAGTCTGAACGAACGGAGAAACAGATGACAATAGTTCAACCATGGTGATGTTCGAGTTGGATTGTTATCGATTAGAAACAAGCATAGATAATGATGATGGTTTCGATGATTTACAAGTTGGTGATGATGGTTATTTGCCGTAGGTAGTGGTGATTACTCATGATAGAGGAAGGGTGGCCGTGGACGGTTGATGGTTGTGTTGGAGGGTGGTGATGAACCATGGTTGTGTTGGAGGGTGGTGATGAACCATGGTGGTTTATAAGTAGAGAGGGAGAGAGATAGAGGTGGTGATCAAATGGGTTTAGGGTGGAGATGGGTGATGATTAAAGTGGTGTTCCGGTTGGTCCTCAATGGTGGTGGTAGTCTGGGTTACGTTTTCATCGATCAATAATATAGTAACTAACAAAAGCAGTTACAGGTTGTTCGGGTGTGGTTTTAGGTTGGCTAGGAAGTAACCGAGGGTGATGGTCTTGTTGGTTGTGGGGTGGCTTAAGAGTGGTTTCGTTGGAACAAGAAAATAGTAAACGAATGGAAGATCAAGTGATCAAATGGCGATGATGTGGTTTGATTAAAACTGAACAGGCAGAAATAAGTTGAATGGTGGTGAGAGTATTGATCAAACAAGTGGGTTTCTTTTTCAGCTTTTTGATGTAAATGCATGAACATAAGGTTCCCTAATGATTGTAATTATAAACAACACTAGCTCTCTTGTAGCACATATGCACTTGTTTATTTAATCAACTAATATGTGAATAAATTACGCCCACATGATAAAACTTTATGGAAAGGTAAATGATAAAGACAAAGTAAAAGGTGATCAAAAACTCAATCCGTGAAAGTATGATGTCCATATGTACTATATATAAACAAGTTGATGATAGTATAAATAATATTATAATAACAACTTTAATCAATCAAACGTGTGAGAAATAAATTAGCCGCCTCCTAAACGGATTATTGTGGAGATACTTTTTCAAGGATGGCTATATCGTGTTCATTGCTAAACAGTTAACGTATAAAAGTGTTCCTAAATATCCTAAATTTTTAAGTTAACTATATTTATTTACTTTGGTCATTATGGTATAAAATTCGGTCATTAATTATTAAATAAAAATTACATTAATTATTCACTCCTAATCCCAAGTAAAATATAAAAAGTTTTAAAATTTAATAAATAGCTCCTAAATACATTTTTAATAAGCCTATAATTTATAAAACCCATTTTTAAATCACCGTTAATTTTAAAATCACATAAGTTCCTTTTTAACTCAATTACTATCTATTGAATGATAATTGAGCGTTACCGTCGTTTATTATATAACTTCAAAATCACAAAAATATATATTCTATATACTTTATATATATATATATATATATATATATATATATATATATATATATATATATATATATATATATATACTCTTTAAATAATAATTATAAATTATTATTATTATTTTTCAGCATTGATTATAACAATTACAATATATAATATTTCTTTTTATAATATATATATATATATATATATATATATATATATATATATATATATATATAATTATATGCATATTTATATATTATATATTAAATTAATAATATTAAATATACATATATTATTTTATATATTTATTTCCAACAATTAAATCATATATTATTTCAAATAATAATTCAAATAAAATTATATACAAATTAGTTGTTCGTGAATCGTTCGGGAGTAGTCAAAGGTCAAATGATATAATGAATATAGTTTACAACTTTCTTACTCAACATTACTAACTTTCCTCATCGTGTCGAAATCAAATACGAATTAAGTTTAAATTTGGTCAGAAATTTCCGGGTCGTCACAGGTTAAGGATGTTATCGGGTTAGCGGGACGTCGCGGGTCCAAACCCGGACTTGGGCATGTTTTAAGGGATACTCCTTTGAGGTAGTTTACTTATTACTCATTATTATTATTACTCATTATTACTGTTATTATTATAATTATTATTATTATTATTATTATTATTATTATTATTATTATTATTATTATTATTATTATTATTATTATTATTATTATTATTATTATTACTATTATTATTATTATCATTCCTATTATTACTAATATCCTTATTATTTTTATAAAAACCATATTATTATTATTATCAATATTACAATTAATATTATTATTATTACAATTAAAGTTGATTATATAAAAATATACTTAATAAAATTATATTAATACTTTATAAATTTTTATATAAATATATTTAAGTTAATAATGAAACACTTAAATTATTAAAATATCACATATAGCACTAATAATTATATATATAAACTTGTTCGTTTACAATGTGTTAATATACATATAAATAATATAGGTTCGTGAATACAAGGCCAACCCTACACTTGTTCATTGCCGTCATATTTTTTTTACTACAAAATACAGTATTGTGAGTTTCATTTGCTCCCTTTTTAAATGCTTTTGCAATATATATTTTTGGGACTGAGAATACATGCCCTGCTTTTATAAATGTTTTACGAAATAGACACATGTAATCGAAATTACATTCTATGGTTGGATTATCGAATCAAATATGCCCCTTCTAGTCTGGTAATCTAAGAATTAGGGAACAGACACCCTAATTGACGCGAATCCTAAAGATAGATCTATGGGCTCTAACAAGCCCCAGCAGAGAATTTGAACTGCTTTAGTACTTCGAATTTATCATGTCCGAAGGGAGTCCCGGAATGATGGGGATATTCTATATGCATCTTGTTAAGGTCGATTACCAGGTGTTCACCATATGAATGATTTTTAATTCGCGGGTTACACATATTATTTTGTACTCGGGTTACGTGTACAATTAAATATCTAGAAATCTTGTGGTCTATTAAAATGATGAAAATGAATGATTATGATAAACTAATGAACTCACCAACCTTTTGGTTGACACTTGAAAGCATGTTTATTCTCAAGTATGAAAGAAATCTTCCGTTGTGCATTTGCTTATATTAGAGATATTACTTGGAGTCATTCATGACATATTTCAAAAGACGTTGCATTCGAGTCGTTGAGTTCATCAAGATTATTATTAAGTCAACTATAGTTGGATATATTATGAAATGGTATGCATGCCGTCAACTTTCGATGTGATGAAAGTTTGTCTTTTAAAAACGAATGCAATGTTTGTAAAATGTATCATATAGAGGTTAAGTACCTCGCGATGTAAACAAATGTAATGTATTCGTCCAGATGGATTAGGACGGGTCATTAAAGTTGGTATCAGAGCGGTGGTCTTAGCAAACCAGGTCTTGCATTAGTGTGTCTAACTGATAGTTGTTTAGATGCATTAGTGGGTCTGGACTTCCACCGTGTCTGCATGTTAAAAATTTTGCTTATCATTTTGTGTCGAAAATTACCTGCTTATCATTATTAGGGAATCACTTACTTATCATTCTTAGTTTAGACACATCTTACTGCATTGATTGCATGAATAGTGTATAGACAAAATTCATATATTAGCGTATCTGCTAATTCATATATTAGCGTATCTATTACTGTAAACTTTTCCTGACATATTCCGTAAATTTCTCTATATATATATATTCTATGTAATTAGAATACCATCCGACATCTGAAAATCATTTCATACCGAAAAACCCTTTACTCAATAGTAAGAAATGGAACTCGTTACTAGTTCAAGTTCTTCGGAACCCGACAGCTATTCCGACATGGACGTTCACCTAAGCTCTGAAATCAGTGTCACCAGAATGAATCAACCAATCATCCATCCCCAATTCATTTGATGGGTTTCTACTTGGTCATTGGAGGCAAGAAGAAGGTGATCCCTTCCATCCACCACATTGCCCTCTTGACGATGAACCTGAAGCACTTACCGGAGAACCTGTTCGAGACACTATTTTCTCTCTCATTTCCAGAGTATCTCGTCACAATTATATTCTATCCACAATTCTAAACCTTATTCATCCACTCGTTCTGACAGACAATCATCCCAGAGTAATACAAGAAGTCAACGAACTTCGTGCTCGAGTAATAGTTTTGGAAAATATGGTGCAAAACTTACCAGCTTCAGCAACATCACCGACATCAATAGGACCACCAGCAATAGCACTCGTACCATCAACAACACACGCCTCAGCATTCCATTGTGTACCTCGAGTATAATCATCATTCTACATATCGTTCTACATCATTTATCTTCGTTCGACATGGCGATTATGTAATCTCTAATGTTTTAAAGAATATATATTCTTGTTCTAACGGTAAATCAGATGAGTTAATATCATATTAACTCATTAAATCCATGATTACATCCGAGGAAAATATATATGTAAGTATATTTTCATAAAAATTGTAATTAAAAATTCTTTTGTACAAACTGTTAATGGTGAAAATATTTTAACGGGTAGGTAATACCCTAGAAATATTTAGATTTCACATTAATAAGTTACACTGTACATTCTTTGAATCTGATTCAATAGTCATTTACTATCCTACATACAACCACAGAAGTACGAATCCGTTCATCATAAAATAACCATTTTCATTCAATTTCATATTTAGATTTTGACCTATCAAAATCCAACAAGTGGCATAATGAAGAAAACATTGGACAAAATAAAATTTGTTAGAAACAAACAAATTAACTATGAGAAATTTTTTTTTAAGAATCCACGCTAACTGTTCCTAGCTAACTGATTACATTTTATTTATCGCAATTTATATTCTCGCAATTTTATTTATCGTCATTTAATTTCTATTATTTATTTTACGTACTTTAAATATCGGGACACGTATACAAGGTTTTAACATATCATATCGACACATCTATATATATTATTTGGAATAACTATAGACACTTTATATGCAGTAATGATTGACTTAGCTATACAGGGTTGAGGTTAATTCTACAATAATATATATACTTTGAGTTGTGATCGAGTCTGAGACATGTATACAATGGGTCACGATACGTATTAATTAATTCGAATATTATATATAACTGTGGACTACTAACAGTGGACTACCAACATTGGATAATTAAAATGAATTAAAATACTGATTATAACATATGAAACTTAACAATTCTTCAAGTATGCTACTTGATTTCATCTTAAACCTCATTTGTATCTTGACGATTACAACCTGTGTTCAAACCTTTCATGATTCTTGAAAACAAGTCAATCGAGAGGATGAACCAACCGCACTTCATCTACGGGAGAAAAGATTGATGCATATAGTTATGCACCTAAAAACACTCAGAACCTGAGTAAACGTTTAACACGTATCTGTGATAGCTCCTTTGGCATTGTTGAAATGTCCCGTTCTTATTGATTAAAAACGTTCCATATTAATTGATTTCGTTGCGAGGTTTTGACCTCTATATGAGACGTTTTTCAAAGACTGCATTCATTTTTAAAACAAACCATAACCTTTATTTCATAAATAAAGGTTTAAAAAGCTTTACGTAGATTATCAAATAATGATAATCTAAAATATCCTGTTTACACACGATCATTACATAATGGTTTACAATACAAATATGTTACATCGAAATCAGTTTCTTGAATGCAGTTTTTACACAATATCATACAAACATGGACTCCAAATCTTGTCCTTATTTTAGTATGCAACAGCGGAAGCTCTTAGTATTCACCTGTGAATAAACATGCTTTAAACGTCAACAAAAATGTTGGTGAGTTATAGGTTTAACCTATATATATCAAATCGTAACAATAGACCACAAGATTTCATATTTCAATACACATCCCATACATAGAGATAAAAATCATTCATATGGTGAACACCTGGTAACCGACATTAACAAGATGCATATATATAAGAATATCCCCATCATTCCGGGACACCCTTCGGATATGATATAAATTTCAAAGTACTAAAGCATTCGGTACTTTGGATGGGGTTTGTTAGGCCCAATAGATCTATCTTTAGGATTCGCGTCAATTAGGGTGTCTGTTCCCTAATTCTTAGATTACCAGACTTAATAAAAAGGGGCATATTCGATTTCGATAATTCAACCATAGAATGTAGTTTCACGTACTTGTGTCTATTTTGTAAATCATTTATAAAACCTGCATGTATTCTCATCCCAAAAATATTAGATTTTAAAAGTGGGACTATAACTCACTTTCACAGATTTTTACTTCGTCGGGAAGTAAGACTTGGCCACTGGTTGATTCACGAACCTATAACAATATATACATATATATCAAAGTATGTTTAAAATATATTTACAACACTTTTAATATATTTTGATGTTTTAAGTTTATTAAGTCAGCTGTCCTCGTTAGTAACCTACAACTAGTTGTCCACAGTTAGATGTACAGAAATAAATCGATAAATATTATCTTGAATCAATCCACGACCCAGTGTATACGTATCTGAGTATTGATCACAACTCAAACTATATATATTTTGGAATCAACCTCAACCCTGTATAGCTAACTCCAACATTCACATATAGAGTGTCTATGGTTGTTCCGAAATATATATAGATGTGTCGACATGATAGGTCAAAACATTGTATACGTGTCTATGGTATCTCAAGATTACATAATATACAATACAAGTTGATTAAGTTATGGTTGGAATAGATTTGTTACCAATTTTCACGTAGCTAAAATGAGAAAAATTATCCAATCTTGTTTTACCCATAACTTCTTCATTTTAAATCCGTTTTGAGTGAATCAAATTGCTATGGTTTCATATTGAACTATATTTTATGAATCTAAACAGAAAAAGTATAGGTTTATAGTCGGAAAAATAAGTTACAAGTCGTTTTTTAAAGGTAGTCATTTCAGTCGAAAGAACGACGTCTAGATGACCATTTTAGAAAACATACTTCCACTTTGAGTTTAACCATAATTTTTGGATATAGTTTCATGTTCATAATAAAAATCATTTTCTCAGAATAAAAACTTTTAAATCAAAGTTTATCATAGTTTATAATTAACTAACCCAAAACAGCCCGCGGTGTTACTACGACGGCGTAAATCCGATTTTACGGTGTTTTTCGTGTTTCCAGGTTTTAAATCATTAAGTTAGCATATCATATAGATATAGAACATGTGTTTAGTTGATTTTAAAAGTCAAGTTAGAAGGATTAACTTTTGTTTGCGAACAAGTTTAGAATTAACTAAACTATGTTCTAGTGATTACAAGTTTAAACCTTCGAATAAGATAGTTTTATATATATGAATTGAATGATGTTATGAACATCATTACTACCTCAAGTTTAGTAGGTAAACCTACTGGAAGTGACAAGAAATGATCTAGCTTCAAAGGAACTTGGATGGCTTGAAAGTTCTTGAAGTAGGATCATGACACAAAAACAAGTTCAAGTAAGATTTTTAATCGAATTAAGATAGTTTATAGTTATAGCAATTGAATCAAAGTTTGAATATGAATATTACCTTGAATAAGAAAGATAACCTACTGTATATAACAAAGGTTTCTTGATCTTAGATGATTACTTGGAATGGATTAGAAAGCTTGGAAGTAAATTATTAAACTTGAAGGGATTTTTGAAGTGTTCTTGAAGTGTTCTTCCTATGATGATTATAGCTTGATTCTTGAAGTGATTTTTGATGAAGATGATGATTAACTACTGGAAAAATACGTTCATAATAGTGTGTGTGTGTTGAGAGAGAATTAGAAAGAGAATTGGAAGTGAAATGGAGTGAATGATGAGTGGTAATTGGTGAGTGGTGAGTGGGGTTAAAAGGAGTTCTAGTTAGTTTACTAGCTCATGGTAGAAGTTAAAATTGATTAGTCATACATGACATAATCAAGAGTGGAATCCCATGCTAGTTCCTATTGGTATATACCCATAGTATGTACGTTTTGAAGCTGTGTATAATACGGGTAAGAATACGACTAGAATTCTTGATGAAAGAAAAGAATGGGAAAGTAACTGTAACCATTTTCGTTAAGTATGAGTGTTTTGATATATGTCTTGAAGTCTTCCAAAAGTATTTTAATACATCTAAATACACTACATGTATATACATTTTAACTGAGTCGTTAAGTCATCGTTAGTCGTTACATGTAAGTGTTGTTTTGAAACCTTTAAGTTAACGATCTCAATTAATGTTGTTAACCCATTGTTTATTATATATAATGAGATGTTAAATTATTATATTATCATGATATTATGATATATTAATATATCTTAATATGATATATATACATTTAAATGTCGTTACAACGATAATCGTTACATATATGTCTCGTTTCGAAATCCTTAAGTTAGTAGTCTTGTTTATATGTATATAACTCATTGTTAATATACTTATGGAGATACTTACTTATCATAATCTCATGTTAACCATATGTATATCCATATATATATCGTCATGTCGTTTTTACAAGTTTTAACGTTCATGAATCGCCGGTCAACTTGGGTGGTCAATTGTCTATATGAAACATATTTCAATTAATCAAGTCTTAACAAGTTTGATTGCTTAACATGTTGGAAACATTTAATCATGTAAATATTAATCTCAATTAATATATATAAACATGGAAAAGTTCGGGTCACTACAGTACCTACCCGTTAAATAAATTTCGTCCCGAAATTTTAAGCTGTTGAAGGTGTTGACGAATCTTCTGGAAATAGATGCGGGTATTTCTTCTTCATCTGATCTTCACGCTCCCAGGTGAACTCAGGTCCTCTACGAGCATTCCATCAAACCTTAACAATTGGTATCTTGTTTTGCTTAAGTCTTTAACCTCGCGATCCATTATTTCGACGGGTTCTTCGATGAATTGGATTTTTTCGTTGATTTGGATTTCATCTAACGGAATAATGAGATCTTCTTTAGCAAAACATTTCTTCAAATTCGAGACGTGGAAAGTGTTATGTACAGCCGCGAGTTGTTGAGGTAACTCAAGTCGGTAAGCTACTGGTCCGACACGATCAATAATCTTGAATGGTCCAATATACCTTGGATTTAATTTCCCTCGTTTACCAAATCGAACAACGCCTTTCCAAGGTGCAACTTTAAGCATGACCATCTCTCCAATTTCAAATTCTATATCTTTTCTTTTAATGTCAGCGTAGCTCTTTTGTCGACTTTGGGCGGTTTTCAACCGTTGTTGAATTTGGATGATCTTCTCGGTAGTTTCTTGTATAATCTCCGGACCCGTAATCTGTCTATCCCCCACTTCACTCCAACAAATCGGAGACCTGCACTTTCTACCATAAAGTGCTTCAAATGGCGTCATCTCAATGCTTGAATGGTAGCTGTTGTTGTAGGAAAATTCTGCTAATGGTAGATGTCGATCCCAACTGTTTCCGAAATCAATAACACATGCTCGTAGCATGTCTTCAAGCGTTTGTATTGTCCTTTCGCTCTGCCCAACAGTTTGTGGATGATAGGCAGTACTCATGGCTAGACGAGTTCCTAATGCTTGCTGTAATGTCTGCCAGAATCTTGAAATAAATCTGCCATCCCTATCAGAGATAATAGAGATTGGTATTCCATGTTTGGAGACGACTTCCTTCAAACACAGTCGTGCTAACTTCTCCATCTTGTCATCTTCTCTTATTGGCAGGAAATGTGCTGATTTGGTGAGACGATCAACTATTACCCAAATAGTATCAAAACCACTTGCAGTCCTTGGCAATTTAGTGATGAAATCCATGGTAATGTTTTCCCATTTCCATTCCGGGATTTCGAGTTGTTGAAGTAGACCTGATGGTTTCTGATGCTCAGCTTTGACCTTAGAATACGTCAAACATTCTCCTACGTATTTAGCAACATCGGCTTTCATACCCGGCCACCAAAAATGTTTCTTGAGATCCTTGTACATCTTCCCCGTTCCAGGATGTATTGAGTATCTGGTTTTATGAGCTTCTCTAAGTACCATTTCTCTCATATCTCCAAATTTTGGTACCCAAATCCTTTCAGCCCTATACCGGGTTCCGTCTTCCCGAATATTAAGATGCTTCTCCGATCCTTTGGGTATTTCATCCTTTAAATTTCCCTTTTTTAAAACTCCTTGTTGTGCCTCCTTTATTTGAGTAGTAAGGTTATTATGAATCATTATATTCATAGATTTTACTCGAATGGGTTCTCTGTCCTTCCTGCTCAAGGCATCGGCTACCACATTTGCCTTCCCCGGGTGGTAACGAATCTCAAAGTCATAATCATTCAATAATTCAATCCACCTACGCTGCCTTATATTCAGTTGTTTCTGATTAAATATGTGTTGAAGACTTTTGTGGTCGGTATATATAATACTTTTGACCCCATATAAGTAGTGCCTCCAAGTCTTTAATGCAAAAACAACCGCGCCTAATTCCAAATCATGCGTCGTATAATTTTGTTCGTGAATCTTCAATTGTCTAGAAGCATAAGCAATCACCTTCGTTCGTTGCATTAATACACAACCGAGACCTTGCTTTGATGCGTCACAATAAATCACAAAATCATCATTCCCTTCAGGCAATGACAATATAGGTGCCGTAGTTAGCTTTTTCTTCAATAACTGAAACGCTTTCTCTTGTTCATCATTCCATTCAAATTTCTTCCCTTTATGCGTTAATGCAGTCAAGGGTTTTGCTATTCTGGAAAAGTCTTGGATGAACCTTCTGTAGTAAAAAGCTAGTCCTAAAAACTGGCGTATGTGTTTCGGAGTTTTCGGGGTTTCCCACTTTTCAACAGTTTCTATCTTTGCCGGATCCACCTTAATACCTTCTTTGTTCAATATGTGACCGAGGAATTGAACTTCTTCCAACCAAAATGCACACTTTGAAAACTTAGCGTACAATTCTTCCTTCCTCAATACTTCTAACACCTTTCTCAAATGTTCACCGTGTTCTTGGTCATTCTTTGAGTAAATAAGTATGCCATCAATGAAAACAATGACAAACTTGTCAAGGTATGGTCCACACACTCGGTTCATAAGGTCCATGAACACAGCTGGTGCATTAGTTAAACCAAACGGCATGACCATAAATTCGTAATGACCGTAACGTGTTCTGAAAGCAGTCTTTGGAATATCATCTTCTTTCACCCACATTTGATGATACCCGGAACGTAAGTCAATCTTTGAATAAATAGACGAGCCTTGTAGTTGATCAAATAAGTCGCCGATTCTCGGTAGTGGGTAGCGGTTCTTGATGGTAAGTTTTTTCAACTTTCGGTAGTCGATACACAACCTGAATGTACCATCTTTCTTCTTGACAAACAAAACAGGAGCTCCCCACGGTGATGTGCTTGGTCGAATGAAACCACGCTCTAAAAGTTCTTGTAATTGGCTTTGCAGTTCTTTCATCTCGCTGGGTGCGAGTCTGTAAGGAGCACGAGCTATTGGTGCAGCTCCTGGTACAAGATCTATTTGAAATTCAACGGATCGCTGTGGGGGTAATCCCGGTAATTCTTTCGAAAATACATCGGGAAATTCTTTTGCAATGGGAACATCATTGATGCTCTTTTCTTCAGTTTGTACTTTCTCGACGTGTGCTAGAACAGCATAGCAACCTTTTCTTATTAGTTTTTGTGCCTTCAAATTACTAATAATATGTAGCTTCGTGTTGCCCTTTTCTCCGTACACCATTAAGGGTTTTCCTTTTTCTCGTATAATGCGAATTGCATTTTTGTAACAAACGATCTCTGCTTTCACTTCTTTCAACCAGTCCATACCGATTATCACATCAAAACTCCCTAACTCTACTGGTATCAAATCAATCTTAAATGTTTCGCTAACCAGTTTAATTTCTCGATTCCGACATATGTTATCTGCTGAAATTAATTTACCATTTGCTAATTCGAGTAAAAATTTACTATCCAAAGGCGTCAATGGACAACTTAATTTAGCACAAAAATCTCTACTCATATAGCTTCTATCCTCACCCGAATCAAATAAAACGTAAGCAGATTTATTGTCAATAAGAAACGTACCCGTAACAAGCTCCGGGTCTTCCTGTGCCTCTGCCGCATTAATATTGAAAACTCTTCCGCGGCCTTGTCCATTCGTGTTCTCCTGGTTCGGGCAATTTCTAATAATGTGGCCCGGTTTTCCACATTTATAACAAACTACATTGGCATAACTTGCTCCGACACTACTTGCTCCGCCATTACTCATTCCGACACCATTTGTTCCTTTCGTTCTATTAACCCCTGGTCCGTAGACCTCACACTTCGCTGCGCTATGACCATTTCTTTTACACTTGTTGCAAAATTTGGTGCAGAACCCCGAGTGATACTTTTCACACCTTTGGCATAGCTGCTTCTGATTGTTGTTGTTGTTGTTGTTGTTGTTGTTGTTGCGGTTATTATTATTGTTGGGATGATTGTTGTAGTTGCTGTTGTTGTTGTTGTTGTTGTTGTTGTTGGGCCGTTTGTTGTAGTTGCGATTGATGTTGCGATTGTTGGGATAATTGTTGCGATTATTGTTGTAATTGCTGTTGTTGTTGTATTGGTGATTCTTTTCACCGTTTTCCTCCCACTTTCTTTTGACTTGCTTCACATTGGCCTCTTCAGCAGTCTGTTCTTTAATTCTTTCTTCAATCTGGTTCACTAGTTTGTGAGCCATTCTACATGCCTGTTGTATGGAGACGGGCTCGTGTGAACTTATATCTTCTTGGATTCTTTCCGGTAATCCTTTCACAAACGCGTCGATCTTCTCTTCCTCATCTTCGAATGCTCCCGGACACAATAGGCGCAATTCTGTGAATCGTCTTTCGTACGTGGTAATATCAAATCCTTGGGTTTGTAACCCTCTAAGTTCTGTCTTGAGCTTATTGACCTCGGTTCTGGGACGGTACTTCTCGTTCATCAAGTGCTTGAATGCTGACCATGGTAGTGCGTACGCATCGTCTTGTCCCACTTGCTCTAGATAGGTATTCCACCATGTTAACGCAGAACCTATGAAGGTATGCGTAGCGTACTTCACTTTGTCCTCTTCAGTACACTTACTTATGGCAAACACCGATTCGACCTTCTCGGTCCACCGTTTCAATCCGATCGGTCCTTCGGTTCCATCAAATTCCAAAGGTTTGCAGGCAGTGAATTCTTTGTAGGTGCATCCTACACGATTTCCTGTACTGCCAGATCCAAGGTTATTGCTAGTATGTAGCGCAGCCTGTACTGCGGCTATGTTTGAAGCTAGAAAAGTACGGAATTCCTCTTCATTCATATTCACGGTGTGTCGAGTAGTCGGTGCCATTTCCTTCAAAATAGTCAAATGGAACAAGTTAATCATATAGAATATTAAGAGTAGTTAATAGTATTTCGTAGCATAATATGAACTCATTTATAAAAGCTTTTTCTTTATATTAGCGTTTTATAAGTTTAAATTTGGGTAGTACCTACCCGTTAGTTCATACTTAGTAGCTAATATACAATTCA
Source organism: Rutidosis leptorrhynchoides (assembly GCF_046630445.1). NCBI lineage: Eukaryota > Viridiplantae > Streptophyta > Magnoliopsida > Asterales > Asteraceae > Rutidosis > Rutidosis leptorrhynchoides. The sequence goes on along the minus strand of NC_092333.1, from coordinate 262,865,797 downwards.
ACTACTACAATTCTATATGAAAAACTGATTGTAATAATATTTCGCGTTCAAACTTTTATACAATATTTTACAAACTTACAATACCGCTTATTTTACATAAAGCATGAAATATAACACACAATAACTTTGATACAAGATAGTTGTGAATATAATTCTAGCTAGTACACAAGTCGTTCAGCAAAGGCAATAAAGACACGTAATTCATACGTCCAGAAACAAGTCATGCATTTTGGTTTTACTAGGACTACTTCCCATCCTTGGTCTTGTGGAACATAACCGTTATGGCCGTTGATAAGACAGCATGTTGTAACGTCGTCAAAGGGACGAGGGTTACGTAATGACCAACAGTCTCGTAATAACCTAAAAACCTCATTTCTTACCCCAATTACCGACTCCGTCACTTGTGGGAACGTTTTGTTTAATAGTTGTAGCCCGATGTTCTTGTTCTCACTTTGGTGAGAAGCGAACATTACTAACCCGTAAGCATAACATGCTTCTTTATGTTGCATGTTAGCCGCTTTTTCTAAATCACGAAGTCCTATATTCGGATATACTGAGTCAAAATAATTTTTTAACCCGTTGCGTAAAATAGCATTTGGGTTCCCCGCAATATATGCGTCAAAGTAAACACATCGTAACTTATGGATTTCCCAATGTGATATCCCCCATCTTTTGAACGAAAGCCTTTTATAAACCAAGGCATTCTTGGAACGTTCTTCGAATGTCTTACAAACTGATCTCGCCTTAAATAGTTGTGCCGAGGAATTCTGACCGACTCTAGACAAGATTTCATCAATCATGTCTCCGGGTAGGTCTCTTAAAATATTGGGTTGTCTATCCATTTTGTGTTTTTATACTGTAAAATAGACAAGAGTTAGATTGATAAAAAAATACTTATTAGTACAAGCAATTTTTACATATATCATAAAGCATAAGCACACTATATTACATATATTACACCACACAAATACAACTATCTTATTCTGACTCGCTCGTTTCTTCTTGTTCGGTTTTGGTTCGTTTTGCCAAGTTTCTAGGGATATATGATGTTCCCCTAATACGAGCCGTCGTTGTCCACATTGGTTTAGAAAAACCTGGTGGTTTAGAGGTTCCCGGGTCATTGTTACAACTTAAGGACTTCGGGGGTTGACGATACATATAAAGTTCATCGGGGTAGGAATTAGATTTCTCTATTTTTATGCCCTTTCCCTTATTATTTTCTTTTGCCTTTTTAAATTCAGTTGGGGTAATTTCTATAACATCATCGGAATTCTCGTCGGAATCCGATTCATCGGAGAATTGGTAAACCTCCCAATATTTTGCTTCCTTGGCGGAAACACCATTGACCATAATTAACCTTGGTCGGTTGGTTGAGGATTCTCTTTTACTTAACCGTTTTATTATTTCCCCCACCGGTTCTATTTCTTCTTCCGGTTCCGATTCTTCTTCCGGTTCCGATTTTTCTTCCGGTTCCGACTCTTCTTCCGGTTCCTCTTCGGGAACTTGTGAATCAGTCCACGAATCATTCCAATTTACATTTGACTCTTCATTATTATTAGGTGAGTCAATGGGACTTGTTCTAGAGGTAGACATCTATCACATAATATCAAACACGTTAAGAGATTAATATATCACATAATATTCATATGTTAAAAATATATAGTTTCCAACAAAAATGTTAAGCAATCATTTTTAAAGAAAACACGGTCGAAGTCCAAACTCACTAATACATCCTAACAAACTCGATAAGACACACTAATGCAAAATTCTGGTTCTCTAAGACCAACGCTCTGATACCAACTGAAATGTCCCGTTCTTATTGATTAAAAACGTTCCATATTAATTGATTTCGTTGCGAGGTTTTGACCTCTATATGAGACATTTTTCAAAGACTGCATTCATTTTTAAAACAAACCATAACCTTTATTTCATAAATAAAGGTTTAAAAAGCTTTACGTAGATTATCAAATAATGATAATCTAAAATATCCTGTTTACACACGACCATTACATAATGGTTTACAATACAAATATGTTACATCGAAATCAGTTTCTTGAATGCAGTTTTTACACAATATCATACAAACATGGACTCCAAATCTTGTCCTTATTTTAGTATGCAACAGCGGAAGCTCTTAGTATTCACCTGAGAATAAACATGCTTTAAACGTCAACAAAAATGTTGGTGAGTTATAGGTTTAACCTATATATATCAAATCGTAACAATAGACCACAAGATTTCATATTTCAATACACATCCCATACATAGAGATAAAAATCATTCATATGGTGAACACCTGGTAACCGACATTAACAAGATGCATATATATAAGAATATCCCCATCATTCCGGGACACCCTTCGGATATGATATAAATTTCGAAGTACTAAAGCATCCGGTACTTTGGATGGGGTTTGTTAGGCCCAATAGATCTATCTTTAGGATTCGCGTCAATTAGGGTGTCTGTTCCCTAATTCTTAGATTACCAGACTTAATAAAAAGGGGCATATTCGATTTCGATAATTCAACCATAGTATGTAGTTTCACGTACTTGTGTCTATTTTGTAAATCATTTATAAAACCTGCATGTATTCTCATCCCAAAAATATTAGATTTTAAAAGTGGGACTATAACTCACTTTCACAGATTTTTACTTCGTCGGGAAGTAAGACTTGGCCACTGGTTGATTCACGAACCTATAACAATATATACATATATATCAAAGTATGTTTAAAATATATTTACAACACTTTTAATATATTTTTATGTTTTAAGTTTATTAAGTCAGCTGTCCTCGTTAGTAACCTACAACTAGTTGTTCACAGTTAGATGTACAGAAATAAATCGATAAATATTATCTTGAATCAATCCACGACCCAGTGTATACGTATCTCAGTATTGATCACAACTCAAACTATATATATTTTGGAATCAACCTCAACCCTGTATAGCTAACTCCAACATTCACATATAGAGTGTCTATGGTTGTTCCGAAATATATATAGATGTGTCGACATGATAGGTCGAAACATTGTATACGTGTCTATGGTATCTCAAGATTACATAATATACAATACAAGTTGATTAAGTTATGGTTGGAATAGATTTGTTACCAATTTTCACGTAGCTAAAATGAGAAAAATTATCCAATCTTGTTTTACCCATAACTTCTTCATTTTAAATCCGTTTTGAGTGAATCAAATTGCTATGGTTTTATATTGAACTCTATTTTATGAATCTAAACAGAAAAAGTATAGGTTTATAGTCGTAAAAATAAGTTACAAGTCGTTTTTGTAAAGGTAGTCATTTCAGTCGAAAGAACGACGTCTAGATGACCATTTTAGAAAACATACTTCCACTTTGAGTTTAACCATAATTTTTGGATATAGTTTCATGTTCATAATAAAAATCATTTTGTCAGAATAACAACTTTTAAATCAAAGTTTATCATAGTTTTTAATTAACTAACCCAAAACAGCCCGCGGTGTTACTACGACGGTGTAAATCCGATTTTACGGTGTTTTTCGTGTTTCCAGGTTTTAAATCATTAAGTTAGCATATCATATAGATATAGAACATGTGTTTAGTTGATTTTAAAAGTCAAGTTAGAAGGATTAACTTTTTTTTGCGAACAAGTTTAGAATTAACTAAACTATGTTCTAGTGATTACAAGTTTAAACCTTCGAATAAGATAGTTTTATATATATGAATCGAATGATGTTATGAACATCATTACTACCTCAAGTTTAGTAGGTAAATCTACTGGAAGTGACAAGAAATGATCTAGCTTCAAAGGATCTTGGATGGCTTGAAAGTTCTTGAAGTAGGATCATGACACAAAAACAAGTTCAAGTAAGATTTTTACTCGAATTAAGATAGTTTATAGTTATAGCAATTGAATCAAAGTTTGAATATGAATATTACCTTGAATAAGAAAGATAACCTACTGTATATAACAAAGGTTTCTTGATCTTAGATGATTACTTGGAATGGATTAGAAAGCTTGGAAGTAAATTAGTAAACTTGAAGGGATTTTTGAAGTGTTCTTGAAGTGTTCTTCCTATGATGATTATAGCTTGATTCTTGAAGTGATTTTTGATGAAGATGATGATTAACTACTGGAAAAATACGTTCATAATAGTGTGTGTGTGTTGAGAGAGAATTAGAAAGAGAATTGGAAGTGAAATGGAGTGAATGATGAGTGGTAATTGGTGAGTGGTGAGTGGGGTTAAAAGGAGTTCTAGTTAGTTTACTAGCTCATGGTAGAAGTTAAAATTGATTAGTCATACATGACATAATCAAGAGTGGAATCCCATGCTAGTTCCTATTGGTATATACCCATAGTATGTACGTTTTGAAGCTGTGTATAATACGGGTAAGAATACGACTAGAATTCTTGATGAAAGAAAAGAATGGGAAAGTAACTGTAACCATTTTCGTTAAGTATGAGTGTTTTGATATATGTCTTGAAGTCTTCCAAAAGTATTTTAATACATCTAAATACACTACATGTATATACATTTTAACTGAGTCGTTAAGTCATCGTTAGTCGTTACATGTAAGTGTTGTTTTGAAACCTTTAAGTTAACGATCTCAATTAATGTTGTTAACCCATTGTTTATTATATCTAATGAGATGTTAAATTATTATATTATCATGATATTATGATATATTAATATATCTTAATATGATATATATACATTTAAATGTCGTTACAACGATAATCGTTACATATATGTCTCGTTTCGAAATCCTTAGGTTAGTAGTCTTGTTTATATGTATATAACTCATTGTTAATATACTTATGGAGATACTTACTTATCATAATCTCATGTTAACCATATGTATATCCATATATATATCGTCATGTCATTTTTACAAGTTTTAACGTTCGTGAATCGCCGGTCAACTTGGGTGGTCAATTGTCTATATGAAACATATTTCAATTAATCAAGTCTTAACAAGTTTGATTGCTTAACATGTTGGAAACATTTAATAATGTAAATATCAATCTCAATTAATATATATAAACATGGAAAAGTTCGGGTCACTACAATTGTTATTACCGAAAATAACATTGCAATTCTTTTTCAAATTAGCCAATTTTGTCACAGCTCCAACAAATCAACTTCAATTTTTCATTCGAATGAACCTTATTATAAAGATTTCCCCTTCATCATCGTTACCGGAGAACCATTTATATCCCATCACATTAGCAGTAAACTTACCAGCAACTTCACTGATCTTTGACTTTCCAAAAAATCATTATCTTTATCGAAACCCTATTATGTACTCATCTACATCTTGTAACGAGAATTGCCATACCAAGTACCAGGAATTAGCATTTAGTATTTTGAATCTCGCAACGTTTCTACATCAACAGTTATATGAGTACATATAACATCTATCTCCTGGACTTACATACTTCATTTATGAACTTCTAAATAAGCACCCAGTCTACGAAACAATACTCTAAATTTTGAAAGAGCTGGATGAAGCAGCAGAAACTGTAGACAACCGTAAACGACTTTAACCGTCAAAAGTATGATGATAGAGAATAGTATGTTGGAAAAACTCAAAAGAAAACTTGGTACTGAAAAACAGATTGAGCAAACCATAAGGGAGGCTGTGGAAAAATCACAAAGACTAAACCTATCTTTAAAGAATCCAAATGATTCAGTATCTGCTGAAGTCATTAATGAATACCTTGCTCCTGACTCTACACTTTTACGGACAAATCTTCATCATCATCCATCGATATTAGAAACTCTAAGATATCATCGTATCTTTCATTATAAATATCCTCGATATTTCTGAAGATATTTACATAACTATTCTTATCTGAAATCATTTATCTTCTCGCAATATCTGCGTTACATCATAAAGGAAACTGTTTTAGTTTCTAAATTCTAAATAATTCGAATTTAAAACATGAATGTTTTTGAAGTAGTGTTGGAAATTGAAGCATGAGTTAGTATAATATAATGACACTTGATCAACGTGATTATATTACAGTAAGTCATGCTGAGTTTCTAATAGAACGTGATGATTCACAGACCATAACATCATCATGTGCCATGTTACACGACTCTTACATTCTATCTAATCTCCAAACATATCGAGAACATATCTTCCTGATAGTTCTATCTTTTCTCTTGAATTCTGGTAATTTAACCAATCAAGATCGTGTTATTTCAATTTCTTTCTTAGAACATTTACTATGTTCATCTTGAAATTCATATCTACAAATTCTGGACCATTATTCCCTTGACTTAAAGTCGAGAAGAGAAAACAAAAGTATGGAACTCCAAAATATAAAGGAAAAGAAGGGAGTGGATATATAGCGAAATATCCGACAGAGCAATCGAGGCAGATGATCGCTTTAAATTAAAAACATCCCAATTTCCTTTAATCCCGAAGAACCAGATTTTATTCAGATTACAAAGATTTCCTTTAATTCCCTTGAATTTTGAAATCAATCATATCTACGTCAAAGGATATGACGAAACATTATTTTCTCATTTCACTCTTTTGTGATAGCTTCACTTATACTCTTCGCGTAATCGAATTGTTTTATCCATATTACTCAATGATGATAAAACTCTAATTTCTAGCTCGTATGCGTCATGAAAACATACTTATTGTCAGCCATGACCATCCCAATCAAATTTCGGGACAAAATTTCTTTAACGGGTAGGTACTGTGACGACCCAAAAATTTTCGACCAAATTTAAACTTGATCTTTATATGTTTCCGACACGATAAGCAAAGTCTATAATGTTGAGTCTCGAAAATTTTGGAACTATGTTCATGTATTCAATTACCTTAGACCAGTTTCGACGATTCACGAACCATTAATTGTAAATAGATATGTGTGTATATAAATATATAAATGGTAATTGAAATATAATTTGAAATATTATATGTTGTTGCTTTTAAAATTTAATTATGTAAAGTAAAATAAAAATAGGATATTATAATAATTAATATTTAAAATATATCTATATATATAAATAAAGTATATTAAAAATAAATACTAAATGATTGTAATACTCATTTGATGTCCCGATTGATATTAAGTAAGTTAAATTCAAACTTATATGATTTTAAAATAAACGGTGATTCGAAAATGAGTTCTATAAATTTTAGGCTTACTAAAATGTATTTGGGATCTAGTTATTAAATTTTAACACTTTTTATATTTTACCCAGAATTGAGAGGGACGGTTGATGTAATTTTTATTTAATAAATTAATGATTGAATTTTATATCATAATGACCAAAATAAATAAATATATTTAATTTAAAAATTTGGGATTTTTCTGAATATTTTTATCCGCCACTGATTATCAACGAAATACGGGATTATATTCATAATTAGAGTGTCGGCAGATGAAATTTCCCGTTCATATAGATTATAAACGTTCCATATTAATTGATTTCGTTGCGAGGTTTTGACCTCTATATGAGACGTTTTTCAAAGACTGCATTCAATTTTAAAACAAACCATAACCTTTAAAATATTACGACGATTATCAAATAATGATAATCTAAAATATAGCATTTTCACACGACCATTACATAAAGGTTTACAATAATATTACACAACAATATATGTCTTCGAATGCAGTTTTTAAACAATATTATACAAGCATGCTGACTCCAACTCTTGTCCATAAATTAGCATGCAACAGCGGAAGCTCTTAATAATCACATGAGATTAAACATGCTTTAAATATCAACAAAAATGTTGGTGAGTTATAGGTTTAACCTATATATTTATCAATTCGTAATAATAGACCACAAGATTTCATATTTCCATTTCTCATAAACAACATGCAATCTGCATAAAGATTATTCATATGATGAACACCTGGTAACCGACGTTAACAAATGCATCTAGAATCTCCCCAATATACAGGTACACTCATCTGTATATAAAATTGAAGTACTAAAGCATCCATAACATGGATGGGGTTCGTTAAGCCCATAGATCTATCTTCAGGATTAGCATCAATTTGGGGGTCTGTACCCAAATTCTTAGGCTACCAAGGTGAAAGGATGATATCCGGTATAAATGATTTAATCATAGAATATAGTTTCAAGTACTTGTGTCTATTTTGTAAAACATTTATAAAACTGCATGTATTCTCATCCCAAAAATATTAGATTTTAAAAGTGGGACTATAACTCACTTTCACAGATTTTCCTCCGTCGGAAATAAGATTTGGCCACGGGTCGATTCACGAACCTATAACAAATATATACATATATATTAAAGTATGATTGAAATATATTTACAATATGTTTTATTATGTTTTAACGATTTAAGTTTGTTAAGTTAGCAGTCTAACGTTAGTAATCTACAACTAGTTGTCCACAGTTAGATGTACAGAAATAAATCAATATATATTATCTCGAATTAATCCACGACCCAGTGTATACAAGTCTCAGGCTAGATCACAACTCAAAGTATATATATTATTTTGGAATCAACCTCAACCCTGTATAGCTAACTCAAGCATTACTGCATATAGAGTGTCTATGGTTGTTCCCAAATAATATATATATATATGGGTCGATATGATATGTCAAAACATTGTATATGTGTCTATGGTATCCCAAGATTACATAATATATGTTAGAATACATGTATAATATAATATAAGTTAGTTAAGTTATAATTTGTATAGATTTGTTACAAATTTCACGTAGCTACAACAAGCAAAATTATCCAATCTTGTTTTACCCATAACTTCTTCGTTTTAAATCTGTTTTGAGTGATTCAAGTTGCTATGGTTTCATAATGAACTGAAATATATGAAACTAAACAAAAAAGAATAAGTTTATAGTCGGAAATACAGGTTACAAGTCAATATTGTAAGAGGTAGTCATTTCAGTCGAAAGAACGACGTCTTGATGACTATTTTGGAAAACATACTTCCACTTTGAGTTTAACCATGATTTTTGGATATAGTTTCATGTTCATAATAAAAATTATTTTCCCAAAAGAACAACTTTTAAATCAAAGTTTATCATAGTTTTTAATTATCTAACCTAAAACAGCCCTCGGTTTTACTATGACAGCGTATGTCCGATTTTACGGTGTTCTTCGTGTTTCCAGGTTTTAAATTATTAAGTTAGCATATCATATAGATATAGAACATATTTTTAGTTTATTTTAAAAGTCAAGTTAGATGGATTAACTTTGTTTTCGAACAAGTTTAGAATTAACTAAACTATGTTCTAGTGATTACATGTTCAAATCTTTGAATAAGATAGTTATATATATATGAATAGAATGATGTTATGAACATCATTACTACCTTAAGTTTAGTAGGTAAACCTACTGGAAGTGAAAAAAATTGATCTAGCTTCAAAGGATTCTTGGATGGCTTGAAAGTTCTTGAAGTAGAATCATGACATGAAAACAAGTTCAAATAAGATTATTACTCGAATTAAGATAGTTTATAGTTATAGAAATCGAATCAAAGTTTGGATATGAATATTTCCTTGAATAAGAAAGATAACCTACTTTAATTAACAAAGGTTTCTTGATCTTAAATGATTACTTGGAATGGATTTGCAAGATTGAAAGTAAACTAGCAACTTGAAAGGATTTTCGAAGTGTTCTTGAAGTGTTCTTCCTATGATGATTATACTTTGATTCTTGAAGTAATTTTTGATGAAGATGATGATTAGTTTACTGGAAATTTCATTCCTAAGAGTGTGTGTGTGTGTGTGTGTGTGTGTATGTTTAGAGAGAATTAGAAAGAGAATTGGAAGTGAAATGGATTGATTGGTGAGTGGTGAATGGTGAGTGGTGAGCAGGGTTAAAAGGAGTTCCAGTTAGTTGACTAGTTCATGGTAGAAGTTAAATTTGATTAGTCATGCATGACATAATCAAGAGTGGAATCTCATGCTAGTTCCTATTGGTATATACATATAGTAAGTACGTCTAGAAGCTGTGTATAATACGGGTACGAATATGGAATGACTACGAGTAGAATTGTTGATGAAAATGAATGGAAATGTAATTGTGAGCATTTTTGCTAAGTAGAAGTACTTTGATATGTGTCTTGAAGTCTTTCAAAAGTGTACTGAGTCGTTTAACTGAGTCGTTAAGTCAACGTTAGTCTTTACATGTAAGTGTTGTTTATGAAAGCTTTAAGTTAACGGTCTCATTTAATGTTGTTGAAAGCTTTAAATCAAATTTTAACACATTTTTAATAAAACGATATTAACCCAACCAGGGGCTCTGCCCCTTGGACCCCGCTATCGGGGGCACTGCCCCTAAACCCCCGTCATAATTACGATAAGTTCAAACAAGTATGCACTCCACACTTTCCCAAACTTGTTTGATATTTATCAAGGTTATTTTGGTTAACAAATTAATCTCATTACACTTAAATCATATTGGTGACACAAATCACCAACAATGAATATATCTTAATATGATACATATGTATTTAGTAAGGCGTTGCTATAACGATAATCGTTATATATATCGTTTCGAGTTTCATAATTCAATAGTCTCATTTTATGTATATAACTCATTGTTAATATACCTTGTGAGATACTTACTTTTCATAATATCATGTTAGCTATATACATATACATATATATATATATATATATATATATATATATATATATATATATATATATCATCATATAGTTTTTACAAGTTTTAACATTCTTGAATCGCCGGTCAACTTGGGTGGTCAATTGTCTACATGAAACTCATTTCAAATAATCAAGTCTTAACAAGTTTGATTGCTTAACATGTTGGAAACATTTAATCATGTAAATATCAATTTCATTTAATATATAAACATGGGATAATCATGGAAAAGTTCGGGTCACTATAGTACCTACCCGTTAAATAAATTTCGTCCCGAAATTTTAAGCTGTTGACGTATCTTCTGGAAATAGGTGCGTGTATTTCTTCTTCATCTGATCTTCATGTTCCTAGGTGAACTCGGGTCCTCTATGAGCATTCCATCGAACCTTAACAATTGGTATTTTATTTTGCTTAAGTCTTTCAACCTCACGATCCATTATTTCGACGGGTTCTTCGATGAATTGAAGTTTTTCATTGATTTGGATTTCGTCCAATGGAATAGTGAGATCTTCTTTAGCAAAACATTTCTTCAGATTCGAAATGTGGAAATTGTTATGTACGTTGGCGAGTTGTTGAGGTAATTCGAGTCGGTAGGCTACTGATCCGACACTATCTATTATCTTGAATGGTCCAATGTACCTTGGATTTAGTTTCCCCCGTTTACCAAATCGAACAACACCTTTCCAAGTTGAAACCTTAAGCATGACCATCTCTCTAATTTCAAACTCTATATCATTTCTTTTAATGTCCGCGTTGTGATGACCCGGGAATTTCCGACCAAATTTAAACTTAATCTTATATGATTTCAACACGATAAGCAAAGTCTATTAAACTGAGTCTCATAATGTTTGAACTATTTCCATGAATGCATTTAACTTTGACCATCTTCGACGATTCACGAACAATTGTTTGTAAACAACTAATTATATAGATATAAATGTGTATATAATTATAAATGTACGTATTAGAAATTATAAAATATTATTAACTCATTAAAATTAAAAATGTAAAATATTATACAAAATAAGTTGTTACTAAAATAAATCTATGTATAAATGAATTTCTATAATAATTATTATCATATGTATATTGGAATATATATATATATATATATATATATATATATATATATATATATATATATATATATATATATATATATATATATATATATATATATAAAAGTTATAGATACTATATGTTGAATTTTATTTTTACTGAAAGGAAATAACATATCAAGTAAATATATATAATACTTATAAATATATAAGACATTTATATTTAATATGCAAACATCTATTATATAATGTATTTATATTAAAATGTATAAATAATAAACATATGTTATCATTTAATATACATGGTATAATTATAATATATAACATTAATATAATGAATGTAATTACAAATATGATTGTTATACTAATATCAATATTAATACTAATATTAATATTAATATATATAGTGATAGTATTATTATTAGCATTATTTTAATTAATAATATTATTATTATTAATAATAATATTATAATTATTATTATCATTATTATTAATACTAATATTATTATTATTATTATTATATTATTATAGATTTTTATTATTAATATTTACAATATTAAGAGTATTATTATTATTTATTATATGTATTAACTAATAAGATTAACTATAATATAGAAATAAAAATACAGATATTTAAAAGTAATCTGTTTCTTGTCAATTCACTTGAATTCATTTAGGTATTATTAAATATTATTAATATTATTATTTGTAATATATATAATATATGAATGTAAAAATTGATACATAATATTTTTATTATTTTTATGTTAGCATTATTATTGTCATTATCACTAAGACTCATTATTAGTATATTTTTTATCACTATTATCATAAATAATACAATATAATATTATTAATACCGTTACATCTATTATTACCAGTATTTTTATTTATTATTATTATTATTAATATTAATAGCATTATTATTGTTAATTATAATTAAGATTATTATATAACTGTAAATAATGGAATTGAGATCACGATCGAATATATTTTGTTCCTGTCTGTGATCTTACTCAGCGAAAATCATATACACCTAAAAATCTGTTGAACGTCCCACTCACAAACTGCTTTTTACTTTTTATTTTTGTTTTTCTCTTCTGATTTTGATTCCAAATGTCGACAGTCTATTACAAGTGGATTTCAATTTACCAATACAAACAATTGTGATCCATTATATTACTACATCATTCCCTCATTCACAGAGCATAAATCTTCGACTGAAATTCAACAAGGGAAAACCAAAATAAAGGATAAAAACCTTCGGTACCCCTGTTTTGAACTAAAATTGCAAAAACCCCGAATTCGAATTAAATTTCAAAATGTATTAATGTCAAGTTGTTAGGAATCGTGTCTTTAAACTATCTGCAAAGTTTCAATCTCCAATTTCAACTATAAAGTCCAAATTTCGAAGTCAAAGTTGTTATTTAAAAAGTCAAGCAATTCGTTCATGTTAAAATTCGAGTTTGGTTTAATGTTTTATGTTTAATTGATGATGCAGATAGTTTCTAATAACGTTTTAGAATCTTTTTCATGTAGAAACCTATAACTAAAATGCGTTTAAAAATCAAAAGCAAAAAAAATTATTTTTGTTGTTCTTTGTCGCTGCTGTGCAGCTCCTTTTCTTATTTTTTTTCTTTAGTTTTAGGATCACACTTATAGTTTTATTATTGTTTACAAGTCTTAATTTAAGTCATAAAAATTCGTTAATGGGTTTTGAACTTCCCTGATCAATCGATTCTATGAAAAAGAAGAAGGAGGAGTAGAAACAGAAAATATAAACGGGTTAAATGGTTTAGTTTAGAATAAAAATCAGAAAAATGGCGATAGCCCAGATGGTTTAGAGGAGGGACGGGTATACGAGAGGTCGGGTGTTCGAGTCCCTAATGGAACAATTCTTTTTAACAGCCCTTTCATTTAAGGTAGTTCATTTTTTTATTCATTTCATTTATTATTATAATAATTATTATTATTATTATTATTATTATTATTATTATTATTATTATTATTATTATTATTATTATTATTATTATTATTATTATTATTATTATTATTATTATTATTATTGTTAGTTTAAGAACACTTATTATTAATAATACATGTATTATTATTATTATTATTATTATTATTATTATTATTATTAAGATTCTCATTTACTATTAAGTATTATGATTATAGTTACAATTAGGAATAATATTATTATTATTATGATTACTAATTTTTCATTATAGCAATATTATTATTATTGTTATTATTATTATTATTATTATTATTATTATTATTATGATTAGGATAATTATTATTGTTATTATAAAAATAATCCGAGTTATTATTATTTTCACTAATATTAGTATTAATATCATTGTTGTAATTATTAGTATTATTATTATTAACATAAGTACCATTTTTAACAAAATCATTATTGTTATTAGTATTATCATTATCAAGGAAGTTATTATTATTGGTAAATCATTATTATCTAAACTATCATTTTTTTTCCAGATAAATAGTTAATACCTAAAACATACTTATTATATATACTATAATTGTAGTAATAGTTTATATATATATATATATATATATATATATATATATATATATATATATATATATATATATATATATATATATATATATATATATATATATTATATATATATATATATATATATCAAACATATTAACCTTATTGATATAAATACTTATATGTAACAAACTATGATATTTTTATAATACTAGTCATATGTATATAGATATATTAAGATAACTAAATATATAGATATTAATCATCATAATTAAATACACAAACACACACACACACACACACATATATATATATATATATATATATATATATATATATATATATATATATATAATATAATTTACGATATAATATAAGTATTTAATGGAATTTGGTATAAACTAAATATAACTAAAAACATATAAATAATATATACTAATAAAGGAATTTATGTGATTCCATTATATTTTTAATAAATATACAAATGATATAGGTTCGTGAATCCGAGGCCAACCCTGCATTGTTCAGTTGTTAAGTGCCGTCATGTGTATTTTTACTACAAAATACAGTATAGTGAGTTTCATTTACTCCCTTTTTAAATGCTTTTGCAATATATATTTTTGGGACTGAGAATGCATGCGCTGTTTTTATAACTGTCTTACGAAATAGACACAAGTAATCGAAACTACATTATATGGTTGAATGATCGAAGCTGAATATGCCCCTTTTGCTTGGTAACCTAAGAATTATTAAACTGATCTACTAATTGACGCGAATCCTAAAGATAGATCTATTGGGCCTAACGAACCCCATCCAAAGTACCGGATGCTTTAGTACTTCGATGTTGTTTTATCATGTCCGAAGGATTTCTCGGAATGATAGGGGATATTCTAATATGCATCTTGTTAATGTCGGTTACCAGGTGTTCAATCCATATGAATGATATTTTTATCTCTATGCATGGGACGTATATTTATGAGAAATGACAATCTTGTGGTCTATTAAAATGATAAAAATGATTATTTATGTTAAACTAATGAACTCACCAACCTTTTGGTTGACACTTTAAAGTATGTTTATTCTCAGGTATGAAAGAAGTCTTCCGCTGTGCAGTTGTTCATTTTAAAGATATTACTTAGAGTCATTCATGACATATTTCAAAAGACATTGCATTCGAGTCGTTGAGTTCATCAAGATTATTATTAAGTCAATTATAGTTAGATATATTATAAAATGGTATGCATGCCGTCAACTTTCGATGTAATGAAAGATTGTCTTCTCAAAAACGAATGCAATGTTTGTAAAATGTATCATATAGAGGTCAAGTACCTCGCGATGTAACCAAATGTAATGTATTCGTCAGGATGGATTAGGACGGGTCCTTTCAGTTGGCATCAGAGCTGGTATAACGCCGTCCATGTGTGGCGGGTTAGTCGTAAAGGAGGTTCTCAGAGTGTTACCTGTGACGAAGCATTGGCTCTTACTCCTTGCGATCCCTTACGAGGGTTAGCAATAGCCGAGAGGCAGGCCCTAAAATCAGTATCTGAGGTACACTCAGTGGTCACCAGGCGGTTAGCTAGGAAGGCACTGGGTAGGACGGTGGTTGTCCCCAGCTGTCTTTCAGTTGGTAAGCCGATAACAACATATAAATTACATATAAATTACAAACCGTGTATATCAATGTTTATCGCAACATAAAGACACGGGAGAATTAAAAGCACTATAATCCCAAGCGCAAAGTAGAAGTAAACAGATTCCTCTGGTGGAAGTTGGAAAAGGAGAATGATTGTTGTGATAGTAAGGATAAGGACAAGGATTAGAACTGGATTAAGCATTTTCACAATCTTTTGAATTTGGGAATTGAATATAGGAATGGTAAAGGATACAAAACGGAAGAAGTTAATTTATAGTGAAATATTTACAAGTGAAATCAAGACAGATCTTCGCATTTAATTAGAAAGATCCTAATTTCCTTATTCGCCGAAGAATCAAATCTTTTAGATATAGAAGATTTCCTTTAAATCCCTTGAATTACGAAATTCAACCATGACTACATCAAAAGTAAAGACGAATATCTATTACCTTATCTCAATCTTTTGTGATAGCTTCACTCATACGCTTCGCATAATTGAATTATTTTATCCATATTTTTCAATAATGATAAAACCCTATCTATCGACTCATATTCGTCATGAGAAAATTTTTATTGTAAGCCATGACCACCTCACTCAAATTTCGGGACGAAATTTCTTTAACGGGTAGGTACTGTGATGACCCGGGAATTTCCGACCAAATTTAAACTTAATCTTATA
Organism: Rutidosis leptorrhynchoides; assembly: GCF_046630445.1. Classification (NCBI taxonomy): domain Eukaryota; kingdom Viridiplantae; phylum Streptophyta; class Magnoliopsida; order Asterales; family Asteraceae; genus Rutidosis; species Rutidosis leptorrhynchoides. The sequence goes on along the minus strand of NC_092333.1, from coordinate 262,849,281 downwards.
TGATTTCGACACGATAAGCAAAGTCTATTAAACTGAGTCTCATAATGTTTGAACTATTTCCATGAATGCATTTGACTTTGACCATATTCGACGATTCACGAACAATTGTTTGTAAACAACTAATTATATAGATATAAATATGTATATAATTATAAATGTACGTATTAGAAATTATAAAATATTATTAACTCATTAAAATTAAAAATGTAAAATATTATACAAAATAAGTTGTTACTAAAATAAATCTATGTATAAATGAATTTCTATAATAATTATTATCATATGTATATTGGAATATATATATATAAAAGTTATAGATACTATATGTTGAAATTTATTTTTACTGAAAGGAAATAACATATCAAGTAAATATATATAATACTTATAAATATATAAGACACTTATATTTAATATGCAAACATCTATTATATAATGTATTTATATTAAAATATATAAATAATAAACATATGTTATCATTTAATATACATGGTATAATTATAATATATAACATTAATATAATGAATGTAATTACAAATATGATTGTTATACTAATATCAATAATAATACTAATATTAGTATTAATATATATAGTGATAGTATTATTATTAGCATTATTTTAATTAATATTATTATTAATAATAATATTATAATTATTATTATCATTATTATTAATACTAATATTATTATTATTACTATTATATTATTATAGATTTTTATTATTAATATTTACAATATTAAGAGTATTATTATTATTTATTATATGTATTAACTAATAAGATTAACTATAATATAGAAATAAAAATACAGATATTTAAAAGTAATCTGTTTCTTGTCAATTCACTTGAATTCATTTAGGTATTATTAAATATTATTAATATTATTATTTGTAATATATATAATATATGAATGTAAAAATTGATACATAATATTATTATTATTTTTATGTTAGCATTATTATTGTCATTATCACTAAGACTCATTATTAGTATATTTTTTATCACTATTATCATAAATAATACAATATACTATTATTAATACCTTTACATCTATTATTATCAGTATTTTTATTTATTATTATTATTATTAATATTAATAGCATTATTATTGTTAATTATAATTAAGATTATTATATAACTGTAAATAATGGAATTGAGATCACGATCGAATATATTTTGTTCCTGTCTGTGATCTTACTCAGCGAAAATCATATACACCCAAAAATCTGTTGAACGTCCCACTCACAAACTGCTTTTTACTTTTTATTTTTGTTTTTCTCTTCTGATTTTGATTCCAAATGTCGACAGTCTATTACAAGTGGATTTCAATTTACGAATATAAACAATTGTGATCCATTATATTACTACATCATTCCCTCATTCACAGAGCATAAATCTTTGACTGAAATTCAACAAGGAAAAACCAAAATAAAAGATAAAAACCTTCGGTACCCCTGTTTTGAACTCAAATTGCAAAAACCCCGAATTCGAATTAAATTTCAAAATGTATTAATGTCAAGTTGTTAGGAATCATGTCTTTAAACTATCTACAAAGTTTTAATCTCCAATTTCAACTATAGAGTCCAAATTTCGAAGTCAAAGTTGTTATTTAAAAAGTCAAACAATTCGTTCATGTTAAAATTCAAGCTTGGTTTAATGTTTTATGTTTAATTAATGATGCAGATAGTTTCTAATAACGTTTTAGAATCTTTTTCATGTAGAAACCTATAACTAAAATGCGTTTAAAAATAAAAAGCAAAAAAAAATAAAAAATTTGTTGTTCTTCGTCGCTGCTGTGCAGCTCCTTTTCTTATTTTTTTTTCTTTGGTTTTAGGATCACACTTATAGTTTTATTATTGTTTACAAGTCTTAATTTAAGTCATAAAAATTCGTTAATGGGTTTTGAACTTCCCTGATCAATCGATTCTATGAAAAAGAAGAAGGGGGAGTAGAAACAGAAAATATAAACGGGTTAAATGGTTTAGTTTAGAATAAAAATCAGAAAAATGGCGATAGCCCAGATTGTTTAGAGGAGGGACGGGTATGCGAGAGGTCGGGTGTTCGAGTCCCTAATGGAACAATTCTTTTTAACAGCCCTTTCATTTAAGGTAGTTCATTTCTTTATTCATTTCATTTATTATTATTATTATTATTATTATTATTATTATTATTATTATTATTATTATTATTATTATTATTATTATTATTATTATTATTATTATTATTATTATTATTGTTAGTTTAAGAACACTTATTATTAATAATACATGTATTATTATTATTATTATTATTATTATTATTAAGATTCTCATTTACTATTAAGTATTATGATTATAGTTACAATTAGGAATAATATTATTATTATTATGATTACTAATTTAACATTGTAGCAATATTATTATTATTATTATTATTATTATTATTATTATTATTATTATTATTATTATTATTATTATTATTATTATTATTATTATTATTATTATTATTATTATTATTATTATTATTATTATTATTATGATTAGGATAATTATTATTGTTATTATAAAAATAATACGAGTTATTATTATTTTCACTAATATTAGTATTAATATCATTGTTGTAATTATTAGTATTATTATTATTAACATAAGTACCATTTTTAACAAAATCATTATTGTTATTAGTATTATCATTATCAAGGAAGTTATTATTATTGGTAAATCATTATTATCTTAACTATCATTTTTTTTAGATAAATAGTTTGTACCTAAAACATACTTATTATATATACTATAATTGTAGTAATAGTTTATATATATATATATATATATATATATATATATATATATATATATATATATATATATATATATATATATATCAAACATATTAACCTTATTGAAATAAATACTTATATGTAACAAACTATGATATTTTTATAATACTAATCATATGTATATAGATATATTAAGATAACTAAATATATAGATATTAATCATCCTAATTAAATACACAAACAAATATATATATAATATAATTTATGATATAATATAAGTATTTAATGGAATTTGGTATGAACTATATATAACTAAAAACATATAAATAATATATACTAATAAAGGAATTTATGTGATTCCATTATATTTTTAATAAATATACAAATGATATAGGTTTGTGAATCCGAGGCCAACCCTGCATTGTTCAGTTGTTAAGTGCCGTCATGTGTATTTTTACTACAAAATACAGTATGGTGAGTTTCATTTACTCCCTTTTAAATGCTTTTGCAATATATATTTTTGGGACTGAGAATACATGCACTGTTTTTATAACTGTTTTACGAAATAGACACAAGTAATCGAAACTACATTATATGGTTGAATGATCGAAGCCGAATATGCCCCTTTTGCTTGGTAATCTAAGAATTAGTACACCGATCTACTAATTGACGCGAATCCTAAAGATAGATCTATTGGGCCTAACGAACCCCATCCAAAGTACCAGATGCTTTAGTACTTCGATATTGTTTTATCATGTCTGAAGGATTTCCCGGAATGATAGGGGATATTCTTATATGCATCTTGTTAATGTCGGTTACCAGGTGTTCAATCCATATGAATGATATTTTTGTCTCTATGCATGGGACGTATATTTATGAGAAATAAAAATCTTGTGGTCTATTAAAATGATGGAAATGATTATTTATGTTAAACTAATGAACTCACTAACCTTTTGGTTGACACTTTAAAGCATGTTTATTCTCAGGTATGAAAGAAGTCTTCTGCTATGCAATTGCTCATTTTAAAGATATTACTTAGAGTCATTCATGACATATTTCAAAAGACGTTGCATTCAAGGCGTTGAGTTCATCAAGATTATTATTAAGTCAATTATAGTTAGATATATTATAAAATTAATGCATGCCGTCAACTTTCGATGTAATGAAAGATTGTCTTTTCAAAAACGAATGCAATGTTTGTAAAATGTATCATATAGAAGTCAAGTACCTCGCGATGTAACCCAATGTAATGTATTCGTCCGGATGGATTAGGATGGGTCCTTTCACGCGTAGCTCTTTTGTCGACTTTGAGCGGTTTTCAACCGTTGTTGAATTTGAATGATTTTCTCGGTAGTTTCTTGGATTATCTCTGGACCCGTAATCTGTCTATCCCCCACTTCATTCTAACAAATCGGAGACCTGCACTTTCTACCAGTAAGTGCTTCAAACAGCATCATCTCAATACTCGAATGGTAACTGTTGTTGTAGGAAAACTCTACTAACGGTAGATGTCGATCCCAACTGTTTCCAAAATCAATAACACATGCTCATAGCATATCTTCAAGTGTCTGTATCATTCTTTCACTTTGCCCATCAGTTTGTGGATGATAGGCTGTACTCATGTCTAGACGAGTCCCCAATGCTTGTTGCAACGTCTGCCAGAATTTTGAAACAAATCTGCCATCCCTATCAGAGATAATAGAGACTGGTATCCCATGTCTGGAGACGACTTCCTTCAAGTACAAACGTGCCAACTTTTTCATCTTATCATCTTCTCTCATTGGCAAAAAGTGTGCTGATTAGGTGAGACCATCGACTATTACCCAAATAGTATCATAACCACTTACAGTCCTTAGCAATTTGCTAATGAAATCCATGGTAATGTTTTCCCATTTCCATTTCAGGATTTCAGGTTGTTGAAGTAGACCTGATGGTTTCTGATGTTCAGCTTTGACCTTAGAACATGTCAAACATTCTCCTACATTTCTCGCAATATCGGCTTTCATACCCGGCCACCAAAAATGTTTCTTGAGGTCCTTGTACATCTTTCCCGCTCCGGGATGTATTGAGTATCTGGTTTTATGTGCTTCCCCAAGTACTATTTCTCTCACATCTCCAAACTTTGGTACCCAAATTCTCTCATCTCTATACCGGATGCTGTCTTCTCGAATAATAAGGTGTTTCTCCGATCCTTTGGGTATTTCATTCTTCAAATTCCCTTCTTTTACAACTCCCTGTTGAGCCTCTTTTATTTGAGTAGTAAGATTAGTACGAATAATTATATTCATAGCTTTTACCCGTATAGGTTCTCTGTCCTTTTTACTCAAAGCATCAGCTACCACATTCACCTTCCCCAGGTGGTAACGAATCTCGAAATCGTAATCATTCAATAACTCAATCCACCTATGCTGCCTCATGTTCAGTTGTTTCTGATTAAATATGTGTTGAAGACTTTTGTGGTCGGTATATATAATACTTTTGACCCCATATAAGTAGTGCCTCCAAGTCTTTAATGCAAAAACAACAGAGCCTAATTCCAAATCGTGTGTCGCATAATTTTGCTCGTGAATCTTCAATTGTCTAGACGCATAATCAATTACCTTCATTCGTTGTATTAATACACAACCGAGGCCTTGCTTTGAGGCATCACTATATATCACAAAATCATCATTCCCTTCAGGCAGTGACAATATAGGTGACGTAGTTAACTTTTTCTTTAGCAATTGAAATGTTTTCTCCTGCTCATCCTTCCATTCAAATTTCTTCCCTTTATGCGTTAATGCAGTCAAGGGTTTTGCTATTTTGGAAAAATCTTGGATGAATCTTCTGTAGTAACCAGCCAATCCTAAAAATTGGCTTATCTGCGTAGGAGTTTTCGGTGTTCCCACTTTTCAAAGGTTTCAATCTTTGCCGGATCAACTTGAATGCCTTCTTTGCTCACTATATGACCGAGGAATTGAACTTCTTTCAACCAAAATGCACACTTTGAAAATTTAGCGTGCAATTTTTCCTTCCTCAACAATTCTAGCACTTTTCTCAAATGTTCTTCGTGCTCTTGATCATTCTTTGAGTAAATAAGTATGTCATCAATGAAAACAATGACAAACGTTTCAAGATATGGTCCACACACTCGGTTCATGAGGTCCATGAACACAACTGGTGCGTTAGTCAATCCAAACGGCATAACCATAAACTCAGAATGACCGTAACGAGTTCTAAAAGCAGTCTTCGGAATATCATCCTCCTTTACCCGCATTTGATGATACCCGAAACGTAAATCAATCTTCGAATAAACCGACGAACCCTGTAGTTGATCAAATAAATCGTCGATTCTCGGTAGTGGATAACGGTTCTTGATGGTAAGTTTGTTCAGCTCTCGGTAGTCGATACATAACCTGAATGTACCATCCTTCTTTTTAACAAACAAAACAGGAGCTCCCCAGGGTGATGTGCTTGGTCGAATGAAACCACGCACTAAAAGTTCTTGTAATTGACTTTGGAGTTCCTTCATTTCACTTGGTGCGAGTCTGTATGGAGCACGAGCTATTGGTGCAGCTCCTGGTACAAGATCTATTTGAAATTCAACAGATCGGTGTGGAGGTAGTCCCGGTAGTTCTTTCGGAAATACATCTGGAAATTCTTTTGCGATGGGAACATCATTGATGTTCTTTTCTTCAGTTTGTACTTTCTCGACGTGTGCTAGAATGGCATAGCAACCTTTTCTTATTAGTTTTTGCGCCTTCAAATTACTAATAAGATTTAGCTTCGCGTTGCACTTTTCTTCGTACACCATTAAGGGTTTCCCTTTTTCTCGTACAATGCGAATTTCATTTTTGTAACAGACGATCTCTGCTTTCACCTCTTTCAACCAGTCCATGATGATTATCACATCAAAACTCCCTAACTCTACTTGTATCAAATCAATCTTAAACGTTTTCCTAACCAGTTTAATTTCTCGATTATGACATTAATCTGCTGTAATTAATTTACCATTTGCTAATTCGAGTAAAAATTTATTCTCCAATGGCGTTAATGGTCAACTTAATTTAGCACAAAAATCTCTACTCATATAGCTTCTATCCGCATCCGAATCAAATAAAACATAAGCAGGTTTATCATCAATAAGAAACGTACCCGTAACAAGCTCCGGGTCTTCCTGCGCTTCAACCGCATTAATGTTGAAGACTCTTCCACGGTTTTGGCCATTATTATTTACTTCATCCAGGCATGCAGTTTTGTAATGGCCCGTCTTTCCGCACCCAAAACAAGTAATGGCAGCATTAAATGTTCCGACATTATTTGTTCCTTTACTCCTGTTAATCTTCGGTCCATAGATTCCACACTTTGCAGCACCGTGACCCGTTCTTTTGCATTTTGTGCATTACTCTCTACAGTAATTATCCTGATGGTATTTCTCACACCTTAAGCACCTGGTTTTCTGCCTCATGTTGTCATTATTGTTGTTGTTGGGACGATTGTTGTTGTTGTTAGGACAGTTGTTATTGTTGCTGGGATGGTTGTTGTTGCAATTGATGTTGCGGTTGTTGGGATAGTTGTTGCAATTGTGGTTGTAATTGTTGTTGTTGTATTGGTGACCCTTGTCATTGTTTTCCTCCCACTTTCTCTTGACTTATTTGGTGTTGGCTTCTTCGGTCGCCTATTCTTTAATCCTTCCCTCAATCTGATTTATGAGTTTGTGAGCCATTCGACTTGCCTTTTGTATAGAGGCGGGCTCGTGTGAACTCACATCTTCTTAAATCCTTTCTGGTAACCCTTTTACAAATGCGTCGATTTTCTCTTCTTCATATTCGAACGTTCCTGGACACAATAGGCACAACTCTGTGAATCGTCGTTCGTACGTGGTAATGTCGAAACCTTGCATTCGTAATCCTCTAAGCTCTGCCTTGAGCTTATTGATCTCGTATCTGGGACGGTACTGCTCGTTCATCAAGTGCTTGAATGATGACCACAGTAATGCGTAAGCAGCATCTTGTCCCACCTGCTCGAGATAGGTGTTCCACCATGTTAACGCAGTACCTGTGAAGGTATGCGTAGCGTACTTTACTTTGTCTTCTTCAGTATATTTACTTATGGCAAACACCGATTCAACTTTTTCAGTCCACCGTTTTAATCCGATTGGACCCTCAGTTCCATCGAATTCCAAAGGTTTACATGCATTGAATTCTTTGTAGGAGCATCCTACACGATTTCTTGTGGAATTAGTTCCACTGCTAGAACCAGAGTTATTGTTGTTATTTTGCATTGCGGCCTGCACTGCGGATATGTTCGCAGTAAGGAAAACACGGAAGTCTTCCTCAGTCATGTTCAATTTCTGACGAGTCATCGGTGCCATTTCCTTCAAAAATAAGCAAAAGAATTGAGTTAATCATATAGAATTCAAGAGTAATCAATAGTATTTCGTAGCATAATATGAACTTATTTATAAAAGCTTTTTCTTCATATTAGCGTTTTATAGTTTTAATACCTACCCGTTAAGTTCATACTTAGTAGCTACTATACAATTCAACTACTACAATTCTATATGATAAACTGATAATAATATTTCACGTTCAAACTTATATACAAAATATTACAAACTTACAATACTGCTATTTTACATATATCATGAAATATAGCACACAATAACTTTGATACAAGACAGTTTTGAAGATAATTCTAGTTAATACGCAAGTCGTTCAGCAAAGGCAACAAAGACACGTAATTCATACATCCAGAAACAAGTCATGCATTCTGGTTTTATTAATACAATCTCCCATCCTTGGTCTTGTGGAACGTAACCGTTGTGGCCGTTGTCAAGACAGCATGTAGTAATGTTTTCAAAAGGACGGGGGTTACGTAATGCCCAACAGCCCCGTAACAATCTAAAAACCTTATTTCTCACCCCAACTACTGAGTCCGTCACTTGTGGGAATGTTTTATTTAACAGTTGCAATCCGATGTTCTTTTTCTCAATTTGGTGAGAAGCGAACATCACTAACCCGTAAACATAACATGCTTCTTTATGTTGCATGTTTGAAGCTCTTTCTAAAGAACGTAGTCCTATACTGGCATGTGTGGAGTCAAAATAGGTTCTCAACCCGTAGCATAAAATTGCATCTGGGTTTCCCGTATTTAATGCCTTAAAGAAAACACGTCGTAACTTAAAGTCTCCCCAATGTGATATACCCCATCTTTCAAAAGAAAGCCTCTTATAAACTAAGGCATACTTGGAACGTCTTTCAAATGTTCGACAAACTAATTTTGCTGTAAATAATTGTGCCGATGAATTCTGATCGACTCTAGACAAGATTTAATCAATCATGTCCCCGGGTAGATCTTCTAAAATTTTCGGTTGTCTATCCTTAACATCCATTTTGTGTTTTTATACTGTAAAAATAGACTAGGGTTAGATTCATAGAAGATACTTAACAAACAATACAAGCAATTTTTACATATATCATAAAAGCACAAGCACACTATATTACATATATTACATTGCATGATAACAACTCTTTATTCCGACTCACTTGTTTCTTCTTCTTCGAATTTAGTTTGTTTCGCTAATTTCCTAGGGATATATGGTGCTCCCCTTATATGATCCGTTCTTTTCACAAATGGTCTAGAAAAACCTGGTGGCTTAGATGTTCCCGGGTTATAGCTAAAACTTAAGAAATACGGGTGTTGACAGTATTTCCCATCGGGACATTTCATGTTAACATAGAGGTCACCGGGGTTGGAATTAGGTTTCTCTATTTTGATGCCTTTTCCCTTATTATTTTCTTTTGCCTTTTCAAATTGGATTTCTATAACATCAACAGAATCCTCATCGGAATCCGATGCATCAGAAAATTGGTAATTTTCCCAATATTTTGTTTCCTCGGCAGAAACACCATTGACCATTTTTAACTTTGGTCCATTGGTTGAGGATTTTCTTTTATTTAACTGTTTTTCTGTGGTTCCTAATATTTCCTCCTCCGGAACCTCTTCTTCCGGTTCCTCTTCTGCCGGTTCCTCTTCGGGAATTTGTGAATCTTCCCAATATATATTCGACTCTTCATTATTATTAGGTGAGTCGATGGGATTTGTACTAGAGGTAGACATCTATCACATAATATCAAACACGTTAAGAGATTAAAATATCACATAATATTTACATGTTAACCATAAATAGTTTACAACAAAAAGTGTTAAGCAATCGTTTTTAAAGAAAACATGGTCGAAGTCCAGACTCACTAATGCATCCTAACCAACTCGATAAGACACACTAATGCAATTTTATGGTTCTCTAAGACCAACGCTTGGATACCAACTGAAATGTCCCATTCATATAGATTATAAATGTTCCATATTAATTGATTTCGTTGCGAGGTTTTGACCTCTATGTGAGTCTTTTTTCAAAGAATGCATTCGATTTTAAAACAAACCATAACCTTTAAAATATTACGACGATTATCAAATAATGATAATCTAAAATATAGCATTTTCACATGACCATTACATAATGGTTTACAATAATATTACACAACAATATATGTCTTCGAATGCAGTTTTTAAACAATATTATACAAGCATGCTGACTCCAACTCTTGTCCATAAATTAGCATGCAACAGCGGAAGCTCTTAATAATCACTTAAGAATAAACATGCTTTAAACGTCAATAAAAATGTTGGTGAGTTATAGGTTTAACCTATATATTTATCAATTCGTAATAATAAACCACAAGATTTCATATTTCCATTTGTCATAAATAACATGCAATCTGCATAAAAATTATTCATATGATGAACACCTGGTAACCGACATTAACAAATGCATCTAGAATATCCCCAATATACAGGTACACTCATCTGTATATAAAATCGAAGTACTAAAGCATCCATAACATGGATGGGGTTCGTTAGGCCCATAGATCTATCTTCAGGATTCGCGTCAATTTGGGGGGTCTGTTCCCAAATTCTTAGGCTACCAAGCTGAAAGGGTGATATCCGGTATAATGATTCAATCATAGAATATAGTTTCAAGTACTTGTGTCTATTTTGTAAAACATTTATAAAACTGCATGTATTCTCATCCGGTATAATGATTTTAAAAGTGGGACTATAACTCACTTTCACAGATTTTCCTCCGTCGAAAATAAGATTTGGCCACGGGTCGATTCACGAATCTATAACAAATATATACATATATATTAAAGTATGATCGTAATATATTTACAATATGTTTTATTATGTTTTAACGATTTAAGTTTGTTAAGTTAGCAGTCCAACGTTAGTAATCTACAACTAGTTGTCCACAGTTAGATGTACAGAAAAAAATCAATATATATTATCTCGAATCAATCCACGACCCAGTGTATAAAAGTCTCAGGCTAGATTACAACTCAAAGTATATATATTATTTTGGAATCAACCTCAACCCTGTATAGCTAACTCAAACATTACTGCATATAGAGTGTCTATGGTTGTTCCCAAATAATATATATAGATGGGTCGATATGATATGTCAAAACATTGTATACGTGTCTATGGTATCCCAAGATTATATAATATATGTTAGAATACATGTATAATATAATATAAGTTAGTTAAGTTATGATTTGTTAAGATTTGTTACAAATTTCACGTAGCTAGAACAAGCAAAATTATCCAATCTTGTTTTACCAATAACTTCTTCGTTTTAAATCCGTTTTGAGTGATTCAAGTTGCTATGGTTTCATAATGAACTAAAATTTATGAAACTAAATAGAAAAGTATAAGTTTTAAGTCGGAAATATAGGTTACAAGTCAATATTGTAAGAGAAAGTCATTTCAGTCGAAAGAACGACGTCTTGATGACTATTTTGGAAAACATACTTCCACTTTGAGTTTAGCCATGATTTTTGGATATAGTTTCAGTTTCATAATAAAAATCATTTTCCCAGAAGAACAACTTTTAAATCAAAGTTTATCATAGTTTTTAATTATCTACCCCAAAACAGCCCTCGGTTTTACTATGACGGCGTATGTCCGGTTTTACGGTGTTCTTCATGTTTCCAGGTTTTAAATTATTAAGTTAGCATATCATATAGATATAGAACATATTTTTAGTTTATTTTAAAAGTCAAGTTAGATGGATTAACTTTGTTTTCGAACAAGTTTAGAATTAACTAAACTATGTTCTAGTGATTACATGTTCAAATCTTCGAATAAGATAGTTATATATATATATATATATATATATATATATATATATATATATATATATATATATATATATATATATATATATATATATATATATGAATCGAATGATGTTATGAACATCATTACTACCTTAAGTTTAGTAGGTAAACCTACTGGAAGTGACAAAAATTGATCTAGCTTCAAAGGATTCTTGGATAGCTTGAAAGTTCTTGAAGTAGAATCATGACATGAAAACAAGTTCAAGTAAGATTATTACTCGAATTAAGATAGTTTATAGTTATAGAAATCGAATCAAAGTTTGGATATGAATATTACCTTGATTAAGAAAGATAACCTACTATAATTAACAAAGGTTTCTTGATCTTAGATGATTACTTGGAATGGATTTGCAAGATTGAAAGTAAACTAGCAACTTGAAAGGATTTTCGAAGTGTTCATGAAGTGTTCTTCCTATGATGATTATACTTTGATTCTTGAAGTAATTTTTGATGAAGATGATGATTAGTTTACTAGAAATTTCGTTCCTAAGAGTGTGTGTATGTTTGTGTGTGTGTGTGTGTGTGTTTTGAGAGAATTAGAAAGAGAATTGGAAGTGAAATGGATTAATTGGTGAGTGGTGAATGGTGAGTGGTGAGTGGGGTTAAAAGGAGTTCCAGTTAGTTGACTAGTTCATGGTAGAAGTTAAATTTGATTAGTCATGCATGACATAATCAAGAGTGGAATCCCATGCTAGTTCCTATTGGTATATACCCATAGTAAGTACGTCTAGAAGCTGTGTATAATACGGGTACGAATATGGAATGACTACGAGTAGAATTATTGATGAAAATGAATGGAAATTTAATTGTAAGCATTTTTGGTAAGTAGAAGTACTTTGATATGTGTCTTGAAGTCTTTCAAAAGTGTACTAATACATCTTAATACACTACATGTATATTCATTTTAACTGAGTCATTCAAAAGTCTTCCACCCCTTGGACCCGCTATCGGGGGCGCTGCCCCCGAACCCCCGTCATAATTACGATAAGTTCAAACAAGTGTGCACTCCACACTTTTCCAAACTTGTTCGATATTTATCAAGGTTATTTTGGTTAACAAATTAATCCCATTACACTTAAATCATATTGGTGACACAAATCACCAACAATGAATATATCTTAATATGATACATATGTATTTAGTAAGGCGTTGCTATAACGATAATCGTTATATATATCGTTTTGAGTTTCATAATTCAATAGTCTCATTTTATGTATATAACTCATTGTTAATATACCTTGTGAGATACTTTAATTTTCATAATATCATGTTAGCTATATCCATATCCATATATATATCATCATATAGTTTTTACAAGTTTTAACGTTCGTGAATCGCGGTCAACTTGGGTGGGCAATTGTCTACATGAAACTCATTTCAAATAATCAAGTCGTAACAAGTTTGATTGCTTAACATGTTGGAAACATTTAATCATGTAAATATCAATTTCATTTAATATATAAACATGGGATAATCATGGAAAAGTTCGGGTCACTACAGCAGAGATATTTTCACATATGATTTGAATTATTAACTTTACTGTGTTCGTTGTGTGTTCAATTGATCAATCTTAACAAACCATCTATCAAATCTATATATGTATACCTACTACAACACATATACACCTACACTTCATATGAAAACCCACCAGCACCACCATCCTCTCCAACCATCTTCGTGTTTCCAATTTCTAATTAATCCGTTGCCATCAAACCAACAAGAAACCATCGAAACCCCTCCAAAACAACCACCAATTGATCACTGTTCATGCTACTACTTTTTCTGTTTTTCTATTACGATTTCCATCACTACTAACCGGCTACCACCTCCTTCACCCTCTACGATCACCATGAATCACCCCTCTATCCCTCTCTCGGTATCTCTCTGATAATGCCACATTTATATATATTTTTATTAGCGTTATCGATTCCCATCGCTATTACTTTTGATACATTTTGAAGACTTTGAGTTCATTTGTGATTAAAATGAAGATTTGTGTTTAAGAATTGATTTTTGGACTTTTGTTGAAGACTTGACAAGAAATTAACTCAAAAGGTGCAGTTGTTGAGGTTTTCGCAGTCGCAAGTCACTTTGTTATAGTTGCGAAGTTAAATAGTTAAAAGATGGGCTGAATATCAACAAAGAAATTAAGCGAGTTAGCTCATGGGTTAGACGAATTAAAATAAGAAAAGTGAAATGGAGATATTTGACTAGGGCCTACACTTCCTTTGGCATGTTCGAATTTAAAGTCCATATATTTCCATATATTCTAGCCGATTTCAACAAGAAAAGTGTGGGGTCCAAGTAATTATTTTGGGCCTTATGTTTGGTTTGATTATATGTTCTCAGCCGACATCACCCAATTTGGGGGTGTATATATCTTGAATCTCATTCTCTATACCGAAAAAAACGATAGCATAATATTATATTAGAATTAGGTTTTAGTTTTTTTTTATTCCGTAAGAATAAAGTTGGGGACGTCAGAAGAAGCCACGAACAAGAGGCGACGAGAGGATTTTTCTTCTTGGTGGTATTTGCTCACGTGGGACAAGAGGAAACATCGACAATTTAAAGAGTTGCTACTATATTTACTTGTTTCCATACTTCAATTTTTATTCAACAATATAAACAATTGGTACCTTCTGATCTAATTATTTGGTTAACGTAATGGTTAATTATCCTTTGATTGTTTATTTGTTTGTAAAACCTCCCATTATGAGTAGCTAAATATTTAGTATCCACCTAGATGATTGAACCTAGGTGATAGAATGCTTATTTTTATGACTTCTACATAATTGTAATTGTTCTTGATTGTTGGTTTTTATTACTCCCATTGATTAATCCCTCAATTGTATGTTTCATTAATTAATTAACGACTGTTAAGTGATTGATAGACTTGCTAGGTTATGGACACATGATTTAGTATTCGTTGAATTGTATACGGGACACCAAATTACAAGTAAATGATAACAATTGACCCATTAATCGAGTAGGTGATAGTGAAGCTAAATAGGGACACTAATTTATCCTTTACTAACTAACATCTTG
Organism: Rutidosis leptorrhynchoides; assembly: GCF_046630445.1. NCBI lineage: Eukaryota > Viridiplantae > Streptophyta > Magnoliopsida > Asterales > Asteraceae > Rutidosis > Rutidosis leptorrhynchoides. Next base: position 262,834,261 of record NC_092333.1, on the reverse strand, counting down.
AGTGATTATTATTTAATTGATTGTGTGCTTGGTTAAAAGATCCATTATTGGTTGAATTATTCGGCTTGAACCCGTCAAATAGGTTATTTATTAGTTAACGACAGTTAATTGACGATTAAGACTTATGCTTCAACACCTTGTGTGATCTAGAAAATTATGTAAATACGTAGGGACACCGAAGTAGAAACTTAGTTGGTGATTGGTTTGCGTTTAGTTCTTTCAATCATGAGGTTACCTAGGGACACCGAAGTAGCCTAGGTTTTATGAAAATAAAACTGGACTGAGTCACATAATTTATCTATTTTAATTGAAGCAATTCAGATCCTAGGGAATTGATTCTATGTGGATACACTTGTCTCATCTGAATTCTTGTTTATTTACTTTGCGTTAATTAGTTTTAAATCAAAACCCCCACTTTTACAACTTAATCTTTAGAATAATTATTAGTTTTTAAATCTTAACCACTAGCTCTATGTAGACGAATTCGTAATCATATTACAATAAGATTAGGTGTGCTTTGCGCATATCAAATTTTTGGCGCCGCTGCCGGGGAGCGGTGTGTTTTAAGATTTTAATAACTCTTAGTTGTTCGATCCTTTCGTGGAATTCGTTTATCCGGAAGTTATTTTTTGTTTTTTTATTTTGTTTGGTTTTACGCACTGGTTTGGTTGTGTTGTGATTGCAGCTAGGTACAGGTATACCATGGTCGGGCAAGAATCTTTGTATGATTTGTTATGGTCAAGAGTAATGAATGATGGTCAACAATTGGGCACGAACGATGATTATGGTTATATGAGCATGAACAATGGTGATTATTTGAGTATGAATGATGGTTACAGGTATGTGAATGATGGTCACATGGGTAATCATGATAATGGGTGTATGGATTTGTGGCAAGCTAATGGTGAGACGAATGGTTATTATGGTACTTTGATGGTTATTGTGATGACGAGGGTTATAATTATCATACCCCGTCTAAAATCTTCCTGAACGAATACAATAACATATGGTACCATTGCGATAAACGGACCTCTATATGATACATTTTACAAACGTTGCATTTGTTGTTTTTAAAAGACAACCTTTCATTACATCGAAAGTTGACAGGTATGCATACCATTTCATAATATCCAATCCATAAATGACCTAATCTGTCATTTACTTAATAATAATCTCTAAAGAACTTCAATGACTCGAATGCAACGTCTTTTGAAATATGTCATGAATGACTCCCAGTAATATCCTTAAAATGAGCTAATGCACAGCGGAAGATTTCTTTCAAACCTGAAAATAAACATGCTTTCAAGTGTCAACCAAAAGGTTGGTGAGTTCATCAGTTTATAGTAATCATTTCATTTTCATCATTTTAATAGACCACAAGATTTTAAATATTATAAAACGTGCAGAAGTCCCATTCCAACTGCACAAAAAATATCTTTCATATGAAGAACACCTGGTGAGGATTCAAAATATAATAGTAACCATCTGTGCCGGTCTTTCACCCCACGGCTGAATACATGTGCCTTCAAAATATAGAACCTCTGTGCCGGTCTTTACACCCCACGGCTGAACACATGTTTATAAAATATAGGACAACCGGTGCCAAAATGTCATAAATAATAAACCATCCACCCGGCTCGGGAGCTCATACGCTCTAACGGAAACCGGGGGCTAATGCGTGTCATAATAATCAACCCCAATCCCAGATAATTCTATCATAGAATGCAGTTAAGGTACTTGTGTCTATTGGGTCAAACATTTATAAAAGCGCATGTATTCTCAGTTCCAAAAATGTAAAGAGTAAAAAGGGAATCAAATGAAACTCACCTAATGTATTTTGTAGTAAAAATACATAGAACGACAATGAACAAGTGTAAGGTTGGCCTCGGATTCACGAACCTATATCGAGTATATATATATCAACACATTGTAATATTAATCAACTGAGTTTTATGTATATTTTATAGTATATATATATATATATATATATATATATATATATATATATATATATATATATATATATATATAAATTAATATCCTTATAATTTGTTATAATACTTATACGATATATATATTCTACTAAATGTTGTATTAACATAAGTATTCTTATATTAGTTAATATATTAGAATCTAATATTAGTGTACTTATGATATATGTAAAATATATATATTTTCATATAAATATCTTTTTTTTGTAAAAATAATAACTATAATAATAAAAATAAGGATAATAATAATAATACTCCATTCGAATCTTAATTATAATTTTATCATTTTTCATATCAACATCTATTTATTTTTATGATTCTTATCTTTATAATTGTCACTTTAACAATATCATTAAAACTTTTATTTTCATAATCATGATAATTTTAATAATAATGAATATGAATAATACTAATAGTAATATAAGTAATATTAATAATAATACTTATATTAACGATAGTAGTAATAATGTAATAATAATAATAATAATAATAACCATAATAATTATATTTATATTTTTAATAAAAAAAATAAAATTAAAAATAATAATGATCATAATAATAATAACAATAATCATTTTTGTAACTACAATCCTAATAATGATAATTGTTAATTAATACGTGTGTTAGTAATAATAATAATAATAATAATACTTATAACACTAATAACAATAATAATAATCATAATCATATTAATAATAATAGAAATAATAATAGAGTAAGAGTGTATACCCTGTAAGAGGCTTTTCCTAAAAAGAAGTGCCTTGGACCGGGCTCGAACCCTAGACCTCTCGCTTAACGCAAACACCCCATTCCGTCTCTCTGTTTTCGTTTTTATGATTTTATTCTCAGGTAAATTTATTTAACACACGTTTTACAGCTTCTTTAAAACCCACTTAACAAAATGAGCCCATGCTTAAATCGGCCCAACAGAGACTTGGATCTCAGCCCAATCGATTGAATCAATACAGCCCAAACAATTAAATCAAGCCCAACTATGTATTTATATGTTCTCGATCAAATCTGGAAACCGAAGAAAGAAGAAAAAAAATTATAGCGGGTCACGACCTAGCTTTGTTCTTCATCATTCTCGTTTTCTAATCATCTTTATCCTCGTCTTCTCGATCATCATCATTATCAATACACGTTCCTTACTTCACCATCATCATCTTATAATTATAATCCTAATCGTCTTCTCAATGTTAATTGTTCGAAACAGTAAAAAAAATAAAATTATGCTGCAGCAGGAGATATTGGGTACTAGTTGAACTGAAAAGGAAGAGGATAGTAGCAGCAGTTCCTTGGTCACGGTGGTTGTTAAATACGACGGTTAGAAATAGAAATACAGAAAATGGTAGTTCATAGATGAAAACAAGTGGGTTTATAAGTGATGAGGTGGTTCTCGGTGACAAAAAAACAGAAACATAGTAGCGGTATGATATCACGACGATGGTGTTGGTTTGTAGTTGGAGGGTGATGGTGGTTTCGTGATGATTTTTAACAGAAACAGTGAAGAAGTATTTCCAGGGATCAATGGTGTTTCGTGGTGATTTAGTAGTTGTTGTAGTCGAGATGATTTTGGGTTTGGGTCGTCCAACACAAACAAAAGAAGAGGTTTTATATGTATATATATATATTCTATATATATCTATGTGATCATATATATATATATATATATATATATATATATATATATATATATATATATATATATATATATATATATATATATATAGAGAGAGAGAGAGAGAGAGAAAATGGACGGAGGGTTGATACGGGTGTTATCCGGGTGTGGTTCAAGGTGTTGGTAGCCGGGTTGTTCTTGCCCGTCAAAGCAAGAAATAATAGCACATGTGGTGGTGATTGAGATGATATGATGGTAGTCGAGGGGTGAGGTGGTGTGGCGAGGAAAACAGGAAAAAGAATGGGTGTACCATTCGAATAATAAAAAGAATACAACATAAAGGTGGTGGTTCATGGTGGTTTGCGATTGATGTTGGTGGTTCCGGTTCTCGCAGAAGAAGAAGGTGAAAGTTTCCCAGGTGATGTGAGTGGGTGTGTGATTAATATGGTGGATTCATGTTATATATGTGAGATATTTGTATATGCCTATGCTACGTGTATATATATCATATATATTCTGCAAGTGATGAAATGAATTTAAACAATGACCAATAGTGACCGAATAGTAGAAAGAAGAAAACTGGTAGTGATGTTTGTTCAATAATAACTCATATATATATAATATGTATTACAAAAAACGTGTAACATCAAAAATTAATAAAATAATATAATCATAATAATTATAATATAAACTAACAAGTTGGGTGATAATTAAAAAAAGAAACAGTAATAAAAATGATTCAACAGCCTTGAATTTGGATCTTCCTACCGACAGTTTCCACGGACTGTGCTATAACGTGGTTCATTGCTAAACAGTTGGAATATAAAAGTGCTCCTAAAAATCCCAAACTTTTAGATTAAATATAATTAATTATTTCACTCATTAACTGTTTGAAACCTGATCAAAAAGGTTCGATAATTATTTATTTTGTGTTCCAATTAACATGTACGGAGTACTAAAATTTAAACTAAAAAGATAAAAATATTTTTGACAAATCTAAAATCTTCGTAATCAATTTACAGTTCAACTTTTATTTTAATCCTCCATGAACATGTACAATATCTATATTAAAACTAACAAAATATCAACCGAGTGTTACTGACGTTTACTAATTACGCTCGAAATCATTTATTTTTAATATATTCTCTTTCGACATATAAACAGATTTAAAATAGCAAGTTTAATTACTAAAACAAATATATTCTATACTTTTAAACAAATAGATCTAATATAACTTTAAATACTTACAAGTAATAATTATATACATAATTATATATATATTCTTTTTAATCATATCTCTATTATATTCCATATTATTTTACATATTTAATTCTACTGATTAACTGGTATTTTATTATTTCACAATTTTTACATCTACACACACACATATATACATATATATATATATATATATATATATATATATATATATATATATATATATATATATATATATATATATATATATATATATATATACATATATATATACATATATATATATATATACATATTAATCTATAAACATTGTTCGTGAATCGTCGGGAACAGTCAAAGGGTAATTGATTACATGAATATAGATTTCAAAACTTTCGAGACTAAACAATACAGATTTTTGCTTATCGTGTCGGAAACATATAAAGATTAAAGTTTAAATTTGATCGGAAATTTCCGGGTCATCACAGTACCTACCCGTTAAAGAAATTTTGTCCCGAAATTTGAGTGAGGTGGTCATGGCTAACAATAAAAATGTTTTCATGACGAATATGAGTTGATAAATGGAGTTTTATCATTATTGAGTAATATGGATAAAACAATTCGATTATTCGAAGAGTACGAATGAAGCTATCACCAAAAGGTGAAATGATTAGGTATAGATTCGTCATATCTTTTGACGTAGATAGGATTGATTTCCAAGTTCAAGAGGTTTGGAGAAAATCTACATAATAAGATTTGATTCTTCGGTACTCGAGGAAATTAGGATCCGCTTTAAATGTGATCATCTGTTTTGATTGCTCTGTCAGATATCTTTCTCTAAATCCGCCCCTTTCGCTTCCTTATTTCCATACCTCACATCTTCTATTCTTTCTCCTCAATTCATACTTTATAGTGTTTGTTAATATGCTCCATCCAGTTCTGCTTCTTGATATATTCCTAACCTTCATATCGGTCATTCTTCTTTTTCATCTACCGCCAGAAGAATCTATTTACTTCTATTATACTCTTAGGTTTATAGTGTTTCTAGTCCTCCCGTGTCTTTATATTGCTATATGCATTGACATATACGGTTTATAATTTCTAGGTGGTTGTTGGGTTTTATATCTTCCCTTATACTTCAATGTCCCTACTTCTGTCTCCCCTAATCATTGTCATCCACAATTAATGCTCTCTACTATTTGCTGTGATTTATACCCCAATTTTAATTTCAGAGTTTTATCCTTTCGTTTCTTCTTCTTATGATTAAGCACCTCTTGTAATGGTCCAGAATTTGCAGATATGAACATTGATAATGTTCTAAGAAGGAAATCGTAATGGCACGATCTTGATTTGGTAAATTACCAGAATATCTGAAAAGATAGAACTATCAAGAAGATATGTTCTTAATATGTTTGGAGATTGGGTAGAATGTAAGAGTCGTGTAAATAGCACATGATGACGGTATGTTCTGTGAATCATCACGTTCTATTAGAAACTCAGCATGAACTACTGTAATATAATCACGTTGATCAAGTGTCATTATATTATACTAACTCATGAATCAGTTCCCAACACTACTTCAAAAACATTCATATTTTAAATTCGAAGGTTCACAGAATATAGAACTAAAACAGTTTCCTTTTATGATATAATACGGATAGCGCAGAGAGATAATTAATATCGAACGAGAATATTTATGAAGATATCTTCAGAAATATTGAGGATATTAATAAAGAAATGTACGATGATATTTTAGGATTTCAGAATCAAATTGTGATGAAGAAATTCATTCATGATGATTTAGAGCGGTTAAGGAGTAAGGTATTCGCCAAAGATTTTATCAGAAACAGAATCTTTAGGATTCTTTTAAATACAGGGTTTGGTCCTTGTATTTGTCCTTGGTCTCCTTCATGTTTGCTCGATTCATTTTTCAGAACTCAGAGATCTGATTCGTAAGCTAGAGTGCTTTTAAGAATTTCAGAATGAAAGTTCATAATTCTAAAGGTTATATGTATACATATAACTGTTGATGTAGAAATGTTGCGAGATTCAAAATACTGATTGTTGATTCCCGGTAAATGGTATGGCAATTTTCGTTACAAGATAGGGTTTCGATAAATATAATGATTTCCAAAAGATCAAAGATCAATGAAGTTGCTGGTAAGTTTACTAGTAATGTGGTAAGCTATAAACGGTTCTCCGGTAACAATGACGAAAGGAAAACTTATATATCAAAGTTATAATAAAGCTAATCCGAATGAAATTCGAAGTTGATTTGCTGGAGCTGTGACAAAATTGGCTAATTTTAGAAAGGGATTGCAAAGTGATTTTCGGTAATAACAACGCCAAAGGAGCTAGCACCGGTACGTGTTAAACCTTTACTCGGGTTCCGAGTGTTTTCAAGTGCATAACTATATGCATAAATCTTTTCTTCCATAGATGAGGCGCGGCTGGTTCATCCTCTCGATTGAGGTGTTTTCAAGAATCATGAAAGGTTTGAACGCAGACTATAATCGTCAAGATACAAATGAGGTTTAAGATGAAATCAAGTGGCAACTTGAAGTATTGTTTAGTTTCATATGTTATAACCAATATTTTAATTCATTTTAATTGTCCACTGTTGATAGTCCTCAATTGATTAGTCCACAGTTAGCTAGGAACAGTTAGCTAGGGTTTTGTTAGCGTGGATTCTTAACAAAATTTCTCATAGTTAATTTGTTTGTTTCTAACAAATTTTATTTCGTCAAATGTTTTCTTCATTATGCCACTTGTTGGATTCTGATAGGTAAAAATCCAAATATGAAATTTGAATGGAAATGGTTATTCTGTGGCGAACGGATTCATATATCCGTGGATGTAAGTAGGATAGGAAATGACTGTTGAATCAGATTTGAAGAATGTACATTGTAACTTATTAATGCGAAATATAAATATTCCTCGGGTATTACCTACCCGTTAAAATATTTTCATCCTTAACAGTTTGTACGAAAGAATTTTTAATCACAATCTTTATGAAAATATATATACATATATATTTTATTCAGATGTAATCATTGATCTTTGGTTTGAGCTAGAATAAGTAATCTCTAAAACTACTAGGATCCACATATTCTTCGCAGAATATTGATGAAGTTATGGATCAATACTTCATCATTCATTGCTGTTGGTATTCCTTGGTATCTATGGTGTGTATGATGTTGATGTTCGTGGGACAGATTGTGAAATTAAGGTTTGGAATGCGGATGTTGTTGTTGGTGGTACTGTTGATGCCGGTAATGTTGCTGAAGCTGGAACATTTTGCACCATAATTTTCCAGGCTACAACTCGGGTGCGAAGCTCGTTGACTTATTACTCCGGGATGATTGTCGGTCGTAACAAATGAATGAGTAAGGTTTAAAATTTTAGATAGAATCTAATCATGGCTAGGTATTCGGAAAATGAGTATGAAAATGGTGTTTCTAATAGGTTCACCGGTAAGTGCTTCAGGTTCTTCGCCAAGAGGGGAATGTGGTGGATGGAAGGGATCACCTTCTTCTTATCTTCAATGATTAAGTAGGCTACAAACCCATCAGATGAATTGGGGATGGCTGATTGATTGATTCATTATGGTGACGCTGCTTCTGGAGCTGAAGTGGGACTCCATATCGGAATCCGAGGGACTTGAACTAGTTGTGAGTTCCATTGCGTACGATTGAATAAAGGATTTTTTGATATGAAATGATTTTCGGATTTCGGATGATATTCTAATTACATAAAATATCTATATATATATATATATATATATATATATATATATATATATATATATATATATATATATATATATATATATATATAGAACAAAAGATTTTGTAGATTACGGAGGAATTTACGAAATATATTAGGCAAAGTTTATAGTGACAGATACACTAAGATATGGATTAGCAGATACGCTAAGATATGATTTTTTGTCTATACACTATTCATAAAATCAATGCAGTAAGATGTGTCTAGACTATGAATGATAAGCAGGAAATTTTCGACAAGAAATGATAAGCAAAACTTTTGACATGCAGACCAGGTTCAAGTCCAGACTCATTAATATAACCTAACAACTACTAGGTCGAAGTCCAGACTTCACTAATGTATCCTAACAACTCCTAGTTAGACGCACACTAATGTCGACCTGGTTCGCTACGACCACCGCTCTGATACCACATGTCATACCCCGTCCAAAATCTTCCTGAACGAATACAATAACATATGGTACCATTGCGATGAACGGACCTCTATATGATACATTTTACAAACGTTGCATTTGTTGTTTTTAAAAGACAACCTTTCATTACATCGAAAGTTAACAGGTATGCATACCATTTCATAATATCCAAACTATAAATGACCTAATCTGTCATTTACTAAATAATAATCTCTAAAGAACTTTAATGACTCGAATGCAACGTCTTTTGAAATATGTCATGAATGACTCCCAGTAATATCCTTAAAATGAGCTAATGCACAGCAGAAGATTTCTTTCAAACATGAGAATAAACATGCTTTCAAGTGTCAACCAAAAGGTTGGTGAGTTCATCAGTTTATAGTAATTATTTCATTTTCATCATTTTAATAGACCACAAGGTTTTAAATATTATAAAATGTGCAGAAGTCCCATTCCAACTGCACAAAAAATATCTTTCATATGAAGAACACCTGGTGCGGATTCAAAATATAATAGTAACCATCTGTGCTGGTCTTTCACCCCACGGCTGAATACATGTGCCTTCAAAATATAGAACCTCTGTGCCGGTCTTTACACCCCACGGCTGAACACATGTTTATAAAATATAGGACAACCGGTGCCAAAATGTCGTAAATAATAAACCATCCACCCGGCTCGGGAGCTCATACGCTCTAACGAAAACTGGGGGCTAATGTGTGTCATAATAATCAACCCCAATACCAGATAATTCTATCATAGAATGCAGTTAAGGTACTTTTGTCTATTGGGTCAAACATTTATAAAAGCGCATGTATTCTCAGTTCCAAAAATGTAAAGAGTAAAAAGGGAATCAAATGAAACTCACCTAATGTATTTTGTAGTAAAAATACATAGAACGACATTGAACAAGTGTAAGGTTGGCCTCGGATTTACAAACCTATATCGAGTATATATATATCAATACATTGTAATATTAATCAACAGAGTTTTATGTATATTTTATAGTATATATATATATATATATATATATATATATATATATATATATATATATATTATATATATATATATATATATATATATATATATATATATATATATATATATATATAAATTAATATCCTTATAATTAGTTATAATACTTATACGATATATATATTCTACTAAATGTTATATTAACATAAGTATTCTTATATTAGTTAATATATTAGAATCTAATATTAGTGTACTTATGATATATGTAAAATATATATATTTTCGTATAAATATCTTTTGTTTGTAAAAATAATAACTATAATAATAAAAATAAGGATAAAAATAATAATACTCCATTTGAATCTTAATTATAATTTTATCATTTTTCATATCAACATCTATTTATTTTTATGATTCTTATCTTTATAATTGTCACTTTAAAAATATCATTAAAACTTTTATTTTCATAATCATGATAATTTTAATAATAATGAATATGAATAATACTAATAGTAATATAAGTAATATTAATAATAATAGTTATATTAATGATAGTAGTAATAATGTAATAACAATAATAATAACCATAATAATTATATTTATATTTTTAATAAAAAAATAAAATTAAAAATAATAATGATCATAATAATAATTATATCAATAATAATAATAACAATAATCATTTTTGTAACTACAATCCTAATAATGATAATTGTTAATTAATACGTGTGTTAGTAATAATAATAATAATACTTATAACACTAATAACAATAATAATAATCATAATCATATTAATAATAATAGAAATAATAATAGAGTAAGAGTGTATACCCTGTAAGAGGCTTTTCCTAAAAAGAAGTGCCTTGGACCGGGCTCGAACCCTAGATCTCTCGCTTAACGCAAACACCCCATTCTGTCTCTCTGTTTCCGTTTCTATGATTTTATTCTCAGCTAAATTTATTTAACCCACGTTTTACAGCTTCTTTAAAACCCACTTAACAAAATGAGCCCATGCTTAAATCGGCCCAACAGAGACTTGGATCTCAGCCCAATCGATTGAATCAATACAGCCCAAACAATTAAATCAAGCCCAACTATGTATTTATATGTTCTCGATCAAATCTGGAAACCGAAGAAAGAAGAAAAAAAATTATAGCGGGTCACGACCTAGCTTTGTTCTTCGTCATTCTCGTTTTCTAATCATCTTTATCCTCGTCTTCTCGATCATCATCATTATCAATACACGTTCCTTACTTCACCATCATCATCTTATAATTATAATCCTAATCGTCTTCTCAATGTTAATTGTTCGAAACAGTAAAAAAAATAATAACGCTGCAGCAGGAGATATTGGGTACCAGTTGAACAGAAAAGGAAGAGGATAGTAGCAGCGGTTCCTTGGTCACGGTGGTTGTTAAATACGACGGTTAGAAATAGAAATACAGAAAACGGTAGCTCATAGATGAAAACAAGTGGGTTTATAAGTGATGAGGTGGTTCTCGGTGACAAAAAAACAGAAACATAGTAGCGGTATGATATCACGACGGTGGTGTTGGTTTGTTGTTGGAGGGTGATGGTGGTTTCGTGATGATTTTTAACAGAAACAGCGAAGAAGTATTTCCAGGGATCGATGGTGTTTCGTGGTGGTTTAGTGGTTGTTGTAGTCGAGATGATTTTGGGTTTGGGTCATCCAACACAAACAAAAGAAGAGGTTTTATATGTATATATATATATTCTATATTTATCTATGTGATCGTATATATATATATATATATATATATATATATATATATATATATATATATATATATATATATATATATATATATATATATATATATATATATATATATATATATAGAGAGAGAGAGAGAAAATGGACGGAGGGTTGATACGGGTGTTATCCGGGTGTGGTTCAAGGTGTTGGTAGCTGGGTTGTTCTTGCCCGTCAAAGTAAGAAATAATAGCACATGTGGTGGTGATTGAGATGATATGATGGTAGTCGAGGGGTGAGGTGGTGTGGCGAGGAAAACAGGAAAAAGAATGGGTGTACCATTCAAATAATAAAAAGAATACAACATAAAGGTGGTGGTTCATGGTGGTTTGCGATTGATGTTGGTGGTTCCGATTCTCGCAGAAGAAGAAGGTGAAAGTTTCCAAGGTGATGTGAGTGGGTGTGTGATTAATATGGTGGATTCATGTTATATATGTGAGATATTTATATATGCCTATGCTACGTGTATATATATATCATATATATTCTGCAAGTGATGAAATGAATTTCAACAATGACCAATAGTGATCGAATAGTAGAAAGAAGAAAACTGGTAGTGATGTTTGTTCAATAATAACTCATATATATATAATATGTATTACAGAAAACGTGTAACATCAAAAATTAATAAAATAATATAATCATAATAATTATAATATAAACTAACAAGTTGGGTGATAATTAAAAAAAGAAACAGTAATAAAAATGATTCAACAGCCTTGAATTTGGATCTTCCTACCGACAGTTTCCACGAACTGTGCTATAACGTGGTTCATTGCTAAACAGTTGGAATATAAAAGTGTTCCTAAAAATCCCAAACTTTTAGATTAAATATAATTAATTATTTCACTCATTAACTGTTTGAAACGTGATCAAAAAGGTTCGATAATTATTTATTTTGTGTTCCAATTAACATGTACGGAGTACTAAAATTTAAACTAAAAAGATAAAAATATTTTTGACAAATCTAAAATCTTCGTAATCAATTTACAGTTCAACTTTTATTTTAATCCTCCATGAACATGTACAATATCTATATTAAAACTAACAAAACATCAACCGAGTGTTACTGACATTTACTAATTAAGCTCGAAATCATTTATTTTTAATATATTCTCTTTCGACATATAAACAGATTTAAAATAGCAAGTTTAATTACTAAAACAAATATATTATATATTTTTAAACAAATAGATCCAATATAACTTTAAATACTTACAAGTAATAATTATATACATAATTATATATATATATTCTTTTTAATCACATCTTTATTATATTCTATATTATTTTACACTCTACTGATTAACTGGTATTTTATTATTTCACAATTTTTACATCTACACATATATTATATATATATATATATATATATATATATATATATATATATATATATATATATATATATATATGCATATATATATTTATATATGTATATACATATTAATCTATAAACATTGTTCGTGAATCATCGGGAACAGTCAAACAGTAATTGATTACATGAATATAGATTTCAAAACTTTCGAGACTCAACATTACAGATTTTTGCTTATCGTGTCGGAAACATATAAAGATTAAAGTTTAAATTTGATCGGAAATTTCCGGGTCATCACCCGTGGATCAACCTTGTGATAGTGGTCCCATTTCTAATTTTGACTCTTTTGGTCAACCAATGGACTATTGTTATAAGGGGGATGACTCGGCATGGGAGTCTTCTCAACATCAACTCTAAGAGCAACAACAAGAGGAGATCGATCTAAATTTACAAGAGTTATTCTCGAACTTTATGAGAAACCATTTCGACTGCATTGAGGCTATACGTCAAGAAGGTCAAGATCTTAAAGAAATGTTAGCTAATCAACAAGAACCCATCCAAAGATTAGAGAAGGTCGTGAGTTCCTTACTCCAATTGGTCGAAGACTTTGTATCCACTAGCATTTCACCACCCACCACACCCGTAGTTTCCACTTCTCTGCCACGAGATCAGATCTTTTATGATGATGATGTAACATTGTATGCAAAGACCGAAGTGGGGGAGAGTACACAAGTACCCACATATTTGATAACCAATGATGAAGAGAAGGATGAAGAATATGATAAAGATGATGGTAGTGAGGAGGAAGATGATGACGTGAGTGAAACTTTTCCAACACTCGACATTTTTAAAATCTATGATAATCCACTTAGTGATGGCAAAGATGATAGTGATGATGATTATGAGGATGATAGTGAAGATGATATTGAAGATAGCATACCCGAAGCTTTTAAAGTGTACAACAATCCACTCGGGTATGGTAATGATGATATTGTGGAGGTTTTGCAACCCGAGGTTGAAGTGAACGAGTCACCAAAGGTCATTGAGAGTGAGGCGATTAATATAGTGAAACCATTTGAGGAATCATCTTCTCATGTGGAAATTGTATGTCCTCACGAGTTTAACATGTGTGATATGATGTATGATGACCCGTTTTGGTACGATCCGGTCAAAAATATAACCCTTTTGTTGCAAACCGTGTTTGGAAGAGAATCCTTTGTTGACTCTCGGGTTGGTTCAATCTTCTTCATGCAAATGAAGAAGATTATTCTTGATTTCTTATACACAACTCGAGGAGTCAATGATTGGCTCACTTTACTTATTCGTGGAACTTTTTCCACTGATTTCATATGTCGTCCAATAAGTGTGGGGGAGGATGACCCCACTAGGAGTTAATACTATGGGGTCGAGTCTAGTACAAGACTCGTTAATAAACTTGCACATGTATCCTTGTACATTTTATAGCGTGTATTTTAAAACTAAAAAACCCTAAAAATTTGAAAAAAATCAAAAATCCAAAAAATATTTTTCTTTTTGTGTTTTTATTTTTGTTTAATCATTGCAGGTGCCATTATGAGATGACAATCAAGGAATGGCCGTCAGTGCAGAGCCATCTGTCACTCCGTTTCGCGATTATGTTGCTCTACATCCGGTTATGTTTTTCCCATTCACTCTATTGTCCTCTCGAATTTATATTTTATTTATCTGATTTCATGTAAATGAGGGCATTACATGATCTTAAGTGTGGGGGGAGAGATATAAATTCTCGAGGATATAATGCACTTGGCTTGAGTCTTATTTTTGACTAAAATTGTTGAAAAATTGGGGAAATTTTAAAATTTTTGACTCGTTAAAAACCCAAGTGCAATTTTTATGAAGCAAATGTCATCACTATTGTAAGTTAAATTGTGCAGGTGCCTCAATGATTTTGGTGATTTTGAAATTTTGTAATTTCTTTTGCATGAGTGTGTGTAATAAGGAAGCAAAGTCTTCCAGGGTATAAACACCCAAATTGTAGGATGATTCAAGTCCATCCATTAAGGAAGTTAAGTCTTCTGAATGCCCGTCTTACTTGGTGTAGCAGACTTCCTAATCTACATCATTTTATACTGACATTGGTTAATTCATCATTTCACGATGTCTTACACCGATGTATCGTAATGTGGGAAGAGGAGCTTTAAGCTTCAACCTATGCTATCTTCTTGATGAAGAGCAATGGCTTCGTGATAGCGTTTGCTTAGAAAACGCATGCCATGGCCAAAAGCCATGGTAACCTTTAAAATTCGGGAATGTAGTATCTGCTTCCTACATTTTCTTAAAAATAGCATAAAAGCTAGATGTGTGGGAAGTGGGGTCCAAGGACCTTAAATAAAACTAACTAAGTGTTTAAACACTTCCGGGAGAATCGAGTCCTCCCACGTTGTTCTTAGGAAGTAAAGTCTTCCGAAGCTTGTAAGTAAAGTCTTGCAAGTTAAGTTGAGTTTCAAAAGACCATTGCTTGAAAGTAAAGTCTTTAAGGTTTCGTGCAATAGACCCCCTAAAAAATTTACACCCAAGGTAGTTTCTTTCTCATCGCCTTCGAACCGGAAGGTAGTTCACTTCGGTGATATACCGGGTTTTCAACTACCCGTGCGGCTGTCCCACAACTGGGAAGGCTTGTATGCACACCGCCTTTTAAGCCCAAGACAATTGTTATCTCATCGCTTTCGAACCGGAAAGTAGTTTATCCTAGATAATATACCGGGGTAACAATTGTCCGTGCGGCTGTCCCAAAACCGGGAAGGCTTTGAAAGCACATAGCCTTTAAAACCTATAAAATTCTGGAAAACTTGTTTTGTGTAAAAACTTAACTTGTTTTCCCGTTCTTAAAATGAAAAAATGGTTTTCTAAAGGTCTTGTTTTCCCTAAGGCCAAATTTTTCTTGGTTCCGCGCATGGTGTTCTTGATTCGGGGTATTGAAGCTTTTGGGTAATCACGAGTTTGATAACTGAAGAAAATGACATTTTGTAAAGGCTTGAACCTTGCGATTGCTTGTTGAAGATCACACGTGTTGGATTTATTTACTCATGAAGAAAATAACGGTGTATCTTGACTCTATTATTATTGAAGACGCTTCGGGTACGTTTACTCTTGCATTCGATCTTATTATTTTAAAGATAAGCTTACTTGAGGACAAGCAAGGTTCAAGTGTGGGGGAATTTGATAATGCCACATTTATATATATTTTTATTAGCGTTATCGGTTCCCATCGCTATTACTTTTGATACATTTTGAAGACTTTGAGTTCATTTGTGATTAAAATGAAGATTTGTGTTTAAGAATTGATTTTTGGACTTTTGTTGAAGACTTGACAATAAATTATCAAAAGGTGCAGTTGTTGAGGTTTTCACAATCACAAGTCACTTTGTTATAGTTGCGAAGTTAAATAGTTAAAAGATGGGCTGAATATCAACAAAGAAATTAAGCGAGTTAGCTCATGGGTTGGACGAATTAAAATAAGAAAAGTGAGATGGAGATATTTGACTAGGGCCTACACTTCCTTTGGCATGTTCGAATTTAAAGCCCATATATTTCCATATATTCTAGCCGATTTCAACAAGAAAAGTGTGGTGTCCAAGTAATTATTTTGGGCCTTACGTTTGATTTGATTATATGTTCTCAGCCGACATCACCTAATTTGGGGGTGTATATACCTCGAATCTCATTCTCTGTACGAAAAAAAACGATAGCATAATATTATATTAGAATTAGGTTTTTGTTTTTTTTTTATTTCGTAAGAATAAAGTTGGGGACGTCAGAAGAAGCCACAAACAAGAGGCGACGAGAGGATTTTTCTTCTTGGTGGTAATTGCTCACGTGGGACAAGAGGAAACATCGATAATTTAAAGAGTTGCTACTATATTTATTTGTTTCCATACTTCAATTTTTGTTCAACAATATAAACAATTGGTACCTTCTGATCTAATTATTTGGTTAACGTAATGGTTAATTATCCTTTGATTGTTTATTTGTTTGTAAAACCTCCCATTATGAGTAGCTAAATATTTAGTATCCACCTAGATGATTGAACCTAGGTGATAGAATGCTTATTTTTATGACTTCTACATAATTGTAATTGTTCTTGATTGTTGGTTTTTATTACTCCCATTGATTAATCCCTCAATTGTATGTTTCATTAATTAATTAACGACAGTTAAGTGATTGATAGACTTGCTAGGTTATGGACACATGATTTAGTATTCGTTGAATTGTATAAGGGACACCAAATTACAAGTAAACGATAACAATTGACCCATTAATCGAGTAGGTGATAGTGAAGCTAAATAGGGACACTAATTTATCCTTCACTAACTAACATCTTGAGTGATTATTATTTAATTGATTGTGTACTTGGTTGAAAGATCCATTGTTGGTTGAATTATTCGGCTTGAACCCGTCACATAGGTTATTTATTAGTTAACGACAGTTAATTGACGATTAAAACTTATGCTTCAACACCTTGTATGATCTAGACAATTGTGTAAATACGTAGGGACAAAGAAGTAGGAACTTAGTTGGTGATTGGTTTGCTTTTAGTTCTTTCAATCGTGAGGTTACCTAGGGACACCGAAGTAGCCTAGGTTTTATGAAAATAAAACTGGACTGAGTCACATAATTTATCTATTTTAATTGAAGCAATCCGAATCCTAGGGAATTGATTATAGGTGGATACCCTTGTCTCATCTGAATTCTTGTTTATTTACTTTGCGTTAATTAGTTTTAAATCAAAACCCCCACTTTTACAACTTAATCTTTAGAATAATTATTAGTTTTTAAATCTTAACCACTCGCTCTCTATAGACGAATTCGTAATCATATTAGAATAAGATTAGGTGTGCTTTGTGCATATCACTCTCTCCCTTCTAAACTTGTTCATCTATCAAGTTGTGATCAAACACCATTGCCTCAATCACTGATATGCTACTACTAAGACTTGGTACTGTTTTGAACACCTGCAACCTCACCTTTATTGCTATTGTTCACCGGAGCACCTACACGACAACTCCTATTACTATTACTTCTGTTTTCCGTTTACAAGATGTTGCAAACAACCATCATCACCTATATGACTACCACTGTTTCGGTTACGTTTTACAGCCAAAACATCACAACCAATTGTCGTCGCTGCTATATATTTTTTCTGGTAAAAACCCACACATTACATCACCATTTTTATTCATTTTTCATTTACCAATATGCTGCTACACTGCTACCATGTTCTGTTTTCTATTTGGTATAAACGCTACCATGAACTATCACCAAGAAACCATCAGACTACTTCGATGAATGTTGCTATATTTACTGGGTCCGATTACCACAACTCTACTCGATCACCGATTGCAGCTACAAAACCATTACCATAACCATAAGCCACCACCCACCTTTTCTCCATCATCGATAACTGATGTTAAAGCGAAGGGGTGCGAAATACTATATATTTTTAATACGAAATACGTTACAAATTACACATGTTTTAATTATTTATTTACAGATGGGATATACCTAAACCTTGCTATAACACTATAGGCAGTGTACTTAACCGTAGAGTAGTATAGTTTTTAGTAAGTCCGGTTCGTTCCACAGGGAGACGACTTATTTTACACTATATTTTTATATAACTATATTTGTACAGAATATAAATATATATATATTACAATTATTATTATTATAAAAAGGGGGGTTTTACCGTTTAATGACCGGTTTGTCAATTTTATATTTTAAGCGAAGAGTAAAGTAAATGACGATATTTAAATAACGATAAAATAAATAACAATAATTAAAATAACAATAAATAAAAGTACGAGGAAATATGAAATAAAATATATTATGCTTATTTAAACTTCTGTAATCATGATGTTTGACGTTTTGATTTAATTTATTACCCTGGGTTAATTGTCCTTTGTCCTGGATTATTCGATAAGTCCATCTGGTTTTATCCATAATAGTCCATCGGTCATAATTATAAAGTGCGAGGGTCTTCGCCAAATTAACCTTACACCCGAAGGTAAATATTCCAACTAATTGGGGATTTAAACCATAATAAGGTCTTAATACTTTATTTAATGATTACACCAGGTTATCGACTGCGTGTAATCCAAGGTTTTAATACTTTATTAACAATTACACCAATTACCCTTGTATGTAATCCACCCCTGTTTTAATGAGTCCATTGACTATTAATCCATCCCCCGTTTCTGGTCAAATGAACAATTATTAGTATTTATAAATATCCCGCCTACCGTACCCGATCAAGCGTATGTGGTTATATATAACTACGTCAAATTGTAAATCTCTATATTAATCAAATATAAAGTCCATTAATAACCCATAGTCCCATTTCCACAAATGTCGTTCTTTTGTCCAAACCCCAATTATGGTCCAAAGCCCAATAACCCCGTCTTAATATTTAGCCCAACATCACGATTAATTCAGCTCAAATAAGCATAATAATAACTTAAATACGAGACATTAACTTAAAAAGGAGAACATAACTTACATTGATTATTTATCGCGTAGCTTTACACGGACAGAATTTCGACTTTAAAATCCATAAAATAACCTTTACATTACACAAACTAAACTAATATAAAACTAAACTATATTATATATATATATATATATATATATATATATATATATATATATATATATATTATATTAAACATAAAGTGAGATTGAATTGAGATGGCGTTCTCTCGGCTGAATTCGATGGCTTTTATAGGCCATTTCTGAAACAGACAGCTCCGCGAGTGCAGAATATTTACCCTTTACAGCTCCGCGAGTGCGGAGCTTCAGATTCCAGCTCACCAAATTTTGGATCCTAGCTTTGTCGACATATTTATTATATATATATAATATATAAATAATTTATATAATAATTTATATATTATATTTTATTCTTGTGCATAGTTGACTTGTAATTTTAGGTCCGTTGCGTCGCGCATTTACGCCCGGTTTATGTCCCGGTTCCGGATTTTCGAACGTCCTTTCGTACGCGTAGATATCTTGTACTTTGCGTTTCGCGGCGTGTACTCTTGTAATTTTTAGGCGTTTCTCATCAATAGTTTGAACCACTTGGATTGTACTTTGTACTTTTTAGCTTTTTGATCATTTGCGTCTTCAAATCATCGTTTTCTTCTTTTGTCTTCGCACTTATTTATTTAAACGAATATTACATAAAAATAGAACAATTACAACTAAAAGCTTTACATATTGGAAGGATATTGTGCCTAAATATATGTTCATTTGGAGCACTATCAAATATCCCCACACTTGAGTGTTGTTTGTCCTCAAGCAATACAGAACTTGAAATATAATCACACTTCACTCGAATTACTTTTTTTATTCTCACACTTTATACATCAGTGATTTTGATACGGCGGTATGAACAATGATAGTAACGATGTGGTTTACAGTCCCACATGACTATGAAAATTTAGATCCTTAAGGAAATTGGATCTTTATGAAAACATTTGATCTTTTGAAAATTCATTCTAGTTTTTACCCTAGATAAGTTTTCCAAAATAACCCTTCACCGGTGTTTGCAAAATATTTTTGTGGGTTTGGTAGGTTTCAGATTTGAAAATTTTAGTTCAAAACTTGCAGTTTTGTGTCACCCACTTGCTAACCTTGTATTAGGAAAGCAACACGTCCAGTATACATGCTCCGTATATTACTTTTCGGTAAACTACCGTCCGGTTGTAAAGGAAAGCGTTGAACAAGCAACTGTTAAGGCAATGTCCCGTGACATGCTTTTTTCATGGTCTAAAACGTGTCGGATGCAATTACTATCCTTTGTAGGAGCAATAGTAAAGATCACCCTATAGTTTTTTGGTCTGGCACAAGGTCCTGTCTCCGACCATGCTATGCAACCACCGTTCTTACGGTTGACACCCGATTTGGTTCAGGTGACCTAATGAATTCCGGTGAATTCTTAGGTTTTTACGTTCAATGGTAATGAACGCATTGAAAATAGGTTTTCAGAAATCAAATCAGTTTTAATTTGATCAAAATATTTTCTCGTTCAAGCTCGAGTTTAGATATCATCGAATTCCATGAGTTTGTAATTCTCAATCTTTAAGGTCAATCTCAAGGATTGAGTAATATCAGACTTAAAAGCTGATTTTTAATCTTTTAGGAGATTATCCTTTCTGGGGTCTGATTTATTAGTCTTATCAAGCTAATTTGCACAGCGCCCTCCCCATTTTACGAGACAGATCCTCTCATGGTTAGGATAAGTATGACCACTTGGCGACCCTGTTTGATGCTGAGGTCCGTGGATTTCCTGCTGATTTTAGTGATGACTTTTCTAGATTTTTCGTCAACCTACAGCTGGTCTGGACGACAACTTCTTGACCTAAATCAAGAAGCGCGTATCTTTTTAGGAAGACTTTACTTCCTTTTAATGATGGAATTGATTCATCGTGTAGATCCATCTCTCTTTCAAATATATTACAGTAAACCGGGTAAAACAGTTAATTTAGTCCAAAACAAAAGCACCTGCAATAAACTTTACAGAAACATGTGATAGATAGTTTTTAATTGAATAACTTGGTACATTCTCCCCACACTTGGCTTTTTTCATGCGTCTTTTTATATCTTAATAAATAAATTCAAGCATTTTAGTTATTTCTCAATTTATGTCCTTTTCGAGGTAACGATAATTTCGGCATTAACACCTAGTTTTATCGTTCATAAATATGTATAAACATGATTTTGAATTCATTTAGTTGAAAATTTTTCAAATTTTCATAAAATTTTTCAAATTTTCATAAAATTTAGAAAAATAAACCAAGTATAAACCCGAGAGAATTTATAACCCTTCCCCACACTTGAGATCATGCAATGCCCTCATTTGCATGAAATCAGACTATAATTATAAATTCATGAGGGTGATTAGTGTAGAAAAGTGATTAAGAATACCCAGTTTGTAATTTCAAAGCTCGTCGAATGATAGATGGTGCACCTCATCGTTCATTCCTTCTTGTTTTATCACACATGTTTTTCTTCAAAAACGGCTGCTTTTCTGAACTGTTTACTAATATTTGAAAATGCATCTTTTACCCTAATCGTGCATTTTTATTAACGAGTTATGCACTAACCCGAACCCCTAATTTAACGTTAAGTGGGGTTAGACTTCCCCACACTTAGCTGACGACATGTGAAGTCGGTAGAATAAGTTTCAAGAATTAAAATAGTGAGCCAGTTATTTACATCTCGGGTGGTGTATAATATATCTATGGGTTTAAAGTTTAGACCCACCCGATCGTCACTACTTAATTCTTTTCTAAGTGTAGCTTTTAGTAAATGGATATGTCTCTTTTCTGGTTGTTGGTCAAATGGATCGATATACACTGACATACATATTATAGGGTGGACAATTCTTAACATTTCCTTTCATTCATTCTTGGGATCAAAGGTTTCAACTCTATTACCCAATTGGGTGAAATCCGAGGTGTCATTATCTATTACAGCTCGTAGTTCATCTTCGGTAGATGACTCATCTATTGAGAATATTGGGTTGGAAGGTTGTGGAATGTTGAATATCGGGATCGTAGTAGATTCTCCTTCATTAACAGTACTTATCGGTCCCACCATTTTAGTCTCGGGGGTAAAATTTTCAACGTTATCGTTTTCCCAAAAGTACCAATTTGTCACCCTTACTTCTTCTTCATCCATTGATGGATCGATGATTTCGTCGGTAGAGGCTAATGTGTCGATATGTTGTGAAATTGGTAAAACTGAATAAAAAGTATCATCAGGATAATTGGTGATTTAAGAGCTCTTGAATTCAAAAAAATTCAATGATATGAGATTTTCTTGCACAATACTCCTCAGATCAACAGGTGTGTAATCTGTTAGAGTTTCAGCTTACCTATTTACAAACTCTCTCATTTGTTCATTTTGAGCATCAAGTTCTTCGAGTTTGATTTTCATATAATCTAAAGAATTTTCAGACACATAATTTTCCTCGTCCTCTGGTTGTTGAGTTTGGATATATTCTTGGGAATAATCCCAATTTGAATTGTATTCTTCATAATCATTCCATTCAGGTTCCATGGGTGCGTAATTTTCCATAGGAACATAATAATAACATTCCCATGTTGAATGATAATCTCCACAGATTTCACAACCAGTTATTATTTCGTCATTCGTGATCCAAGATTGACCGAACGAATTTTTATCAACACCCGTTTGAGAGTATTGATTTCGTATGTCATAAAGAGTTTCCAAAATATTTTCGAGATTTTCCGTACCACACTTATTACCAAATTTTCGCTACAATGTGGTGCATTTGCTAATTATCCTATTAGTTATAAACTAAAAATTATATAAGTTATCAGATTAATAGATTTTTCTACTTTTGCCCACGTTTTGAATAGCCAATAGATGCAGCAGGCAGCCAGGACCCTTTAAATTGGAAGCCCACAACTCGCCACTAACAAATCCAACTATTACTACGAACCAGAAAATTTTGGATGTCTATCAATTTAACCACTTAAAATAATTTTTCATCGAAATTTAAAGATTAAAAATTCTATGTCCTAAAACTAGCGCGTAGAAATGAAAAAGAAGAAGAAAAAAAACCGTCGAAAAACGTCGAAAAATAAAAATGAGAAAGAAAAACGTCGAAACTTAAAACTCTAAAAATTAAATCTAAAAAGTTGCGCCTAAAGGTCTAAAGGTAAATGCAATTTTATTCGAAAAATGGCAATTACTTAAATTGGCACTAAAATCTATTAAAAACTAAAGCGAAAAACGGCGTCACAAAATTTTAAAGCACCTAAATTCTAAATTTAAAGAAAAAGCACTTAAGGAATTTTACGGCAAAACTTAAAAGTCTAGAAATATAAAATTAACTACGGCAAAAACTATAACTTAAAACTATACATTACGAATGACAAATATTACGAAATAAACGATAAAAATACAAATTATAACTAAAATGATAAAAATACAAATTTTATAAAAAATATTATTTTTATATTATTATTGTATAAAAATATTAATCTATAAATTTAATAATAATATTAAAACTTAATATTACTAATTATATATTAAAACTAGAAAATTAAATAAACAAACTCTAATTAATAACAATAATTTAATTAAACCCTAAAAATTAAATAATAAATAAAAATTTAACCTAAATTCGTAATTAATGCAGCTAGGGTTGACCTGTCAGATGACTCCGCGAGTGCGGTCTGCTGGTGCCAGAAAAGCTCCGCGAGTGTGGAGTTAACTGTGCAGGCTCAAACTGGTTCGACAGGTTCAGTTTTTTTTTTTTTTAACTTTTATATTGTTTTTCTAAAAATTATATATAAATATATTTATAAAAATATAAATTAAAAATATAGCGTTTCGCCGAGTCCCCGGCAGCGGCGCCAAAAACTTGATGTTAGAGCGAAGGGGTACAAAATACTATATATTTTTAATACAAAATACGTTACAAATTACACAAGTTTTAATTATTTATTTACAGATGGGATATACCTAAACCTTGCTACAACACTATAGGTAGTATACCTAATCGTAGAGTAGTATAGTTTTTAGTAAGTCCGGTTAGTTCCACAGGGAGACGACTTATTTTACACTATATTTTTATATAACTATATTTGTACAAAATATAAATATATATATTACAATTATTATTATTATAAAAAGGGGGGTTTTACCGTTTAATGACCGGTTTGTCGATTTTATATTTTAAGCGAAGAGTAAAGTAAATGACTATATTTAACTAACGATAAAATAAATAACAATAATTAAAATAACAATATATAAAAGTACGAGGAAATATGAAATAAAATATAGTATGCTTATTTAAACTTCCGTAATCATGATGTTTGACGTTTTGATTTAATTTATTACCCTGGGTTAATTGTCCTTTGTCCTGGATTATTCGATAAGTCCATCTAGTTTTGTCCATAATAGTCCATCGGTCATAATTATAAAGTGCGAGGGTCTTCGCCAAATTAACCTTATACCCGAAGTCAAATATTCCAACTAATTGGGGATTTTAACCGTAATAAGGTCTTAATACTTTGTTTAATGATTACACCAGGTTATCGACTGCGTGTAATCCAAGGTTTTAATATTTTATTAACAATTACACCAATTACCCTTGTATGTAATCCACCCCTGTTTTAATGAGTCCATTGACTATTAATCTATCCCCCGTTTCCGGTCAAATGAACAATTATTAGTATTTATAAATATCCCGCCTACCGTACCCGATCAAGCGTATGTGGTTATATATAACTACGTCAAATTGTAAATCTCTATATTAATCAAATATAAAGTCAATTAATAACCCATAGTCTCATTTCCACAAATGTCGTTCTTTTTTCCAAACCCCAATTATGGTCCAAAGCCCAATAACCCCATCTTAATATTTAGCCCAACATCACGATTACTTCAGCTCAAATAAGCATAATAATAACTTAAATACGAGACATTAATTTAAAAGGGAGAACATAACTTACATTGATTATTTATCGCGTAGCTTTACACGGACAGAATTTCGACTTTAAAAACCATAAAATAACCATTACATTATACAAACTAAACTATTATAAAACTAAACTATATTATATTATATTATATATATATATATATATATATATATATATATATATATATATATATATATATATATATATATATATATATATATATATATATATATATATATGTATATTATATATATTACTCAGAGAGTGAGATTGAATTGGGATGGTGTTCTCTCGGCTGAATTCGATGGCTTTTATAGGCCATTTCTGAAACAGACAGCTCCGCGAGTGCGGAATTTTTACCCTTTACAGCTCCGCGAGTGCGGAGCTTCAGATTCCAGCTCACCAAATTTTGGATCCTAGCTTTGTCGACATATTTATTATATATATATAATATATAAATAATTTATATAATTATTTATATATTATATTTTATTCTTGTGCATAGTTGACTTGTAATTTTAGGTCTGTTGCGTCGCTCATTTACGCCCGGTTCTGGATTTTCGAACGTCCTTTCGTACGCGTAGATATCATGTACTTTGCGTTTCGCTGCTTGTACTCTTGTAATTTTTAGATGTTTCTCATCAATAATTTGAACCACTTGGATTGTACTTTGTACTTTTTAGATTTTTGATCATTTGCGTCTTCAAATCGTCATTTTCTTCTTTTGTCTTCGCACTTATTTATTTAAACGAATATTACATAAAAATAGAACAATTACAACTAAAAGGTTTACATATTGGAAGGATATTGTGCCTAAATATATGTTCATTTGGAGCACTATCAATAACCACCACTAGATCACCACCATATCATCATCATCATCTTCGATATTCTCTACTCCTACACTCCATCGAACATCACCAAAACCTCTCTTGTTTTTCTTACTAATGTTAAAAGATAACCAGACCGGCCATCGAAACTGTTACTGTTTCGGGGTCAGCTCATAAATCATCACTAACTGATGTTTAGGTTATTCTAACTATTCGAGCACCCTCATCATCAAAACTAGCTCCTCTTTGCTTCCTGTTTCGGTCCAATCAAACCCCAAACCACCTCACACATTTCTGCATTCGACCACATCTCATTAATACTATACGACCATCAACCTTTTCGATACTTTTGTTTCGTTACTATTCCTGTTCTCTTTTTCTAATATGGCAGACAAATTATAACATATAAACCACTTGATGTTATAAAGTAATTGCATGATGGAGAATAATGTATAAAGATGATTTAATAATGGTAATTACATGATAATTTTAATGATCCCATAAGGCATAAAACAATTGCCCGAAGGCAATGGATAATGAAAACATCCTGGGTACCAATACCGAAGGACTGCAACCATGTCACATGACTCATGGAACGAGGAAATATGGAAAATATTCTCTACAAACAGTATTCGGCTCCACCAAGGCAAATGAGGAAGGCATCTATATAACTTTCTTTGAGCACTGTAGCGCCGTCAACCCATTTAAGGAAAGTTTACCAACATCTCCATAATCATCTTGGAAGTTGGTCAAGACTTCAAAACCAGGGACAAGCTCTCCAATAACACTATAAAAAGAGATGCTTATTCCAGCATCAAGGCATTTCATCAATCACTCATACATCAAAATCATTGAATTCAATCCAATGTCAAACAAATACTTCAAAGGCGTAAAGTGAGATCATAATCCCACTACCTTCGGGGAACCGCCACCAAACAACCAAACAACTCCTCTCCCTTGATCATAGTTAATTACACTCTAACCCATCATTAATTCGCGAGTCAACCTAATCCTAACCAACATTAGGATTACACCAAAAAAGTGTACAAACAATGTCTAATGTTGCTTTCTTTTTAGATGTGCTATTTTTTAGAAGGAGATTTAGCATTTACTATAAAATGTTAATTATTCCATATTATAAGGTATTTTTTATACTTTAATTTAGGGGTTAATTTATTCATGAAAATATGTAGTTTTATATTGAAAATTCTTGTTTAAGCGTAGATCTTACGGCTTAGTTATCATTTTTTTTAGAATTATTATCCAAACTAGTTAATGACATAGGTCACGCCTTACGTGCTGTGGCATGACGCATATGACGTCCAGCACAATAAATGAACTTTAGCAACTTCATTATATTCGAATAACGTCACCGGACTGTTGCCGTTCCGTTCATATTCGACTGACTTAGAAATGATGAGCTGGACTGAATCCCTACATTTCAGGAACGTGGAGGACGTGGAGTAGGTTGTAGTCATGATTAGAAGATTCTAGTGGCAGTTATGGATAGTGGGCACTAATATAGTGATTATCATGCATAACCGCCGATTATATATCTATAAATAGTGCTTCTAAGCCTCATTTTCGGGCTAATCAACTCACACACACTAATCTTCTCTTCATACTTACCTTGGAGGGTCGGCAAAAGACAAACAAAACCACCACATTTGAAATGTCCCATTCATATTGATTATAAACGTTCCATATTAATTGATTTCGTCGTGAGGTTTTCACCTCTATATGAGACGTTTTTCAAAGTCTGCATTCATTTTTAAGATAACCATAACCTTTATTTTATCGATAATGGTTTAAAAAGCATTACGTAGATTATCAAATAATGATAACCTAAAATATACCGTTTACACACGACCATTACATAATGGTTTACAATAAGAATATATTACATCAAAATAAGTTTCTTGAATGCATTTTTTACACAATATCATACACGTATGGACTCCAAATATTGTCCTTATTTTAGTATGCAATAGCGGAAGCTCTTAACAATCACCTGAGAATAAACATGCTTAAAACGTCAACAAAATTGTTGGTGAGTTATAGGTTTAACCTACATATTATAAAATCATAATAATAGACCACAAGATTTCATTATTATAACACATCTCATATCAGGCATTTCGCAAACTGCATAAAGATAAAAATCATTCATATGTTGAACACCTGGTAACCGACCTTAACAAGATGCATATAGAATATCCCCATCATTCCAGGACTCTCATCGGATATGATAAATCGAAGTACTAAAGCATCCGTAACTTGGATAAGGCTTGTTGGGCTAAATAGATCTATCTTTAGGATTCGCATCAATTATGGGCCATTTCCCTAATTCTTAGGCTACCAAGCTAAAAAAGGGCATATTCGGTTCGATAATCCAACATAGAAAGTATTTTCGATTACTTGTGTCTATTTTGCAAAACATTTATAAAATCGCATGTATTCACATCCCAAAAAATAATAGATTTTAAAAGTGGGACTATAACTCACTTTCACAGATTTTTACTTCGTCTGGAAGTAAGACTTAGCCACTGGTCGATTCACGAACCTATAACAAATATGTACATATATATCAAAGTATGTTTAAAATATATTTACAACATTTTTAATACGTTTTAATATTTTAAGTTTATTAAGTCAGCGGTCCTCGTTAGTAACCTACAACTAGTTGTCCACAGTTAGATGTACAGAAAAAAACGATATATATTATCTTGAATCAATCCACGACCCAGTGTATACACGTCTCAGGCTAGATCACAACTCAAAGTATATATATTTTTGGAATCAACCTCAACCCTGTATAGCTAACTTCAACATTACTGCATATAGAGTGTCTATGGTTGTTCCAAATAATATATATACATGATATGATATGTCAAAACATTTGCATACGTATCTATGGTATCTCAAGATTACATAATATATTAGAATACGACGTCTAGATGACCATTTTGAAAAACACACTTCTACTTTGAGTTTAACCATGATTTTTGAATATAGTTTCATGTTCATAAGAAAAATCATTTTCTCAGAAGAACAACTTTTAAATCAAAGTTTATCATAGTTTTTAATTAACTAACACAAAACAGCCCGCGGTGTTACTACGACGGCGTATATCCGGTTTTACGGTATTTTTCATGTTTTCAGGTTTTAAATGATTAAGTTAGCATATCATATAGATATAGAACAAGTGTTTAGTTGATTTTAAAAGTCAAGTTAGAATGATTAACTTTTGTTTGCGAACAAGTTTAGAATTAACTAAACTATGTTCTAGTGATTACAAGTTTAAACCTTCGAATAAGGTAGTTTTATATATATGAATCGAATGATGTTATGAACATCATTACTACCTCAAGTTTTGTGGATAAACCTACTGGAAATGAGAAAAATAGATCTAGCTTCAAAGGATCCTTGGATGGCTTGAAAGTTCTTGAAGCAAAATCATGACACGAAAACAAGTTCAAGTAAGATTTTCACTCGAAATAAGATTGTTAAAGTTATAGAAATTGAATCAAAGTTTGAATATGAGTATTACCTTGTATTAGAAAGATATCTTACTTTAAATAAGAAAGATTTCTTGAGGTTGGATGATCACTCAAAGTGGATTTGCAAGATTAGAAGTAAGCTAGCAAACTTGGAAGTGTTGTTGGTGTGTTCTTGAGTAGTTGTTTTGTAGGTTGATCAAAGGTTGGTTTTAGGAGCTACATTGATGTAGATTTTGTTGAATATGCTAGAGAACACTTAGAACATCATCATAGAACAGGATAGAGATCAAATGGATGAAATAAAATTTTAAAAATGCAAGTGTGTGGGATGGTGATAAAAAACTGTGAATGTGCATGTGATTATATGCAAATTGTAGTTTGGTTTTTAGTGTAATTATTTCCTCTAATGGCCAACTTGATCAATCATCCATGCTAGAGAACAAAAGTAGTTGATTAGGAGTCTAATTTTGATGTTTTTCTATTGGTATATACCAATAGTAAATACATCTAGAAGCTGTGTATTGTACGAGTATGAATACAGTTGCATACGAGTTGAATTGTTGATGAAAATGAATGAGGATGTAATCGTAAGCATTTTTGTTAAGTAGAAGTACTTTGATAAGTGTCTTGAAGTCTTTCAAAAGTATATTAATACATATTAAAACACTACATGTATATACATTTTAACTGAGTCGTTAAGTCATCGTTAGTCGTTACATGTAAATGTTGTTTTGAAACCTTTAAGTTAACGATCTTGTTAAATGTTGTTAACCCATTGTTTATTATATCTAATAAGATATTAAATTATTACATTATCATGATATTATGATGTATTAATATATCTTAATATGATATATATACATTTAAATGTTGTTACAACGATAATCGTTACATGTATGTCTCGTTTCGAAATCTTTAAGTTAGTAGTCTTGTTTTTACATATGTAGTTCATTGTTAATATACTTAATGAGATACATACTTATCATAATATCATATTAACTATATATATATATATATCCATATATTTGTCATCATATAGTTTTTACAAGTTTTAACATTCGTGAATCGCCGGTCAACTTGGGTGGTCAATTGTCTATATGAAACCTATTTCAATTAATCAAGTCTTAACAAGTTTGATTGCTTAACATGTTGGAAACACTTAATCATTAAATATCAATTTCATTTAATATATCTAAACATGGAAAAGTTCGGGTCACTACACTACCTACCCGTTAAATAAATTTCGTCCCTAAATTTTAAGCTGTTGAAGGTGTTGACGAATCTTTTGGAAATAAGTGCGGGTATTTCTTCTTCATCTAGTCTTCATGCTCCCAGGTGAACTCGGGTCCTCTACGAGCATTCCATTTAACCTTAACAATTGGTATCTTGTTTTGCTTAAGTCTTTTAACCTCACGATCCATTATTTCGACGGGTTCTTCGATGAATTGAAGTTTTTCATTGATTTGAATTTTGTCTAACGGAATAGTGAGATCTTCTTTAGCGAAACATTTCTTCAAATTCGAGACGTGGAAAGTGTTATGTACAGCCACGAGTTGTTGTGGTAACTCAAGTCGGTAAGCTACTGGTCCGACACGATCAATAATCTTGAATGGTCCAATGTACCTTGGATTTAGTTTTCCCTGTTTACCAAATCGAACAATGCCTTTCCATGGTGAAACCTTAAGCATGACCATCTCTCCAACTTCAAATTCTATGTATTTTCTTTTAATGTTCGCGTAACTCTTTTGTCGACTATGGGCGGTTTTCAACCGTTGTTGAATTTGGATGATCTTCTTGGTAGTTTTTTGAATTATCTCCGGACCCGTAATCTGTCTTTCCCCCACTTCACTCCAAAAAATCGGAGACCTGCACTTTCTACCATAAAGTGCTTTAAACGGCGCCATCTCAATGCTTGAATGGTAGCTGTTGTTGTAGGAAAATTCTGCTTAAGGTAGGTGTCGATCCCAACTGTTTCTGAAATCAATAACACATGCTTGTAGCATGTCTTTAAGCGTTTATATCGTCCTTTCGCTCTGCCCATCAGTTTGTGGATGATAGGCAGTACTTATGTCTAGACGAGTTCCTAATGCTTGCTGTAATGTCTGCTAGAATCTTGAAATAAATCTGCCATCCCTATCAGAGATAATAGAGATTGGTATTCCATGTCTGGAGATGACTTCCTTCAAATACAGTCGTGCTAACTTCTCCATCTTGTCATCTTCTCTCATTAGCAAAAAGTGTGCTGACTTGGTGAGACGATCGACTATTACCCAAATAGTATCATAACCACTTGCAGTCCCTGGAAATTTAGTAATGAAATCCATGGTAATGTTTTCCCATTTCCATTCCGGGATTTCGGGTTATTGAAGTAGACCTGATGTTTTTTATGTTCAGCTTTGACCTTAGAACATGTCAAACATTCTCCTACGTATCTAGTAATATCGGCTTTCATACCCGGCCACCAAAAATATTTCTTGAGATCTTTATACATCTTCCCCGCTCCGGGATGTATTGAATATCTGGTTTTATGTGCTTCCTTAAGTATCTTCTCTCTTACATCTCCTAACTTTGGTACCCAAATTCTTTCAGCCCTATACCGGGTTCCGTCTTCCCGAATATTTAGATGTTTCTCCGATCCTTTGGGTATTTCATTCTTCAACTTTCCTTCTTTTACAACTCCCTTTTGGACCTCCTTTATTTGAGTAGTAAGGTTAGTACGAATAATTATATTCATAGCTTTTACCCGCATAGGTTCTCTGTCCTTTCTACTCAAAGCGTCGGCTACCACATTTGCCTTCCCCGGGTGGTAACGAATCTCGAAATCGTAATCATTCAATAACTCAATCCACCTACGCTGCCTCATGTTCAGTTGTTTCTGATTAAATATATGTTGGAGACTTTTGTGGTCGGTATAAATGATACTTTGGCCCCATATAAGTAGTGCCTCCAAGTCTTTAATGCAAAAATAACAGCGCCTAATTCCAAATCGTGTGTCGTATAATTTTGCTCGTGAATCTTCAATTGTCTAGACGTATAAGCAATTACTTTCATTCGTTGCATTAATACACAACCAAGACCTTGCTTTGAGGCATCACAATATATCACAAAATCATCATTCCCTTCAGGCAATGACAATATAGGTGTCGTACTTAACTTCTTCTTCAACAATTGAAACACTTTCTTCTGCTCATCCTTCCATTCAAATTTCTTCCCTTTATGCATTAATGCAGTCAAGGGTTTTGCTATTTTGGAAAAATCTTGGATGAATCTTCTGTAGTAACCAGCCAATCCTAAAAATTGACGTATATGCTTCGGAGTTTTCGGGGTTTCCCACTTTTCAATGGTTTCGATCTTTGCCGAATCTACCTGAAAACCTTCTTTGTTCACTATGTGACCGAGGAATTGAACTTCTTCCAACCAAAATGCACAATTTGAATATTTGGCGTACAGTTTTTCTTTCCTCAACAACTCTAGCACTTTTCTCAAATGCTCTTCGTGCTCTTGATCATTCTTTGAGTAAAAAAGTATGTCATCGATAAAAACAATGACAAACTTATCAAGGTATGGTCCACACACTCGGTTCATGAGGTCCATGAACACAGCTATTGCGTTAGTCAACCCAAACGGCATAACCATAAACTTGTAATGACCGTAACGCGTTCTGAAAGCAGTCTTCGGAATATCATCCTCCTTCACCCGCATCTGATGATACCCAGAACGTAAATCAATCTTCGAATAAACTGACGAGCCTTGTAGTTGATTAAATAAGTCATCGATTCTTGATAGTGGATAACGATTCCTGATGGTAAGTTTGTTCAACTCTCGATAGTCGATACACAACCTGAATGCACCATCCTTCTTTTTGACAAACAAAACAGGAGCTCCCCAAGGTGATGTACTTGGTCGTATAAAACCACGCTCTAAAAGTTCTTGTAGTTGGCTTTGGAGTTCTTTCATTTCACTGGGTGCGAGTCTGTATGGAGCACGAGCTATTGGTGCAGCTCCTGGTACGAGATCTATTTGAAATTCAACAGATCGATGTGGAGGTAGTCCCGATAATTCTTTCAGAAATACATCGGGAAATTCTTTTGCGACGGAAACATCATTGATATTCTTTTCTTCGGGTTTGACTTCTTCGATGTGTGCTAGAATGGCATAGCAACATTTTCTTATTAGTTTTTGTGCCTTCAAATTACTAATAAGATTTAGCTTTGCGTTGCTCTTTTCTCCGTACACCATTATAGGTTTTCCTTTTTCTCGTACAATGCAAATTGCATTTTTGTAACATACGATTTCCGCTCTCTCATTTTTCAACCAGTCCATGCCGATTATCACATCAAAACTCCCTAACTCTACTGGTATCAAATCGATCTTAAACGTTTCACTAACCAGTTTAATTTCTCGATTCCGACATATTTTATCTGCCGAAATTAATTTATCGTTTGCTAATTCGAGTAAAAATTTATTATTCATAGGCGTCAATGGACCACTTAATTTAGCACAAAAATCTCTACTCATCGATAAGAAACGTACCCGTAATAAGCTCCAGGTCTTCCTGCGCTTCTTTCGCATTAATGTTAAAAACTCTCCCACGGCTTTGCCCATTATTATTTCCCTGGTTTGGACACGCAGTTTTATAGTGGCCCTTCTTCCCGCATCTATAACAAATAATGTGGGCATTACTTGTTCCTTTACCCGATGGTCCATAAATTTCACAATTCGTTGCATCATGACCCTTTCTATTACATTTGGTACATGTTGCTGGACAAAAAGTAGTTGGATGGTACCCTTCACACCTTAGACACGGAATTTTCTGATTTTGATTACCAGTGTTGTTATTGAGATTGTTGTTGGGATTTTTGTTGTTGCGGTTGGTATTGTTGTTGGGATGATTGTTGTAGTTGTTGTTGTTGGAATGATTTTTGTTGCATTTGTTGTTGGGAGAAATGGTGCGATTGTGGTTGCGATTGTGGTGTTGATTGTTGAAATTGTGACTCTTGTCACTGGGTTCTTCCCACTTTCTCTTGCCTTGTTTCATTTTGGCCTCCTCGGCCGCCTGCTCTTTAATCCTTCCCTCGATCTGGTTTATAAGTTTGTGAGCCATTCGGCTTTCCTTTTGCATTGAAGTGGGCATTCTTGCACTCACATCCTCCTGAATTCTATCTGGTAACCCCTTTACAAACACATCGATCTACTCTTCTTCATCTTCGAACACTCTTGGGCACAATAAACACAACTCGGTGAATCATCGTTCGTATGTGGTGATATCTAATTCCTTCGTTCGTAATTCTCTAAGCTCTATCTTAAGCTTATTGACTTCGTTTCTGGGACGGTACTGCTCATTCATCAAGTGTTTGAATGCTGACCACGGTAGTGCGTAAGCAGCATCTTGTCCCACTTGTTCGAGATAGGTATTCCACCATGTTAACGCAGTACCTGTGAGGGTATGCATGGTGTACTTTACCTTATCTTCCTCAGCACATTTGCTTATAGCAAACACAGATTCGACCTTTTCGGTCCATCGTTTCAGTCCAACTGGTCCTTCAGTTCCATCGAATTCCAGAGGTTTACAGGCAGTGAAAGCCTTGTAGGAGCATCCTACACGGTTTCCTGTGGAGTTAACTCCACTGCTAGACCCTGAGTTATTGTTGTTTTGCAATGCAGCCTGTAATGCGGCTATATTTGTTGCAAGGAAAGCACGGAAGTCTTACTCACTCATGTTCAAGTTCTGACGAGTAGTCGGTGCCATTTCCTTCAAAAATAGCCAAAAGAATTAAGTTAATCATATAGAATATTAAGAGTAGTCAATAGTATTCCGTAGCATAATATGAACTCATTTATAAAAACTTTTTCTTCATGTTAGCGTTTTATAAGTTTTAATTTGGGTAATACCTATCCGTTAAGTTCATACTTAGTAGCTAACATACAATTCAACTACTACAATTCTATATGAAAAACTGATTATAATAATATTTCACATTCAAACTTTTATACAATATTTTGCAAACTTACAATACCGCTATTTTACATATAGCATGAAATATAGCACATAAAAACTCTGATACAAAATAGTTGCGAAGACAATTCTAGTTAATACGCAAGTCGGTCAACAAAGGCAATAAAGACACGTAATTCATACGTCCAGAAATAAGTCATGCATTCTGATTTTACTAAGACTACTTCCCATCCTTGGTCTTGTGGAACATAACCGTTGTGATCTTTGACAAGACAGCATGTTGTAATGTCGTAAAAGGGACGAGGGTTTCATAATGTCCAACAGCCAAGTAATAATCTAAAAACCTTGTTTCTCGCCCCAACTACTGAATCCCTCACTTGTGGAAAGGTTTTATTTAAAAGTTGTAATCCGATGTTCTTTTTCTCACTTTGGTGAGAAGCGAACATCACTAACCCGTAAGCATAACATGCTTCCTTATGTTGCATGTTAGAAGCTCTTTCAAACTCACGAAATCCTATGTTGGGATATGTTGAGTCAAAATAGGTTTTTAACCCGTAGCGTAAAATTGCATTTGGGTTCCCCGCACTTAACACTTTAAAGAAAACACGGCATAACTTACGGTCTCCCCAATGTGATATACCCCACCTGTCAAAGGAAAGCCTTTTATAAACTAAGGCACTTCTGGAAAGTCTTTCAAATGTATGACAAGTTAATTTCTCCATAACTAACTGTGCTGATGAATTTTGACCGACTCTAGACAAGATTTCATCAATCATATCCTAGGTCTTCTAAAACATTCGGTTGTCTACCCTTAACGTCCATTTTATGTTTTTATACTGTAAAATAGACAATGATTAGATTCGTAAAAGATAATTAACAAACAATACAAGCAATTTTTACATAGAACATAAAAGTACAAGCACACTACAATACATATAATACACAACATGATTACAACCCTCTAATCTGAATCACTGGTTTCTTCTTCTTCGGACTTGGTTCGTTTTCCTAATTTTATAAAGATATATGGTGTTCCTCTAATACGAGCCGTCGTTTTCCACAATGGTTTAGAAAAACCTGGTGGTTTAGAGGTTCTCAGGTTATTGTTACAATTTAGGAAATACGAAGGTTGCCGATACATATAAAGCTCATCGGGGTTGGAATCAGGTTTCTCTATTTTTACACTTTTTCCCTTATTATTTTCTTTTTCTTTATTAAATTGGGTCGAGGTAATTTCTATAACATCATCGAAATCCTCATCGGGATCCGATTCATCGGAAAATTGGTAATCTTCCCCATATTTTGCTTCCTCGGCGGAAACACCATTGACCATTTTTAACTTTGGTCCATTGGTTGAGGATTTTCTTTTATTTAATCGATTTACTGTAGGTATCAATATTTCTTCCTCCAGAACCTCTTCTTCTTCCGGTTCCTCCTCTTCCGGTTACTCCTCTTCTGGTTCCTCTTCTTCCGGTTCCTCCTCTTCCGGTTCCTCCTCTTCCGGTTCCTCTTCGGGAATTTGTGAATTTCCCAAAATATATTCGACTCTTCATTATTATTAGGTGAGTCAATGGGATTTGTACTAGAGGTAGACATCTATCACACAATATCAAACATGTTAAGAGATTAATATATCACATAATATTTACATGTTACAATTTGTAGTTTACAACAAAAGTGTTAAGCAATCGTTTTTAAAGAAAACACGGTCAAAGTCCAGACTCACTAATGTATCCTAACAAACTCGATAAGACACACTAATGCAAATTTCTGGTTCTCTAAGACCAACGCTCGAATACCAACTGAAATGTCCCGTTCATATTTATTATAAACGTTCCATATTAATTGATTTCGTCGCGAGGTTTTGACCTCTATATGAGACGTTTTTCAAAGTCTGCATTCATTTTTAAGACAACCATAACCTTTATTTTATCGATAATGGTTTAAAAAGCATTACGTAGATTATCAAATAATGATAACCTAAAATATACCGTTTACACACGACCATTAGATAATGGTTTACAATAAGAATATATTACATCAAAATAAGTTTCTTGAATGCGGTTTTTACACAATATCATACACGTATGGACTCTAAATCTTGTCCTCATTTTAGTATGCAACAGCGGAAGCTCTTAATAATCACCCGAGAATAAACATGCTTAAAACGTCAACAAAATTGTTGGTGAGTTATAGGTTTAACCTACATATTATCAAATCATAATAACAGACCACAAGATTTTATTTTTATAACACATCTCATATCAGGCATTTCGCAAACTGCATAGAGATAAAAATCATTCATATGTTGAACACCTGGTAGCTAACCTTAACAAGATGCATATAGAATATCCTCATCATTCCGGGACTCTCATCGGATATGATAAATCGAAGTACTAAAGCATCCGTAACTCGGATGAGGCTTGTTGGGCCAAATAGATCTATCTTTAGGATTCGCGTCAATTAGGGGCCATTTTCCTAATTCTTAGGCTACCAAGCTAAAAAGGGGCATATTCGATTCGATAATTCAACACAGAAAGTATTTTCGATTACTTGTGTCTATTTTGTAAAACATTTATAAAATCGCATGTATTCTCATCCCAAAAAATAATAGATTTTAAAAGTGGGACTATAACTCACTTTCACAGATTTTTACTTCGTCGGGAAGTAAGATTTGGCCACTGGTCGATTCAGGAACCTATAAAAAATATGAACATATATATCAAAGTATGTTCAAAATATATTAACAACATTTTTAATACGTTTTAATGTTTTAAGTTTATTAAGTCAGCTGTCCTCGTTAGTAACCTACAACTAGTTGTCCACAGTTAGATGTACAGAAATAAATTGATATATATTATCTTGAATCAATCCACGACCCAGTGTATACACGTCTCAGGCTAGATCACAACTCAAAGTATATATATTTTTGGAATCAACCTCAACCCTGTATAGCTAACTCCAACATTACTGCATATAGAGTGTCTATGGTTGTTCCAAATAATATATATACATGGGTCGATATGATATGTCAAAATATTTGCATACGTGTCTCTGGTATCCCAAGATTACATAATATATTAGAATACATGTATAATACAATATGAGTTATCTAGGATATGATTAATATAGATTTGTTACCAATTTTTACGTAGTTACAACAAGCAAAAATATCCAATCATGTTTTACCCATAACTTCTTCGTTTTAAATCCGTTTTGAGTGATTCATGTTGCTATGGTTTCATATTGAACTTAAGTTTATGAATCTAAACAGAAAAAGTATAAGTTTATTGTCGTAAATACAGGTTACAAGTCATTTTTGTAAAGGTAGTCATTTCAGTCGAAAGAACGACGTCTAGATGACCATTTTGAAAAACATACTTCTACTTTGAGTTTAACCATGATTTTTGGATATAGTTTCATTTTCATAAGAAAAAAAATTTTCCCAGAAGAACAACTTTTAAATCAAAGTTTATCTTAGTTTTTAATTAACTAACCCAAAACAACCCGCGGTGTTACTACGACGGCGTATATCCGATTTTACGATGTTTTTCGTGTTTTCAGGTTTTAAATCATTAAGTTAGCATATCAAATAGATATAGAACATGTGTTTAGTTGATTTTAAAAGTCAAGTTAGAATGATTAACTTTTGTTTGCGAACAAGTTTAGAATTAACTAAACTATGTTCTAGTGTTTACAAGTTTAAACCTTTGAATAAGGTAGTTTTATATATATGAATCGAATGATGTTATGAACATCATTACTACCTCAGATTTTGTGGATAAACATACTGGAAATGAGAAAAATAGATCTAGCTTCAAAGGATCCTTGGATGGCTTGAAAGTTCTTGAAGCAAAATCATGACACGAAAACAAGTTCAAGTAAGATTTCCACTCGAAATAAGATTGTTAAAGTTATAGAAATTGAATCAAAGTTTGAATATGAGTATTACCTTGTATTAGAAAGATATCTTACTATAAATAAGAAAGATTTCTTGAGGTTGGATGATCAATCAAAGTGGATTTTCAAGATTAGAAGTAAGCTAGCAAAATTGGAAGTGTTGTTGGTGTGTTCTTGAGTAGTTGTTCTGTAGGTTGATCAAAGGTTGGTTTTAGGAGCTAGATTGATGTAGATTTTTTTGAATATGCTGGAGAACACTTAGAACATTATCATAGAACAAGAGAGAGATCAAATGGATGAAAGAAAATTGAAAAATGCAAGTGTGTGGGATGGTGATAAAAAATTTGAATGTGCATGTGATTATATGCAAATTGTAGTTTGGTTTTTAGTGTAATTATATCCTCTAATGGCCAACTTGATCAATCATCCATGCTAGAGAATAAAAGTAGCTAATTAGGAATCTGATTTTGATGTTTTTCTATTGGTATATACCAATAGTAAATACATCTAGAAGCTGTGTATTG
The DNA here is from genome assembly GCF_046630445.1 of Rutidosis leptorrhynchoides. Taxonomy (NCBI): domain Eukaryota; kingdom Viridiplantae; phylum Streptophyta; class Magnoliopsida; order Asterales; family Asteraceae; genus Rutidosis; species Rutidosis leptorrhynchoides. Next base: position 262,793,983 of record NC_092333.1, on the reverse strand, counting down.
TACGAGTATGTATACGGTTGCATACTAGTTGAATTGTTGATGAAAATGAATGAGGATGTAATCGTAAACATTTTTGTTAAGTAGGAGTACTTTGATAAGTGTCTTGAAGTCTTTCAAAAGTGTATGAATACATATTAAAACACTACATGTATATACATTTTAACTGAGTCGTTAAGTCATCGTTAGTCGCTACATGTAAATGTTGTTTTGAAACCTTTAAGTTAACGATCTTGTTAAATGTTGTTAACCCATTGTTTATGATATCAAATGAGATATTAAATGATTACATTATCATGATATTATGATGTATTAATATATCTTAATATGATATATATAAATTTAAATGTTGTTACAACGATAATCGTTACATGTATGTCTCGTTTCGAAATCCTTAAGTTAGTAGTCTTGTTTTTACATATGTAGTTCATTGTTAATATACTTAATGAGATACATACTTATCATAATATCATGTTAACTATATATATATCCATATATATGTCATCATATAGTTTTTACAAGTTTTAACGTTCATGAATCGCCGGACAACTTGGGTGGTCAATTGTCTATATGAAACCTATTTCAATTAATCAAGTATTAACAAGTTTGATTGCTTAACATGTTGGAAATACTTAATCATGTAAATATCAACTTCATTTAATATATCAAAACATGGAAAAGTTCGGGTCACCACAACATTCACATCCCATTTTACCGAAGGAACCCTTTCCAAAGGTTAAATTCCTTTTAATTCACCTGCCCTCAAACTGGACATTTTTGGTATGATCATTTAGCGCCATCCATGGGACCCTTTGATTAAAAATTTCGTACAAGATGATAGGAGGTTCCAACTGTGACGACCCGGAAATTTCTGACCAAATTTAAACTTAATCTTTATATAGTTTCGACATGATTAGCAAAGTCTATTAAATTGAGTCTCAAAATTTTTGAACTATTTCAGGAAATCATTTGACCTTCGACCAGTTTCGACGATTCATGAACAACTCTGTATATATATATATATATAAATATATATATATATATATATATATATATATATATATATATATATATATATATATATATATATATATATATATAATATATAGATAATATATATTCAATCATATATTATATAATTAGTAAACATTGCATAAATAAGTCGTAACATTAATATATTAAAAGTAATTACAAGTTAAAATATAGTTATTGATATTATTATTATTATTATTTTCATTATGATTAAAAATAAATATTAATATCAATATTAATATCAGTATTATTAATTTTACAAAATAACATATAGATATAAAATTTGATACGTTTAATTTATTATATTATTTTTAATATTATAGTTATCATTATAGTTAATAGTAAAATTTTAATTAGTATTATGATTATTATTTTTATAGTTATCATTATTATTATATAATAATACAAATAGTATTATTACAATGAATAAAATTATTATTATCAGTATTATAGCTAATACCATTATTTTTACTTAATAATATTATAAATACTATAAAAATAATTATTATTAGTATTATTATTATAGTTACCATTAATAATAATAATATTATTATTATCAATTTTACCAAAATTATTATTATGACTTATTACTCTTACTCTTATTATTATTATTATTATTATTATTATTATTATTATTATTATTATTATTATTATTATTATTATTATTATTATTATTATTATTATTATTAATATTAATATTAATATTATTATTATTATTATTATTATTATTATTATTATTAAATTATTATTATTATTTATATTTAAATAATCATGATTAATAATTATTAATAATAGATATAAAATCCATACGTACAAATTATACTCTCATTCAGTTGCACTTATCCATCAAAAACTGTATATGATCTTTGTTTTGTTCCTAAAAATCATTTTACAAATCTATCAATTGTACCAAATTGTTGAAATTTCAATTTGATTTGTACTGAACGAATATTTTTCTTGTCGACCTTTAACGCTAGATAACAATCAACCCTACTACTTCAAATAGTCGATATACATGATCATTATTGTTTATATATTGCATTTGTCTACTGCCATTGGAAAAAAGAAGAGGAAATTTTAAACAGAAAACGAAGAACATGTAGTTCCCCTGTACGTGTAATTTTTTTTTTCAAAATCTCAAAAATGTAGTTGTATTATGAATCTTTTGGTCGAACTTTCTGCAAATTTTTAAATCCTAATTCCTTATATCGATTACGAATTCAAGAGTCAAAGTTTCATTTTAAAAAGTCAACCATATGAACACCGATCAAATTCGAGTTCTAGTTAAAGTTTCTGGTTCAATTGATTATCCAGGAAGTTTACTGGAACAATTTAAAACATATTTCATTCAGGAATGGTTGCCTAAAACATCCTTAAAATTGAAATTCATGTTGGAGTTCACAAGAGTGTTCTTCGTATATTTATTTATGTTTATATTTTTCTGATTAATTCAACTCTCACATAATCAGGTTGTGTCTGTTTTATGTTGATAAGTCTAAACAAAACTAAAAGTTTACTGATTATAAATATGTTGGTCCCTGGTCGACTGATTTTATTTGGGAAGAAGATGAATTAAACAAAAGAGAGTTCGGGTTAAATAAATTGGAACTGGTATTAAATCAGATAAACCAAAAACAGCCGAATGGTTAAGGAGGGTTACGGGTTTTCAAGAGGTTAAGGGTTCGATCCCTGTAGTGGGCTATTTTTTTCAGAATTCGTTTTAAGAAGGTAGTTTCCATTTTTTAATAATTATTATTCATTATTATTGTTATTATTATTATTATTATTATTATTATTATTATTATTATTATTATTATTATTATTATTAATTATTGTTATTAATACGAGTATTATAATAATTAACCTTAGTTAACAATTATTATTATTAATATGATTATTATTGTTATTACCATGATTATTATTATTATTGTTGTTATTATTATTATTATAAGAATTATAATAATTATCATTATTATCATAATTATAAATATTATAACAATTACTAAAATAATTATAAGTATTATTAATGTTGTTATTATTATTAATTTATCATTTTAGTATTATTATCATTTTTATGAATATAAGTTCTATAACTATTATCAAAATAAAACAAACTATTATTATTATCACTAATAATGGTATTAGTACCAAATTATAATTATTATTATTATTATTATTATTGTTAAACTAACACTAAATATTAAAATTATGATTATTATTAACACTAGTATTTATAGAATTAGCAAGATTATTATTCTTATTATTATTTTTATCAATACTAATATTATTTAGGTATTATTATAATTTTAACAAACAAACGAATATATATATATATATATATATATATATATATATATATATATATATATATATATATATATATATATATAAATACAAAAATATTTAATACATATAACAGAACAAAATTTATATTTTTATTTATTTTAAATATATAAAATGAATATATGAAACATATAGGTTATTAATATAAAAATGATATAACTAATAAATTTATATATATATATATATATATATATATATAAATAGTTCGATTACAATTATGTGTGTTAATATATATATATATATATATATATATATATATATATATATATATATATATATATATATATATATATATATATATATATATATATATATATATATATGATATAGGTTCGTGAATCCGAGGCCAACCCTGCATTGTTCAATTTCGTCATATGTATTTTTACTACAATATACAGTATAGTGAGTTTCATTTGCTCCCTTTTTAAATGCTTTTGCAATATATATTTTTGGGCTGAGAATACATGCACTGCTTTTATAAATGTTTTACGAAATAGACACAAGTAATCGAAACTACATTCTATGGTTGGATTATCGAATAGAATATGTCCCTTTTTAGCTTGGTAGCCTAAAAATTGGTGTTTATTATAATTGCCACCAATTGACGCGAATCCTAAAGATAGATCTATGGACCTCGACAAGTCCCATTCGGGTTACGAATGCTTTAGTACTTCGATTATCATATCCGTTGAGAGTCTCGGAATGATGGGGATATTCTATATGCATCCTATTATTTCGGTTATCAAGCGTTCAACATATGAATGAATTTTAATTCGCGGGTTACGCGTGTTATTTTATACTCAGGTGATGTGTACAATTATTATTATTATTAATGAGTAATATTGGAAATGATAGTGATATAGTGGTCGCTGTGCGAGCGAATGCCCAAAAAAGAGGAAAAAAGCGAAAGTCCGCTAAAATGTATCATAATTGGCAATTTGCGCCAATTAGTTTCCCGAAAATGCAGAGCGACGATTTCTCTGAAATGCCGATAGTGGTATCGTGCAAAATCGCGGAAGCTGACATCACAGTCATGAAAGTTCATGTCGATAACGGCAGTAGCGTCGATATTATTTACGAACAATGTTTCGCTCAACTGCCAGAAAGTATTAAAACGCACCTGCAAACAATCACGGTTTCTTTAACAGGCTTTGCAGGAGAATCCTCATTACCTATAGGTGTTTTGCCATTAAAAGTCAAGCTGGCTTATGTAAATGATGAGGCTTTGGTGCGACAAGCGCGGTTAGATTTTTATGTTATGCGAGCCTCATCTCGTTATAACATACTGCTGGGAAGAACCGCTATAAGTAAATTTGGAATTGTCCCGTCCACAATTCATGGCATGATTAAGTTTCCAACACATAAAGGGGTTGCTACAATATGTTCAATGAGCATTATGCCTATTTGTACGGCTGTTAACGTAAAAACCGCAGGGCAGGACCCTGTTGACGATGCAGATACTATGGAAATAATTAATCCCGCATATCCAGAGCAGAAAATCAAAGTAGGACGCAATGTTAGTGCGGATATTAGGAAACAAATCGTGCAATTACTTGTCCAATACATGGATGTTTTTGCTTGGTGCGAAAACGATATGACTGGTGTTCTGCATCATATTTGTGACAACCCGGAAATTTCCAACCAAATATAAACTTTAATCTTTATATGTTTCCGACACGATAAGCAATATTTTTTAAGTTAAATTTCAAGAATTTTAAACTATGTTCATACATTCATTCAACCTCGACCAAGTTCCAACGATTCACGAACCATTAAACGAATATGATTATATATGTATATGTGTATATATATTATAACTTGAAACGTAAACAAAATATTAGATTAAATACTTTACATGATTGTATCTGTTTCAAAATGTTTATCAATGGAATTAGAAGATAAGATCAAATGATTGAATTATCAGATATATTGAATTATGATTACAAGTCTCTGTTGAAAGGTCCACGTTGATTTGAGAAAACTTTCTATTTTAACAATATTCGAAAAATGGTAAAGTGATTTATAAATAAGAACAAATTGTCAATCATTGAGAACTAGACAAAGGATAGTGGAAGATTAAATCTCATAAAGACTCAATTGATCTATTTAGTTTCAAATGTACAAAAACGTTTTCAGTTTAAAAAGAACTTTATTATTAAAACGTATATAACTTTTATAAATATCTAAACCCACTTTTGACAACTCATTACTTAACTAGTATGATAAAGATAAAGATAACGATATTTATATTTTATTTTATTAAATATATATAACGATTTAAATTAGTATTATATATATTTATACGCGTATTATACGTACACAGTTTTATACTTTTACTATACTTAAACTTTACCTTTACTTTATTTTTACTTTACTTTAACTTTAATAATTCACTTTAATAATTTATACTTTAATAATTCACTTTAATAATTCATACTTTAATAATTCACTTTAATAATTCATACTTTAATAATTTACTTTAATAATTCATACTTTAATAATTCACTTTAATAATTCAAAAATCTATTATAAATAGAATTCAATAGGTTTCATTATTTCATAAAAACTTGAAAATATTTTTCTCTAAACTCTCTCAATCGATTTACATATATATATTTACTCCGTATTATTTCAAGATATTATTAATATACATAAAATATTATGACGGAGTGCTGTCCGAGTGATTTCGAAATTGTTTTTCAAGTGGGATAGGATTAAGAAAATTATGGGTTATAGCTATGGAGGTGATTGAGTATGGTTCATGGGTATGCTCGTGAGGTCAATATAGTGTTTATCATTTCTGTTGCGTCTACGTACCTTTCATGCAATATTGAATCTCAATATTGATAAGTGAGTACTCATAATTTAACTTTTACATACTAATAGTGTATCCCTGACTAGTGCTCGAGTATTTAGGATTATGCATGCTTGTACTTTTGATATTGCCCTTAGACAGGTTAGGTTGAATCTTGAATTAGTTACACTTGCGGTTGAGATAAGGTATAAGATATGCATGTCCTTGAAAAACTAGCGAAAAATTAAGAACTTTTCCTTTAGATATCGAATGGTTTCGATGAACGGATTAGAAGTTATAATCAATTGAATTTTCGATATTTTTATTAAAAATGATTATTATTATCGTCGTTTTTATCGTCGTTCTAGTTTTATCTTATTATTATCATTATTATTATCTTTATCAATAAAAGGGATTTATCATTAAAAATGTTATTTTTTTTTATTATTACTATCGTTATTATCGTTAAAGTTATAATTAGTATTATTATTATTATTATCCAATTATTATTATTATTTGTATTATTATTATTGTTATCATTATTAATATATATATCATTATTTAAAAATGGTTATTGTTATTGTTATTATTATTATTACTATATTATCATTAAGATAATTATTAGTATTATCGTTAATAATGTTATAGTAACTATCATTATTAATATTAGTGTAATTAAAAAAAATATTTGCAACACCTAATTATTTTGATTACTATTATTATCATTATTATGAATACGATATAAAAGACGATTAAAAGCTATTAAACGAAATGATTAGGAAATAATGGGTAAGAGTATCATGATGAAATTAAAATATTATAAGATATTGATTTAGATAAAATTATCGTTCTTTTTATTTTTATCATTACTATTATTATTAAAAGTATCGTTAGTATTAAAACTATCATTTTAACAAAAATTATCATTTTAATAGAAATGTCATTGTTACTATAAAATATCATTATTATTATTATTATTTTAAATAGAATTATTATTTTAAAGATAATATTAAAAATTATTGTAAATATTAAAGTTATCATAATTAGAATTATCGTTTTATCATAATGTCATCTTAGTAATTATAAATATTGATATTTTTATAATAATAATTATTATTACAAAATAATACACTTTTACTTACTAACATTATAGATATTATTTTATCAAATAAATATGTGATCAAACATATTTTACTACGTGTAATAACTTACTTTAATAATACCTATCATATTATCTTTATGATATTAAATGAACCCTATAAATTTTATTACTTAATATATATAAAAGTATATTTTATTATATAAATTTAATATAAAATTTTATTTATTAATAAATAAATTATATTATTTACTCTAATAAATCTTTTAAAAATATTTAAAAATATAAAACGACGATACTTAAACCCTATAGATTTTTGGAAATTATTTTGAGTCAAATTTACTTTTGTTGACTTTTGCATATTAGTCTCGAGCATTAGGATTGTGGTACACTATAACTTGACCTAATTTGTTAGACAAATATTGACCAACACATAAATATATATAATTAATTTAGGTTCGTGAATCCGAGGCCAACCTTGCATTTGTTCATTGACGTTATATGTATTTTTACTACGAAATACAGTATGGTGAGTTTCATTTACCTTTTTTACCCTTTATATTTTTGGGCTGAGAATACATGCGCAATTCTTTTATAAATGTTTTACGAAATAGACACAAGTAATCGAAACTACATTATATGGTTGAATGATCGAAATCGAATATGCCCCTATTTAGTCTGGTAATCTAAGAATTAGGGAACAGACACCCTAATTGACGTGAACTCTAAAGATAGATCTATCGGGCCCAACAAGCCCCATCCAAAGTACCGGATGCTTTAGTACTTCAAAATTTATATCATGTCCGAAGGAGGATCCCGGAATGATGGGGATATTCTTATATGTATATTGTGAATGTCGGTTACCAGGTGTTCAATCCATATGAATGACATTTTTGTCTCTATGCATGGGACGTATATTTATGAGAAAATGAAAATCTTGTGGTCTATTAAAATGATGGAAATAATTGATTATGATAAACTAATAAACTCACCAACCTTTTGGTTGCACTTTAAAGCATGTTTATTCTCAAGTGTTAAAGAAATCTTCCGCTGTGCATTTGCTCATTTTAAAGATATTACTTGGAGTCTTTCATAGCATATTTCGAAAAACGTTGCATTCGAGTCATTGAGTTCATCAATGATTATTATTAAATCAATTTATAGTTAGATAGTGGATATTATGAAATGGTATGCATGCCTGTCAATTTTCGATGTAAAGAAAGTTTGTCTTTTAAAAATGAATGCAATGTTTGTAAAATGTATCATATAGAGGTCAAATACCTCGCAATGTAATCAACTATTGTGAATCGTTTATAATGTATATGAACGGGTCCTTTCAGTTGGTATCAGAACGGTGGTCTTAGCGAACCAGGTCTGCATTAGTGTGTCTAACTGATAAGTCGATAGGATGCATTAGTGAGTCTGGACTTCGACCGTGTCTGCATGTCAAAAGTTTTGCTTATCATTTTGTGTCAAAAATTAACTACTTATCATCCTCAGGAAATTACCTGCTTATCATTTTTAGTCTAAGACACGTCTTGCTGCATTGATTGCATGAATAGTGTATAGAAAAAAATTCATATCTTAGCATATCTGCTAAATCATATCTTATCGTATCTGTTACTTTAAACTTTGCCTGACATATCCCGCAAAGTCCTCCGTAATCTACGAAATCTTTTGATCTATATATATATATATATATATATATATATATATATATATATATATATATATATATATATATATATATATATATATATATATATATATATATATATATATATATATTCTATGTAATTAGAATACCATCCGTTAGCCAAAATCATTTCATAAAAAAAAAATCATTTGTCCAATCGTATGAAATGGAATTCGTCATCAGTTCAAGTCACTCAGATTCCGAAATGGAATCCCATTCAAGCTTCGAAAGCAGTGTGACCGGAATAGATCAACCAATCAGTCATCACCTATTCTGGATGAATTGAGGATGGGTTTGTAGCCTCCTCAATCATTGGAGACAAGAAGAAGGTGATCCCTTCCATCCACCACATTGACCTCTTGACGAAGAACCTGAAGCACTTACCGGCGAACCTGTCCGAAATACCATGTTCTCGCTCATTCCACAGTATCTCGTCACGATTATATATTACATCAAATTTTAGATTTTATTTATCCGCTCTTCCGAACCGACAATCACCCCGGTGTAATAGAAGAAGTCAACGAGCTTCGCGCTCAGGTAGTGGCTTTGGAGAATATGGTGCAGAGATTACAAACACCAGCAGCAGCATCAGTAGCATAACCGGTACCACCATCATCAACGCCAATAGTACCATTACAACCTCCAACCACAACCGCGTCGTAAACCTCAACTTCACAATCTGTTCCAAGAGCATCAGCGTCATACGCACCATAGATACCAAGTAGTACCAACAACAATAACTGACGAAGTATTAATTCATAACTTCATTGGAGAAACATTCCGCGACGATTATGTAATCTCTAAAGTCTTAGAGATTATCTAATCTAGCCCTAACCATAAATCAGTTAAGCGAACCAAAATGATAGAAGGAAGAGTAGAAACCCTGACAAAAATGGTGTGTGATTAACAAGCTAAACTTGCTTTACCAACAGCATCAACAGTACCGTCAGCGTTACCAGCATCGTCAGTACAGTCAACATCCGAATCAACAACACCGATAACATCACAAACTCCCTCAGTTCAAGAATCACTGTGGACATCATTACGAATCAATAACGTGTATATTGTATCAACGAGTTATGAAGAATTAACTCATTCCCTCTGAAGAAATTATATGTATATATATATATATATATATATATATATATATATATATATATATATATATATATATATATATATATATATATATATATATATATATATATATATATATATATTGAAATAAATCTTTCCGTGCTAAGCTATTGTGTGTGAATCTTAACTACTCGGTTAATTCATATTACAAATATGCAATAATGTACGTCCTTCGGCCGCAACTTAACCAACGTTAACTACAATCTCTGTCGCAATTCAACAAATTCCAATTCATAATAAATCAAGTATATATTTGATTTTACACTTTCATCATCGATGTACCCGAAACTTTTCAGATAACATCATTTGTACTTTGCAAAATTCACAAGAATTCCACGAACCGAACATCATGCATTAACAAATAACGAAGTATTGATTCATAATTTCAATGTCATTAAAGAAATACTGCGTAAAAGTTATGTACTTTTTAAAGCCTTTAGGGATTATTCAATTCTAGTTTCAACCGTAAATCAAATGAGTTTAATTTAACATTAACTCATTAAATCTATGTTACATCTGAAGAAAATATACATATATATATTTTCATAAAGACTGTAATAAAATTCTTTTGTACAAAATATTAATTGTGAATTTTTTTTTTTAACGGGTAGGTAATACCCGAGAGATATATAAATTCACAAATAATATGTTACATTCTTCGAATCTGATTCAGCAAATCATCTATTATACTCCCTACTTTCACAACAATATACATTCTTTTATAGAAATCAAAACAACCATACTCATTCAAAATTTAATTACATATTCTGATTTTGAAATCTCAAAATTCAACTCGAGATATGACCAAAATCATCACTATTAGATCCTTACATCTTTCACAAGCAATATTTTGACTTCAAAAATGTGTTAGAACATCAAATTTATGTTAACGAATACAATCTGTGTTCAAACCCTTCGAAAATTTCTGAAGACACTTCGAATGATAAGCAATCGAGATGATGATCCAACCACATGTTACCCACAGTTATATACCCGAAAAACTCTTGAAACCAAAGTAAAAGTTTAAACAACGTATCCACGTCAGATTCTTTGGCATTTATTAGCAAAAATAACTTTGCGACTCCTATTCAAAGTAGCCAGTTTTGTCACAGCTCCAGCAAGTCAACTTCGACTTTTCAGTCAGACTAACCTTATTATAACCTTGAGATATACACCATCGTTACCAGGGAACCTTTTACATTCCACCACATTATTAGCAGATGTACCAACAACTTCATTACCCTTTGACTTTAGCCTCTCCAAAAAGTCATTATAATTATTCATTGAAACCCCATCATTTACTCATTCGCATCTTGTAATGAGAATTGTCATACGAATCATTGGGAATTAGCAATCAGTATTTTGAAATCTCGCAGCATGTCTACGCCAACAGTTATATGTGTATATATAACGTCTATCTTCTGGACTTAATTTGAATGTGAAGTTTATGAAAAACACTCCGAACTACGAATTGGTTCTCCGAAAATGGAAAAAATGCTGATGAAGCAGCAAAAACTATAAACGACTTTAAACGGTAAAATCTGAATGATAATGATGAAGTGTGCTGGCAAAGCGCAGAAAAAGAGAAGTTTTGGAACTGGAAAACGGATTGAGCAAAGTAGGAAGGAGGCTGTGGACAAATTACAAAGACTGAACCTGACTTCAAAGGATCCAAATGATTCAGTACCTGCTGAAGTCATTAACGAATACCTTGCTCCTGACTCTAAACCCCTGCGGACAATATTCTTCATCATCCTCTGATATTAGAAATTCTAAAATATCATCATATCTTTCATTATAAATATCCTCCATATTTCTGAAGATATTTTCTTAATTTTTCTTATTTGAAATCATTTACCTCTTCACGCTATCTGTATTACATCATAAAAGAAACTATTTTAGTTTCTAAATTCTGAAACATTCAAGTTTAAAATAGGAATATTTTGAAGTAATGTTGGAAACTGAAGCATGAATTAGTATAATATAATGACACTTGATCAATGTTATTATATTACAGTAAGTCATGCTGAGTTTCTAAATGGAACGTGATGATTCACAGATCATAACATCATCATGTGCCATGTTATACAACTCTTGTATTCTATTTAACCTATAAAATATCAAGAAAATATTTCTTGATGATTCGGCCATTTCCAAGGTATTCTAGTAATTTGACAAGTCAAGATCGTTCCATCACAATTTCCTTCCTAGAACATTAACAATGTTCATTCTGAAATTCATATCTGTGAATTCTGGACCATTACAAGCGGTGCTTAATCGCAAGAAGAAGAAACAAAAGGACAAAACTCCGAAATAGAAATTGGGGTATAAATTGCAACAAATAAAAGAGATCATTAACTGTGAATGATAATGATTATAGAAGACAGAAGCAGAGACTTTGAAATATAAGGGAACATATAAAGCCCAACGACAAACCAGAAATTATAAACCATATATATCGATGCATATAGCAATATAAAGACACGAGAGAACTAGAAACACTATAAACCCAAGAGTATAGTAGAAGTAAATAGATTCTTCCAGCGGTAGATGAAAAAGAAGAATGACCGATATGAAAGTTAGAAGTATATCGAGAATCAGAACTGGATGGAGCATATTGATGAATACTTTAAAATATGAGTTGAGGGGAAAAGAATAGAAGGTGATGAAACATGACTAGAAACTTAGAAATCAACAGATTTAACTCACACAATGGCGGAATAAGTGAATCAAACCCTCTAGTGAATAGGTTAAGTTTTTTTTTTTTGATTAATTTAGTCAAACCACAACTAAATCAAGTGTGATTATATCAACACCTAGAGCTATTATTCACCACCTGGGTGATTTGGATTGAGAGAGAATCGGAGGAGCTCACTAGATCTGAGTGTGTGTAACAAATGAGAGGCTTAACCTAAAATGAAGAACATAAGACTTTATATACCCCTGCTGTTGACTCACCCATACGATTCATTCATCACACGTACGAGTTGGCTTCATCAGCCGTACGGGTGATCACTCACTCGTGTCTTCTCATTTAGGTTGTAATTGTGACTTAGCTCAGCATCAACCGTGCGTATGAGCCTGTCAGCCGTACTAGTGAGGCTTCACTCGTACGTCTGACTAAGTCTAACATAGTCAAACATCTAAATCTCGTTCCTGCAGTTCCTGTAACCACATACAAACACGGATAGGATAATAACGAGCAATCATGGTGGCCTGTAAACTGTTGTGCCTGCAATAGACGTGGGTAGATGTCTAGGGACTTGCATAAAATGCATCAACAGAAGGTGTGAGTTGTAAGGAAACGAAGGAGGTGAATTTATAAGAAAATCTCTGACAGAACAAATAAAATGGACGATCGCATTTAAAGAGGATCCTAATTCCCTTGATTACCGGAGAGTCAAATCTTATTAGGAAGATTTTCTTCAAATCCCTTGAAATCTGGGAATCAATCATATCTACGTCAAATGATAAGATGAATCTACACTTACTCATTTCACTCTTCTATGTTAGCTTCATTCGTACTCTTCATATAACTGGATTGTTTATCCAAATTATTCACTGATGATAAAACTCTAATTTTCAGACCGTATGCATCATGAAAACATACTTATTATCATTCACGACCTTTCCACTCAAATTTCGGGACGAAATTTCTTTAACGGGTAGATACTGTGACAACCCGGAAATTTCAAACCAAATTTAAACTTTAATCTTTATATGTTTCCGACACGATAAGCAATATTTGTTAACTTAAATTTCAAGAATTTTAAACTATGTTCATACATTCATTCAACCTCGACCAAGTTCCAACGATTCACGAACCATTAAACGAATATGATTATATATGTATATGTGTATATATATTATAACTTGAAACGTAAACAAAATATTAGATTAAATACTTTACATGATTGTATCTGTTTCAAAATGTTTATCAATAGAATTAGAAGATAAGATCAAATGATTGAATTATCAGATATATTGAATTATGATTACAAGTCTCTGTTGAAAGGTCCACGTTGATTTGAGAAAACTTTCTATTTTAACAATATTCGAAAAATGGTAAAGTGATTTATAAATAAGAACAAATTATCAATCATTGAGAACTAGACAAAGGATAGTGGAAGATTAAATCTCATAAAGAATCGATTGATCTATTTAGTTTCAAATGTACAAAAACGTTTTCAGTTTAAAAAGAACTTTATTATTAAAACGTATATAACTTTTATAAATATCTAGAACCACTTTTGACAACTCATTACTTAACTAGTATGATAAAGATAACAATATTTATATTTTATTTTATTAAATATATATAACGATTTAAATTAATATTATATATATTTATACGCGTATTATACGTACATAGTTTTATACTTTTACTATACTTAAATTTACCTTTACTTTATTTTTACTTTACTTTAACTTTAATAATTCACTTTAATATTTTACACTTTAATAATTCACTTTAATAATTCATACTTTAATAATTCACTTTAATAATTCATACTTTAATAATTCACTTTAATAATTCATACTTTAATAATTCATACTTTAATAATTCACTTTAATAATTCAAAAATCTATTATAAATAGAATTCAATAGGTTTTATTATTTCATAGAAACTTGAAAATATTTTTCTCTAAACTCTCTCAATCGATTTACATATATATATTTACTCCGTATTATTTCAAGATATTATTAATATACATAAAATATTACGACGGAGTGCTGTCCGAGTGATTTCAAAATTGTTTTTCAAGTGGGATAGGATTAAGAAAATTATGGGTTATAGCTATGGAGGTGATTGAGTATGGTTCATGGGTATGCTCGTGAGGTCAATATAGTGTTTATCATTTCTGTTGCGTCTACGTACCTTTCCTGCAATATTGAATCTCAATATTGATACGTGAGTACTCATAATTTAACTTTTACATACTAATAGTGTATCCCTGACTAGTGCTCGAGTATTTAGGATTATGCATGCTTGTACTTTTGATATTGCCCTTGGACAGGTTAGGTTGAATCTTGAATTAGTTACACTTGCAGTTGAGATAAGGTATAAGATATGCATGTCCTTGGAAAACTAGCGAAAAATTATGAACTTTTCCTTTAGATATCGAATGGTTTCGATGAACGGATTAGAAGTTATAATCAATTGAATTTTCGATATTTTTATTAAAAATGATTATTATTATCGTCGTTTTTATCGTCGTTCTAGTTTTATCTTATTATTATCATTATTATTATCGTTATCAATAAAATGGATTTATCATTAAAAAATGTTATTTTTTTTATTATTACTATCGTTATTATCGTTAAAGTTATAATTAGTATTATTATTATTATTATCCAATTATTATTATTATTGGTATTATTATTATTATTATTATCATTATTAATATATATATATCATTATTTAAAAATGGTTATTGTTATTGTTATTATTATTATTACTATATTATCATTAAGATAATTATTAGTATTATCATTAATAATGTTATAGTAACTATCATTATTAATATTAGTGTAATTAAAACAAATATTTGTAACACCTAATTATTTTGATTACTATTATTATCATTATTATGAACACGATATAAAAGACGATTAAAAGCTATTAAACGAAACGATTAGGAAATAATGGGTAAGAGTATCATGATGAAATTAAAATATTATAAGATATTGATTTAGATAAAATTATCGTTCTTATTATTTTTATCATTACTATTATTATTAAAAGTATCGTTAGTATTAAAACTATCATTTTAACAAAAATTATCATTTTAATAGAAATGTCATTGTTACTATAAAATATCATTATTATTATTATTTTAAATAGAATTATTATTTTAAAGATAATATTAAAAATTATTGTAAATATTAAAGTTATCATAATTAGAATTATCGTTTTATCATAATGTCATCTTAGTAATTATAAATATTGATATTTTTATAATAATAATTATTATTACAAAATAATACACTTTTACTTACTAACATTATAGATATTATTTTATCAAATAAATATGTGATCAAACGTATTTTACTACGTGTAATAACTTACTTTAATAATACCTATCATATTATCTTTATGATATTAAATGAACCCTATATATTTTATTACTTAATATATATATAAAAGTATACTTTATTATATAAATTTAATATAAAATTTTATTTATTAATAAATAAATTATATTATTTACTCTAATAAATCTTTTAAAAATATTTAAAAATATAAAACAACGATATTTAAACTATATATTAATCATGTATAGATTTTTGGAAATTATTTTGAGTCAAATTTACTTTTGTTGACTTTTGCATATTAGTCTCGAGCATTAGGATTGTGGTACACTATAACTTGACCTAATTTGTTAGACAAATATTGACCAACACATAAATATATATAATTAATTTAGGTTCGTGAATCCGAGGCCAACCTTGCACTTGTTCATTGACGTTATATGTATTTTTACTACAAAATACAGTATGGTGAGTTTCATTTACGTTTTTTACCCTTTATATTTTTGGGCTGAGAATACATGCGCAATTTTTTTATAAATGTTTTACGAAATAGACACAAGTAATCGAAACTACATTATATGGTTGAATGATCGAAATCGAATATGCCCCTATTTAGTCTGGTAATCTAAGAATTAGGGAACAGACACCCTAATTGATGCGAACTCTAAAGATAGATCTATCGGGCCCAACAATCCCCATCCAAAGTACCGGATGCTTTAGTACTTCGAAATTTATATCATGTCCAAAGGAGGATCCCAGAATGATGGGGATATTCTTATATGCATATTGTGAATGTCGGTTACCAGGTGTTCAATCCATATGAATGATATTTTTGTCTCTATGCATGGGACGTATATTTATGAGAAAATGAAAATCTTGTGGTCTATTAAAATGATGGAAATAATTGATTATGATAAACTAATGAACTCACCAACCTTTTGGTTGACACTTTAAAGCATGTTTATTCTCAGGTGTTAAAGAAATCTTCCGCTGTGCATTTGCTCATTTTAAAGATATTACTTGGAGTCTTTCATAGCATATTTCGAAGAACGTTGCATTCGAGTCATTGAGTTCATCAAATATTATTATTAAATCAATTTATAGTTAGATAGTGGATATTTTGAAATGGTATGCATGCCTGTCAATTTTCGATGTAAAGAAAGTTTGTCTTTTAAAAACGAATGCAATGTTTGTAAAATGTATCATATAGAGGTCAAATACCTCGCAATGTAATCAACTATTGTGAATCGTTTATAATGTATATGAACGGGTCCTTTCAATATTGCGGAACACAGGCTCAATGAAAATCCAGCTCTACAGCCAGTAGTGCAAAGGTGAAGGGGCATGGCCCCAGATCGTGTAAAATGACTATGCGAAGAAGTAACAAAATTGGTAAGAGCTGGAATTCTGCGCGAAGTTCAATACCAATCATGGATTGCAAATCCAGTGTTGGTGAAAAAACCTGATGGTTCCTGGAGAATGTGTATTGATTACAAAGATTTGAATAAAGCGTGCCCCAAGGATAACTATCCGCTTCCAGAAATTGATTTAAAAGTGGAATCTTTACATGCTTTTCCATATAAATGTTTTCTGGACGCGGCAAGAGGTTATCATCAGATTCCTATGGCGCAAGAAGACGCAGATAAAATCGCATTTCATACGGGCAAAGGCATATATTGCTATATAATGATGCCTTTCGGTTTAATCAATGCAGGTGCGACATATCAACGGTTGATTGATATCGCGTTTGATAAATAAATCGGGCGTAATCTTGAAGCTTATGTAGATGATTTAGTCATCAAAAGCACGACGCAAGAGCGAATCATTGAAGATATGCGTGAAACATTTGACAAACTGCGAAAAATAAACATGAAGCTTAATCCGCTAAAATGTAGCTTTGGCGAAACTAAAGGAAAATTTTTGGGATATCTTGTTACAGAACTAGGTATTCAAGCTAATCCGAAAAAGCTCGCGGCTATAGAAAATATGACCGCGCCAAAAACGGTTAAAGAAGTGCAAAGTTTGACGGGAAAACTAGCTGCATTAACGCGTTTCTTGTCTAAAGCTGCCGAAAGGCAGTTGCCATTTTTCAAAACTCAAAAAGGGTGCTTGAAGCAAAAGAATTTTGTTTGGTCCAGTGAAGCAGAAACCGCGTTTCAAGAGATGAAAAAGTTGTTGAAAACCTTGCCTACACTAACAGCGCCAATTCAAGGCGAAATTCTTTATCTTTATATCTCAGTGGAAAACGAAGCTTTCGGTTCAGTTTTGATTGCGGAAAGGAACAAAATACAAAAGCCGATGTATTTTGTTAGTAAAGCTCTTACGGGAAGTGAAATAAACTATGCGCCGATTAAAAAGTTTGTGTATGCGCTTATTTTAACAACGCGAAGGCTACGAAGGTATTTTCAAGGGCATCCAGTGCATGTATTAACTAATATGCCAATCAAGCAAGTCTTAACCAAACCAGAGATATCTGGTAGACTCGCATTATGGGCAGTAGAATTAGGTGCTTATCAAATATCTTACCTTCCGCGTAGTGCTGAAAAAGGTCAGGTTATGGCGGATTATCTCGCTGAACTGTCTGGCGAGTTAGAGGTGATTAATGAGCGAACCGCGCTAAAACCATTACTCGGTGAAACTTGGGATTTGTTTACTGATGGCACTTCGTACGCAGAAGGTGCAGGCGCGGGTTTGGTTTTGGCAAGCCCATGTGGTGAGGAGCATACATATGCATTGCGGTTAATTTTGATGTGACAAAAAATGAGGCCAAATATGAAGCATTGCTCGCAGGCTTAAATATTGCGCGAAAAATGAATATTGTTAAGCTGCGTGTCTTTACAGATTCGCAGTTAGTAGCGAATCAGTTTAATGGATCTTTTGAAGCACACGATCCCTCTATGTAGAAATACTTGCAGCTATTGAAAGAAATGGCAGCGCGATTTGAGCGTTTCGAACTTGCACAAGTGCCAAGAAACCAAAACAAAAAGGCGGATGCGTTGAGCAAATTGGCTGCTTTAACGTTCTCGCACTTTCAAAAACAAGTATGGGTTGAGGAATTACCAAGTAAATCAATAGATAGTGACTTAATGGTCGCATCTGTTACAGAAGAACAGCCAAACTGGATGAACCCAATTCTACAATATATCCGCAGTGATATTCTGCCAGATGATAGTCGAGAAGCTCGTTTAGTAATAGGGCGAGCACCGATGTATATCATTCTAGATGATATCTTATATCGCAAATCATATTGCGGACCAATGATGCATTGTGTTGGCCCAATCGAAGCAGAAATGATTATAGAAGAAGTGCATAATGGTACTTGTGCACAACATTCAGGCTACAAAACTATTGCCGCAAAAATTATGCGAATGGGATACTTTTGGCCATCCCTATACCGCGATGTAGCAAAAATTGTTAAACGCTGTAAAAATTGCCAAAGGCATGCACCGCAGAATAGAATGCCGCGACATGATATGATTCCTGTTAGTTCACCATGGCCGTTTAATAAAAGGGCTATTGATATTGTAGGGCCATTTCCTGCAGGGCCTGACAATGTTAAATTCCTGATTGTCGCAATCAATTACTTTACCAAATGGGTTGAAGCTAAGGCGGTTCGCAATATTACTAGTGTACAAGTGCGAAATTTTGTATGGGAATACATTGTTTGCCGATTTGGCATTCCGCGAGAATTGGTTAGCGATAATGGTGCTCAAATAGCGAAAGATCCTTTTAAGACATGGTGCATTGATTTAAATATCGTACAAAAGTTTACGTCAGTGGCGCATCCACAAGCTAATGGTTTATGCGAAGTAACCAACCGCGATATAGTAAGCGGTATTAAAAAGAGGTTGTGCGAAAAGCGAACTGGCTGGGTAGATGAATTACCCAATGTGTTATGGGCACATCGCACAACATTTAAGAAAAGCACGGGGGAAACACCTTTTAGCTTGGTATATGGTTCTGAGGCAGTAGTTCCCGCAGAAATTCTGGTACCAACGCATAGAATAGTTAACTTTGAATAAGAAGCGAATGATGCTGTGTTGAGCGAAAACCTGAATTTCATTGAGGAGCGGAGGTTAATGGCTGCTATCAGAGAAGCAAATAATAATCAACAAATTGCTAAGTATTACAATAAAAGAGTGCGTGCTTTGTCTTTCGCTATAGGTGAATGCGTGCAGCGAAGCAATGAAGCAAGCAGAGCAGAAAAGCTTGGCAAATTGGGTCCTAATTGGGAAGGCCCTTATCAAATTGTGGCAATTAATGCCGCAGGTTCATATAAGCTCGCGGATATGGAAGGCAAATTTTACCTAATGCGTGGCATGCCGTTTTGTTAAAGCGATATTACGTGTAGCTTTGCGAAAAACTATCAAGGATATATGAACAAAGTACGAAATTGAATTTAAGGCATATGGCTGATATACTTATTAGGAGTTTTTGTTTTTAATTTTTTGCAAGTCTTGATCACGCTTGTAGGAATTTTTAAAAATAAACACTTGTAAAAGTTCGCGGAAAGTTTATTTGTGAAATGCGAATGATTATGAAATGTTTTACAGTTTGTTATATAATGTTATAGTATTTCGCAGTGTTTAAATAGCAAAGTGATGAAATTGCCCACTTTTGCATGCGAATTATTGCGAAAGGAATTTTATATCCTAAGTATTTGATTTTGCCAATACTTAGATGCTTCGCAATGCTGATTAATTACCTAAGGATCGTTTTGACGGACTTAGAAGATTCATAACGTATAAGCATATACGCATACAGATTGTTTCGTAAAAGTACGCATTTATTATGTGCACAATAATATATGTTGGAAATTGCAAAGGACAAGTTTGTGTTATGAATATTGTTGATAAAAACGCTATATAAATAAAGAGTACTCGCGAATAAATATGAAAAAATAAAGTTTCATTGATAATGGGGCAGAGATAGCTGCGCGCTAATTTCTACAATGTTTTATTCTAGCTTAGATAAGTCAAGCTCAAAGATGTCTTTTAAAGTGGCATCATCTTGTTGACTTATTGCAGTAACTTTGTCGATTGGAATATCCGCTAAGCTTGCTTGTGCAGTAGCAGCTGCTTCACGTGCCTCTGCAAGTGAACAAACGCGATCTCCAATGGCGGGAGGCAGAGGATCTGGTATGGCGCAATGTGGAGCAATTTCATCCAGAAACTCTACTCTCTCGCTTAGTCATAAGGCAGCTGCATAAGTGGAAAACAGAACATTCACGGGACGTGAATTGAGGACCTTTTTAGCAAACTCCGGTAGGTGTTGGCGGAGTTGCGTGAACTCAAGCTTCGCGGAAGCTGCTGCGGCCACAGCGGTGTCTCTCTCTGCAGTAAGCCTTGAAACCTCCTCTTGCAATGAAGAGATTATGGTTACAAAATTCTTTTGTTTGTCAGCTGCAGTAGATACCTGTAGCTTCAATTCATCCACCGCGTTTTTAGCTGCGGTGAGCTCATAGGAGAGATCAACACAGCGTTTCTCGCTGTTTTTAGCCTTGATTCTCTCAGCATTGTACTTCTGCTGGTCAGCTCCAAGCACATTGAAAAATTGTTCTTGCCGGCATATCATATGGTACGCCGAGTTGAAGCACATGTAGAAGTTTTGAATAAAACTGTTGTGCGCATCAAGCGCAGAAAGTTTGGAGAATTCGCGGCGAAGCTCGCCGGGGATTGCTAACTTCATTTGTTGGCGCTGATCCAGAGCAGCGCCAGCTGATGCTTAAGTATATCCTGATAGGCCATCAATCCGCACCCCATAAGAGTCAGGGGGAGTGCGGAACAGTTCCGTGATTTGTGCCGCGAAATCAGGGCTAGGAAAAACTGGATTGAAAGGCGAGCCTCCTGCAAAACAATGTGATTATTATAATAGCAACAATAAATATTACAAAAACTGGCATGAATCAAAGATGATTGCGTTATACCAGTTTGTTGATCTCCTTCACAATTCGATGTGATCGGATTATCGTATGAAGGAGTGCTTTGTTTGAGTTTCTTGCTCTGTGATGTTGGTGGTTTTTGCACCGGTCATTTTGTGGAACTTGGTTGCGATATCGGTGATTTCGAGGTTAAATCAATGATGGGAATAGTCTATTTCTCCTGTTTGATTTGATGCTCGGTAGATGCCGACGATTTAGCCTCCGGGCTCGTTAACAACTTTGTAATTAAAGCTTTAGGATCCACCTTACAATCGACTTCGTCAATTTTTATTTTTGACTAAAGTGGAAAAGCTGTGTTTAAAGAACTTGTAAAGGTTAATAGCGAATGTATACAAGTGCGAATAGTGCTAGAGAAAGCAAGTAGAAAATTAGTGATTGAGAATCACGATATATATAGGGGAAATAAGGGTGGTAAATGTTTGTATTAATTATCCGTTGTGATAACTCAAACGGTAACTTTTGTCTTGCAACGGTAACTAAGTAAATGCGAAAATGACTAAGCGCGGATGATGGTTGAAAAACTGTGCATTTTTAGAGTTTATCATGATACATCTGCTTTGCGATATGTATCATAATAAACTGGGGGGACTTGATCATATACATAGCATTGTATATGTATATTTTATTTGTTAAAGGCCGAGGGCAGAACTGCACGAACTATATTGCAAGGTTATGGAGTGTTCGCTGAAAATAAGTATAGCAGTTATCTTTTCGCACTAGCAAA
Source organism: Rutidosis leptorrhynchoides (assembly GCF_046630445.1). NCBI lineage: Eukaryota > Viridiplantae > Streptophyta > Magnoliopsida > Asterales > Asteraceae > Rutidosis > Rutidosis leptorrhynchoides. The sequence continues at coordinate 262,771,186 of NC_092333.1, read as the reverse complement.
TGACTGTGGCTTAATCCGCTGAGGTTTCGCACACGGTTAAGTAACTCGCATACCGCGGATATCTTGAATACTATAAATAGGGAGCATGGCCTCTCATTTAGTGGTTGTTGATTCTCTGCCATTTTGCCCAGGCCTTTGTAATTTCCACTTGTGATCTTGCCCAAGGGATTTTTACATTGCGCAAAGGTGAATTATGCTAATTAACAATCAAGACCGGGTCGGGGTGGTTGATCACTTGATAGTTAAAGTGAAAGACGATCATCGGGGCCCAAAATAATCATCAAACATTCCATCCTCCATTATAATCTTATTGCACTCAATCTGTAATTAAGTAACATCGTTAAATAAGGATTGATCAATTAAAATGATGGAAATGAATGTTTATGATAAACTAATGAACTCACCAACCTTTTGGTTGACACTTGAAAGCATGTTTATTCTCAGGTATGAAAAAAATCTTTCGCTGTGCATTTGCTTATATTAGAGACATTACTTGGAGTCATTCATGACATATTTCAAAAGACGTTGCATTCGAGTCGTCAAGTTCATCAAGATTATTATTAAGTCAATTATAGATGGATATATTATGAAAGAGTATGCATGCCATCAACTTTCGATGTAAATGAAAGTTTGTCTTTTAAAAACGAATGCAATGTTTGTAAAATGTAGCATATAGAGGTCAAGTACCTCGCAAAGAAATCAACTATTGTGAATCGTTTATAATGTATATGAATGGGTCCTTTCAGTTGGCATCAGAGCAGGTATAACGCCATCTATGTGTGAAGGGTTAGTCGTAAAGGAGGTTCTCACAGTGTTACCTGTGACGAAGCATTAGCTCTTACTCCTTGCGATCCCTTACGAGGGTTGGCAATTACCAAGAGGCAGGCCCTAAAATCAGTATCTGAGGTACACTCAGTGGTCACCAGGCGGTTAGCTGAGAAGGCACTGGGTGGGACATGTGGTGTCCCCAACTGAAGCTTTCAGTTAGTATCAGAGCGGTGGTCTTAGCGAACCAGGTCTTGCATTAGTGTGTCTAATTGATAGTTGTTTAAATGCATTAGTGAGTCTGGACTTCGACCATGTCTGCATGTCAAAAGTTTTGCTTATCATTTCTAGTCGGAAATCATCTGCTTATCATCCTTAGGAAATTACCTGCTTATCATTCTTAGTCTAGACACATCTTACTGCATTGACTGCATGTTTAGTGTATAGACAAAACTCATATCTTAGCGCATATGTTACTGTAAACTTTGCCTGACATATGCCGTAAATTCCTCCCTAGTCTACGAAATCTTCAGTACTATATATATAGATATTCTATGTAGTTAGAATAAATCATTTCATATCGAAAAATCCTTTATTCAATCGTACGAAATGGAATTCGCCACTAGTTCAAGTCCCTCTAATTCCGATATAGAATTTCACTCGAGCTCTGAAAATAGTGTGACCAGAATGAACCTGCTGATTAACCATCATCTATTCTGGATGAATTGGAGATGGGTTCGTAGCCTACTTAATTAATGGAGACAAATCCACCATATTGCCCTCTCGGCGATGAACCTGAAGCACTTACCGGCGAACCTATTCGAAACACCATTTTCAGCCTCATTTCTAGAGTAGCTCGACACGATTATATTCTATCCACAAATCTATATCTTATTCATCCGCTCGTTCCGATCGACAATAATCCTGGAGTAATGGAAGAAGTCAACGAGCTTCGCACTAAAATTTGGAGAATAAATTTGGAGAATATGGAGAATATGGTGCAAAAATTTACCAGCTTCAACAATATCACCGACATCAATAAAACCACTAGCAACATCACTCGTACCATCAACAACACACGCCTCAACATCTCATTCTGTATCTCGAGTATAATCATTGTTCTATATATCTTTCTACATCAATTACCTTCATTCTTCATGGCGATTATGTAAACTCTAATGTTTTAGAGATTATGTATTCTAGATCTAACAATAAATCAAATGAGATTAATATCATATTGACTCATTAAAATTCATGTTTACATTTGAAGAAAATATATATATGTATATATGTTTTCATAAAGATTGTAATTAAAAATTCTTTTGTACAAACTGTTGATGGTGAAAATATTTTAACGGGTAGGTAATACCCGAGGAATATTTAGATTTCACATTAATAAGTTACACTGTACATTCTTCGAATCTGATTCAACAGTCGTTTACTATCCTATTTACATCCACCAACATACGTATCCGTTCACCGCAGAATAACCATTTTTATTTAATTTCATATTTGGATTTTAACTTACCAGAATCCAACAAGTGGCATAATGAAGAAAACATTTGACATAATAAAATTTGTTAGAAATAAACAAATTAACTATGAGAAATTCTGTTAAGATTCCACGCTAACAAAATCCTAGCTAACTGTTCCTAGCTAACTGTTAATTCCTTATTACATTTATTTATCGCAATTTAATTATTGCAATTTTAATTCTGGCAATTTTATTTATCGTCATTTAATTTCTGTTATTTATTTTACGCACTTTAAATATCGGGACACGTATACAAGGTTTTGACATATCATATCGACGCATCTATATATATTATTTGGAATAACCATAGACACTCTATATGCAGTAATGCTGGAGTTAGCTATACAGGGTTGAGGTTGATTCTACAATAATATATATACTTTGAGTTGTGATTGAGTCTGAGACATGTACACGGGTCACGATACGTATTAAATAATTCGAGTATTATATATTAAACTATAAATGAATTGTTGAACTACAAATTGTGGACTCCTAACTATGGACTAATGACATTGAACAATTAAAATGAATTAAAATATTGATTATAACATATGAAACTAAATATTTCTTCAAATTTGCCACTTGATTTCATCTTAAACCTCATTTGTATCTTGATGATTACAATATGCTTTCAAATCCTTCATAAATCCTTGAAAACACCTCAATCTAGAGGATGAACCAACCACAATTCATCTACAGAAGAAAAGATTGATGCATATAGTTATGCACCTGGGAAACTCTCGGCAATTGAGTAAACGTTTAAAACGTAGCTATGCTAATCCCTTAGTGTTATTATTACCCAAAATAACTTGGAAATCTCTTTCAAAGTAGCAAATTCTGTCACAGCTCCAACAAGTCAACATCGACTTTTCATTCGAAACAACCTTATTATAACCTTGATATATATGCATGCTCTTTTATTGTTACCAGGGAACCTTTTATATTCCACCATATTACCAGCAGACGTACCAGCAACCTTGTCGCTTATTGGCTTAAATCTCTCTGATAAATCATTATATTTGTTCATTGAAACCCTATCATATACTCATTCGCATCTTGTAACGAGAACTGCCATACCAATTACCGGGAATCAGCAATCAGTACTTTAAAAACTCACAGCATATCTACATCAACAGTTATATGTATAACATTTATCTCTTAGAATTATGATCTTTCATTATGAAATTTTGAAAAGCACTCGGTCTACAAATCAATACTCTGAATGTTGAAAAAGCTGAATGAAGCAGCAGAAACCGTAGACAACCGTAAACGACCTTAATTATCAGAAGTTTGATGATAAAGAATAGTATGTTGGAAAAGTTCAGAAAAGTTAGAACTGGAAAATGGATTGAGCTAACCACGTAGGAGACCAAGGAAAAATACAAAGACCATACCATATATTCAAAGAATCCAGGTAATTTTGGATCCGATGAAACCTTCAACGAATATCTTGCTCCGTACTCATGTTAAAATCTTGCGGAAAATCTTTCTTCATCAACCATCGAACTTAGAAATTCCAAAATATCATCATAAATATCTTCAATATTTCTGAAGATATTTTCATAAATATTCTCGTCTGAAATTATTTATCTCTTCGTGCTATCTATATTACATCATAAAGGAAACTACTTTAGTTTCTAAATTACTTTAAAATTCGAGTTTGAATTATGAATGATTTTAAAGTAGTGTTGGAAATTGATGCATGAGTTAGTATAATATAATGACACTTGATCAACGTGATTATATTATAGTAAGTCATGCTGAGTTTCTAATGGGACGTGATGATTCACAGATCATAACGTCATCATGTGCCATGTTACATAACTCTTTCATTCTGCTTAACTTCTGAACATATCAAGAAAATATATTCTTGATAGATCTATTCTCAGTGATTCTGGTAATTTGACAAATCAAATCGTGCTATTACGTTCTTTCTTGTTTAGAACATTAAGTTCATTCGAAGTTCCATACTTACGAATTCTGGACCATTACTTGATGTGCTTACTGGATAGAAGAGAAAATAGAGCATAAAGCTTTGAAGTGTGAATGGGGGTATAAATCGTAGCAAATAGGAGAGAGCATTAACTGTGGATGACAATGATTGAAGCAGGGACATCAAAATATAAGAGAAAATATAAAACCCAATAACAACACGGAATTTACAAACCCTGGACATTAATACGAATAGCAATATAAAGACACGTTAGAATTAAGAATAGTATCACCCCAAGGAAATAGTAGAAGTAAAAGATTTTTCTGGTGGAAGATTGAAAAGAAGGATGACAGAAATAATAATTAGGAAAATATCAGGGATTAGAATGGGATTAAGCATTTTCAGAATCTTTTGGATGTATGAAATAAGAAGGAAAGTATAGAAATGGTGAGAATAATGGAACGGAAGAGTTTAATTTATAATGAAAATATCAGACAGAGTAATCGAAGCAGATGACCGCATTTAATTAAAGAGATCTTAATTTCCTTAATCACTAACGAATCAAATCTTATATAGATAACGAAGATTTTCTTTAAATCCCTTGAATTCCGGAATTCAAACGTGACTACGTCAAAAGTTAAATCTCAATCTCAATCTTTTGTGACAGCTTCACTCGTACGCTTCACATAATCAAATCGTTTTATCTATATTAATCAATAATGATAAAACTCTATTTATCAACTCATATTCGTCATGAAAACATTCTTATTGTTAGCCATGACGACCTCGATCAAATTTCGGGACGAAATTTATTTAACGGGTAGGTACTGTGACGACCCGAAAATTTCCGACCAAATTTAAACTTAATCTTTATATAGTTTCGACATGATAAGCAAAGTCTATTAAACCGAGTCTCAAAATTTTTAAACTATTTCAGGAAATCATTTGACCTTCGACCAGTTTCGACGATTCACGAACAACTCTGTATAGATAAAAATGTATATATATATATATATATATATATATATATATATATATATATATATATATATATATATATATATATATATATATATATATATATATATATATATATAATATATAGATAATATATATTCAATCATATATTATATAATTAGTAAACATTGCATAAATAATATGTCGTAAAATTAATATATTAAAAGTAATTACAAGTTAAAAAATAGTTATTGATATTATTATTATTATTTTCATTTTGATTAAAAATAAATATTAATATCAATATTAATATCAGTATTATTAATATTACAAAATAACATATAGATATAAAATTTGATACGTTTAATTTATTATATTATTTTTAATATTATAGTTATCATTATAGTAAATAGTAAAATTTTAATTAGTATTATGATTATTATTTTTATAGTTATCATTATTATTATATAATAATTCAAATAGTATTATTACCATGAATAAAATTATTATTATCAGTATTATAGCTAATACCATTATTTTTACTTAATAATATTATAAATACTATAAAAATAATTATTATTAGTATTATTATTATAGTTACCATTAATAATATTATTATTATTATTATTATCAATTTTACCAAAATTATTATTATTATTATTATTATTATTATTATTATTATTATTATTATTATTATTATTATTATTATTATTACTATTATTATTTTTATTATTTATATTTATATTTATATAATCATGATTAATAATTATTAATAATAGATATAAAATCCATACGTACGAATTATACTCTCATTCAGTTGCACTTATCCATCAAAAACTGTATATGATCTTTGTTTTGTTCCTAAAAATCGTTTTACATATCTATCAATTGTACCAAATTGTTGAAATTTCAATTTGATTTGTACTGAACGAATATTTTTCTTGTCGACCTTTAACGCTAGATAACAATCAACCCTACTGCTTCAAATAGTCGATATACATGATCATTATTATTTATATATTGCATTTGTCTACTGCAATTGGAAAAAAGAAGAGGAAATTTTAAAACAGAAAACGAAGAACATGTAGTTCCCCTGTACGTGTAATTTTTTTTTCAAAATCTCAAAATTCAAATCATTTTTCAAAATCTAAAATTGTAGTTGTATTAGGAATCTTTTGGTCGAACTTTCTGAAACTTTTCAAATCCTAATTCCTTATATCGATTACGAATTCAAGAGTCAAAGTCTCGTTTTAAAAAGTCAACCATATGAACACCGATCAAATTCGAGTTCTAATTAAAGTTTCTGGTTCAATTGATTGTCCAAGAAGTTTACTGGAACAATTTAAAACATATTTCATTCTGGAATGGTTGCCTAAAACATCCTTAAAATTGAAATTGATGTTGGAGTTCACAAGAGTGTTCTTCGTGTATTTATTTCTGTTTATATTTTTCTGATTAATTCAACTCTCACATAATCAGGTTGTGTCTGTTTTATGTTGATAAGTCTAAACAAAACCAAAAGTTTACTGATTATAAATATGTTGGTCCCTCGTCGACTGATTTTATTTGGGAAGAAGATGAATTAAACAAAAGAGAGTTCGGGTTAAATAAATTGGAACTGGTATTAAATCAGATAAACCAAAAACAGCCGAATGGTTAAGGAGGGTTACGGGTTTTCGAGAGGTCAAGGGTTCGATCCCTGCAGTGGGCTATTTTTTTTCAGAATTCGTTTTAAGAAGGTAGTTTCCATTTTTTAATAATTATTATTCATTATTATTGTTATTATTATTATTATTATTATTATTATTATTATTATTATTATTATTATTATTATTAATTATTGTTATTAATACGAGTATTATAATAATTAACCTTAGTTAACAATTATTATTATTAATATGATTATTATTGTTATTACCATGATTATTATTATTGTTGTTATTATTATTATAAGAATTATAATAATTATCATTATTATCATAATTATAAATATTATAACAATTACTAAAATCATTATAAGTATTATTAATGTTGTTATTATTATTAATTTATCATTTTAGTATTATTATCATTTTTATGAATATAATTGCTATAACTATTATCAAAATAAAACAAACTATTATTATTATCACTAATAATGGTATTAGTACCAAATTATAATTATTACTCCCTCCGTCTCATTCCAATAGTCCACAGACAAAAAACACGCAGTTTTAGAAAATCCCACTAACTTCATTTCTCCACCAATGAAATATCTTCTCTCTCCAGATCCACCAATGAAATATCTTCTTTTCTTTCTATTTATGGAAGTGGACTATCAAAATGGGACAGCCCAAAATGGAATACTGCCCTATTGAAATGAGGCGGAGGTAGTATTATTATTATTATTATTGTTAAACTAACACTAAATATTAAAATTATGATTATTATTAACACTAGTATTAATAGAATTAGCAAGATTATTATTCTTATTATTATTTTTATCAATACTAATATTATTTAGGTATTATTATAATTTTAACAAACAAACGAATATATATATATATATATATATATATATATATATATATATATATATATATATATATATATATATATAAATATTTAATACATATAACAGAACAAAATTTATATTTTTATTTATTTTAAATATATAAAATGAATATATGAAATATATAGGTTATTAATATAAAAATGATATAACTAATATATATATATATATATATATATATATATATATATATATATATATATATATATATATATATATATATATATATATAAATTGTTCGATTACAATTATGTGTGTTAATATATATATATATATATATATATATATATATATATATATATATATATATATATATATAAATGATATAGGTTCGTGAATCCGAGGCCAACCATGCATTGTTCAATTTCGTCATATGTATTTTTACTACAAAATAGAGTATAGTGAGTTTCATTTGCTCTCTTTTTAAATGCTTTTGCAATATATATTTTTGGGCTGAGAATACAAGCACTGCTTTTATAAATATTTTACGAAATAGACACAAGTAATCGAAACTACATTCTATGGTTGGATTATCGAATCGAATATGCCCCTTTTTAGCTTGGTAGCCTAAGAATTGGTATTTATTATAATTGCCACCAATTGACGCGAATCCTAAAGATAGATCTATGGACCTCGACAAGTCTCATTCTAGTTACGAATGCTTTAGTACTTCGAATATCATATCCGATGAGAGTCCCGGAATGATGGGGATATTCTATATGCATCCTGTTAGTTCGGTTACGCGTGTTATTTTGTACTCGGGTTACGTGTACAATTAAATATCTGGAAATCTTGTGGTCTATTAAAATGATAGAAATGAATGTTTATGATAAACTAATGAACTCACCAACCTTTTGGTTGACACTTGATAGCATGTTTATTCTCAGGTATGAAAGAAATCTTCCGCTGTGCATTTGTTCATATTAGAGACATTACTTGGAGTCATTCATGACATATTTCAAAAGACGTTGCATTCAAGTCGTCGAGTTCATCAAGATTATTATTAAGTCAATTATAGATGGATATATTATGAAAGAGTATGCATGCCGTCAACTTTCGATGTAAATGAAAGTTTGTCTTTTAAAAATGAATGCAATATTTGTAAAATGTATCATATAGAGGTCAAGTACCTCGTAATGAAATCAACTATTGTGAATCGTTTATAATGTATATGAACGGGTCCTTTCACCAACCCATCACCAACTGCCAACACTGGCAAAGAACCATATGAACCTTTGAAGCCAAACGACAATAGCACTTTTGAGACTCCAAATGATTCCATCAAACACACCCGGTTGCAGTTTGACGGTGATGAAGATGAAACTAATCGACGTGATGCTGAGGAGACAGGAACCCTAGAAGGGAACATAATTCAACTTAAACCTATCGACGATGAGGAAGCTATACGCTTCCTGGAAAAGGGAGGGTTCGTTTTGCCCTCACTCATGTCTAAAGGTGGTGAAAGGCCCACCGGCATGTCCAAAGCTCAACCGCGTAGCTCTACACGTTCAGTGTCGGAGACCGGTAAAAGTTCTGGCAAAACCAGGGAGGAGGCCCGTAACGATATGATTTAGAACTTGATCCTGGCCGCACCGGAATCCATGTGTGCCCAAGTCGAACAACCAGGCGTGGCGGACAACATGCTGAATACCTGGTACGCCATGATGGGAGGAGACAAAGTGAAACGGCCATTCGAAGTTTCTGCGATGTCGGAAACGTTCACTCGGGAAATAGCTACTCATCCGCTGCCCACTGTCCTCACCACCCCCTCATGCTAGGGATGTATGATGGCATCACGGATCCGGAAGACTTTTTGCAACAATTTGAGCATGCTGTCAAGACGCAGCATTAGGACAACCCAACGGTAAGGGACACGCCAACAGCAAGTATAAGGTGATTGGCAGTAGTTAAGGCGGCAACTACGGACGCTCTAGTCATAAGTCTAATGACCGCTGCAACTACCACCCGTATGAGCGGTACGGTTCTAAGAGATTGTCACCTGAAGAGGAAAGCTTGATAAAGTCATTATCCAAAACTCCAAAGGAAATTTTGGCAACGGAAGAGGTAAGCAAACATTTTCCACCACCGAAACCAATGCAGTCGCGCTTCGCGGTTGACAAAAAATAAGTGGTACATTTTTCACAAGGATAAAGGTTACGAGGTCGACGACTGCAGAGAACTTAAGAAAGTGATAATCGAAAGGTTAAAGTTGGGTGAGCTTGATCACCTCAAACCATCGCGTGTCAACACTCCTGACAAGAAAAAGTTCGCTTCGCAACGGGGAAAAGATAAGGCTCCAGAAAAGCATATTCACATGATACAGATGTGGCACGCTGGTCACATACAAAAAGCCGAAGTGTTGGAAGAATGGGCATGCGCCCCGATCACGTTTCCCGCTTTTTGGCGGGTATGCCCTGCCAACCTACCCGTTACGAGACCTTTGACAGTAGCACACTGCAAGGTTTCCAGAATTTATGTTGACACGGGTAGCGCAGTTGATGTCTTATACGAACATTGTTTCTTGCAATTACCCCAAGACGTACAGGATAAGTTGAAGCCGCCACTACATCCCGTCGCGGGATTCACAGGTGAAACTACTTGGCCCCTCGGTCGGGTAAGTATTGACGTTACGCTGGAAGAAAATGAAAAATGTCGAACGGTGTCTTTGAACTTCGTGGTTGTTAGATATCAGTCAAGGTACAACATCATTATGGGACGGGAAGCACTTTGTGAGTTTGGCGCGATTACATCCACTATACATGGAATGGTGAAGTTCCCAACACCGCTAGGCATTGCAACTGTTTTTTCAGACCGAGTACCGATTGTAGGTCAAGTTGAGTCATCACAGCAGCCGGCGGCGCCTGTTGAAAAGGGAGGAAATGTTGCAATCAATCACTCTTTTCCGGAAAAATTTATTCAGATTGAGAACACATTATCCACCGAGACGAAAAGCGCGCTATGCGAACTTTTAGCAAACAACACTGACGTGTTCGCATGGCAAAAATCAGACATGACAGGGGTACCGTGTAGCGTCGCGGAACACTGTCTAAATGCCAACCCCAGCGTGACCCCGGTGAGGCAGAAAAAACAAGGTATGGCCCCAGAACGTAGCGTTTTTCTTAAAAATGAGGTGGAGAAACTGGTACAAGCTGACATACTAAGGGAAGTCAAGTACCAGACATGGGTTGCTAATCCGGTACTGGTAAAAAAGGCGAACGGGTCGTGGAGAATGTGTGTAGATTTCAAAGATATCAACAAAGCTTATCCCAAGGAAAATTATCCGTTGCCAGAAATTGATTGGAAGGTTGAATCGTTGGCAGGTTTCCGCTTTAAATGTTTCCTCGACGCGTACTAGCGTTATCACCAAATCCAAATGGCGGAGCATGACGAGGATAAAATGGTGTTTCACACAGATCAAGGTATTTTCTGCTACAAGAAGATGCCTTTCGAGTTGAAAAACGCAGGCGCAATGTATCAAAGAGTGATAGGCGCCGCGTTCAAAGGACAGATCGGTCGAAACGTTGAAGCATACGTTGACGACATTGTGATCAAGAGTCACACCAAAGCGGACCTTTTGAAGGACATCCAGGAGACATTTGACTCCTTGAGAAAAATTAATATGAAGCTAAATCCGGAGAAGTGTATTTTTGGATTCGAAGAAGGGAAATTCTTGGGACACGTTGTCACGATGCGTGGCGTTAAGGCAAACCCCAAAAAAATCCAAGCCATTGACAAAATGACCACGCCAAGAACGAAGAAAGAGGTGCAGAGCCTGAACGGCAAGCTTGCAGCGTTGTCCAGGTTCCTGTCCAAGGCAGTAGAAAGGTCGTTACCATTCTTCAAAGTGTTGAAGGAAAGCGTTGGCCGGAACTTTAACTGGACGCCCGAAGCGGAATAGGCTTTTCAAGAAATGAAGGCACTGATCAGAACATTGCCGACGCTCACCGCTCCGGTGCCGGGTAAAGTAGTCGTTCCAACTTACTTTTTTTCTTTCAAGTTCCATTACAAAATGAATATTTTGACGTTAACATGTCAAGCTTTCAGGAGAAACTTTGACAATTTACCTGGCGGCGGGAACCAAAGCCATCAGCTCAGTACTCATCGCGGAGAGAGGCGGCACGCAGATGCCCATTTACTTTGTTAGCAAGGTGCTGCAAAATGCCTAAGTCTTGAGAAACTCATTTTTGCATTAGTTCATACCGCGAGGCGGTTAAGACGGTACTTCCAGGCGCACCCGATGCTAGTGTTAACAGATTCGCCTATCAAGCAGGTATGGCACAACGATAACGGTCAGGACGCTTAGGAGGAATTTAATAACAACTTTTTCAAGCAGGTGCTAAACAAACCTGTGACAACCCGAAAATTTTCGACCAAATTTAAACTTAATCTTTATATGATTCCGACACGATAAGCAAAGTTTGTAATATTGATTCTCAAACTTTTAGAACTAATGTTATATATTCAGTTAACCTTTGACTATTGACCGATGATTCACGAACATCTATTTGTAAATAGATATATATATATATATATATATATATATATATATATATATATATATATATATATATATATATATATATATATATATATACAATAAGTTGGAATATTAATTATTCATAAATAACTTGCAATGTGTATTTAAAAACTGATTTATGTATATTAAATAAAGATATATACATATATATAATTTCAAGTTATTTAGTAAATGATAGTAACATTCGTTTATTGATTCGATTGATATTTAGATAAGTTAACTAAAACGTTTAAGATGAACAAGTAAAACACTATTTACTACAGTAAAACACTATTTACTACAGTAAAAACGACTTTGCTATGGTAAAAAACTAATTACTACAGTAAAAAATGACTTTACTACAGTAAATACTATTTGCTACAGTAAACACTATTTGCTACAGTAAAACACTATTTGCTGCAGTGAAACACTATTTGCTACAGTGAAAAATATGTCGACGAACAAGAAAACAAAACATATTGGGTGCGTACCAGCTGGCCATGCGATCGCATGGCAAATGGGCATAAAACCTATGCGATCGCATGGGGTTCAGTTCCAGGCCACATCTATAAAGCTCGCGAGTTCTGACTTCAATCACACACACATAAACACTATTACTCTCCGTATGATATTTATTAATTATATTTTTATTATTATTATTATTATTATTATTATTAAGATTAATATAATTATTATTAATCTTATTATTAATATAAGTATTATTAAGTATGTACATAAAATACTACGACGAGGTCATGAGCGAATTATCTCAAAACGGGTTTTTCAATTGGGATAGAGCTAAGGAAAATATGGGTTATAGCTATGAATGTTATGGGTATGGTTCGAGGGTATTGCTCGTGAGTCAAACTAGTATTTATCATCTCCGTTGCGTCTACGTACTTTCCTACAATATTGAATCACAATATTGATACGTGAGCATTCATATCTTATCTTTTATATATTAATAGTGTATCCATGTCTAGTGCTCGAGTATATATGTTTATGCATGCTTGTATGCTTTAATTTTGTCATTAGATAGTTTATGATGAATCACGAATTTGATACATATGCTACTGGTATAAAGTATATGATATGCATGTTTTTGGAAAGCTGGCGAATAATTATTAACTTTTCATTTAGAAATCGCATGATTTCGATGAACGGATTAAAAGATATGGTCAACTGAATTATGGTTATCGTTAATTAAAATTGTGTTTGAAACTGTAAATTAATATTTAAACAACTTGTCTATGAGATTTATAAATTGGATTTTCAAATATTACTAATCGAGTAAATGAATTTCTATATAAGGAACGTCTCGTCTTGTTGAGCAATTGTCAAAATTGACTGTTTTATCATGTTTTAAACCTTCATAAACACTATAATCTGATTTTACAAGTATTGGAAAACTATGTGAAATAATAAAATATTTTCGATTGCCATGATAATTCAAATATAATATAGCTCCTGAAATAAATAATATTTTGAGTTTGATAAACTGTAAATTCGTTCAATTATCAAGACTTATACTATGATAATAAACATGTATAGATTTAAATATCATATTAGGTCAGGTTGACTTTTGAGATGACTTTTGCTAACTTTTGCATGTTGGTCTCGAGCATTAGGATTATGATACACTATGACCCGACCTAGCTTGTTAGACATGTATTGACCAACATATGTTCTCTAGGTTGAGATCTACAATTATTTTGCATTCCGAGTTTCGGTCATATTTTGGTGAATGACCTTATGTGCTGCTAAGGTGAGTTTATAGATTCCTTTTTAATTGCTTTTGAAATCTATATTTTTGGGCTGAGAATAAATGCACTTTATTTTAAACGCAATGGATAGAAGTACATACTAAATTCTACACCGAGTTTGAACCAAAAATCCCTTAGCTTTGGTAACTAGTAACTGTCGGTTATAAGAACTGGTGGGCGCGAATAGTTGTATATGGATCCAAAGGGCTTGACATCTCCGTCTGTTCCAGGTATAGAAACAATAGCCTGAACTATAAAACAGACGTATGATATTTGAGTTTAGTACACGTTGGATTGCGTGTATTATACATGTTGGTTGCATTATGTTAAAATAGGGGTACTTATTATAACGTTAAAGTTTAGTTACCAGGGTGCTCTGGCGTAGAATCTTTTGATAAACGTTTCAGATGAAACAACTGAAATCTTGTGATCCACCTTTATAAACAGATTATGCGCAACATTAAAACTATGAACTCACCAACCTTTATGTTGACACTTTTAAGCATGTTTATTCTCAGGTTCCTAGAAGTCTTCCGATGTTTGCTTATACGTTATACAAGCTATGTGCATGAAGTCATACATGCTTTATTCGAGAAAACTTTGCATTCACAAAATCATCACCATGTATCTTATTTGACTGTATTGTCAACGAATGTATTGTTAGAAACTATTATATACGATGATTGTCTATACGTAGAAATCATCAGACGTCGAAAACCTTGGATTTATATATTCATTTATGGTGTACCTTTTCAAAAGAATGCAATGTTCACAAAATGTATCATATAGAGGTCAAAACCTCACTATGAAATCAATGAATGATGTATTCGTCCAAATGGATTTGGACGGATCATCACAGTTGGCATCAGAGCTAGAGGTCATAGGGAACCAGAATTTTCATTAGTGTGTTTAACTGGTAATTGTTAGGATGCATTAGTGAGTCTGGACTATGACCGTATGTCACGACCCAGAAAATTTCGACTAATTTTAACCAAACTCTCGATACGATTTAGTATTCTAGACACAATAAGCAAAGTCTGTAAGGTTGAGTCTCAAAAAGTTTGAACTGTTTCCTATATTCAATTGACCTTCGACTGTTCTCGACGATTCATGAACAACTATTTGTAAATAGATACATATATATGTGTGTGTATATAAATGTGTATATAAATACTACTTGAAAATATATAAAAATAATATTTGTTTAAAAATATATAATATATATTTATGTGATAAAACTTGTTATTTAAAACTGATTATATTAAGAGAGAGAGTAAATGGAAAATGAATGATTACGAGCTTAATTGGCAAATGTCGGTAACACTCGGTTGATGTTTTGTTAGTTTTAATTTAGATATTGTACGTATTCATGAAGGATTGAAATAAAAGTTGAATGGTAAATCGATTACGAGGATTTTAGATTTGTTAAAAATATTTTTACCTTTTAAAGTTTAAATATTAGTACTCCGTACATATAAATTGGAACATAAAATAAATAATTATTGAACTTTTTTGATCAGGTTTCAAACAGGTAATGAGTGAAATAATTAAATATATTTAATCTAAAAGTTTGGGATTTTTAGGAACACTTTTATACGTTAACTGTTTAGCAATGAACACGATATAGTCATCCAGGATAAACTGAATCCAATACAATCGGCTGCTAACTGTACACCCACGTTTCTTTTTTCTCTAATCTTAACTTTATGAAGATATTTATACTGTGTTAAATTTGTTGTTATCCTTTGATTGATATTATAATGTATAATATATATATATATATATAATCACAGTAGGTCGACATAGAAGAAATTGAATTATTATTAAGATTACTATTTGATATTACTGTTTCTTCTTTTCATTTCCACCAACTAAATGAGTTGGATATACACATATAATATATATACATCTACTACATACATATAGATAAAGATATCACACACCCACCTCCCTTCACCTCACTTCTCTTCTTCTTAACTGCTATTCTCGGTTGTAAACACGAACACCGTGAACAACTGCCGCACACCACCACACCACCTTTCTCCATCTCTTTCTCTCTTCCTTGCTTTGATGAATTGATATCCAAACCATCATTGTACCTACTATTACTACTACTGTATCTTCTTTACTTTATTTCGGTAAAGACCCACAAACCCACCTCACCACCTTTGTGTTTTCTCGGCCATGCTAAACCACCCCCAAGATCACTACCATTCGCCACCTTCACCAATCGTCACCATAACAATCGCCATATATCCCTAATCACTTCAACCGTGAACTAACCACCTTCGATCACCCTTGGAACCACCATGATCACCACCATAGAATCAAAACCCGTCACCATGTTACTCGACCAAGTTACAATCACCATCTCCACCCCTGCCACAGCTCAACCACCATCATCTATTAACTATCACCCATCGAAAATAAAAAAAAAACCATCGCTATATATATTTTTTTCTCCTTTCTTCTTTCTGTTCGACTTGTAATCTTACTACTGCTGCTGCACGTGATATTGGTGATGGATAACGATAATGAGATGATGATGGTGACGAGGCGAGTTAATGATGATAGTTAAGGTGATCATTCATGATAAGTATAATAGTGAAGATAAGTAATATTGATGATGAGAAGCACGATTATGATGATTAACGATGATGAGTTGATATAGTTATGATGAAGATATAGATGATTTTTTTTATGATGATGAATAGTTCTGGGTTTTGTATTTTTGAAGAAGATGAAACAAAATTATTGAGGTTTAGTAGATTAGGGATTCCATTTATTTAAGAAGGAAACCGATGGAGGAGTGGTTTAGAGAGTGGATGTTTAAATAGGAGGTCCTGTGTTCGAACCTAGGCGACTACAAATATTTTTTTTAATTAAATAGAAGCTGCTGGGCCGAATACTTCTATTTCCATGTTGGGCCGAATCATATACGGGCCGATTTAATACAGTGGGCTACGGAGTGGGCTTCACACATATTTTGTATTGGGTCGTTGTTGTGTTCCTTCTCATGTACAAACCACCGAAATCCAATTACATATAATAAAGAAACAGATACATGGGTTATATACAATTAAATCGCGGAATAAAACAAGAAGTAATGATATAGGAATGGTTAAAGACGTTACCGGGTTAGCGAGAGGTTAAGGGTTCGAGCCTAGGCAAGGGCATTTTTATATTTTTGGAGCTTTTTCTTAAGGAGGTAGTGATTATTATTATTATTATTATTATTATTATTATTATTATTATTATTATTATTATTATTATTATTATTATTATTATTATTATTATTATTATTATTATTATTATTATTATTATTATTATTATTATTAAAAATATTATTGTTGTTGTTATTATTATTATTAAAAAGTAATTATTTTTGGTAAACTATTATTTTTACTTTATCATTATTAGTAAAAATATTATTTTTATTAAAATTACTATTATTACTATCATTATTATTATTATTATCCTTAATCTAGTAATACTACAATTATTTATTTTACAAAACAACATATGTATATATATAAAAATATATTTTTACATAAGGTATACAAATATTACATAAATTTTGTTTTAACTAATATTATTAATATAACATTAACTAAATATCAAGTAAGTATTATAATGTATTATAAGTATTAATAAAATTATATATAAGTGATGTAATTTGACATACTTTTAAAGAAACATGTTCTACATTATAACAAGTTCATAAAAGTCCATTTTTATGAAGATAAAGTGAGCGGAAGCATGCATGTTCATGTTATATAACAACCATTTTTAAAAGGACAAATTCCATAAATATATCAAGTCTTGAATAATATGCTTACGTACAACAAGTGGGTTTAGTATTTTACCTCCTCAAGCTAGTTGAGGGTTACAACAAGATGATGAAGAAGATGAAGATGAATGGAGCTTCAAAAGTATGAAACCTCAAGAGATAATACCCCAAACTTATCACCAACACCCTAGCCTTTAGTTAGGATTTATTTGACACTTAAAATTGAGCTTCCAATAAACTCAAAAAAAACTCCTTTGATGCTCAAATATTTCGGCCAGAATTGGGGCAAAAGGGAGAGCAAAAAATCTTTGTTACTTGATGGAAGAGAGAAGTGTGCAAGCCTAAAACAAGTGGGATTGGTTAGGTGCATTTGTAGAAGCAAAAGTCCCTTAAGAAAGAGCCAATCACAATCCATGCAATGCACCAACCTCCCATGCCCATTTAATTATATAAATTTGAATTTTAAATAAACACAACTTATATAAATGTATTATAAATAATACTTGCACCTTTTCTTTTATTTTATGCTTACATTATATTTTATAAAACCAATTTATAAAAATGTAACATAAAATAATTAATTATTTAACCTATAAATAATTAAATCCTTTATATATAAATTATTCCATAATTTATATATATATATACATCAAGTGAAATATTTTTAGAAACCATTTTCTAAAATTCAAGTGTCGCGTATTTATTTAATGATCCAACCGTAAAGATCAAATACGTATAAGGTGTCGGTAAGCTTGTTATTGGGTATGACCCGACTTGGATCATAACATGTTAGCCACATTAGTTTAATATGTCTCTCGGGCATATGAAATACCTTCAATCTCCCACTTGCACGAGAAACATAAGAAATTAATGCAAGTGATGGATACCACCTAACGACCGTCCATCACCCTTAATATGTTATGACTTAGTGCCATTCAATAACATCATCCCTTTCGAGTTCCCATCTCGAATATGATTTAGGTGAATCTTTCAATATATCCTTTTGTCCTAGATGTCATGTTAAATCCAAGAGACATAGAATGATCACTCTCTTATAGATTTAACTTTATCAGGCCTTAGACATCTGACTCTCAACGAATAAGAGGGACAAATTCCATCTTGACTACATACGTTCTAGACACTACACTTAGTACTATACCTGAAGCCTCCCTTATGAGCTACCTTTTCAGAATAGCGAAGGAAAGAATCAAGGCACAATATTCGGTGAATGTCCGAACCCAATATGTGTCTCAGGTCAGAGGATATAATGATATTCTCCTTTACTCAAGATTACATGTGATCAACCACAAAGGCTCCATACAGTAAATCTTGAGAGCGGGTCTTCCAATATTTGTGTCCCACAAATATCTATGAACCTTGGTTGCAACCTTGCCCCACATTCACCATTTGAATGTTGACCAATCCAAGTTCATAATAGTCTAGACCTCACACTTTTTCCCACAAATGTGATCAACTACGGAATTCAGAATAATAGTTTATTCATGGATAAAATATGCAAAATTGGAACATGACTCATAATTAAATTAATACCATAATTATATTAATGAGTTTGAACTAATTCGTTCCATTACAATACATAAAATAGATCATTTCCAATCACTAGAATATCGAAGCCCTAATGCACAAACATGTGACGAGTCTTTTGATGAGCACGAGGTTCCTTGATTTGAGCAATCGCACCCTCGTTGTCACAAAAGATCTCAAGAGGGTCCTGAATGGAAGGGACCACTCCTAAGTCGTCGATGAATTTCTTCATCCATGCAGCTTCCTGAGCTGCCAGTGAGGCAGCAATGTACTCCGACTCTGTAGTGGATAACGCAACAACCTCCTGTTTCGAACTCTTCCAAGAGACCGCACCACCATTTAACATGAAGACATAACCGGATTGTGATCGAGAGTCATCTCGGTCAGTTTGGAAGCTCGCGTCCACGTAACCTTTTACAGCGAGTTCCTCCTCACCAGACCCATATATTAGAAACATATCCTTAGTTCTCCTAAGGTATTTCAATATACTTTTAATAGCAATCCAATGACTGTTTCCTGGGTTGTTCTGGTATCTACTTGTCAAGCTTAGAGCGCATGACACATCCGGTCTAGTACATATCATTGCATACATGATAGACCCAATAGCAGATGCGTATGGGACTTTCTTCATTCTCTCTTGTTCATCTTTCGTGGTAGGACACTGAGATGAACTGAGAACGGTTCCTCTTTGAATAGGTACCAAACCTTTCTTAGAGTTTTCCATCTTGAACCTTTTCAAGATTTTATCAATGTATGTACTTTGACTTAAACCTATCAATCTCTTGGATCTATTCCTATAGATCCCTATCCCCAATATGTATTGTGCTTCTCCAAGATCCTTAATGGAGAAGCAACTCTTTAGCCAAGTTTTGACTTCTTGCATTGTGGTAATATCATTCCCAAATAATAATATATCATCCACATATAGCACAAGGAACATTATAGAGCTCCTACTAGCCTTCTTGTATACACAAGCTTCATCACCATTTTTAATGAAGCCAAATTTCTTTGCCTCTTCATTAAAACGATGATTCCACATTCTAGATGCTTGTTTCAATCCGTAGATTGATTTCTTTAACTTGCATACCTTTTTAGGATTTTTTGGATCAACAAAACCTTCGGGCTGTACCATATAGACATCTTCCTCAAGATATCCATTTAGGAAAGCGGTTTTGACATCCATTTGCCATATTTCATAGTCATAGTGGGCAGCTATGGCAAATAATATCCTAATAGACTTTAGCATTGCCACAGGCGAGAAAGTTTCATCATAATCAACCCCTTGAGTTTGAGTGAAACCTTTTGCTACAAGTCTAGCTTTGTATGTATCCAAGTTTCCATGTATGTCGGTTTTCTTCTTGAAAAGCCATTTGCAATCAACTAGCTTGGAGCTAGGAGGTTGCACAACAAGTTCCCAAACTTGGTTTTCATACATGGATTGCATCTCGGCGTTCATGGCTTCCTGCCATTTATTTTTATCAATCCTTGATAAAGCATCTTCGTAGTTTGTCGGTTCATCCAAATCAACCGTATAGCAACCATCCACGAGAAAATCATATCTCTCAGGAGGATTACTAATTCTACTAGATCTTCGAACGTCTTGTGTATTTTGATCATCCACTTGATCATTTTCAACATCCTCATGTTGAGTACTAGTGTCAACCATTTGTGTATCATCGACTTGATCTTGTACCTCTACAAGATCTATTTTCCTTTCACCATCACCTTCCATAAGGAATTTGGTTTCAAGGAATTCCGCCTTTCGAGCAACAAATACATTTTGCTCGGTCGGATCATAGAAATAGTATCCCATATCATCCTTGGGATATCCTATGAAGATACACTTTGTGGATCGAGCATGTAACTTATTAGCTACATGGCGCTTAGGATAAGCTTCACATCCCCATACTTTCAAGTATGAAAGAGAGGGAGGTTTTCCAAACCACATCTCATGAGGAGTTCGTTCCACTTTCTTGGTTGGGGCCATATTTAAAATACGAACCGCGGAGCTTAGACAATAACCCCAAAATGATAGAGGTAACGAGCTTCTTGCCATCATAGATCGAACCATATCCATTAGGGTTCGGTTCCTCCTTTCGGAAACTCCATTAAGTTGGGGTGTTCCGGGTGGAGTAAGTTGTGAGATGATCCCACAACTCCTAAGATGATCTTGGAAAGCATCGCTTAGGTATTCACCTCCTCTATCGGTACGAAGTACCTTAATTGTCTTATTGAGTTGATTTTGTACTTCATTTTGGTATTCTTTGAATGCTTCAAACGTTTCGTCCTTGTGTCTTAATAAGTAGACATATCCGAAACGACTAAAGGCATCAATGAAAGTAACAAAGTATCTTTCACCATTCCTTGTCATGGGCTTAAAGGGTCCACACACATTTGAATGTATTAATCCCAATAAGTCTTTAGCCCTTTCATAGGTCCCTTTGAAAGGTGCTTTAGTCATCTTGCCTTGTAAACAAGACTCACATACATCAAACGAATCCATCTCATTTGATTTCAAAAGTCCATTCTTTTGAAGTGTATGCATTCGGTTCTTGTTTATGTGACCAAGGCGACAATGCCATAAGTAGGAATCACTCAAATCCCTTTTGAGTTTCTTGGTGCTTGTATGGCACATTGAGCTACTAGATGATGTGTCATCATGAACCAATTCATAAATTCCATTTCAAGGCGAAGCCTTGAAATAGAATACATTATCTAAATAAACATGGATATCATCATTAATAAAATTAACATTAAAACCACATTGTCTCAAACGGGAAACAGAAATAATGTTTCGACATAAGTCGGGTGCATACAAAACATCATTCAAAATAAGTTCCAAGCCACTTGGAAGTTTTAACACAAAGTCTCCTTGAGCTTTCACTTGTACTTTAGCTCCATTCCCCATGAAGAGACTTGATGTTCCCGTTTGCTTGTTACTTCTTTTGAACCCCTGTAAATAATTGCAAATGTGAGTTTCACATCCAGTGTCTAATACCCATGTATTAGAAGAAGTAATACTAAGCTCTATATATACCATATATATATTACCTGAGGATTGCCCCGCATCCCTCTTTTCCTTCAACTCCTTAAGGTAGACCGGACAATTTCGTTTCCAATGACCCATCTCACCGCAACCGAAACATGGGTCTTCCTTGGGGTTTGCCTTTTCCGCAACCTTTTGCTTTTTGTTCTTGTTCTTGGTTGGGGTAACCATCTTCCCCTTTCCCTTGCCTTGATAGGCGGGTCCTTTTCTCTTAGCTACCTTTGGCTTAGAGGTGTTACCTTTGGTCCCACCTTGATCGATTGCTAACACGGGTAAAGCCCTTTTACCCATGCTAGTTTCCGCCGTTCTAAGCATACCGTGGAGCTCACCTATGCTCTTATCCATCCCATTCATATTGTAATTAATTACAAATTGATCAAACCTTTTTGATAGGGAGTTAAGGATAAGATCGGTGGCTAACTCATTTGATATGTTTAGGTTAAGACGGTTAGCACGATCAATAAGGCTTTTCATCTTAAGGACATAAGATGAAACCGATTGGGTATCGTCCATACGACAAGCATGTAGCGCCCGAACGGTCTCGAAGCGCTCGACACGCGCTTGTTGAAGGAACATCTCCTTCAATTGCGTTATCATGTCGTATGCACTATGATGCTCGAAATCCTTTTGGAGTTCGGGAATCATAGTCCCAAGCATTAGGCATGAGACTTGAAGGGAGTCGTGGCAATACTTATCGTAAAAGGCCATTGCCTCCACATCATCCTCATCCGGTTGATCGGGAATGGGGTCCTCAAGTACATACGCTTTATCCTCTTGTTTGAGGACAATCCGAAGATTGCGGAACCAATCCATAAAGTTGGTATGGTTGAGTTTGTCTTTCTCTAAGAGAGACCTTAATGATAGGTTGTTTAGGTTAATTGGTGCGTTTTGCATGTTGTTGTTGTTATTAGCGGCCATCTACAAAATTCAACAAAGTTCTTTTAAGTATTGATTTTAAATTTAATAAACAATACCCTTTTATATTTCAATTGTTTAATTAAATCTTAGAATCCAACGGTAAATCAAATTTCGGTTAGGTGACCTTTATCCCGTCATTTGATTTAGCTAGGTAGTCATTTATATGACAATTGCAATCCTTTTGCAACTTCTAAGTTATGGGATCATGCAATCCTTTTGCATGGCATATTAATCCCATCAACGCCTATTTGTTCCTCATGCTTCGGTGACCCTAAGTTCATGATTCCCAAATCAAGTCGTCCTACTTGTGTTAACATGTAAAATTAACATGCAAGTGGTTAGGTGACCTTTATCCCACAATCATGTGAATTTTACCTTAACCATATTAGTTTGCTCATAACGGTTAGGTGACCTTTATCCCATTATGAGTTCACTACTATGTTCAAGTGTCCCACAATAGGATGGCATTTAACTTGTTTTCCTTGTTTTAGTTGTTAAGGGATTTTTTAGTCTTTCTTAAATTCTAGTTTAAGAAAACATTTTGCCATACACCAACATGCATTTGATGTATGGTATATAATGAAAAACCTATTTCATGTCATTAGTAAAATAACCAAATTTTACTTGATATAAACCATTTTATATACATCTTTCATCTAGTACCTAATAACCATTTATTAGTGTCTTTTGTTGTTTTAATTATAACCAATTATAATGTCATTTTTGCAAGTTGTTCATGTGAACTTGTATCAACCAAACACATACACAAAATCATACAAGCATGCAAAAGAAAAGTCCACAATCAAGCCATGGTGGTGAACACTTGTTTAGCCAAAACAAGTGTTACCTAAAGGGTTAAAATTACAAAATTAAGAGATTAACAAATCGCCCACTAGCTCTTGCATCCTTATGCTTCATCTTGTAATCTTCTTGAATCTTCACTTCTTTTACAAAAAAATATATAACCTAATACATTTTTTCTAGAAAAAGAAATTACCACCTAATCTATTTTACATACTAAATAAAATAAATTACATCATAAAATTACAAGATTATTACAAACCAAATGAATGAATAATTATTACAAACCATAAGAATGAATAATCAACCAAATCATATACAAATCCAACCACAAGGTCAAGGCTTGATTGTGAACCAAAATACCAACAAAACTTGGCCAAATTTGAAGCTCCAAACCCCATTTGGAAGCCCTAAAATTCGGCCAAATGGAGAACCCACCCAAAATCCAAAAAATTTTACATTCTAGTTTTATGCATGTTACTAGATTGTAAGATTAGTGGATTTAAAAGTCATAAACAAGAAGCATATTTCAAAGACCTTGGCTCTAGATACCATTGATGTAATTTGACATACTTTTAAAGAAACATGTTCTACATTATAACAAGTTCATAAAAGTCCATTTTTATGAAGATAAAGTGAGCGGAAGCATGCATGTTCATGTTATATAACAACCATTTTTAAAAGGACAAATTCCATAAATATATCAAGTCTTGAATAATATGCTTACGTACAACAAGTGGGTTTAGTATTTTACCTCCTCAAGCTAGTTGAGGGTTACAACAAGATGATGAAGAAGATGAAGATGAATGGAGCTTCAAAAGTATGAAACCTCAAGAGATAATACCCCAAACTTATCACCAACACCCTAGCCTTTAGTTAGGATTTATTTGACACTTAAAATTGAGCTTCCAATAAACTCAAAAAAAACTCCTTTGATGCTCAAATATTTCGGCCAGAATTGGGGCAAAAGGGAGAGCAAAAAATCTTTGTTACTTGATGGAAGAGAGAAGTGTGCAAGCCTCAAACAAGTGGGATTGGTTAGGTGCATTTGTAGAAGCAAAAGTCCCTTAAGAAAGAGCCAATCACAATCCATGCAATGCACCAACCTCCCATGCCCATTTAATTATATAAATTTGAATTTTAAATAAATACAACTTATATAAATGTATTATAAATAATACTTGCACCTTTTCTTTTATTTTATGCTTACATTATATTTTATAAAACCAATTTATAAAAATGTAACATAAAATAATTAATTATTTAACCTATAAATAATTAAATCCTTTATATATAAATTATTCCATAATTTATATATATATACATCAAGTGAAATATTTTTAGAAACCATTTTCTAAAATTCAAGTGTCGCGTATTTATTTAATGATCCAACCGTAAAGATCAAATACGTATAAGGTGTCGGTAAGCTTGTTATTGGGTATGACCCGACTTGGATCATAACATGTTAGCCACATTAGTTTAATATGTCTCTCGGGCATATGAAATACCTTCAATAAGAACATTAATCTTGATACATAACAAAATATATAAACTTAATTGATTTATATTATAATGTGTTAATATATATACATGATATAGGTTCGTGAATCCGAGGTCAAACCTAGACTTGTTCAATATCATCATATTATTTTACTACAAAATACAATATGTGAGTTTCATTTGCTCCCTTTTTAATTGCTTTTGCAATATATATTTTTAGGTTGAGAATACATGCGCTGCTTTTATGAATGCTTTACGAAATAGACATAAGTACTTAAAATACATTCTACGTTGAGTTGTACCACTAGAATACTTCCCTGTAGCTTGGTAACTACCATTTACATGCGGTATTGTAAACGCGAATCCTGTTGATAGATCTATCGGGCTTGACAACCCCAACCGGGCTGGACGACCAGTATTCAATGGTTGCACAGTACTTCGTTTCGGTGACTACACTTGGTACGGTGTACTGAGATTTCATAATAAAGGGAATATGCAACGTTGATTAATGTTAAGTATGGTTACCAAGTGCTCAACCACTTAGAATGCTTTACATACACTTGCGAGTGTATTATGTTTATGATTATGAAATCTTGTGGTCTATTAATATATTGAAATGATTGTTATGATAAACTAATGAACTCACCAACCTTTTGGTTGACACTTTAAAGCATGTTTATTCTCAGGTACGAATTAAGTCTTCCGCTGAAATGTCCCGTTCTTATTGATTAAAAACGTTCCATATTAATTGATTTCTTTGCGAGATTTTGACCTCTATATGATACATTTTTCAAAGACTGCATTCATTTTTAAAATAAACCATAACCTTTATTTCATAAATAAAGGTTTAAAAAGCTTTACGTAGATTATCAAATAATGATAATCTAAAATATCCTGTTTACACACGACCATTACATAATGGTTTACAATACAAATATGTTACATCGAAATCAGTTTCTTAAATGCAGTTTTTACACAATATCATACAAACATGGACTCCAAATCTTGTCCTTATTTTAGTATGCAACAGCGGAAGCTCTTAGTATTCACCTGAGAATAAACATGCTTTAAACGTCAACAAAAATGTTGGTGAGTTATAGGTTTAACCTATATATATCAAATCGTAACAATAGACCACAAGATTTCATATTTCAATACACATCCCATACATAGAGATAAAAATCATTCATATGGTGAACACCTGGTAACCGACATTAACAAGATGCATATATAAGAATATCCCCATCATTCCGGGACACCCTTCGGATATGATATAAATTTGAAGTACTAAAGCATCCGGTACTTTGGATGGGGTTTGTTAGGCCCAATAGATCTATCTTTAGGATTCGCGTCAATTAGGTGTCTGTTCTCTAATTCTTAGATTATCAGACTTAATAAAAAGGGGCATATTCGATTTCGATAATTCAACCATAGAATGTAGTTTCACGTATTTGTGTCTATTTTGTAAATCATTTATAAAACCTGCATGTATTCTCATCCCAAAAATATTAGATTTTAAAAGTGGGACTATAACTCACTTTCACAGATTTTTACTTCGCCGGGAAGTAAGACTTGGCCACTGGTTGATTCACGGACCTATAACAATATATACATATATATCAAAGTATGTTCAAAATATATTTACAACACTTTTAATATATTTTGATGTTTTAAGTTTATTAAGTCAGCTGTCCTCGTTAGTAACCTACAACTAGTTGTCCACAGTTAGATGTACAGAAATAAATCGATAAATATTATCTTGAATCAATCCACGACCCAGTGTATATGTATCTCAGTATTGATCACAACTCAAACTATATATATTTTGGAATCAACCTCAACCCTGTATAGCTAACTCCAACATTCACATATAGAGTGTCTATGGTTGTTCCGAAATATATATAGATGTGTCGACATGATAGGTCGAAACATTGTATACGTGTCTATGGTATCTCAAGATTACATAATATATAATACAAGTTGATTAAGTTATGGTTGGAATAGATTTGTTACCAATTTTCACGTAGCTAAAATGAGAAAAAATTATCCAATCTTGTTTTACCCATAACTTCTTCATTTTAAATCCGTTTTGAGTGAATCAAATTGCTATGATTTCATATTGAACTCTATTTTATGAATCAAAACAGAAAAAGTATAGGTTTATAGTCGGAAAAATAAGTTACAAGTCATTTTTGTAAAGGTAGTCATTTCAGTCGAAAGAACGACGTCTAGATGACCATTTTAGAAAACATACTTCCACTTTGAGTTTAACCATAATTTTTGGATATAGTTTCATGTTCATAATAAAAATCATTTTCCCAGAATAACAACTTTTAAATCAAAGTTTATCATAGTTTTTAATTAACTAACCCAAAACAGCCCGCGGTGTTACTACGACGGCGTAAATCCGATTTTAAGGTGTTTTTCGTGTTTCCAGGTTTTAAATCATTAAGTTAGCATATCGTATAGATATAGAACATGTGTTTAGTTGATTTTAAAAGTCAAGTTAGAAGGATTAACTTTTATTTGTGAACAAGTTTAGAATTAACTAAACTATGTTCTAGTGATTACAAGTTTAAACCTTCGAATAAGATAGCTTTATATGTATGAATCGAATGATGTTATGAACATCATTACTACCTCAAGTTCCTTGGATAAACCTACTGGAAATGAGAAAAATAGATCTAGCTTCAAAGGATCCTTGGATGGCCTGAAAGTTCTTGAAGCAGAATCATGACACGAAAACAATTTCAAGTAAGATTTCCACTCGAAATAAGATTGTTATAGTTATAGAAATTGAATTAAAGTTTGAATATGATTATTACCTTGTATTAGAAAGATAACCAACTTTAATTAACAAAGGTTTCTTGACCTTGGATGATTTCTTGGAATGGATTTAGAAAACTTGGAAGTAAACTTGCAATCTTGGAAGTATTCTTGATTTTATGAAACTAGAACTTTTGGAATTTATGAAGAATACTTAGAACTTGAAGATAGAACCTGAGAGAGATCAATTAGATGAAGAAAATTGAATAATGAAAGTGTTTGTAGGTGTTTTTGGTCATTGGTGTATGGATTAGATATAAAGGATATGTAATTTTGTTTTCATGTAAATAAGTCATGAATGATTACTCATATTTTTGTAATTTTATGAGATATTTCATGCTAGTTGCCAAATGATGGTTCCCACATGTGTTAGGTGACTCACATGGGCTGCTAAGATCTGATCATTTGAGTGTATATACCAATAGTACATACATCTAAAAGCTGTGTATTGTACGAGTACGAATACGGGTGCATACGAGTAGAATTGTTGATGAAACTGAACGAGGATGTAATTGTAAGCATTTTTGTTAAGTAGAAGTATTTTGATAAGTGTCTTGAAGTCTTTCAAAAGTGTATGAATACATATTAAAACACTACATGTATATACATTTTAACTGAGTCGTTAAGTCATCGTTAGTCGTTACATGTAAATGTTGTTTTGAAACCTTTAGGTTAACGATCTTGTTGAATGTTGTTAACCCATTGTTTATTATAACAAATGAGATGTTAAATTGTTATATTATCATGATATTATGATATATAATATATCTTAGTATGATATATATACAGTTAAATGTCGTTACAACGATAATCGTTACATATATGTCTCGTTTCGAAATCATTAAGTTAGTAGTCTTATTTTTACATATGTATTTCATTGTTAATACACTTAATAATATATTTACTTATCATTTAACATAATTAACCAAGTGTATCAATATCTTAATATGATTCATATGTACCTAGTAAGACGTTGTTATAACGATAATCGTTATATATATCGTTTTCGAGTTTCTTAAATTAATAGTCTCATTTTTATGTATATAACTCATTGTTAAAATACCTAATGAGATACATACTTATAATAAAATCATGTTAACTATATATATAACCATATATATGTCATCGTATAGTTTTTACAAGTTTTAACGTTCGTGAATCACCGGTCAACTTGGGTGGTCAATTGTCTATATGAAACCTATTTCAATTAATCAAGTCTTAACAAGTTTGATTGCTTAATATGTTGGAAACACTTAATCATGTAAATAACAATTTCATTTAATATATATATATATAAACATGGAAAAGTTCGGGTCACTACAGTACCTACCCGTTAA
Organism: Rutidosis leptorrhynchoides; assembly: GCF_046630445.1. Taxonomy (NCBI): domain Eukaryota; kingdom Viridiplantae; phylum Streptophyta; class Magnoliopsida; order Asterales; family Asteraceae; genus Rutidosis; species Rutidosis leptorrhynchoides. Next base: position 262,741,404 of record NC_092333.1, on the reverse strand, counting down.
ATAAATTTCGTCCCGAAATTTTAAGCAGTTGGAGGTGTTGACGTATCTTCTGGAAATAAATGCGGGTATTTCTTCTTCATCTAATCTTCACTCTCCCAAGTGAACTCGGGTCCTCTACGAGCATTCCATCAAACCTTAACAATCGGTATCTTGTTTTGTTTAAGTCTCTTAACCTCACGATCCATTATTTCGATGGGTTCTTCAATGAATTGAAGTTTTTCATTGATTTGGATTTCGTCCAACGGAATAGTGAGATCTTCTATAGCAAAACATTTCTTCAAATTTGAGACGTGGAAAGTGTTATGTACAACCGCGAGTTGTTGAGGTAGCTCCAGTTGGTAAGCTACTGGTCCGACACGATCTATAATCTTGAATGGTCCAATGTACCTTGGATTTAGTTTCCCCCGTTTACCAAATCGAACAACACCTTTCCAAGGGGAAACCTTAAGCATGACCATTTCTCCAATTTCAAACTCTATATCTTTTCTTTTACTGTCCGCGTAGCTCTTTTGTCGACTCTGGGCGGTTTTCAATCTTTGTTGCATTTGGATGATTTTCTCCGTAGTTTCTTGTATTTTCTCGGTAGTTTCTTGTATTACCATAAAGTGCTTCAAACGTCGCCATCTCAATGCTTTAATGGTAGCTGTTGTTGTAGGAAAATTCTGCTAACGGTAGATGTCGATCCCAACTGTTTCCGAAATCAATAACACAAGCTCGTAGCATGTCTTCAAGCGTTTGTATCGTCCTTTCGCTCTGCCCATCAGTTTGTGGATGATAGGCAGTACTCATGTCTAGACGAGTTCCCAATGCTTGCTGTAATGTCTGCCAGAATCTTGAAATAAATCTGCCATCCCTATCAGAGATAATAGAGATTGGTACTCCATGTCTGGAGACGACTTCCTTCTAATACAGTCGTGCTAACTTCTCCATCTTGTCATCTTCTCTTATTGGCAGAAAGTGTGCTGACTTGGTGAGACGATCAACTATTACCCAAATAGTATCATAACCACTTGCAGTCCTTGGCAATTTAGTAATGAAATCCATGGTAATTTTTTCCCATTTCCATTCCGGGATTTCAGGTTGTTGTAGTAGACCTGATGGTTTCTGATGTTCAGCTTTGACCTTAGAACACGTCAAACATTCTCCTACATATTTAGCAATATCAGCTTTCATACCTGGCCTCCAAAAATGTTTCTTAAGATCCTTGTACATCTTCCCCGTTCCAGGATGTATTGAGTATCTGGTTTTATGAGCTTCTCTAAGTACCATTTCTCTCATATCTCCAAATTTTGGTACCCAAATTCTTTCAGCCCTATACCGGGTTCCGTCTTACCGAATATTAAGATGCTTCTCCGATCCTTTGGGTATTTCATCCTTTAAATTTCCCTCTTTTAAAATCTCCTTGTTGCGCCTCCTTTATTTGAGTAGTAAGGTTAGTGTGAATCAGTATATTCATAGATTTTACTCGAATGGGTTCTCTGTCCTTTCTGCTCAAGGCGTCGGCTACCACATTTGCCTTCCCCGGGTGGTAACGAATCTCAAAGTCGTAATCATTCAACAATTTAATCCACCTACGCTGCCTCATATTCAGTTGTTTCTGATTAAATATGTGTTGAAGACTTTTATGGTCGGTATATATAATACTTTTGACCCCATATAAGTAGTGCCTCCAAGTCTTTAATGCAAAAACAACTGCGCCTAATTCCAAATCATGCGTCGTATAATTTTGCTCGTGAATCTTCAATTGTCTAGACGCATAAGCAATCATATTCGTCCGTTGCACTAATACACAACCGAGACCTTGCTTTGATGCGTGACAATAAATCACAAAATCATCATTCCCTTCAGGAAATGACAATATAGGTGTCGTAGTTAGCTTTTTCTTCAATAATTGAAACGCCTTCTCTTGTTCATCCTTCCATTCAAATTTCTTCCCTTTATGCGTTAATGCAGTCAAGGGTTTTGCTATTTTGGAGAAATCTTGGATGAATCTTCTATAGTAACCAGCCAATCCTAAAAATTAACGTATATGCTTCGGAGTTTTTGGGGTTTCCCACTTTTCAACGGTTTCGATCTTTGCCAGGTCCACTCGGATACCTTCTTTGTTCACTATGTGACCGAGGAATTGAACTTCTTCCAACCAAAATGCACACTTTGAAAACTTAGCGTACAGTTTTTCTTTCCTCAATACTTCTATCACTTTTCTCAAATGTTCTTCGTGCTCTTGATCATTCTTTGAGTAAATAAGTATGTCATCGATGAAAACAATGACAAACTTGTCAAGATATGGCCCACACACTCGGTTTATAAGGTCCATGAACACAGCTGGTGTGTTAGTCAATCCAAACGGCATAACCATAAACTCGTAATGACCATAACGCGTCTTAAAAGCAGTTTTTGGAATATCATCCTCCTTTACTCGCATTTGATGATATCCAGAACGTAAATCAATCTTCGATAAACCGACGAGCCTTGTAGTTGATCAAATAAGTCGTCAATTCTCGGCAGTGGATAACGGTTTTTGATGGTAAGTTTGTTTAACTCTCTGTAGTCAATACACAACCTAAATGTACCATCCTTCTTCTTGACAAACAAAACAGGAGCTCCCCATGGTGATGTGCTTGGTCGAATGAAACCACGTTCTAATAGTTCTTGTAGTTGGCTTTGCAGTTCTTTCATCTCGCTGGGTGCGAGTCTATAAGGAGCACGAGCTATTGGTGCAACTCCTGGTACAAGATCTATTTGAAATTCAACAGATCGATGTGGAGGTAGTCTCGGTAATTCTTTCGGAAATACATCAGGAAATTCTTTTACGACGGGAACATCATTGATGCTCTTTTCTTCAGTTTGTACTTTCTCGACGTGTGCTAAAACAGCATAGCAACCTTTTCTTATTAGTTTTTGTGCCTTCAAATTACTAATAAGATGTAGCTTCATGTTGCCCTTTTCTCCTTACACCATTACGGGTTCTCCTTCTTCTCGTACAATGCGAATTGCATTTTTATAACATACGATCTCTGCTTTCACCTTCTTCAGCCAGTCCATGCCAACTATTACATAAAAACTCCCTAACTCTACTGGTATCAAATCAATCTTAAATATTTCGCTACTCAGTTTAATTTCTCGATTCCGGCATATATTATCTGCTTAAATTAATTTACCGTTTGCTAATTCGAGTAAAAATTTACTATCCAATGGGGTCAATGGACAACTAAATTTAGCACAAAAATCTCTACTCATATAGCTTCTATCCGCACCCGAATCAAATAAAACGTAAGCAGATTTATTGTCAATAAGAAACGTACCCGTAACAAGCTCCGGGTCTTCCTGTGCCTCTGCCGCATTAATATTGAAAACTCTTCCGCGGCCTTGTCCATTCGTGTTCTCCTGGTTCGGGCAATTTCTAATAATGTGGCCCAATTTTCCACATTTATAACAAACTACATTGGCATAACTTGCTCCGACACTACTTGCTCCACCATTACTCGTTCCGACACCATTTGTTCCTTTCGTTCTGTTAACCCCTGGTCCGTAGACCTCACACTTCGCCGCGCTATGACCATTTCTTTTACACTTGTTGCAAAATTTGGTGCAGAAACCCGAGTGATACTTTTCACACCTTTGGCATAGCTGCTTCTGATTGTTGTTGTTGTTGGGATGATTGTTGTAGTTGCTGTTGTTGTTGTTGTTGTTGTTGTTGTTGTTGTTGTTCTTGGGCCGTTTGTTGTAGTTGCGATTGATGTTGCGATTGTTGGGATAATTGTTGCGATTATTATTGTAATTGCTGTTGTTATTGTATTGGTGATTCTTATCACCGTTTTCCTGCCACTTTCTTTTGACTTGCTTCACATTTGCCTCTTCAGCCGTCTGTTCTTTAATTCTTTCCTCAATCTGGTTCACTAGTTTGTGAGCCATTCTACATGCCTGTTGTATGGAGGCGGGCTCGTGTGAACTTATATTTTCTTGGATTCTTTTCGGTAATCCTTTCACAAACGCGTCGATCTTCTCTTCCTCATCTTCGAACGCTCCTGGACATAATAGGCACAATTTTGTGAATCGTCTTTCGTACGTGGTAATATCAAATCCTTGGGTTCGTAACCCTCTAAGTTCTGTCTTGAGCTTATTGACCTCGGTTCTGGGACGGTACTTCTCATTCATCAAGTGCTTGAATGCTGACCACGGTAGTGCGTACGCATCATCTTGTCCCACTTGCTCTAGATAGGTATTCCACCATGTTAACGCAGAACATGTGAAGGTATGCGTAGCATACTTCACTTTGTCCTCTTCAGTACACTTACTTATGGCAAACACCGATTCGACCTTCTCGGTCCACCGTTTCAATCCGATCGGTCCTTCGGTTCCATCAAATTCCAAAGGTTTGCAGGCAGTGAATTCTTTGTAGGTGCATCCTACACGATTTCCTGTACTGCTAGATCCAAGGTTATTGTTGGTATGTAGCGCAGCCTGTACTGTGGCTATGTTTGAAGCTAGAAAAGTACGGAATTCCTCTTCATTCATATTCACGGTGTGTCGAGTAGTCGGTGCCATTTCCTTCAAAATAGTCAAATGGAACAAGTTAATGATACAGAATATTAAGAGTAGTTAATAGTATTTGGTAGCATAATATGAACTCATTTATAAAAGCTTTTTCTTCATATTAGCGTTTTATAAGTTTAAATTCGGGTAGTACCTACCCGTTAAGTTCATACTTAGTAGCTAATATACAATTCAACTACTACAATTCTATATGAAAAACTGATTATAATAATATTTTGCGTTCAAACTTTTATACAATATTTTACAAACTTACAATACCGCTTATTTTACATAAAGCATGAAATATAGCACACAATAACTTTGATACAAGATAGTTGTCAAGATAATTCTAGCTAGTACACAAGTCGTTCAGCAAAGGCAATAAAGACACGTAATTCATACGTCCAGAAACAAGTCATGCATTCTGGTTTTACTAGGACTACTTCCCATCCTTGGTCTTGTGGAACATAACCGTTATGGTCGTTGATAAGACAGCGTGTTGTAATGTCGTTAAAGGGATGAGAGTTACGTAATGACCAACAGTCTCGTAATAACCTAAAAACCTCATTTCTTACCCCAATTACCGACTCCGTCACTTGTGGGAACGTTTTGTTTAATAGTTGTAGCCCGATGTTCTTTTTCTCACTTTGGTGAGAAGCGAACATTACTAACCCGTAAGCATAGCATGCTTCTTTATGTTGCATGTTAGCTGCTTTTTCTAAATCATGAAGTCCTATATTCGGATACATTGAGTCAAAATAATTTCTTAACCCGTTGCGTAAAATAGCATTTGGGTTCCCCGCAATATATGCGTCAAAGTAAACACATGGTAACTTATGGGTTTCCCAATGAGATATCCCCCATCTTTCAAACGAAAGTCTCTTATAAACCAAGACATTCTTGGAACGTTCTTCGAATGTCTTACAAACTGATTTCGCCGTAAATAGTTGTGCCGAAGAATTCTGACCGACTCTAGACAAGATTTCATCAATCATGTCTCCGGGTAGGTCTCTTAAAATATTGGGTTGTCTATCCATTTTGTGTTTTTATACTGTAAAATAGACAAGAGTTAGATTCATAAAAAAAATACTTATTAATACAAGCAATTTTTACATATATCATAAAGCATAAGCACACTATATTACATATATTACACCACACGAATACAACTATCTTATTCTGACTCGCTCGTTTCTTCTTCTTCGGTTTTGGTTCGTTTTGCCAAGTTTCTAGGGATATATGATGTTCCCCTAATACGAGCTGTCGTTTTCCACAACGGTTTAGAAAAACCTGGTGGTTTAGAGGTTCCCGGGTCATTGTTACAACTTAAGGGCTTCGGGGGTTGACGATACATATAAAGTTCATCGGGGTTGGAATTAGATTTCTCTATTTTTATGCCCTTTCCCTTATTATTTTCTTTTGCCTTTTTAAATTCAGTTGGGGTAATTTCTATAACATCATCGGAATTCTCGTCGGAATCCGATTCATCGGAGAATTGGTAATCCTCCCAATATTTTGCTTCCTTGGCGGAAACACCATTGACCATAATTAACCTTGGTCGGTTGGTTGAGGATTTTCTTTTACTTAACTGTTTTATTATTTCCCCCACCGGTTCTATTTCCTCCTCCGGTTCCACCTCTTCCGGTTCTGATTCTTCTTCCGGTTCTGATTCTTCTTCCGGTTCTTCTTCGGGAACTTGTGAATCAGTCCAATATATATTCGACTCTTCGTTATTATTAGGTGAGTCAATGGGATTTGTGCTAGAGGTAGACATCTATCACATAATATCAAACATGTTAAGAGATTAATATTTAATATATCACATAATATATACATGTTAATAATATATAGTTTCCAACAAAAATGTTAAGCAATCATTTTTAAAGAAAACACGGTCGAAGTCCAGACTCACTAATGCATCTTAACAAACTCGATAAGACACACTAATGCAAATTTTCTGGTTCTCTAAGACCAACGCTCGGATACCAACTGAAATGTCCCGTTCTTATTGATTAAAAACGTTCCATATTAATTGATTTCGTTGCGAGGTTTTGACCTCTATATGAGACGTTTTTCAAATACTGCATTCATTTTTAAAACAAACCATAACCTTTATTTCATAAATAAAGGTTTAAAAAGCTTTACGTAGATTATCAAATAATGATAATCTAAAATATCCTGTTTACACACGACCATTACATAATGGTTTACAATACAAATATGTTACATCGAAATCAGTTTCTTGAATGCAGTTTTTACACAATATCATACAAACATGGACTCCAAATCTTGTCCTTATTTTAGTATGCAACAGCGGAAGCTCTTAGTATTCACCTGAGAATAAACATGCTTTAAACGTCAACAAAAATGTTGGTGAGTTATAGGTTTAACCTATATATATCAAATCGTAACAATAGACCACAAGATTTCATATTTCAATACACATCCCATACATAGAGATAAAAATCATTCATATGGTGAACACCTGGTAACCGACATTAACAAGATGCATATATAAGAATATCCCCATCATTCCAGGACACCCTTCGGATATGATATAAATTTCGAAGTACTAAAGCATCCGGTACTTTGGATGAGGTTTGTTAGGCCCAATAGATCTATCTTTAGGATTCGCGTCAATCAGGGTGTCTGTTCCCTAATTCTTAGATTACCAGACTTAATAAAAAGGGGGATATTCGATTTCGATAATTCAACCATAGAATGTAGTTTCACGTACTTGTGTCTATTTTGTAAATCATTTATAAAACCTGCATGTATTCTCATCCCAAAAATATTAGATTTTAAAAGTGGGACTATAACTCACTTTCACATATTTTTACTTCGTCGGGAAGTAAGACTTGGCCACTGGTTGATTCACGAACCAATAACAATATATACATATATATCAAAGTATGTTCAAAATATATTTACAATACTTTTAATATATTTTGATGTTTTAAGTTTATTAAGTCAGCTGTCCTCGTTAGTAACCTACAACTAGTTGTCCACAGTTAGATGTACAGAAATAAATCGATAAATATTATCTTGAATCAATCCACGACCCAGTGTATACGTATCTCAGTATTGATCACAACTCAAACTATATATATTTTGGAATCAACCTCAACCCTGTATAGCTAACTCTAACATTCACATATATAGTGTCTATGGTTGTTCCGAAACATATATAGATGTGTCGACATGATAGGTCGAAACATTGTATACATGTTTATGGTATCTCAAGATTACATAATATATAATACAAGTTGATTAAGTTATGGTTGAAATAGATTTGATTAAGTTATGGTTGAAATAGATTTGTTACCAATTTTTTACCCATAACTTCTTCATTTTAAATCCGTTTTGAGTGAATCAAATTGCTATGGTTTCATATTGAACTCTATTTTATGAATCTAAACAGAAAAAGTATAGGTTTATAGTCAGAAAAATAAGTTACAAGTCATTTTTGTAAAGGTAGTCATTTCAGTCGAAAGAACGACGTCTAGATGACCATTTTAGAAAACATACTTCCACTTTGAGTTTAACCATAATTTTTGGATATAGTTTCATGTTCATAATAAAAATCATTTTCCCAGAATAACAACTTTTAAATCAAAGTTTATCATAGGCTTTAATTAACTAACCCAAAACAGCCCGCGGTGTTACTACGACGGCGTAAATCCGATTTTACGGTGTTTTTCATGTTTTCAGGTTTTAAATCATTAAGTAAGCATATCATATAGATATAGAACATGTGTTTAGTTGATTTTAAAAGTTAAGTTAGAAGGATTAACTTTTATTTGTGAACAAGTTTAGAATTAACTAAACTATGTTCTAGTGATTACAAGTTTAAACCTTCGAATAAGATAGCTTTATATGTATGAATCGAATGATGTTATGAACATCATTACTACCTCAAGTTCCTTGGATAAACCTACTGGAAATGAGAAAAATAGATCTAGCTTCAAAGGATCCTTGGATGGCTTGAAAGTTCTTGAAGCAGAATCATGACACGAAAACAATTTCAAGTAAGATTTCCACTCGAAATAAGATTGTTATAGTTATAGAAATTGAATTAAAGTTTGAATATGATTATTACCTTGTATTAGAAATATAACCTACTGTAATTAACAAAGGTTTCTTGATCTTGGATGATTACTTGGAATGGATTTAGAAAACTTGGAAGTAAACTTGCAATCTTGGAAGTATTCTTAATTTTATGAAACTAGAACTTTTAGAATTTATGAAGAACACTTAGAACTTGAAGATAGAACTTGAGAGAGATCAATTAGATGAAGAAAATTGAAGAATGAAAGTGTTTGTAGGTGTTTTTGGTCATTGGTGTATGGATTAGATATAAAGGATATGTAATTTTGTTTTCATGTAAATAAGTCATGAATAATTACTCATATTTTTGTAATTTTATGAGATATTTCATGCTAGTTGCCAAATGATGGTTCCCACATGTGTTAGGTGACTCACATGGGCTGCTAAGATCTGATCATTGGAGTGTATATACCAATAGTACATACATCTAAAAGCTGTGTATTGTACGAGTACGAATACGGGTGCATACGAGTAGAATTGTTGATGAAACTGAACGAGGATGTAATTGTAAGCATTTTTGTTAAGTAGAAGTATTTTGATAAGTGTCTTGAAGTCTTTCAAAAGTGTATGAATACATATTAAAACACTACATGTATATACATTTTAACTGAGTCGTTAAGTCATCGTTAGTCGTTACATGTAAATGTTGTTTTGAAACCTTTAGGTTAACGATCTTGTTGAATGTTGTTAACCCATTGTTTATTATAACAAATGAGATGTTAAATTGTTATATTATCATGATATTATGATATATAATATATCTTGGTATGATATATATACAGTTAAATGTCGTTACAACGATAATCGTTACATATATGTCTCGTTTCGAAATCATTAAGTTAGTAGTCTTATTTTTACATATGTATTTCATTGTTAATACACTTAATAATATATTTACTTATCATTTAACATAATTAACCAAGTATATCAATATCTTAATATGATTCATATGTACCTAGTAAGACATTGTTATAACGATAATCGTTATATATATCGTTTTCGAGTTTCTTAAATTAATAGTCTCATTTTTATGTATATAACTCATTGTTAAAATACCTAATGAGATACATACTTATAATAAAATCATGTTAACTATACGATGACATATAACCATATATATGTCATCGTATAGTTTTTACAAGTTTTAACGTTCGTGAATCACCGGTCAACTTGGGTGGTCAATTGTCTATATGAAACCTATTTCAATTAATCAAGTCTTAACAAGTTTGATTGCTTAATATGTTGGAAACACTTAATCATGTAAATAACAATTTCATTTAATATATATATAAACATGGAAAAGTTCGGGTCACTACATCCGCTGTGCATTTGCTCTTGGAGTCGATCATCGCAATGGGACCAAATGTTGATGACTTCGTCCAAGTGGATAAGGACGGGTTGTTAAAGTTGGTATCAGAGCGGTGGTCGTAGCGAACCAGGTCTTGCATTAGTGTGTCTAACTAGTAGTTGTTCGGATGCATTAATGAGTCTGGACTTCGACCTAGTAGTTGTTAGGTTATGTTAATGAGTCTAGACTTGAACCTGGTCTGCATGTTAAAAGTGTTTTCTTACCACCATTTGTCGAAAAATATCTACTTGTCATTTTCAGTCTCGACGAGTCTTATTGTAATTATTGCATAGAAAGTGTACAGACAAATTCACATCCCATCACATTAAGTCTTGTCTGACACGTTTCCTTAATTCCCTCCGTAATTTACGGGATCTCCTGTAATATGTATAGGTATTCTATGTAATTAGAATATCATCCGATATCCGAAAATAATTTTATATCGAAAACCCTTTATCTAATCGTACGAAATGGAACTCACCACTAGTTCAAGTCCCTCGGATTCCGATATGGAGTTTCACCTAAGCTCCGAAAGCAGCGTCACCAGAATGAATCACCCAGTCATCCATCCCCAATTCATCTGATGTGTTCGTAGTTGACTTAATCAATGGAGACGAGAAGAAAGCGATCCTTTCCTTCCACCAACCGAATTCACCTCTTGGCGAAAAACCTGAAGCACTTACCGACGAACCAGTTCGAAACACCATCTTTACTCTCATTTTCAGAATATCTCGCAACGATTATATAATATCTCAAATTCTAAACCTTATCCATCCCCATGTTCAAACCGCCAATCATCCCGGAATAATATAAGAAATCAACGAATTTCACGCTCGAGTTGTAGCTTTGGAAAATATGATGCAGAACCTACCAGCTTCAGCAACATCACCGGCACCAACAGTACCACCAACATCAACACCCGTACCACCAACAACCCAAGTTTCAACATCACATGCCTCAACATCTCATTTTGTACCTCGAGCATAATCATTGTTCTACATATCGTTCTATCTACTTTATCTTCGTTCTACATATCGTTCTGCATCGATTATCTCCCCTCAACATGGCGATCATGTAATTTCTAAAGTTCTAGAGATTATGTAATCTAGTATTAACGATAAATCAAATGAGTTTAATATCTTATTGACTCATTAAATTCATGATTACATCTGAAGAAAATATATATGTATGTATATTTTCATAAAGATTGTAATTAAAAATTCTTTTGTACCAACTGTTAATGATGAAAATATTTTAACGGGTAGGTAATACCCGAGGAATATTTGGGTTTCACATTAATAAGTTACACTGTACATTCTTCAAATCCGATTCAACAGTCATTTACTATCCTACTTACATCCACAAAGATACGAATCCGATCACCGCAGAATAATCATTTTCATTCAATTTCATATTTGGATTTTGACCTATCAGAATCCAACAAGTGGCATAATGAAGAAAAACATTGGACAAAATAAAATTTGTTAGAAACAAACGAATTAACTAATTGAAATTTTGTTAAGAATCCACGCTAACTGTTCCTAGCTAACTGATTACATTTTATTATTCACAATTTATTTATCGTAATTTTATTTATCGTCACTTAATTTTTGTTATTTATTTTACGCACTTTACATATCGTCGGATAAATCGGGACACATGTACACAATACGTCGGATTAATTCTGAGACAATAAGTTGTACAATGGGTCATGATACGTATTTATTAATTCGAATATTTGGTACATCCTAACACAATAAGTATACAATACGTTTTGATAAATCCTAAGACAATACGTACACAATACGTCTTAGTTAATTCTAAGACAATACGTCTACAATACGTCTCTGGGTTGATGTAAAGACAATACGTATACAATACGTCATAGGGTGATTCTAAGATTATATATATATATAAACCGATTATTGGACTATCAACATTGGATAATTAAAAATGAATTAAAATATTAATTATAACATATGAAACTAAACAATTCTTCAAGTCTGCCACTTGATTTCATCTTAAACCTCATTTGAATCTTGACGATTCCAATCCATGTTCAAATCTTTCAAGATTCTTAAAAACCCCTCAATCGAGAGGGTGAACCAACCGCACTTCATCTACGGAATAAGAGATTGACGCATATAGTTATGCACCTGAAAACTCTCGGAAACTGAATAAACGTTTAACACATAGCTGTGTTAATTCCTTTAGTGTTATTATTACCCAAAGTAACTTTGCAATCCCTTTCCAAATTAGCCAATTTTGTCACAGCTCCAACAAGTCAACTTCGAATTTTCACTCAGATTAGCATATTATAACCCTGATATATAAGTTGTCTTTCGTCATCGATACCGGGAAATCTTTTATATCTTACCACATTATCAGTAAATTTACCAACAACTCCGTTAATCTTTGACTTTTCGAAAAATCACTATATTAAGTGAAACCCTATCATTCACTCATTTACATCTTATACCGAGAATTACTATACCAACTACCGGGAATTAGCAATTAGTATTTTGAAATCTCGCAGCATGTCTACATCAACAGTTATATGTAAACATATAACATTTATCTCTTAGAATTATGATCTTCAATTCTGAAATTCTGAAAAGCACCCAGTTTATAAATCAATACCACAAATTCTGAAAAAGCTGAATACAGCGGCGAAAACTGTACACTACCTTAACCGTCGAAAGTTTGATGATAAAGAATGGAGTATTGGAAACACTCAATAGAAAATTTAGTACCGAAAAGCGGATTATGCGAAATTATGAAGGAAGCCGTGGACAAATCACGAAGAATAAGTTTGACTTCAAAGAATCCAAATAATTCAATGCCTGCTGAAGTCTTTAGCGAATATCTTGCTCCTTACTCTAAACCCTTGCGGACAATAGTCTCCAGCATCCTCTGATCTTAGATATTCAAAGATATTATCGTATCTTTCATTATAAATATCCTCAATATTTCTGAATATATTTTCATAACTAATCTTATCTGAAATCATTTATCTCTTTGAGCTATCAGTGATACATCATATGAGAAACTATTAGTTTCTATATTCTGCGAACCTTCGGATTTAAAATATGAATGATTTTGAAGTAGTGTTGGAAACTGATGCATGGGTTAGTATAATATAATGACGCTTGGCCAAAGCGATTATATTACAGTAAGTCATGCTGAGTTTCTAATGGAACGTGAGGATTCACCGATTATAATGTCATAATGTGTCATGTTACACGACTCTTTCATTCTACTTAAGCTCTAAGCATATCAAGGAAATATTTCCTTTGATATTTCTGTTCTTCCGTAATTCAAACAAATTGCTAATAAATCGTGCTATTACATTTTCTTTCTGATTAGAAGATTTCCTTAAATTCCTTGAATTTCGAAAATCAACCGTGACTACGTCAAAAGTCAAGACGAATCTTTATTTTTCATTTCAATCATTTGTGATAGCTTCACTTATAATCCTCGCGTAATCGAATTGTTTTATCCATATCACTCAATGATGATAAAACTCTATTTATCAACTCATATTCGTCATGAAAACATTTTTATTGTTAGCCATGACGACCTCGATCAAATTTTGGGACGAAATTTCTTTAACGGGTAGGTACTGTCACGACCCGGAAAATTTCGACTAATTTTAACCAAACTCTCGATACGATTTAGTATTCTTGACACAATAAGCAAAGTCTGTAAGGTTGAGTCTCAAAAATTTTGAACTGTTTTCTATATTCAATTGACCTTCGACTGTTCTCGACGATTCACGAACAACTATTTGTAAATAGATACATATATATGTATGTGTATATAAATGTGTATATAAATACTACTTGAAAATATATAAAATAATATTTTTTTAAAAATATATAATATATATTTATGTGATAAAATTGTTATTTAAAACTGATTATATATAGAGAGAGTAAATGGAAAATGAATGATTACGAGCTTAATTGGAAAATGTCGGTAACACTCGGTTGATGTTTTGTTAGTTTTAATATAGATATTGTACGTATTCATGAAGGATTGAAATAAAAGTTGAATGGTAAATCGATTACGAGGATTTTAGATTTGTTAAAAATATTTTTACCTTTTAAAGTTTAAATATTAGTACTCCGTACATATAAATTGGAACATAAAATAAATAATTATTGAACCTTTTTTATCAGGTTTCAAACAGGTAATGAGTGAAATAATTAAATATATTTAATCTAAAAGTTTGGGATTTTTAGGAACACTTTTATACGTTAACTGTTTAGCAATGAACACGATATAGTCATTCGGGATAAACTGAATCCAATACAATCGGCTGCTAACTGTACACCCACGTTTCTTTTTTCTCTAATCTTAACTTTATGAAGATATTTATAATGTATAATATATATATATATATATATATATATATATATATATATATATATATAATCACAGTAGGTCGACATAGATGAAATTGAATTATTATTAAGATTACTATTTGATATTACTGTTTCTTCTTTTCATTTCCACCAACTAAATGAGTTAGATATACACATATAATATATAGACATCTACTACATACATATAGATAAAGATATCACACACCCACCTCCCTTCACCTCACTTCTCTTCTTCTTAACTGCTATTCTCGGTTGTAACCACGAACACCATGAACAACTGCCGCACACCACCACACCACCTTTCTCCATCTCTTTCTCTCTTCCTTGCTTTGATGAATCGATATCCAAACCATCATTGTACCTACTATTACTACTACTGTATCTTCTTTACTTTATTTCGGTAAAGACCCACAAACCCACCTCACCACCTTTGTGTTTTCTCGGCCATGCTAAACCACCCCCAAGATCACTACCATTCGCCACCTTCACCAATCGTCACCATAACAATCACCATATATCCCTAATCACTTCAACCGTGAACTAACCACCTTCAATCACCCTTTGAACCACCATGATCACCACCATAGAATCAAAACCCGTCACCATGTTACTCGACCAAGTTACAATCACCATCTCCACCCCTGCCACAGCTCAACCACCATCATCTATTAACTATCACCAATCGAAAAAAAAGAAACCATCGCTATATATTTTTTTTCTCCTTTCTTCTTTCTGTTCGACTTGTAATCTTACTATTGCTGCTGCACGTGATAATGGTGATGGATAACGATAATGAGATGTTAATGGTGACGAGGCGAGTTAAGGATGATAGTTAAGGTGATCATTCATGATAAGTATAATAGTGAAGATAAGTAATATTGATGATGAGAAGCACGATTATGATGATTAACGATGATGAGTTGATATAGTTATGATGAAGATATAGATGATTTTTTTTTTGATGATGATGAATAGTTCTGGGTTTTGTATTTTTGAAGAAGATGAAACAGAATTATTGAGGTTTAGTAGATTCGGGATTCCATTTATTTCAGAAGGAAACAGATGGAGGAGTGGTTTAGAGAGTGGATGTTTAAACAGGAGGTCCTGTGTTCGAACCTAGGCGACTACAAATATTTTTATTAATTAAATAGAAGTTGCTGGGCCGAATACTTCTGTTTCCATGTTGGGCCGAATCATATACGGGCCGATTTAATACAGTGGGCTACGGAGTGGGCTTCACACATATTTTGTATTGGGTCGTTGATGTGTTCCTTCTCATGTACAAACCACCGAAATCCAATTGTATATAATAAAGAAACAAATACATGGGTTATATACAATTAATTCGCGGAATAAAACAAGAAGTAATGATATAGGAATGGTTAAAGACGTTACCGGGTTAGCGAGAGGTTAAGGGTTCGAGCCTAGGCAAGGGCATTTTTATATTTTTGGAGCTTTTTCTTAAGGAGGTAGTGATTATTATTATTATTATTATTATTATTATTATTATTATTATTATTATTATTATTATTATTATTATTATTATTATTATTATTATTATTATTATTATTGTTGTTGTTGTTGTTGTTGTTATTATTATTATTAAAAAGTAATTATTTTTGGTAAACTATTATTTTTACTTTATCATTATTAGTAAAAATATTATTTTTATTAAAATTACTATTATTACTATCATTATTATTATTATTATCCTTAATCTAGTAATACTACAATTATTTATTTTACAAAACCACATATGTATATATATAAAAATATATTTTTACATAAGGTATACAAATATAACATAAATTTTGTTTTAACTAATATTATTAATATAACATTAACTAAATATCAAGTAAGTATTATAATGTATTATAAGTATTAATAAAATTATATATAAGAACATTAATCTTGATGCATAACAAAATATATAAACTTAATTGATTTATATTATAATGTGTTAATATATATACATGATATAGGTTCGTGAACCCGAGGTCAACCCTACACTTGTTCAATATCGTCATATGTATTTTACTACAAAATACAATATGTGAGTTTCATTTGCTCCCTTTTTAATTGCTTTTGCAATATATATTTTTGGGCTGAGAATACATGCGCTGCTTTTATGAATGCTTTACGAAATAGACATAAGTACTTAAAATACATTCTACGTTGAGTTGTACCACTGGCATACTTCCCTGTAGCTTGATAACTACCATTTACATGCGGTATTGTAAACGCGAATCCTGTTGATAGATCTATCAGGCTTGACAACCCCAACCGGGCTGGACGACCAGTATTCAACGGTTGCACAGTACTTCGTTTCGGTAACTACACTTGGTACGGTGTAGTGAGATTTCATAATAAAGGGAATATGCAACGTTGATTAATGTTAAGTATGGTTACCAAGTGCTCAACCACTTAGAATGCTTTACATACACTTGCGAGTGTATTATGTTTATGATTATGAAATCTTGTGGTCTATTAATATATTGAAATGATTGTTATGATAAACTAATGAACTCACCAACCTTTTGGTTGACACTTTAAAGCATGTTTATTGTCAAGTACGAATTAAGTCTTCCGCTGTGCATTTGCTCTTGGAGTCGATCATCGCAATGGGACCAAATGTTGATGACTTCGTCCAAGTGGATAAGGATGGGTTGTTAAATCGTATCTGTTTTTACCGAGTTTTGCTTACCATTTATTGTCAAAAATTACTTGCTTATCATTCCTAAGTCTAGACATGTCTTACTGCATTTACTGCATAGATAGTGTATCGACAAAATTCATATCTTAGCGTATCTGTTATTTTAACTTTTCCTGACATCTTCTGAAATTTCTCCGTAATTTTTGAGATTTTGGTATTATATATACATATGTAAATTATGTATTGAAGAATACCAAATCTAAGTCCTATAATCTATTTCACATCAAAAATCATTTCCCTGATTACACAAAATGGATCCTGTATCTAGTTCAAATTCCTTAAACTCCGACAGTTATTCCGATATGGATATTCACCTGAACTTCGAAGACAGTGTAACCGGAATGGATCAACCAGTTAGCCATCACCTATTCTAGATGAATTGGGGATGGGTTCATAGCCTACTTAGTCATTGGAGACAAGAAGAAGGCGATTTCTTCCATACACCACATTCCCCTCTTGGCGAAGAACCTGAAGCACTTACCGGCGAACCTGTTCGTAATACCATTTTCTCTCTCATCTCCAGAGTATCTCATCATCATTATATACTATCTCAAATTCTGGATCTTATTCATCCGCTCGTCCGAACCGCCAATCATCCCGGTGTAGTAGAAGAGGTCAACGAGCTTCGCGCTCGGGTAGTGGCTTTAGAGAATATGGTGCAAAGATTACAAGCACCAGCAGCATCACTGTCACGACCCGAAAAATTTTTTGACTAATTTTAAACCAAATTCTTGATACGATTCATTATTTTTGACACAATAAGAAAAGTCTGTTAGGTTGAGTCTCAAAAAGTTTGAGCTGTTTCATATATTCAATTGACCTTCGACTGTTCTTGACGATTCATGAACAACTAATTGTAAATAGATACATGTATATTTAATATATATATGTATGTAAATATTTCTTGTAAATATATAATTATATTGAAAATATATAATATATTTATTTTAGAAGTTAAACTTGCTATTTAAAAGTGTTTATATATAGAAAGAGAATATATTAAAAATAAATGATTTCGAGCTTATTTAGTATACGTCAGTAACACTCGGTTGATGTTTTGTTAGTTTTAATATAGATATTGTACATGTTTATGAAGGATTGAAATAAAAGTTGAACTGTAAATCGATTACGAAGATTTTAGATTTGTTAAAAGTATTTTTGCCTTTTAAAGTTTAAATATTGGTACTCCGTACATATAAATCGGAATAGAAAATAAATAATTTTTGAACCTTTTTGATCAGGTTCCAAACAGGTAATGAGTGAAATAATTAAATATATTTAATCTAAAAATTTGGGATTTTTAGGAACACTTTTATACTTCAACTGTTTAGCAATGGACCCGATATAGTACCCCTAAAAACTGTCGGCAAGGTTATTCCTATATTACACATTTTTTTTTAAAGTTGATGAGTGGATAACACTGTTTTTGAAATCTTCCTAACAACTTTTCTTTTTAAATGCATACAATTCATCTTCCTTTCATGTGATATATTGACACATATACTTACATAATGAGGAATCCACAAAACCAAACCCATTAGGCCATATTCTTTTCTCTCTTAGATCTACAACCGGACACTATGATCACAACCTTCCATCACCATGAACCCGTTGCCACCACCATTAACAAACCACGGAGAACCACCATCCTCTTCAACCTCGAACACCCATTTATTGCTTATCAACCAAACAAACAACCACTACTAACCTGCATTCTCTCCCTCACATATCTCTCTCTCTCATCCTCTATCTTTCACTTATGTACACGGTTTCTATTCTCTTCGTGAACTCAAGATCATCACCAATCCTAACCTCCTGTCAAACCCAATATCAAACCACCTACAACACATCAAACTACAACTCGTTTTCTGTTTCAAGCTACTGCTACTGTTTTCGTTTCAGTTTATGATTCGAGAACCATTATCGACCACTTCTATTCGAATAATAAAACAACCACCTTCTAATATCATCGTGAACCACCACAACGACTACCATCCACCACCTTCCACCACTATCACCTCTCCCTCTATACATCTTCCCCTCTCTTTTAATAATCGACCAACAAACACAACAATTATCATTTGAAACCTCATTATCTTTTTCATGTTTGAAACTGGTTTGTTGCCGTTATCTTGTGACTGTCAAAACACCAGAACTATCACCAAGAACCCTACATCTCCTCTCTCTATCTCACTCCCTCTCTCTCCTGTTTTTCTGTCCCAAACCAACGTGAAACCAACACCTTCGAACACCCTTTTAACTGTTTCATATTTCTGTTCTTTATCTCGTCGAAGACAGCCACCAGATCACTCTTTCCTCTTCCTATTCTCTTTCTAAATATTTCCTGTTGAAACACCACGAACCATAAATCAATTGCTGTTACTATTCCGATCGACTATTGTCATCTGTTTCTTTCTTGACTGATTGACATCATCAAAACCAGCCCATCTGTCTGTTGAGTTGTTGTTTCGTTCATCCTTGCCATTGGTTCCATCAGCTACAGTCGTGAATAACTCCTGCTTGTTCTATTCGGGGTAAAAAAAAAAATATATATATATATATATATATATATATATATATAAACGAAACCCTTATTTTACTATCTGGCTGCTAGCGTGTTGTGATCTATTGGTTATTGGACTTGGGAACTATGATTGGGCCGTAGCTATGTAGTTGGGCTGTTTAAATGAAGGCCAAACCCAATAAACTGAATAATGGACTAAGCCTGATTAGATGAAGGTTAATTAAATTAAATTTATGAATTAAATCAGAAAGTAACGAACAGAGGAAGGGTTAGTAGCATGTTAGGGAAACTAGAGGTCGAGGGTTCGAGCCTGGGCAGTGGCAATTCTTTTTAGGAAGCTTATTTGATCATTTAAAGGTAGTATTATCATAATCATTATTATCATTATAATTAAAAATTATGAGAATTGTCATTTTTATTAAAAGTAATATTTTTATTATCATTTTTATTAAAATTCTTATTAGTAATAAAATTATCATTATCATTAAAATTATCATTTATTACTAAATTTAATATTATTATTAAAACTATTATTTTTATTAAATTTATCATTATTATCATTATTTTTATTACAATTATCATTATTTTAGTATTATTATAATTATTATATTAGCAAACAAATAATGTTTTTATAAAACAATATTTATCATATTACATACTAATATTTTTAAAACTAAAATATTATTAATATTTAAGTTACATATAATATATATAAAAAAATATATCTTAATATAAACATATATATAAACTTTAATACATTATATATATTTTAATTAAAACACTTTAATATGAATGTAATATACAAACTAACTATCTATTTAAAATACCTAATTAGATGTAACTAAGTTATTTATTAACAAATATTAATATACGAACTTGTTTAAATGTTATTATATGAGTTAATATATATACATATATATGATATAGGTTCGTGAATTCGAGACCAACCATATACTTGTTCAATGTCGTTATATGTATTTTTACTACAAAATACATTAGGTGAGTTTCATTTGCTCCCTTTTTAATTGCTCTTGCAATATATATTTTTGAGCTGAGAATACATGCACTGCTTTTATAAATGTTTACAAAATAGACACAAGTACTTAAAAATATATTCTACGTTGAGTTGTACCACTGGCATATTTCCCTGTAGCTTGGTAACTACTATTTACATGGGTATTGTAAACGCGAATCCTGTTGATAGATCTATCAGGCCTGACAACCTCAACCGGACTGGACGACCAGTATTCAACGGTTGCACAGTACTTCGTTTCGGTGACTACACTTGGTACAGTGTAGTGAGATTTTATAATAAAGGGAATATGCGACGTTGATTAAATGTTAAGTATGGTTACCAAGTGCTCAACCACTTAGAATATCTTTATTAAAATATTTATGATTATGAAATCTTGTGGTCTATTAACATATTGAAATGATTGTTATGATAAACCTATGAACTCACCAACCTTTTGGTTGACACTTTTAAGCATGTTTATTCTCAGGTACGAATTAAGTCTTCCGCTGTGCATTTGCTCATTTTAAGGACATTACTTGGAGTCGATCATCGCAATGGGACCAAATGTTGATGTCTTCGTCCAGATGGATTAGGACGGGTCGTTTCAGTTAGTATCAGAGCGGTGGTCTTAGCAAAACAGGTCTTGCATTAATGTGTCTAATTGATAGTTGTTTAGATGCATTAGTGGATCTGGACTTCGACCGTGTCTGCATGTCAAAAGTTTTGCTTATCATTCTTGTCGGAAATCATCTGCTTATCATCTTTAGGAAATTACCTGCTCATTATTCTTAGTCTAGACACATCTTACTGCATTGACTGCATGATTAGTGTATAGACAAAACTCATATCTTAGCTTATCTGCTAAATCATATCTTAGCGTATCTATTACGATAGACTTTGCCTGATATCTTCCGTAAATTTCTCCGTAATTTAGGGGAATCTGGTACTATATATATCTATGCATATGATGCATTGAGAATACCATCCAACTATCAATTGCTGTCACTAAACTCTTCATACCAAAAATCTTTTCTGAGATCGCGTAAGATGGCCTCTACGAATCGACCAAGTTCCTCTGACTCCGAAGACAGCGTGACAGGAGCACACCAACCAATCAACTACCGTGATTACTGGAGAAAATGGGGGTGGGTTTGCGACATACTCACCCTATGGAGAAGGGAAGAAGGTACTCCATATCATGAACCAAATCTACCACCTAACCTTGGAGTACTTGACCCGCTAACTGGCGAACCCGTTCGCAACACCGTTTATACCCTTTTTGCAAGAATTTTTCATCTTGAGACTACCATTAACAGAACTAGAGAAGATATCCGACCTTTACCTCACACTGATAACCAACCAGGGTTAGTAGAAGAAGTTAGAGAACTCCGAGCTCGAGTATTAACTTTAGAGAGCACGGTACACAATTTGCAAGCACCAGCAGTATCACCAACACCAGTAACATCACCAGCTTCAGCACCAACGGTACCAGTACCACCAATAACCCAAGTTTTAACAATCCATGCCTCACCATCTCATTCTGTACCTCGAGTATAATCATCATTCTACGAATCGTTCTACATCAATTACCTTCGTTGGACATGACGATTATGTAATCTTTAATGTTTTAGAGATTATATATTCTCGTTCTAACGGTAAATTAAATGAGATTAATATCATATCAACTCATTAAATCTATATTACATCTGAAGAAAATATATATATAAGTATATTTTCATAAAGATTGTAATTAAAATTTTTTTCGTACAAACTGTTAATGGTGAAAATATTTTAACGGGTAGGTAATACCCGAGGAATATTTAGATTTCACATTAATAAGTTACACTGTACATCCTTCGAATCTGATTCAATGATTATTTACTATTATGTTTACCTCCACAGATATACGAATCCGTTCACCACAGAATGACCATTTTCATTCAATTTCATATTTAGATTTTGACTTCTCAGAATCCAACAAGTGGCATAATGAAGAAAACATTGGACAAAATAAAATTTGTTAGAAACAAACAAATTAACTACGAGAAAAATGTTGTTAAGAATCCACGCTAACTGTTCCTAGCTAATTGTTCCTAGCTAACTGATTACATTTTATTTATCGCAATTTAATTATGGCAATTTATATTCTCGCAATTTATATTCTCGCAATTTTATTTATCGTCATTTAATTTCTGTTATTTACTTTTACTCAATTTAAATAACGGGACACGTATACAAGGTTTCGACATATCATATTGACCCATCTATATATATATATATATATATCTTGGAACAACCATAGACACTCTATATGCAAATGACGGAGTTAGCTATACAGGGTTGAGGTTCATTCCAAAATATATATATATATATATATATATATATATATAGTTTGAGTTGTGATCAATACTGAGACCGGTACACGGGTCACGATACGTATTAATTAATTTGAATATTATATATTAAACTATATATGAATTATTGGACTGTTAACTGTGGACTATCGACTGTGGACTAATAACATTGGACAATTAAAATGAATTAAAATATTGATTAAAACATATGAAACTAAATAATTCTTCAAGTTTGCCACTTGATTTCATCTTAAACCTCATTTGTATCTTGACAATTATAATCTGCATTCAAACCTTTCATGATTCTTGAAAACACCTCGATCAAGAGGATGAACCAGCCGCACTTCATCTACGGAAGAAAAGATTGATGCATATAGTTATGCCCCTGAAAAACTCTCGGAGACTGAGTAAATGTTTAACACATATATGTGCTAGCTCCTTTGGCGTTATTATTACCCAAAATAACTTTGCAATTCCTTTCTAAATTAGCCAATTTTGTCACAGCTACAGCAAATCAACTTCGACTATTCGTTCGAAACAACCATATTATAACCATGATTGTTATCAGAGAACCTTTTATATTCCACCATACTACCATCAGCTTTTAATCATCTAAAAACACAATTCTCCTGAAAACACCTCGATTTGATAACCAAAGATCCAGATCCGTTAACTTTGAAAATGCTGACGAAGCAGCATGTAGTAAATGGTCTTAATGGCCAAAGGTGATGATAAAAGAATGGAGTGTTGGGAACGCTCGATAGAAAATATTTGGTACTGAAAAATTGATTGAGCTAACCATAAAGGAAACCAAGGAGAAATACAAGTAACATACCCTAAATTCATAGAACCCAGATATATCTGGATCTGATGAAATCTTTAGCGAATACCTTACCCCTTATTTATTCTAAATCCTTGCGGACAAATTTCTTCATCATCTTCTGATCTTAAATATTTTAAATTCTAAGATATCATCGCATTTTTCGTTAAAAATATCTTTGATATTTCTGAAGATGCCTTCATAAATATCTTTGTTGGAAATTATTTATCTCTTCGTGCTATCTATATTACATCATGAAAGAAACTATTTTAGTTTCTATATTCTATAAAAATCGAGTTTAAATTATGAATGATTTCCTAGAGAAGTGTTGGGAATTGAAGCATAAGTTAGTATAATATAATGACGTCAGGCCAACGTGATTATATTACAGTAAGTCATGTTGAATTTTTAATGGGATGTTATGATGGTTCACAGTAGACCATACCCTCATCATGTGCTATGTTACACGACTCTTTCATTCTACTTAATCTTTAAGCATATCACGGAAATATTCCTTGATATTTCTGTTCTTCCGTAATTCCAACAGTTGCAAATAAATCGTGCTAGTTCATTTTCTTTCTGATTAGAAGATTTCCTTAAATTCCTTGAATTTAGGAAATTCACCATGACTACGTCAAAAGTTAAAACGAATCTATATGTCTTTATTTCAATCTTTTGTGATAGCTTCACTCGTACGCTTCGAGTAATCGAATTATTTTATCAATATTACTCAATGTTGATAAAACTCTATTTATCAACTCATATTCGTCATGAAAACATTTTTATTATTAGCCATGACGACCTCATTCAAATTTCAGGACGAAATTTATTTAACGGGTAGGTACTGTCACGACCCGAAAAAAATTTCGACTAATTTTAAACCAAATTCTTGATACGATTCATTATTTTTGACACAATAAGAAAAGTCTGTTAGGTTGAGTCTCAAAAAGTTTGAGCTGTTTCATATATTCAATTGACCTTCGACTGTTCTTGACGATTCACGAACAACTAATTGTAAATAGATACATGTATATTTAATATATATATATGTATGTAAATATTTCTTGTAAATATATAATTATATTGAAAATATATAATATATTTATTTTAGTAGTTAAACTTGCTATTTAAAAGTGTTTATATATAGAAAGAGAATATATTAAAAATAAATGATTTCGAGCTTATTTAGTAAACGTCAGTAATACTCGGTTGATGTTTTGTTAGTTTTAATATAGATATTGTACATGTTTATGAAGGATTGAAATAAAAGTTGAACTGTAAATCGATTACGAAGATTTTAGATTTGTTAAAAGTATTTTTGCCTTTTAAAGTTTAAATATTGGTACTCCGTACATATAAATCGGAACAGAATATAAATAATTTTTGAACCTTTTTGATCAGGTTCCAAACAGGTAATGAGTGAAATAATTAAATATATTTAATCTAAAAATTTGGGATTTTTAGGAACACTTTTATACTTCAACTGTTTAGCAATGGACCCGATATAGTACCCCTAAAAACTGTCGGCAAGGTTATTCCTATATTACACGTTTTTTTTTAAAGTTGATGAGTGGATAACACTGTTTTTGAAATCTTCCTAACAACTTTTCTTTTTAAATGCATACAATTCATCTTCCTTTCATGTGATATATTGACACATATACTTACATAATGAGGAATCCACAAAACCAAACCCATTAGGGCATATTCTTTTCTCTCTTAGATCTACAACCGGACACTATGATCACAATCTTCCATCACCATGAACCCGTTGCCACCACCATTAACAAACCACGGAGAACCACCATCCTCTTCAACATCCAACACCCATTTATTGCTTATCAACCGAACAAACAACCACTACTAACCTGCATTCTCTCCCTCACATATCTCTCTCTCTCTCTCATCCTCTATCTTTCACTTATGTACACGGTTTCTATTCTCTTCGTGAACCCAAGATCGTCACCAATCCTAACCTCCTGTCAAACCCAATATCAAACCACCTACAACACATCAAACTACAACTCGTTTTCTGTTTCAAGCTACTGCTACTGTTTTCGTTTCAGTTTATGATTCGAGAACCATTATCGACCACTTCTATTCGAATCATAAAACAACCACCTTCTAATATCATCGTGAACCACCACAACGACTACCATTCACCACCTTTCACCACTATCACCTCTCCCTCTATACATCTTCCCCTCTCTTTTAATAATCGACCAAAAAACACAAAAATTATCATTTGAAACCTTATTATCTTTTTCATGTTTGAAACTGGTTTGTTGCTGTTATCTTGTGACTGTCGAAACACCAGAACTATCACCAAGAACCCCACATCTCCTCTCTCTATCTCACTCCCTCTCTCTCCTATTTTTCTGTCCCAAACCAACGTGAAACCAACACCTTCGAACACCCTTTTAACTGTTTCATATTTCTGTTCTTTATCTCGTCGAAGACAGCCACCAGATCACTCTTTCCTCTTCTTATTCTCTTTCTAAATATTTCCTGTTGAAACACCACGAACCATAAATCAATTGCTGTTACTATTTTGATCGACTATTGTCATCTGTTTCTTTCTTGACTAATCGACATCATCAAAACCAACCCATCTGTCTGTTGAGTTGTTGTTTCGTTCATCCTTGTCATTGGTTCGATCAGCTACAGTCGTGAATAACTCCTGCTTGTTCTATTCGGGGTAAAATATATATATATATATATATATATATATATATATATATATATATATATATATATATATATATATATATATATATATATATATATATATATATATATATATATAAACGAAACCCTTATTTTACTAACTGGCTGCTAGCGTGTTGTGATCTATTGGTTATTGGACTTGGGAACTATGATTGGGCCGTAGCTATGTAGTTGGGCTGTTTAAATGAAGGTCAAACCCAATAAACTGAATAATGGACTAAGCCTGATCAGATGAAGGTTAATTAAATTAAATTTATGAATTAAATCGGAAAGTAACGAATAGAGGAAGGGTTAGTAGCATGTTAGGGGAACTAGAGGTCGAGGGTTCGAGCCTGGGCAGTGGCAATTCTTTTTAGGAAGCTTATTTGATCATTTAAAGGTAGTATTATCATAATCATTATTATCATTATAATTAAAAATTATGAGAATTGTCATTTTTATTAAAAGTAATATTTTTATTATCATTTTTATTAAAATTCTTATTAGTAATAAAATTATCATTATCATTAAAATTATCATTTATTACTAAATTTAATATTATTATTAAAACTATTATTTTTATTAAATTTATCATTATTATCATTATTTTTATTACAATTATCATTATTTTAGTATTATTATTATTATAATTATTATATTAGCAAACAAATAATGTTTTTATAAAACAATATTTATCATATTATATACTAATATTTTTAAAACTAAAATATTATTATTATTTAAGTTACATATAATATATATAAAAAAATATATCTTAATATAAACATATATATAAACTTTAATACATTATATATATTTTAATTAAAACACTTTAATATGAATGTAATATACAAACTAACTATCTATTTAAAATACCTAATTAGATGTAACTAAGTTATTTATTAACAAATATTAATATACGAACTTGTTTAAATGTTATTATATGAGTTAATATATATACATATATATGATATAGGTTCGTGAATCCGAGGCCAACCCTATACTTGTTGAATGTCGTTATATGTATTTTTACTACAAAATACATTAGGTGAGTTTCATTTGCTCCCTTTTTAATTGCTTTTGCAATATATATTTTTGGGCTGAGAATACATGCACTGCTTTTATAAATGTTTACAAAATAGACACAAGTACTTAAAAATATATTCTACGTTGAGTTGTACCACTGGTATATTTCCCTTTAGCTTGGTAACTACTATTTACATGGGTATTGTAAACGCGAATCCTGTTGATAGATCTATCGGGCCTGACAACCTCAACCGGACTGGACGACCAGTATTCAACGGTTGTACAGTACTTCGTTTCGGTGACTACACTTGGTACAGTGTAGTGAGATTTCATAATAAAGGGAATATGCGACGTTGATTAAATGTTAAGTATGGTTGCCAAGTACTCAACCACTTAGAATATCTTTATTAAAATATTTATGATTATGAAATCTTGTGGTCTATTAACATATTGAAATGATTGTTATGATAAACCTATGAACTCACCAACCTTTTGGTTGACACTTATAAGCATGTTTATTCTCAGGTACAAATTAAGTCTTCCGCTGTGCATTTGCTCATTTTAAGGACATTACTTGGAGTCGATCATCGCAATGGGACCAAATGTTGATGACTTCATCCAGATGGATTAGGACGGGTCGTTTCAATCACCGACATCAACAGTACCACCATCATCAACACCAACAGTATCATTACCATCACCAACAACAACATTCGCATCCCACACCTCAACATCACAATCTGTACCTCGAACATCAACGTCATACGCACCATAGATACCAAGGAATACCAACAACAACAAACGATGAAGTATTGATTCATAACTTCATCGAAGAAATATTCTGCAGAGAATATGTTGTTTCTAAAAGTTTTAGAGATAACTTATTCTAGTTCTAATTGTAAACCAGATGAGTGAGCGAATATAAATGATAAAATAAAACCCTGATCGGAATGGTGCACGATTTACAAGCTAGATCTGTTTTACCAGCAGCATCAACAGTACCGTCAGCATCACCAGCACCGTCAGTACCGTCAGCATCGTCAGCATCAGTAGCATCTACAACATCACAAGCTCCGCCAGATCCATAATCACCGCAAACATCATCACTAATCAACAACGCGTATATCGTATCAACAAGTTATGAAGTATTAACTCATTCCCTCTGAAGAAATTATATGTATATTTTATATATATATATATATATATATATATATATATATATATATATATATATGAATTTTGAGATCAAAATAAATATTTTCGTACTAAGCTATTACGTGTGAATCTTAATTACTCGGTTAGTTCATGTTATTAAATTGCTATGATGTACATCCTTCGTTAATGACTTAACAATCGTTAACTATAATCTCTGCTTCGACTTAATAGATTCCATTTCATAATAAATCAAGTGTATTATTCAAATACATGTTTGATTTTACACTTTCATTTTCGATGTACTTGAAACTTTCCAGAAAACATCATTCGTACCTTGCGAAGTTAGCAAGAGTTCCATAAGCACCAACATGATTCACTGAGGAAATATCAATAAAACAGAATAACGAAGTATTGATTACATTAGTGAAATACTCTGCGAAGATTATGAAATCTTTAGTGTTCTAGAGATTATTCAATATCTAATCCAGCCGAAAATCAAATGAGCTTAATATGATATTAACTCATTAAATCTGTATTACATCTGAAGAAAATATACATACATATATTTTCATAAAGACTATAATAAAATTCTCTGGTACAAAATATTACTTGTGAAACTTTTAACGGGTAGGTAATACCCGAAAGATATGTAAATTCACAATTAATATGTTACATTCTACGATTCCGATTCAGCAAATCATCAACTATACTCACTACTTTCACAAAAATATATATTCTTTCATAGAAATCAAAACAACCATACTCATTCAAATTCAAGTACATATTCTGATTTTAACATATCAGAATTCAAGTCAAGATATAACCGATATCATCACTCTCAGATCCCTACACCTTTCAAAGCTATACTTTGACTTCTAAACTGTGCTAGAACATCACTTCAATTCATAAAACCCAGAAAAATATTTTTATCATTCAAGACTATAAAACATCATATGTATATTGACAATTACAATCTTCATTCAAACCCTTCGAACTCTTGAAAACACCTCGGATTGATAACCGACGATTCGGTTATGATAACTTTGAATGCTGATGAAGCAGCAAAACTGTAAATGGTCTTAATGGCCAAAAGTTTGATGATAAAGAATAATGTTGGTAAAGCTAAGAAAAGTAGGAACTGGAAAACGGATTGAGTAAACCATGAAGGAGGCTGTGGACAAATCACAAAGACTAAACCTGCCTTTAAAAAATCCAATTGATTTAGTATCTGATGAAGTCATTAACGAATACCTTGCTCCTGACTCTAAACCTTTACGGACAAATCTTCTTTATCATCTTTCGATATTAGAAATTCTAAGATACCATTTTATCTTTCATTATAAATATCCTCGATATTTCTGAAGATATTTTCATAACTATCCTTATCTGAAATCATTTATCTCCTCGCGTTATCTGTATTACATCATAAAGGAAACTGTTTAGTTTCTATATTCTGTAAACCTTCGAATTTAAAATATGAATGTTTTGAAGTAGTGTTGGGAACTCAAGCATGAGTTAGTATAATATAATGATACTTGATCAACGTGATTATATTACAGTAAGTCATGCGGAGTTTCTAATGAAACGTGATAAAGATTCATAGATCATATCCTCATCATGAACCATGTTACACAACTCTTTCATTCTATTTAAGCTCTAAACATATCAAGAAAATATTTTTTTTGATGATTCGGTCTTTTCCAGATATTCTGGTAATTTGACAAATCAAATCATGCTATTACCTTTCCTTTCTGCTTTGTATATTATGATCATTTGAAACACCATACCTACGAATTCTGGACCATTATTCGCTTGACTTGAAGTCAGGAAGAAGAAGAAAACAAAAGCATGAAGCTCCAAAATAAAAATGGGAGTATAAATCGCAGCAAATAGGAGAGAGCATTAACTGTGGATGTCAATGATTATAGAAAGACAGAAGCAGAAACATCAAAATATAAGGGAAGATATAAAACCCAACAACAACCCAGAAATTACAAACCGTATATATCGATGCATATAGCAATATAAAGACACGGGAGGACTAAAAATACTATAAAACCAAGAGTATATTAGAAGTAAAAAGATTCTTCCGGCGGCAGATGAAAAAGAAGAATGATAGATATGAAAGTTGGGAGTACATCAAGAACCAGAACTGGATGGAGCATATTGACGAATACTTTTAAGTATGAGTTGAGGGAGGAAGAATAGAAGGTGAGCTGTGGAAATAAAGAAACGAAGGGAGTGGATTTATAGCGAAAAATCTGACAGAGCAATCATGACAGGTTATCACATTTAATCAAAGAAGATCCTAATTTCCTTAATTATCGATGAATCAAATCTTATTACGAAGATTTTCTCTAAATCCCTTGAACTCCGGAAATCAATCCTATCTACGTCAAAAGATATGACAAATCTACATTTATTCATTTCACTCTTTTGTGATAACTTCACTCGTACTCTTCACAAAATCGAATTGTTTTATCTATATAACTCAATGATGATAAAACTCTAATTTTCAGCTCGTATGCGTCATGAAAACATAATTATTGTCAGCCATGAGCATCCCAATCAAATTTCGGGACGAAATTTCTTTAACGGGTAGGTACTGTGACAACCCGGAAATTTTCGACCAAATTTAAACTTAATCTTTATATGTTTCCGACACGATAAGCAAAGTCTGTAATATTGATTCTCAAACTCTTTGAACTAATGTTATATATTCAGTTAACCTTTGACTATTGATCGACGATTCACGAACATCTATTTGTAAATAGATATATATATATATATATATATATATATATATATATATATATATATATATATATATATATATATATATATATATATATATATATATATATATATATATATATATATATACACACATATACATATACATATATATATACACACACATACACACACATATATATATATATATATATATATATATATATATATACAATAAGTTGGAATATTAATTATTCATAAATAACTTGCAATGTGTATTTAAAAACTGATTTATGTATACATATATATAATTTCAAGTTATTTAGTAAACGATAGTAACATTCGTTTATTGATTCGATTGATATTTAGATAAGTTAACTAAAATGTTTAAGATGAACAAGTAAAACACTATTTGCTACAATAAAAACGACTTTGCTACAGTAAAACACTATTTACTACACTAAAAACAACTTTGCTACAATAAATGCTATTTGCTACAATAAAACACTATTTACTACAGTAACACTATTTACTACAGTAAAACACTATTTGCTACAGTGAAAATATGTCGACGAACAAGAAAACAAAACATATTGGGTGCGTACTAGCTGGCCATGCGATCGCATGGCAAATGGGCATAAAACCCATGCGAACGCATGGGGTTCAGTTCCAGGCCACATCTATAAAGCTCGCGAGTTCTGACTTCAATCACACACATGTGACAACCCGGAAATTTCCAATCAAATTTAAACTTTATCTTTATATTATTCCGACACGATAAGCAAAGTTTGTTAAGTTAAATCTCAAGAATTTTAAATTGTGTTCATACATTCATTATAACCTCGACCAAATTCAGACGATTCACGAACCGTTATATATAAATAAATATGTATATATATGTATATATATATATATTATAACTTGAGAATATTAATAAAGTATTAAACGTATAATACTTTACATGATCGTATTTATTTCAATATGTTTATCGATGGAATTAGAAGATAATATCAAATTGTTGATTTATCAGATACATTATGATATGATTACGGGTCTATGTTATGAGGTCCACTGTGATTTAAGAAATCTATTCTTTTTGACAACATTCGGAAAATGGTAAAGTGATTTATAAGTAAGAACGTGAAGTGTAAATAACTTAGATGTTGAATATCGACAAGTTAAGTAACTCGACATTTTTCATTAAGATGATTTCATACGTTTATTTAACCTTTGAACTTTATCCCATGCTTCACCAACAAACTGTAATTTAAAAACTTGAAACCTATTATGAATATATATGATTCTACTTTTTTAAAAACATTTTATGATATAACGATTTCCATTATTTTAACCTTTAAACCAAATGATTCTTAAAAATATATTTGGTTTTGGAAAACAAAATTATTATATTTATTTGATTTAGTTTCAAACGTACAAAAACGTTTTCAGTTTAAAAAGAACTTTATTATTAAAATGTATATAACTTTTATAAATATCTAGAACCACTTTTGACAACTCATTACTTAACCAGTATGATAAAGATAACGATATTTATATTTTATTTTATTAAATATATATAACGATTTAAATTAATATTATATATATTTATACGCGTATTATACGTACATAGTTTTATAATTTTACTATACTTAAACTTTACCTTTACTTTATTTTTACTTTACTTTAACTTTAATAATTCACTTTAATAATTCATACTTTAATAATTCACTTTAATAATTCATACTTTAATAATTTAAACTTTAATAATTCACTTTAATAATTCATACTTTAATAATTCACTTTAATAATTCATACTTTAATAATTCAAAAATCTATTATAAATAAAATTCAATAGGTTTTATTATTTTATAGAAACTTGAAAATATTTTTCTCTAAACTCTCTCAATCGATTTACATATATATATTTACTCCGTATTATTTCAAGATATTATTAGTATACATAAAATATTACGTCAGAGTGCTGTCCGAGTGATTTCGAAATTGTTTTTCGAGTGGGATTGGATTAAGCAAATTCTGGGTTATAGCTATGGAGGTGATTGGTATGGTTCATGGGTATGCTCGTGAGGTCAATATAGTGTTTATCATCTCCGTTGTGTCTACGTACCTTTCCTACAATATTGAATCTCAATATTGATACGTGAGTACTCATAATTTAATTTTTACATACTAATAGTGTATCCCTGACTAGTGCTCGAGTATATAGGATTATGCATGTTTGTACTTTTGATATTGCCTTTAGTTAGGTTATGTTGAATCCTGAATTAGTTATATATGCGACTGAGATAAGGTATAAGATATGCATGTCGTTGGAAAGCTAGCGAAAAATTAAGAACTTTTCATTTAGATATCGAATGATTTCGATGAACGGATTTGAAGTTATAGTCCATCGAATTTTTGTATTATTATTAAAAATGATTATTATTATCGTCATTATTATCGTCGTTCTAGTTTTATCTTATTATTATTATTATTATCTTTATCAATAAAAGGATTTATCATTAAAAATTGTTATTTTTTTTATTATTACTGTCGTTATTATCGTTAAAGTTATAATTAGTATTATTATTATTATCCAATTATTATTATTATTATTATTATTATTATTATTATTATTATTATTATTATTATTATTGGTATTATTATTATTATCATTAATAATATATATATCATTATTTAAAAATGGTTATTGTTATTGTTATTATTATTATTACTATATTATCATTAAGATAATTATTAGTATTATCGTTAATAATGTTATAGTAACTATCATTATTAATATTAGTGTAATTAAAACAAATATTTGTAACACCTAATTATTTTGATTACTATTATTATCATTATTACGAACACGATATAAAAGACGATTAAAAGCTATTAAACGAAACGATTAGGAAATAATGGGTAAGAGTATCATGATGAAATTAAAATATTATAAGATATTGATTTAGATAAAATTATCGTTCTTATTATTTTTATCATTACTATTATTATTAAAATTATCGTTAGTATTAAAACTATCATTTTAACAAAAATTATCATTTTAATAGAAATGTCATTATTACTATAAAATATCATTATTATTATTATTATTTTAAATAGAATTATTATTTTAAAGATAATATTAAAAATTATCGTAAATATTAAAGTTATCATAATTAGAATTATCGTTTTATCATAATGTCATCTTAGTAATTATAAATATTGATATTTTTATAATAATAATTATTATTACAAAATAATACAACTTTTACTTACTATCATTATAGATATTATTTTATCAAATAAATATTTGATACAAACATATTTTACTACGTGTAATAACTTACTTTAATAATACGTATCATATTATCTTTATAATATTAAATGAACCCTATAAATTTTATTACTTAATATATATAAAAGTATATTTTATTATATAAATATAATATAAAATTTTATTTATTAACAAATAAATTATATTATTTACTCTAATAAATCTTTTAAAAATATTTAAAAATATAAAACGACGATATTTAAACTATATATTAATCATGTATAAATTTTTGGAAATTATTTTGAGTCAAATTTACTTTTGTTGACTTTTGCATATTAGTCTCGAGCATTAGGATTGTGGTACACTATGACTTGACCTAATTTGTTAGACAAATATTGACCAACACATAAATATATATAATTAATTTAGGTTCGTGAATCCGAGGCCAACCTTGTACTTGTTCAATGACGTTATATGTAGTTTTACTACGAAATACAGTATGGTGAGTATCATTTGCCTTTTTACCCTTTATATTTTTGGGACTGAGAATACATGCGCTTTTATAAATGTTTGACTAAATAGACACAAGTAATTGAAACTACGTTCTATGGTTGAATTATCGAAATCGAATATGCCCCTTTTTATTAAAGTCTGGTAATCTAAGAATTAGGGAACAGACACCCTAATTGACGTGAATCCTAAAGATAGATCTATTGGGCCTAACAAACCCCATCCAAAGTACCGGATGCTTTAGTACTTCGAAATTATATCATGTCCGAAGGAGGATCCCGGAATGATAGGGGATATTCTTATATGTATCTAGTTAATGTCGGTTACCAGGTGTTCACCATATGAATAATTATTTTTTGTCTCTATGCATGGGACGTATATTTATGAGAACTGGAAATGAAATTCTTGTGGTCTATTAAAATGATGAAAATAAATGATTATGACAAACTAATGAACTCACCAACCTTTTAGTTGACACTTTAAAGCATGTTTCTTCTCAGGTGTTAAAGAAATCTTCCGCTGTGCATTTGCTCATTTTAAGGATATTACTTGGAGTCTTTCATAGCATATTTCGAAGAACGTTGCATTCGAGTCATTGAGTTCATCAAAGATTATTATTAAATCAATTTATAGTTGGATAGTGGATATTATGAAATGGTATGCATGCCTGTCAATTTTTGATGTAAAAAAAGATTGTCTTTTAAAAACGAATGCAATGTTTGTAAAATGTATCATATAGATGTCAAATACCTCGCAATGTAATCAACTATTGTGAATCGTTTATAATGTATATGAACGGGTCCTTTCAACACACATAAACACTATTACTCTCCGTATGATATTTATTAATTATATTTATTATTATTATTATTATTATTATTATTATTATTATTATTATTATTATTATTAAGATTAATATAATTATTATTAATCTTGTTATTAATATAAGTATTATTAAGTATGTACATAAAATACTACGACGAGGTCATGAGCGAATTATCTCAAAACGGGTTTTTCAAGCGGGATAGAGCTAAGGAAAATATGGGTTATAGCTATGAATGTTATGGGTATGGTTCGAGGGTATTGCTCGTGAGTCAAACTAGTGTTTATCATCTCCATTGCGTCTACGTACTTTCCTACTATTGAATCACAATATTGATACCTGAGCATTCATATCTTATCTTTTATATATTAATAGTGTATCCATGTCTAGTGCTCGAGTATAAATGTTTATGCATGCTTGTATGCTTTAATTTTGTCGTTAGATAGTTTATGATGAATCACGAATTTGATACATATGTTACTGATATAAAGTATATGATATGCATGTTTTTGGAAAGCTGGCGAATAATTATTAACTTTTCATTTAGAAATCGCGTGATTTTGATGAACGGATTAAAAGATATGGTCAACTGAATTATGGTTAACGTTAATTGAAATTGTGTTTGAAACTATAAATTAATATTTAAATAACTTGTTTATCAGATTGATAAATTGGATTTTCAAATATTACTAATCGAGTAAATGAATTTCTATATAAGGCACGTCTCGTCTTGTTGAGCAATTGTCAAAATTGACTGTCTTATCATGTTTTAAAGCTTTATAAACACTATAATCTGATTTTACAAGTATTGGAAAACTATGTGAAATAATAAAATATTTTCGATTACCATGATAATTCAAATATAATATAGCTCCTGAAATAAATAATATTTTGAGTTTGATAAACTGTAAATTCATTCAATTATCAAGACTTATACTATGATAATAAACATGTATAGATTTAAAGATCATATTAGGTCAGGTTGACTTTTGAGATGACTTTTGTTAACTTTTGCATGTCGGTCTCGAGCATTAGGATTGTGATACACTATGACCCGACCTAGCTTGTTAGACATGTATTGACCAACATATGTTCTCTAGGTTGAGATCTACGGTTATTTTGCATTCCGAGTTTCGGTCATATTTTGGTGAATGACCTTATGTGCTGCTAAGGTGAGTTTATAGATCCCTTTTTAATTGCTTTTGAAATCTATATTTTTGGGCTGAGAATAAATGCACTTTATTTTAAATGCAATGGATACAAGTACATACTAAATTCTACACCGAGTTTGAACCGAAAATCCCTTAGCTTTGGTAACTAGTAACTGTCGGTTATAAGAACTGGTGGGCGCGAATAGTTGTATATGGATCCATAGGGCTTGACATCCCCGTCTGTTCCAGGTATAGAAACCCTAGCCTGAACTATAAAACAGACGTATGCTATTTGAGTTTAGTACATGTTGGATTGCGTGTATTGTACATATTGGTTGCATGTATGTTAAAACTGGGGTACTTATTATAACGTTAAAGTTTAGTTGCCACGGTGCTCTGTTATGTAGAATCTTTTGATAAACGTCTCGGATGAAACAACTGAAATCTTGTGATCCACCTTTATATACAGATTATGCGCAACATTAAAACTATGAACTCACCAACCTTTGTGTTGACACTTTTAAGCATGTTTATTCTCCGGTTCCTAGAAGTCTTCCGCAATGTTTACAAAATGTATCATATAGAGGTCAAAACCTCACAATGAAATCAATGAATGATGTATTCATCCAAATGGATTTGGACGGGTCATCATAAAATCGGAGGCCTCTGGCAGGCTAGCTAAGTGGGCAATCGAACTCGGAGAACACGAAATTACTTATGCCCCCGTACTGCAGTTAAAGGTCAGATCATGACGGACTTTATGGTCAAATTTATCTACACCACGCAATCAACGCTAACTATTGAAGAAGTACCCAACATCGTCACGTGGGAGCTATTCATTGACGGAGCGTCAAGTACTGACGGCGCAGGTGCAGGATTAATCTTGATAAGTCCAGAAAGGGAGAAACACACTTACGCATTACATTTTGCGTTCCCCGCCTCCAATAATGAGGCTGAATATGAGGTGCTTCTATCAGGCTTAAGGATTGCTGAAAAGATGGGTATCAAAGCCCTCAAAGTCTCGGTCAATTTTCAGCTCGTATCGAATCAAATGAATGGGACATTTGAGGTAGGGAACTAGCTATGCAGAAATATCTCAAATTAGCGGAAAACATGGCCAACAAATTCGAACGTTTCTCAATCACGCAAGTCTCACGGTCCATGAAAAAAAAGGCCGACACGCTAAGTAAACTTGCCACAAGCGTGTTCAGCCACTTCGCCAAGGATGTTTGGGTGGAAGTCCTGAATCAAAAATCCACTGACGTGGTCCATGTGACAACCCGAAAATTTCCAACCAAATTTAAACTTTAATCTTTATATGTTTCCGACACGATAAGAAATATTTGTTATGTTAAATTTCAAGAATTTTAAACTATGTTCATACATTCATTTAACCTCGACCAAGTTCCAATGATTCACGAACCATTAAACGAATATGATTATATATGTATATGTGTATATATATTATAACTTGAATCGTAAACAAAATATTAGATTAAATACTTTATATGATTGTATCTATTTCAAAATGTTTATCAATAGAATTAGAAGATAAGATCAAATGATTGAATTATCAGATATATTGAATTATGATTACAAGTCTCTGTTGAAAGGCCCACGTTGATTTGAGAAATCTTTCCATTTTAACAATATTCGGAAAATGGTAAAGTGATTTATAAATAAGAACAAATTGTCAATCATTGAGAACTAGACAAAGGATAGTGAAAGATTGAATCTCATAAAGACTCGATTGATCTATTTAGTTTCAAACGTACAAAAAAGTTTTTAGTTTAAAAAGAACTTTATTATTAAAACGTATATAACTTTTATAAATATCTAGAACCACTTTTAACAACTCATTACTTAACTAGTATGATAAAGATAACGATATTTATATTTTATTTTATTAAATATATATAAAGATTTAAATTAATATTATATATATTTATACGCGTATTATACGTACATAGTTTTATACTTTTACTATACTTAAACTTTACC
Organism: Rutidosis leptorrhynchoides; assembly: GCF_046630445.1. Classification (NCBI taxonomy): domain Eukaryota; kingdom Viridiplantae; phylum Streptophyta; class Magnoliopsida; order Asterales; family Asteraceae; genus Rutidosis; species Rutidosis leptorrhynchoides. The sequence goes on along the minus strand of NC_092333.1, from coordinate 262,702,220 downwards.
TTTACTTTACTTTAACTTTAATAATTCATACTTTAATAATTCACTTTAATAATTCATACTTTAATAATTCACTTTAAGAATTCATACTTTAATAATTCACTTTAATAATTCATACTTTAATAATTCACTTTAATAATTCAAAAATCTATTATAAATAGAATTCAATAGGTTTCATTATTTCATAAAAATTTGAAAATATTTTTCTCTAAACTCTCTCAATCGATTTACATATATATATTTACTCCGTATTATTTCAAGATATTATTAGTATACATAAAATATTACGACGGAGTGCTGTCCGAGTGATTTCGAAATTATTTTTCAAGTGGGATAGGATTAAGAAAATTATGGGTTATAGCTATGGAGGTGATTGAGTATGGTTCATGGGTATGCTCGTGAGGTCAATATAGTGTTTATCGTTTCTGTTGCGTCTACGTACCTTTCCTGCAATATTCAATCTCAATATTGATACGTGAGTACTCATAATTTAACTTTTACATACTAATAGTGTATCCCTGACTAGTGCTCGAGTATTTAGGATTATGCATGCTTGTACTTTTGATATTGCCCTTAGACAGGTTAGGTTGAATCTTGAATTAGTTACACTTGCGGTTGAGATAAGGTATAAGATATGCATGTCCTTGGAAAACTAGCGAAAAATTAAGAACTTTTCCTTTAGATATCGAATGGTTTCGATGAACGGATTAGAAGTTATAATCAATTGAATTTTCGATATTTTTATTAAAAATGATTATTATTATCGTCGTTTTTATCGTCGTTCTAGTTTTATCTTATTATTATCATTATTATTATCTTTATCAATAAAAGGGATTTATCATTAAAAAATATTATTTTTTTATTATTACTATCGTTATTATCGTTAAAGTTATAATTAGTATTATTATTATTATTATCCAATTATTATTATTATTGGTATTATTATTATTATTATCATTATTAATATATATATCATTATTTAAAAATGGTTATTGTTATTGTTATTATTATTATTACTATATTATCATTAAGATAATTATTAGTATTATTGTTAATAATGTTATAGTAACTATCATTATTAATATTAGTGTAATTAAAACAAATATTTGTAACACCTAATTATTTTGATTACTATTATTATCATTATTATGAACACGATATAAAAGACTATTAAAAGCTATTAAACGAGACGATTAGGAAATAATGGGTAAGAGTATCATGATGAAATTAAAATATTATAAGATATTGATTTAGATAAAATTATCGTTCTTATTATTTTTATCATTACTATTATTATTAAGAGTATCGTTAGTATTAAAACTATCATTTTAACAAAAATTATCATTTTAATAGAAATATCATTGTTACTATAAAATATCATTATTATTATTATTTTAAATAGAATTATTATTTTAAAGATAATATTAAAAATTATTGTAAATATTAAAGTTATCATAATTAGAATTATCATTTTATCATAATGTCATCTTAGTAATTATAAATATTGATATTTTTATAATAATAATTATTATTAAAAAATAATACACTTTTACTTACTAACATTATAGATATTATTTTATCAAACAAATATGTGATCAAACATATTTTACTACGTGTAATAACTTACTTTAATAATACCTATCATATTATCTTTATGATATTAAATGAACCCTATAAATTTTATTACTTAATATATATAAAAGTATTTTTTATTATATAAATTTAATATAGAATTTTATTTATTAATAAATAAATTATATTATTTACTCTAATAAATCTTTTAAAAATATTTAAAAATATAAAATGACGATATTTAAACTATATATTAATCATGTATAGATTTTTGGAAATTATTTTGAGTCAAATTTACTTTTGTTGACTTTTGCATATTAGTCTCGAGCATTAGGATTGTGGTACACTATGACTTGACCTAATTTGTTAGACAAATATTGACCAACACATAAATATATATAATTAATTTAGGTTCGTGAATCCGAGGCCAACCTTGCACTTGTTCAATGACGTTATATGTATTTTTACTACGAAATACAGTATGGTGAGTTTCATTTGCCTTTTTACCCTTTATATTTTTGGGACTGAGAATACATTCGCTTTTATAAATGTTTGACGAAATAGACACAAGTAATTAAAACTACATTCTATGGTTGAATTATCGAAATCGAATATGCCCCTTTTTATTAAAGTCTGGTAATCTAAGAATTAGGGAACAGACACCCTAATTGACGCGAATCCTAAAGATAGATCTATTGGGCCTAACAAACCACATCCAAAGTACCGGATGCTTTAGTACTTCGAAATTTATATCATGTCCGAAGGAGGATCCCAGAATGATAGGGGATATTCTTATATGTATCTAGTTAATGTCGGTTACCAGGTGTTCACCATATGAATGATTATTTTTGTCTCTATGCATGGGACGTATATTTATGAGAACTGGAAATGAAATTCTTGTGGTCTATTAAAATGATGGAAATAAATGATTATGATAAACTAATGAACTCACCAACCTTTTGATTGACACTTTAAAGCATGTTTATTCTCAGGTATTAAAGAAATCTTCCGCTGTGCATTTGCTCATTTTGAAGATATTACTTGGAGTCTTTCATAGCATATTTCGAAGAACGTTGCATTCGAGTCATTGAGTTCATCAAAGATTATTATTAAATCAATTTATAGTTGGATGGTGGATATTATGAAATGGTATGCATGCCTGTCAACTTTCGATGTAAAGAAAGATTGTCTTTTAAAAACAAATGCAATGTTTGTAAAATGTATCATATAGAGTTCAAATACCTCGCAATGTAATCAACTATTGTGAATCGTTTATAATGTATATGAACGGGTCCTTTCAGTCCAGGTATCGACGCGCTTTGATATGGCCAAAACGGACGGTTTTTATTTGCGCGGTGTCGTCGGGCCGCGGCTCGCCAGGATGAGGGTACTATTTTAAATTTGTGTTTAGCGGGGCCTAAATCTTACTACTCCTTATAAGTAAGGGAAGTATGACCTAGAGTCGTATTTTTGAGATATCAGTAGAATCGAACCTATATTTAAGCCTAAGATAGTTAGGGAGTAGTGAATATTTATTTTGGGATTTTCTAATTTAATAAGACAGATAAAGTAAATGCGATAAAATTCGTAATTCAGATAAGGTTAAAGTGAGTGCATACTATGACTTCGTCAGTTATTTTGCCGAGATTATGGAATGTTGGCTCATGAATAGGCAGAGGCCTTGTATTCATTACACTGGTCCTAAAGCCCCTGTCATAAGACATGTCACTGGGTACTACGTTAGGCTTGAAGATTCTGAATAGACAGCAACTACCCTTACCCCCGACGCCCGTGCAGTCTGACTACAGGCATACACATTCAGATAGCTCATCCAATTGAGCGACTCGGTTGGGTGACGTATTAACATTCCAAAATGGTCTAAACTTTCTTAAGCGTAATAGAATACATGGTTTACCATATCCGAGAGACGTTATGTGTTTCAATGCTTTCATTAATGATTGGTAAAAGATAGTTAGGCCCTTAAAAAGAGTTTAACCATAAAGAACACCATGGCCAAGTCAAGCTGACTTCCATGAACACGTTCGGTTATCCTAACGGTCCAATCCTTTATGTTTCTAAACAAACAGTTCCTTAATTAACTAAGAATCCCTCAAGCGGGGTGCAATGCTTGAGACCGCGTTATGGTGCGGTGTACTGGTCAACACTAACCGTGTTCTATGGCCTTATTTAGCAGAGGTACAACTTACAACAACCGCGGTGCTTCAGCGTGTACGTACGAAGTTTATATGCTTGGTGACTACACTAGCATGGTCTAGGACCGACAATGTATTAAGGGTCTAGTCAGATGTTTCACTACGAAGGAGTCCTCAGTCAGAATCCAAAGCTTGATAGACCTACTACAACCGGTGTGCCTCAGTCGATCTTATGTTGTATCCGATAGACTTCTCTTACCAAGGGGTGACACAGATAGTGTACTCTGAATCGGGGTTCGCGACTTCCCAATAATAGAGCATATAACTACGTTCTATTAGTTGGAAAAGCGTTTGAGTTTAAAGCATAATCGGAAAGCATTTTGACAGCATACACAGACCATAATATTGTTTTGGCATTATAATTGCTTACATCATAGCATACACTAAAGATAACTACTCGCTAATCATGGCAACAATATCATAAAACATTATATAAGATAAAGGATAGAAGTACCAGTAGATTAAATGAGTTCTGAATATAAAAGTGACAACTTCAAGACTCCAGACCGCTCCTAATACAATCTGCAGCGTTCTTCTCCGGGTACTAGGTTTCTCGCACGGAGTCGAAGGCCTTGAGAGTATGACTAATATTGTACAAGAGAGAAAGAAATGAATTGAAGTGTGTGTTGGAATGAATGACAAAGACCCTTTAAATAGACTAGAAATTTGCCAAAATCCGCCAGGCAGGCCGTATGGCAGGCCGTATGGGGGCCCGTATTTGGCAGGCCGTATGGCTGGCAGTCCATTTTCTGAGGGCGTTTGCTGAGCCATGTGGCAAGCCGTATGGTGGCCCGTTTTTGATGCTGGTCAGCTTTGATTCCCTGAATCGTAACTTGATTTCTTGTCTTTCACCGTTTTTGCTCTAGAATCTTCGTTTTAGCTCGGATTCTCTTGATTCTTTTTGCGCCGCCTTCGTAATTACTTGTTCTTTAATTCTAACTGACGAAGTGGGTATTTTGCCTACAAATTTCGAATCTTTCTTGTTTTTGGACCTCAATACCGGGGTGAAAACGTGACTTTTTAGCCGATATCACGCTTCGATAACATATATGCTATACGCATAATCATTTTTAAATACAACGCAACCTGACATACTAACTTCCATGCAACGTAACGTGTTACAGGAAGTCGCTCTCGTTGAGGAGATCGATACTTGGATGAGTCCAATCATCATGTATCTCAAGCATGGTACACTACCTGTTGATAGGGTAGCGGCAAGGAAAATTCGAATGAAAGCACCCTCATACACGCTAAAGGACGGTATCCTGTTTAAAAAATCTTTTACCGAACCGCTATTACGTTGCGTTGGTCCAAACGAGGCGGAAACGATCATAAGAGAAGTACATGAGGGGACGTGTGGTATGAATGCAGGGTTTAGAACTGTTGTTGGAAAATAATGCGGTTGAAATACTTTTGGTCGTCGATGTACCGTGACACTGAAGAGATTATTAAAGCATGCGCTTCTTGCCAACGTCATGCTCCACAAATTCACATGCCGCCACACGAGTTGATACCCATCACGTTGGCTTGGCCATTCTACAAATGGGCAATTGATTTGGTGGGTCCATTCCCGGATGGAAAACACTTGGTTGTTGCAATTGGTTTCTTTACCAAGTGGGTTGAAGCCAAAACGTTGAAAAGCATAACGGGAAAACAAATTGTGAATTTTGTCTAGGAAGAAACAGTATGCTGTTTCGGGGTACCACATGAAATAGTAAGTGACAATGGCAAGCAGTTTGCTCATGACCCATTTCGCTCTTGGTGCGACGGGCTGAATATTAAAAAAAAATTAGTTCTGTTGCCCATCCGTAAGCAAATGGGCAAGTTGAAGTGACCAACAGAGACATCGTTGCAGGGATTAGAGCGAGGCTGGACACGGATAGGAAGGGTTGGGCCGATGAGCTCCCACAAGTCTTGTGGCATTCAGAACCACTCCCATAGGCAGTAACCGGGAAACACCTTTCAGCCTGGTTTATGGTTCTGAGGCGTTAATACCAGCAGAAATTGCCGTTCCCACCCAGCGCGTCTTAGAATTCAACGATGAATCTAATGTCATCAGCTTGAAGGAGAATTTGGACCTTTATGAAGAAAGGCGTGAAATCGCCGCCATCAAAGACGCGTCTAACAAATAGAAAATTGCAAAGTACTACAACCAACGCGTGAAGGAACGTAGCTTCCATCCCGGAGATTATGTGTGGCGTAACAACAATGCTAGCCGGGTTGAGGATACTGGTAAATTGGGACCTAACTAGGAGGGTCCATATGTGGTTGTCGACGCTTTGGGTAACGGAGCGTACAATTTAAAGATGCATGATGGCAAATTCGTGTCGCGCACGTGGCACGCAACCAATCTCAAGAAATTCTACGTCTATAATATTTGGCACTTTGAAACTTGTCTTTTCATTTTCAGTGTTTTTTACTTTAGTTTGTGACTGATCACCACAAATTTGTAAACGCAACTCTCCATGGATTGGTTGAATTTCATTTGAATTAAATGCATTTTCCAGTTTATCTAATGTGTTACGTAACTATTTATGGCAACACTTCGGTGTATTAAAAATTGTAAGTCCATTACTATGTTACACATGCCTTGAATAAAGAATATTCTAGCTTTTGAACGGCATGAACGGCGCTTCGCGTTGAAACGTACGACGAGGCGACACTGTAACGGGATGCCTTCGGGTTTTGTACCCGTCGTGTTAATTCCGGAATGGTCTAGATACATGCAAAGTCATGAAAAATTTATCAAGTATAACCTTGAAATACCACGCTACCGTGACAACGACAGCGTGCTATGCGTATAAACAAATCATACATATTGCAATTGTAATTCATAAACATTGGATACAGGAACATATTTTCATTAAAAACATAATAATGTTTAATTACAACCAGTGGTGTTACAAAAAATTACAAATATCCTAATCTACTTAGGAAGCATTCCTCCAATCTTCGCCACTGTTAGTCCCGGCTGGCTCCCCATTGCCTCGATGAAAGGAACTTTAATTTCCTTCACCTATGTGACAGTCGCATCGTACTTATCGTACGCATCTAGGTCCACCTGTTGCGGAACTGCTTCGGGTACAGGGCCTGGAAGCGGGTTGTTTTCGTTTATCACGGTGTAGGCTTCCAAGCGCCCAACACCTTTGGCAGCGTCAAACAACCTGCCAAACGGTTCCATGACATTTGGTGACATGATGGCTTTAGTGAAGATGTGGTAATCATAGAGCACAACTGTTGAAAGCCGTCCATTGCCTTTTTATGGGCAGTGGTTAAATTTTGAACCTGTGTAGCAAGAAGCTTCTTGCTCACTTTCTCCTCAGATAGCTCCTTTTGAGCCACAACCAAATCCGCCAGGGCCTGTTTTTCCTTATCAACAACGGTTGCCAAATTCTTGGCAGCCCGCTGCGCCTCTTTCAGCGCTAAGAGCTTCTCGTGCTCCGCCTCCATAACAGCCTTCATATGGCCTTCCATCTCATCCCTCAATGCTTTTGCCCCGGCACCAACCTCCTTCACCATCGCCTCTGCCTTTCGGCAAAGCTGCTCGATGTTGTTCGAACGAATGATCTCATCACGGGTCAATGCTAGACCCTGATGAATATGCTATATACGCACTCGACGCGTAGCATTGTCTGGCATCTTCTTTAGTTTATCAACCAGAGTAGAAGGGCAAATCCATTGAAGATACTCAAATTGGGTGTATGCGTCGCCATGGGACACGTCCCAGATGACGTTAAGATGAGAAAAAGTTGGTTGTTTGCCAAACCCAGGGGAATGAGGAACCTCCCGTGAACCGCTGTGGTGGCTGCTTTGATGATGTTTGGAACGAGTGCCGAAACTGGACAGCGTCACGGCCTTCTCTTTCTGTTGGACATGGGAGATGTCCTCGATGTTGATGATTGGCGGGTTTGTTTGATGCCCTGAAACAATAACTTTTATTAGTTTCCGCCATTGTGATCTTGGTGACGTATTAGCATTATTATCAGGATTGAAAATAGTACCCACCCTGGCTGGGTTCGTTTTGAAAACTCTCCAGGTTGCTCTCAGCAATTTTCCTGGCGCTTTTCGAACTTTTGTTGCCACCAGGGGTCACCATAAATGTGTCCGGGCTGTAACGTTTTTGCCCAATTGACGGCTCCGGAGGGGCAACGGATAATGGTCCCGGGTTGGTGACCGGAGTGGAGGTCTGTGTCTGCGATGTGCCACCAGTCTCGGTAGCAGTATTTGTTGACAATTCAATAGCCGGCTACCCCCCCCCCCCCTTCGGGGATCGCCCTCAGAAAGTTTGGACTTGTTGACTTTCTTGAACTTCAGTCCCTCAAGTGTGGGACGGCGAATAGCTTGCCCAAAATCCATCTCTGTAAACAATTAGAAATTATATTAATAAATTAACAAAGGGAGAAGTACTTACAAAGAACGCTACGGCATGAAGAGCATACTCATTCCGTCATGAAGAATCATCGGCACCTTGTTTGCCCAAGACCGATAACATTGAACGTTACCCAGCTTCAGCATCACCTCAGTATAAGGACGCATATCAAGTACAGCGTCCTTACAGAAGTTGAGTAGCTCACGCTCTTCCGGAGTCAAGTCTGGTGTCTTTGAAAGATCGGGTGAACGGCTGAAGTGCCACGGAACCTGATGGGCATGCCCTTCGCCAAGCACATTCTGATGAACGTATACATACATATCCCTCCAACCATGGAGGGAGGGGTATTTCTTTGAAGTAAAATTACACTTCTTTACGAAGGTATAACAACCCTTCCCGGAAGCAGATAACTTGAACATTGCCCGGAAAACGTTCAGGAGAGCGGGACGGTTCTGTCCCCTAAAAAACATTTCAAAAATAATCACGCGTTGCCACGCGTGAGGATGAAGCTGGGAGACACTAATATGATAGTGCTCTAAAACAGTCGCTATGAAAGGCGATAGCGGTAAGCGCAGATTTCCAATCTATATCGCCTTCATATATATTGTGAAGTGGTCCGTAGGAGGGGTGTGAGCACGCTGCTCATCCGTTGCCTCCATCGTATGCCATCCAGCTAGCGGCGGATATTAACCGATAAAATCCTTGAGTTGGTCTGACGTAACGTTACTCTGCTCTCTCGAAGCCTCTACTTTAGACATGGTTTACTAACCATGATAATAACTGAAACGGTATGTGAAGGGGAAGTGGGAAATACGAGAAGAATTGCACAAGTATGCTTTGAGAGAAGTTATAATAGCAGGAGGTGAGTAAAAATGGGAAGATAAAACCCTCTCTTTATAGGAAATTTTTTGGATGGGCCTCGCTGATGGGCTTTAATCATGGACGTCCACTTGTTTTTCACCACAGCTTCACGGCCGTTAGATTCACACCGTTTCAAATCTTACAGCTGTAACAATAATGGCGTTTACCTAGGGAATATCACGTTTGGCGGCTGATGTGATGGTTTGTGTCAGATTCGCTCATGATGGTTTTTAATATATTATATAATATCGAACTCATCCATTTTAATAACATTCATACACCTTCATCTCGTAAGGCGTGATAATAGCTGTGTCATTCATATTTAGCAGAAAGATGACTATTAGTTTGGTAACGTACAAGTACATTTTGTACCTAACTAAACTAGAGGGGACTTAATGATGTATGTCACGCCACGCTGCGTCACGTGCTGCGGCACGTCACGTGCATGACGTCCAGCACAATGAATGAACTTTAGCAACTTCATTATATTCGAATAACGTCACGGGACTGTTGCCATTCCGTTCATATTCGGCTGACTTAGAAATGATGAGCTGGACTGAATCCCTACATTTCAGGAACGTGGAGGACGTGTAGTAGGTTGTAGGCATGATTAGAAGATTCTAGTGGCAGTTATGGATAGTGGGCACTAATATAGCGGTTATCATGCGTAACTGCCGATTATATATCTATAAATAGTGCTCCTAAGCCTCATTTTCAGGCTAATCAACTCACACACACTAATCTTCTCTTCATACTTACCTTGGAGGCTTGGCAAAAGACAAACAACACAACCACATTCACATCCCATTTAACCGAAATAACCCTTTCCAAAGGTAAAATTCCTTTTAATTCACCTGCACTCAAACCGGACATTTTTGGTTTGATCACTAGTGATATGACCTGTGAAACCACGAGTTTATTTAAATGAAACAGTTTAATGATATGTTTTCAGTATTAAATGAATGTAAATACTAAACTCACTTAGTTTAATGAACCGTGGAACCAAGGATTCCGAGTAAGTACTTTGTCGTTGTTTTTACAAACATATTGATATACTTAATTTGGCTAGAATAAAAGAACTACATTTATTCTCCTACCACCTTCTTCCAATTTTCATCACAATTACTATATTCCTTGTTATAAAAGCATAAATTACAACCTTTTATTGAGACATTTATTTCGTATAAATATGTAACGTAATTAATTCCGTAACCCATATTTGAATAATAATAATATAATAATTATAATTATAATTATAATAATAAAGTTTTTTTTAAAATGAGTATTTATATTTTTAATAATAAAAATTAGTAATAACAAATGTCTCTTGAAATTTTTCAAAAATTAAAATATAATTATTTTATGAAGGTTGTACGGTATACTTCAAAGTTTGTATATGTATTCATAGGGTGTTTTGTAAAAAGATTGTACAATTTGTTTTAAATTTGTACATATGGTCATGAGGGTGTTTTATTATAAGTTTGTACATAATGCTTCAAATATTGTACATATAGTTATGGGGGCGTTTTTACTATAAGGTTGTACATAATTCTTCAAATATTGTACATATGGTCTTGAGGTATTTTATTATAAGGTTGTACATAATTCTTCATATATTATACAATTAAAATGTTAATATTTTTATTAAATACAATTAATTATTATTTTAATGATATCATTATGAGGGACTTATATTTTTTCTATTTATTTTTGAATTTTTTTTAGCTTGAATAATCCTTATTTATGACATCATTATTTTAGAGATTTATATGATAGTATAGATAAGCTGTTGTAATTGTTATTATTTTTTTTTACTCTTACAACATTTATTGAAGTGTTCTTTACAATATTTCATAGGTTTGCCTGAGTTGCCCGATGAAACATACAACTCGGGTTCGAATCTTGGCAAAACCATTTTGTTTAAAAATGGAGTGTGATCAAAGAGTGCGCGTTTTGCGCGATTCACTCGGTATAAAGATTCGCGCTCAGATGACTTTATTACCCGAGTTTTATTTTCTATGAGGGTGTCAATATACTTGTTCATATGGGGTTCCTCACTAATTCAAAAATAAAAATAAAAACATTAGCGTTATAATTTTAAAAGAATTTACGAAAGTAAAGTGGGTATATATCTGGAAAGTAATAAGGGCGGAGCCACATTATAAACCCTGGTAGCACACACGTGCTACCAGTGGTTCTTGATGGAGAAGCGTAATAAGTTATAGAGTTTTTACAGTCATCAATAGAGGATTGGAATTGAGATGCGGTAGGGAAGATGGAAGACAAGAAGAGCCGATCTTAGAGTTTTTACGTTGATATGCTTTGAAGGCCCACTCCCACTTAAGTATAAGACAAGGCCCAAATTAAATTTGAAGGTAAGCCCATAGTGCCCATTCTTAATGCCCAATTACTTTTGATTTTCTCGTTTGGTTGTTCCAATATACTTCATGGCTTTGGAAATGATTCGAGAAATTGTGGCTTTAACCAAGTTTGACCTCGATGACTGAGAAAACTCGGGAGATGGGCATCTCGTCTCGGCGGTTTTCCAAAGACGAGATCTTGGGGAGAAATAAGGATATTTACAACACTGTATAATACTGATGTCACATTCAATATATAAATATTATCTTTGAATTTCAAAGCGTCAAGCTTAAGGAAATATTGTGCAATGAGTGAGTGGGCTTTTTTTTAGTCTATATATGTTTTCATTCATGATAAAACCTCTAGTAATTTACTACAAAAAGAGCAAGTAGTGGCATGGGCCTGAATCAATGGGAATCGTTCACAAATCACAATCCACGCTTCCCATTTTATTTTATTTATTCTTTACTAGAATAAAGAAAATGTTACAATTACAAAGCTCTTTAAAAACAATGAACTTTAAGGGTTGGCAATGGACCACGTCCTATAACTTCGATACATTACATTCTAAATCATATGTCTGTCGGGACATTATTCTTATCTCATCAAAATTAAACGACTAATTAGTTGTCACTCGAATTAATTCCTCCATGAATCTCATTTCTTCAATGACTACTTTAACAATCTCTTCCCGATATTTATAAAGAGATAAAAGAAAAGAAATGTAGGGAGAAAAAAAAATGAAATCGTTCCGCTCTTAAATTAAAAAAGTTAAGAAGAAAATTACACAAATTTATCTTATCATTTTTTTCAGATTTTTTTTTTTTTAAAATGGTAATTTTTACAAACAGACTTGCAAAAATGGAAACTGAAACTAAATCGTTGCAAAAATGGTAAAACCGAACTTCCAAAGTTCGGTTTTGATCAAAACCGAAGTTTGGAAGTTCGGTTTTGGTTTTTTATTGATTTTGTCCGTTGAATTGGTGACTGGATTGGCGACGTGGCAAAACCGAAGTTCCAAACTTCGGTTTTGCTTTAACTTCCAGCTACCGCATTAACTGTGATTTTATCCAATAAATACAAATCCAGGAAATTTTTTACTGGCGAATAAAATAATGACACGTGGCAAAACCGAAGTTTCAAACTTCAGTTTTGGTTCTGTATAAATCCGAAGTCTGTAACTTCGGTTCTCACACACAATTCAGTTCCACTGAGGGAAAAAAAAAAAAAAAAAAACTTCGAAAATCCTTGAATTTTTATCAAAAAAAATGGCTCAAACGAACCAAGTACGTGCTAGATCGGAGCCGGTTGATAGTTCTTTATTATTTTTACAAGCCGAAAGGAATCATAGATCGTACGCGGTATTTACAAAGAAGTTGGACGAGGACACGTTGATCACACCACGAAGAGCTGATCTGAGCTTTTGGCAGCATATTAAACAGCTACCAAACGAAACAATTAATGAGCATGTGCAGGTGTATCTCGATAATGTGGGTTTGGGTTTACTAGCTAAATTGGGTAAACAAAGACTGGATTGGTCACTTGTTACTGCTATGATTGAAAGATGGCGTCCGGAGACGCATACGTTTCATTTACCGATTGGTACAAAATCATTACCTTATATATATATTAATCATTTATTTTAATATATATTATTATATCTTCGCTATATTTATATTTATTAGTTTAGTCATGTTTCTATTAGATAATTGTTTAAAATAGTATTTACGAATATATAATATTACATAATTGTTTAAAATAGTATTTACGAATATATATATATATATATATATATATATATATATATATATATATATATATTAATATTTGTAGGAGAAGCAACTATAACGTTGCAAGACGTTCAGGTTTTATTTGGTTTACCTATAGACGGGGATGTATTCTCCGGTATTTGGTATGAAACAAATGATAGCGATTGGATACCGTTTGTTGAAACGTACTTAGGGATCTCCCGTCAGGCTATTGGTAATGGGGGTATACTTAGAGGGAGGATATTAATTTCCGTTTTAATTACGAAGTTGAATGAAGAAGTTGGAGACACTATCGAGTCTCACCAACAACGGGCTAGAGTATATATTTTAGCTATGATGGGTGGCATTCTATTTTCTGATGCTAATGCGTATGATGTCCCTTTGAGTTTCTTGCACACCATCGTGGACTTGAGTCCAGCTAATCGTATTAGTTGGGGTAGTGCGGTTCTCTCACATCTTTATAGAAATTTGTGTAAAGCGGCCACAAACTATGAAGCCAAGGCCATTAATGGTTCGCTACTTTTAGTACAACAGTGGGTGTATGAACGAATTCCATCCCTCGCGCCAATTCTCAGAACTGATGTACGAAAGATTCCAGAGGACTTGCCACCGAACCAGATTTCACTTATTCCAGCACCCTATGGTTCTAGGTAAGAGATCATTGTAACTTTAAACCTTTAGTTATTGTAACTATATTCATTTGTATGTGTTATTCATATGTAGGTGGCATGGTAAACGGACTAACAAAAATACGCCAGCACATGTATTGTCAACATATCGCTCCCTACTTTCGGCGTTAACGCCTAGATGTAGTGACCCGAACTTTTCCATGTTTATATATATTAATTGAGATTGATATTTACATGATTAAATGTTTCCAACATGTTAAGAAATCAAACTTGTTAAGACTTGATTAATTGAAACATGTTTCATATAGACAATTGACCACCCAAGTTGACCGGTGATTCACGAACGTTAAAACTTTTAAAAACTATATGATGACATATATATGGATATATATATAGTTAACATGATACTATGATAAGTAAACATATCATTAAGTATATTAACAATGAACTACATATGTAAAAACAAGACTACTAACTTAATGATTTTTAAACGAGACAAATATGTAACGATTATCGTTGTAAAGACATTTAATGTATATATATCATATTAAGAGATATTCATACATGATAATATCATGATAATATAATAATTTAAAATCTCATTTGATATTATAAATATTGGGTTAATAACATTTAACAAGATCGTTAACCTAAAGGTTTCAAAACAACACTTACATGTAACGACTAACGATGACTTAACGACTCAGTTAAAATGTATATACATGTAGTGTTTTAATATGTATTTATACACTTTTGGAAGACTTCAATACACTTATCAAAATACTTCTACTTAACAAAAATGCTTACAATTACATTCTCGTTCAGTTTCATCAACAATTCTACTCGTATGCACCCGTATTCGTACTCGTACAATACACAGCTTTTAGATGTATGTACTATTGGTATATACACTCCAATGATCAGCTCTTAGAAGCCCATGTGAGTCACCTAACACATGTTGGAACCATCATTTGGCAACTAGCATGAAATATCTCATAAAATTACAAAAATATGAGTAATCATTCATGACTTATTTACATGAAAACAAAATTACATATCCTTTATATCTAATCCATACACCAACGACCAAAAACACCTACAAACACTTTCATTCTTCAATTTTCTTCATCTAATTGATCTCTCTCAAGTTCTACCTTCAAGTTCTAAGTGTTCTTCATAAATTCTACAAGTTCTAGTTACATAAAATCAAGAATACTTTCAAGTTTGCTAGCTCACTTCCAATCTTGTAAGGTGATCATCCAACCTCAAGAAATCTTTGTTTCTTACAGTAGGTTATCATTCTAATACAAGGTAATAATCATATTCAAACTTTGATTCAATTTCTATAACTATAACAATCTTATTTCAAGTGATGATCTTACTTGAACTTGTTTTCGTGTCATGATTCTGCTTCAAGAACTTCGAGCCATCCAAGGATCCGTTGAAGCTAGATCCATTTTTCTCTTTTCCAGTAGGTTTATCCAAGGAACTTAAGGTAGTAATGATGTTCATAACATCATTCGATTCATACATATAAAGCTATCTTATACGAAGGTTTAAACTTGTAATCACTAGAACATAGTTTAGTTAATTCTAAACTTGTTCGCAAACAAAAGTTAATCCTTCTAACTTGACTTTTAAAATCAACTAAACACATGTTCTATATCTATATTATATGCTAACTTAATTATTTAAAACCTGGAAACACGAAAAACACCGTAAAACCGGATTTACGCCGTTGTAGTAACACCGCGGGCTGTTTTGGGTTAGTTAATTAAAAACTATGATAAACTTTGATTTAAAAGTTGTTATTCTGAGAAAATGATTTTTATTATGAACATGAAACTATATCCAAAAATTATGGTTAAACTCAAAGTGGAAGTATGTTTTCTAAAATGGTCATCTAGACGTCGTTCTTTCGACTGAAATGACTACCTTTACAAAAACGACTTGTAACTTATTTTTCCGACTATAAACCTATACTTTTTCTGTTTAGATTCATAAAATAGAGTTCAATATGAAACCATAGCAATTTGATTCACTCAAAACGGATTTAAAATGAAGAAGTTATGGGTAAAACAAGATTGGATAATTTTTCTCATTTTTGCTACGTGAAAATTGGTAACAAATCTATTCCAACCATAACTTAATCAACTTGTATTGTATATTATGTAATCTTGAGATATCATAGACACGTATACAATGTTTCGACCTATCATGTCGACACATCTATATATATTTCGGAACAACCATAGACACTCTATATGTGAATGTTGGAGTTAGCTATACAGGGTTGAGGTTGATTCCAAAATATATATAGTTTGAGTTGTGATCAATACTGAGATACGTATACACTGGGTCATGGATTGATTCAAGATAATATTTATCGATTTATTTCTGTACATCTAACTGTGGACAACTAGTTGTAGGTTACTAACGAGGACAGCTGACTTAATAAACTTAAAACATCAAAATATATTAAAAGTGTTGTAAATATATTTTGAATATACTTTGATATATATATGTATATATTGTTATAGGTTCGTGAATCAACCAGTGGCCAAGTCTTACTTCCCGACGAAGTAAAAATCTGTAAAATTGAGTTATAGTCCCACTTTTAAAATCTAATATTTTTGGGATGAGAATACATGCAGGTTTTATAAATGATTTACAAAATAGACACAAGTACGTGAAACTACATTCTATGGTTGAATTATCGAAATCGAATATGCCCCTTTTTATTAAGTCTGGTAATCTAAGAATTAGGGAACAGACACCCTAATTGACGCGAATCCTAAAGATAGATCTATTGGGCCTAACAAACCCCATCCAAAGTACCGGATGCTTTAGTACTTCAAAATTTATATCATATCCGAAGGGTGTCCCGGAATGATGGGGATATTCTTATATATATGCATCTTGTTAATGTCGGTTACCAGGTGTTCACCATATGAATGATTTTTATCTCTATGTATGGGATGTGTATTGAAATATGAAATCTTGTGGTCTATTGTTACGATTTGATATATATAGGTTAAACCTATAACTCACCAATATTTTTGTTGACGTTTTAAGCATGTTTATTCTCAGGTGATTATTAAGAGCTTCCACTGTCGCATACTTAAATAAGGACGAGATTTGGAGTCCATGCTTGTATGATATTGTGTAAAAACTGCATTCAAGAAACTTATTTTGTTGTAACATATTTGTATTGTAAACCATTATGTAATGGTCGTGTGTAAACAGGATATTTTAGATTATCATTATTTGATAATCTACGTAAAGCTTTTTAAACCTTTATTGATGAAATAAAGGTCATGGTTTGTTTTAAAATGAATGCAGCCTTTGAAAAACGTCTCATATAGAGGTCAAAACCTCGCAACGAAATCAATTAATATGGAACGTTTTTAATCAATAAGAACGGGACATTTCAGTTGGTATCCGAGCGTTGGTCTTAGAGAACCAGAAAATTTGCATTAGTGTGTCTTATCGAGTTTGTTAGGATGCATTAGTGAGTCTGGACTTCGACCGTGTTTTCTTTAAAAATGATTGCTTAACATTTTTGTTGGAAACTATATATTTTTAACATATGAATATTATGTGATATATTAATCTCTTATCGTGTTTGATATTATGTGATAGATGTCTACCTCTAGAACAAGTCCCATTGACTCACCTAATAATAATGAAGAATCAAATGTAAATTGGAATGATTCGTGGACTGATTCACAAGTTCCCGAAGAGGAACCGGAAGAAGAGTCGGAACCGGAAGAAGAATCGGAACCGGAAGAAGAAACGGAACCGGAAGAAGAAATAGAACCGGTGGGGGAAATAATAAAACAGTTAAGTATAAGAGAATCCTCAACCAACCGACCAAGGTTAATTATGGTCAATGGTGTTTCCGCCAAGGAAGCAAAATATTGGGAGGATTACCAATTCTCCGATGAATCGGATTCCGACGAGAATTCCGATGATGTTATAGAAATTACCCCAACTGAATTTAAAAAGGTAAAAGAAAATAATAAGGGAAAGGGCATAAAAATATAGAAATCTAATTCTAACCCCGATGAACTTTATATGTATCGTCAACCCCCGAAGTCCTTAAGTTGTAACAATGACCCGGGAACCTCTAAACCACCAGGTTTTTCTAAACCAATGTGGATAACGCCGGCTCGTATTAGGCGAACATCATATATCCCTAGAAACTTGGCAAAACGAACCAAAACCGAACAAGAAGAAACGAGCGATTCGGAATAAGATAGTTATATTCGTGTGGTGTAATATATGTAATATAGTGTGCTTATGCTTTATGATATATGTAAAAATTGCTTGTATTAATAAGTATTTTTTTTTATGAATCTAACCCTTGTCTATTTTACAGTATAAAAACACAAAATGGATAGACAACCCAATATTTTAAAAGACCTACCCGGAGACATGATTGATGAAATCTTGTCTAGTGTCGGTCAGAATTCCTCGGCACAACTATTTAAGGCGAGATCAGTTTGTAAGACATTCGAAGAACGTTCCAAGAATGCCTTGGTTTATAAAAGGCTTTCGTTCGGAAGATGGGGAATATCACATTGGGAAATCCATAAGTTACGATGTGTTTACTTTGACGCATATATTGCGGGGAACCCAAATGCTATTTTACGCAACGGGTTAAGAAATTATTTTGACTCAGTATATCCGAATATAGGACTTCGTGATTTAGAAAAAGCGGCTAACATGCAACATAAAGAAGCATGTTATGCTTACGGGTTAGTAATGTTCGCTTCTCACCAAAGTGAGAACAAGAACATCGGGCTACAACTATTAAACAAAACGTTCCCACAAGTGACGGAGTCGGTAATTGGGGTAAGAAATGAGGTTTTTAGGTTATTACGAGACTGTTGGTCATTACGTAACCCTCGTCCCTTTGACGACGTTACAACACGCTGTCTTATCAACTGCCATAACGGTTATGTTCCATAAGACCAAGGATGGGAAGTAGTCCTAGTAAAACCAGAATGCATGACTTGTTTCTGGACGTATGAATTACGTGTCTTTATTGCCTTTGCTGAACGACTTGTGTACTAGCTAGAATTATCTTCACAACTATCTTGTATCAAAGTTATTGTGTGCTATATTTCATGCTTTATGTAAAATAAGCGGTATTGTAAGTTTGTAAAATATTGTATAAAAGTTTGAACGCGAAATATTATTACAATCAGTTTTTCATATAGAATTGTAGTAGTTGAATTGTATATTAGCTACTAAGTATGAACTTAACGGGTATGTACTACCCGAATTTAAACTTATAAAACGCTAATATGAAGAAAAAGCTTTTATAAATGAGTTCATATTATGCTACGAAATACTATTAACTACTCTTAATATTCTGTATGATTAACTTGTTCCATTTGACTATTTTGAAGGAAATGGCACCGACTACTCGACACACCGTGAATATGAATGAAGAGGAATTTCGTACTTTTCTAGCTTCAAACATAGCCGCAGTACAGGCTGCGCTACATACCAACAATAACCTTGGATCTAGCAGTACAGGAAATCGTGTAGGATGCACCTACAAAGAATTCACTGCCTGCAAACCTTTGGAATTTGATGGAACCGAAGGACCGATCGGATTGAAACGGTGGACCGAGAAGGTCGAATCGGTGTTTGCCATAAGTAAGTGTACTGAAGAGGACAAAGTGAAGTACGCTACGCATACCTTCACAGGTTCTGCGTTAACATGGTGGAATACCTATCTAGAGCAAGTGGGACAAGATGATGCGTACGCACTACCGTGGTCAGCATTCAAGCACTTAATGAACGAGAAGTACCATCCCAGAACCGAGGTCAATAAGCTTAAGACAGAACTTAGAGGGTTACGAACCCAAGGATTTGATATTACCACGTACGAAAGACGATTCACAGAATTGTGCCTATTGTGTCCGGGAGCATTCGAAGATGAGGAAGAGAAGATCGATCCGTTTGTGAAAGGATTACCGGAAAGAATCCAAGAAGATATAAGTTCACACGAGCCCGCCTCCATACAACAGGCATGTAGAATGGCTCACAAACTAGTGAACCAGATTGAAGAAAGAATTAAAGAACAGACTGCTGAAGAGGCCAATGTGAAGCAAGTCAAAAGAAAGTGGGAGGAGAACGGTGATAAGAATCACTAATACAACAACAACAGCAATTACAACAATAATCGCAACAATTATCCCAACAATCGCAACATCAATCGCAACTACAACAAACGGCCCAACAACAACAACAACAACAACAACAACAACAACTACAACAATCATCCCAACAACAATAATAACCGCAACAACAACAACAACAACAATCAGAAGCAGCTATGCCAAAGGTGTGAAAAGTATCACTCGGGGTTCTGCACCAAATTTTGCAACAAGTGTAAAAGAAATGGTCATAGCGCGGTGAAGTGTGAGGTCTACGGACCAGGGGTTAATAGAACGAAAGGAACAAATGGTGTCGGAACGAGTAATGGCGGAGCAAGTAGTGTCGGAGCAAGTTATGCCAATGTAGTTTGTTATAAATGTGGAAAACCGGGCCACATTATTAGAAATTGCCCGAACCAGGAGAACACGAATGGACAAGGTCGCGGAAGAGTTTTCAATATTAATGCGGCAGAGGCACAGGAAGACCCGGAGCTTGTTACGGGTACGTTTCTTATTGACAATAAATCTGCTTACGTTTTATTTGATTCGGGTGCGGATAGAAGCTATATGAGTAGAGATTTTTGTGCTAAATTAAGTTGTCCATTGACGCCTTTGGATAGTAAATTTTTACTCGAATTAGCAAATGGTAAATTAATTTCAGCAGATAATATATGTCGGAATCGAGAAATTAAACTGGTTAGCGAAACGTTTAAGATTGATTTGATAGCAGTAGAGTTAGGGAGTTTTGATGTGATAATCGGTATGGACTGGTTGAAAGAAGTGAAAGCAGAGATCGTTTGTTACAAAAATGCAATTTGCATTATACGAGAAAAAGGAAAACCCTTAATGGTGTACGGAGAAAAGGGCAACACGAAGCTACATATTATTAGTAATTTAAAGGCACAAAAACTAATAAGAAAAGGTTGCTATGCTGTTCTAGCACACGTCGAGAAAGTACAAACTGAAGAAAAGAGCATCAATGATGTTCCCATTGCAAAAGAATTTCCCGATGTATTTCCGAAAGAATTACCGGGATTACCCCCACATCGATCCGTTGAATTTCAAATAGATCTTGTACCAGGAGCTGCACCAATAGCTCGTGCTCCTTACAGACTCGCACCCAGCGAGATAAAAGAACTGCAAAGCCAATTACAAGAACTTTTAGAGCGTGGTTTCATTCGACCAAGCACATCACCGTGGGGAGCTCCTGTTTTGTTTGTCAAGAAGAAAGATGGTACATTCAGGTTGTGTATCGACTACCGAGAGTTGAACAAACTTACCATCAAGAACCGCTACCCACTACCGAGAATCGATGACTTATTTGATCAATTACAAGGCTCGTCTGTTTATTCAAAGATTGACTTACGTTCCGGGTATCATCAAATGCGGGTGAAAGAAGATGATATTCCAAAGACTGCTTTCAGAACACGTTACGATCATTACGAGTTTATGGTCATGCCGTTTGGTTTAACTAATGCACCAGCTGTGTTCATGGACCTTATGAACCGAGTGTGTGGACCATACCTTGACAAGTTTGTCATTGTTTTCATTGATGACATACTTATTTACTCAAAGAATGACCAAGAACACGGTGAACATTTGAGAAAGGTGTTAGAAGTATTGAGGAAGGAAGAATTGTACGCTAAGTTTTCAAAGTGTGCATTTTGGTTGGAAGAAGTTCAATTCCTCGGTCACATAGTGAACAAAGAAGGTATTAAGGTGGATCCAGCAAAGATAGAAACTGTTGAAAAGTGGAAAACCCCGAAAACTCCGAAACACATACGCCAGTTTTTAGGACTAGCTGGTTACTACAGAAGGTTCATCCAAGACTTTTCCAGAATAGCAAAACCCTTGACTGCATTAACGCATAAAGGAAAGAAATTTGAATGGAATGATGAACAAGAGAAAGCGTTTCAGTTATTGAAGAAAAAGCTAACTACGGCACCTATATTGTCATTGCCTGAAGGGAATGATGATTTTGTGATTTATTGTGACGCATCAAAGCAAGGTCTCGGTTGTGTATTAATGCAACGAACGAAGGTGATTGCTTATGCGTCTAGACAATTGAAGATTCACGAACAAAATTATACGACGCATGATTTGGAATTAGGCGCGGTTGTTTTTGCATTAAAGACTTGGAGGCACTACTTATATGGGGTCAAAAGTATTATATATACCGACCACAAAAGTCTTCAACACATATTTAATCAGAAACAACTGAATATGAGGCAGCGTAGGTGGATTGAATTATTGAATGATTACGACTTTGAGATTCGTTACCACCCGGGGAAGGCAAATGTGGTAGCCGATGCCTTGAGCAGGAAGGACAGAGAACCCATTCGAGTAAAATCTATGAATATAATGATTCATAATAACCTTACTACTCAAATAAAGGAGGCGCAACAAGGAGTTTTAAAAGAGGGAAATTTAAAGTATGAAATACCCAAAGGATCGGAGAAGCATCTTAATATTCGGGAAGACGGAACCCGGTATAGGGCTGAAAGGATTTGGGTACCAAAATTTGGAGATATGGGAGAAATGGTACTTAGAGAAGCTCATAAAACCATATACTCAATACATCCTGGAACGGGGAAGATGTACAAGGATCTCAAGAAACATTTTTGGTGGCCGGGTATGAAAGCCGATGTTGCTAAATACGTAGGAGAATGTTTGACGTGTTCTAAGGTCAAAGCTGAGCATCAGAAACCATCAGGTCTACTTCAACAACCCGAAATCCTGGAATGGAAATGGGAAAACATTACCATGGATTTCATCACTAAATTGCCAAGGACTGCAAGTGGTTTTGATACTATTTGGGTAATAGTTGATCGTCTCACCAAATCAGCACACTTCCTGCCAATAAGAGAAGATGACAAGATGGAGAAGTTAGCACGACTGTATTTGAAGGAAGTCGTCTCCAGACATGGAATACCAATCTCTATTATTTCTGATAGGGATGGCAGATTTATTTCAAGATTCTGGCAGACATTACAGCAAGCATTAGGAACTCGTCTAGACATGAGTACTGCCTATCATCCACAAACTGATGGGCAGAGCGAAAGGACGATACAAACGCTTGAAGACATGCTACGAGCATGTGTTATTGATTTCGGAAACAGTTGGGATCGACATCTACCGTTAGCAGAATTTTCCTACAACAACAGCTACCATTCAAGCATTGAGATGGCGCCGTTTGAAGCACTTTATGGTAGAAAGTGCAAGTCTCCGATTTGTTGGAGTGAAGTGGGGGATAGACAGATTACGCGTCCGGAGATTATACAATAAACTACCGAGAAGATCATCCAAATTCAACAACGGTTGAAAACCGCCTAAAGTCGACAAAAGAGCTACGCTGACATTAAAAGAAAAGATATAGAATTTGAAATTGGAGAGATGGTCATGCTTAAAGTTGCACCTTGGAAAGGTGTTTTTCAATTTGGTAAACGAGGGAAATTAAATCCAAGGTATATTGGACCATTCAAGATTATTGATCGTGTCGGACCAGTAGCTTACCGACTTGAGTTACCTCAACAACTCACGGCTGTACATAACACTTTCCACGTCTCGAATTTGAAGAAATGTTTTGCTAAAGAAGATCTCACTATTCCGTTAGATGAAATCCAAATCAACGAAAAACTTCAATTCATCGAAGAACCCGTCGAAATAATGGATCGTGAGGTTAAAAGACTTAAGCAAAACAAGATACCAATTGTTAAGGTTCGATGGAATGCTCGTAGAGGACCCGAGTTCACCTGGGAGCGTGAAGATCAGATGAAGAAGAAATACCCCCATCTATTTCCAGAAGATTCGTCAACACCTTCAACAACTTAAAATTTCGGGACGAAATTTATTTAACGGGTAGGTACTGTAGTGACCCGAACTTTTCCATGTTTATATATATTAATTGAGATTGATATTTACATGATTAAATGTTTCCAACATGTTAAGAAATCAAACTTATTAAGACATGATTAATTGAAATATGTTTCATATAGACAATTGACCACCCAAGTTGACCGGTGATTCACGAACGTTAAAACTTGTAAAAACTATATGATGACATATATATGGATATATATATAGTTAACATGATACTATGATAAGTAAACATATCATTAAGTATATTAACAATGAACTACATATGTAAAAACAAGACTACTAACTTAATGATTTTTAAACGAGACAAATATGTAACGATTATCGTTGTAAAGACATTTAATGTATATATATCATATTAAGAGATATTCATACATGATAATATCATGATAATATAATAATTTAAAATCTCATTTGATATTATAAATATTGGGTTAATAACATTTAACAAGATCATTAACCTAAAGGTTTCAAAACAACACTTACATGTAACGACTAACGATGACTTAACAACTCAGTTAAAATGTATATACATGTAGTGTTTTAATATGTATTTATACACTTTTGGAAGACTTCAATACACTTATCAAAATACTTCTACTTAATAAAAATGCTTACAATTACATTCTCGTTCAGTTTCATCAACAATTCTACTCGTATGCACCCGTATTCGTACTCGTACAATACACAGCTTTTAGATGTATGTACTATTGGTATATACACTCCAATGATCAGCTCTTAGCAGCCCATGTGAGTCACCTAACACATGTGGGAACCATCATTTGGCAACTAGCATGAAATATCTCATAAAATTACAAAAATATGAGTAATCATTCATGACTTATTTACATGAAAATAAAATTACATATCCTTTATATCTAATCCATACACCAACGACCAAAAACACCTACAAACACTTTCATTCTTCAATTTTCTTCATCTAATTGATCTCTCTCAAGTTCTATCTTCAAGTTCTAAGTGTTCTTCATAAATTCTACAAGTTCTAGTTACATAAAATCAAGAATACTTTCAAGTTTGCTAGCTCACTTCCAATCTTGTAAGGTGATCATCCAACCTCAAGAAATCTTTGTTTCTTACAGTAGGTTATCATTCTAATACAAGGTAATAATCATATTCTAACTTTGATTCAATTTCTATAACTATAACAATCTTATTTCAAGTGATGATCTTACTTGAACTTGTTTTCGTGTCATGATTCTGCTTCAAGAACTTCGAGCCATCCAAGGATCCGTTGAAGCTAGATCCATTTTTCTATTTTCCAGTAGGTTTATCCAAGGAACTTAAGGTAGTAATGATGTTCATAACATCATTCGATTCATACATATAAAGCTATCTTATTCGAAGGTTTAAACTTGTAATCACTAGA
This sequence comes from Rutidosis leptorrhynchoides, assembly GCF_046630445.1. Classification (NCBI taxonomy): domain Eukaryota; kingdom Viridiplantae; phylum Streptophyta; class Magnoliopsida; order Asterales; family Asteraceae; genus Rutidosis; species Rutidosis leptorrhynchoides. Next base: position 262,677,013 of record NC_092333.1, on the reverse strand, counting down.
ACATAGTTTAGTTAATTCTAAACTTGTTCGCAAACAAAAGTTAATCCTTCTAACTTGACTTTTAAAATCAACTAAACACATGTTCTATATCTATATGATATGCTAACTTAATGATTTAAAACCTGGAAACACGAAAAACACCGTAAAACCGGATTTACGCCGTTGTAGTAACACCGCGGGCTGTTTTGGGTTAGTTAATTAAAAACTATGATAAACTTTGATTTAAAAGTTGTTATTCTGAGAAAATGATTTTTATTATGAACATGAAACTATATCCAAAAATTATGGTTAAACTCAAAGTGGAAGTATGTTTTCTAAAATGGTCATCTAGACGTCGTTCTTTCGACTGAAATGACTACCTTTACAAAAACGACTTGTAACTTATTTTTCCGATTATAAACCTATACTTTTTCTGTTTAGATTCATAAAATAGAGTTCAATATGAAACCATAGCAATTTGATTCACTCAAAACGGATTTAAAATGAAGAAGTTATGGGTAAAACAAGATTGGATAATTTTTCTCATTTTAGCTACGTGAAAATTGGTAACAAATCTATTCCAACCATAACTTAATCAACTTGTATTGTATATTATGTAATCTTGAGATACCATAGACACGTATACAATGTTTCGACCTATCATGTCGACACATCTATATATATTTCGGAACAACCATAGACACTCTATATGTGAATGTTGGAGTTAGCTATACAGGGTTGAGGTTGATTCCAAAATATATATAGTTTGAGTTGTGATCAATACTGAGATACGTATACACTGGGTCGTGGATTGATTCAAGATAATATTTATCGATTTATTTCTGCACATCTAACTGTGGACAACTAGTTGTAGGTTACTAACGAGGACAGCTGACTTAATAAACTTAAAACATCAAAATATATTAAAAGTGTTGTAAATATATTTTGAATATACTTTGATATATATGTATATATTGTTATAGGTTCGTGAATCAACCAGTGGCCAAGTCTTACTTCCCGACGAAGTAAAAATCTGTGAAAGTGAGTTATAGTCCCACTTTTAAAATCTAATATTTTTGGGATGAGAATACATGCAGGTTTTATAAATGATTTACAAAATAGACACAAGTACGTGAAACTACATTCTATGGTTGAATTATCGAAATCGAATATGCCCCTTTTTATTAAGTCTGGTAATCTAAGAATTAGGGAACAGACACCCTAATTGACGCGAATCCTAAAGATAGATCTATTGGGCCTAACAAACCCCATCCAAAGTACCGGATGCTTTAGTACTTCGAAATTTATATCATATCCGAAGGGTGTCCCGGAATGATGGGGATATTCTTATATATATGCATCTTGTTAATGTCGGTTACCAGGTGTTCACCATATGAATGATTTTTATCTCTATGTATGGGATGTGTATTGAAATATGAAATCTTGTGGTCTATTGTTACGATTTGATATATATAGGTTAAACCTATAACTCACCAACATTTTTGTTGACGTTTTAAGCATGTTTATTCTCAGGTGATTATTAAGAGCTTCCGCTGTCGCATACTTAAATAAGGACGAGATTTGGAGTCCATGCTTGTATGATATTGTGTAAAAACTGCATTCAAGAAACTTATTTTGTTGTAACATATTTGTATTGTAAACCATTATGTAATGGTCGTGTGTAAACAGGATATTTTAGATTATCATTATTTGATAATCTACGTAAAGCTTTTTAAACCTTTATTGATGAAATAAAGGTCATGGTTTGTTTTAAAATGAATGCAGCCTTTGAAAAACGTCTCATATAGAGGTCAAAACCTCGCAACGAAATCAATTAATATGGAACGTTTTTAATCAATAAGAACGGGACATTTCACTAGACAGGTAACATTTATTTGGTGTGAAACTATAGAAGCTCTGTTAAAGTCAAAATATTTATTAAGTATTATAATATGTTGATGCAGTTTATATGGCAACCCTATGATGATGAGTTATTCGCCCGACTACCCGAGCAGTGCACAGCTGACAGACCCTTATGGTCATACCGTGGGCCTATTATATTCTGGGCTACTATTGAGACACATCTACCCGATCGGGTATGTAGGCAGTTTGGATGGGGTCAGCCAATTCCAGGCGTTGAATACTTGCTTCCCACTCAGACGCATCATCAGTTGCACAAAACAAACCTTAGCATGAAAAGAAGTGTTGATATGAGTGCTAATGCCCCCCAGGCCACGTACATCGCAGAATGGAATGACCGAGCCAACCGTATATTTGTTGGTAGAGATGGTGGGGGTGTCAGTAGGGGTTACTATGACTGGTACAAGGCTCGCACTGTTGTGCACATTACAGATCCAGGAACCGACGAGGGTACCAACACATATCCTAATTGGGCAGGGACTACCAATGTCTATGTAAGATACAATTGTGTGATATTTTAATTATTTATAAACAATAACCTCACGATCGATAATATTGGTTTACTTTTAACTATATACAGGAGGAAGGGCTTTGGAGGATGCAAGATATGGCATTTGCACAAATGCAACCTAATAGTCAACCTAACCCGCAAACATTTTATGACATGCCACATAACCTACTTTCATACGCGCATCACCAACAGCCAGATGCTCCATTTGAATAATATCCGTCACAAAACTTCGAGTTCCCAGCTTATGATTACGGTGCTCAGTCGCATTATCATGATCCTCGCCAAACCTATCCTAACCCTCGAGACATATACAGTACCCCTCGAAATACATACAGTACCCATCAAAACGTCTACAATACCCATCAGAACGTCTTCAACAGCCCTCCTAACATATACAATACCCCGTTGAACACGCATCTTGGATCATCCTCTCGGACCCCTCAAGATATATATCATGGATCTTCCTGTCGAACCCCTTTCCGACCATATGTAAGTGCCTCGTCCTCTCGAAGCCCTCTTGACGTGAGTGTTTCTGATTACCCACTTGAGGATGAGCCTGTCGAGGATTTAACCACAGGCGATGATGAAAATCGGGAACAACTACCGCGGAGGAGTACAAGGCAATCTGTCCCAACAAGGTGCGGAACTGGTCATCACCTACTATATATACGTGGGGGACGTCATGGGCACTGATTAGTTGTATTTTATGATGATTTGGTTGTAATGTTTATCTTTTGAACTTGTTTAAATAAATTGGTTGCGTTTGTGATATACATTTAGTATCGTTTTTAAACAAAACTAACAACTAGTTTAATTTAAATAACAATAACAACATATAACAATACATTATTTAAAACAACAATAACAATAGTTTATTTTAAACAACAACAACAACACAATGCTCTACGTAGATCCACCGTCTTTGAAGAACACCTTAATTAACGCCTTGCGTGTAATGTTAAGGATTTTAACCTTCACACTGGGGCAAAATATAGAGCAATTTTGTAGCACCAGAACAGCTCCCTCACGTATGCCTTTTACACCTTCATACTTCCCATGTACACCATCGATGATCTTGCTAGATACTGATCCTCGAATAGTACCCGTAGTGTCCTATTAAACATAAATGAATATAGTTACATTAACCTGTTTTAGTCAACGCAATACAAATATGAAAATATACATAAGTTAGTGATGTAAACTCACTTTAAGCGTTAAAGACAGATCACCGACACAAATTTTCTCACAAGTCTTGACAACACCAACAACTTGATCATCTGCTAAAAATCTACGTTGTCTCAAAATGCTCGCTATATCAGATCTACCTGCAGTTACAACAATACACATAAATTGTTGGCTTATGGTTTCAATAATGAGTATACAATTCTGTTGTTTACCTCCGTACGGATATGCAAACTCCATCGCGCGTAGCCACGGATCCAGTGTAAACGAATCATCCACTTCAGGTCTATTGATTATTTCCCTTACAAAATCTTGAGTACACATGTCATCCACAACGTTATTCTCGTTATTTCGAAGTTCATACGCATCTTGGAAAACACCAGCGGGTCCAGAGATTCGGTAGGATAATTTGTTCTTTTTGTTAGAACCGGAACCGCGAAGAACAGGTCGTTGTGGTGAAATAGGTTGCTTTTGTTTTTGACGGTTAAGTTGGGGGGACTCTAAAGGTCGGGGGAATGGTGGCAACTCGGTGGGCACCAATATGGTTTGAGTGGGTTTTGAAACTGATACAGATTGAGTGAGATCGGAATCATCAATATCAAGTAGGTATTCCCATCCATCGTTCTCATCATTGGCCATTTTTTGAGAATGTGATTTTGTGTTTTTTTTAGTTTTCAATTGCTGATTTGAGTGAAAATTAAAACTCAGTTTGAGGTGTTTGAAATGTGGGTGTGTAGTATGTGATGTTGTAATTGATAATGAACATTCAACTGGTATAAATAGATGTATAAAACCATAGATTTCGACCTGCAAAAGCATGATTCGGCTTAAAAGTGAACAAATTAAAGCAGGACTCAAAACCGAAGTTTGAAACTTCGGTTTTGCTAAAAAGCCTGCAAAACCGAAGTTTCAAACTTCGGTTTAGGGCACGGGTGGCTAACCTAGTACACTTGTCTGCCAGGTCACTGTGGAAACGAATAAAAAACCAAAACCGAGCTTCCAAACTTCGGTTTTGACCAAAACCGAACTTTGGAAGTACGGCTTTACCATTTTTGCAACGATTTAGTTTCAGTTTCCATTTTTAAAAGTCATTTTGAAAAAATTACCATTTAAAAAAAATTTCTTTTTTTTCAACCTTAGAACACATGTAATGCGCCTCTTTAGGATGTTTAAGGGACGTTTTTACTAGGCGTTCGTAGTTGTAATAACCTTCACAATGGACCTTATACCTCTTTTCCCTACTTTTTTATCACATGACATTACCGACAACCTTTACACAACCTTTCCTACAACCTTTATCAATATTCCCCTACTTTCATAATCTTATTGTATCGCCGACAACCTTCTCACCCGTGTGGTTTTAGATAATATGGAAATCGAAAACAAGAATGTTCATCAAACACATTTAGAGTCTGCCTACAAATTTTCGTTCCTAAAATGATTGATGATTTCGTATTTTTATTTGGTTAATGTGATTAATTTTGATTTGTATATTTTATTGTAAGTAGAGGGGAGATGAGCGGATTGAGAGAAAGCCCTCGTCCCAACAAGATGTAACACCCTACATTTTGGAAGAAAAAAAAAACACGCATCTGAATTCAAAAATATTACATTATTCAAACCGTTATATATATATATATATATATATATATATATATATATATATATATATATATATATATATATATATTTTGTGGTATGATCAAGAGGGAAATAACCAATTGGGGGGAAGCAAAAACTTTTTTTTTTCTTTTTCGTTTTTTAAAAAAACTTTGTTCACGAACATTATAGATGAGATGAAAATATGAACATTTAGTAGAGACACTTTGTGATAAATGTTTTTATTTTAGCGGAAAAACGCTCGAAGAAGTAATATATAACAATTATCGTGTTTTTCGAGCGTATATTGAGGTTTTAGCTATTGTGGTTTAGATATTAGGGTTTATAGGGTTTAAATATTAGGGTTTAGAAATTTAGGGTTTAAGATTTAGATTTAGGGTTTAGATTTAGGATTTAGATTGAGTTTTAACACGAACGGTTTAGAGTTTAGGGTTTAGGGTTTAGGGTTTGGTGTTTTGGGTTTATGGAATAAACCTAAAACACCAAACCCTAAACCCTAAACCCTAAACTCTAAATTGGGCTAAATTTTACTTCACAAAACATGAAGAAAAAAAAGTTCATATTCTTCACGAACAATATTATCTTGAATGTTATTTTTGTCGATCGTTTTCCCTCCTAAATAATAACATTCATCACGAAGTGTCTCTTCTAAATGTTCATATTTTCGTGTGATCTTGATGCCGGAAAAAAAAATTTCAAAAAAATGAAAAAAAAAAGTTTGCTTCCCCCCGATTGGTTACTTCCCCATTGATCCTGCCCCTATATATATATATATATATATATATATATATATATATATATATATATATTGGTAGGATCAATGGAGAAGTAACCAATTGAGGGGAAATGGGGAGAAGCAAATTTTTTTTTTCGTTTTTTGAAAAAACTTTGTTCACGAACATTATAGATTGGATGAAAATATGAACATTTAAAAAAGACACTTTGTGATAAATGTTTTTATTTTGGCGGAAAAACGCTCGAAGAAATAATATATACCAATTATCGTGTTTTTCGAGCGTATTTTAAGGGTTTAGAAATTTGGGTTTAGGGTTTAGATTTAGGTTTTAGATTTAAGATTTAGATTGAACACGAATGGTTTAGAGTTTAGGGTTTAGGGTTTTGGGTTTACGGAATCAACCCAAAACACTAAATCCTAAACCCTAAACTCTAAATCGGGATAAATTTTAACAAAAAGTACTTCACAAAACATGGGAAGAAAACGTCTGAAAATTAACATTTGTTGGGGAAGAATGTGGGTTAACATGAGATTATGCTTAATGACTATACTAATCTTAACCCATAACAATAAGTGTTTTGATGATGACATATGCACATAACTAAAGGTGATGGTAGACATCTTGACATAAATAAACAAGTTCACTAAGCCACACTTGCTCTAGCAAAAGACCAAAACAAAAAGAAAGCTTAAAATGAAAAACAGGGTACACGGCTAAACCACGATCGATTGCAGGTCAGACCGTGGAGACTTGCACTCAGATTTAAGAAACCTGATATGCACGGTTGACTCCACGACTGACCGTGGATCGACTGCAGAAACCCACTGTCCGGTTTTTGATCAAAAAATGTTTGACCACTTCTGGGCATCTATAATTTATGAAACTTGTTCAAACATGCTTAGGATAGTTGCCTCCTTCATTTTCAAAAGGAGTTTGGTCACCAAAACACTAATCTTGGTTAATCACGCCTAATGACACATTAATGACGATTAAGCCTTGATTAAGGAAAGCACATAAGTGTTTTAGGAAAACATATACATCTAAAATATATCTAGACATTCTTAGAATGGTCATCAAGTCCCAACTAAGAGTTGCTCATTCCTCGTAAATATGTTGGACATTAATGTATGCTTATACACTAATCTTGCAAATGTCATTTTTGTAAGTAAGACTTACATAGTCTTAGTTTAAGCCTATGTTATCACTATGTGCTTAATTCTAAGATTACTTAGTGATCTCTTGCTAGACATTACATGTATATTACTTGACTACTTGCTATTAGTACATATGTATTGTTTGAGTATGTGTTAAGTGCTAAATGATTTGTAGTTATTAATATGTGTATGAAACATGTCTTGATATATGTTACAAGTTGGATTTCACCAACTAGTATTTGGATTACTTCAATATATGCATGTGTTACTTGAATAAATATTAGAATGTCATAATCTAGTAAACTTGAAAAACAATAAAACATTAACACATATAGGTTTGCTTAAATCCAAAATTAAGTTTATGAATAAGTTTAAACTTGATTAACTTGATGTCTTGCAACATATTTAATTTTTATTACTTGCTTAATTTGTCAACACGTCATTACCATACCTAATAATTACAAACAAGATCAAATTTGAATACTAGCATGCTTTGTGATTAAAGTAGGTTCGTGTCATCAATGACAGGTGACTAACCAATAGAGATTTAGCAAATGTGTTAATTACAAATAAAGGATTATGACAAAACTGAGATTGCCTCAAATGATTATAATGACTTGTATCCAAGAATGTTAGATTTTGCATTTTGAGCATGATAAGTCACTATCAAGGCAATATATCCAAGGTAAGTGGACATTTAATGTATATGATACATGTATAGGATGTTAGGTATGCAGGTGTTAAATGAAGTAAAGTGTCTAAGGAGTGCTGTCCAAAACTTATTCAAACGGATATACAACGGATATATATTTTGGACTGAAACACGTGCGGTCGACCCATGGTCGACCGTAGGTCAAGCCGCAGACAGGGCTGACTTTTTATCTCTCCATATAAATAGCAAGACTTGGAGAATTTTGAAGACTTGGACTTCTTGCATGCTACAACTCAAAATCATCAGAGAATCATAAGAACATAACATTCATACACTTGTTTGTGATTTGTAAGAGAAGTTTTATAATCTCTTAAATTATAAAAGGGGTGTTTGTAAACTTACTTTCAAATTCTAATATTTGTAAGTTTGCATAGTTTGGTACTAATCCTTAGAATTGTCTTAGGATTGTCATCACTAGAAAGGGTGAGTCTTTATACTTTGTAATTAGAAGTATATGCTAGCTTAGCTATCATATTCCTTAAATGGAACTAGGGAGTTGATTAATCTCAATGGAGATTAATACTTGTCCAAGTTGAAGACAAGTTGATCTAAGTTGGAGGTAATCATTCAAAGGGATAGAAGGATTAGGTTTGTTGTCTAAGGAGAAGTATAAGGCTTGTAAATCGGATCTCCACCGGATTTGAAGAAAGGTGCTTGGTGAAGCAAGAAATCCCGATTAGTGAATCGGGGAGTGGATTAAGGTGGATTATATAACATCCACCCGAACCACTATAAATCCTTGTGTCTATGGTTTTACTTTACATTCCGCACTATTACAAACATAAACACACCACACATTGGTTTGAGTTGATTAAGGTGATCAAGCATTGTTCAAATCTTATTGATCATCGAAAAAGTTTTAAAAATTGTATTAAGTAAATATTCACCCCCCCTAGTTACTTACATTTGGTATCAGACCGGTTGCTCATACATTTGCTCTAGAAATGTTTTTGATTGAGTCAAAAGTCATTTTGGGCAAAAACCCGAGTCAAACGTTCTTGGGATCAACTCAAATAATGGCATACATTGAAAGATTGGCTAATGAAGCACCAATCTTTGATAAAGAAGATGTCTATGTGTGGAAGATAAGATTCGAGATCTATGTCAAATCTAAGGATTATGACATGTGGAGAATCATCAAGGGAGGAAACCTTGTTTCTCAAGAGTCTTCAAACATGGTGAAATCAACAATACAAAATAATGAAGTAGTGAACAAAATGCTAAAGCAATTTGATGTTATACTACTTCATAGAGTTCTTCTTAGTGAAGAAAGAGTTAAAATGCTTTCATGTGAAAGTGCAAAAGAATGTTGGGATTCACTATGTCCTCAAGTTGAAGAAGGCTCTAGTTGGTCAATGAATAATGGGTTTGAGGAAAAGGTAACAAGACTTGAATGTCTAGGTGGGAATTGGTTGGTTGATCAAGACAAAGATGAAGATGAAGACTTTTGCTTTATGAGTTCAAGATACTCTCCAAGTCAAGATGCTGGTAGTGAGAATGAGGTTGAATTTTGCTATCAAGAAGAAGAAGGCGAAAGCTCAAGCGTCCAAAGTAATGAGGTACATGTATTCTATCCCTCTAATTATGAAGATTTGCTGGATGAGTACAAAGCGGTTAAATTTGTGTATACTAGAAGTTGTGACAAAGTAAAATTGTTGGAAAAGGAATTACAAATGGTAAATCAACTCAACAAAATTTTAAGTGATGAAAACAATTATTTGAAAAGATCTTTAAATGACAAAAATTGTTTTAAAGATAAAATTGTTTCGGAAACTTGTCACAATTCTAGTAAACACAAACAATGTACTCTAAGTCCAAGGTCAATTATCAAGAAAGTTGAAAACCTAGGAATGGTAAACAAATCTAGCAAGTCTATAGGAGGGATGAGTCAAAGGTTGGGTAATCTTAGAATAAATGAGAATCAATGATCAAATTTTAAGAAAAGAGGATTGTGTATTTAAAACTTAAATGTATTTTAAGTTAATGTGTCTTTATTTCAAAAGTTGCACATCCTCTAAAAGATTAAAAGGATTTCTCAATAAGATTATGCTTAACTTAGAAATAAAAGTTTGCTTGAGTAAATTGCATGCTAGTTGTAGGAAAATGTGCCTTAACTATATACATACATGCCTACATACGTGTCATTGATGATGAAACATCGGTTGGATGTGATCATACAAAGTTAAGCAAAGAAAACTTGTCTTCAAGTATTCTATAGAAATGACAAAATCGCCAAAACGTGCTCGACGTGAAGAAACGGACAAGAAATCTACTATTCCTTGCTGCACGATCAATCCATGGCGGACCGCAGGATCAATCGCATGAATTATCCACGATCCAACCCACGGTCGACCGTAGTTCAACCGCAAGGGTACTGACGGCCTTTTTATCCTTGTTCTAGCCTCATTCCATATTTTATTCAAAATCATTTTTATTTCCCTCTCCTCCACGGTTCAAGATCTTCAACCGCACACCAACAAATCTGCTCCTTCTCATCCTTAATCTTCAATCTCGGAAAATGGCAAGCAAAGGAAAAGGAATCTATAATCATCCTCTAAACACAAAAATATCTGTGTATAATCGAGAATTCATAAGCACTAGGAAAATTGCTGAAGGAAAAATGATCAAAATTGAAGATTTTCCTGAAATGGTTCATGCATTCTCAAATTCGGGGTGGGATGCGTTTCTTAATCTAGAAGGACCCATATACACCTCTTTGGTGCGTGAATTCTATGCTACCTTCACATTTGAAGAAGGAATAATCTCATTCGGATTCGGCAACCAACGATGTACATTTTCACTTGAAGACTTTGGAAGAATATTGGAAGTCCCTACTAACGAAAAATATTTCTTCCACATAGGACACAGTCTTGCCTATCTTCCATCCTTTGTAAACGTCGACAAAGCAATTAAGAAATTGTGTTTGAAGAATGTGTCAAAAAGTGAGTTACTTGAGCAAGGGGTTCTTGGGAGACACTTACGCCAAAAGTATGACATTTGGAATAAAGTGATCGATTACAACATCTACTGTAAACTGGGAAATCACTCAAACATTCATGCTACTCAAATTGCTCTTCTCTAGTGTCTAAAAAAGGAGAACTAGTTAACATTGCTTATCTCATGGCAACAAGAATGAGCGACGTTCCCAAGGATACTTCTAGGGAACTTCCGTACGAGATGCATCTCAAAAAGTTATTTAACTACCTTGAGATCACCCATTATGATCAACACCCTCCATCCCTTCAGCCACTTAGCAGAAGTACAATCACAAAAATAGGGTGCGATTCAGAAGGACACGTTGAAGATGATGACTCTCATATAATCTGATATAATCGAGCAAATGTATGGAGATATAGTGAATTCTCGTGTCAACTTAGACAACATATAAGACAGTGATGAGGAAGAAATCCTGGAAGAATCAAAAGATCCTTTCTATAGTTTAGAACCCGATTTAAAATGGAGAAAATTTACTTGAATCAACTCAAGAGAGAAAGGTACCAATCCAAGATCAAGAAGTTGATAAAGAAGGTTATGAAATCTATATCATGCCAAAGGAATGATGATGTAAGCTATTCAAGGCATGTTGGGGAGGGAAGCCGAAAACGCAAATAGTAGAATCATGATTTTTAATGATGTAATGACTAATTATTTCTTTAAACAATTAGTGACTTGTCTTAGGAAATAATTTTTGTTTGAATAAATGATTTGAAAAATTAACAGATAGTGTGCGGTCTACCCCACAGTCGACCGCAACCTGGACCGCATACTATATGTCATTTTTCTTTGTCCTTTTCTTTGGAGAAAAATTTAATGCACATTAAATTTATCAAACAAAGATTTGTGTGCATTCAGTAGGTTGAATCAAAATGAACATATTCTATCATTCTTAACTATGATTCATTTTCTTAAAAGCTTCAATTACTTCAAAAAGAAAAAAATGCTTGAATGATTCTTCCCTTTATAAAGAAGGTATGAACATGCACGTTCTTCACAATACTATCATTCACAATGAATCATTCGAACAAATCACCCAATGATCATTTTCTAATCGACTTAACCTCGTCAGTTTTTGATTCATTCGACAAACTTCCTTTGTCTTCTTTCGAAGATGTTAAGAATTTGTTTAACCAAAATAGGCTATTAATTAGCTCATGACCAATAGCCGAAGGTAGCCAAGTCATAGTTGACCACTTCCCTAAATTTCCCGTCAAAAACTACGCAACAATTCAATGGGATGCATTCCTAACTCTCAATGGTCCCGTTCACTCTACCATCGTTTGCGAATTTCACGCCAACTATGAAGTAACTTCTACAAACGAGATCAAATTTCATTTATGACACATGGAATACTCCATGACTCTTCAAGAGTTTGGAAAGATAATGCGTGTTCCATGCGAAGGTGTTGAATTCTTCAACCATAGCCCAAACCTGAATCGTCTTCCCATTTTTGTGTCAAAAGGTGACATCATACGAACCTTTTGCCAACCTCCCGTCTGTAGTGACCCGAACTTTTCCATGTTTATATATATATTAAATGAAATTGTTATTTACATAATTAAGTGTTTCCAACATGTTAAGCAATCAAACTTGTTAAGACTTGATTAATTGAAATAGGTTTCATATAGACAATTGACCACCCAAGTTGACCGGTGATTCACGAACGTTAAAACTTGTAAAAACTATACGATGACATATATATGGTTATATATATAGTTAACATGATTTTATTATAAGTATGTATCTCATTAGGTATTTTAACAATGAGTTATATACATAAAAATAAGACTATTAATTTAAGAAACTCGAAAACGACATATATAACAATTATCGTTATAACAACGTCTTACTAGGTACATATGAATCATATTAAGATATTGATACACTTGGTTAATTATGTTAAATGATAATTAAATATATTACTAAGTGTATTAACAATGAAATACATGTGTAAAAATAAGACTACTAACTTAATGATTTCGAAACGAGACATATATGTAACGATTATCGTTGTAACGACATTTAACTGTATATACATCATACTAAGATATATTATATATCATAATATCATGATAATATAACAATTTAACATCTCATTTGTTATAATAAACAATGGGTTAACAACATTCAACAAGATCGTTAACCTAAAGGTTTCAAAACAACATTTACATGTAACGACTAACGATGACTTAACGACTCAGTTAAAATGTATATACATGTAGTGTTTTAATATGTATTCATACACTTTTGAAAGACTTCAAGACACTTATCAAAATACTTCTACTTAACAAAAATGCTTACAATTACATCCTCGTTCAGTTTCATCAACAATTCTACTCGTATGCACCCGTATTCGTACTCGTACAATACACAGCTTTTAGATGTATGTACTATTGGTATATACACTCCAATGATCAGCTCTTAGCAGCCCATGTGAGTCACCTAACACATGTGGGAACCATCATTTGGCAACTAGCATGAAATATCTCATAAAATTACAAAAATATGAGTAATCATTCATGACTTATTTACATGAAAACAAAATTACATATCCTTTATATCTAATCCATACACCAACGACCAAAAACACCTACAAACACTTTCATTCTTCAATTTTCTTCATCTAATTGATCTCTCTCAAGTTCTATCTTCAAATTCTAAGTGTTCTTCATAAATTCCAAAAGTTCTAGTTTCATAAAATCAAGAATACTTCCAAGATTGCAAGTTTACTTCCAAGTTTTCTAAATCCATTCCAAGTAATCATCCAAGATCAAGAAACCTTTGTTACTTACAGTAGGTTATCTTTCTAATACAAGGTAATAATCATATTCAAACTTTAATTCAATTTCTATAACTATAACAATCTTATTTCGAGTGGAAATCTTACTTGAAATTGTTTTCGTGTCATGATTCTGCTTCAAGAACTTTCAAGCCATCCAAGGATCCTTTGAAGCTAGATCTATTTTTCTCATTTTCAGTAGGTTTATCCAAGTAACTTGAGGTAGTAATGATGTTCATAACATCATTCGATTCATACATATAAAGCTATCTTATTCGAAGGTTTAAACTTGTAATCGCTAGAACATAGTTTAGTTAATTCTAAACTTGTTCGCAAATAAAAGTTAATCCTTCTAAATTGACTTTTAAAATCAACTAAACACATGTTCTATATCTATATTATATGCTAACTTAATGATTTAAAACCTGTAAACACGAAAAACACCGTAAAACCGGATTTACGCCGTCGTAGTAACACCGCGGGCTGTTTTGGGTTAGTTAATTAAAAACTATGATAAACTTTGATTTAAAAGTTGTTATTCTGTGAAAATGATTTTTATTATTAACATGAAACTATATCCAAAAATTATGGTTAAACTCAAAGTGGAAGTATGTTTTCTAAAATGGTCATCTAGACGTCGTTCTTTCGACTGAAATGACTACCTTTACAAAAATGACTTGTAACTTATTTTTCCTACTATAAACCTATACTTTTTCTGTTTATATTCATAAAATAGAGTTCAATATGAAACCATAGCAATTTTATTCACTCAAAACGGATTTAAAATGAAGAAGTTATGGGTAAAACAAGATTGGATAATTTTTCTCATTTTAGCTACGTGAAAATTGGTAACAAATCTATTCCAACCATAACTTAATCAACTTGTATTGTATATTATATAATCTTGAGATACCATAGACATGTATACAATGTTTCGACCTATCATGTCGACACATCTATATATATTTCGGAACAACCATAGACACTCTATATGTGAATGTTGGAGTTAGCTATACAGGGTTGAGGTTGATTCCAAAATATATATAGTTTGAGTTGTGATCAATACTGAGATACGTATACACTGGGTCGTGGATTGATTCAGGATAATATTTATCAATTTATTTTTGTACATCTAACTGTGGACAACTAGTTGTAGGTTACTAACGAGGACAGCTGACTTAATAAACTTAAAACATCAAAATATATTAAAAGTGATGTAAATATATTTTGAACATACTTTGATATATATGTATATATTGTTATAGGTTCGTGAATCAACCAGTGGCCAAGTCTTACTTCCCGACGAAGTAAAAATCTTTGAAAGTGAGTTATAGTCCCACTTTTAAAATTTAATATTTTTGGGATGAGAATACATGCAGGTTTTATAAATGATTTACAAAATAGACACAAGTACGTGAAACTACATTCTATGGTTGAATTATCGAAATCGAATATGCCCCTTTTTATTAAGTCTGGTAATCTAAGAATTAGGGAACAGACACCCTAATTGACGCGAATCCTAAAGATAGATCTATTGGGCCTAACAAACCCCATCTAAAGTACCGGATGCTTTAGTACTTCGAAATTTATATCATATCCGAAGGGTGTCCCGGAATGATGGGGATATTCTTATATATGCATCTTGTAAATATCGGTTACCAGGTGTTCACCATATGAATGATTTTTATCTCTATGTATGGGATGTGTATTGAAATATGAAATCTTGTGGTCTATTGTTACGATTTGATATATATAGGTTAAACCTATAACTCACCAACATTTTTGTTAACGTTTAAAGCATGTTTATTCTCAGGTGAATACTAAGAGCTTCCGCTATTGCATACTAAAATAAGGACAAGATTTGGAGTCCATGTTTCTATGATATTGTGTAAAAACTGCATTCAAGAAACTGATTTCGATGTAACATATTTGTATTGTAAACCATTATGTAATGGTCGTGTGTGAACAGGATATTTTAGATTATCATTATTTGATAATCTACGTAAAGTTTTTTTAAACCTTTATTTATGAAATAAAGGTTATGGTTTGTTTTAAAAATGAATGCAGTCTTTGAAAAACGTCTCATATAGAGGTCAAAACCTCGCAACGAAATCAATTAATATGGAACGTTTTTAATCAATAAGAACGGGACATTTCAGTTGGTATCCGAGCGTTGGTCTTAGAGAACCAGAAAATTTGCATTAGTGTGTCTTATCGAGTTTGTTAGGATGCATTAGTGAATCTGGACTTCGACCGTGTTTTCTTTAAAAATGATTGCGTAACATTTTTTTTGGAAACTATATATTATTAACATGTATATATTATGTGATATATTAATCTCTTAACATGTTTGATATTGTGTGATAGATGTCTACCTCTAACACAAATCCCATTGACTCACCTAATAATAATGAAGAGTCGAATATATATTGGACTGATTCACAAGTTCCCGAAGAAGAACCAGAAGAAGAATCAGAACCGGAAGAAGAATCAGAATCGGAAGAGGAGGAACCGGAGGAGGAAATAGAACCGGTGGGGGAAATAATAAAACGGTTAAGTAAAAGAAAATCCTCAACCAACCGACCAAGGTTAATTATGGTCAATGGTGTTTCCGCCAAGGAAGCAAAATATTGGGAGGATTACCAATTCTCCGATGAATCGGATTCCGACGAGAATTCCGATGATGTTATAGAAATTACCCCAACTGAATTTAAAAAGGCAAAAGAAAATAATAAGGGAAAGGGCATAAAAATAGAAAAATCTAATTCCAACCCCGATGAACTTTATATGTATCGTCAACCCCCGAAGCCCCTAAGTTGTAACAATGACCCGGAAACCTCTAAACCACCAGGTTTTTCTAAACCGTTGTGGAAAACGACAGCTCGTATTAGGGGAACATCATATATCCCTAGAAACTTGGCAAAACGAACCAAAACCGAAGAAGAAGAAACGAGCGAGTCGGAATAAGATAGTTGTATTCGTGTGGTGTAATATATATAATATAGTGTGTTTATGCTTTATGATATATGTAAAAATTGCTTGTATTAATAAGTATTTTTTTTATGAATCTAACTCTTGTCTATTTTACAGTATAAAAACACAAAATGGATAGACAACCCAATATTTTAAGAGACCTACCCGGAGACATGATTGATGAAATCTTGTCTAGAGTCGGTCAGAATTCTTCGGCACAACTATTTACGGCGAAATCAGTTTGTAAGACATTCGAAGAACGTTCCAAGAATGTCTTGGTTTATAAGAGACTTTCGTTTGAAAGATGGGGGATATCACATTGGGAAATCCATAAGTTACGATGTGTTTACTTTGACGCATATATTGCGGGGAACCCAAATGCTATTTTACGCAACGGGTTAAGAAATTATTTTGACTCAATGTATCCGAATATAGGACTTCATGATTTAGAAAAAGCGGCTAACATGCAACATAAAGAAGCATGTTATGCTTACGGGTTAGTAATGTTCGCTTCTCACCAAAGTGAGAACAAGAACATCGGGCTACAACTATTAAACAAAACATTTCCACAAGTAACGGAGTCAGTAGTTGGGGTGAGAAACAAGGTTTTTAGATTGTTACGGGACTGTTGGACATTACGTAACCCTCATCCCTTTGACGACGTTACAACACGCTATCTTATCAACGGCCATAACGGTTATGTTCCACAAGACCAAGGATGGGAAGTAGTCCTAGTAAAACCAGAATGCATGACTTGTTTCTGGACGTATGAATTACGTGTCTTTATTGCCTTTGCTGAACGACTTGTGTACTAGCTAGAATTATCTTCACAACTATCTTGTATCAAAGTTATTGTGTGCTATATTTCATGTTTTATGTAAAATAAGCGGTATTGTAAGTTTGTAAAATATTGTATAAAAGTTTGAACGCGAAATATTATTATAATCAGTTTTTCATATAGAATTGTAGTAGTTGAATTGTATATTAGCTACTAAGTATGAACTTAACGGGTAGGTACTACCCGAATTTAAACTTATAAAACGCTAATATGAAGAAAAAGCTTTTATAAATGAGTTCATATTATGCTACGAAATACTATTAACTACTCTTAATATTTTGTATGATTAACTTGTTCCATTTAACTATTTTGAAGGAAATGGTACCGACTACTCGACACACCGTGAATATGAATGAAGAGGAATTCCATACTTTTCTAGCTTCAAACATAGCCGCAGTACAGGCTGCGCTACATACCAACAATAACCTTGGATCTAGCAGTACAGGAAATCGTGTAGGATGCACCTACAAAGAATTCACTGCCTGCAAACCTTTGGAATTTGATGGAACCGAAGGACCGATCGGATTGAAACGGTGGACCGAGAAGGTCGAATCGGTGTTTGCCATAAGTAAGTGTACTGAAGAGGACAAAGTGAAGTACGCTATGCATACCTTCACAGGTTCTGCGTTAACATGGTGGAATACCTATCGAGAGCAAGTAGGACAAGATGATGCTTACGCACTACCGTGGTCAGCATTCAAGCACTTGATGAACGAGAAGTACCATCCCAGAACCGAGGTCAATAAGCTCAAGACAGAACTTAGAGGGTTACGAACCCAAGGATTTGATATTACCACGTACGAAAGACGATTCACAGAATTGTGCCTATTGTGTCCGGGAGCGTTCGAAGATGAGGAAGAGAAGATCGACGTGTTTGTGAAAGGATTACCGGAAAGAATCCAAGAAGATATAAGTTCACACGAGCCCGCCTCCATACAACAGGCATGTAGAATGGCTCACAAACTAGTGAATCAGATTGAGGAAAAAATTAAAGAACATACGGCTGAAGAGGCCAATGTGAAGCAAGTCAACAGAAAGTGGGAGGAAAACGGTGATAAGAATCACCAATACAACAACAACAGTAATTACAACAATAATCGCAACAACTATCCCAACAATTGCAACATCAATCGCAACTACAACAAATGGCCCAACAACAACAACAATAACAACAACAACAACAACAACAACAACAACACCAACAACAACAACAACAACAACAACAACAACAACAGCAACTACAACAATCATCCCAGCAATAATAATAACCGCAACAACAACAACAATCAGAAGCAGCTATGCCAAAGGTGTGAAAAGTATCACTCAGGGTTTTGCACCAAATTTTACAACAAGTGTAAAAGATATGGTCATAGCACGGCGAAGTGTGAGGTCTACGGACCAGGGGTTAACAGAATGAAAGGAATAAATGGTGTCGGAACGAGTAATGGCGGAGCAAGTAGTGTCGGAGCAAGTTATGCCAATGTAGTTTGTTATAAATGTGGAAAATCGGGCCATATTTTTAGAAATTGCCCAAACCAGGAGAACACGAATGGACAAGGCCGCGGAAGAGTTTTCAATATTAATGCGGCAGAGGCACAAGAAGACCCGGAGCTTGTTACGGGTACGTTTCTTATTGACAATAAATCTGCTTACGTTTTATTTGATTCGGGTGCAGATAGAAGCTATATGAGTAGAGATTTATGTGCTAAATTAAGTTGTCCATTGACGCCTTTGGATAGTAAATTTTTACTCGAATTAGCAAATGGTAAATTAATTTCAGCAGATAATATATGTCGGAATCGAGAAATTAAACTGGTTAGCGAAACATTTAAGATTGACTTGATACCAATAGAGTTAGGGAGTTTTGATGTGATAATCGGTATGGACTGGTTGAAAGAAGTGAAAGCGGAGATCGTTTGTTACAAAAATGCAATTCGCATTATACGAGAAAAAGGAAAACCCTTAATGGTGTACGGAGAAAAGGGCAACACGAAGCTACATCTTATTAGTAATTTGAAGGCATAAAAACTAATAAGAAAAGGTTGCTATGCTGTTCTAGCACACGTCAAGAAAGTACAAACTGAAGAAAAGAGCATCAATGATGTTCCCGTCGCAAAAGAATTTCTCGATGTATTTCCGAAAGAATTACCGGGATTACCCCCACATCGATCCGTTGAATTTCAAATAGATCTTGTATCAGGAGCTGCACCAATAGCTGGCGCTCCTTACAGACTCGCACCCAGCGAGATGAAAGAACTGCAAAGCCAATTACAAGAACTTTTAGAGCGTGGTTTCATTCGACCAAGCACATCACCGTGGGGAGCTCCTGTTTTGTTTGTCAAGAAGAAAGATGGTACATTCAGGTTGTGTATCGACTATCGAGAGTTGAACAAACTTACCATCAAGAACCGCTACCCACTACCGAGAATCGACGACTTATTTGATCAACTACATACAAGGCAAAAACATATTTATTCAAAGATTGACTTACGTTCCGGGTATCATCAAATGCGGGTGAAAGAAGATGATATTCCAAAGACTGCTTTCAGAACACGTTACGGTCATTATGAGTTTATGGTCATGCCGTTTGGTTTAACTAATGCACCAGCTGCGTTCATGGACCTTATGAACCGAGTGTGTGGACCATACCTTGACAAGTTTGTCATTGTTTTCATTGATGACATACTTATTTACTCAAAGAATGACCAAGAACACGGTGAACATTTGAGAAAGGTGTTAGAAGTATTAAGGAAGGAAGAATTGTACGCTAAATTTTCAAAGTGTGCATTTTGGTTGGAAGAAGTTCAATTCCTCGGTCACATAGTGAACAAAAAAGGTATTAAGGTGGATCCGGCAAAGATAGAAACTGTTGAAAAGTGGGAAACCCCGAAAACTCCGAAACACATACGCCAGTTTTTAGGACTAGCTGGTTACTACAGAAGGTTCATCCAAGACTTTTCCAGAATAGCAAAACCCTTGACTGCATTAACGCATAAAGGGAAGAAATTTGAATGGAAGGATGAACAAGAGAAAGCGTTTCAGTTATTGAAGAAAAAGCTAACTACGGCACCTATATTGTCATTGCCTGAAGGGAATGATGATTTTGTGATTTATTGTGACGCATCAAAGTAAGGTCTCGGTTGTGTATTAATGCAACGAACGAAGGTGATTGCTTATGCATCTAGACAATTGAAGATTCACGAGCAAAATTATACGACGCATGATTTGGAATTAGGCGCGGTTGTTTTTGCATTAAAGACTTGGTGGCACTACTTATATGGGGTCAAAAGTATTATATATACCGACCACAAAAGTCTTCAACACATATTTAATCAGAAACAACTGAATATGAGGCAGTGTAGGTGGATTGAATTGTTGAATGATTACGACTTTGAGATTCGTTACCACCCGGGGAAGGCAAATGTGGTAGCCGACGCCTTGAGCAGGAAGGACAGAGAACCCATTCGAGTAAAATCTATGAATACAATGATTCACAATAACCTTACTACTCAAATAAAGGAGGCGCAACAAGGAGTTTTAAAAGAGGGAAATTTAAAGGATGAAATACCCAAAGGATCGGAGAAGCATCTTAATATTCGGGAAGACGGAACCCGGTATAGGGCTGAAAGGATTTGGGTACCAAAATTTGGAGATATGAGAGAAATGGTACTTAGAGAAGCTCATAAAACCAGATACTCAATACATCCTGGAACGGGGAAAATGTACAAGGATCTCAAGAAACATTTTTGGTGGCCGGGTATGAAAGTCGATGTTGCTAAATACGTAGGAGAATGTTTGACGTGTTCTAAGGTCAAAGCTGAGCATCAGAAACCATCAGGTCTACTTCAACAACCCGAAATCCCGGAATGGAAATGGGAAAACATTACCATGGATTTCATCACTAAATTGCCAAGGACTGCAAGTGGTTTTGATACTATTTGGGTAATAGTTGATCGTCTCACCAAATCAGCACACTTCCTACCAATAAGAGAAGATGACAAGATGGAGAAGTTAGCACGATTGTATTTGAAGGAAGTCGTCTCCAGACATGGAATACCAATCTCTATTATCTCTGATAGGAATGGCAGATTTATTTCAAGATTCTGGCAGACATTACAGCAAGCATTAGGAACTCGTCTAGACATGAGTACTGCCTATCATCCACAAACTGATGGGCAGAGCGAAAGGACGAAACAAACGCTTGAAGACATGCTACGAGCATGTGTTATTGATTTTAGAAATAGTTGGGATCGACATCTACCGTTAGCAGAATTTTCCTACAACAACAGCTACCATTCAAGCATTGAGATGGCGCCGTTTGAAGCACTTTATGGTAGAAAGTGCAGGTCTCTGATTTGTTGGAGTGAAGTGGGGGATAGACAGATTACGGGTCCGGAGATAATACAAGAAACTACCGAGAAGATCATCCAAATTCAACAACAGTTGAAAATCGCCCAAAGTCGACAAAAGAGCTACGCTGACATTAAAAGAAAAGATATAGAATTTGAAATTGGAGAGATGGTCATGCTTAAAGTTGCACCTTGAAAAGGCGTTGTTCGATTTGGTAAACGAGGGAAATTAAATCCAAGGTATATTGGACCATTCAAGATTATTGATCGTGTCAGACCAGTAGCTTACCGACTTGAGTTACCTCAACAACTCGCGGCTGTACATAACACTTTCCACGTCTCGAATTTGAAGAAATGTTTTGCTAAAGAAGATCTCACTATTCCGTTAGATGAAATCCAAATCAACGAAAAACTTCAATTTATCGAAGAACCCGACGAAATAATGGATCGTGAGGTTAAAAGACTTAAGCAAAACAAGATACCAATTATAAAGGTTTGATGGAATGCTCGTAGAGGACCCGAGTTCACCTGGGAATGAGAAGATCAGATGAAGAAAAAATACCCGCATTTATTTCCAGAAGATACGTCAACACCTCCAACTGCTTAAAATTTCGGGATGAAATTTATTTAACGGGTAGGTACTGTAGTGACCCGAACTTTTCCATGTTTATATATATATTAAATGAAATTGTTATTTACATAATTAAGTGTTTCCAACATGTTAAGCAATCAAACTTGTTAAGACTTGATTAATTGAAATAGGTTTCATATAGACAATTGACCACCCAAGTTGACCGGTGATTCACGAACGTTAAAACTTGAAAAAACTATACGATGACATATATATGGTTATATATATAGTTAACATGATTTTATTATAAGTATGTATCTCATTAGGTATTTTAACAATGAGTTATATACATAAAAATGAGACTATTAATTTAAGAAACTCGAAAACGATATATATAACGATTATCGTTATAACAACGTCTTACTAGGTACATATGAATCATATTAAGATATTGATACACTTGGTTAATTATGTTAAATGATAAGTAAATATATTATTAAGTGTATTAACAATGAAATACATGTGTAAAAATAAGACTACTAACTTAATGATTTCGAAACGAGACATATATGTAACGATTATCGTTGTAACGAAATTTAACTGTATATACATCATACTAAGATATATTATATATCATAATATCATGATAATATAACAATTTAACATCTCATTTGTTATAATAAACAATGGGTTAACAACATTCAACAAGATCGTTAACCTAAAGGTTTCAAAACAACATTTACATGTAACGACTAACGATGACTTAACGACTCAGTTAAAATGTATATAAATGTAGTGTTTTAATATGTATTCATACATTTTTGAAAGACTTCAAGACACTTATCAAAATACTTCTACTTAACAAAAATGCTTACAATTACATCCTCGTTCAGTTTCATCAACAATTCTACTCGTATGCACCCGTATTCGTACTCGTACAATACACAGCTTTTAGATGTATGTACTATTGGTATATACACTCTAATGATCAGCTCTTAGCAGCCCATGTAAGTCACCTAACATATGTGGGAACCATCATTTGGCAACTAGCATGAAATATCTCATAAAATTACAAAAATATGAGTAATCATTCATGACTTATTTACATGAAAACAAAATTACATATCCTTTATATCTAATCCATACACCAACGACCAAAAACACCTACAACACTTTCATTCTTCAATTTGTTTCATCTAATTGATCTCTCTCAAGTTCTATCTTCAAGTTCTAAGTGTTCTTCATAAATTCCAAAAGTTCTAGTTTCATAAAATCAAGAATACTTCCAAGATTGCAAGTTTACTTCCAAGTTTTCTAAATCCATTCCAAGTAATCATCCAAGATCAAGAAACCTTTGTTACTTACAGTAGGTTATCTTTCTAATACAAG
Organism: Rutidosis leptorrhynchoides; assembly: GCF_046630445.1. Classification (NCBI taxonomy): domain Eukaryota; kingdom Viridiplantae; phylum Streptophyta; class Magnoliopsida; order Asterales; family Asteraceae; genus Rutidosis; species Rutidosis leptorrhynchoides. The sequence continues at coordinate 262,653,302 of NC_092333.1, read as the reverse complement.
GTAATAATCATATTCAAACTTTAATTCAATTTCTATAACTATAACAATCTTATTTCGAGTGGAAATCTTACTTGAAATTGTTTTCGTGTCATGATTCTGCTTCAAGAACTTTCAAGCCATCCAAGGATCCTTTGAAGCTAGATCTATTTTTCTCATTTCCAGTAGGTTTATCCAAGGAACTTGAGGTAGTAATGATGTTCATAACATCATTCAATTCATACATATAAAGCTATCTTATTCGAAGGTTTAAACTTGTAATCACTAGAACATAGTTTAGTTAATTCTAAACTTGTTCGCAAATAAAAGTTAATCCTTCTAACTTGAATTTTAAAATCAACTAAACACATGTTCTATATCTATATGATATGCTAATTTAATGATTTAAAACCTGGAAACACTAAAAACACCGTAAAACCGGATTTACGCCGTCGTAGTAACACCGCGGGCTGTTTTGGGTTAGTTAATTAAAAACTATGATAAACTTTGATTTAAAAGTTGTTATTCTGAGAAAATGATTTTTATTATGAACATGAAACTATATCCAAAAATTATGGTTAAACTCAAAGTGGAAGTATGTTTTCTAAAATGGTCATCTAGACGTCGTTATTTCGACTGAAATGACTACCTTTACAAAAATGACTTGTAACTTATTTTTTCGACTATAAACCTATACTTTTTCTGTTTATATTCATAAAATAGAGTTCAATATGAAACCATAGCAATTTGATTCACTCAAAACGGATTTAAAATGAAGAAGTTATGGGTAAAACAAGATTGGATAATTTTTCTCATTTTAGCTACGTGAAAATTGGTAACAAATCTATTCCAACCATAACTTAATCAACTTGTATTGTATATTATGTAATCTTGAGATACCATAAACACGTATACAATGTTTCGACCTATCATGTCGACACATCTTTATATATTTCGGAACAACTATAGACACTCTATATGTGAATGTTGGAGTTAGCTATACAGGGTTGAGGTTGATTCCAAAATATATATAGTTTGAGTTGTGATCAATACTGAGATACGTATACACTGGGTCGTGGATTGATTCAAGATAATATTTATCGATTTATTTTTGCACATCTAACTATGGACAACTAGTTGTAGGTTACTAACGAGGACAGCTGACTTAATAAACTTAAAACATCAAAATATTTTAAAAGTGTTGTAAATATATTTTGAACATACTTTGATATATATGTATATATTGTTATAGGTTCGTGAATCAACCAGTGGCCAAGTCTTACTTCCCAACGAAGTAAAAATCTGTGAAAGTGAGTTATAGTCCCACTTTTAAAATCTAATATTTTTGGGATGAGAATACATGCAGGTTTTATAAATGATTTACAAAATAGACACAAGTACGTGAAACTACATTCTATGGTTGAATTATCGAAATCGAATATGCCCCTTTTTATTAAGTCTGGTAATCTAAGAATTAGGGAACAGACACCCTAATTGACGCAAATCCTAAAGATAGATCTATTGGGCCTAACAAACCCCATCCAAAGTACCGGATGCTTTAGTACTTCGAAATTTATATCATATCCGAAGGGTGTCCCGGAATGATGGGGATATTCTTATATATGCATCTTGTTAATGTCGGTTACCAGGTGTTCACCATATGAATGATTTTTATCTCTATGTATGGGATGTGTATTGAAATATGAAATCTTGTGGTCTATTGTTATGATTTGATATATATAGGTTAAACCTATAACTCACCAACATTTTTGTTAACGTTTAAAGCATGTTTATTCTCAGGTGAATACTAAGAGCTTCCGCTGTTGCATACTAAAATAAGGACAAGATTTGGAGTTCATGTTTGTATGATATTGTGTAAAAACTGCATTCAAGAAACTGATTTCGATGTAACATATTTGTATTGTAAATCATTATGTAATGGTCGTGTGTAAACAGGATATTTTAGATTATCATTATTTGATAATCTACGTAAAGTTTTTTTAAACCTTTATTTATGAAATAAAGGTTATGGTTTGTTTTAAAAATGAATGCAGTCTTTGAAAAAGTCTCATATAGAGGTCAAAACCTCGCAACGAAATCAATTAATATGGAACGTTTTTGATCAATAAGAACGGGACATTTCACCGTCAACCACATCTCAATCCAAAATGAGGGTCTTCAAGCTTACCATCTTGCACCCAAATATGACCTCTGACTACAAGTCATAATCAAGAATGTGTATTGTAAAGCAGAAAGTCTCTTTCCTCAAATACATGCCAGTGAAGACGCTATCATATGGTGTCTCAAGCACCATATTTCTGTCAATATGACATTCTTCTTGGTAAGTAGGATGAATGGACTTGTGCGTGATGATTCTCTTCCTCTTCCATATGGAGCTCACCTCACCAAGCTCTTCAGGTACTTAAAAGTTCAAGCACTACACTTCGACGATCTAACCACCTCTCCAATCAACTATGATTCGGTTAGACCATTCAATGAAGTTACAGAGGATGAAAACACACCGGCATGAAGCACAACCGGGTCTGAAGAAAGCATGGAAGAAGATCAATTCATCTCCATTCGATCACCGATACAACGGGCCGTGCTTCATCGTCAGAATCGACAAACCCACAAGCTCCTAAGAAAGTTCTTAGCAAAATTCACTTGTGGGGAGAGCACTTCGCATCCTTATGATCGATCCTAAAACAACCTTAATGTATTTCTCATGCTTATCTTATGTGAGATACTACGCATGTTTTCTCAGTATGTTGTTTTAAATAAGAGCATTTGCTCTATGTGTGTTTCTTTATTTGTTCCCACCATATTTGGTGCTTATGTGTGCACTTTTTCTTATGAAAGAATAAAATTGTGTGTTTTTATGTATTGTGGTGGTTATTTTTTTCCACCATATACGATTCAAGGGGGAGCATTTGTCTTAGGGCTAGCTTAGTTCCAGGGGGAGCTAACCTTTTTGCTTCGACGAAAGGGGGAGAAAGTTGGATAAGTGATGTTAACACTTGTATGTATTTATAGATAAATGTCCACCATCACTTATGTGTTTGTCATCATCAAAAATGGGGAGAATGTTGGGGTAGAATGTGAGTTAACATGGGATTATGCTTAATGACTATACTAATCTTAACCCATAACAATAAGTGTTTTGATTATGACATATGCACATAACTAAAGGTGATGGTAGACATCTTGACATAAATAAACAAGTTCACTAAGTCACACTTGCTCTAGCAAAAGACCAAAACCAAAAGAAAGCTAAATATGAAAAACAGGGTACACGGCTAAACCACGGTCGATTGCAGGTCAGACCGTGGAGACTTGCACTCAGATTTACGAAAACTGAGATGCACGGTCGACTCCACGGCTGACCGTGGATCGACCACAGAAACCCACTGTCCGATTTTTGATCGAAAAATGTTTGACCACTTTTGGGCATCTATAATTCATGAAACCTGTTCAAACATGCTTAGGATAGTTTCCTCCCTCATTCCCAAAGGAGTTTTGGTCACTAAAACACTAATCTTGATTAATCACGCCTAATGACACATTAATGACGATTAAGCCTTGATTAAGGAAAACACAGAAGTATTTTAGGAAAACATGTGTATCTAAAATATATATCTAGACATTCTTAGGATGGTCACCAAGTCCAAACCAAGAGTTGCTCCTTTCTCGTACATGTGTTGGAATGGACATTAATGTATGCTTACACATTAATCTTGAAATGTCATTTTTGCAAGTAAAACTTACATAGTCTTAGTTTAAGGCTATGTTATCACTATATGTTTAATTTTAAGATTACTTAGTGATCTCTTGCTAGACATTACATGTATATTACTTGACTACTTGTTATTAGTACATGTGTATTGTTTGACTATGTGTTAAGTGCTAAAGGATATGTAGTTATTAATATGTGTATGAACCATGCTTTGCTATGTGTTACAAGTTGGATTTCACCAACTAGTATTTGGACTACTTCAATATATGCATTTGTTACTTGGATAAATATTAGAATGTCATAATCTAGTAAACTTGGAAAACAATAAAACATTAACACATATAGGTTTGCTTAAATCCAAAATTAAGTTTATGAATAAGTTTAAACCTGATTAACTTGATGTCTTGCAACATGCTTAATTGTTATTACTTGCTTAATTTGTCAAGACATCATTACCATACTTAATAATTACAAACAGTTCAAAATTGAATACTAGCATGCTTTGTGATTAAAGTAGGTTCGGGTCATCAATGACATGTTGACTAAGCAATAGAGATTTAACAAATGTGTTAATTACAAATAAAGGATTATGACGAAACTGAGATTGCCTCAAATGATTATCATGACTTGTATCCAAGAATGTTAGACTTTCCACTTTGAGCATGATAAGTCACTATCAAGGCAATATATCCAAGGTAAATGGACATTTAATAGATATAGTACTTGTGTAGGATGTTGGGTATCTTTTTGCGGGTGTCAAATGAAGTAAAGTGTGTAAGGAGTGATGTCCAAAACTGATTCAAACGGCTATACAGCGGATATATTTTAGACCGAATCACGTGCGGTTGACCCATGGTCAACCATGTAGCGACCCGACAAAATTGTCATTTGACGGAGCCATCTACTTAGGTCCCGTTACGTGGTCATAAGTCTTTAAAACAATGTTTGACCAAAATATGTCGCATTCATTTCAATTATAAAGATGTTTCAAAGTTTACAAAGTAGTTCGACGACCAAACATGTTACAACGTTTTAAGTACAATTGAAACCTATGCGACACAAATTAAGTCAAGTCAAAAGACGCTTCACGTATGCATGTATACTCGACATCCAAGCAAGTATCAAAAATAATGTGTGGAAGCATGTATCACCTAGCGTTCAAGGACCTGAGAAAACATATAGAAAACTGTCAACGAAAAACGTTGGTGAAATCATAGGTGTATTAATAACGTTGTTTTTGAACCACAAGATTTAATATAGTTGATTATCCAAATCGTTTGTATTCTAAAAGTATGTTCGCGAGCACCCAATTATCAAGACTTAACTGTTTTATACCCTGTTACGTAGTGTTAGAACATACACTATACTCGAAAATATATTTCATCCGCTAACGGTAGCGAACCGTCCGAATGAGGGCTCGTCAAGCCCAATGTGATCACATAACATAAGTTCACGTTTACACCCTGCAAGTGTAACTAATGATAATTGAATTAAGGCTTTCTATTCTAACTCGATGTGGAATGTTTGTTTTCGTACTTGTGTTCAAAGCATAAAAGTATGATACGTATATGTTTCTCATCCCATAGTTTAAAGTAAAAGTTATTGAAAAGGTGGGACTATTATCTCACCTTGAGTGCATGAGTAAATAAGGTACTTCACAAAGTAACGTTTGCAAGAACGAATGCTAGTCTTGACCTAAACAAGTAGGTTGTATCAATATCGGTAAACACGGTCGATCAAAATGTTCAAATAGTCCTATGGCTCGTTACGACTCGATTAATGTAGCATGTGAATCAAATTGTCAAGTTTCATGCAAGATACAAAGATAAAAGCACGTTGGAACGATTGCATAAGAATTTGGTTAAGTTTGACTAAAGGTCAAACTTGGTCAAAGTCAACGGGGTCGGGTCAGGTGTCCGACAACTTTCCCATGATGAGCAATCATATATGAGCATGTTATCCAAATTTCATGTTAATCGGAGTTGCGGTTTAGCGAGAAAAGAATTTATGAAAAAAAAAACAAAAAGAAAGTTTGGTCGGGGAATGTGCGCGGCGCGCGCAGGTATGCGCGGCGCGTACTAAAGCGTGGAACCAGGTCAGGACTTTGTCTAAAGGGGGTAAGCATCTGAAGCTTCATATTTGCGTGGCGCGCATTCCTGAAAAATGTTGGTTGCAGTATTTTTGTTAAGTCTCGAACCAAAACTCAAATTAACATAACTCATGGACCGAAAACATTCAAAACGTATGCCATACATTGTTCGAAAGGTAATTTAACGAGGAGTACAACTAAATACATATCATCAGTCAATTTTTGCATTTACAACAATCAAAACCACATTAAATGTTCATCATTAATGATATTCAAGCTCATAAATGCAACAAATGATTCGGAACCCAAATGCACACATATAATACGCCGTTTCGTAGGTAATTACGCATACAATATAACTAAACACTTACAATTAACATTGCAAAGCATTCAATGCATCAAAAATCCATTTTACTTCTATCAAACCCTAATTCAAAATCACAAATTTAGCAATTAAGTTTATGGAGTCTTTCTAAGTCAACCTACACATCAAATTGAAGCTAGTGATGTTAGTAACACCTTTAATACATGCACTTTTAACATCTAACAATATTTAAGCAATCAAATCACAAGATCAAACACACCAAAATTCAAGTTCATGCTAGTTACTCAAAATAACAAGATCGAGCATATAAATCACATATTCATGTTAGAATTGAGCCATAGACACTAACTAACACTTTTATAAGTCAAAATTATCAAGAACACAAAATCTAATGTTTTTAGAAAGTTACCCAAATGCAATAAATTTGGTATGGATTCGAAGAGGAAAATGCAAGGATTCCAAATATGTAATTTGTTTTGTGAGACACTTGCTAGATCGGAAATAGATGATGATTCTTTGTTTTTGGTGTTTGGGAGAAAAAGGTGAAAGTAGGAGAAGATGGGAGGTGGTGAATGAGTGGAGGGGAGAAGGTTGACCACTTGACCTAGTCAAGACTTTGGTCACTTTGCAAATTTAGTCCCTCGAGTTTAAAAGCGGGTGCGTGAATTACCGAAACGAAATATTTTAAAACACGTATTAACGAAAGATGTTGTAATTATATAACAGACTTTAAAATAGTATAACGGAAGATAAACGAAAAAATGCGGGATGTTACATTACCTACTCCTTAAAAGAAATTTCGTCCCGAAATTTACGTAGGCGTAATAGTCGTTGTTTCTTCCTCGGGATCTTGCGTCTCCGAATCCATGAATAAATGAGGGTATTTCTTTTGCATTTGATCTTGCCTTTCCCAAGTAAACTCGGTTCCCCTTTTGGCATTCCAACGGACCTTAACGATCGGGATTCTACTTTGTTTTAGCGTCTTGACGGAGGTATCCACAATTTCAACCGGTTCCTCTACAAAATGAAGTTTGTCATCAATAGTAAGTTCCTCGAGAGGGATGATGATTTCGGGTTCAGCAAAACACTTCTTCAAGTTCGATACATGGAAAGTAGGATGAACGGAGCTCAGTTGAGGCGGAAGATCTAAACGATAAGCAATGGTTCCAACACGCTCCAAGATTTCGAAAGGACCAATATACCGCGGATTTTGCTTCCCGCGCTTCCCGAAACGGATTACACCTTTCCAAGGTATGACTTTTAACATTACGCGGTCGCCGATTTGAAATTCGACTTCGTTGCATCTTTTGTCGGTATAGCTCTTTTGACGACTTCGGGCCATCCGGAGCCTATCTCGGAATTGAACGATCTTCTCGGTTGTTTCATGAATGAGTTCGGGTCCGGTGATTTGTGTGTCGCCTACTTCGGCCCAACAAAGAGGTGAACGACATTTTCGACCATATAATGCTTCGAATGGTGCGGCGGTAATACTCGCGTGATAACTATTGTTGTAGGAGAATTCGGCGAGAGGCAAGTGCTTGTCCCAAGCTTTTCCAAAATTGACAACGCAAGCTCATAGCATGTATTCCAAGGTTTGAATTGTGCGTTCACTTTGTCCATCAGTTTGTGGATGATATGCGGTGCTCATGTCTAAACGCGTTCCCAACGCTTCTTGTAAAGTACGCCAAAATCTAGAAACAAAACAGCCATCTCGGTTGGAAATAATCGATAAAGGCACACCATGACGGGCTACGATCTCTTTAATGTAAAGTTGTGTAATTTTTTCCATGTTGTCGGTTTCCTTCATGGCTAGGAAGTGCGTGGATTTGGTGAGACGGTCAACAATAATCCAAATAGTATCATAACCGCCCACCGTCTTTGATAGTTTGGTGATAAAATCCATCGTTATCCTTTCCCACTTCCATTGCGGGATTTTGGGTTGTTAAAGTAGTCCGGATGGTCTTTGATGTTCGGCTTTGACCTTGGAGCAAGTTAGGCATTTTCCAACATAGGTAGCGACGTCCTTTTTAATGTTCGGCCACCAATATTGTTCTTTGAGGTCGTGGTACATCTTATTGGCACCAGGGTGAATCGAATATCTTGACTTATGGGCTTTGTCTAAAATAAGGCTTTGTAGGTCCCCATAACTAGGTACCCAAATTGTTGCGGTGAAATATCGGAGTCCGGTTTCTTTAACTTCGAATCGAGAGGTGAGGACGTTCAAGTGTTCGAGAGAGATGTTTTCATCCTTGAGAGCCTCATCTTGGGCTACACGAATTTGACTATTGAGGTTGGTGTGAATGGTGATGTTTAAAGCTCAGACACGAAGAGGCACCACTCTTTCTTTTTGACTTAAGGCATCGGCTACTACGTTTGCCTTCCAGGGATGGTAACGAAGCTCACAATCGTAATCGTTCAAAGTTTCAATCCACCGTCATTGTCTCATGTTTAGTTGTTTTTGATCGAAGATGTGTTGAAGGCTTTTGTGATCGGTGAAGATAGTACTTTTGGTTCCATAAAGATAGTGTCTCCACATTTTGAGTGCAAAGACAACGACTCCGAGTTTGAGATCATGTGTCGTTTAGTTCAGTTCATGAATTTTTAGTTGTCGAGAGGCATAAGCAATGACTTTCTTTCGTTGCATCAATACACACCCAAAACCATGTTTAGAGGCATCGCAATATACAACAAAATCATCATTGCCTTCAGGAAGTGACAAGATAGGAGCGGTGGTTAGCTTTGTCTTCAAGACTTGAAACGCGGATTCTTGCTCGGTCGCCCAAATGAATTTCTTTCCCTTGTTAGTTAACGCGGTTAGAGGATGTGCAACCAAAGAGAAGTTTTCGATGAATCTACGATAGTACCCGGCGAGACCCAAAAATTGACGAATGTGGGTAGGAGTAGTAGGGGTCTCCCATTTGCTAATGGCTTCAATTTTTGCTGGATCGACTTTAATACCTTGATCACTTACAACATGACCAAGAAATTGAACTTCCTTCAACCAAAATTCACACTTGGAGAATTTGGCATAGAGTCGTTCTTGTCTCAAGAGTTCGAGCATAAGTCAGAGATGTTGTTCGTGCTCTTCTTCGCTTTTAGAATAGACCAAAATATCATCGATGAACACGATAATGAATTTGTCGAGGTATGGGTTTCACACGCGGTTCATAAGATCCATGAACACCGCCGGTGCGTTAGTGAGACCAAATGGCATTACAAGAAATTCATAACTACCCTAACGAGTACGGAAAGAGGTTTTGGAGACATCTTCCCCCTTAACCCTTAATTGATGATAACCCGAGCGGAGATCGATTTTTGAATATACACGAGATCCTTGTAATTGATCAAAGAGGTCATCGATGCGTGGAAGAGGATATCGGTTCTTAATCGTCAATTTTTTTAGTTCACGATAGTCAATACACATTCTTAGGGATCCATCTTTCTTCTTAACGAATAAAATCGGAGCGCCCCATGGTGAATGGCCAGGTTGGATAAAACCACGGTCAAGTAGTTCTTGGATTTGACTTTGCAATTCTTGCATTTCGGATGGAGAAAGTCTATACGGTGTACGTGCTATGGGTGCGGCTCCCAGAATAAGATCGATTTAGAATTCTACCGGTCGATGAGGTGGAATACCCGGCAATTCGTCGGGAAATACATCGAAAAAGTCACTAATAATTGGCACATCATTGATATGCTTCTCGTCGATCTCAACTTTCTTAACATGGGCTAGAATCGCGAAACAACCTTTACGAAGGTATTTTTCAACTTTAAGGCACGAGACGAGGTTGAGTCCGGTATCGCCATAGGCAATCAAGGGTTCACCATTCTTGATAGGAATTTGAATCGCTTTAAGATCGCAAAGAATGTGGGATTTCATTTTGGCTAGCCAATCCATACCAATGATTACATCAAAGCTCCCTAGTTCTATAGGTATCAAGTCAATTTCAAACTCTTTACCCATTAAGTTTAACGTACACCCCCGGTAAAATTTGTCGGCACTCAATAGTTTCCCGTTGGCCACTTCAATGGTATAAGTAGTATCTAGTGGGAGTAGTGGAGTGCTAAAAGAATGAGTCAAAGTCTTGGTTACAAAACTCTTATCGGCACCTGAATCGAATAAACAAGAGACATAAGAATCGTTGAGAAGAAACGTACCCGTGACTAGTTCATTGTCATCCCGGGCTTCCTCGGTGTTGATGTTGAAAGCTCAGTCGCGTGTATTGGGGTTAGCTTTCTTCTTTGGGCACGCATTCCTATAATGAACCGGGGGTGTACAATCGTTGGCCACATGGCCACTCCTTTGACATTTGTTGCAAAATGGCTTGCCACATTCACCATAATGATGTTTGTAGCACTTGTTGCAAAATGGTTTATTCCCGACATAACCTTTCTTGTCGTCAGAGGTGAAAGGCTTTTTGGTGAAGGTGTTGTTGTGGTAGTTGCTTGATGGAGTGGCTTCCCATTTTCTTTTGTTGCCACCCGATTTATCCTCGGCCTTAGGTGCTGGTACTACGATTTCATCCACCATTTTTATCAATTTGCGGGCCATATTCAAAGCTTCTTGATGATTAGTGGGTTTGGATGACAATACCCCGTGTTTGATACTCTTTGGAAGACCATCCATGTAAAGTTCAACCCTTAAAGATTCGGGGTTCACAAGGTTTGGGCACATAAAGGCTAGTTCGAAAAATCGTTGATTATAGGCCTTGAGATCGTTTCCGACCGCTTTTAAAGTTCTTAGCTCTTGTTCGAGCCTTCGGGTTTCTTCACGAGGGAAATATTCGATGATCATCTTCTCCCTTAACTCGGCCCAAGAGAGGGCGTGAGCTTCATCGGTACCCACCGATTGTACATAGGTGTTCCACCACGTAAGAGCGACACCGACGAAAGTGTGAGTGGAGTATTTGACCTTGTCTTGGTCCCGACAACCGCTTATGCTAAAGACGACTTCCGTTTGCTCAAACCATCGGGTGAGCACAACCGGTCCCCCGATTCCATCGTAAGTGTGAGGTTTGCACCCCATAAAAGCTTTATAGGAGCACCCCTCGTTTGAATTACCGGCTCCATTGTTGTTGTTGTTGTTGTGGTTGTTGTTATTGTTGTTGTTCTTAGATGAGTGACCGGTCATGGCCGCATCTACGGCGGTGGCTATCATCCGTTGTAGAGCTTGTTCGGGTGTTTCATGGCGTGGTACATGGCGAAAAGGCATTGTTCCTTCAAAACACAAGAATATCGTTGATTAGTATTCTTAATAATACTAACCGTGATATGGAATGAGGATAAAAAGAAAATTTTCCTTGACTCGCCTTAAATTCTTTATGTCATAATGTCGGAACGTTCATATGAGTCACCGTAATATAATCCCGGAAATTATATTACCCTAATTCATATGTGCATTCGACATTATTTCACCAAGTCAAGGTGGCGTGTCAATCAAATTAAACAACGTGAGATTAAGATGGAATAAAAGTTAGATATGAATAGAAGAGTTCGAGTATAAATGCCCAAGTAGTCAAGTAATTCCTACTTCAAGTCTATATGCCGGTTGTAGTCTAGACTCACTAATGTACCCTATGACTCGGGGTTGACACCAATGAACTCTAAATCCCTACAACCAACGCTCTGATACCATATGTAGCGACCCGACAAAATTGTCATTTGACGGCGTCGTCTACTTATGTCATACCCCGTCCTAATCCATCTGGACGAAGTCACCAACATCTGGTCCCATTGCGATGATTGACTCCAAGTAATGTCTCTAAAATGAGCAAATGCACAGCGGAAGATTTCTTTCATACCTGAGAATAAACATGCTTTAAAGTGTCAACCAAAAGGTTGGTGAGTTCATAAGTTTATCAAAAGCAATAAAATTTATCATTTTGATAGACCACAATATTTTAATACAGTACACCTATCTCGTGTACAAAACCATTTTTCATAATGCTTAGCAGAGTAGGTTCGTATCCTTTTCTCCCCCGTAGGTTGCCTTGCAATTTTTAAATAACCGTACACATATCTCGTGCACAAAAATAATACACATAACCTATGTATAAAAATCATTCTCTCGATACATAACATTCAATTTGATTTCATTGCTCAACATGGTAACCGACCTTAACATATAATGCACATCACTAATATCCCCAAAACAGAACATCTCGTCTGTATAAATATATAAACTTCGAAGTACTAAATACCACGCCCACTAGCTCTTCCGTCTAGTGAACATTCTGGGTGGGGGTGTTAAACCCGGTAGCTAAGTTTAGGATTCGCGTGAATTAGGGCCATACCCGATTCTAATTCTTAGGTTACCAAGCAATAATAATCAAGGGAAAAATATTCACATCAATTAGTGGCAATTATCATGTCCACATAATTCAATAATAATCCACAGAACTTCTGTCTGCATAATAATTCCTTCGAGGAATGTTTTGCTTGTGTCTATCTCGTCAAACATTTATAAAAGCATTTCATGTATTCGCAGTTCAAAAATATATTTCAAAAGTATTTAATAAAGCAGTTGTAAAAACAACGCATGTATTCTCAGTCCCAAAAATATAAAGAGTAAAAGGGAGCAAATGAACTCACGATACAATATTTTGTAGTAAATATATTCATACGACGGAACTGAACAATGAAAGGTTGGCCTCGGATTCACGAACCTATATCAATTATTTATATATCAAACAATATTAACACATATAATAATAGCGAACAATATATATTTTAATACGCATTAAGATTTATATCTTTATAATATATTTAGATTAATATTTTTTCATATATATATATATATATATATATATATATATATATATACTTCTTTATAAAATATTTATATTTATAAGACATTTCATATATATATATATATATATATATATATATATATATATATATATATATATATATATATATATATATATATATATATATATATATATATATAAGTTGTATGTATAGTAATAGAGTTAATAATAATAAAATAGTCATATTTTATAACGATAATGATAATAATAATAATAATACTTATAGTAATAATGGTAATACTTAATAATAATAATAATAATAATAATAATAATAATAATAATAATAATAATAATAATAATAATAATAATAATAATAGTAATAATAATAATAATAATAATAATAATAATAATAATAATAATAATAATAATAATAATAATAATAATAATAATAATAATAATAAAATAATAATATTAGTAATGATAACAATAATGATAGTTTTTTTTATACTAATAAGATTGATAATTAATAAAAATGATAATTTTTAATAAAAATGTAAATTTCAATAAAAATACTAATTTTAACAAAAATAATAAATAAAAAAAATAATGATACTTTAAGTAATAATTATAATAAAAATAATACTAATAATAATAATAACTATAATAATAATTTTACTACTAATGATAATAATGATAATAATATTACTAATAATGATAATGATATTCATAATAATAATGATAATAATAAAGATATTTATAATAATAATAATAATAATAATAATAATAATAATAGTACTATTAACAATTAATGATATGACTTAATAATAACTAAAATAATAATAATAATAATATTCATGTTATTAATACTACCATAATAATAATAATAATTAATAATAATAATAATAATAATAATAATAATAATAATAATAATAATAATAATAATAATAATAATAATAATAATAATAATAATAATAATAACAACAACCTTTGAAGCTTTTCACAAAAACAAATGCTTCAGACAAGGCTCGAACTCGCGACATCTCGGTTACACCCAAAACTCCTTAACCATTCTTCCGTTACCATAAATCTGATTTATTTCCCACACATATATTTTATAAACCGTAATAATTCGGTTTCCCTTTTTCCTAATCCTAATCATCATAATAGTTCTATCCCGGCCCAACAGAACCTAACAGCCTTCGGCCCAACGAAGCATAGAATAAGGATTCGACCCAGAACAATTACGGCCCAACTGTTTAATAAAAAGAAATTGCTGCAAGCTAGGATCGAACTCAGGACCTATTGTTTAAACCCAACACTCCTAACCATCTCAGCTGCCATGTTTTTCTGATTTAAATTACACACTGAATCTATTTAACCCATTATTCTGTCTTCTCCTTCTTCTAAAATCAAACCCATAACTATTCATCATCATCAAAATTAAACATCATCATTAATCTTAATTATAATCATTCTCTTATCATAATCTTAAACAACTTCATCATCACATCATCTCATCATCTTTTAGCATATGGTATCATTATATTACAATTTTCTTTGCAATCATACCATAGTAAACGAGTGTTGCATCTGCATCTGCCTAAATGGCTGTTTGAATAAAATAAAAAAAATTGAGGGAGCCATGTATCATACATCAAAGGTGTTGCTGTAACGTGGTAAAAAGAAGTGACAACCATTTTTTGAAACACACATACTCTTCACCTGGAACTTCCTTCATATATCATTATCATTACGATAGTCACATCACATCGTGATATCATGCATAATCCGTAATATTACTATTGCTTCAGTCATCATCTCCTCACGTCACTCATCTTTGTCCATCACCATCATATACTATTAATCGTCTTCTTCATCAATATCATTGTTCTTATTATAGAAATGAAAAATAACATAGAGCAGCAACCACTAACAGTTTGTGATAGTGATTGTTTCGGCCAAAATAGAAAAGAGATATCAAAAGTTGTTCGATCAAAAAGAAAACAGGAAGGGCTAGCAAAACAGTGACTGTAACGTAAAATATTCAAACAGTAGAAGTAAAAAAAAATTAGGCAGCAGCTGGCTTTAATTAATTGAATCGATGGGTTAGGTTTGATCTTGTTATGGTCTATCGAAAACAAGGAACAACAGTAGCAGCTGCGAATCTGGGTTGATCGAAACATAAAAATAATAACAATCGTTTGTGGTGGTCCAATGGTGGGTTATGTTGATCTAGTGGTGGTGGTTCTCGATTCTGAGTTTTACAACGAACTAAGAAGCAAGAAACAGTAAGGTGTTGGTTGTTTGGTTGGTGCCTTGGTTCGTTAAAAAGAAACAAAAGAAGAAGAAAAAAAAATATTGAAGAAAAGTGGTGGAGCATGGTGGAGGTTTGGTGATTGTTTTTCGGTGGTTTGTGGTGAAAGGTGGGTGGCTCACGGTGGTGCTCCGGTTGCCGGTGGAGTGGTGGCACGTGGGTTATGGTTGTGGTGGTAATGGCTAGTAAATGCATATTAATATGTATGTGTATAATATATAGATGTAGAAAAGGTGATGTTCAATCAAACCTACAGAATTCTTGTGAATGAATTAAATCACGGATTCAATAAGTGTGTTCCCTGCCGACACTTTTAATATGGTGAGTATATCGTGCTCCGTTGATAATTAGTGGCGTTTAAAAGTATTTCAAAAAAATTCCAAATTTTTACAATAATTATTTTTATTTATTTTGGCCATTATGGCATAAAATTGGTCATTAATGTATTAAATAAAAATTGCATCAACCGTCCCTCTCGATTCTGGGTAAAATATAAAAAGTGTTAAAACTTAACAAATAGTTCCTAAATACATTTTTAATAAGCCTAAAATTTATAGAACTCGTTTTTGAATCACCGATTATTTTAAAATCATATAAGTTTGAATTTAACTTACTTAATATCAATCGGGACATCAAATGAGTATTACAATCATTTAATATTTATTTTTAATATACTTTATTTATATATAAAGAGATATATTTTTAAATAATAATTATTTTAATATCCTATTTTTATTTTATTAATTTTTTAATCACAACAACATATAATACATCAAATTATATTTCGAATATTATTTATATATACATACACACATATCTATTTACAATTAATTGTTCGTGAATCGTCGAAAGCAGTCGAAGTCAAATGATTTAAATAAAACAGTTTAAAAATTTTGAGACTCAACTTTACAGACTTTGCTTATCGTGTCTAAATCATATTAAGATTAAGTTTAAATTTGGTCGGAAATTTTCGGGTCGTCACAGTACCTACCCGTTAAAGAAATTTCGTCCCGAAATTTGAGTGAGGTCATCATGGCTAACAATAAAAAATGTTTTCATGACGAATATGAGTTGATAAATAGAGTTTTATCACCATTGGGTAATAAGGATAAAACGATTTGATTACTTGAAGAGTACGAGTGAAGTTATCGCAAAAGAGTGAAATGTGTAAATGCAGGTTCGTCTTAACCGGTGACGTAATCATGGTTGAATTCCGAAATTCAAGGGATTTAGAGAAAATCCTTGAAATCTGTATAAGATCTGATTCCTCAGGATTAAGGAGATTAGGATCCTCTTTGGTTAAATGCAATAATCTGTTTCTATTTCTCTGTCAGATGTTTCACTATAAATCCACCTTCTTCATTTCCTTTATATTTTGGAGTTCCATATTTTTGTTTTCTCTTCCCGACTTTAAGTCAAGCGAATAATTGGTCCAGAATTCATAGATATGAAATTTAAAATGAACATAGCTAACGTTCTAAAAGAAAAATTATAATAGCACTATCTTGATTGGTTAAATTACCAGAATTCAAGAGAGAAGATAGAACTATCAGGAAGATATGTTCTCAATATGTTTGGAGATTAGGTAGAATGTAAGAGTCGTGTAACATGGCACATGATGACGTTATGATCTGTGAATCATCACGTTTCATTATAGATTTAGCATGACTTACTGTAATATTATCACGTTGATCAAGTGTCATTATATTATATTAACTCATGCATCAGTTCCCAACACTACTTCAAAAACATTCATAATTTAAATTCGAATTTTTCAGAATTTAGAAACTGAAACAGTTTCCCTTATGATGTAACATTGATAGCGCGAAGAGATAAATAATTTCAGGTAGAATAGTTATGAAAATATCTTCAGAAATATGGAGGATATTTATAATGAAAGATATGATGATATCTTGGAACATTTAAGATCAGAGGATGATGAAGAATATTGTCCATAAGGGTCTAGAGTAAGGAGCAAGGTATTTGCTAAAGACTTCATCAGAAACAGAATCATCTGGATTCTTTATGTACAAGTTTAGTCCTTGTGATTTGTTTAGAGGGATTTAAGCCAAAGAGCAACGAGGTTGCTGGTATGTCTGCTGGTAATATGGTGGAATATGAAAGGTGCCCCATTAACGATAGCGAAATGACAACGTATATATCGGGGTTATAATAAGTCTAGTCTGACTGAAAAGTCGAAGTTGACTTGCTGGAGCTGTGACAAAACTGGCTAATTTGAAAAACAATTGAAATGTTATTTTCTGTAATAATAATACTAAAGGAGCTAGCACAGATATGTGCTAAACATTTACTCAGTTTCTGAGAGTTTTTCAGGTACATAACTATATACATAAATCCTTCCTTCCGTAGATGAAGTGAGGTTGGTTCATCCTCTCAATTGAGGTGTTTTCAAGAATCATGAAAGGTTTGAACGCAAATTGTAATCGTCAAGATACAAATGAGGTTTAAGATGAAATCAAGTGGCAAACTTGAAGAATTGTTTAGTTTCATATGTTATAATCAATATTTTAATTCATTTTAATTGTCCAATGTTGGTAGTCCACAGTTAGTAGTCCACAGTTAGCAGTTCAATAATTCATATATAGTTTAATGTATTATATTCGAATTAATTAATACGTGTCGTGACCCATTATATACATGTCTCAGACTCGATCAAAACTCAAAGTATATATATTATTTTGGAATTAACCTCAACCCTGTATAGCTAACTCTATCATTACCGCATATAGAGTGTCTATGGTTATTCTAAATAATATATATAGATGCATCGATATGATATGTCAAAACCTTGTATACGTGTCCCAATATTTAAAGTGCGTAAAATAAATAACAGAAATTAAATGACGATAAATAAAATTGCGAGAATTAAAATTGCGATAGATAAATTGGATAAATAAAATGTAATCAGTTAGCAAGGAACAGTTAGCTAGGACTTTGTTAGCGTGGATTCTTAACAAAATTTCTCATAGTTAATTTGTTTGTTTCTAACAAATTTTATTTTTTGTTCAATATTTTCTTCATTATGCCACTTGTTGGATTCTGATAGGTTCAAATCCAAATATGAAATTGAACGAAAATGGTTATTCTGTGGTGAACGGATTCGTATATCTGTGGATGTAAGTAGGATAGTAAATGACTGTTGAATCAGATTTGAAGAATGTATAGTGTAACTTATTAATGTGAAATCTAAATATTCCTCGGGTATTACCTACCCGTTAAATATTTTTCACCATTAATAGTTTGCACAAAAGAATTTTTAATTACAATCTTTATGAAAATATATATATATATATATATATATATATATATATATATATATATATATATATATATATATATATATATATATATATGTATATATATATATATATATATTCTTCAGATGTAATCATGGATTTAATGAGTCAATATTATATTAAACTCATTTGATTTACCGTTAGATCTAGGATACATAATCTCTAAAACATTAGTGATTACATAATCGTCATGTAGAGCGAAGATAAATGAGGTAGAACGATACGTAGAACGATGATTGTGCTCGAGGTACATAATGAGATGTTGAGGCGTGTGAAGTTGAAACTTGGGTTGTTGGTGGTACTGTTGGTGCCAGTGATGTTGCTGAAGCTGGTACGTTTTGCACCATATTTTCCAAATTTATTACTCGAGCGCGAAGCTCATTTACTTCTTCCATTATTCCGGGATGATTGTCGATCGGAACGAGTGGATAAATAAGGTTTAGAATTGTGGATAGATTATAATCATGACGAGATACTCTAGAAATGAGAGAGAAAATGGTATTATGGATAGGTTCGCCGGTAAGTGCTTCAGGTTCTTCTCCAAAAGGACAATATGGTGGATGAAAGAGATCGCCTTCTTCTTGTCTCCAATGATTAAGCAGACTACGAACTCATCCCCAATTCATCCAGAATTGGTGATGACTGATTTGTTGATCCATTCCGGTTATACTGCTTTCGAAGCTCAAGCGTGTTTCCATATCGGAATAGCTGTCGGAATCCGAGGGACTTGAACTAGTGGCGAGTTCCATTTCATACGTTTGAATAAAGAATTTTTCGATATGAAATGATTTCCAGCTATCAGGTGGTATTCTAATTATATATAATATATATCTATATATAGAACAAAAGATTTCGTAGATTACGGAGGAATTTACGGAATATATCAGGCAAGGGTTACAGTAACAGATACGCTAAGATATGAATTTTGTCTATACACTATTCATGTAATCAATGCAGTAAGATGTGTCTAGACTTTATGGATGATAAGCAAGTAATTTTTGACACGAAATGATAAGCAAAACTTTTGACATGGAGACACGGTCGAAGTCTAGACTCACTAATGCATCTAAACGACTATCAGTTGGACACACTAATGCAAGACCTGGTTCACTAAGACCACCGCTCTGATACCACATGTCATACCCCGTCCTAATCCATTTAGACGAAGTCACCAACATCTGGTCCCATTGATGATCGACTCCAAGTAATGTCTCTAAAATGAGCAAATGCACAGCGGAAAATTTCTTTCATACCTGAGAATAAACATGCTTTAAAGTGTCAACCAAAAGGTTGGTGGGTTCATAGGTTTATCATAAGCAATAAAATTCATTATTTTGATAGACCACAAGATTTTAATACAGTACACCTATCTCGTGTACAAAACCATTTTTCATAATGCTTAGCAGAGTAGGTTCGTATCCTTTTCTCCCCCGTAGGTTGCCTCGCGATTTTTAAATAACCGTACACATATCTCGTGCACACAAATAATACACATAACCTGTGTATAAAAATAATTCTCTCGATACATAACATTCAATTTGATTTCATTGCTCAACATGGTAACCGACCTTAACATATAATGCGCATCAATAATATCCCCAAAACAGAACATCTCGTCTGTATAAATATATAAACTTCGAAGTACTAAACACCACGCCCACTAGCTCTTCCGTTTAGTGAACATTCTGGGTGGGGGTGTTAAACCCGGAAGCTACCTTTAGTATTCACGTGAATTGGGGCCATACCCAATTCTAATTCTTAAGTTACCAAGCAATAATAATCAGGGAAAAATATTCACATCAATTGGTGGCAATTATCATGTCCACATAATTCAATAATAATCCACAGAACTTCTGTCTGCATAATAATTCATTCGAGGATTGTTTTGCTTGTGTCTTTCTCGTCAAACATTTATAAAAGCATTTCATGTATTCGCAGTTCAAAAATATATTTCAAAAGCATTTAATAAAGCAGTTGTAAAAACAACGCATGTATTCTCAGTCCTAAAAATATAAAGAGTAAAAGGGAGCAAATGAACTCACGATACAATATTTTGTAGTAAAAATATTCATACGACGGAACTGAACAATGCAAAGTTGGCCTCGGATTCACGAACCTATATCAATTATTTATATATCAAACAATATTAACACATATAATAATAGCGAACAATAAATATTTTAATACGCATTAAGATTTATATCTTTATAATATATTAAGATTAATATTTTTTCATATATATATATATATATATATATATATATATATATATATATATATATATATATATATATATATATATATATATATATATATATATATATATATATATATATATATAAGTTGTACGTATAGTAATAGAGTTAATAATAATAAAATAGTCATATTTTATAACGATAATGATAATAATATTAATTATAGTAATAATGGTAATACTTAATAATAATAATAATAATAATAATAATAATAATAATAATAATAATAATAATAATAATAATAATAATAATAATAATAATAATAATAATAATAATAATAATAATATTATTATTAGTAATGATAACAATAATGATAGTTTTTTTTATACTAATAAAATTGATAATTAATAAAAATGATAATTTTTAATAAATATGTAAATTTCAATAAAAATACTAATTTTAACAAAAATGATAAATAAAAAAAATAATGATACTTTTAGTAATAATTATAATAAAAATAATACTAATAATAATAATAACTATAATAATAATTTTACTAATAATGATAATAATGATAATAATATTACTAATAATGATAATGATAATCATAATAATAATGATAATAATAAAGATATTTATAATAATAATAATAATAATACTATTAACACTTAATGATATGACTTAATAATAACTAAAATAATAATAATACTCGTGTTATTAATACTAACATAATAATACCAATAATTAATAATAATAATAATAATAATAATAATAATAATAATAATAATAATAATAATAATAATAATAATAATAATAATAATAATAATAATAATAATAATAACAATCTTTGAAGCTTTTCACAAAAATAAATGCCTCAGACAAGGCTCGAACTCGCGACCTCTCGGTTACACCCAACACTCCTTAACCATTCTTCCGTTACCATAAATCTGATTTATTTCCCACACATATATTTTATAAACCGTAATAATTCGGTTTCTCTTTTTCCTAATCCTAATCATCATCATAGTTCTATCCCGGCCCAACAGAACCTAACAGCCTTCGGCCCAACAAAGCATAGAATAAGGATTCGACCCAGAACAATTACGACCCAACTGTTAAATAAAAAGAAACTACTGCAAGCTAGGATCGAACTCAGGACCTATTGTTTAAGCCCAACACTCCTAACCATCTCAGCTGCCATGTTTTTCTGATTTAAATTACACACTGAATCTATTTAACCCATTATTCTGTCTTCTCCTTCTTCTAAAATCAAACCCATAACTATTCATCATCATCAAAATTAAACATCATCATTAATCTTAATTATAATCATTCTCTAATCATAATCTTAAACAACTTCATCATCACATCATCACATCATCTCATCATCTCATCATCTTTTAGCATATGGTATCATTATATATCGATTTTCTTTGCAATCATACCATAGTAAACGAGTGTTGCGTCTGCATCTGCCTAAATGGCTGTTTGAATAAAATAAAAAAAATTGAAGGAGCCATGTATCATA
This sequence comes from Rutidosis leptorrhynchoides, assembly GCF_046630445.1. NCBI lineage: Eukaryota > Viridiplantae > Streptophyta > Magnoliopsida > Asterales > Asteraceae > Rutidosis > Rutidosis leptorrhynchoides. The sequence continues at coordinate 262,631,076 of NC_092333.1, read as the reverse complement.
CATCGAAGGTGTTGCTGTAACGTGGTAAAAAGAAGTGATAACCACCTTTTGAAACACACATACTCTTCACCTGGAACTTCCTTCATATATCATTATCATTACGATATTCACCATCACATCGTGATATCATGCATAATCCGTAATATTATTATTGCTTCAGTCATCATCTCCTCACGTCACTCATCTTTGTCCATCACTATCCTATACTATTAATCGTCTTCTTCATCAATATCATTGTTCTTATTACAGAAATGAAAAATAGCATAGAGCAGCAACCACTAGCGGTTTGTGATAGTGATTATTTTGGCCAAAATAGAAAAGAGATATCAAAAGTTGTTCGATCAAAAAGAAATCAGGAAGGGCTAGCAAAACAGTGACTGTAACATAAAATATTCAAACAATAGAGGTAAAAAAAAATATGCAGCAGCTGGCTTTAATTAATTGAATCGATGGGTTGGGTTTGGTCTTGTTATCGTCTATTAAAAACAAGGAACGACAGTAGCAGCTGTGAATCTGGGTTGATCGAAACATAAAAATAATAACAACCGTTTGTGGTGGTTCAATGGTGGGTTATGTTGATCTAGTGGTGGTGGTTCTCGATTCTGAGTTTTACAACGAACTAAGAGGCAAGAAACAGTAAGGTGTTGGTTGTTTGGTTGGTGCCTTGGTTCGTTAAAAAGAAACAGAAAGAAGAAGAAAAAAAAATATTGAAGAAAAGTGGTGGAGCATGGTGGAGGTTTGGTGATTATTTTTCGGTGCTTTGTGGTGAAAGGTGGGTGGCTCACGGTGGTGCTCCGATTGCTGGTGGAGTGGTGGCACGTGGGTTATGGTTGTGGTGGTAATGGCTAGTAAGTGCATATTTGTAACATCCCGCCTTTTTCCGTTAAATTTATTTTAACACCGTCTTTTTTCTTTTAAATAATACATTTCGTTATTTAAATTCGTAGTTTCCGTTGACTAACGTTCATAATAATTCCGTCATTTAATTATAACATCTCTCGTTAACTTGCGTTTTAAAAATACTCGATCGGTTAAATCCCGCACCCGCTTTGAAACTCGAGGGACCGGAGTTGCCAAATGGGCAAACTAGTTGACTAGGTCAACTAGTCAACCCATTTTTCCACCATTTCCATCATCCCTCCATCTCTCTCTTTCTTTCTTTTTTTTCTCTCAAGAACACAAATATAATTCATCATCTAAATTCGGATCGGGAAGCAAACTTCAAAACAAATTACATATTCGGGATCCTCTCATCATCCTCTTCGATTTGGTACCAATTTCATCCATTTTGGGTAACATTTCTAAAACACTAAATTTCTCTAAATTCGTTTTATATACTTGAAATCGTGTTAGTTAGTGTCTATGGCTCGTGTGTAACATGAATATATGTTTGGTTTGCTCGATTTGTTGTTTTTGGAGTAACTAGCATGAACTTGAAATGGGTTTGCTTAATCCTTGATTTTGGATGAGTTAATGTTGTTAGATTGTTAAAGTGCGTGTTTTAATTGTGTTACTAGTATCATTAGCCACATTTGGATGTGTAGGTTGATTAAGAAAACTTCAAAACCCGATTAATGATTTTGTGATGTTTGACTAGGGTTTGATAGTTCTTGACATGAACTTTTGGATGCTTAAATGCCATGGAATGTTAATTGTTAGTGTTTAGTAGTAATGTATGTTTCATTACCTTCAAAACGGCATATCGTATGTGTAAATTGGATTCCCGAATCATAAAATACGTTTTACGAACTTGAAACTTTGAAAATAAACCTTTCTTGATCAATTGACGAGTTTTCGGTTATTGTAAATGATGTTTTTGATTGATGATATGTGGTTAGTTGTATTCCTTGTCGAAATAGCTTTCCGATGATATAAAATACATGTTCTAATTGTTTGCGGATCATGAAATGTGATTGTTTGTGTTTTGGTTCGTGCACACTTTGAAAACTGACCAGAATTCTCTGGCCAGGTAGTGGCGCGGCGCGCCACATCCCCGCGCGGCGCGCGGATTGGCCTGGCCAGAATTCTGCTCACTTTGGCGCATTTCACGCGAAATGTTTGACTAGCTATCGACCTCCGATTCACATGAAACTTGTTTTAATATACTTATATATGAATAAAAACCTCAGAAAAATAGTTCGGGACCGAACCCGAACGTGTTGACTTTTTCGTTGACTTTGACCAAGTTTGACTTTTAGTCAAACTTAACCAAACTTTTATACAATCATTCTAACATGCTTTTATACTTGTTTCTTGTATGAAACTTGACAACGTGATTCACATGCTATACTTAATCGAGTCGTAACGAGCCATAGGACTAATTGAACACATTTCACCCGACCTTGTGTCGTAACCGGTTAATTGATATAACTTACTTGTTTAGGTCAAGGCTAAGCAACTTTCATGCATACGTTACTTTGTGAAGTACTTTTATACTCGTGCACTCGAGGTGAGATCATAGTCCCACCTTTTCAACAACTTTTTATACTTTAAACTGTGGGCTGAGAAACATATACTTTGTTACATTTGGTGCTACTTACTTTTATACTTTGAACACAAGTACAAGGAAAACAAACATTCCACAGCGAGTTAGAACAAAAATCCTCAATTCGATTATCATTAGTTACACTTGCAGGGTGTAAGCGAGAACTTATATTGTGTGGCCATACGGGTTTGACAAACCCTCACTACGGACGGTTCGCTACCGTCTACGGGTGAAATATATTTTTGAGAAACAGTGTATGTTCTAACACTATAGTGATGGGGTTCAATGGAAGGAAACGTTAAGTCTTGATAATTGGGTGCTCGCGAACAATACTTTTGGAATGCAAACGATTTTGATAATCAACTATGGGAATACTAAATCTTGTGGTTCAAAAACAACGTTTACAAATACATCTATGATTTCACCAACGTTTTTCGTTGACAGTTTTCTATATGTTTCTCAGGTTCATACTTGGCTATTTGATACATGCTTCCGCGTACACTCATACTTGCTTGGAGTCGAGCATACATGCATACACTCTGATTTCTTGCTTGGGGTCAGGCATACTTACATACATACGCTAGGGATAGTACTTTTGGATTCAAACTTTTGTTTACATACTTACGCTATTTATAGCAACGGTGTTTTTCAACTTATATATCATGTCGCAAGTTATTTCATTTATACTTTATGACTTTTGTAAACTTACACTTGTTGTCGAACGGTTTTGTAAACTAAACTTGCAAGTCTTGTACCTTTCAAATGAATGCGACATAATTTTGGTCAAACGAGTCTCATATAGGGACTACGACCACGCAACGGGACCTAAGTTAACGACGCCGTCAATAACGGTTTTGGTCGGGTCGTTACAGATGGTATCAGAGCGTTGGTTGTAGGGAACTAGGACGTGCATTAGTGTGTCTAACAGAGTCGTTAGGACGCATTAGTGAGTCTAGACTACAACCGGATAGTTAGCATTTGCTTTCCGACATACATTTGCTATAGATAGCACATACTTGACTACTTGTGCATTATACTTGAATCATTCTTAGGCAAACTTTTTAATGGTACCCAACCTTCATCACACGAACTCGTATTCCGCCACTTTTTGGTAATACACGCGAATTCAAAGTTTATACGCGTACGGATGACCACGACTTCATTAGTCACTCTAGTTCGGGAATTCTGACTCTTTGGTTGTTATTCACCCCGTCTCATCTTACAATCCATGAGTATTGTAAAGTCACTGTCACTACTCTTGATGAGTATCGTCATCACTATTTATCGCTACGGTTGCGTACTACTCGCTATCATGACTCGTTACTCTTTTCATACCTAACTACGTTATTGTCTGATTCGAACCGCATTGACGTGAACAATCACTCATACACTTCCCTCGGGGAACGCATCCTTAGAGTTGCACTAATTCTTTCGATTCAATACGAATCATGTTTGAGACGTCGTTACATTTCGTTCATTTTAGATTTTCACGATGACACGAACTTGAACCCATGGAGTGATGTGGGAATGGAGGTATGATTTGGCGTAATATAACGACACTCGATCAACGTGGTTATATTACGGTAAGACATACCGAAGTTCTAGTGACGCGTGATGGTGGTTAGACTCGATCAACCTAAACACCACCATGTGCCATGTACATGACTTCGTCTTTTCAGGTTTGGACATCCGAAAACTCCGAGAATATTTATAACAACCATACCGGGGACACACCTTCGACTTCTGTCGAACTGTATTTATGCTTCCGAATGAATTACCGATTCCTCTCGGCTTCAACCGTATGTTACACGTGTATACTAGCTCGTCCTCGCACAGTCTTATTGACTAATTACAATTTACTCGTTATGCTCGCACTGAGGCGGAAACTTCTCTCTCACCACACTCGTACTTCCGGTTCCGGAAATCTTTATTCTAAACTTTCAATGGAGGGAGGGACTCTCCACGTAATACTAGTATTCACCTCGAGGGTGAATAGTTCCGACGAATGTTTTTGGAAACCGATAAATTTTCCGCGGCGTGAACCTTTTGAAGAACGAAACTTGTTCAAACATATTTTAAGAAATTCTAGCTCGGCACGGCGTGCCATCTCCATTTAAATTTCGGATCGAGATCCTCGTTTCACTTCTAGATTTTGGAGTGCCTTACAAAAAGCCTCGGGACCGTGTTTAGACATGAGTACCGCGTACCATCCACAACCCGACGGACCGAACAAACATGCAATTTAAACCTTGGAAACCATAATACAAGTTTGTATTACCAACTTCAAATTTACTTGAGAAAAGTATTTTCCGTTAACCGAATCCTCGTACTACAATGATTTTCATTCGGGTATTGACGCCACGCCTTCGAAACCTTATATGACCGGAAACGTCATTCTCCTTTTTGTCGAAACCAAGTAAACGATGATCAATTCACCGGGGCCGAGCTTATTCATGAGCAACCGAAAAAAAAAAAAAAAAAAAAAAAAAAAAAAAAATTTATTCATATTCAGGTAAAACCCTACGCGACTCGTAATCACCAAGAGCTACGCCGATGTTAGACGTAAACCTTTCAAATTCCACGCGGGAAACCGCGTCACGTTAAGAGTCGCACCTTGGAAAGGTGCAATCCGTTTCGGGAAAACGTAGGAAGCTAAATCCGCGGTATTTTGATCCTTTAAATTCTTGGGGTGTTTTGGACCCGTCGCTAGCCGTTTAGACTTTTCCGACTCATTTTGGGTCTCCGTTTATCCTACATTCGATGTATCAATCCAAAGACGTGTTTTGCGAAACGAGAATTTGTTATCTCCTTTGATGAACTCACTATCGACGATAACCCTCACTTCCTAGGAGGACCTGTTGAAACCATGAATCATGGAAGCCAAACCTTAAAACAACATATGATCTCGACCGTCAAAATTCGTGGAAATACTCAAGGACGTACCTTCACTTATTCGTAGAATTTACAACGCAAGGTCTCGAGTAAGATTCAACAACTACTACTTCCAACTAAATTTCGGGACGAAATTTCTTTTGAGTTGTGGATAATGTAACATCCCGCCTTTTTCCGTTAAATTTATTTTAACACCGTCTTTTTTCTTTTAAATAATACATTTCGTTATTTAAATTCGTAGTTTCCGTTGACTAACGTTCATAATAATTCCGTCATTTAATTATAACATCTCTCGTTAACTTGCGTTTTAAAAATACTCGATCGGTTAAATCCCGCACCCGCTTTGAAACTCGAGGGACCGGAGTTGCCAAATGGGCAAACTAGTTGACTAGGTCAACTAGTCAACCCATTTTTCCACCATTTCCATCATCCCTCCATCTCTCTCTTTCTTTCTTTTTTTTCTCTCAAGAACACAAATATAATTCATCATCTAAATTCGGATCGGGAAGCAAACTTCAAAACAAATTACATATTCGGGATCCTCTCATCATCCTCTTCGATTTGGTACCAATTTCATCCATTTTGGGTAACATTTCTAAAACACTAAATTTCTCTAAATTCGTTTTATATACTTGAAATCGTGTTAGTTAGTGTCTATGGCTCGTGTGTAACATGAATATATGTTTGGTTTGCTCGATTTGTTGTTTTTGGAGTAACTAGCATGAACTTGAAATGGGTTTGCTTAATCCTTGATTTTGGATGAGTTAATGTTGTTAGATTGTTAAAGTGCGTGTTTTAATTGTGTTACTAGTATCATTAGCCACATTTGGATGTGTAGGTTGATTAAGAAAACTTCAAAACCCGATTAATGATTTTGTGATGTTTGACTAGGGTTTGATAGTTCTTGACATGAACTTTTGGATGCTTAAATGCCATGGAATGTTAATTGTTAGTGTTTAGTAGTAATGTATGTTTCATTACCTTCAAAACGGCATATCGTATGTGTAAATTGGATTCCCGAATCATAAAATACGTTTTACGAACTTGAAACTTTGAAAATAAACCTTTCTTGATCAATTGACGAGTTTTCGGTTATTGTAAATGATGTTTTTGATTGATGATATGTGGTTAGTTGTATTCCTTGTCGAAATAGCTTTCCGATGATATAAAATACATGTTCTAATTGTTTGCGGATCATGAAATGTGATTGTTTGTGTTTTGGTTCGTGCACACTTTGAAAACTGACCAGAATTCTCTGGCCAGGTAGTGGCGCGGCGCGCCACATCCCCGCGCGGCGCGCGGATTGGCCTGGCCAGAATTCTGCTCACTTTGGCGCATTTCACGCGAAATGTTTGACTAGCTATCGACCTCCGATTCACATGAAACTTGTTTTAATATACTTATATATGAATAAAAACCTCAGAAAAATAGTTCGGGACCGAACCCGAACGTGTTGACTTTTTCGTTGACTTTGACCAAGTTTGACTTTTAGTCAAACTTAACCAAACTTTTATACAATCATTCTAACATGCTTTTATACTTGTTTCTTGTATGAAACTTGACAACGTGATTCACATGCTATACTTAATCGAGTCGTAACGAGCCATAGGACTAATTGAACACATTTCACCCGACCTTGTGTCGTAACCGGTTAATTGATATAACTTACTTGTTTAGGTCAAGGCTAAGCAACTTTCATGCATACGTTACTTTGTGAAGTACTTTTATACTCGTGCACTCGAGGTGAGATCATAGTCCCACCTTTTCAACAACTTTTTATACTTTAAACTGTGGGCTGAGAAACATATACTTTGTTACATTTGGTGCTACTTACTTTTATACTTTGAACACAAGTACAAGGAAAACAAACATTCCACAGCGAGTTAGAACAAAAATCCTCAATTCGATTATCATTAGTTACACTTGCAGGGTGTAAGCGAGAACTTATATTGTGTGGCCATACGGGTTTGACAAACCCTCACTACGGACGGTTCGCTACCGTCTACGGGTGAAATATATTTTTGAGAAACAGTGTATGTTCTAACACTATAGTGATGGGGTTCAATGGAAGGAAACGTTAAGTCTTGATAATTGGGTGCTCGCGAACAATACTTTTGGAATGCAAACGATTTTGATAATCAACTATGGGAATACTAAATCTTGTGGTTCAAAAACAACGTTTACAAATACATCTATGATTTCACCAACGTTTTTCGTTGACAGTTTTCTATATGTTTCTCAGGTTCATACTTGGCTATTTGATACATGCTTCCGCGTACACTCATACTTGCTTGGAGTCGAGCATACATGCATACACTCTGATTTCTTGCTTGGGGTCAGGCATACTTACATACATACGCTAGGGATAGTACTTTTGGATTCAAACTTTTGTTTACATACTTACGCTATTTATAGCAACGGTGTTTTTCAACTTATATATCATGTCGCAAGTTATTTCATTTATACTTTATGACTTTTGTAAACTTACACTTGTTGTCGAACGGTTTTGTAAACTAAACTTGCAAGTCTTGTACCTTTCAAATGAATGCGACATAATTTTGGTCAAACGAGTCTCATATAGGGACTACGACCACGCAACGGGACCTAAGTTAACGACGCCGTCAATAACGGTTTTGGTCGGGTCGTTACAATATTAATATGTATGTGTATAATATATAGATGTAGAAAAGGTGATGTTCAATCAAACCTACAGAATTCTTGTGAATGAATTAAATCACGGATTCAATAAGTGTGTTCCCTGCCGACACTTTTAATATGGTGAGTATATCGTGCTCCGTTGATAATTAGTGGCGTTTAAAAGTATTTCAAAAAAATTCCAAATTTTTACAGTAATTATTTTTATTTATTTTGGTCATTATGGCATAAAATTGGTCATTAATGTATTAAATAAAAATTACATCAACCGTCCCTCTCGCATCTGGGTAAAATATAAAAAGTGTTAAAACTTAACAAATAGTTCCTAAATACATTTTTAATAAGCCTAAAATTTATAAAACTCATTTTCGAATCACCGATTATTTTAAAATCATATAAGTTTGAATTTAACTTACTTAATATCAATCAGGACATCAAATGAGTCTTACAATCATTTAATATTTATTTTTAATATACTTTATTTATATATATAGAGATATATTTTTAAATATGAATTATTATAATATCCTATTTTTATTTTATTAATTTTTTAATCACAACAACATATAATACATCAAATTATATTTCGAATATTATTTATATATACATACACACATATCCATTTACAATTAATTGTTCGTGAATCGTCGATAGCAGTCGAAGTCAAATGATTTAAATAAAACAGTTTAAAAATTTTGAGACTCAACTTTACAGACTTTGCTTATCGTGTCTAAATCATATTAAGATTAAGTTTAAATTTGGTCGGAAATTTCCGGGTCGTCACAACTTAGGTCCCGTTACGTGATCATAAGTCTTTAAAACAACGTTTGACCAAAATATGTCGTATTCATTTCAATTATAAATATGTTTCAAAGTTTATAAAGTAGTTCGACGACCAAACATGTTACAACATTTTAAGTACAATTGAAACCTATGCGACACAAATTAAGTCTAGTCAAAAGACGCTCCACGTATGCATGTATACTCGACATCCAAGCAAGTATCAAAAATAATGTGCGGAAGCATGTATCACCTAGCGTTCAAGGACCTGAGAAAATATATAGAAAACTGTCAACGAAAAACGTTGGTGAAATCATAGGTGTATTAGTAACGTTGTTTTTGAACCACAAGATTTAATATAGTTGATTATCCAAATCGTTTGTATTCCAAAAGTATGTTCGCGAACACCCAATTATCAAGACTTAACTGTTTTGTACCCTATTACGTAGTGTTAGAACATACACTATACTCAAAAATATATTTCATCCGCTAACGGTAGCGAACCGTCCGAATGAGGGCTCGTCAAGCCCAATGTGATCACATAACATAAGTTCACGTTTACACCCTGCAAGTGTAACTAATGATAATTGAATTGAGGCTTTCTGTTCTAACTCGATGTGGAATGTTTGTTTTCGTACTTGTGTTCAAAGTATAAAAGTATGATACGTATATGTTTCTCATCCCATAGTTTAAAGTAAAAGTTGTTGAAAAGGTGGGACTATGATCTCACCTTGAGTGCACAAGTAAATAAGGTACTTCACAAAGTAACGTGTGCAAGAACGAACGCTAGTCTTGACCTAAACAAGTAGGTTGTATCAATATCGGTAAACACGGTCGGTCAAAATGTTCAATTAGTCCTATGGCTAGTTACGACTCGATTAATGTAGCATGTGAATCAAATTGTCAAGTTTCATGCAAGATACAAAGATAAAAGCACGTTGGAACGATTGCATAAGTATTTGGTTAAGTTTGACTAAAGGTCAAACTTGGTCAAAGTCAACGGGGTCGGGTCGGGTGTCCGATAACTTTCCCATGATGAGCAATCATATATGAACATGTTATCCAAATTTCATGTTAATCGGAGTTGCGGTTTAGCGAGAAAAGAATTTATGAAAAATAAAACAAAAAGAAAGTTTGGCCAGGAAATGTGCGTGGCGCGCGCAGGTATGCTTGGCGCGCACTAAAGCGTGGAACCAGGTCAGGACTTTGTCTAAAGGGGGTAAGCATCTGAAGCTTCATATTTACGCGGCGCGCGAAAGGGTGCGCGACGCGCATTCCTGGAAAAATGCTGGTTGCAGTATTTTTGTTAAGTCTCGAACCAAAACTCAAATTAACATAACTCATGGACCGAAAACATTCAAAACGCATGCCATACATCGTTGGAAAGGTAATTTAACGAGGAGTACAACTAAACACGTATCATCAATCAATTTTTGCATTTACAACAATCAAAACCACATTAAATGTTCATCATTAATGATATTCAAGCTCATAAATGCAACCAATGATTCGGAACCCAATTGCACACATATAATACGCCGTTTCGTAGGTAATTACGCATACAATATAACTAAACACTTACAATTAACATTGCAAAGCATTCAATGCATCAAAAATCCATTTTACTTCTATCAAACCCTAATTCAAAATCACAAATTTAGCAATTAAGTTTATGGAGTCTTTCTAAGTCAACTTACACATCAAATTGAAGTTAGTGATGTTAGTAACACCTTTAATACATGCACTTTTAACATCTAACAACATTTAAGCAATCAAATCACAAGATCAAACACACCAAAATTCAAGTTCATGCTAGTTACTCAAAATAACAAGATCGAGCATATAAATCACATATTCATATTAGACTTCAGCCATAGACACTAACTAACACTTTTATAAGTCAAAATTATCAAGAACACAAAATCTAGTGTTTTTAGAAAGTTACCCAAATGCAATAAAGTTGGTATGGATTCGAAGAGGAAGATGCAAGGATTCCAAATATGTAATTTGTTTTGTGAGACACTTGCTAAATCGAAAATAGATGATGATTCTTTGTTTTTGGTGTGTGAGAGAAAAAGGTGAAAGTAGGAGAAGATGGAAGGTGGTGAATAAGTGGAGGGGAGAAGGTTGACCACTTGACCTAGTCAAGACTTTGGTCACTTGGCAACTTTAGTCCCTCGAGTTTAAAAGCGGGTGCGTGAATTACCTAAACGAAATATTTTAAAACGCGTATTAACGGAAGATGTTGTAATTATATAACGGACTTTAAAATAGTATAACGGAAGGTAAACGGAAAAAGGCAGGATGTTACAAACCATAGGTTAAGCCGCAGACAGGGCTGACTTTTTATCTCTCCATATAAATAGCAAGACTTGGAGAACTTTGAAGACTTGGACATGTTGCATGCTACAACTCAAAGTCATCAGAGAATCACAAGAACATAACATTCATACATATGTTTGTGATTAACAAGAGAAGTTTTATAATATCATAGATTATAAAAGGGGTGTTTGTAAACTTACTTTCAAATTCTAATCTTTGTAAGTTTGCATAGTGTTGTAATAATCCTTAGAATTGTCTTAGGATTGTCATCACTAGAAAGAGTGAGTCTTTGTACTTTGTAATTAAAAGCATATGATATCTTAGCTATCATCTTCCTTAAAGGAAACTAGGGAGTTGATTAATCTTATTGAAGATTAATACTTGTCCAAGTTGAAGACACGTTGATCTAAGTTGGAGGTAATCTTTCAAAGGATTAGAAGGATTAGATTTGTTGTCTAAGGAGAAGTACAAGACTCGTAAATCGGATCTCCACCGAATTTGGAGAAAGGTGCTTAGTGAATAAGAAATCCAATTTAGTGAATCGGGGAGTGGATTAAGGTGAGTTATTTAACATCCACCCGAACCACTATAAATCCTTGTGTCCATGCTTTTACTTTACATTCCGCACTATTACAAACATAAACACATCACACATTGGTTTGAGTTGATTAAGGTGATCAAGCATTGTTCAAATCTTATTGATCATCGAAAAAGTTTTAAAAATCGTATTAAGTAACTATTCACCCCCTCTAGTTACTTACAACATTCTTCACGATCAATATTATCTTGAATGTAATTTTTGTCGATCGTTTTTCCGCCTAAATAATAACATTCATCACGAAGTGTCTTTTTTAAATGTTCATATTTTCGTGAGATCTTGATGCCTGAAAAAATTTTTGAAAAAAACCAAACTTTAAAAATACAAAAAAAAAAAAAATTACTTCACCCACTTCCCCCCGCTTCCCCCCAATTGGTTACTTCTCCATTTATCCTACCCCTATACATCATCGGTCGCTGGCGAAACATTAATTCTAAACATTATGGTGTCTAAAGAAACGATCAGCTTGGTGTTTGTCGCTGAACGGAAGAAATCACCCATGCCAGTTTACTTTATAAGCAAAGCACTGCAATACGGGAAAATCAACTGCTCGCCAATGAGAAAGCTAATTTATGCATAAATTTTTGTGTAGCTGCAATTTTTTTATTAATAACTAGCAAGATGCTAGAGAAAATTACAAGAGATTACATAGCTAAATGTTCCAAGAGGGTGCATGTTTACATCTACCTTTTAATCAAGAAAATAAAATAATCTAACAAGGTCAAAAAGTTCTCTTTTTGTATGGAGAGCATAAAACAAAGATGGGAGAAAACCATATTCTACTTGAGATTCTGAAATCTGTTAGTGTCTCATCAACATCAGAAACATTAAATGCATGTCCCTTTAAAAGATCACTATCGGAGGCCTACGAAAGCTATGATAATGATTTAAGTTCGGCGCCATCACCTTTGCAGGTACTACTACTGAACTGCGAGTCTTAATCATACGTGTATCATATCTATATCTAAAATACTTAACTCATCAGAAAAAATCCTATTAAACACGGAATATGATGTATGTATCATACGGATACCGTTCTCAACCATGTTTTTACCAAGAGATCAAAATCATCAAGGGGGTGGTAACCAGTCAACGGTGTATGGAAGACGCAATCGGGTTGCAAGCAATCCGTAATTAGCCCGGCACTAGGCAATGCGCATACATCACAGATTTGTCACGTAATCCCAACGTGTCAATCCTAAAAGGATCATGTCCAATCCTCAATGATTGGTCAGCCCATCTAATAATGACACATCAACAAGGTCAGGCACTCAGACCCCATGATAATACAAACCCTAGTATTTATCTATAAATAGTACTATGCACTGCTCATTCTACACATAGTGTTGACACTATTATTTTCTTACTCTTAGTACTATCTCTCTACTTGACTCAGTACAAAACTCACTCGAGTTCCTTACTGAGTCGAGACCTCAAAGATTGATTGAGTCGAGACCTAAAAGATTGATTGCTAAGACACCCTCGCAATCGGATCCTGAATCCGGATCTGCATAGTTTCGTAATCGGAGAGTAAACAAACATTCTCCCACCTTTTGCACTCAAACCATCCGGCTACCGCTTATCTTAACTGGTAGCTAAAATATGCTTAATAGTATTGCACTAAAATATTTAGGGTGTATTTGATTCAGTAATAGCTAGTTTTGTCTAGCGATGGCAAGTGGTTGTACATATAATCAAGTGACTATTTTGTCACGGGACGGTATTATTGATACTCTCTTTCTCTTAGCATTTTGGTATACGTCGTTATTATATTTTCAAATTTACAATATTAATTAAATATTTATACAGCGAATATATACATGTACTTTAGTGGAGTACGTAGTATATATATTTAGTAGATAGATAGAGGTGCATCTGCTAGTTATCCAATCACATGAGTTGTTTACTATCAATCGCTTGGTAGTAAACAAATCTCTACTAATTCTCTACTTGTTCTCTTACATCATTAACTCTTTTCATTGCAAGGTGTTCTGTTTCATTTGAACTGTTACAGCTTATATATTAAGGTATGTAAATTGAAGCAATATATATGCCTCAAATTTTCAGCTAGCTGCCTGCTTGGGTTAATTAGTATACTAATTATGTAATGTATGGGTGCAGGAAAGGATAGGACACGATGATGCGAGTGGCGGTAGTTGGTGCGGGCATTAGCGGGTTGGTGGCAGCGTATGTACTCACAAAAGCAGGGGTTGATGTTGTGTTATATGAGAAGGAAGACTACCTTGGTGGACATGCCAAAACTGTCACTATGGACTCTGTTGATGTCGATCTCGGTTTCATGGTCTTCAATCGCGTATGTATCTCCTCTTCATTATAGTTTTAACACTAATTAATTACCGATTACCGGATTACCTTTAGTCTAGCAGTGTCGGGAGTTTTATAATTATGTGTAGTAATAATTGAGTATATCTAACAACGTGTGAGGTACAGTTATAGTTTTGACCTTAATATAAGAAATAATTAATCACTAATTACTCTCCTTGTTAAAATATATTGTCTTACTAAGTTCTTTTTTGATTTAAGTTATGTTCGTTAAAAATTGAGTATGCTATTTTTAAGGTAATTTAATTTAAGTTTAACTCAATTTACTTTGAAGAAATAACGTAATAAAAATGAAGAATATAATGATAATTATTGGTTATTGTTTGTAAGTAATAATTATTTTTAAACAGAATTTTGAAACCGGTAGTATAAAGATGACATAAACTTAACTAAAAGAAGGAACTTCTAGGAATTAGCTAAGTCTAAGACCATTTGTAGTGGTGACGGAGTGATGGGGCGTGATGGAGTGTTTTTGTGGGGTATAGTGATGATTTGGTAAAGGTGATGGCATGATGGAGTTTGTAGTGATATGGGGTGATGGTTGTGTGATGGAGTTATTTTATTATTTTTATTGATTTAATTAAAATGTAAATGCATTTATCCAAATTCTGATTGGTCATTACCCCCTTCACGCCATTTTTCTGTCATGTGATGTTCTCATCACGCCCACCATTTTTTCATCTCATCATGCCCCATAGTGGCGTGATAGTGGCGCGATAGGGGCGTGATGGTGCAGATTTTAAGCCTATCACGCTCCACTACAAATGGTCTAAAGTTTCTTCTCCATAACTTGCGTATGCGCATGCCAACTATGTACATCGAGCACACAAGTGATACATGCTTCCAACATTTGATTTTTTTTTATTATTATTATTATTATTATTATTTTTTTTTTACGGAAACATAAATTAAATTGGCATTGATAACTATATGATCAGATTATTAATGATGTTAGAAATGCATGATGTGGTTACTTTTTTTTTTTAAAAAAGCAAAACTTCCATTAAAATAACATAAGTTACAAGCATAGAGTTTCTCAAACATGATACAGCAAGAAATTGTGAAAAAAATTTTTTCGAAAAGCAAGATTAGATTAACACAAGCCCACTAAGGGGGGGAAACCCGTACAATAAGAAATTGTGAAAATGCCCGACTAAAAATATATTACTAAAGAGAAAGAAGATCACGACAAGTTGCGGAGAGCGCAACAAAACTAACCACACTCTTTTGGATTAGAGATCCATCTTAACCAATCTAAATTAAAATTCTTGCTTCGTCTCGAAATCCAATCAAAGGAAATTACTTGAATCTCGTTGAAGATGTTTGGAATAGAACCGCACCTGTTGTTGAAAACCCTTTGATTTCTATACTTCCAAATCCAATAAAGTACACACCAACAAACCGCTTGCCAAATGCATTTCTTGACATCCGAATTGAGAGTCGGATTGCAACCGGTTAGCATGATGTGGTTACTAATTGTTTAATTTTTAGGGTTTAATTAAGGGTTTATCATTAAAAGTGGGACGTGTCTAGTTTTCGAATGCAAAACCAACATCTCATTTGCTCCACACAAATGGTTTTTTCAATTAAGTGATCCCACAAGAAGCTCGTCTTGTCCAAAAATAATGTACCTTTTTCCAATCAAGAATCTAAAAAAAGTAAAATGTTACTTTATTCCACGTTTTTATATAACTAATAGTTTTATTCGTTTCTTATGTTATTATTATCAATCAATAGTAGTTATATTATATCATTGAATATATATATATATATATATATATATATATATATATATATATATATATATATATATATATATATATATATATATATATATATATATATATATATATATATATATATATATATATATATATATATACCAATCGGGGGAAAGCGGAGGAAGCAAAGAAAAAAAAATTAGTTTTTTTGGAATTTTTTTCATGCATCAAGATCACACGAAAATATAAACATTTAAAAAAGACATCATGATAAATGTTATTATTTTGGCGGAAAAACGATCGACAAAAATAACATTCAAAATAATATTGTTCGTGAAGAATGTGAACGTTTTTTTCTTCATGTTTTGTGAAGTAAAATTTAGCCCAATTTAGAGTTTAGGGTTTAGGGTTTGGTGTTTTGAGTTTATTCCATAAACTCAAAACACCAAACCTTAAACCCTAAACCCTAAACTCTAAACCGTTCGTGTTAAAAACTCAATCTAAATCCTAAATCTAAACCCTAAATTTCTAAACCCTAATATCTAAACCCTAATATCTAAAACCTCAACATACGCTCGAAAAACACGATAATTGTTATATATTAATTCTTCGAGCTTTTTCCCGTCAAAATAATAACATTTATCACAAAGTGTCTTTATTAAATGTTCATATTTTCTTCCATCTATAATGTTCGTGAACAAAGTTTTTTCAAAAAACAAAAAGAAAAAAAAAAATTGCTTCCTCCCGATTGATTACTTCCCTCTTGATCATATATATATATATATATATTTGTGTGTGTATATATATTTGTGTATGTTCTAGTTAGATTTTAGATACGTAGAATGTTGGAAATTCAATTCAGTATATCCATATAATGTTAATTAATGATATAAGTATTGTAATAGTGTTTTGTTCGTTAGCTTATTATATATGCTACATATAATTGAAGAGTACTATGATATATACAAACATGCATTGAATAGTGGTTTGTTGGTTAGCTTATATGTTACATAATTGAGCGACTATATTTACATTCTTACATTCAAAAAATTAGTTACCAATATGTTAACTCGTATGAACAACGTAATTAAGTACTTAATGGATGACTATAACAATAATAAATTAATTAAAACCATATGTAAATATCACCACTATTCTAAGACTAGTAGTGACGATGACACATATTGGATAAGGGCCTTTTCTTATTATTATAATCCTGACATGACAATGATAAAGGAAAGAGAGTTGTAGTGGAGAAGGTCGTTGTTAATGAATGTTCACGTGACATTTCATCGATAACATTTTATTCTTATATATTTGTTCAATTTAAAACTGCATTAGATAAATCAATTTCAAATAAAATAAAAAGAAATATAACAAGATAAATTATACTTTAGTATAAATAAATTCATACAAAAACTTAAGGGAGCTAAACTTAAATATTAAGAACATGTGTGATATTTTGTAGACCAAAACATACTCTAAGGTTATTAACTTACTCTAAGAGTTTTTTATTTTTTTATTTTTATTTTTATTTTTTTTTAAACGACGAATTTACATCAGCGGATCATTTATTTCAACAACCCTCATCATTTGGACTCATACACGCTAGAAGGAAACTCCTACCCGGATTACTTGGCAACTAATCGCAGGACCTGGCCGGGTTGCTTGGCAACTAATCGCAGGAAATTGGTTCCGCCCCCAGGAATTGAACTCGGGTTGCTTGGCAACTAATCGCGGGCCTTTCCACACTGTGGCTTGATACCGTTGAAGCAAACGTTCGTTGGTAACTTACTTTAAAAGTATTAAGTTTAAAATAAAAATATTTTATCTTCATTTATTATCACCCTCGTTTACATAGTTGCAGGTGTGAGTTTTTCTAAGTTTATATTTTATATATATATTCAGGCATAGTAATTTTCAATTACACATCAATTAAATTCCTCCAACAAATTAGATCCCACTACATCACTAACAACAGCTTCTCACTTTGGCATTTGAGGAATACCATAGCATCGAATGGTTTTGGTCACAAACGCCCACTACAGACGTTTGTGGTGTCAACGTAGAGTGGATGAGAGGATAAACGCCACGATATCTGTGACATAAGACCATATGTTATGGGGCTATTAGACGCCAGTTAAATCCCATGTGGGATACATACAACACACCTTTGGGGTGTGGTAGGGTGAATAAATGAGAGTGTGGCAACTATTAACGAATAAAATGAAAGTAAAAGTGGGCTTGTGCATATTTTGTATTATCTATCTTTTCTTTTTTATTTTCATTATTTCTTAGTTTCATATATATTGTCTCCTATAAAAATCATGAACAAATTATTTGCCCATGTCTTTTTTGTTAAATTTCTAATTTTTACCTCTACTTTTTATTTACTTTTTTATTTAAATACATAAAAATGTAATAAAAACTTACATTATTATTTTTGTTTATTCATGATAGCAAACAATTAATTTTTTTTTTTTTTTTTTTTTTTTTTTGTAAACAATTAATTAAAAAAATAAAACTCAAAAAGTAGTAAACAATAACTAGTAAACGAAAGGATTAATTTTCAACCAACTTTCAATCTTCATTGACATAGTTACAAACTTTCTCACAGCAACTCTTTTTCTCAGTAACCTTATCACATCATCATTAACCTTACCCACAAGGCCAAAATGACGGGAGTTGATCCGTACACCACCTTGTTTTTGCCATACACCACTAAAATAATTATTTAGACATTTCTACCCTTCCTTTGAGAAGTTAAGGGGAGTTGGTGGTGAATAAAAGGAAGGGTAAAAATGTCCAAATAATTGTTTTGGTGGTGTATGGCAAAAATAAAGTGGTGTACGGATCACCTCCCCACAATGACCTTCTCCTCACAAGTAACGGTTAAGAAACAAGCATCCGGTTGGCAACTAGGCATGGTCCCTCTGTACACATACATCCATTTCTGGACCAATCAAATAACAATAAATATATTAGGTGACATTTCATTTTAGATATAAGAATCTTTTCTAAATTATCATAAACAAACTGACAAAACTATTTAAAATTTTCAAGACCAATAAGATACCACTGAAGGGATGAAATTGTTTTTGAAAGAGCTGAAATTTCAACTGAAGTATCATCCTGATGTTTTCTAACTAATTTAGCTATAATTTAAATAAGGACAAATACTATTAAAAAGTTTTTTACCTCAATTTTTTTATCTACAAAAGATAACTTATTTTTTTTGAACTATTTAAAGGATTATTTTATTAAATGTTAATTAAAAAAGTATCGTTATTTTTAAGTTAGAACTCTATAGTAAAATTAACGATACCGCATTTTGTGTATTACATTTGATACACAAAATCGAATAATTATCCAAATCGAATAAATTGGTAAATGGTATGGTATATTACCATTGACTAATTATCCAAAATGGTATGGTACATTACCATTTGATTAATTATCCAAAATGGTATGGTACATTACCGTTTGATTAATTATCCAAATCGAAAAAATTCGTAAAGTATATGAAAATATGAAAATTACATACATATTTCCGATTAATAGCGTGAATAGAACCAATCCCACAACCACCACTATAATCACAAACATGATTTCACCAACATAAGTACACGTGCCATATTTTTCCTCAAAGAACTGCATTATTGAAGTGTAATGTGAATCAAAAAATGAAGTAACGTTAGTTTGCTTGGTATTTTCAGATGAAATAGCCAATTGGAGTCTTAGTTGGGCCTGATTTGGTCTTCAGTTGTTAAGATTTCATGTGTTTAGAGTTTAATCCACCCTCCGTCCCTCCTTATTGTAATTTAAAGCACTCTTGCATAGAAAAAAAAACATTGTATAACTTGAACATCATTTGTTAGGTGGTTATTATTTTTATTTTCTTTTTTCTTTTATTTTATTATTATTATTATTATTATTATTATTATTATTATTTTCCTTCATATTTTTAATTTTATTTTACTATTTTTTTTAAAAAAATATATTTCTACTTTATGGCCGGAGGTCCTCTCGGAAACAATCTCTTTATCCGTCGAATAGAGAGAGGGATGACTTTCTCTACCCTGTGTGGAGAAATGACTTGTTTTTCTATTCTCGGATAGAGGAAGGATTGTCTACATCTCACCTCCCCATACACCATTCTTGTGGTATTGGGTTTCGTTGTCATTGTCGTTGTCATTATATTTTTAAAAGACATAGTAATTAAATAAATAAAGCATTACATAATTATAAATACTAGCAATTAAAATTCTAAAAAATTATGCAATTACATTATTAAAATCCTAAAACTTAAAAGAATACATAAATAAAATACTATAATTTGTATAATTCATAAAACCAGATAATATCTAATGCAAAATGTGAAAGCTCAAAGGAAGAGACTAAATTTGCTCGACTAGATCATCTCATTGGTCTTGCACATTCTTATATGTTTTTCTCTATTAATTGTATCACGATATCTACCCTTACCTCTAGTCCTTAAATTACCTTGAAGTGGGTTACTCATGTCGAAAATTATATATTCTTTGAAGTGATGAAATAGTGAAACCATTATCTTTTGTATCATTTTGTGCAAGATAATACATGTGTACAATTATGTTCAAATTTTGTTTCCGCCAAAAGATCTTGCACCAGTTTTTTAAGATCGCAATCCCAACCTTTTAGACTAGTCCCGTTTCTCGTTTCTCATAAGTTGTTTTCTTGAATCTTTTAATAAGCGTCACCAAATCTAAGTATATTACGTCACCAATGTGATACCCTTTGGTGTAGTAAAACCTGCTACCATACGCACAGTTCTGAGTCTTACTATCTCAAAATCGTGGTATATACATCAACTAGATGTTAAAATTGTCTTCCATCCTGGTAACCTTTCTGAGACCGTACATGCACTGGCCCATGGGATTCCATGATCCACGAAAATCGAATCATGTATGTTTATTAACAAAGTCACTATATAGTTTAAAGCAAGAGCCCCGTGCTTGGTACAAATGCTTTGCGGATTTTGTCTCTACTAGTGGGTTTTACGACAATCAGTGCGATCACTCGTTATTTATATTATTATTTACCATCATGGATCAAAGGTTACATATCTTCTACTCTACGTTAATGATATTGTTTTAACTACTTCTACTCTGAGACTTTGATTTAAACTAATGTCTCTATTGGCAAACGAGTTTGCAATGAAGTATCTAGGGCCACTACATTCTTTTCTTGGAATTTCGGTAACTCGAAATAAAGATGGGATCTTCCTTACTCAACAAGCCTACGCTGAAAATATTATAGAACGTGCTGGAATGCCCTTTTATAATCTTGTATCCACACCAATTGACACTGATGGTAAAGTGAGTGCTACTACTAGCAAACCGTATAATAACCCAACGTATTCCTGCATCCTTGTAGGTGTACTTCAGTATTTCACGTTTATTAGACCCGATATTTCGTATGCAGTTCAACAAATATGTCTTCACATGCATGCTCTTTAAGAGATTCACATGGATGCCATGAAACACATCATTCGTTATCTTCAAGGCACTCTTCAACTTGGCTTACATATTGCATGCACACCATCTCATTCTCTCGTGGCGTATACAAATGCAGATTAAGCAAGATGCCTGAACATTCGACGTTCTACTTCCGGTTATTGTGTATATCTGGGTGATAATATTATCTCGTGGTCGTCAAAACGACAACCTACCCTCTCTAGGTCTAGTTCCGAAGCAGAATATAGAGGAGTGGCTAATGTGGTTGCTGAATGTTGTTGGGTTCGCAACCTTCTTCTCGAGCTTCAACGACCAGTGTCAAACGCAACACTTTTTCTGTGATAATGTTAGTGCTATTAATATGTCAGGAAATCCGGTCCAACATCAACACATTGAATGTATTGAATTAGGTATACACTTTGTACGTGAAAATGTCGCTCGTGGTCAAGTTTATGTCTTACATGTGCGTACTCCCTTCCAAATTGCAGACATTTTTATTAAAGGACTTCTATTGTTTGGTGATTTTCGTTCCAGTCTATGCATTTGTACACCGCTCGCTAAGACTGTGGGGAACTAATAGCGTATCTAATTATCTTAGCCATCAAATTAATCACTTTTATTATAAATTGTATAGGATTCCTTAATTTAAATAGATTAGGATTCCTTTCTAATATAAAGGAAGTCTTGGTTAGCAAGTTAAGCTCTTGTATAAATACTTTTGGATAATTAATGAGAAGGGACACGATTATTATTTTACATAAAATATTATTAGTCAACTTTTATAACTGATAACAATAAAGAGATAAAGTTATTTTATAATCTTACATGCATGTAAAACAAATTAGATAAAAATTAAGAGTGAAATTGATAATTAAATGAAGAGTCCAGTTTGATAGTAACATTTTTAAAACTGTGTATCGTTTTTGTCTGTGGCCTACTGAATTGAGACGAATGGTTCACTTGTTTGATTACTAAATGTTATGTATATAATGTAAGGAGGATTTTCAAAGAAATTGAAGATGCTTAACGGTTAAAAGATTTATATCAACTTTGAATATCTTAACGCATATTTTTATTTTAGGCTTAAAGCTACAAATAATTCATATACTTTTACTTTTGTCTTATTGTAGGCTATATACCTCAAATACTCTCACTATAGGTTATAAACTTTCAAAAAGTATACTCATGTCAACAAAACGTTACTTGCACCGGTTGTACCGGTAAATTAATTATGTGAGATTTTTTCTTTTCATTTAAAGATGACATGGAATGAATATAATTAAGGGTGAAAGCTATAAATAGGCTTTATACATTCTCTTTTTTTTCAATGTAGGCTATATAGTTTCTCTTTTGTTCTAATGTAAGCTATATAGTTTCTCTTTTGTTCCTACGTGGAATGACAACTTAACGCCAAGTAGGATGACACGTCATCACTTGTTTCTGTTCCAGGTTAAAAAAGTTTAGTCGTTTACATGAACACACTTTTTGAAAGTTGATACCATACAGTAAGAGTATTTAGAGTATATAGCCTACAATGGAACAAAAGTGAAAGTATGTGACATATTTGTACCTTTAACCCTTTATTTTATCCAACATCGCTTATCATTAAAAGGTGGAAATAAACAAGTGAAATAATTAATTTTGATTTTAAAAAAAACGTGAAATAAATTCATTAAGAGGCAATCAAGTGCAACTTTAGATCCGCCCTATGATTCAATCTAAGTTGACAATTGAGTATAACCTTATACCATGGATAATGGTGGAGCTGATGTGGAGTGGATTAGGGGTTTTTTGAGTTATGGTGCTTACATGAAAATGATGAGGGAATGGATGAGTTGTAATGGGGAAGGTTGTTGAGAGGGTTGTAGAAAGATAATGAATGATGTGTTAAAAATTTGATTGTTATTTGAAAGGTAAATAAAATAAAAAAGTTGAAAAAGTAATAACGCCAACCAATGGGCACTTGCCACCTAAAGCAGCTAACCTAAAGCATTCCGGGTACGCTTTGCACGATGGATGCGGAGAGTTTCTTCCTAACGGATGTGTAGGTGGCAAATGAGATGATTTGATGCCAAAATTGTCGTTCTAAAAAAAATGTGCACTTGCCACCTCACTTTCTTTCCCCCTCCCCTCTTGTGTTTGTGATTGACAGAAGTCTTGCCCAAAATCACCCACAAACACCCCATTACAAGCGCTTATAAGACGTTTGTGTTGCCATCAAAGAGTGGGTAGAAGAAGTACGGGTATCTGTGGTCTTAGATCCGCCTCTATGCTTCAATTTAAGTTGACCAATAGCATTTGTAGTAGTCTGATAGTTTGATGTGTCAAATTGAACGTGATGACATATTAGAAAATAATTCTCCACACATTGTGGGATAGATTTCATTCATATTTATAATACATACATAACTTGAAGAATAAGATAAATACAACAATATATGGTAACTATATCTATACAATATTTACTCATAAACTTGTCTCCAAGTTCATCAAGATACTTGGTCCATAAGTTATCTCTAATACCTCTAATACCCTCCCCCACCCCCCCCCCACCCCTCTCAAGCGAAGAGGTGTGAAACCAACTCGAGCTTGGTGCGGAAAGACTTGAACAGCGAACAGTACAAGCTCTTGAAAATGCTTCTTCTAAGGTTGTCCTAACTTCACGAGTGATGTGCAAACCGAGCACTTCAGACGGTGCTTCTTCCAAGGTTATCCTAACGACACTGTGGTGGACAAAACGAGCATGACAAAAAAAAATATATATAGAATATAGAAGGGTTTTTTTTTTTTTTTTTTTGTTTTTTTTACAAAAGAAATTGAAGAAAGTTGAGATTCAAGAAAAAGAAGAAGAGATAAAAAGAAGTTAGATGTGTCGGCGGTGTAAAAGACGGCGGCAAGAGATAGCCTGACTCGGTCTCAATGTAGCGACGGCGGCACATATATGGGGGTCTGACTCGGACTCGCTGTAGATATGGCGGCACACACATAGGGGCCTGACTCAATCTCTGGATAAAAACTTGCTCGACAAAGGTATTAAGTTTACGATCATGATTATAATTACTCAATGATCGGGTGGAGAATTTACACTTGAAAATTATGGTAGATATATAATAATGATAATAGAATCTTGCGGATGCGTGGACTAAAACTTGGCAAGGTACGTGAAGGAGTATAGCATATAGGAATAACTCAGAACTAGATAAAATAGAAAGAATATTGTATTCTAGGCTGTCGGCAACATCTTTTTGCGGTAGCCGTGAGGAAAATAAAAATAAAAATTAGAGAGACGATTTTTAGAGAGGAAGAAGAATAGTAGGATTTTTAATTGATCGTGAGGATCGATTAGGCTGATACCATATTAGAAAATAATTCTCCACACATTGTGGGATAGATTTCATTCATATTTATAATACATACATAACTTGAAGAATAAGATAAATACAACAATATATGGTAACTATATCTATACAATATTTACTCATAAACTTGCTCTCCAAGTTCATCAAGATACTTGGTCCCTAAGTTATCTCTAATACCTCTAATATGACATTTGACATGGTACATTTATGTCTTACGTTTTACAATTTATAGTACTTTTATGTTTATCACTAATCTTTTGAAACTTAAAGTCCATTAATGACAATTAAATGTCATTAATAATTTTAGACATGCATATTTTATGAGTTTTATACATGTGTACTAACTACCTGACACACATTGACACATTAAGATAATTTAATTAACTCGTGATCTTCTCTAATATCAGAATTTGTAGTTGATATATATATGATGATATCAGAATTTGTATGCACCACAATATGCTCCAAGTCCCGTCACCTAAACTGATGTAAGCTGTAAATGATACACTAGGATAGTAAGTAGTTTTACTGTGGAGGTGTTATATGAATGTGTGTTATATGAATGTAATACGTGTGCGCGCAGGTGACATATCCAAACATGATGGAATTATTTGAGACACTTGGAGTCGATATTGAGATATCTGATATGTCCTTCTCGGTCAGCTTAGATGAAGGCAGAGGCTGTGAATGGGGCAGTCGAAACGCTTTATCAGGTTTGTTTGCCCAAAAGAAGAATCTCATTAATCCTTACTTCTGGCAGATGATTCGAGAAATTACCAAATTTAAAGATGACGTTTTGAGGTACCTAGCTACATTATTTATACCAATAAAAAAAATATTTTATTTGCAACTACTTGTGAATAAACTAACTGTAATCCGTATATCTATGTAGGTACCTTGAAAAGGTTGAACAGAATGAAGACATTGGTTGCAACCAAACATTGGGAGACTTTATTAAGTCACATAAATATTCTGAATTGTTTCAGAAGGCTTACCTTGTAAGAAGACTTTCAGCATTTTAGGTTTTTCATCTGTTTTATATGAATAATTAATTAATTATTCCTGATTAGAAATGTTCTAATCTAATTTTAATTTAATTTAATCAATGTGACTAATGTGTATTAACAGGTTCCAATATGCTGCTCCATCTGGTCCTGCCCTGCAGAAGGAGTTATGAGCTTCTCTGCCTTTTCTATTCTATCGTTTTGTCGCAATCATCATCTGCTTCAGGTATATATACTACTTACTCATACCCAAACTTTCACAAT
This sequence comes from Rutidosis leptorrhynchoides, assembly GCF_046630445.1. NCBI lineage: Eukaryota > Viridiplantae > Streptophyta > Magnoliopsida > Asterales > Asteraceae > Rutidosis > Rutidosis leptorrhynchoides. The sequence continues at coordinate 262,605,158 of NC_092333.1, read as the reverse complement.
TGTATCACTCACATTTGAAATTATTTGTTTGTTTTAAATCTTCTATCAGCTTTTTGGCCGCCCTCAGTGGTTTACTGTAAGATGTCGCTCACAGGCTTACGTTAAAAAGGTATAATTTTTCATTATTTTCATGGTCACATTTAATCCAATTCTATAAAAATAAGAGCCTTACTTATAAGTTGGAATGAACCGAAGATGAAAGAAGAATTAGAGAAAAGAGGCTGCCAAATAAGAACGGGCTGCGCTGTTCAAAGTGTCTCTAAACTTGATGATGGTTAGAAATTTTTCTTTTAATTATATTATTAATAATTATTATTATTCATGTATTTAAAATCATGATGTTATGGAGTATGAACAGGATGTTTACTAACGTGTGAAGACGGATCTAAAGAAAGGTATACTGGATGCATAATAGCAGCTCATGCACCAGATACTCTCAGACTGTTAGGAGAACAAGCAACACACGAAGAAACAAGAATACTTGGCGCTTTTAATTACGTCTACAGGTATATAATCATTATCCTTACATCCTCTTACCTTTTTATCCTTAATATGTCTTCAATGAACATCACCATTGCATACGCTGCACTTTCTTATCACGAAAAATACTAGTTCTCTTTACTAGAGTTTTGATTGTGATGCTTCTAAGCTTTGGATTTCAAATTCAGACTAAGACTTCTATTTAGTTTTATGATAATTAATATTTTATTTTTTTTCTAGCGACATTTTTTTACATCGCGACAAGAGTTTAATGCCCCAGAACCCATCAGCATGGAGTGCTTGGAATTTTCTTGGAACTGTGGACAACAAAGCTTGCTTAACATACTGGTTAAATGTGCTTCAGGTTTGTAACTTACCCTTAACTCTTATATGCTAATGCAGAGCTCTTGCATGGTATGAAAACTTTTGATAATTTGATTTAATTAGTTATTTAAAAAAAAAAAAAAACCCTAATCACATGTCAAACGTGGGCAAATTTGTAACTGGCTCAATACGTCATCTCGGAAAGCCCTATTGGTTGGCCCTGAATTCCTCACAAAAGGTCTGAGGTTCAAACCTCATTAGTAGCATATCTTGGGTGACCAGGAAAAAGGGTCGGATACAACCAACATGAACTAAGAAAACCATGTGCGTTTGCTCAATATGCTTCTTTTTTTAGTGCACATGTTCATATGTAAAGGCGACTTTAGTTTTGTTTCCACAAAGTGTTTTGATGTTTTTAACAACTGATAATAATATACAGAACATTGATGCTAATGGGCTACCTTATCTGGTTACCCTAAATCCACCTCGCACGCCAGAGAATATGATGCTGAAATGGACAACAGGGCATCCAGTTCCATCCGTTGCTGCAACCAAAGCTTCCCTTGAGCTTCATCAAATTCAAGGCAAGAGAGGAATCTGGTTCTGTGGTGCATACCAAGGTAGTTATTTTAACCCATTTGGAAACTGTACCACATTTCATAAGTCAATTGTTCATAATGTTCTAACCAATTTATATCAATTATTCATCAACATTTTAGAATTATTAATGGTTGTAATTTATATTATTATATATAGGTTACGGATTTCATGAGGATGGACTAAAGGTATATCAAATTTTCTTAATACTAGATTAATATTCTATTGGTTGATTTATTACAATCTCACCGTTTTACCAATTTTCAGGCTGGTATGGTTGCTGCAAACAGCATGCTTAAAACGAGTTGCGAAATACTCAATGACCCTAAACATATGGTGCCCTCTTTGAGGGAAACTGGTGCTCGGGTTTTGGTGTCTAGGTTCCTTCAAGATTTTATCGCTATGGGTAGCTTAATGTGAGTTTCATTCCAACACTTGATGACACACACACACACACACACTTGCACACACACACTTACACAACAACAACAACAACAACAACACACTTACAGATATCCTTATTTATACAGTTTATTGGAAGAAGGAGGTACAATGTTTACCTTTGAGGGAACTAAAAAGAAGAGCCCTTTGAAAGTTTATTTGAAAATTCACAATCCCCAGTTTTATTGGAAGGTTAGAAACATAGAGTCAACCCAAATTGTTACTCAAATATAGCTACTAATTCATTCATCTGCTAATAAGGTGAAATTGCTTCGTGCAGATTGCTACAGAAGCTGATTTAGGTCTTGCAGATGCGTACATAAATGGGGACTTCTCCTTTGTTGATAAAAAAGAAGGCCTTCTAAATATGTTTATGGTAATTTAAATGGTTATGAGTTGATATTTAGCTATTTCCTTGGTTTGTTTCCTCGCTGAAAAAGTCCCGTTTTGCAGATTTTCATTCTTAACAGAGATTTAAATAGTACTGCCTGTAGCTCCAATAAAAGGTAGTTTCATGTGAAACTCAATTTTTGTAGAGACATCATATATCGTTGTTCACTTATTCTATTTGTCTTTATTAGAGGCTGGTGGACCCCGATGCTTTTAACAGCAGGAGTCGCATCTGCCAAGTATTTTTATCAACATATTACAAGGCAAAATTCTGTTACTCAAGCACGCAGGAACATATCTCGCCACTATGATCTGGTATAAAATAAAATTTCTATGTTGCAACAACTTATATTAAGCATACAATGTGTTATACGTCGACTTATCAAAGTAACTTTTATTTGTGTGCTTCTTAGAGTAACGAGCTTTTTGGCCTTTTCTTGGACGAGACCATGACATATTCATGTGCAATATTCAAGGTTAGTATTTCAAATATTATTTTCCTTCTTGTTGGTTCGATATAATAACTCTTTATGTACATAACGACTTTCAATAGAGTGAAGACGAAGACTTGAAAACAGCACAGATGAGAAAAATCTCTTCATTAATCGAAAAAGTGAGTGTCTGCATACTTTTTGGGACTTTGATTTTTCGTAAGTCTCGCAAAATATACGTTTTATATTTGTTTGTATACCTGATACCATTAACAGGCAAGAGTTGATAAGGACCACAAGGTTCTTGAAATTGGATGTGGCTGGGGAACTTTAGCTATTGAACTAGTGAAACGAACCGGATGTAAATACACAGGCATCACTCTTTCTGAAGAGCAACTTCGATACGCAGAAAACAAAGTAAAGGAAGCTGGTCTACAGGACCGAATCAGATTTTTGTTGTGCGACTATAGACAATTGCCAGACACGTACAAATATGATAGAATTATATCCTGGTAAGTTAAGCCTAATTATGTCCCATCTCAAAAATGAAATCCGTATAACGGAGATGAATGCGTCTGTTAATTTGCAGTGAAATGCTGGAAGCTGTTGGTCATGAATACATGGAGGAGTTTTTCCAGTGTTGTGAATCACTACTAGCAGATAACGGTCTTTTTGTCTTACAGGTATGTTTTTGACTTGGAATATTAAAATTATTAATTTCAATAATAATAACAAGAAGAAATAAGTGCTGACATTATAAATGTTTTAGTTCATATCCATCCCAGATGGGAGGTACGATGAGTACAGACGGAGCTCAGATTTTATAAAAGAATACATATTTCCGGGAGGGTGTTTACCTTCACTTAGCAGAGTCACAACGGCCATGGCTGCCTCATCCCGACTCTGGTAAGTCTTAATTTGTTACTTTAATAATTTTGGTCATCTTAAAACTCGTTAACATGCTTAAAATTGTAAGTGTTGAGCAAGTGGAGAACATAGGGATACATTATTATCAGACACTCAGATATTGGAGAACAAACTTCATGGAAAAGCAAAGGTAAATAAGGCTTAGTATCTATATTGTAAGGTATTGTTTTGATATATGACTCAGTTTGCACTTACTGATCAAGTGTGTGTTGCAGCAAAATTCTTGCTTTAGGCTTCAATCAAAAGTTCATTCGTACGTGGGAGTACTATTTTGATTACTGTGCTGCTGGTTTTAAAACACACACGCTCGGGGTCTATCAGGTAGCGACTACAAACACTGACTATAGGCAATACATATTTGATGTTGTCAACCTAATAATAATAATCCATTGTCATGTTTTCTTTAAGGTTGAATTCTCAAGGCCTGGAAATATTGATGCGCTGAAGGATCCGTACAATGGCATGATCTCAGCTTATTCTTTAAATTAAGTGTAATCTTTTAAGGCCAGTTTAACTAGTAATTCATTTGTGTTGTACCAATTGACTTTATTCGTCTTCTGTTTTATCCAATCCAATTGTTATTTATTTATAAAAACAGATAACAAAAAGACATGCATTCTTTTGATATTTTAATTGGTTTCATTGCCCCATCAATGGAACATTCTTAAATTTTTATCAATGGCTGAACAATAAGACAACCTATTGCAACCCTTTAACATTTAACTCACTCTCCCAAAGAACCTGGATAAAGTACCAATTTCCATCTACTATCTATAATAACTAAAGAGATTGTTGAGATTAAGATACCCCTCTAAGTTATCATTAACCCTAAGTAGTATAAGTAAATAAATAAGATTAAAATATTAACTTCTTAACCATTCTTATATTGACATACCGCCATGAGCTATATCCAGAAATGAAAACTCCATCCGAATGAAGAACGCATCCATGTAAGGAGCTTCAACATCATTACACACTTTCAAGCTCCAATTTCAACACAATCATATCCTTGGATTTAAGCTCGGCTTGGTCACACTTCACTTTAAAGTTGAGCATCTTTCTCCTCCTGTACAACACAAGGGCACAGGAGACAAAATGATTATGCCATTGTCAAACTTCAACTACCACTAACGTTACCACTATCCGCTACAACTACAGTATCCCATAGGTAACTTTACACTTTCACTTACTCCTACAAGCAACTTATTTACATCTTACTCCTGTCACAAATTGATAAACAACTACAAAACGCCTTATACAAGTTTGTATGTATAATAGCTTCACCTGTAAAAAGTTGCAGAAAAATTACCACATCACAGCATATATCAGCACAGCAGTTAATATATGTTAAAATAATAAATGATGATTAATGATTATCTTAGAGCACCATTATAAAAGTAACTCCGTAACAAAATCTAGTACACACTATAATAATAATAATAATAATAATAAGCAAACCAAACAGAAACCCAACTTAGAAGCAAATGATTGAACAACTCTACTCCTCAAAAATACGACTTATTTTAAATCCAGTAAAAAAGATATGGCAAACTACTAAGAATCAAGCAAGCCAACCATTCCAATCGCAATCACGATACCCATGAGGCCTAACCCACAACAGAATGATTGTTTCATAAGATCAAAATCTCTTTTTTCAACCCTGCCGAGCTGGACCACCTCCATAACCACCATACCCAGCTTGCGCAGCACCATAGTTCCCAGAAGCTTGTGATGGATCAGCCCTCCAGCCTGAGTTACCATAACCATTGGCATCACCATAACCACCATAACTGCCGCCACCAGACTGCATATCTCCGCCAGGACCAACACCAGTACCAGAATTGCTATTTGGACCACTCCCAATACGGCCCCCAACAGCACCATACCCAGAAGGATTACCATAAGACCCATCACCATAACCGTAACCTTGATTCCCATACCCAGCAGCTCCGCTAGGAGATTGACCGGTAGGTCCTGTTGCTTGCGGATCACCACCAACGCCGCCAGCAGAACCACCCCACGGAGCATTTCCATAAGCTCCAGCACCACCATATCCAGACGACTGCTGACCATTCCATGCGTTTCGTGCAGCACCAGTCGGGCCAGCACCATAACCTGCACTCGGTACATTTGGATTTCCATAAGGTGCACTAGTTGGACCACCATACCCGGGGTTCGTACCACCATAGCCACCATAACCGTTGTAACCCATTCCATTATTTCCAGGACCATAGCCATATCCAGGATTACCATAAGGTGCATTTTGAGATTGCATGTACCTGTTTGAATCCATTCTACTCTCATAACCACCAGATGATCCACCGTAACCTTGATAGCCTCCACCGCCGCCCATGGAACGTCCGCCACCAAGATTGGCATCTTTGGGAAGAGCGCGCTTAACTTCTACTTGCTTACCATTCAAATCATGAAATGTCTTGTGTAAAACCCTATCAACCGCATCTTCAGAATCGAACGAAATAAATCCGAATCCACGAGGCCTATTAGTCTGCTGATCATACATTACTACTACATCAGTTACCTGTCCGTAAGCTTCAAAATACTGACGAAATCCTTCTTCACTCAGAGTAGGTGGTAAGCCCCCAACAAAAATTTTCTTTGTCCTCGTATCCCCACCGCCGCCACCGGCCGATGTTCTACCACCGGCGTTCGGGTTTCCAGCTTTCGATACCTGTTGTTCCTCTCTTGATAGGGCTCTCTTAGCCTCAACCTGCAAGAAACAGTCAAAAGCAACATGAACATCATTTTATTTTACTAGAATTTCATCTAAATTGATGCAGTAATTGAAGAATTAGGGTTAGAGAGAGAAGTAGGGTACCGTTCGGCCATCAATGGTGTGTTTATCTTGAAGAACAGCGTCGAGTACAGAGGGATCTGAGAAAACGACAAAACCAAAACCACGTGGCTTGCCGGTGATCTTATCTCTCATAATGACGGTCTGAAGAATGTCTCCATAGTTACCGAAATACTCTTTGAGCTTCTCTTCTGACGTCTCCCATGAAATTCCTCCGATAAATAGCTTTCCCTGATCTGAATCCATTGATTTATAATCTATCGAGCTATTATTAATATATACTAATTCTTTCTATTCTAATTGAATCAATAAGAATAAATATATATGTATAGGGTGTCCGATAGTTAGGGTTTGGAACTCTGTGGTTTTTTCTCTCCAGAATTCGTAGAAAGAGAGAGAAGGGGATTGTATGTGTGTGGCGGGGGCGATGATGGGGGTGAGGATAGGTCAACGACGATGAGAGGCACAAGAAGAAGCGAGTTAACAAAAGTGTATTGGTAGATGCTATTCTCTTTTAACGGTCCCGATTTAATTTCCACTTTTTCTTTCCCTTTCTCAGATTTTTGCTTCGATCTCGTTCTTTTTCTTTTACATTTTTACCCCCTCTTTTTGTTTCCTTAGCTAAAAAATGCATCAACTATAAAATGCATTAACTATGAATAGGGCTGTGCATGGTCCATACCCGGACCGAACCAGACGATACCCGGACCGGACCGAAACCCAAATTTTTATGAAAATAAGAACCGAGGACCGGACCATTTCTACATGGTTCGGTTCGGTCCGATTCTTGCTTCGGTCCAAATGGTCCGGGTAAATACCCGGCCCATTCATATTTTTTGGAAAAACTAATATATATTCTTTCATTCCAAAATTTAGAAATGTACATCACATAACTATCAATCTATAATACGTTTAACATAAAAAAACTTAATCAAATTAATCAAAATTCATTATTAAAGTAGTAACCATAACTTTAGATGATAGAAATGCATGATGTTATCATGTTTACGGTAAGAAAACACTAATCTAACTTTCAAATAGTAAGCAAATTTGTAACGACCCTGAAAATTTCAACGCTTATTTATTAATAATAATTATTATTAATACATGTGATTAAACGAATGTATGTAATTACATTTACATGTTGCCATGATTGCCCGTACTTGACTTTTAAATGCCCGGAACGTCTTTGTGACACACAAAACTTCACGAATAATATTTTTGGGATATTATTTACATTCATGATTATTTATTATTAATCATTTTAATTAACCAAGGTTAGTGGTTAATTACTTGGGCTTTATCTATTTAATTGCATCTTTATTTAAACTTGCGCCTTTAATTAATAGACTTGGACTAGTAAGCCCACCCTACAATTTATATGGACTTGTAAGCCCATTTCTTAAGCTAGTATTATATTAAGGTTGAGGACTTCGGACCGTTTACTTGCACACCTTTACTTGCACACCTTGACTTAGGTTGAGGACTTCGGACCGTTTACTTGCACACCTTTCCCGACTACTACTTTACCGCTACTACATATCATTGTGAGTTATAGCATTCCCTTTTTACTTTAACTTATTTCGGAAACTGAGAATACATGCGGATTTTATGTTTTACATACCAGGCATGACTACTTAAACTTTATATATGTGTGGGTTATATAACGGCAGAAACATTCCCTTTAGCTCGGTAACGTTTAATCATTGGTTTTTGAACCGTGAACGCGAATCTTAGATATGGATCCATAGGGTTTGACATCCCCACTCGGGCTAGTCGCGCTAGCATTTAACGAGTGTTTAATACTTCGAGGTTATACGCACTTGCCAAGTGCACTTTCAGGGGGTACGTAAACGTTAAGTTAGTTACCGGGTGCCCACGGTTAAGCATATACTTTTACATACTTTTGAAACGCTCGTTGTAGCACTGAAATCTCGTGGCCTACTTACATTACTGTTATACTTAAACTATAGCTCACCAACCTTTGTTTTGACGTTTTTAAGCATGTATTTCTCAGGTGCTTGAAGTTGCTTCCGCTGTCATACTTGTTTTGCCATAGACACCCTGCTGCTTAGAGATGTCCGGCATAAACTACTTTATCTTTGCATTCAAACTATTAGTACTTTTGAACTATTATTGTAACGACCATTTGGGGTCACGTACACTTATGATTTGCTTCTACTTAGCGAATCATGCTTTTGAATTGTAAAACTTTCGATGTTGGTTTAGACATCACTTTAGTTAATGAATGCAAACTCTTTTTGAAAACGCATATAGTACTTAACCTTGTAATGATCCTGTTGTTGATGGTCCGTACATGATGATTTAGTACGGGGCGTCACAAAATTCGGCAAGAATACGATGTTATATTATCTACAAAGACCAACTTGTTTATGCATTCATCGATAAGTTTATTATATAGCAACTTTAGTATATAGCAAACGTCCACAATTGTTTATAAAATACTTTTCATAGTTATCTTTTTTGTTTGTAAATGTAGATAATGAATGTAATATGGTTTGTATGATGCCGAACACGAATATTATTCTTCAAATCACCAAAGAATATATCACATATATATACATCATCCGGTTCGGTCCAAAACCATGGTTTTTTCGGGTTTGGCCCGGACCGGACCGAAACCCGAAAAAATGGAAAACTGTGGACCAAGGACCAGACCAAATAACTTCGGGTATTTCGGTTTTGGTTCGGTTCCTCCTCGGTTCTCGGTTTTTTTCGGTTCTACCCGGACCATGCACACCCCTAACTATGAACGTTCATTCACGGAGTGTTTAGAGGAGCTTATTTTGTTATTTTTAAATTTCTGCGAAAAAGACTACAACATTATAACGTTGCTCATCGGAATACATAATCCAATAGATGAAGCCCTAAAAAATCGTAGAAAAGAAAACATCCAAGCTCAACCGAGAACAGAACCAAAACGAGTGATAACGACCAACTACAACATGTACCAAACAAACAAAAACCAACACAAGTACACAACCTACTTAATGGTACCTATATAACAATCGCCGAAATAAGAGGCCCAATCGTAACGCCGGCGAAATATTAAACACTATCTTTGAGACTTTTCACGCCTCACTGCGGCACTTAGGACGTGTCGTGACTTCGCGTATCCCAACCATAGTTAACGTCGTCTCACCTCTCCAGATCCACAATTGTGGGATTATCATTTTTATATCAAAGATAACAACAATATTCCAAAACATATACTAATTTTAACGCCCCAAAGAAATTGATTCCATCTTTAACACCTACAACAAGTCAACTGTTTCACTTCAGGGATCACTAGGATTATAAGTTAAAAGTCATCAGTTTTTACATGGATAGCTGTCCAATGTGTGTGCACCGGCTCGACATCTATACCAAATGACGGAAACATGAAGATCCTAAAAATCTATAAAAACATGTAAATCGGACTCCAGGGGAATACCACATTGCTGTTTCGATATCGCGAAAGTACACATCAACTCCACAACATCAGAATTGAACTTTGGTCAACCTTCACCTGATACTAGTGACTCCATTCATTAGCCTTATCCCCTTTAGGTACGTCTTCAAAACGGATATTTATTCGTAATTCTTGTATTTAAAAGAACAAGGACCCTCCTTAAGTTCAATATCATCTGCTAATAATCTTACCATTTTTCCCAATCAGTACCGGTTTAAAAGATCATGGACCTGTATAATCTGCTCATCATAGATTATACTGCCTCCATTTGAAATTGAATCAAGGATTAAATATTTCCCCCTTCGATATCCTTGCAGATTATAATCACAACAACACAAGGTATTAACTGCCAAACATAACATGTTTACACTAACATATGAAATGAGATTTGGATGAACTTTACTAAACCTTTACTGTATAAAATCAATCATCTAAATGACATTTGCTACAAGGAATAAAATAAGCATTAAAGCAATGGCTTAACAATTGTGTCTCACTAAATTTTTTCAAGGAAGATAAAACCAAAATCACATTATTATAGTACAAACACAGTAGGTCATTCCATGTCAAGCGCAGGAAGAGGTCGCATTAGCATGCGGTTAGACTCTAGTTGTGCAGGATCACTTGAACTCGCCTTATTAAAACGACCCACTAATCCCAATAATACAAAGCAGATTATCAGTACCAAAATCGAATGTCCGACAAATAACAAATTCATTAATGCCATACCCCTCAATTTATCTTCTTCGAGATCGCATTTAACATCAGTATTTCCTTGTGCAGGAGTAATCACAACTTGACCACACCCTTTAAACGCAAACGCGTCCGTATACAGTGACAATCCAACTTGCAACACCCAAGTACCCTTTAAAACAAGCCCAGCAGACAACAAAAAATCAGCAAAAAACGCACACGGTGTGATAGAAAGAAAGAAACAAGATGCAGCACAAACAAGAGCCAACCCACCTAAAAAGGAATAGTGAAATTGAGCAAGACCAAAAAGGCCTTTCCCATTCATGAGATACTCGACAAGAAACGCAACACCAGCGAAAACAAAAATGAAATGATCAGGCATTGAAATGGGATCAAAAAAGTGTTTGATGCCGATTAAAATAAGGAGTAGCCAGAAGAGGAAAAGTACTAAAGATTGCTGCAAGAAGGAGAATTTATAAGTGGGGTGACCTGAAAATGCAAGAAACAAGAAGAAATGGGCGAAAGAAGCTATGGGAAGAGCAATAATGAATATAAAAAAGTCAACGTTTTTCCAAGACCAAACGGTGGGATACGAGGAAAAATACCATATTTTGGATCGAAAGAGGGATGGGTTGTTGTTGTTGAGATAGATAGAAGAAGATGATAGAAGACGACGAACGCCGAGAGGAAACAGGAACATGAATGAGGTGAAATGGGTTCCTAATGAGGACGCCATTTTTGATTCTTATTATCAATTCAGTTCTTCCTCTGCCTTCTCTATTCTTGATCTGTAGACGATGGTGATTGAGATTTGAGATCGTTGTTGTTTGACCAATTTTTGTATAGATTATAGAGAGATCAAAGAGAAGAGAGATCTTCGTAGGCAGTTTGATGACGGACGTGATTGAAACTGCTATCTATTTCAGAATATTATGAATTGTGAAATAAAAATTTATGGATATGGATATATTGATTGATCGATCATAATTGCCAACAAGAATCTGGTCTGCACTTATCAAAATATTCAAAATTAACAATTGTTTAGCCACTTTAAGTTTCTGGTTCATCTAATCACCAGTCCATTTTCAATATTTATATATTTAATTAGGATTTAGGATAGTTATATAATCCATTTCAATATATATTTTCACCTGCCTTTTTTTCTCAAATTTTAGTGTATTTTGGTGTATTTTAGATTTTCTAGAATTCTCACATTAAAAAAGTTCTCATTTTATCCCTCTACTATATATATATATATATATATATATATATATATATATATATATATATATATATATATAAGGGCAGGATCAATGGGGAAGTAACCAATCGGGAAGAAGCGGGGGAAAGCAAAAAAAAAAAAATTTCGTTTTTTTTTATTTTTTTTTTCTGGCATCAAGATCACACGAAAATATGAACATTTAGAAGAGACACTTCATGATGAATGTTATTATTTAGGCGGAAAAACGATCGACAAAAATAACATTCAAGATAATATTGTTCGTGAAGAACATGAACGTTTTTTTTTCTTCATGTTTTGTGAAGTAAAATTTAGCCCGATTTAGAGTTTAGGGTTTAGGGTTTAGGGTTTGGTGTTTTGGGTTTATGGAATAAACCCAAAACACCAAACCCTAAACCCTAAACCCTAAACCCTAAATTCTAAACCGTCCGTGTTAAAAACTCAATCTAAATCCTAAATCTAAACCCTAAATCTAAACCCTAAACCCAAAATTTCTAAACCCTATAAACGCTAATATCTAAACCCTAATATCTAAACCCCAATAGCTAAAACCTCAAAATACGCTCGAAAAACACGATAATTGTTATATATTACTTCTTCGAGCGTTTTCCCGCCAAAATAAAAACATTTATCACAAAGTGTCTCTACTAAATGTTCATATTTTCATCTCATCTATAATGTTCGTGAACAAAGTTTTTTTCAAAAAACGAAAAAAAAAAAAGTTTTTGCTTCCCCCCGAATGGTTACTTCCCTCTTGATCCTATCACTATATATATATATATATATATATATATATATATATATATATATATATATATATATATATATATATATATATATATATATATATATATATATATATATATATATATATATATATATATATAGTAAAAAGTTCAAACGAGAACTACAAAAAAGGCGAGAACTGTGAGACCTTTTAATTTACATATATTTTCACATACTCATAAATTGAATCACCCATAAATGTTAATGGAGAGTAAAAATGAACATAAAATAGTTTGAAAAAACTTATATTTTACCTATATCATCAAATATATAGTTGCTCGTTCACATGTGCATATTTGTTTGTGAACAAGTGGACATATTCATATAATTAACAAATTAACATGTAATTTGTGGTAATGAACATATGTTTGTTAATGATATGAACATTAATTAACATTTGCATGTAATTTGTTGCATTTAAATGCATAAAAACTTTGAAATTCAAAAGTTCTAGCAGTTCTCGCCGTTTTTGTGGTTCTCGTTTGAACCTGCCCCCATATATATATATATATATATATATATATATATATATATATATATATATATATATATATATATATATATATATATATATATATATATATATATATATATATATATATGTGTGTGTGTGTGTGTGTGTGTGTGTGTGTGTGTGTGTGTGTTTGCCTAGGGGATCGCAATGGTTACCGGATCCGGTGAATATCTATTCGATCTATATTCATGATGGATATGGATAATCTAAGTGAATATGAATACGGATATGGATAAATCTAAATAGATATGGATGAAAAGTTTCATCCATGGATATACCCATTTACACTCGAAATACGATAAATAAATATAGATATGTGCAAAAATCTTTACTACTACTACTACTACTATAAATTGAAAAAAAAAAAAAACTCTCTCTCCACAAGGCGATTGGGCGGGAAAAACGGTTACAGCGTTCTCCAATTAGATCTAGATTCCGGCGAGTTTTTCTAATCATTTCCTCTTGCAGATCTCTCATGTTTAACAAAAATTGAAGATTTAGCTATGATACATCGGTGAAGTTCATCCGGTGTAACTAGAATGACTGAAGCTCGTAGGGTTTCGCAACGTGAGACGAAGATAACTGAAACGCTGGAGGATCATGATTTGAACAAACGTAAGATCGACATTAAAAACACAGCTGAATCAATTCCAAGGGCTAATGTTGGTTCAATTGATACTGAAAATGAGGGTAATGTTTTGAATAAGAACAAGCCAATCAATAAGGAGGCTAATTCTCCAGTTACTTTAGGTAATGATACCTCTGTTTTGAATATGAATAATTCTGGTAGCAGTAGTGTGAATTCCAAAGTGGATAGCATGTTGAATGAAAATGTGTCTAATACTCCTATTGTTAAGAGTCATGTATCATATGTTGATGTTGTTGTTACGGATACTACTAACAATATTAGGAATGTAGAGTTTATTCCTACGACTATTGATGTTGATGGCAATGAGTTTGTTATCTTTGATGAAGATCTTGTAATGGAAGGTAGCAAAAAATGGCAGCTTACTGCTTGTGGTTACCTTGTTGGTTGTAATATGGCTTATGAAACCATAAGCTATAGTTTGAAAAGAATGTGGAATAAGTTTGGTTTAAAGGATATTATAATAGATAGAGAGCAGGTCTGTTACTTTAAGTTTGACAATGAAGATGGTATGAATAAGGCAATAGATCAAATTCCTTGGATGGTTAATGGCAAACCTTTGGTGGTTCACAAATGGAGTCCAGACATGCTTGTAGAAAAATGGATCCATGTAAGCTACCTGTTTGGGTTAAATTGTCAAGTGTACCTCTTGAGGCTTGGAGTAATAAGGGAATTAGCACCTTAGCTAGCAGGATAGGGAAACCTTTAGTGATGGATAGTACTACAATGTGCGAATAGGGGACTGATAAGGCAGGTTATGCTAGGATCTTAGTTGAAATTGAAGCTGCTAAGGGTTTCTTGGAGAAGACTGATGTGAACTACAAAGATAAAGTGTAGGCTGTCAAATTGGTTAAACAAGTGAAAGTGGAATATACCTGGAAACCAAATTTGTGTAAGCATTGTGTGGTGTTTGGGCACAATCACGATGAATGTAAAGTAAGACCACAAACTGAGTAGGAATTGGTAAAGAATAGCTTAAAGACTGGTGTAGATGAGGAAGGATTTGAAAAAGTTAGAACTAAAAGAAATATAAGAGTACCTATAATAAGAAGGCTGTAAATCAATAACAGAACAAGAAAGTACCATTGAACAAATAGAAGCTTAATGAGCAGATTGCCAAAGAATTCAATAAAAGTGTTAATAAGTATGCAGTCTTGTCTGACAATGAGGATGAATTTACTGACCCTTTAGTAGACCCAAGATTGACTGTTGACAAGTTTCTTAAAGAATTGAAGAAATCATCTGATGCAGAAATAAAAAAATGGTGTTATGATATGGTAAAGTACTTTCAGTTGAAATGGGATCAATTAAAGGGCAAGAATGTTAATGAGATGGGTATGAATTTAGTTGATGAAGAGGATGTTATTGTTGATGAAGTTTTGAATCATATTGGCGATAATGATTTAGGTAGGGGTGACCCTAATGTATTACAGTGAAGACTGGTTATTTGCAATCTAAGTTTTTCAAATGGAAGTAAAAATTGCAAGTTGGAATATTAGAGGTATGAGTACTGAGAATAAACAAAAAGAATTGAAAAAGTTTATACATGAAGAAAAATTGTGTGTATGTGTTGTGTTGGAAACACATCTTAAGGTGAAAAGTATTGATAAAGTGTTGGAACCAAATTCTTTTACCCGAGTCATCTCCAACTGTACGGATGTAGTAATACCAATGACTCCCACAAGATAATCATGTTCATCTTCTCTGGTCAATTGCAACAAAGTTGCCGTTGGAGGTGATCTAATCGAAGTCTCGAAATCTATAGTGCTTCCGAATCGACCAACTAGTTTAGTGACTTCAATGCTCCCATTAAAACTCGATTCCCCACTAGTTCCAATTCTTCCCAAGCTCCCACTCAATCAAGATCCCTCAACAAAATCAAAAAGTTTAAGCATGCTAGGATTTTCAACACCTAACCTCCCACTTAGCCTTTCCCCAATAGGAGTCTCAACTATATACATGGTTCTCCTCTTAACCCCGCAAGCAATGGTCTAAACGCCTTAAGATACTATCCACTTTTGATCTCTAAACAGAACATGACATCTTACATCATCTATCTGCCTAATTGAGATCAACATTTTCGTGAGCTTGGGAATAAACCTCATGTTCCTCAAGATCCAGATATAATCTAAGTGTTTTATATAAAGACCACTAAAACCTGCAACATCAAGTAATTATCTGTATGAAATTCTAACTCTACTAGAATACCACCTGAAATTAAACATTTCGTTCATATATGGGGATGCATGATATGAGGCACCCAAATCCATATCCCAAGATTCGTCAAGTAACTCCTCATGGCATATCAAAGCATCTTCAATTACCGGCAATATATTCTCACCCACCTTCAAACCCGGGTCTTCGATCTAAAGTTACCGACTTGCTTACAATTTACAACAAAAAACGTTTCTCACATGTGATGGATCTGATCTTGTCCTGCTTCTACTTCTGTCCCTACGTCTGCCTGCTGCATTTAAAAGAGAACCAGAATTTTAGTCGAATCTTTCCTCCCAATTCCCTCACTGGGAAATAAATCTTGGATCCCTTTAAAGGTTAACTTAGTAGTTCCAGATGAACCATTAACTGTTTTAATCGTCCCAAACCAACTCTCGGGCAACAAAGACAAAAGAAACAAAGCTTGCAACTCATCCTCAAATTTAACCCCAACTTATTTCAACCGATTCAAAAACATGATCTGCTGCAAAAGCATCCTTCCTTCATTCTCGTGTTAACTAGCTGCCCGATCAAGAAGACTTTATTTAAAGCCGAGGGCTTCTTATACATGTTGGATAGTACAGACAACACTCCTTCAGTCGTGGTTTTACCCACAATGTTGTAGGCGACATTCTTGGCTAGAGAAAGCCGGACTACACCAAGTGCCTTTATATCCAAGAGATCACAATGCTCTTACTTCATATCTACCGGTTTAATATTAGTGATTAGGGATGGCAATGGATCAGATATGAATCGGATGATTCTGTAACCATATACATATCCATTTACTTTTTGTTCATTCATATCCACATCCATATTCATTTAATTTCAGTTCATCTTGTAGCGACCCGACAAAATCGTCATTGACGGCGCCGTCTACTTAGGTCCCGTTACGTGATCATAAGTCTTTAAAATGATGTTTGACCAAAATATGTCGCATTCATTTCAAATGTAAAAGTTTTTCAAGTTTACAAAGGTAGTTCCACGACTAGTTACATTACAATGTTTAACGTACAAATGAAACCTATGCGACACAATTTTGAAAGTAAGCCAAAAGATGCTCCATGTATGCATATATACTCGACATCAAAGCAAGTATCAAAAAGAGTGCGGAAGTATGTATCACATAGCGTTTAAGGACCTGAGAAAACATATAGAAAACTGTCAACGAAAAACGTTGGTGAAATCATAGGTGTATTAGTAACGTTGTTTTTGAACCACAAGATTTAATATAGTTGATTATCCAAATCGTTTGTATTTCAAAAGTATGTTCGCGAGCACCCAATTATCAAGACTTCACTGTTTTATACCCTGTTACGTAGTGTTAGAACATACACTATACTCGAAAATATATTTCATCCGCTAACGGTAGCGAACCGTCCGAATGAGGGCTCGTCAAGCCCAATGTGATCACATAACATAAGTTCACGTTTACACCCTGCAAGTGTAACTAATGATAATTAAATTGAGACTTTTTGTTCAAACTCGCTGTGGAATGTTTGTTTTCGTACTTGTGTTCAAAGCATAAAAGTATGATACGTATATGTTTCTCATCCCATAGTTTAAAAGTAAAAGTTGTTGAAAAGGTGGGACTATGATCTCACCTTAGTTACACGAATAGTAAATTGTACTTCACATGGTAACGTGTGCAAGAACGAATGCTAGTCTTGACCTAAACATATAGGTTCATATCAATATCGGTAAACACGGCTGGTCAAAGTGTTCAATTAGTCCTATGGCTCATTACGACTCGATTATAAAGCATGTGAATCATATATGCAAGAAGATTAGAACGGTTTAAACAAGTATTGGTTAAGTTTGAACAAAAGTCAACTTTGGTCAAGTCAAAGTCAACGAAAAAGTCAACACGTTCGGGTCGGGTCCCGAACTATTTTTTTGAGGATTTTAATCATATATAAGCATGTTAGAACAAGTTACATGTGAATCGGAGGTGCGTAGCATAGCAAACATTTTTCAAAAAAGTGTCATGGTGAAAAGATTCTGAACACGCCTATTGTATCGCCGCGACATAGGATGGCCGCGCTGCGGCAATCAACGTGAGCTGGTGCCTGGTCAGTTTCAATTGTCCAAGTCCCAAACCAAATTTCATTTAAACAAAAAATACAAACCGTAAACTCTTACGACACGTATCTTATATCGTTGGAAAGGTAATTTGACAAGGAACACAACTAAACACGTTTCATCAATCAAAAACATCATTTGCAATAATCAAATTTCCAAATTAAATGATCAATTAATGCTCATCATTAATGCTTCAATTTCATAAATGCACAATTATGATTCGAGAATTAAATGCACACATATGATACGCCGTTTCGTAGATAATTACGCATACAATGCAACTAAACACTTGCAAACAACATTGCAAAGCATTCAATGCATCAAAAATTCATTTTTCTTCTATCAAACGCTAACTCAATATCACAAAATCAATAATCATGTTAATGAAGCATTCTTGATCAACCTACACATCAAATTGAAGCTAGTGATGCTATTAACACATTTAATAGATACACTTCTAACATCTAACAACATTTAGTCACCCAAAACCCAAGATTAAACACACTCATGTGACAAGTTCATGCTAGTTACTCAAAACAACGAAATCGAACATACAAATCATATATTCATGTTAGACTTGAGCTATAGACACTAATTAACACTTTTGTAAGTTAAAAACATCAAGAACAAAGAATCTAGTGATTTTAGAAAGTTACCCAAACTTGATGAAATCGGTATGGAATCGAAGAGGAAGTTGCAAGGATTTCAAATATGTAATTTGTTTTGCAAAACACTTGCTAGATTGGATTTAGATGATGATTCTTTGTTTGAAAGTTGAGAGAAAAGTTGAAGTAGTAAAAGAGAGAAAGAGGAGAAATGAATGGAGGAGAAGGCTTGTTGACTAGTTGAACTAGTCAAGTCTTTTGCCTCTTGACAAGTTTAGTCCCTCAAGTTCAACAGCGGGTGCGTGAATTACCTAAACAAAATATTTTAAAACGCGTATTAACAGAAGATGTTATAATTATACAATGGACTTTAAAATAGTTAAACAGAAAGTAAACGAAAAAAGGCGGGATGTTACATTACCTACTCCTTAAAAGAAATTTCGTCCCGAAATTTAAGTAGGCGTAGTAGTCGTTGTTTCTTCCTCGAGATCTTGCGTTTCCAAATCCGCGAATAAATGAGGATACTTTATTTGCATTTGGTCTTGTCTTTCACAAGTAAACTCGGGTCCCCTTTTGGCATTACAACGGACCTTAACGATCGGGATTCGGCTTTGTTTTAGCGTCTTGACGGAGGTGTCCACAATTTCAACCGGTTCTTCCACAAAGTGGAGTTGGTCATCAATAGTAAGTTCCTCGAGAGGGATGACGATTTCGGGTTCGGCAAAACACTTTTTCAAGTTTGACACATGGAAAGTAGGATGAACGGAGCTCAATTGAGGCGGAAGGTCTAAACGATAAGCAACGGTTCCAACACGCTCCAAGATTTCGAAAGGACCAATATACCGCGGATTTAGCTTCTCGCATTTCCCGAAACGGATTACACCTTTCCAAGGTGTGACTTTTAACATTACGCGGTCACCGAATTGAAATTCGAGGTCGTTGCGTCTTTTGTCGGTATAGCTCTTTTGACGACTTCGGGCCGTCCTAAGCCTATCTCGGATTTGAACGATCTTCTCGGTTGTTTCATGAATGAGTTCGGGTCTGGTGATTTGTGTGTCGCCTACTTCGGCCCAACAAAGAGGAGAACGACATTTTCGGCCATATAATGCTTCGAATGGTGCGGCGTTAATACTCGCGTGATAACTATTGTTGTAGGAGAATTCGGCGAGAGGCAAGTGCTTGTCCCAAGCTTTTCCGAAATCGATAACGCAAGCTCGTAGCATGTCTTCCAAGGTTTGAATTATGCGTTCGCTTTGTTCGTCGGTTTGTGAATGATATGCGGTGCTCATGTCTAAACGCGTTCCCAACACTTCTTGTAAAGTACGCCAAAATCTAGAAACAAAACGGCCATCTCGATCGAAAATAATCGATAAGGGTACACCGTGACGGGTGACGATCTCTTTAATGTAAAGTTGTGCAAGTTTCTCCATTTTGTCGGTTTCCTTCATGGCTGGGAAGTGCGCGTATTTGGTGAGACGGTCAACAATAACCCAAATAGTATCATAACCGCCCATCGTCTTTGGTAGTTTGGTGATAAAGTCCATCGTTATCCTTTCCCACTTCCATTACGGGATTTCAGGTTGTTGAAGTAGTCCGGACGGTCTTTGATGTTCGGCTTTGACTTTGGAGCAAGTTAGGCATTTTCCAACATAAGTAGCGACGTCCCTTTTAATGTTCGGCCACCAATATTGTTCCTTGAGGTCGTGGTACATCTTATTGGCACCGGGGTAAATCAAATATCTTGACTTATGGGCTTCGTCTAAAATAAGGCTTCGTAGGTCCCCATAACTAGGTACCCAAATTCTTCCGGCGAAATATCGGAGTCCGGTTTCTTTAACTTTGAATCGAGAGGTGAGGATGTTCAAGTGTTCGAGAGAGATGTTTTCATCCTTGAGAACCTCGTCTTGGGCTACACGAATTTGACTATTAAGGTTAGTGTGAATGATGATGTTTAAAGCTCAGACACGAAGAGGCACCGCTCTTTCCTTTCGACTTAAGGCATCGGCTACTAATTTTGCCTTCCCGGGATGGTAACGAAGCTTAGAATCATAATCGTTTAAAGTTTCAATCCACCGGCGTTGTCTCATGTTTAGTTGCTTTTGGTCGAAGATGTGTTGGAGGCTTTTGTGATCGGTGAAGATAGTACTCTTGGTTCCATAAAGATAGTATCTCCACATTTTAAGTGCAAAGACAATGGCTCCGAGTTCGAGATCATGTGTCGTGTAGTTCCGTTCATGAATTTTTAGTTGTCGAGAGGCATAAGCAATGAATTTCTTGCGTTGCATCAATACACACCCAAAACCATGTTTCGAGGCATCGCAATATACAACAAAATCATCATTGCCTTCGGGAAGAGACAAGATAGGAGCGGTGGTTAGCTTTGTCTTCAAGACTTGAAACGCGGATTCTTGCTCGGTCGCCTAAATGAATTTCTTTCCCTAGTGAGTTAACGCGGTTAGAGGACGTGCAACCAAAGAGAAGTTTTCGATGAATCTACGATAGTACCCGGCGAGACCCAAGAATTGACGAATGTGAGTAGGAGTAGTAGGAGTTTCCTATTTGCTAATGGCTTCGATTTTTGATGGATCGACCTTAATACCTTGATCACTTACAACATGACCAAGAAATTGAACTTCCTTCAACCAAAATTCACACTTGGAGAATTTAGCATAGAGTCGTTCTTGTATCAAGAGTTCGAGCACGAGTCGAAGGTGTTGTTCGTGTTCTTCTTCGCTTTTAGAATAGACCAAGATGTCATTGATGAACACAATAACGAATTTATCGAGATACGGTTTGCACACGCGGTTCATAAAGTCCATGAACACCGCCGGTGCGTTAGTGAGACCAAATGGCATTACAAGAAATTCATAACTACCATAACGAGTCCGGAAAGCGGTTTTGGAGACATCTTCCCCCTTAACCCTTAATTGAAGATAACCCGAGCGGAGATCGATTTTCGAATATACACGATATCCTTGTAATTGATCAAAGAGGTCATCGATGCATGGAAGAGGATATCAGTTCTTAACCGTCAATTTGTTTAGTTCACGATAGTCGATACACATTCGTATGGATCCATCTTTCTTCTTAACGAATAAAATCAGAGCGCCCCATGGTGAATGGCTAGGTTGGATAAAACCACGGTCAAGTAGTTCTTGAATTTGACTTTGCAATTCTTGCATTTCAGATGGAGCAAGTCTATACGGTGCACGTGCTATGGGTGCGGCTCACGGAATAAGATCAATTTGGAATTCAACCGGGCGATGATGTGGAAGACCCGGCAATTCGTCTGAAAATACATCGGAAAAGTCACTAACAATTGGCACATCATCGATATGCTTCTCATCGGACTCGACTTTCTTAACGTGGGCAAGGATCGTAAAACAACCCTTACGGAGTAGTTTTCTAACTTTAAGGCACGAGACGAGGTTGAGTTCGGTGCAACTCTTATCGCCATAGACAATCAAGGGTTCACCGTTCTTGATAGGAATCCGGATTGCATTAAGATCGCAAATAATGTGAGATTTCGTTTTTGACTAACCAATTCATACCGATTATTACATCGAAGCTCCCTAGTTCCATGGGTATCAAGTCAATTTCAAACTCATTTCCCAAAATGTTTAACGTACACCCCCGGTAATATGTGTCGGCACTCAATAGGTTCACGTTGGCCACCTCAATGGCAAAAGTAGTATCTAGGGGGAGTGGTGGAGTGCTAAGAGTATGAACCAAAGTCTTGGATATAAAACATTTATCGGCACTCGAATCGAATAAGCAAGAAACATAAGATTTGTTGAGAAGAAACGTACCCATGACTAGTTCATTGTCATCTCGGGCCTCTTGGGCGTTAATGTTGAAAGCTCAGCCGCGTGTGTTGGTGTTGGCTTTCTTCTTCGGACATGCATTTCTAAAATGACCCGTTTAGCCACATTCAAAACAAGTACCCGGTTTTGGTGCATTGGGCCCCTTTTGAGCGACGGGAGCGGCACTTCTACAATCGTTGGCCACATGACCACTCCTTTGGCACCGGTGGCAAAATGATTTGTCACATTCACCATAGTGATGTTTGTGGCATTTATTGCAAAAAGGTTTATTTCCGCCATAACTTTTCTTGGCGTTGGAGGTGAAAGGCTTTTTGGTGAAGTTGTTGTTGTAGTTGCTTGATTGGGAGGCTTCCCATTTTCTTTTGTTGCTACCCGATTTATCCTCGGCTTTAGGTGCCGGTACTACGATTTCGTCCACCGTTTCTATCAATTTGCGGGCCATATTCAAAGCTTCTTGATGATTAGTGGGTTTGGATGACATTATCCCATGTTTGATGCTCTTTGGAAGACCATCCATGTAAAGTTCAACCCTTGAAGACTCGGGGTTCACAAGGTTTGGGCACATCAAGGCTAATTCAAAAAATCGTTGATTATAAGCCTTGAGATCGTTTCCGACCGCTTTTAAAGTTCTTAGCTCTTGTTCGAGCTTTCGGGTTTCTTCACGAGGGAAATATTCGATGATCATCTTTTTCCTTAAATCGGCACAAGAGAGGGCGTGGGCTTCATCGGTACCCACCGATTGTACATAGGTGTTCCACCAAGTGAGAGCGACACCAGCGAAAGTGTGAGTGGAGTACTTGACCTTGTCTTGGTCCCGACAACCGCTTATGCTAAAGACGGCTTCCGTTTGCTCAAACCATCGGGTGAGCACAACCGGTCCCCCGGTTCCATCGAAGGTGTGAGGTTTGCACCCCATGAAAGCTTTATAGGAGCATCCTGATAATGCTAAAAACGAACACACATTTCATAGCATTATCCCTCAAGAAAGACAAGATTTTAGTTGCAATTGTTCTATTTACAAGTGATATTCGTTTAAATAATAAAAGGTGAAGACAAAAGGCAGATTCGACGATTTGAAGACGCAAACGACCAAAAAGCTAAAAAGTACAAAGTACAATCCAAATGGTTCAATATATTGATGAGAAACGTCTAAAAATTACAAACGTACAAGCCGCAAAACGCAAAGTACAAGATATTAAATTATACGAAAAGGCGTTCGAAAATCCGGAACCGAGACATGAACCAACTTTCAACGCTCGACGCAACGGAGCTGAAAGTACAAGTCAACTATGCACAAGAATATAATATAATATTTAAATAATTCATAATAAGAATAATAATAAATAATATAAAGTTGTTAATTGAGCATAGTTAAGGGGTCATAAGTGAAAATTTCAAATCAACATTTGCCTATAAAACAAGACTACGGAGAATGAAGAAAGACACACCTTTTTCCAATCTTCTTTCTCTATATATGTAATTTATATATTTATATATATTTATAATTATAATTTTAATTTAAGTTTAATAATAATTAATTTATTGTAAGAAATGTTTTACGGGTTTTAAAGTCGGAACTCTGTCCGTGTAACGCTACGCGATTATTCACCACTGTAAGCTATCTTCTTCCTTTTTAAATTAATGTCTCGTAACTAAGTTATTATTATGCTTATTTGAGCCGACGTAATCATGATGTTGAACTAAATATTAAAGATTGGGTTATTGGATTTTGTACCATAATTAGGGTATGGACAAAAGACCGACACTTGTGGACATTGGACCATGGACCATTAATAGATGGGGGGTATTGTCTAATCGAATGACAACTCTTTGGAGTCTATCGATGTAACATCCGTGTTACATCCGTTCCACATCGGTTGGAGAGGGGAACGAAGCATACCTTATAAGAGTGTGGAGACCTTTCCTAGCATGACGCGTTTTGGGACCACAAGCGCAGCAGATCCCATGAGAACTCTGCAGTTAAGCGTGCTCAGGAGAGAGCACTACCAGGATGGGTGACCTACTGGGAAAGTGCTCGTCGTGTTTGGTCGCCAAGAAAAATCCGTGAGCAACCTACGGGGGAGACAAGGGCACGTCCCTATCTCTGCAAAGCGGACAATATCATGCTACGGGGAACGTTTTACCTGGGGTGTTACAGAATGGTATCAGAGCCAGGCCCCGGACCAAACGTGCACAGCGAGGACCCTGTGTCCCATTAGGGGGGAGGATTGTAACATCCGTGTTACATCCGTCCCACATCGGTTAGAGAGGGGAACGAAGCATACCTTATAAGGGTGTGGAGACCTTTGCTAGCATGACGCGTTTTGGGACCACAAGCGCAGCAGATCCCATGAGAACTCTGCAGTTAAGCGTGCTCAGGAGAGAGCACTACCAGGATGGGTGACCTACTGGGAAAGTGCTCGTCGTGTTTGGTCGCCAAGAAAAATCCGTGAGCAACCTACGGGGGAGACAAGGGTACGTCCCTATCTCTGCAAAGCGGACAATATCATGCTACGGGGAACGTTTTACCTGGGGTGTTACAGTCGAACCTATCTTCAAATTAGTTAATCTAATAATTATTAAATGATTATGCATGTCCTATTTAGTGACCTTTATACGACATCTTTTACAATCATTTAATTAATCAATTGGGTTGGGTAATTTATTATTCATTCTGGCCAAGTGGGTAAATTAATAATCATGGACTAATTAAAACAGGGGTGGATTACATACAAGGGTAATTGGTGTAATTGTTAACAAAGTATTAAGACCTTGGATTACACACAGTCGATAACCTAGTGTAATTATTAACAAAGTATTAAGACCTTGTTATACTTCGAATCCCCAATTAGTTGGAATATTTGACTTCGGGTATAAGGTTAATTTGACGATCATTTTTATAATTATGACCGATGAACTATTATGGGCAAAAACCAGATAGGTATCAAATAAATCCAGGACAAAGGACAATTAACCCAGCATAATAAATTAAAATCAAAACGTCAAACATCATGATTACGGAAGTTTAAATAAGCATAATTCTTTTATTGTATTTCTCATCGTACTTTCATTTACTCGCAATTTTATTTATTGTCATTTTAATATTGTTATTTATTTTACGCACTTTAATTATCGTCATTTATCTGTACGCTTAAAATATAAAATCGACAAACCGGTCATTAAACGGTAAATCCCCCCAAAGTTACTTATAATTACTATATCTAGTTTAACTAATTAATTAACTAATTTGACCTAGTAAGACACCCAATAATAGTGTCCACAGATCGACCTCCCGGACTTTACCTTAGCTATATTATTACACGATAGGTATACTTGCATTTTGTGTTTTAGTTTAATTTAGGTGATTTCGTGTAGTAAATAAATATAAAACTGATAGCCGTTTCATACACACCCTCTAGAACACATCAAGTTTTTGGCGCCGCTGCCGGTGACACTTTTTGTGTCTTCACTGGGTATTTAAGTTTTTTTTTTTAGTTTTTGATTGATTAAAGATATATTAATTTAAATATAATAATTTAATAAATATAATAATATAATAATATTGAAATAAAATATAATAATATAATAATATTGAAATAAAATATAATAATATAATAATAATTTTGAATCAAATTTGAATCGTAAAGTTTTAAAAAGTCGTATTTATTAAATACTTCAGGGGTATATTATGTAACTTATAATTAATAATTTTTATCATGTCGCTTTCATGTGAATAGTAAATTAATTAATTTCGTTTCATTTACTATTCATGAATAATAAATGAGTTAAAAAAAAGTTTTATAAAAAAAATAATAAAAAAATTTATTAATTTCGTGAAAAAAAGAAAAAAAAAATTTTTAAAAAAAAAAAATTTAAAATCCTTAAAAAGAAATATTAAAATAGTTAAAAAAATAAAAATAAAATTGTTTTTTAAAAAAAAAATTTTTTTTATATATTTTTAAGATTTTGTCTATAAAATTAAAAAAATATATATATTTATTTTAAGTTTTATTACCTTTAGATTTTTAGACTCTAGTTACAACTTTTAGTATTAAGTTTAGTTTGCCATAGTTATTTTTATACTTTTAGATTTTTAGGCTTTGCCGTAAAATCCCTTAAGTGCTTTTTCTTTAGACTAAGATTTAGGTGGCTTAAAATTTTGCTACGCCGTGTTAAAATTTTAGTATCATTTTAAGTAATTGCCATTTTTCGTTTAGAATCCCTTTTAAGTTTCGACGCGCTACTTTCTTATTTTTATTTTTCGACCTTTTATTTTTTTCGACGTTTTTCGACGCAATCTTTTTCTTTCTTATTTCTCGACGCTCTAGTTTTTAGGACATAGAATTTTCTACTTCTTCTCTAAAATTTCAAACGAAAAATTATTTTAAGCTATTAAATTGATAGACATCCAAATTTTCTGGTTCGTAGTAATAGTTGGACTTGTTAGTGGCGAGTTGTGGGTTTCCGATTTAAAACGTCCTGGCTACCTGCTGCATCTATTGGCTATTCGAAATTTGGGCAAAATCAGAAAACTCTATTAATTTTATAACTTATATAATTTTTATTTTTATAACTAATAGGATATTCAGTGAATGCACCGAGCAAAACGTTCACCACCTTTCATACGTTCACCACCTGTAACTCGATCAAGGCATCTAGCCAATATTGTTGCCGTTGATTTTTCTTTAGAATCATCATCTAGTCGAACAAGTTCTCCAACTCAAATTTCCGATAATCCATTTTTTGAACCCGACTTCACAACTGAGAATCCGGAGGATATTCAAGGACAATTCCAAGATCCTAAACCACTAATCATTCCTCCTGAACCACAAATAGTTAAGTCAGAATCTTCTAGTGATTCGGATTCAACAAATTCAATTATGGAAGTAACGGAACCTCAAAGTATGGAAGACCGAATGAGAGCCACACGCACGGGCCAAGGTCATGCCATTAATCAGCCAGATGTTAGAGCATCAGATTTTGAAATCAAAGGACAAATCGTACACATGATCACCAATCAGTGCCAATTTGGTGGTACAACAAAAGAAGATCCAAATGAACATCTTCGAACTTTTAATAGGATTTGTAATCTATTTAAAATCCGAGAAGTTGAGGATGAAACTATTTATCTTATGTTGTTCCCATGGACTTTAAAAGGAGAAGCCAAAGATTGGTTAGAATCATTACTTGAAGGAACGATTGACTCATGGGATATTTTAGTTGAGAAATTTCTTCAAAGATTCTTTCCGGCATCTAAAGCCATGAGACTTCAAGGAGAAATTGTCACGTTCGTGCAAAAGCCAAATGAAACGTTATATGAGGCATGGACAAGATTCGGAAGGATGTTGAGAGGATGTCCTCAACACGGTTTAGATACTTTTCAAATAGTGCAAATTTTCTATAAAAGCGTCGACATCGCCACACGAAAAGACATCGACACAGCAGCTGGTGGTTCCATTATGAAGAAAACCGTAATCGAAGCTCACAAGATCATTGATAACACAGCATCCCACTCTCATGAGTGGCATCAGGAAAAAGATATTTTTCATTCAACTAAAGCGGCTAGAGCCGATTCTAGCCATAACTTTGATTTTGTTTCCGCAAAAATAGATGCTTTCGAGAGACGAATGGAAAAGATGACTAAAGATATTCACGCAATACGAATCAGTTGTGAGCAATGCGGTGGACCACACTTAACGAAAGATTGTAATGTTGAGCAAACGATGGAACAACGAGAGAATGTTTCCTACATAAACCAAAGGCCGGGAAATAATTATCAACCGCCAAGGCCAAACTTTAATCGAAATCAAAACATTCTTTACAATCCAAATGGACCCAATAATAACTCATACAACCAACAAGGTCCGAATAACCAACCAACTCAAAATAACAGTTTCAATCAACAAAGACCTGGCTTGTATAAACCACCACAACAAACCGAAGAGAAAAAGTCAAATCTAGAAGAAGTGGTATTTAAGCTAGTTGAATCTCAAACACAATTTATTGAAACTCAAACCCAAACGAATGAGAGGTTTGATCAGTCATTTAGAACTCAACAAGCTTCCATTTTGAATCTAGAAAAACAAGTAGGTACTCTTGTTAGATTGATGAGTGAAAGGGAATAAGGAAAGCTACCGAGTAATAATGAAGTAAATCCTCAGAATGAAAATGTTAACATGGTATCAACAAATTCTGAAAAACCAACACCAGAAGATGGGAAAGTTTTATATGTGAGTAACAATGAAGAAGTTACAACACCACCACCACTCGAGTATGTAAAGCCAGTGGTGGCACCATATAAAACACCCATCCCGTTTCCAAGAAAAGGAGTTGAGTATGAGCAAGTGATAGGTAATAAAGTTTGTGATACCTTTGGAAAAAAAAAGAAGAAGAAGAATAAGAAAGTGCAAGAAACAAAAACCATAGAAGTAAACCCGGTGAAGACAGTTCCACCAAAACCTCCACCTAGGGTAGGTGATCCGGGTGAATTTATTGTTCCTTGTCTACTAAGTGACTGTGTCATGTATGATGCACTAGCAGATTTAGGTGCAAGTGTGAGTGTTATGCCTCTTTCATTATATAAGAGATTAGGAGTAGGTGAGTTAAGTCCAATGGATATGCGTGTTCGACTCCTTGATCAAACCATTAAGTACCCAGTTGGAATTGCAGACAACCTACCCATTCAAGTAGGTAATTTAACCTTTCTAGTTGAATTCATTGTCATTGACATAGAAGAGGACCCAAACATTCCTCTAATTTTAGGTCGACCATTCTTAGCGTCCACCGGGGCGTTATTTGATGTAAGAAAGGTTAGAATGACACTTATTAATGATGACAAATCGATCACCTTTATGATTCGAAAGTCTAAATCTCCAACAACCAAAACCGTTGAACCAGCAAAAACGATTGGTAAGAACCATGTTGTTTTACCAACTCCAATGGTAGTGCTCAACAATAATAAAACGCCTAAGTGTGGGGAAAATGAAGTAACACCTAATGATTACCTGATAACAAAGAACCCCATTGTTGATACGAAATTAAATGATCCCGTTATTAATAGTTCAATGAAGAAACTTATTAAACGAATTCGCGATGCTAGAACCAAGGGGAACTTTAAGTTATGTAACCGGTTAGTATCCAATCTGTCGCCTAAAGAAAAGGCAAAATTAGTTGAATTTGTGGATATTACACAAGAATCCGACCAATGGCTTAAAGCAAAAGTCACAGATATGCAAGTTGATTATGGTCCAAGAAAAATTGACGATGAAGTTAATCACAATTTTGACACCACAGCTACCTAAGTGTGGGGAGATTCAAAATGTTCTAAAAAGAAAATGCTATCTAGAGTTAGTTATTCTGTTCTCGTGTAGTTCCGAGAATGGAATCCGATTGGTCTTTTCCACTAGCAGACACTAAAGAACTAGTTTTCTCCCCCCATTCTGAATTTTTTTTTTGTTTTGTAGGTTTTATATGAAATTAATATGCTTTTTAAATTTAAGTTTTGTGTGATTTTAAAAATAAAAATTTACTTTATTTAATTAAGTTTAAAAAAAATGATTTCTAAAATTCGCCGTGAGTTAAACACTAGGTCATTGAACCGAAATTGCTTTACCCGAGGGCGGGACGACAAATTTTGTTATCATTATTTTTAATTTTATTGATTTAAAGTATGCCAAAAAAATATTAGATTTTATAAATTTTTGAAAGTGGGGTAATATACCAAACTTCAAAAATATGTATATATGTATGTAATTTATCTTATGTACAAAACAGGGTAAAACAACGCACTTTCAAAGACTGTCATTAAGTTCAGCAAAAGCTACTAATTTTGACGACAAGACGCAAAATATCAAATGTGAAATAACAACAATATGTTTGCAAACTCGGTAATTTTAATCATTTTTCTACACTAATCACCCTCATGAATTTAAATTTTTACTGATTTCTTGCAAATGAGGGCATTGCAAGATCTCAAGTGTGGGGAAGGGTTATAAATTCTCTCGGGTTTACACTTGGTTTAATTGCCAAATTTTGTGAAAATTTGAAAAATTTTCAACTAAATGAATTCAAAATCATGTTTATACATATTTATGAACGATAAAACTAGGTGATACTACCGAAATTATTGTTACCTTGGAAAGGACATAAATTGAGAAACAACCCAAAACGCTTGAATTCATTTAAAAATGGAATAGAGGAGAATAAAAAGGCAAAGAAAGAAATAAATAAAAGCTGAGTGTGGGAAGAATTCACCAAGTTCTTTAAAACATATATCACATATCTGTACAAGCTTATTGCAGGTACTTTTATTTTGGACTAAACTAATCAGTTTTACCCGATTTACTGTAATATATTCGAAAGAAAGATGGATCTACACGATGAATCAATTCCATCATTAAAAAGAAGTAAAGTCTTCCGAAAAAGACACGCGCTTCTTGATTTAGGTCAAGAAGTTGTCGTCCAGACCAGCTGTAGGTTGACGAAAAATCTAGAAAAGTTATCTCTAAAATCAGCAGAAAATCCACGGACCTCAGCATCAAACAGGGTCGCCATGTGGTCAGACTTATCCTAACCATGAGAGGATCTGTCTTGTAAAATGGGGAGGGCGCTGATAGAGCTCCAAATAAACATATATTTAGTATCAATATCCTTCCAATATGTAAATTTTTCAGTTGCAACTGTTCTATTTTCAAGTAATATTCATTTAAATAAATAAGTGCAAAGACAAAAGGCGAAAACGAAGATTTGAAGAAGCAAACGTCCAAAAAGCTCAAATGTACAAGATATCATCCAAGTGGTTCAAATTATTGATAAGAAACGTCTAAAAATGAGAAGAGTACAAGTTTCGGAACGCAAAGTACAAGATATTAATTTATACGAAAGGAGGTTCGAATGTCCGGAACCGGGACCTGAGCCAACTATCAACTCCCGACGCAACGGACCAAAAATTATGAGTCTACTATGCACAAGAATATAATATAATATTTAAATAATTATATAAATTATTTATTTATTATATATTTAATTAAATATAACGTCGACAAGCTAGCAAACAAAGCAATTGGGCATGGCCAGCCCATGAGATTAACACTGAGAACTCATGCGATCGCATGAGCCTCAGGATCAGACCACATCTATAAAAGGCAACGAGTTTTGGCCAGAAAAATATATATATATATCAATATCCCTCTGTAATATATAATAATATATATATATATATATATATATATATATATATATATATATATATATATATATATATATATATATATATATATATATATATATATATATATATATGGTAGTTTTATATTAGATTAGTTTGGGTTATGCAAAGGTTATTTTATGGGTTTTAAAGTCGGAGCTCTGTCCGTGTAACACTACGCGATAAATAATCAATGTAAGCTATGTTCTCCTTTTTAAATTAATGTATCGTACTTAAGTTATTATTATGCTTATTTAAGACGAAGTAATCATGATGTTGGACTAAAAATAATTAAAATTGGGTATTTGGGCTTTGTATCATAATTGGGGTCTGGACAAAAGAACGACACTTGTGGAAATTAGACTATGGGCTATTAATGGGCTTTATATTTGTTTAACTAAATGATAGTTTATTAATTTTAATATAAAGATTTACAATTGGACGTCCCTATAAATAACCATATACACTCGATCGGACACGATGGGCGGGATATTTATATGTACGAATAATTGTTCATTTAACCGGATACGGGAATGGATTAATAGTCTATCTATGGAATTATTAAAACAGGGTGAAATTATGTACAAGGACACTTGGCATAATTGATAACAAAGTATTAAAACCTTGGATTACACGCAGTCGATATCCTGGTGTAATTATCAAACAAAGTATTAAGACCTTGTTACAGTTTAAGTCCCCAATTAGTTGGAATATTTGACTTCGGATATAAGGATAATTGGACGAGGACACTCGCATTTTATATTTATGACTGATGGACTGTTATGGACAAAAACCAGACGGACATATTAAATAATCCAGGACAAAAAACAATTAACCCATGGGAATGAACTAAAATCAACACGTCAAACATCATGATTACGGAAGTTTAAATAAGCACAATTCCTTTATTTCATATTTAATTTCCTTTATTTCATATTTAATTGCACTTTTAATTATCGCACTTTTATTTATTGTCATTGTATTTAATTGAACTTTTAATTATCGTACTTTTTAATTATCGTAATTTTATTTTCTCGCACTTTTAATTATCGCAATTTCATTATCGTTATTTACTTTACGCTTTAAATTAAGTCTTATTTTTAATATATTTTACATTAGGTTTTAACTGCGACTAAAGTTTTGAAATCGACAAACCGGTCATTAAACGGTAAACCCCCTTTTATATATTATTATATATAATTATATATATTTTGTACAAATATAGTTAATTAAAATATAGTGTGAAATAAGCCAGCTCCCTGTGGAACGAACCGGACTTACTAAAAACTATACTACTCTACGATTAGGTACACTGCCTATAGTGTTGTAGCAAGGTTTAGGTATATCCCATCTGTAAATAAATAATTAAAACTTGTGTAATTTGTAACGTATTTCGTAGTAAAAATAATACTATTTCGTACCCCACCTCGCACACATCAAGTTTTTGGCGCCGCTGCCGGGGAGTCGGCGAAATGCAATATTTTTTAATTTATTTTTATATAAATATATTTATATATATTTTTAGAAAAACAATATAAAGTTATTAAAAAAAAAAAACTGGACTTACAGGCCCATGCGATTGCATGAGCCAGAAGCCTCAACACCATGCGATCGCATGGCCTGCCCTGACAGGTCTGACTCGAGCATTAAATGTAGTTAGGGTTTATAATTTTATTATTAATTAAATTAGGGTTTAATTATAATATTAATTAGTTTAAGTTTGTTTTGATATTTAATTTGTAATTTTAAGTTTATTTATTATTATTAAATATATAGATTAATATTTTTATATAATAATAATATAAAAATAATATTTTTATAAAATTTGTATTTTTATCATTTTAATTATAATTTGTATTTTTATCGTTTATTCGTAATATTTGTATCTTTATCGTTCGTAATTAGTTTTAAGACTAGTATTTTGCCGTAGCTTATTTTATATTTCTAGATTTTTAGGCTTTGCCGTAAAATCCCTTAAGTGTTTTTTCTTTAGACTAAGATTTAGGTACTTTAGAATTTTGCGACGCTGTTTTAATATTTTAGTACCTTTTTAAGTAATTGCCGTTTTGGATATAGAATTTCTTTTAAGCTTTAATACCTTTAGACGCAACCTTTAATTCTTAGTTTTAGACTTTTAAGTTTCGACGCGCTACGTTCTTTTTATTATTTTTCGACCTTTTATTTTTAGACGTTTTCCGACGCGATCTTTTTCTTTCTTATTTCTCGACGATCTAGTTTTTAGGACATAGAATTTTCTATTTTTTCTCTAAAATTTCAAAAATAAAAAATTATTTTAAGCGGTTAAATTGATAGACATCCAAATTTTCTGGTTCGTAGTAATAGTTGGATTTGTTAGTGGCTGAGTTGTGAGCTTTCGATTTAAAGGGTTCTGGCTCCATGTTACATCTTTTGGCTATTCGAAACGTGGGCAAAATCAGAAAAGTCTATTAATTTGATAACTTATATAATTTTTAGTTTTATAACTAATAGGATAATTAGTAAATGCACCACATTATAGCTAAAATTTGGTAATAAGCGCATTATGGAAAATCTCGAGAATATTTTGGAAACTCTTTATGACATCCGAAATCAATTTAATCAATACTCTCAAACGGGTGTTGATGACAATTCGTTCGGTCAATCTTGGATCACGAATGACGAAACAATAACTGGTTGTGAAATCTGTGGAGATTATCACTCAACATGGGAATGTTTTTATTACGTTCCTATGAAAAATTATGCACCCATAGAACCTGAATGGAATGATTATGAAGAATACAATTCAAATTGGGATTATTCCCTAGAATATATCCAAACTCAACAACCAGAAGACGAGAAACATTATGTGTCTGAAAATCTTTTAGACAATATGAAAATCAAACTCAAAGAACTCGATGCTCAAAATGAACAAATGAGAGAGTTTGTAAATCGGCAAGCTGAAACTTTATCAGATTACACACCTGTTGATCTGAGGAGTATTGTGCAAGAAAATCTCATATCATCGAATTTTGATGAATTTGAGAGCTCCGAAATCACCAATTATCCCGATGATACTTTTTATTCAACTTTACCAATTTCACAACATATCGAAACATTAGCCTCTACCGACGAAATCATCGATCAATCAATGAATGAAGAAGAAGTAAGGGTGACAAATTCGTACTCTTGAAAAAACGATAACGTTGAAAATTTTACCCCCGAGACCAAAGTGGTGGGACCGATAAGTACCGTTAATAAAGAAGAATCTACTTCGATCCCGAAATTCAGCATTCCACAACCTTCCAACCCAATATTCTCTATAGACGAGTCATCTACCGAAGATGAACTACGAGCTGTAATAGATATTGACACCTCGGATTTCACCCAATTGGGTAATAGAGGTGAAAAACTTGATCCCGAGAATAAACGGAAGGGAATGTTAGGAATTGTCCACCCTATAGAAATATGTATGTCGCTGTATATCGATCCATTTGACCAAGAACCAGAAAAGAGACATATCCATTTACTAAAAGCTACACTTTAAAAAGAATTAAGTTGTGACGATCGGGTGGTTCTAAACTTTAAACCCATTGATATATTATACACCACCCGAGATGTAAATAACTGGCTCACTATTTTAATTCGTGGAACTTATTCTACCAACTTCAAATGTCGTCAGCTAAGTGTGGGGAAGTCTAACCCCACTTAACGTTAAATTAGGGGTTCGGGTTAGTGCATAACTCGTTAATAAAAATGCATGATGATTAGGGTAAAAGACGCATTTTCAAAAATTAGCAAACAGTTCAGAAAATCAACCATTTTTGAAGAAAAACATGTGTGATAAAACAAGAAGGAATGAACGATTAGGTGCGCCATCTATCATTCGACGAGCTTTGTAATTACAAATTGGGTATTTCTAATCACTTTTCTACACTTATCACCCTCGTGAATTTATAATTATTGTATGATTTCATGCAAATGGGGGCATTGCATGATCTCAAGTGTGGGGAAGGGTTATAAATTCTCTCGGGTTTGCACTTAGTTTATTTGCCAAATTTTGTGAAAATTTTAAAAAAATTTCAAATAAATGAATTCAAAATCATGTTTATACATATTTATGAACGATGAAAACTAGGTGTTAATACCAAAATTATCGTTACCTCGGAAAGGACATAAATTGAGAAACACCCTAAAACACTTGAATTCATTTAAAATGGAATAAAGGAGATTAAAAAGACAAAGAAAGAAACTAAGTGTGGGGAGAATGTACCAAGTTATTCAATTAAAAACTATCTATCACATGTTTCTGTAAAGTTATTGCAGGTGCTTTTGTTTTGGACTAAATTAGCTGTTTTACCCGATTTATTGTAATACTTTTGAAAGAAAAGATGGATCTGCAGGATGAATCAATTCCATCATTAAAAGGAAGTAAAGTCTTCCGAAAAAGACACGCGCTTCTTGATTTCGGTCAGGAAGTTGTCGTCCAGACCAGCTGTAGGTTGACGAAAAATCTAGAAAAGTCATCTCTAAAATCAGCAGGAAATCCACGGACCTCAGCATCAAACAGGGTCGCCAAGTGGTCAGATTTATCCTAACCATGAGAAGGATTTATCTCGTACAATGGGGGGGGGGCACCATGAAAATTAGCTTGATAAGACTAATGAATCAGATCCCCAGAAAAGGATAATCTCCTTAAAGATTAAAAATCAGCTTTTAAGCCTGATATTACCCAATCCTTGAGATTGACCTTGAAGATTGAGAATTTAAACTCATGGAATTCGATGATATCTAAACTCAAGCTTGAACGAGAAAATATTTTGATCAAATTACAAACCGATTTATTTTCTGAAAACCCATTTTCAATGCGTTCATTACCATTGAACGTAAAATCCTAAGAATTCACCTGGAATTCATTAGGTCACCTGAACCAATTCGGGTGTCAACCGTAAGAACGGTGGTTGCATAGCATGGTCAAAGACAGGACCTTGTGCCAGATCGAAAAACTATAGGGTGAGCTTTACTATTGCTCCTACAAAGGATAGTAATTGCATCCGACACGTTGTAGACCATGAACATCTGCACGTCATTTGACATTGCCTTAACAGTTGCTTGTTCAACGCTTTCCTTTACAACCGGACGGTAGTTTACCGAAAGGTAATATACGGAGCAAGTATACTGGATGTGTTGCTTTCCTAATACAAGGTTAGCAAGTGGGTGACACAAAACCATAAGTTTTGAGCTAAAATTTTAAAATCTGAAACCCACCAAACCCACAAAAACATTTTGGAAACACCGGTGAAGGGTTATTCCGGAAAACTTAACTAGGGTAAAAGCTAGATTGAATTTTCAAAAGATCAAATGTTTTCATAAAGATCCAATTTCCTTAAGGATCTAAATTTTTATAGTCATGTGGGACTGAAAACCACATCGTTACTACCATTGTTCATACCGCCGTATAGAAATCACTGATGTACAAAGTGTGAAGAATAAAGAAGTGATTCGTGTGATGTATTATTACAAGTTCTGTATTGCTTGACGACAAGCAACGTTCAAGTGTGGGGATATTTGATAGTGCTCCAAATAAACATATATTTAGTATCAATATCCTTCCAATATGTAAAGTTTTCAGTTGCAACTGTTCTATTTTCAAGTAATACTCGTTTAAATAAATAAGTGCAAAGACAAAAGGCGAAAACGAAGATTTGAAGAAGCAAACGTCCAAAAAGCTCAAATGTACAAGATATCATTCAAGTGGTTCAAATTATTGATAAGAAACGCCTAAAAATAACAAGAGTACAAGTTTCGGAACGTAAAGTACAAGATATTAAATTATACGAAAGGACGTTCGAAAATCCAGAACCGGGACCTGAGCCAACTATCAACGCCCGACGCAACGGACCAAAAATTATGAGTCTACTATGCACAAGAATATAATATAATATTTAAATAATTATATAAATTATTTATTTATTATATATTTAATTAAATATAACGTCGACAAGCTAGCAAACAAAGCAATTGGGCATGGCCAGGCTGGCCATGCGATCGCTTGAGATTAACACTGAGAACTCATGCGATCGCATGAGCCTCAGGATCAGACCACATCTATAAAAGGCAACGAGTTTTGGCCAAAAAAAATATATATATATATATCAATATCCCTCTGTAATATATAATAAATATATAATATATATATATATATATATATATATATATATATATATATATATATATATATATATATATATATATATATATATATATAGTATAGGATAGTTTTATATTAGATTAGTTTGGGTTATGCAAAGGTTATTTTACAGGTTTTAAAGTCGGAGCTCTGTCCGTGTAACACTACGCGATAAATAATCAATGTAAGCTATGTTCTCCTTTTTAAATTAATGTCTCGTACTTAAGTTATTATTATGGTTATTTAAGATGAAGTAATCATGATGTTGGACTAAAAATAATTAAAATTAGGTAATTGGGCTTTGTACCATAATTGGGGTTTGGACAAAAGAACGACACTTGTGGAAATTAGACTATGGGCTATTAATGGGCTTTATATTTGTTTAACTAAATGATAGTTTGTTAATTTTAATATAAAGATTTACAATTGGACGTCCCTATAAATAACCATATACACTCGATCGAACACGATGGGCGGGATATTTATATGTACGAATAATCGTTCATTT
This sequence comes from Rutidosis leptorrhynchoides, assembly GCF_046630445.1. Classification (NCBI taxonomy): domain Eukaryota; kingdom Viridiplantae; phylum Streptophyta; class Magnoliopsida; order Asterales; family Asteraceae; genus Rutidosis; species Rutidosis leptorrhynchoides. Next base: position 262,566,801 of record NC_092333.1, on the reverse strand, counting down.
AACCGGACACGGGAATGGATTAATAGTCAATGGAATTATTAAAACAGGGGTGAAATTATGTACAAGGACACTTGGCATAATTGATAACAAAGTATTAAAACCTTGGATTACACGCAGTCGATATCCTGGTGTAATTATTAAACAAAGTATTAAGACCTTGTTACAGTTTAAGTCCCCAATTAGTTGGAATATTTGACTTCGGATATAAGGATAATTTGACGAGGACACTCGCATTTTATATTTATGACTGATGGACTGTTATGGATAAAAACCAGACGAACATATTAAATAGTCCAGGACAAAAAACAATTAACCCATGGGAATAAACTAAAATCAACACGTCAAACATCATGATTACGGAAGTTTAAATAAGCACAATTCCTTTATTTCATATTTAATTTCCTTTATTTCATATTTAATTTCACTTTTAATTATCGCACTTTTATTTATTGTCATTGTATTTAATTGAACTTTTAATTATCGTACTCTTTAATTATCGCAATTTTATTTTCTCGCACTTTTAATTATCGCAATTTCATTATCGTTATTTACTTTACACTTTAAATTAAGTCTTATTTTTAATATATTTTACATTAGGTTTTAACTGCGACTAAAGTTTTGAAATCGACAAACCGGTCATTAAACGGTAAACCCCCTTTTATATATTATTATATATAATTATATATATTTTGTACAAATATAGTTAATTAAAATATAGTGTGAAATAAACCAGCTCCCTGTGGAACGAACCGGACTTACTAAAAACTATACTACTCTACGATTAGGTACACTGCCTATAGTGTTGTAGCAAGGTTTAGGTATATCCCATCTGTAAAAAAATAATTAAAACTTGTGTAATTTGTAACATATTTCGTAGTAAAAATAATACTATTTCGTACCCCACCTCGCACACATCAGGCGCCGTGCAAATTAGGTTGATAAGACTAATGAATCAGACCCCCAGTAAGGATAATCTCCTTAAAGATTAAAATCAGCTTTTAAGCCTGATATTACTCAATCCTTGATCAAAACTACAAACCGATTTGTTTTCTGAAAACCTATTTTCAATGCGTTCATTACCATTGAACGTAAAATCCTAGGAATTCACCTGGAATTCATTAGGTCACCTGAACCAAATCGGGTGTCAACCGTAAGAACGGTGGTTGCATAGCATGGTCAAAGACAGGACCTTGTGCCAGACCGAAAAACTATAGGGTGATCTTTACTATTGCTCCGACAAAGGATAGTAATTGCATCCGACACGTTATAGACCATAATTGAAAGCATGTCATGGGACATTGCGTTAACAGTTGCTTGTTCAACGCTTTCCTTTACAACCGGATGGTAGTTTACTGAAAGGTAATATACGGAACAAGTAAACTGGACGTGTTGCTTTCCTAATACAAGGTTAGCAAGTGGGTGGCACAAAACCATAAGTTTTGAGGTAAAATTTTCAAATCTAAAACCCACACAACCCACAAAAACATTTTGCAACACCGGTGAAGGGTTATTTCGGAAAACTTATCTAGGATAAAAACTAGATTGAATTTTCAAAAGATCAAATGTTTTCATAAAGATCCAATTTCCTAACGGATCTAAATTTTTATAGTCATGTGAGACTGTAAACCACATCATTACTATCATTGTTCATAACCGCCGTATTGAAATCACTCATGTACAAAGTGTGAAGAATAAAGAAGTGATTCAAGTATGTTTTTATTTCAAGACTATATTGCTTGAGGACAAGCAACGCTCAAGTGTGGGAATATTGATAATGCTAAAAACGAACACATATTTCATAGCATTATCCCTCAAGAAAGACAAGATTTTAGTTGCAATTGTTCTATTTACAAGTGATATTCGTTTAAATAATAAAAGGTGAAGACAAAAGGCAGATTCGACGATTTGAAGACGCAAACGACCAAAAAGCTAAAAAGTACAAAGTACAATCCAAGTGGTTCAATATATTGATGAGAAACGTCTAAAAATTACAAACGTACAAGCCGCAAAACGCAAAGTACAAGATATTAAATTATACGAAAAGGCATTCGAAAATTCGGAACCGAGACATGAACCAACTTTCAACGCTCGACGCAACGGAGCTGAAAGTACAAGTCAACTATGCACAAGAATATAATATAATATTTAAATAATTCATAATAAGAATAATAATAAATAATAAAAAGTTGTTAATTGAGCATAGTTAAGGGGTCATAAGTGAAAATTTCAAATCAACATTTGCCTATAAAACAAGACTATGGAGAATGAAGAAAGACACACCTTTTTCCAATCTTCTTTCTCTATATATGTAATTTATATATTTATATATATTTATAATTATAATTTTAATTTAAGTTTAATAATAATTGATTTATTGTAAGAAATGTTTTACGGGTTTTAAAGTCGGAACTCTGTCCGTGTAACGCTACGCGATTATTCACCACTGTAAGCTATCTTCTTCCTTTTTAAATTAATGTCTCGTAACTAAGTTATTATTATGCTTATTTGAGCCGAAGTAATCATGATGTTGAACTAAATATTAAAGATTGGGTTATTGGATTTTGTACCATAATTAGGGTATGGACAAAAGACCGACACTTGTGGACATTGGACCATGGACCATTAATAGATGGGGGGTATTGTCTAATCGAATGACAACTCTTTGGAGTCTGTCGAACCTATCTTCAAATTAGTTAATCTAATAATTATTAAATGATTATGCATGTCCTATTTAGTGACGTTTATACGACATCTTTTACAATCATTTAATTAATCAATTGGGTTGGGTAATTTATTATTCATTCTGGCCAAGTGGGTAAATTAATAATCATGGACTAATTAAAACAGGGGTGGATTACATACAAGGGTAATTGGTGTAATTGTTAACAAAGTATTAAGACCTTGGATTACACACAGTCGATAACCTGGTGTAATTATTAACAAAGTATTAAGACCTTGTTACAGTTCGAATCCCCAATTAGTTGGAATATTTGACTTCGGGTATAAGGTTAATTTGACGATCATTTTTATAATTATGACCGATGAACTATTATGGGCAAAAACCAGATAGGTATCAAATAAATCCAGGACAAAGGACAATTAACCCAGCATAATAAATTAAAATCAAAACGTCAAACATCATGATTACGGAAGTTTAAATAAGCATAATTCTTTTATTGTATTTCTTATCGTACTTTCATTTACTCGCAATTTTATTTATTGTCATTTTAATATTGTTATTTATTTTACGCACTTTAATTATCGTCATTTATCTGTACGCTTAAAATATAAAATCGACAAACCGGTCATTAAACGGTAAATCCCCCCAAAGTTACTTATAATTACTATATCTAGTTTAACTACTTAATTAACTAATTTGACCTAGTAAGACACCCAATAATAGTGTCCACAGATCGACCTCCCGGACTTTACCTTAGCTATATTATTACACGATAGGTATACTTGCCTTTTGTGTTTTAATTTAATTTAGGTGATTTCGTGTAGTAAATAAATATAAAACTTATAGCCGTTTCATACACACCCTCTAGAACACATCAAGTTTTTGGCGCCGCTGCCGGTGACACTTTTTGTGTCTTCACGGGGTATTTAAGTTTTTTTTTTTAGTTTTTGATTGATTAAAGATATATTAATTTAAATATAATAGTTTAATAAATATAATAATATAATAATATTGAAATAAAATATAATAATATAATAATATTGAAATAAAATATAATAATATAATAATAATTTTGAATCAAATTTGAATTGTAAAGTTTTAAAAAGTCATATTTATTAAATACTTCAAGGGTATATTATGTAACTTATAATTAATAATTTCTATCATGTCGCTTTCATGTGAATAGTAAATTAATTAATTTCGTTTCATTTACTATTCAAGAATAGTAAATGAGTTAAAAAAAAGATTTTTAAAAAAAATAATAAAAAAATTTATTAATTTCGTGAAAAAATGGAAAAAATATTTAAAAAAAAAAATTTAAAATCCTTAAAAAAGAAATATTAAAATCGTTAAAAAAATAAAAAATATATAAAAATAAAATTTTATATATTTTTAAGATTTTGTCTATAAAATTAAAAAAATATATATTTATTTTAAGTTTTATTACCTTTAGATTTTTAGACTTTAGTTACAACTTTTAGTATTAAGTTTAGTTTTGCCATAGTTATTTTTATACTTTTAGATTTTTAGGCTTTGCCGTAAAATCCCTTAACTGCTTTTTCTTTAGACTAAGATTTAGGTGGATTAAAATTTTGCGACGCCGTGTTAAAATTTTAGTATCATTTTAAGTAATTGCCGTTTTTCGTTTAGAATCCCTTTTAAGTTTCGACGCGCTACTTTCTTATTTTTATTTTTCGACCTTTTATTTTTTCGACGTTTTTCGACGCAATCTTTTTCTTTCTTATTTCTCGACGCTCTAGTTTTTAGGACATAGAATTTTCTATTTCTTCTCTAAAATTTCAAACGAAAAATTATTTTAAGCGATTAAATTGATAGACATCCAAATTTTCTGGTTCGTAGTAATAGTTGGATTTATTAGTGGCGAGTTGTGGGCTTCCGATTTAAAGGGTTCTGGCTACCTGCTGCATCTATTGGCTATTCGAAACGTGGGCAAAATCAGAAAAGTCTATTAATTTGATAACTTATATAATTTTTATTTTTATAACTAATAGGATATTCAGTGAATGCACCGAGCAAAACGTTCACCACCTTTCATACGTTCACCACCTGTAACTCGATCAAGGCATTTAGCCAATATTGTTGCCGTTGATTTTTCTTTAGAATAATCATCTAGCCGAAAAAGTTCTCCAACTCAAATTTCTGATAATCCATTTTTTGAACCCGACTTCACAACTGAGAATCCGGAGGATATTCAAGGACAATTCCAAGATCCTGAACCACTAATCATTCCTCCTGAACCACAAATAGTTAAATCAGAATCTTCTAGTGATTCGGATTCAACAAATTCAATTATGGAAGTAACAGAACCTCAAAGTATGGAAGACCGAATGAGAGCCACACGCACTGGCCAAGGTCACGCCATTAATCAGCCAGATGTTAGAGCATCAGATTTTGAAATCAAAGGACAAATCGTACACATGATCACCAATCAGTGCCAATTTGGTGGTACAACAAAAGAAGATCCAAACGAACATCTTCGAACTTTTAATAGGATTTGTAATCTATTTAAAATCCGAGAAGTTGAGGATGAAACTATTTATCTTATGTTGTTCCCATGGACATTAAAAGGAGAAACCAAAGATTGGTTAGAATCGTTACCTGAAGGAACGATTGACTCATGGGATATTTTAGTTGAGAAATTTCTTCAAAGATTCTTTCCGGCATCTAAAGTCGTGAGACTTCAAGGAGAAATTGCCACATTCGTGCAAAAGCCAAATGAAACGTTATATGAGGCATGGACAAGATTCGGAAGGATGATGAGAGGATGTCCTCAACACGGTTTAGATACTTTTCAAATAGTGCAAATTTTCTATAAAGGCGTCGACATTGCCACACGAAAAGACATCGACACAGCAGCTGGTGGTTCCATTATGAAGAAAACTGCAACCGAAGCTCACAAGATCATTGATAACACAGCATCCCACTCTCATGAGTGGCATCAGGAAAAATATATTTTTCATTCATCTAAAGCGGCTAGAGCCGATTCTAGCCATAACTTTAATTCTGTTTTTGCAAAAATAGATGCTTTCGAGAGACAAATGGAAAATATGACTAAAGATATTCACGCAATACGAATCAGTTGTGAGCAATGTGGTGGACCACACTTAACGAAAGATTGTAATGTTGAGCAAACGATGGAACAACGAGAGAATGTTTCCTACATAAACCAAAGGCCGGGAAATAATTATCAAAATAATTATCAACCGCCAAGGCCAAAGTTTAATCGAAATCAAAATATTCTTTACAATCCAAATGGACCCATTAATAACTCATACAACCAACAAGGTCCGAATAACCAACCAACTCAAAATAACACTTTTAATCAACAAAGACCTGGCTTGTATAAACCACTACAACAAACCGAAGAGAAAAAGTCAAATCTGGAAGAAGTAGTATTTAAGCTAGTTGAATCTCAAACACAATTTATTGAAACTCAAACCCAAACGAATAAGAGGTTTGATCAGTCATTTAGAACTCAACAAGCTTCCATTTTGAATCTAGAAAAACAAGTAGGTACTCTTGTTAGATTGATGAGTGAAAGGGAACAAGGAAAGCTACCGAGTAATAATGAAGTAAATCCTCGAAATGAAAATGTTAACATGGTATCAACAAATTCTGAAAAACCAACACCAGAAGATGGGAAAGTTTTAGATGTGAGTAACAATGAAGAAGTTACAACACCACCACCACCCGAGTATGTAAAGCCAGTGGTGGCACCATACAAAACACCCATCCCGTTTCCAAGAAAAGGAGTTGAGTATGAGCAAGTGATAGGTAATAAAGTTTGTGATACCTTTGGAAAAAAGAAGAAGAAGAAGAATAAGAAAGTGCAAGAAACAAAAACCGTAGAAGTAAACCCGGTGAAGACAGTTCCACCAAAACCTCCACCTAGGGTAGGTGATCCGGGTGAATTTATTGTTCCTTGTCTACTAAGTGACTGTGTCATGTATGATGCACTAGCAGATTTAGGTGCAAGTGTGAGTGTTATGCCTCTTTCATTATATAAGAGATTAGGAGTAGGTGAGTTAAGTCCAACAGATATGAGTGTTCGACTCCTTGATCAAACCATTAAGCACCCAGTTGGAATTGCTGACAACCTACCCGTTCAAGTAGGTAATTTAACCTTTCTAGTCGAATTCATTGTCATTGACATAGAAGAGGACCCAAACATTCCTCTAATTTTAGGTCGACCATTCTTAGCGTCCACCGGGGCGTTATTTGATGTAAGAAAGGGTAGAATGACACTTAGTAATGATGAGAAATCGATCACCTTTATGATTCGAAAGTCTAAATCTTTACCAACCAAAACCGTTGAACCAGCAAAAACGATTGGTAAGAACCATGTTGTTTTACCAACTCCAATGGTAGTGCTCAACAATAATAAAACGCCTAAGTGTGGGGAAAATGAAGTAACGCCTAATGATGACCTGATAACAAAGAACCCCGTTGTTGATACGAAATTAAATGATCCCGTTATTAATAGTTCAATGAAGAAACTTATTAAACGAATTCGCGATGCTAGAACCAAGGGGAACTTTAAGTTATGTAACCGGTTAGTATCCAATCTGTCGCCTAAAGAAAAGGCGAAATTAGTTGAATTTGTGGATATTACACAAGAATCCGACCAATGGCTTAAAGCAAAAGTCACAGATATGCAAGTTGATTATGGTCCAAGAAAAATTGACGATGAAGTTAATCACAATTTTGACACCACAGCTACCTAAGTGTGGGGAGATTCAAAATGTTCTAAAAAGAAAATGCTGTCTAGAGTTAGTTGTTCTGTTCTCGTGTAGTTCCGAGAATGGAATCCAATTGGTCTTTTCCACTAGCAGACACTAAAGAACTAGTTTTCTCCCCCCATTCTGAATTTTTTTTTTGTTTTGTAGGTTTTATATGAAATTAATATGCTTTTTAAATTTAAGTTTTGTGTGATTTTAAAAACAAAAATTTACTTTATTTAATTAAGTTTAAAAAAAATGATTTCTAAAATTCGCCGTGAGTTAAACACTAGGTCATTGAACCGAAATTGCTTTACCCGAGGGCGGGACGACAAATTTTGTTATCATTATTTTTAATTTTATTGATTTAAAGTATGCCAAAAAAATATTAGATTTTATAAATTTTTGAAAGTGGGGTAATATACCAAACTTCAAAAATATGTATATATGTTTGTAGTTTATCTTATGTACAAAACAGGGTAAAACAACGCACTTTCAAAGACTGTCATTAAGTTCAGCAAAAGCTACTAATTTTGACGACAAGACTCAAAATATCAAATGTGAAATAACAACAATATGTTTGCAAACTCGGTAATTTTAATCATTTTTCTACACTAATCACCCTCATGAATTTAAATTTTTACTAATTTCTTGCAAATGAGGGCATTGCAAGATCTCAAGTGTGGGGAAGGGTTATAAATTCTCTCGGGTTTACACTTGGTTTAATTGCCAAATTTTGTGAAAATTTGAAAAATTTTCAACCAAATGAATTCAAAATCATGTTTTTACATATTTATGAACGATAAAACTAGGTGATACTACCGAAATTATTGTTACCTTGGAAAGGACATAAATTGAGAAACAACCCAAAACGCTTGAATTCATTTAAAAATGGAATAGAGGAGAATAAAAAGGCAAAGAAAGAAATAAATAAAAGCTGAGTGTGGGAAGAATTCACCAAGTTCTTTAAAACATATATCACATATCTGTACAAGCTTATTGCAGGTACTTTTGTTTTGGACTAAACTAATCAGTTTTACCCGATTTACTGTAATATATTCGAAAGAAAGATGGATCTACACGATGAATCAATTCCATCATTAAAAGGAAGTAAAGTCTTCCGAAAAAGACACGCGCTTCTTGATTTAGGTCAAGAAGTTGTCGTCCAGACCAGCTGTAGGTTGACGAAAAATCTATAAAAGTCATCTCTAAAATCAGCAGGAAATCCACGGACCTCAGCATCAAACAGGGTCGCCATGTGGTCAGACTTATCTTAACCATGAGAGGATCTGTCTCGTAAAATGGGGAGGGCGCCGTACAAATTAGCTTGATAAGACTAATGAATCAGACCCTCAGTAAGGATAATCTCCTTAAAGATTAAAAATCAGCTTTTAAGCCTGCTATTACTCAATCCTTGAGATTGACTTTAAAGATTGAGAATTACAAACTCATGGAATTCGATGATATCTAAACTCGAGCTTGAACGAGAAAATATTTTGATCAAAACTACAAACCGATTTGTTTTCTGAAAACCTATTTTCAATGCGTTCATTACCATTGAACGTAAAATCCTAGGAATTCACCTGGAATTCATTAGGTCACCTGAACCAAATCGGGTGTCAACCGTAAGAACGGTGGTTGCATAGCATGGTCAAAGACAGGACCTTATGCCAGATCAAAAAACTATAGGGTGATCTTTACTATTGCTCCTACAAAGGATAGTAATTGCATCCGACACGTTATAGACCATAATTGAAAGCATGTCATGGGACATTGCCTTAACAGTTGCTTGTTCAACGCTTTCCTTTACAACCGGATGGTAGTTTACTGAAAGGTAATATATGGAACAAGTAAACTGGACATGTTGTTTTCCTAATACAAGGTTAGGAAGTGGGTGACACAAAACCATAAGTTTTGAGCTAAAATTTTCAAATCTAAAACCCACACAAATATTTTGCAACACCGGTGAAGGGTTATTCCGGAAAACTTATCTAGGATAAAAACTAGATTGAATTTTCAAAAGATCAAATGTTTTCATAAAGATCCAATTTCCTAACGGATCTAAATTTTTATAGTCATGTGAGACTGTAAACCACATCGTTACTATCATTGTTCATAACCGCCGTATTGAAATCACTGATGTACAAAGTGTGAAGAATAAAGAAGTGATTCAAGTATGTTTTTATTTCAAGACTATATTGCTTGAGGACAAGCAACGCTCAAGTGTGGGAATATTGATAATGCTAAAAACGAACACATATTTCATAGCATTATCCCTCAAGAAAGACAAGATTTTGGTTGCAATTGTTCTATTTACAAGTGATATTCGTTTAAATAATAAAAGGTGAAGACAAAAGGCAGATTCGACGATTTGAAGACGCAACCGACCAAAAAGCTAAAAAGTACAAAGTACAATCCAAGTGGTTCAATATATTGATGAGAAACGTCTAAAAATTACAAACGTACAAGCCGCAAAACGCAAAGTACAAGATATTAAATTATACGAAAAGGCGTTAGAAAATCCAGAACCGAGACATGAACCAACTTTCAACGCTCGACGCAACGGAGCTGAAAGTACAAGTCAACTATGCACAAGAATATAATATAATATTTAAATAATTTATAATAAGAATAATAATAAATAATAAAAAGTTGTTAATTGAGCATAGTTAAGGGGTCATAAGTGAAAATATCAAATCAACATTTGCCTATAAAACAAGACTACGGAGAATGAAGAAAGACACACCTTTTTCGAATCTTCTTTCTCTATATATGTAATTTATATATTTATATATATTTATAATTATAATTTTAATTTAAGTTTAATAATAATTGAGTTATTGTAAGAAATATTTTACGGGTTTTAAAGTCGGAACTCTGTCTGTGTAACGCTACGCGATTATTCACCACTGTAAGCTATGTTCTTCCTTTTTTAAATTAATGTCTCGTAACTAAGTTATTATTATGCTTATTTGAGCCGAAGTAATCATGATGTTGAACTAAATATTAAAGATTGGGTTATTGGATTTTGTACCATAATTAGGGTATGGACAAAAGACCGACACTTGTGGACATTGGACCATGGACCATTAATAGATGGGGGGGTGTTGTCTAATCAAATGACAACTCTTTGGAGTCTGTCGAACCTATCTTCAAATTAGTTAATCTAATAATTATTAAATGATTATGCATGTCCTATTTAGTGACATTTATACGACATCTTTTAGAATCATTTAATTAATCAATTGGGTTGGGTAATTTATTATTCATTCTGGCCAAGTGGGTAAATTAATAATCATGGACTAATTAAAACAGGGGTGGATTACATACAAGGGTAATTGGTGTAATTGTTAACAAAGTATTAAGACCTTGGATTACACACAGTCGATAACCTGGTGCAATTATTAACAAAGTATTAAGACCTTGTTAAAGTTCGAATCCCCAATTAGTTGGAATATTTGACTTCGGGTATAAGGTTAATTTGACGATCATTTTATAATTATGACCGATGAACTATTATGGGCAAAAACCAGATAGGTATCAAATAAATCCAGGACAAAGGACAATTAACCCAGCATAATAAATTAAAATCAAAACGTCAAACATCATGATTACGGAAGTTTAAATAAGCATAATTTTATTTATTTTACGCACTTTAATTATCGTCATTTATCTGTACGCTTAAAATATAAAATCGACAAACCGGTTATTAAACGGTAAATCCCCCCAAAGTTACCTATAATTACTATATCTAGTTTAACTACTTAATTAACTAATTTGACCTAGTAAGACACCCAATAATAGTGTCCACGGATTGACCTCCCGGACTTTACCTTAGCTATATTATTACACGATAGGTATACTTGCCTTTTGTGTTTTAGTTTAATTTAGGTGATTTCGTGTAGTAAATAAATATAATACTGATAGCTGTTTCATACACACCCTCTAGAACACATCACATCCCTCGTTTGAGTTACCGGCTCCATTGTTGTTGTTGTTGTTGTTGTTGTTGTTGTTGTTGTTGTTATTGTTGTTGTTGTTGTTGTTGTTGTTGTTGTTGTTGTTGTTGTTGTTGTTGTGGTTGTTGTTATTGTTGTTGTTGTTGAATGAGTGACCGGCCATGGCCGCATCCACGGCGGTGGCTATCATTCGTTGTAGAGCTTATTCGGGTGTTTCATGGCGTGGTACACGACGAGGAGGCATTGTTCCTTCAAAACACAAGAATATCGTTGATTAGTATTCTCAATAATACTAACCGTGATATGGAATGAGGATAAGGAGAAAATTTTTCCTTGACTCGCCTTAAATTCTTTATGTCATAATGTCGGAACGTTCATATGAGTCACCGTAATATAATCCCGGAAATTATATTACCCTAATTCATATGTGCATTCGACATTATTTCACGAAGTCAAGGTGGCGTGTCAATCAAATTAAACAACGTGAGATTAAGATGGAATATAAGTTAGATATGAATAGAAGAGTTCGAGTATAAATGCACAAGTAGTCAAGTAATTCCTACTTCAAGTCTATATGCCGGTTGTAGTCTAGACTCACTAATGTACCCTACGACTCGGGGTTGACACCAATGAAGTCTAAATCCCTACAACCAACACTCTGATACCATCTGTAGCGACCCGACAAAATCATCATTGTCGGCACCTTCTACTTAGGTCCCTTTACGTGGTCATAAGTCTTTAAAATGACGTTTGACCAAAATATGTCGCATTCATTTCAAATGTAAAAGTGTTTCAAGTTACAAAGGTAGTTCCACGACTAGTTACATTACAATGTTTAACGTACAAATGAAACCTATGCGACACAATTTTGAAAGTAAGCCAAAAGATGCTCAATGTATTCATATATACTCGACATCCAAGCAAGTATCAAAAAGAGTGCGGAAGCATGTATCACATAGCGTTTAAGGACCTGAGAAAACATATAGAAAACTGTCAACGAAAAACGTTGGTGAAATCATAGGTGTATTAGTAACGTTGTTTTTGAACCACAAGATTTAATATAATTGATTATCCAAATCGTCTGTATTCCAAAAGTATGTTCGCGAGCACCCAATTATCAATACTTAACTGTTTTGTACCTTGTTACGTAGTGTTAGAACATACACTATACTCAAAAATATATTTCATCCGCTAACGGTAGCGAACCGTCCGAATGAGGGCTCGTCAAGCCCAATGTGATCACATAACATAAGTTTACGTTTACACCCTGCAAGTGTAACTAATGATAATTGAATTGAGGCTTTTTGTTCAAACTCGGCGTGGAATGTTTGTTTTCGTACTTGTGTTCAAAGCATAAAAGTATGATACGTATATGTTTCTCATCCCATAGTTTAAAAGTAAAAGTTGTTGAAAAGGTGGGACTATGATCTCACCTTGGTTGCACGAATAGTAAATTGTACTTCACAAGGTAACGTGTGCAAGAACGAATGCTAGTCTTGACCTAAACAAATAGGTTCGTATCAATATCGGTAAACATGGTTGGTCAAAGTGTTCAATTAGTCCTATGGCTCATTACGACTCGATTATAAAGCATGTGAATCAAATATGCAAGAAGATTAGAACGGTTTAAACAAGTATTGGTTAAGTTTGGACAAAAGTCAACTTTGGTCAAGTCAAAGTCAACGAAAAAGTCAACACGTTCGGGTCGGGTCCCGAACTATTTTTCTGAGGTTTTTAATCATATATAAGCATGTTAGAACAAGTTACATGTGAATCGGAGGTGCGTAGCATAGCAAACATTTTTCGAAAAAGTGTCATGGTGAACAGATTCTGAACACGCCTATTGTCGCGCCGCGACATAGGATGGCCACGCCGTGGCAATCAACGTGAGCTGGTGCCTGGTCAGTTTCAATTGTCCAAGTCCCAAACCAAATTTCATTTAAACACAAAACACAAACCGTAAACTCTTATGACACGTATCTTATATCGTTGGAAGGTAATTTGACAAGGAACATAACTAAACACGTTTCATCAATCAAAAACATCATTTGCAATAATCGAATTTCCAAATTAAATGATCAATTAATGCTCATCATTAATGCTTCAATTTCATAAATGCACAATTATGATTCGGGAATTAAATGCACACATATGATACGCCGTATCGTAGATAATTACGCATACAATGCAACTAAACACTTACAAACAACATTGCAAAGCATTCAATGCATCAAAAATTCATTTTTCTTCTATCAAACCCTAACTCAATATCACAAAATCAATAATCATGTTAATGAAGCATTCTTGATCAACCTACACATCAAATTGAAGCTAGTGATGCTAGTAACACATTTAATACATACACTTCTAACATCTAACAACATTTAGTCACCCAAAACCCAAGATTAAACACACCCATGTGACAAGTTCATGTTAGTTACTCAAAACAACGAAATCGAACATACAAATCATATATTCATGTTAGACTTGAGCTATAGACACTAATTAATACTTTTGTAAGTTAAAAACATCAAGAACAAAGAATCTAGTGATTTTAGAAAGTTACCCAAACTTGATGAAATCGGTATGGAATCGAAGAGGACGTTGCAAGGATTCCAAATATGTAATTTGTTTTGCAAAACACTTGCTAGATTGGATTTAGATGATGATTCTTTGTTTGAAAGTTGAGAGACAAGTTGAAGTAGTAAAAGAGAGAAAGAGGAGAAATGAATGGAGGAGAAGGCTTGTTGACTAGTTGACCTAGTCAAGTCTTTTGCCTCTTGGAAAGTTTAGTCCCTCAAGTTCAACAGCGGGTGCGTGAATTACCTAAACGAGATATTTTAAAACGCGTATTAACGGAAGATGTTATAATTATACAACGGACTTTAAAATAGTTAAACGGAAAGTAAACGGAAAAAAGCGGGATGTTACACATCTATCCATATCCATATCCGCTGGATTAAGCGGCTTAATGTATATCCGATGGATGTTCAAGAAATGTTATAATATTTCCTGATATGAAATGAAAATAAAAACGTAATATAATAAAAGTAAATATAAATGACATAATTAAAATTCATCCACAAGAAATCGTAAGTTTTATCGAAGATAGAAAGCAATTTGTTAAATTCACCATTAATCATAGAATTTTTTATATGATTGCAAACAGAATGTATGTGTAATGCTAAATGCATTTATAATAGTAATGTGAATGTATATATCTATATTTATGTATTTTTATATGCATTTCGGGTGTTAATGGATACATCTGTGGATGGAAGTTTTTCATCCATATCCATATCCATTTATGTTCATCCATATCCGTATCCATATCCATTTAAATCATCCATATCCATTAATAGTCGAGTGGAAATGGTGGATATTCATCGGATCGGGTGTCAATTGTCATCCAGTGATCGGTTGATATAAACCTTTATGATATAATACGTCTTCGATAACACGTCTTCGAATGCATATTCCAGAAGCCAAATCTGACCCATCAAACTTATCTCTCTTAATCGTGCTATTATCTGCCATTGTTCCAGTAACGCTCGCAACATAAGCTCTGATACCACTTTTTGGGAAATTTTGGTGAGCCATAATAAGAAAGTGATAACCCCAGTTATTACTAGGGATGACAATTGATGTCCGATCCATTGGATATCCATATGATCCGATCTATTTAGATGGATATGATTGATCTAAATGAATGATAAATGGATATGGGTATAGATATGGATGATGTGAAAAATTAATGGATCGGGTATGGATGACAATTTATCATCCATTGATATATCCATTTACCACCCGATATACATACATACATATAAATATATAAATATTTTCTTAAATATACCCATATATTTAAATATTCTTATATGTGTACACTATAAACTATTAAAATGTTATCGAAAGTATATGTTATGAATATACAACTATGTGAATACTATTAAATTCATATATCTTAGATATATAACACGTCTTTGTTTTAAACGCTTTGAAGATTTTATTTCATATTAGAAATATTTTTAGAAAAACTTAACATCCAAAGGATACTCGATAACTTGCTTAATCCAACGGATATAGATATGGATGGATGAATTATATTGATATGGATATGGATATGGATATGGATTTTTAAAAATTAAATGGATATGGATATAGGTGCACCCGATCCATATCCGATCCATTGACATCCCTAGTTATCAGCCACCGATCAACAAACAGATAAACCACGAGAACACGCAAAGATAATGAACAAATAAGCGCAAGAAATGTAAAGAAAAAGGAATTTAACATGGTTATGTCCATTTGTTTAATCTAAACGATTGGTTTACTCTGCGGATAAATACAGAGAGTTTTTATTGATATTTTTGTAGGTGTACACTGATACAATGAGATATGGGTTACAATTTATAGGGCAAAAACGAAATCGTTTCCAAATCAGAAAAAATTGTTGGCTACAACAAACTTCGCGACCATAATCATGACCTCGCGGCCGTGAAGTTCCAAAACTACAAAACCATAATTTAAATCCGTAAAATTACGGGTCGGTTGCTTTTGTTCATTACTCCTTATTTCTCCATTTTCGCGACCTCAAAATTATGCCTCCCGGTCGCGAAATTTAGCTTTAGCAACAACTTTCGATTTCATTTCGTTTAACATCTTCAAACCCCAACAGAACACTACGTACTCACATCATTGGCTAGATCTAAGTAGACTCATATTTCAGGGCTCATTATATATATATATATATATATATATATATATATATATATATATATATATATATATATATATATATATATATATATATATATATATATATATATATATATATATATATATATATATATATATATATATATATATATATATATATATATATAGCCCTCAATGATGTAACCGACCAGCCTAAACCATTCTCAACATTTATAATTATGCCCAACTCAACGCCATATATTTTCATTGCATTTGTTTTTTTTACTTTGAAACTCATTAGCTTACTGTGCATATTTGAAACTCAATGATGTAACATATGGTCCAATAAACTTGTATAAAAGACAGAACCTAAGCTGTCAAATGTAGGAAAATATGGATTAGTGGGTAAAGAATCTGTCACCGGATTGATACTAGAATCGTTTGAACACTTTCTTAATAGAGTATTTCGACCCACTTGGCCACGGGTTACAAGAAATCTCTATTAAGATAAGACTAGTATGAACTAGGGGTGTTCATTTTCGGATATCCGAAATTCGGATATCCGAAATTTCGGATATCCGAAAATTCGGATAGTGAAAAACCCCATCCGAAATCCGAATCCGAAATTTCGGATATCCGATTTTCGGATATCCGAAATTTCGGATTCGGATATCGGATTATCCGAATATCCGATATTTTTGAAGAACTTCGAATATTTTCGGATAATTTTTCGGATATTCGGATAATTTTCCGGATATTCGGATAATTTTCGGATATTTCGGATATTTTTCGGATATATTTCGGATATTTTTCGGATTTTTTTAAAAATTTTCGGATATTCGGATATCCGAATATCCGAAAATTTTAAAAACTCCATCCGATATCCGAATCCGAAAAATCGGATATCCGATTTTCGGATATCCGAATTTTCGGATATCCGATTTTTCGGATATTTTCGGATATTTTCGGATTCGGATTTCGGATAATTCGGATTCGGATTTCGGATTCGGATATTTTGAACACCCCTAGTATGAACACTCTTTCTTGACCAAAAGAATATTTGTTCCTTGCAATTGTAGATTGTAAAATCTGTAAGTTAAAATGTTGAAAGTGAATGAATTTTTACAAAATTCTGGAACCCTTCTTCAAATGAAGAAGTCTTGTATTTATAATTGACCAAAAGGTGCAATGATAAGTTACAACCTTTCATACATGAACATAATGAAATGGTACAACACTTTGGAACCAACACCACTTAAATGGTGTACAACACTTTGGAACCGACACCACCTAAATGGTGTCTAAACAAGTGTATTTTGATGTTAAAACCGTTCCAAAATGATCAGGAATTAGTATACAACGTTTTGGACCAACATGCCTTTTGTGTCAAAAGGCCATGTTCACATTTCACGCTTTAGGTTGCGTCGCGCCTCAGACCTGGGACTGAAACTTATTCCCACATACAAGTTCTGTATTCAAAACACGTTGTAGGCCGCGATGCGCCAAGCAAGGCCACGACGCGCCTTATACCTAGGTCCTGATCCAGTCAAGCTTTGTACCATTTAGCTCATTAAGTTCAACTATGTATTATGCGATCTTCGTAACCCTTTACGAACGTGTACTACACACTTCTTGGATTCGTGTAGGGTATCAAAGAACACTTTCACTTTCAACCTAGTAAATCTAATTCACCAAAATGTGTAATGTCTGATTTACCTAAAATCACCAATAATCCCCCCCTATTTTAGTGTAATCCTTGATTTACTAAAATATAAACTTGCATTTAAACCAATGCGTAAATGGAAATGTCACAATGATTGAATTTACACCTTAGTATATTAAACATTTCAAGAATTCGAAAATCAGGGTGCTCGTAACATTTGAACTCTTCAATCCATTTAAAAACTAGGCGATAATATACACATCGGTTTCTTACTTTCTACAATTAACCCGACACTATTGTAAGCCATGTGTCTCAATCCTCTTATGAACATATCAAAAGCTAAGTCCAAGCTTTCTTGAGGCGGAAAAACCTCATGTTTACATAGGTAGTTTTTTTTAATCTTGCTTCCGCGATGCAATTTTTCAAGATAACTCTTAAGAAGTATTTAACTTTAACCTTCTTTATCTCACGGGTCCGAACACATAATTTGGGATCATATATTAAATCTGTTCCAATATTCAAATAGTAGGCTTTACACAATGAATTGAAGTTCCTAGCGTTGTACTAGAAGGGAATTGAGTATCCCACTATGGAAGATTTAAATGTACTTCAATCCCTCAACATTAGCCAACTTGTGCGCACTACCGGCTAATGCTTTTATCAAGTGATTTAGTCAAACTTTGTTGTGACCCAATAAAATTCACATATTTCAATTCATTCATGATCAACCCACGAAACACAATTTGTCTATGGCATAATTGTCTAGACTTTCATTTGTTCGAATACATGCCTTAGTCACATCACATCCCATAACTAGGGATCACCATGAACTTTAATCTTATTCATTATGACTTCAATCAATTTTCATTCTTTTGCAGTCCTTTAAACCAAGGATTTACCAAGTCCTTATTTTATCATAAGAAACTTGTGAGTACTCAAATCAATTGACTGATTAGTCCTTGCATATATCCACCTCTCACAAGTAATTAATGTAACCTATAATTCATACACCCTTGATGATATATCCCCATTATCCTTGTGTACACAATTATTACCATTACATTAGATAGTGAGATTATTGTTATAAACATACCATAGTCAATCCACTTCTAAAAATAAGAAGTAATGACAACAAGTTTATGATATCCATAATCTCAACATCAACCTTTTGATTCAGGATACCTCATCTATACCAAGTGTAAAATCCAACAACTTGTAGATGCATTATCTCATTAATCAATAATAAACTCAATAAAATTTTAATATGCTTTAAGGATTTCATATTGTGAATTAAACCATAGTCTATGGTTGGCTTTTACAAGTATTAAAATACTTAAGTCCCATCACAATGAATTTCACTAGACCATGCTTAATTTTTCTAACACCATGTTATATTAAGAAAACCGGTATTTAGTAACAATTAAGCAATGTCTAATCCTCATTCCATATTAAATTATATTTGTTTCACTTACTTGTACCAATTTGTAGATATCAAAAGATTTATGTACATAAATCACCAATGAATAAAGAATCTCATGGTCATTTGAATTCGTAACAAAATCAGTCACCTCACAATAATACAATATTGTCTTATGACTTTTCTAACGGTTTATTACCACCCGTTAAATAACCTAACAGTTGTTATCACTTAAACTATTGTGACTTATCAACCATCACAATTATTTACAGTATAGTGAAATGTCCCGTTTTTATTGATTAAAAACGTTCCATATTAATTGATTTCGTTGCGAGGTTTTGACCTCTATATGAGACGTTTTTCAAAGACTGCATTCATTTTAAAACAAACCATAACCTTTATTTCATCAATAAAGGTTTAAAAAGCTTTACGTAGATTATCAAATAATGATAATCTAAAATATCCTGTTTACACACGACCATTACATAATGGTTTACAATAAAAATATGTTACAACAAAATAAGTTTCTTGAATGCAGTTTTTACACAATATCATACAAGCATGGACTCCAAATCTCGTCCTTATTTAAGTATGCGACAGCGAAAGCTCTTAATAATCACCTGAGAATAAACATGCTTAAAACGTCAACAAAAATGTTGGTGAGTTATAGGTTTAACCTATATATATCAAATCATAATAATAGACCACAAGATTTCATATTTCAATACACATCCCATACATAGAGATAAAAATCATTCATATGGTGAACACCTGGTAACCGACATTAACAAGATGCATATATAAGAATATCCCCATCATTCCGGGACACCCTTCGGATATGATATAAATTTCGAAGTACTAAAGCATCTGGTACTTTGGATGGGGTTTGTTAGGCCCAATAGATCTATCTTTAGGATTCGCGTCAATTAGGGTGTCTGTTTCCTAATTCTTAGATTACCAGACTTAATAAAAAGGGGCATATTCGATTTCGATAATTCAACCATAGAATGTAGTTTCACGTACTTGTGTCTATTTTGTAAATCATTTATAAAACCTGCATGTATTCTCATCCCAAAAATATTAGATTTTAAAAGTGGGACTATAACTCACTTTCACAGATTTTTACTTCGTCGGGAAGTAAGACTTGGCCACTGGTTGATTCACGAACCTATAACAATATATACATATATATCAAAGTATGTTCAAAATAACTTACAACACTTTTAATATATTTTGATGTTTTAAGTTTATTAAGTCAGCTGTCCTCGTTAGTAACCTACAACTTGTTGTCCACAGTTAGATGTACAGAAATAAATCGATAAATATTATCTTGAATCAATCCATGACCCATTGTATACTTATCTCAGTATTGATCACAACTCAAACTATATATATTTTGGAATCAACCTCAACCCTGTATAGCTAACTCCAACATTCACATATAGAGTGTCTATGGTTGTTCCGAAATATATATAGATGTGTCGACATGATAGGTCGAAACATTGTATACGTGTATATGGTATCTCAAGATTACATAATATACAATACAAGTTGATTAAGTTATGGTTGGAATAGATTTGTTACCAATTTTCACGTTGCTAAAATGAGAAAAATTATCCAATCTTGTTTTACCCATAACTTCTTCATTTTAAATCCGTTTTGAGTGAATCAAATTGCTATGGTTTCATATTGAACTTTATTTTATGAATCTAAACAGAAAAAGTATAGGTTTATAGTCAGGAAAATAAGTTACAAGTTGTTTTTGTAAAGGTAGTCATTTCAGTCGAAAGAACGACGTCTAGATGACCATTTTAGAAAACATACTTCCACTTTGAGTTTAACCATAATTTTTGGATATAGTTTCATGTTCATAATAAAAATCATTTTCTCAGAATAACAACTTTTAAATCAAAGTTTTTCATAGTTTTTAATTAACTAACCCAAAACAGTCCGCGATGTTACTACGACGGCGTAAATCCGGTTTTACGGTGTTTTTCGTGTTTCCAGGTTTTAAATCATTAAGTTAGCATATCATATAGATATAGAACATGTGTTTAGTTGATTTTAAAAGTCAAGTTAGAAGGATTAACTTTTGTTTGCGAACAAGTTTAGAATTAACTAAACTATGTTCTAGTGATTACAAGTTTAAACCTTCGAATAAGATAGCTTTATATGTATGAATCGAATGATGTTAT
Organism: Rutidosis leptorrhynchoides; assembly: GCF_046630445.1. Taxonomy (NCBI): domain Eukaryota; kingdom Viridiplantae; phylum Streptophyta; class Magnoliopsida; order Asterales; family Asteraceae; genus Rutidosis; species Rutidosis leptorrhynchoides. The sequence goes on along the minus strand of NC_092333.1, from coordinate 262,545,447 downwards.
GAACATCATTACTACCTTAAGTTCCTTGGATAAACCTACTGGAAAAGAGAAAAATGGATCTAGCTTCAGCGGATCCTTGGATGGCTCGAAGTTCTTGAAGCAGAATTATGACACGAAAACAAGTTCAAGTAAGATCATCACTTGAAATAAGATTGTTATAGTTATAGAAATTGAACCAAAGTTTGAATATGATTATTACCTTGTATTAGAATGATAACCTACTATAAGAAAAAAAGATTTCTTGAGGTTGGATAATCACCTTACAAGATTGGAAGTGAGCTAGCAAACTTGAAAGTATTCTTGATTTTATGTAACTAGAACTTGTAGAATTTATGAAGAACACTTAGAACTTGAAGATAGAACTTGAGAGAGATCAATTAGATGAAGAAAATTGAAGAATGAAAGTGTTTGTAGGTGTTTTTGGTCGTTGGTGTATGGATTAGATATAAAGGATATGTAATTTTGTTTTCATGTAAATAAGTCATGAATGATTACTCATATTTTTGTAATTTTATGAGATATTTCATGCTAGTTGCCAAATGATGGTTCCCACATGTGTTAGGTAACTCACATGGGCTGCTAAGAGCTGATCATTGGAGTGTATATACTAATAGTACATACATCTAAAAGCTGTGTATTGTACGAGTACGAATACGGGTGCATACGACTAGAATTGTTGATAAAACTGAACGAGGATGTAATTGTAAGCATTTTTGTTAAGTAGAAGTATTTTGATAAGTGTATTGAAGTCTTTCAAAAGTGTATAAATACATATTAAAACACTACATGTATATACATTTTAACTGAGTCGTTAAGTCATCGTTAGTCGTTACATGTAAGTGTTGTTTTGAAACCTTTAGGTTAACGATCTTGTTAAATGTTGTTAACCCAATGTTTATAATATCAAATGAGATTTTAAATTATTATATTATCATGATATTATAATGTATGAATATCTCTTAATAAGATATATATACATTAAATGTCTTTACAACGATAATCGTTACATATATGTCTCGTTTAAAAATCATTAAGTTAGTAGTCTTGTTTTTACATATGTAGTTCATTGTTAATATACTTAATGATATGTTTACTTATCATAGTATCATGTTAACTATATATATATATATATATATATATATATATATATATATATATATATATATATATATATATATATATATATATATATATATATCCATATATATGTCATCATATAGTTTTTACAAGTTTTAACGTTCGTGAATCACCGGTCAACTTGGGTGGTCAATTGTCTATATGAAACATATTTCAATTAATCAAGTCTTAACAAGTTTGATTGCTTAACATGTTGGAAACATTTAATCATGTAAATATCAATCTCAATTAATATATATAAACATGGAAAAGTTCGGGTCACTACAGTACCTACCCGTTAAATAAATTTCGTCCCGAAATTTTAAGCTGTTGAAGGTGTTGACGTATCTTCTGGAAATAGATGCAGGTATTTCTTCTTCATCTGATCTTCATGCTCCCAGGTGAACTCGGGTCCTCTACGAGCATTCCATCGAACCTTAACAATTGGTATCTTGTTTTGCTTAAGTCTTTTAACCTCACTATCCATTATTTCGACGGGTTCTTCGATGAATTGGAGTTTTTCTTTGATTTGGATTTCATTAACGGAATAGTGAGATCTTCTTTAGCAAAACATTTCTTCAAATTCGAGACGTGGAAAGTGTTATGTACAGCCGCGAGTTGTTGAGGTAACTCAAGTCGGTAAGCTACTGGTCCGACACGATCAATAATCTTGAATGGTCCAATATACCTTGGATTTAATTTCCCTCGTTTACCAAATCGAACAACGCCTTTCCAAGGTGAAACTTTAAGCATGACCATCTCTCCAATTTCAAATTCTATATCTTTTCTTTTAATGTCAGCGTAGCTCTTTTGTCGACTTTCGGCGTTTTTCAACCGTTGTTGAATTTGGATGATCTTCTCGGTAGTTTCTTGTATAATCTCCGGACCCGTAATCTGTCTATCCCCCACTTCACTCCAACAAATTGGAGACCTGCACTTTCTACCATAAAGTGCTTCAAACGGTGCCATCTCAATGCTTGAATGGTAGCTGTTGTTGTAGGAAAATTCTGCTAACGGTAGATGTCGATCCCAACTGTTTTCGAAATCAATAACACATGCTCGTAGCATGTCTTCAAGCGTTTGTATCGTCCTTTCGCTCTGCCCATCAGTTTGTGGATGATAGGCAGTACTCACGTCTAGACGAATTCCTAATGCTTGCTGTAATGTCTGCCAGAATCTTGAAATAAATCTGCCATCCCTATCAGAGATAATAGAGATTGGTATTCCATGTCTGGAAACGACTTCCTTCAAATACAGTCGTGCTAACTTCTCCATCTTGTCATCTTCTCTTATTGGCAGGAAGTGTGCTGATTTGGTGAGACGATCAACTATTACCCAAATAGTATCAAAACCACTTGCAGTCCTTGGCAATTTAGTGATGAAATCCATGGTAATGTTTTCCCATTTGCATTCTGGGATTTCGGGTTGTTGAAGTAGACCTGATGGTTTCTGATGCTCAGCTTTGACCTTAGAACACGTTAAACATTCTCCTACGTATTTAGCAACATCGGCTTTCATACCCGGCCACCAAAAATGTTTCTTGAGATCCTTGTACATCTTCCCCGTTCCAGGATGTATTGAGTATCTAGTTTTATGAGCTTCTCTAAGTACCATTTCTCTCATATCTCTAAATTTTGGTACCCAAATCCTTTCAGCCCTATACCGGGTTCCGTCTTCCCGAATATTAAGATGCTTCTCCGATCCTTTGGGTATTTCATCCTTTAAATTTCCCTCTTTTAAAACTCCTTGTTGCGCCTCCTTTATTTGAGTAGTAAGGTTATTATGAATCATTATATTCATAGATTTTACTCGAATGGGTTCTCTGTCCTTCCTGCTCAAGGCATCGGCTACCACATTTACCTTCCCCGGGTGGTAACGAATCTCAAAGTCATAATCATTCAATAATTCAATCCACCTACGCTGCCTCATATTCAGTTGTTTCTGATTAAATATGTGTTGAAGACTTTTGTGGTTGGTATATATAATACTTTTGACCCCATATAAGTAGTGCCTCCAGGTCTTTAATGCAAAAACAACCCGCCTAATTCCAAATCATGCGTCGTATAATTTTGTTCGTGAATCTTCAATTGTCTAGACGCATAAGCAATCACCTTCGTTCTTTGCATTAATACACAACCGAGACCTTGCTTTGATGCGTCACAATAAATCACAAAATCATCATTCCCTTTAGGCAATGACAATATAGGTGCCGTAGTTAGCTTTTTCTTCAATAACTGAAACGCTTTCTCTTGTTCATCATTCCATTCAAATTTCTTCCCTTTATGCGTTAATGCAGTCAAGGGTTTTGCTATTCTGGAAAAGTCTTGGATGAACCTTCTGTAGTAACCAGCTAGTCCTAAAAACTGGCGTATGTGTTTCGGAGTTTTCGGGGTTTCCCACTTTTCAACAGTTTCTATCTTTGCCGGATCCACCTTAATACCTTTTTTGTTCACTATGTGACCGAGGAATTGAACTTCTTCCAACCAAAATGCACACTTTGAAAACTTAGCGTACAATTCTTCCTTCCTCAATACTTCTAACACCTTTCTCAAATGTTTACCGTGTTCTTGGTCATTCTTTGAGTAAATAAGTATGTCATCAATGAAAACAATGACAAACTTGTCAAGGTATGGTCCACACACTCGGTTCATAAGGTCCATGAACACAGCTGGTGCATTAGTTAAACCAAACGGCATGACCATAAACTCGTAATGACCGTAACATGTTCTGAAAGTAGTCTTTGGAATATCATCTTCTTTCACCCGCATTTGATGATACCCGGAACGTAAGTCAATCTTTGAATAAACAGACGAGCCTTGTAGTTGATCAAATAAGTCGTCGATTCTCGGTAGTGGGTAGCGGTTCTTGATGGTAAGTTTGTTCAACTCTCGGTAGTCGATACACAACCTGAATGTACCATCTTTCTTTTTGACAAACAAAACAGGAGCTCCCCACGGTGATGTGCTTGGTCGAATGAAACCACGCTCTAAAAGTTCTTGTAATTGGCTTTACAGTTCTTTCATCTCACTGGGTGCGAGTATGTAAGGAGCCCGAGCTATTGGTGCAGCTCCTGGTACAAGATCTATTTGAAATTCAACGGATCGATGTGGGGGTAATCCCGGTAATTCTTTCGAAAATACATCGGGAAATTCTTTTGCAATGGGAACATCATTGATGCTCTTTTCTTCAGTTTGTACTTTCTCGACGTGTGCTAGAACAGCATAGCAACCTTTTCTTATTAGTTTTTGTGCCTTCAAATTACTAATAAGATGTAGCTTCGTGTTGCCCTTTTCTCCGTACACCATTAAGGGTTTTCCTTTTTCTCGTATAATGCGAATTGTATTTTTGTAACAAACGATCTCTGCTTTCACTTCTTTCAACCAGTCCATACCGATTATCACATCAAAACTCCCTAACTCTACTGGTATCAAATCAATCTTAAATGTTTCGCTAACCAGTTTAATTTCTCGATTCCGACATATATTATCTGCTGAAATTAATTTACCATTTGCTAATTCGAGTAAAAATTTACTATCCAAAGGCGTCAATGGACAACTTAATTTAGCACAAAAATCTCTACTCAAATAGCTTATATCCGCACCCGAATCAAATAAAACGTAAGCAGATTTATTGTCAATAAGAAACGTACCCGTAACAAGCTCCGGGTCTTCCTGTACCTCTGCCACATTAATATTTAAAACTCTTCCGCGGCCTTGTCCATTCGTGTTCTCCTGGTTCGGGCAATTTCTAATAATGTGGCCCGGTTTTCCACATTTATAACAAACTACATTGGCATAACTTGCTCCGACACTACTTGCTCCGCCATTACTCGTTCCGACACCATTTGTTCCTTTCGTTCTATTAACCCCTGGTCCGTAGACCTCACACTTCGCCGCGCTATGACCATTTCTTTTACACTTGATGCAAAATTTGGTGTAGAACCCCGAGTGATACTTTTCACACCTTTGGCATAGCTGCTTCTGATTGTTGTTGTTGTTGTTGTTGTTGTTGTTGCGGTTATTATTGTTGTTGGGATGATTGTTGTAGTTGCTGTTGTTGTTGTTGTTGTTGTTGGGCCGTTTGTTGTAGTTGCGATTGATGTTGCGATTGTTGGGATAATTGTTGCGATTATTGTTGTAATTTCCGTTGTTGTTGTATTGGTGATTCTTATCACCGTTTTCCTCCCACTTTCTTTTGACTTGCTTCACATTGGCCTCTTCAGCAGTCTGTTCTTTAATTCTTTCTTCAATCTGGTTCACTAGTTTGTGAGCCATTCTACATGCCTGTTGTATGGAGGCGGGCTCGTGTGAACTTACATCTTCTTGGATTCTTTCCGGTAATCCTTTCACAAACGCGTCGATCTTCTCTTCCTCATCTTCGAATGCTCCCGGACACAATAGGCACAATTCTGTGAATCGTCTTTCGTACGTGGTAATATCAAATCCTTGGGTTCGTAACCCTCTAAGTTCTGTCTTGAGCTTATTGACCTCGGTTCTGGGACGGTACTTCTCGTTCATCAAGTGCTTGAATGCTGACCACGGTAGTGCGTACGCATCATCTTGTCCCACTTGCTCTAGATAGGTATTCCACCATGTTAACGCAGAACCTGTGAAGGTATGTGTAGCGTACTTCACTTTGTCCTCTTCAGTACACTTACTTATGGCAAACACCGATTCGACCTTCTCGGTCCACCGTTTCAATCCGATCGGTCCTTCGGTTCCATCAAATTCCAAAGGTTTGCAGGCAGTGAATTCTTTGTAGGTGCATCCTACACGATTTCCTGTACTGCTAGATCCAAGGTTATTGTTGGTATGTAGCGCAGCCTGTACTGCAGCTATGTTTGAAGCTAGAAAAGTACGGAATTCCTCTTCATTCATATTCACGGTGTGTCGAGTAGTCGGTGCCATTTCCTTCAAAATAGTCAAATGGAACAAGTTAATCATACAGAATATTAAGAGTAGTTAATAGTATTTCGTAGCATAATATGAACTCATTTATAAAAGCTTTTTCTTCATATTAGCGTTTTATAAGTTTAAATTCGGGTAGTACCTACCCGTTAAGTTCATACTTAGTAGCTAATATACAATTCAACTACTACAATTCTATATGAAAAACTGATTATAATAATATTTCGCGTTCAAACTTTTACACAATATTTTACAAACTTACAATACCGCTTATTTTACATATAGCATGAAATATAGCACACAATAAATTTGATACAAGATGGTTGTGAAGATAATTCTAGCTAGTACACAAGTCGTTCAGCAAAGGCAATAAAGACACGTAATTCATACGTCCAGAAACAAGTCATGCATTCTGGTTTTACTAGGATTACTTCCCATCCTTGGTCTTGTGGAACATAACCGTTATGGCCGTTGATAAGACAGCGTGTTGTAACGTCGTCAAAGGGACGAGGGTTACGTAATGTCCAACAGTCCCGTAACAATCTAAAAACCTCATTTCTTACCCCAATTACCGACTCCGTCACTTGTGGGAACGTTTTGTTTAATAGTTGTAGCCCGATGTTCTTGTTCTCACTTTGGTGAGAAGCGAACATTACTAATCCGTAAGCATAACATGCTTCTTTATGTTGCATGTTAGCCGCTTTTTCTAAATCATGAAGTCCAATATTCGGATATATTGAGTCAAAATAATTTCTTAACCCATTGCGTAAAATAGCATTTGGGTTCCCCGCAATATATGCATCAAAGTAAACACATCGTAACTTATGGATTTCCCAATGTGATATCCCCCATCTTTCGAACGAAAGCCTTTTATAAACCAAGGCATTCTTGGAACGTTCTTCGAATGTCTTACAAACTGATCTCGCCTTAAATAGTTGTGCCGAAGAATTCTGACCGACTCTAGACAAGATTTCATCAATCATGTCTCCGGGTAGGTCTCTTAAAATATTGGGTTGTCTATCCATTTTGTGTTTTTATACTGTAAAATAGACAAGAGTTAGATTCATAAAAAAAAATACTCATTAATACAAGCAATTTTTACATATATCATAAAGCATAAGCACACTATATTACATATATTACACCACACGAATACAACTATCTTATTCCGACTCGCTTGTTTCTTCTTCTTCGGTTTTGGTTCGTTTTGCCAAGTTTCTAGGGATATATTGATGTTCCCCTAATACGAACCGTCGTTTTCCACATTGGTTTAGAAAAACCTGGTGGTTTAGAGGTTCCCGGGTCATTGTTACAACTTAAGGACTTCGGGGGTTGACGATACATATAAAGTTCATCGGGGTTGGAATTAGATTTCTCTATTTTTATGCCCTTTCCCTTATTATTTTCTTTTGCCTTTTTAAATTCAGTTGGGGTAATTTCTATAACATCATCGGAATTCTCGTCGGAATCCGATTCATCGGAGAATTGGTAATCCTCCCAATATTTTGCTTCCTTGGCGGAAACACCATTGACCATAATTAACCTTGGTCGGTTGGTTGAGGATTTTCTTTTACTTAACCGTTTTATTATTTCCCCCACCGGTTCTATTTCTTCATCCAGTTCCGATTCTTCTTCCGGTTCCGATTCTTCTTCCGGTTCCGACTCTTCTTCCGGTTCCTCTTCGGGAACTTGTGAATCAGTCCACGAATCATTCCAATTTACATTTGACTCTTCATTATTATTAGGTGAGTCAATGGGACTTGTTCTAGAGGTAGACATCTATCACATAATATCAAACGCGTTAAGAGATTAATATATCACATAATATTCACATGATAAAAATATATAGTTTCCAACAAAATTTGTTAAGCAATCATTTTTCAAGTAAACACGGTCGAAGTCCAGACTCACTAATGCATCCTAACAAACTCGATAAGACACACTAATGCAAAATTCTGGTTCTCTAAGACCAACGCTCGGATACCAACTGAAATGTCCCGTTCTTATTGATTAAAAACGTTCCATATTAATTGATTTCGTTGCGAGGTTTTGACCTCTATATGAGACGTTTTTCAAAGACTGCATTCATTTTAAAACAAACCATAACCTTTATTTCATCAATAAAGGTTTAAAAAGCTTTACGTAGATTATCAAATAATGATAATCTAAAATATCCTGTTTACACACGACCATTACATAATGGTTTACAATAAAAATATGTTACAACAAAATAAGTTTCTTGAATGCAGTTTTTACACAATATCATACAAGCATGGACTCCAAATCTCGTCCTTATTTAAGTATGCGACAGCGGAAGCTCTTAATAATCACCTGAGAATAAACATGCTTAAAACGTCAACAAAAATGTTGGTGAGTTATAGGTTTAACCTAAATATATCAAATCATAATAATAGACCACAAGATTTCATATTTCAATACACATCCCATACATAGAGATAAAAATCATTCATATGGTGAACACCTGGTAACCGACATTAACAAGATGCATATATAAGAATATCCCCATCATTCCGGGACACCCTTCGGATATGATATAAATTTTGAAGTACTAAAGCATCCGGTACTTTGGATGGGGTTTGTTAGGCCCAATAGATCTATCTTTAGGATTCGCGTCAATTAGGGTGTCTGTTCCCTAATTCTTAGATTACCAGACTTAATAAAAAGGGGCATATTCGATTTCGATAATTCAACCATAGAATGTAGTTTCACGTACTTGTGTCTATTTTGTAAATCATTTATAAAACCTGCATGTATTCTCATCCCAAAAATATTAGATTTTAAAAGTGGGACTATAACTCACTTTCACAGATTTTTACTTCGTCGGGAAGTAAGACTTGGCCACTAGTTGATTCACAAACCTATAACAATATATACATATATATCAAAGTATGTTCAAAATATATTTACAACACTTTTAATATATTTTGATATTTTAAGTTTATTAAGTCAGCTGTCCTCGTTAGTAACCTACAACTAGTTGTCCACAGTTAGATGTACAGAAATAAATCGATAAATATTATCTTGAATCAATCCACGACCCAGTGTATACGTATCTCAGTATTGATCACAACTCAAACTATATATATTTTGGAATTAACCTCAACCCTGTATAGCTAACTCCAACATTCACATATTGAGTGTCTATGGTTGTTCCGAAATATATATAGATGTGTCGACATGATAGGTCGAAACATTGTATACGTGTCTATGGTATCTCAAGATTACATAATATACAATACAAGTTGATTAAGTTATGGTTGGAATAGATTTGTTACCAATTTTCACATAGCTAAAATGAGAAAAATTATCCAATCTTGTTTTACCCATAACTTCTTCATTTTAAATCCGTTTTGAGTGAATCAAATTGTTATGGTTTCATATTGAACTCTATTTTATGAATCTAAACAGAAAAAGTATAGGTTTATAGTCAGAAAAATAAGTTACAAGTCGTTTTTGTAAAGGTAGTCATTTCAGTCGAAAGAACGACGTCTAGATAACCATTTTAGAAAACATACTTCCACTTTAAGTTTAACCATAATTTTTGGATATAGTTTCATGTTCATAATAAAAATCATTTTCTCAGAATAACAACTTTTAAATCAAAGTTTATCATAGTTTTTAATTAACTAACCCAAAACAGTCCGCGGTGTTACTACGACGGCGTAAATCCGGTTTTACGGTGTTTTTCGTGTTTCCAGGTTTTAAATCATTAAGTTAGCATATCATATAGATATAGAACATGTGTTTAGTTGATTTTAAAAGTCAAGTTAGAATGATTAACTTTTGTTTGCGAACAAGTTTAGAATTAACTAAACTATGTTCTAGTGATTACAAGTTTAAACCTTCGAATAAGATAGCTTTATATGTATGAATCGAATGATGTTATGAACATCATTACTACCTTAAGTTCCTTGGATAAACCTACTGGAAAAGAGAAAAATGGATCTAGCTTCAACGGATCCTTGGATGGCTCGAAGTTCTTGAAGCAGAATCATGACATGAAAACAAGTTCAAGTAAGATCATCACTTGAAATAAGATTGTTATAGTTATAGAAATTGAACCAAAGTTTGAATATGATTATTACCTTGTATTAGAATGATAACCTACTGTAAGAAACAAAAATTTCTTGAGGTTGGATAATCACCTTACAAGATTGGAAGTGAGCTAGCAAACTTGAAAGTATTCTTGATTTTATGTAACTAGAACTAGTAGAATTTATGAAGAACACTTAGAACTTGAAGATAGAACTTGAGAGAGATCAATTAGATGAAGAAAATTGAAGAATGAAAGTGTTTGTAGGTGTTTTTGGTCGTTGGTGTATGGATTAGATATAAAGGATATGTAATTTTGTTTTCATGTAAATAAGTCATGAATGATTACTCATATTTTTGTAATTTTATGAGATATTTCATGCTAGTTGCCAAATGATGGTTCCCACATATGTTAGGTGACTCACATAGGCTTCTAAGAGCTGATCATTGGAGTGTATATACCAATAGTACATACATCTAAAAGCTGTGTATTGTACGAGTACGAATACGGGTGCATACGAGTAGAATTGTTGATGAAACTGAACGAGGATGTAATTGTAAGCATTTTTGTTAAGTAGAAGTATTTTGATAAGTGTATTGAAGTCTTTCAAAAGTGTATAAATACATATTAAAACACTACATGTATATACATTTTAACTGAGTCGTTAAGTCATCGTTAGTCGTTACATGTAAGTGTTGTTTTGAAACCTTTAGGTTAACGATCTTGTTAAATGTTGTTAACCCAATGTTTATAATAGCAAATGAGATTTTAAATTATTATATTATCATGATATTATCATGTATGAATATCTCTTAATATGATATATATACATTAAATGTTTTTACAACGATAATCGTTACATATATGTCTCGTTTAAAAATCATTAAGTTAGTAGTCTTGTTTTTACATATGTAGTTCATTGTTAATATACTTAATGATATGTTTACTTATCATAGTATCATGTTAACTATATATATATCCATATATATGTCATCATATAGTTTTTACAAGTTTTAACGTTCGTGAATCACCGGTCAACTTGGGTGGTCAATTGTCTATATGAAACATATTTCAATTAATCAAGTCTTAACAAGTTTGATTGCTTAACATGTTGGAAACATTTAATCATGTAAATATCAATCTCAATTAATATATATAAACATGGAAAAGTTCGGGTCACTACACATAGGGGGTTTTCATATCAATATTCAAATAATATAATAAAGCCTTCTTTTATTGACACCGTATATATTTAAGTGACTCTAATTATCATCTATACATTCTGATAATCCAACAAATGGAAATGACAACTCCATTTATACTAGGCCACAATTTAAACTATAATACATCACAATCCATGCACATGAAAAATTTTAGTATGTCAGGGGACCATTTTATCCACATTAGTATATCCCATCCCATATATATGTATACTGAAAATATAAAGGGGTGATATGAATATTAACAATAAGTGGATCTTTGCATCAAAAGGTTAAATGCAAATAACGAACAATATATCTAGTATTGTTTCCCACTTTATTCCAACGTTTACATAAATTAATCCGTTGACATCATGTAAACAGACATGAATTAATACATTCAATATTCAATATCAACACCCCTTTTAAAAATAACGGACGACATTTTCTTTCCAAATATATTCATATATATTTCTCAAAGATCACAATTTAAGGATCTTTTGATAAATGGGGATTTTCTTATCATGTGGACATAATGTATAACACATTAACACCCATGTGCCATCACGAACATATTGAAATGTCCCGTTCTTATTGATTAAAAACGTTCCATATTAATTGATTTCGTTGCGAGGTTTTGACCTCTATATGAGACGTTTTTCAAAGACTGCATTCATTTTTAAACAAACCATAACCTTTATTTCATCAATAAAGGTTTAAAAAGCTTTACGTAGATTATCAAATAATGATAATCTAAAATATCCTGTTTACACACGACCATTACATAATGGTTTACAATACAAATATGTTACAACAAAATAAGTTTCTTAAATGCAGTTTTTACACAATATCATACAAGCATGGACTCCAAATCTTGTCCTTATTTAAGTATGCGACAGCGGAAGCTCTTAATAATCACCTGAGAATAAACATGCTTAAAACGTCAACAAAAATGTTGGTGAGTTATAGGTTTAACCTATATATATCAAATCGTAACAATAGACCACAAGATTTCATATTTCAATACACATCCCATACATAGAGATAAAAATCATTCATATGGTGAACACCTGGTAACCGACAATAACAAGATGCATATATAAGAATATCCCCATCATTCCGGGACACCCTTCGGATATGATATAAATTTCGAAGTACTAAAGCATCCGGTACTTTGGATGGGGTTTGTTAGGCCCAATAGATCTATCTTTAGGATTCGCGTCAATTAGGGTGTCTGTTCCCTAATTCTTAGATTACCAGACTTAATAAAAAGGGGCATATTCGATTTCGATAATTCAACCATAGAATGTAGTTTCACGTACTTGTGTCTATTTTGTAAATCATTTATAAAACCTGCATGTATTCTCATCCCAAAAATATTAGATTTTAAAAGTGGGACTATAACTCACTTTCACAGATTTTTACTTCGTCGGGAAGTAAGACTTGGCCACTGGTTGATTCACGAACCTATAACAATATATACATATATATCAAAGTATGTTCAAAATATATTTACAACACTTTTAATATATTTTGATGTTTTAAGTTTATTAAGTCAGCTGTCCTCGTTAGTAACCTACAACTAGTTGTCCACAGTTAGATGTACAGAAATAAATCGATAAATATTATCTTGAATCAATCCACGACCCAGTGTATACGTATCTCAGTATTGATCACAACTCAAACTATATATATTTTGGAATCAACCTCAACCCTGTATAGCTAACTCCAACATTCACATATAGAGTGTCTATGGTTGTTCCGAAATATATATAGATGTGTCGAAATGATAGGTCGAAACATTGTATACGTGTCTATGGTATCTCAAGATTACATAATATATAATACAAGTTGATTAAGTTATGGTTGGAATAGATTTGTTACCAATTTTCACGTAGCTAAAATGAGAAAAATTATCCAATCTTGTTTTACCCATAACTTCTTCATTTTAAATCCGTTTTGAGTGAATCAAATTGCTATGGTTTCATATTGAACTCTATTTTATGAATCTAAACAAAAAAAGTATAGGTTTCTAGTCGGAAAAATAAGTTACAAGTCGTTTTTGTAAAGGTAGTCATTTCAGTCGAAAGAACGACGTCTAGATGACCATTTTAGAAAACATACTTCCACTTTGAGTTTAACCATAATTTTTGGATATAGTTTCATGTTCATAATAAAAATCATTTTCTCAGAATAACAACTTTTAAATCAAAGTTTATCATAGTTTTTAATTAACTAACCCAAAACAGCCCGCGGTGTTACTACGACGGCGTAAATCCGGTTTTACGGTGTTTTTCGTGTTTCCAGGTTTTAAATCATTAAGTTAGCATATCATATAGATATAGAACATGTGTTTAGTTGATTTTAAAAGTCAAGTTAGAAGGATTAACTTTTGTTTGCGAACAAGTTTAGAATTAACTAAACTATGTTCTAGTGATTACAAGTTTAAACCTTCGAATAAGATAGCTTTATATGTATGAATCGAATGATGTTATGAACATCATTACTACCTTAAGTTCCTTGGATGAACCTACTGGAAAAGAGAAAAATGGATCTAGCTTCAATGGATCCTTGGATGGCTCAAAGTTCTTAAAGCAAAATCATGACACGAAAACAAGTTCAAGTAAGATCATCACTTGAAATAAGATTGTTATAGTTATAGAAATTGAACCAAAGTTTGAATATGATTATTACCTTGTATTAGAATGATAACCTACTGTAAGAAACAAAGATTTCTTGAGGTTGGATGATCACCTTACAAGATTGGAAGTGAGCTAGCAAACTTGAAAGTATTCTTGATTTTATGAAACTAGAACTTTTGGAATTTATGAAGAACACTTAGAACTTGAAGATAGAACTTGAGAGAGTTCAATTAGATGAAGAAAATTGAAGAATGAAAGTGTTTGTAGGTGTTTTTGGTCGTTGGTGTATGGATTAGATATAAAGGATATGTAATTTTGTTTTCATGTAAATAAGTCATGAATGATTACTCATATTTTTGTAATCTTATGAGATATTTCATGCTAGTTGCCAAATGATGGTTCCCACATGTGTTAGGTGACTCACATGGGCTGCTAAGAGCTGATCATTGGAGTGTATATACCAATAGTACATACATCTAAAAGCTGTGTATTGTACGAGTACGAATACGGGTGCATACGAGTAGAATTGTTGATGAAACTGAACGAGAATGTAATTGTAAGCATTTTTGTTAAGTAGAAGTATTTTGATAAGTGTATTGAAGTCTTTCAAAAGTGTATAAATACATATTAAAACACTACATGTATATACATTTTAACTGAGTCGTTAAGTCATCGTTAGTCGTTACATGTAAGTGTTGTTTTGAAACCTTTAGGTTAACGATCTTGTTAAATGTTGTTAACCCAATGTTTATAATATCAAAAGAGATTTTAAATTATTATATTATCATGATATTATGATGTACGAATATCTCTTAATATGATATATATACATTAAATGTCGTTACAACGATAAACGTTACATATATGTCTCGTTTCAAAATCATTAAGTTAGTAGTCTTGTTTTTACATATGTAGTTCATTGTTAATATAATTAATGATATGTTTACTTATCATAATATCATGTTAACTATATATATAACCATATATATATCATCATATAGTTTTTTTACAAGTTTTAACGTTCGTGAATCACCGGTCAACTTGGGTGGTCAATTGTCTATATGAAACCTATTTCAATTAATCAAGTCTTAACAAGTTTGATTGCTTAACATGTTGGAAACATTTAATCATGTAAACATCAATCTCAATTAATATATATAAACATGGAAAAGTTCGGGTCACTACAGTACCTACCCGTTAAATAAATTTCGTCCCGAAATTTTAAGCTGTTGAAGGTGTTGACGAATCTTCTGGAAATAGATGCGGGTATTTCTTCTTCATATGATCTTCACGCTCCCAGGTGAACTCGGGTCCTCTACGAGCATTCCATCGAACCTTAACAATTGGTATCTTGTTTTGCTTAAGTCTTTTAACCTCACGATCCATTATTTCGACGGGTTCTTCGATGAATTGGAGTTTTTCGTTGATTTGGATTTCATCTAACGGAATAGTGAGATCTTCTTTAGCAAAACATTTCTTCAAATTCGAGACGTGGAAAGTGTTATGTACAGCCGCGAGTTGTTGAGGTAACTCAAGTCGGTAAGCTACTGGTCCGACACGATCAATAATCTTGAATGGTCCAATATACCTTGGATTTAATTTCCCTCGTTTACCAAATCGAACAACGCCTTTCCAAGGTGAAACTTTAAGCATGACCATCTCTCCAATTTCAAATTCTATATCTTTTCTTTTAATGTCAGCGTAGCTCTTTTGTCGACTTTGGGCGGTTTTCAACCGTTGTTGAATTTGGATGATCTTCTCGGTAGTTTCTTGTATAATCTCCGGACCCGTAACCTGTCTATCCCCCACCTCACTCCAACAAATCAGAGACCTGCACTTTCTACCATAAAGTGCTTCAAACGGCGCCATCTCAATGCTTGAATGGTAGCTGTTGTTGTAGGAAAATTCTGCTAACGGTAGATGTCGATCCCAACTGTTTCCGAAATCAATAACACATGCTCGTAGCATGTCTTCAAGCGTTTGTATCGTCCTTTCGCTCTGCCCATCAGTTTGTGGATGATAGGCAGTACTCATGTCTAGACGAGTTCCTAATGCTTGCTGTAATGTCTGCCAGAATCTTGAAATAAATCTGCCATCCCTATCAGAGATAATAGAGATTGGTATTCCATGTCTGGAGACGACTTCCTTCAAATACAGTCGTGCTAACTTCTCCATCTTGTCATCTTCTCTTATTGGTAGGAAGTGTGCTGATTTGGTGAGACGATCAACTATTACCCAAATAGTATCAAAACCACTTGCAGTCCTTGGCAATTTAGTGATGAAATCCATGGTAATGTTTTCCCATTTCCATTCCGGGATTTCGGGTTGTTTAAGTAGACCTGATGGTTTCTGATGCTCAGCTTTGACCTTAGAACACGTCAAACATTCTCCTACGTATTTAGCAACATCGGCTTTCATACCCGGCCACCAAAAATGTTTCTTGAGATCCTTGTACATCTTCCCCGTTCCAGGATGTATTGAGTATCTGGTTTTATGAGCTTCTCTAAGTACCATTTCTCTCATATCTCCAAATTTTGGTACCCAAATCCTTTCAGCCCTATACCGGGTTCCGTCTTCCCGAATATTAAGATGCTTCTCCGATCCTTTGGGTATTTCATCCTTTAAATTTCCCTCTTTTAAAACTCCTTGTTGCGCCTCCTTTATTTGAGTAGTAATGTTATTATGAATCATTATATTCATAGATTTTACTCGAATGGGTTCTCTATCCTTCCTGCTCAAGGCATCGGCTACCACATTTGCCTTCCCCGGGTGGTAACGAATCTCAAAATCGTAATCATTCAATAATTCAATCCACCTACGCTGCCTCATATTCAGTTGTTTCTGATTAAATATGTGTTGAAGACTTTTGTGGTCGGTATATATAATACTTTTGACCCCATATAAGTAGTGCCTCCAAGTCTTTAATGCAAAAACAACCGCGCCTAATTCCAAATCATGCGTCGTATAATTTTGTTCGTGAATCTTCAATTGTCTAGACGCATAAGCAATCACCTTCGTTCGTTGCATTAATACACAACCGAGACCTTGCTTTGATGCGTCACAATAAATCACAAAATCATCATTCCCTTCAGGCAATGACAATATAGGTGCCGTAGTTAGCTTTTTCTTCAATAACTGAAACGCTTTCTCTTGTTCATCATTCCATTCAAATTTCTTCCCTTTATGCGTTAATGCAGTCAAGGGTTTTGCTATTCTGGAAAAGTCTTGGATGAACCTTCTGTAGTAACCAGCTAGTCCTAAAAACTGGCGTATGTGTTTCGGAGTTTTCGGGGTTTCCCACTTTTCAACAGTTTCTATCTTTGCCGGATCCACCTTAATACCTTCTTTGTTCACTATGTGACCGAGGAATTGAACTTCTTCCAACCAAAATGCACACTTTGAAAACTTAGCGTACAATTCTTCCTTCCTCAATACTTCTAACACCTTTCTCAAATGTTCACCGTGTTCTTGGTCATTCTTTGAGTAAATAAGTATGTCATCAATGAAAACAATGACAAACTTGTCAAGGTATGGTCCACACACTCGGTTCATAAGGTCCATGAACACAGCTGGTGCATTAGTTAAACCAAACGGCATGACCATAAACTCGTAATGACCGTAACGTGTTCTGAAAGCAGTCTTTGGAATATCATCTTCTTTCACCCGCATTTGATGATACCCGGAACGTAAGTCAATCTTTGAATAAACAGACGAGCCTTGTAGTTGATCAAATAAGTCGTCGATTCTCGGTAGTGGGTAGCGGTTCTTGATGGTAAGTTTGTTCAACTCACGGTAGTCGATACACAACCTGAATGTACCATCTTTCTTCTTGACAAACAAAACAGGAGCTCCCTACGGTGATGTGCTTGGTCGAATGAAACCACGCTCTAAAAGTTCTTGTAATTGGCTTTGCAGTTCTTTCATCTCGCTGGGTGCGAGTCTGTAAGGAGCACGAGCTATTGGTGCAGCTCCTGGTACAAGATCTATTTGAAATTCAACGGATCGATGTGGGGGTAATCCCGGTAATTCTTTCGGAAATACATCGGGAAATTCTTTTGCAATGGGAACATCATTGATGCTCTTTTCTTCAGTTTGTACTTTCTCGACGTGTGCTAGAACAGCATAGCAACCTTTTCTTATTAGTTTTTGTGCCTTCAAATTACTAATAAGATGTAGCTTCGTGTTGCCCTTTTCTCCGTACACCATTAAGGGTTTTCCTTTTTCTCGTATAATGCGAATTGCATTTTTGTAACAAACGATCTCCGCTTTCACTTCTTTCAACCAGTCCATACCGATTATCACATCAAAACTCCCTAACTCTACTGGTATCAAATCAATCTTAAATGTTTCGCTAACCAGTTTAATTTCTCGATTCCGACATATATTATCTGCTGAAATTAATTTACCATTTGCTAATTCGAGTAAAAATTTACTATCCAAAGGCGTCAATGGACAACTTAATTTAGCACAAAAATCTCTACTCATATAGCTTCTATCCGCACCCGAATCAAATAAAACGTAAGCAGATTTATTGTCAATAAGAAACGTACCCGTAACAAGCTCCGGGTCTTCCTGTGCCTCTACCGCATTAATATTGAAAACTCTTCCACGGCCTTGTCCATTCGTGTTCTCCTGGTTCGGGCAATTTCTAATAATGTGGCCTGGTTTTCCACATTTATAACAAACTACATTGGCATAACTTGCTCCGACACTACTTGCTCCGCCATTACTCGTTCCGACACCATTTGTTCCTTTCGTTCTATTAACCCCTGGTCCGTAGACCTCACACTTCGCCGCGCTATGACCATTTCTTTTACACTTGTTGCAAAATTTGGTGCAGAACCCCGAGTGATTCTTTTCACACCTTTGGCATAGTTGCTTCTGATTGTTGTTGTTGTTGCGGTTATTATTGTTGTTGGGATGATTGTTGTAGTTGCTGTTGTTGTTGTTGTTGTTGTTGTTGGGCCGTTTGTTGTAGTTGCGATTGATGTTGCGATTGTTGGGATAATTGTTGCGATTATTGTTGTAATTGCTGTTGTTGTTGTATTGGTGATTCTTATCACCGTTTTCCTCCCACTTTCTTTTGACTTGCTTCACATTGGCCTCTTCAGCAGTCTGTTCTTTAATTCTTTCTTCAATCTGGTTCACTAGTTTGTGAGCCATTCTACATGCCTGTTGTATGGAGGCGGGCTCGTGTGAACTTATATCTTCTTGGATTCTTTCCGGTAATCCTTTCACAAACGCGTCGATCTTCTCTTCCTCATCTTCGAATGCTCCCGGACACAATAGGCACAATTCTGTGAATCGTCTTTCATACGTGGTAATATCAAATCCTTGGGTTCGTAACCCTCTAAGTTCTGTCTTGAGCTTATTAACCTCGGTTCTGGGACGGCACTTCTCGTTCATCAAGTGCTTGAATGCTGACCACGGTAGTGCATACGCATCATCTTGTCCCACTTGCTCTAGATAGGTATTCCACCATGTTAACGCAGAACCTGTGAAGGTATGCGTAGCGTACTTCACTTTGTCCTCTTCAGTACACTTACTTATGGCAAACACCGATTCAACCTTCTCGGTCCACCGTTTCAATCCGATCGGTCCTTCGGTTCCATCAAATTCCAAAGGTTTGCAGGCAGTGAATTCTTTGTAGGTGCATCCTACACGATTTCCTGTACTGCTAGATCCAAGGTTATTGTTGGTATGTAGCGCAGCCTGTACTGCGGCTATGTTTGAAGCTAGAAAAGTACGGAATTCCTCTTCATTCATATTCACGGTGTGTCGAGTAGTCGGTGCCATTTCCTTCAAAATAGTTAAATGGAACAAGTTAATCATACAGAATATTAAGAGTAGTTAATAGTATTTCGTAGCATAATATGAACTCATTTATAAAAGCTTTTTCTTCATATTAGCGTTTTATAAGTTTAAATTCGGGTAGTACCTACCCGTTAAGTTCATACTTAGTAGCTAATATACAATTCAACTACTACAATTCTATATGAAAAACTGATTGTAATAATATTTCGCGTTCAAACTTTTATACAATATTTTACAAACTTACAATACCGCTTATTTTACATAAAGCATGAAATATAGCACACAATAACTTTGATACAAGATAGTTGTGAAGACAATTCTAGCTAGTACACAAGTCGTTCGGCAAAGGCAATAAAGACACGTAATTCATACGTCCAGAAACAAGTCATGCATTCTGGTTTTACTAGGACTACTTCCCATCCTTGGTCTTGTGCAACATAACCGTTATGGCCGTTGATAAGACAGCGTGTTGTAACGTCATCAAAGGGACGAGGGTTACGTAATGTCCAACAGTCCCGTAATAATCTAAAAACCTCATTTCTTACCCCAATTACCGACTCCGTCACTTGTGGAAACGTTTTGTTTAATAGTTGTAGCCCGATGTTCTTGTTCTCACTTTGGTGAGAAGCGAACATTACTAATCCGTAAGCATAACATGCTTCTTTATGTTGCATGTTAGCCGCTTTTTCTAAATCACGAAGTCCAATATTCGGATATATTGAGTCAAAATAAATTCTTAACCCGTTGCGTAAAATAGCATTTGGGTTCCCCGCAATATATGCGTCAAAGTAAACACATCGTAACTTATGGGTTTCCCAATGTGATATCCCCCATCTTTCAAACGAAAGTCTCTTATAAACCAAGACATTCTTGGAACGTTCTTCGAATGTCTTACAAACTGATCTCGCCTTAAATACTTGTGCCGAAGAATTCTGGCCGACTCTAGACAAGATTTCATCAATCATGTCTCCGGGTAGGTCTCTTAAAATATTGGGTTGTCTATCCATTTTGTGTTTTTAAACTGTAAAATAGACAAGAGTTAGATTCATAAAAAAAAAATACTTATTAATACAAGCAATTTTTACATATATCATAAAGCATAAGAACACTATATTCCATATATTACACCACACGAATACAACTATCTTATTCCGACTCGCTCGTTTCTTCTTCTTCGGTTTTGGTTCGTTTTGCCAAGTTTCTAGGGATATATGATGTTCCCCTAATACGAGCCGTCGTTGTCCACATTGGTTTAGAAAAACCTGGTGGTTTAGAGGTTCCCGGGTCATTGTTACAACTTAAGGACTTCGGGGGTTGACGATACATATAAAGTTCATCGGGGTTGGAATTAGATTTCTCTATTTTTATGCCCTTTCCCTTATTATTTTCTTTTGCCTTTTTAAATTCAGTTGGGGTAATTTCTATAACATCATCGGAATTCTCGTCGAAATCCGATTCATCGGAGAATTGGTAATCCTCCCAATATTTTGCTTCCTTGGCGGAAACACCATTGACCATAATTAACTTTGGTCGGTTGGTTGAGGATTTTCTTTTACTTAACCGTTTTATTATTTCCCCCACCGGTTCTATTTCTTCATCCGGTTCCGATTCTTCTTCCGGTTCCGATTCTTCTTCCGGTTCCGACTCTTCTTCCGGTTCCTCTTCGGGAACTTGTGAATCAGTCCACAAATCATTCCAATTTACATTTGACTCTTCATTATTATTAGGTGAGTCAATGGGACTTGTTCTAGAGGTAGACATCTATCACATAATATCAAACACGTTAAGAGATTAATATATCACATAATATTCTTATGTTAAAAATATATAGTTTCCAACAAAAATGTTAAGCAATCATTTTTAAAGAAAACACGGTCGAAGTCCAGACTCACTAATGCATCCTAACAAACTCGATAAGACACACTAATGCAAATTTTCTGGTTCTCTAAGACCAACGCTCTGATACCAACTGAAATGTCCCGTTCTTATTGATTAAAAACGTTCCATATTAATTGATTTCGTTGCGAGGTTTTGACCTCTATATGAGACGTTTTTCAAAGACTGCATTCATTTTTAAACAAACCATAACCTTTATTTCATCAATAAAGGTTTAAAAAGCTTTACGTAGATTATCAAATAATGATAATCTAAAATATCCTGTTTACACACGACCATTACATAATGGTTTACAATACAAATATGTTACAACAAAATAAGTTTCTTAAATGCAGTTTTTACACAATATCATACAAGCATGGACTCCAAATCTTGTCCTTATTTAAGTATGCGACAGCGGAAGCTCTTAATAATCACCTGAGAATAAACATGCTTAAAACGTCAACAAAAATGTTGGTGAGTTATAGGTTTAACCTATATATATCAAATCGTAACAATAGACCACAAGATTTCATATTTCAATACACATCCCATACATAGAGATAAAAATCATTCATATGGTGAACACCTGGTAACCGACAATAACAAGATGCATATATAAGAATATCCCCATCATTCCGGGACACCCTTCGGATATGATATAAATTTCGAAGTACTAAAGCATCCGGTACTTTGGATGGGGTTTGTTAGGCCCAATAGATCTATCTTTAGGATTCGCGTCAATTAGGGTGTCTGTTCCCTAATTCTTAGATTACCAGACTTAATAAAAAGGGGCATATTCGATTTCGATAATTCAACCATAGAATGTAGTTTCACGTACTTGTGTCTATTTTGTAAATCATTTATAAAACCTGCATGTATTCTCATCCCAAAAATATTAGATTTTAAAAGTGGGACTATAACTCACTTTCACAGATTTTTACTTCGTCGGGAAGTAAGACTTGGCCACTGGTTGATTCACGAACCTATAACAATATATACATATATATCAAAGTATGTTCAAAATATATTTACAACACTTTTAATATATTTTGATGTTTTAAGTTTATTAAGTCAGCTGTCCTCGTTAGTAACCTACAACTAGTTGTCCACAGTTAGATGTACAGAAATAAATCGATAAATATTATCTTGAATCAATCCACGACCCAGTGTATACGTATCTCAGTATTGATCACAACTCAAACTATATATATTTTGGAATCAACCTCAACCCTGTATAGCTAACTCCAACATTCACATATAGAGTGTCTATGGTTGTTCCGAAATATATATAGATGTGTCGAAATGATAGGTCGAAACATTGTATACGTGTCTATGGTATCTCAAGATTACATAATATATAATACAAGTTGATTAAGTTATGGTTGGAATAGATTTGTTACCAATTTTCACGTAGCTAAAATGAGAAAAATTATCCAATCTTGTTTTACCCATAACTTCTTCATTTTAAATCCGTTTTGAGTGAATCAAATTGCTATGGTTTCATATTGAACTCTATTTTATGAATCTAAACAAAAAAAGTATAGGTTTCTAGTCGGAAAAATAAGTTACAAGTCGTTTTTGTAAAGGTAGTCATTTCAGTCGAAAGAACGGCGTCTAGATGACCATTTTAGAAAACATACTTCCACTTTGAGTTTAACCATAATTTTTGGATATAGTTTCATGTTCATAATAAAAATCATTTTCTCAGAATAACAACTTTTAAATCAAAGTTTATCATAGTTTTTAATTAACTAACCCAAAACAGCCCGCGGTGTTACTACGACGGCGTAAATCCGGTTTTACGGTGTTTTTCGTGTTTCCAGGTTTTAAATCATTAAGTTAGCATATCATATAGATATAGAACATGTGTTTAGTTGATTTTAAAAGTCAAGTTAGAAGGATTAACTTTTGTTTGCGAACAAGTTTAGAATTAACTAAACTATGTTCTAGTGATTACAAGTTTAAACCTTCGAATAAGATAGCTTTATATGTATGAATCGAATGATGTTATGAACATCATTACTACCTTAAGTTCCTTGGATGAACCTACTGGAAAAGAGAAAAATGGATCTAGCTTCAATGGATCCTTGGATGGCTCAAAGTTCTTAAAGCAAAATCATGACACGAAAACAAGTTCAAGTAAGATCATCACTTGAAATAAGATTGTTATAGTTATAGAAATTGAACCAAAGTTTGAATATGATTATTACCTTGTATTAGAATGATAACCTACTGTAAGAAACAAAGATTTCTTGAGGTTGGATGATCACCTTACAAGATTGGAAGTGAGCTAGCAAACTTGAAAGTATTCTTGATTTTATGAAACTAGAACTTTTGGAATTTATGAAGAACACTTAGAACTTGAAGATAGAACTTGAGAGAGTTCAATTAGATGAAGAAAATTGAAGAATGAAAGTGTTTGTAGGTGTTTTTGGTCGTTGGTGTATGGATTAGATATAAAGGATATGTAATTTTGTTTTCATGTAAATAAGTCATGAATGATTACTCATATTTTTGTAATCTTATGAGATATTTCATGCTAGTTGCCAAATGATGGTTCCCACATGTGTTAGGTGACTCACATGGGCTGCTAAGAGCTGATCATTGGAGTGTATATACCAATAGTACATACATCTAAAAGCTGTGTATTGTACGAGTACGAATACGGGTGCATACGAGTAGAATTGTTGATGAAACTGAACGAGAATGTAATTGTAAGCATTTTTGTTAAGTAGAAGTATTTTGATAAGTGTATTGAAGTCTTTCAAAATTGTATAAATACATATTAAAACACTACATGTATATACATTTTAACTGAGTCGTTAAGTCATCGTTAGTCGTTACATGTAAGTGTTGTTTTGAAACCTTTAGGTTAACGATCTTGTTAAATGTTGTTAACCCAATGTTTATAATATCAAAAGAGATTTTAAATTATTATATTATCATGATATTATGATGTACGAATATCTCTTAATATGATATATATACATTAAATGTCGTTACAACGATAAACGTTACATATATGTCTCGTTTCAAAATCATTAAGTTAGTAGTCTTGTTTTTACATATGTAGTTCATTGTTAATATAATTAATGATATGTTTACTTATCATAATATCATGTTAACTATATATATAACCATATATATATCATCATATAGTTTTTTTACAAGTTTTAACGTTCGTGAATCACCGGTCAACTTGGGTGGTCAATTGTCTATATGAAACCTATTTCAATTAATCAAGTCTTAACAAGTTTGATTGCTTAACATGTTGGAAACATTTAATCATGTAAACATCAATCTCAATTAATATATATAAACATGGAAAAGTTCGGGTCACTACACATATAGTATATTAAATGTAGTGATTAAAATTGCAATTCCACTGCAATTTTGTAATTAATGATAAAGACCCATTATCAAGTGTAAGGATCCACATAATTTCCAGAAAACCGATATATACTAAACACGTATTCTTCCATTATCTAATGATAAGTATGTACAAAGACAAAATTACCCAAATCGTCCCCGTATTTTGATCATTTTGCCCGTTTCATCCCTATATTACTAAAACTTCATTTTTCATCCTTAAATTTATAATATGGATGCATGTGCCAGGCATGTGACTGAAGGTATTTCGTATGCCCGAGAGATATATTAAATTAACGTGGCTAATATGTTTTGATCCAAGTCGGGTCATACCCAATAACAAGCTTACTGACACCTTAAACGTATTTAATCTTAATGAATGGATCATTAAATGAATACGCGACACTTGGATTTTAGAAAATCGATTTTCTAAAATTTTATTACTTGAAATAAATTATTTGGATGATTTATATGATAAGGATTTAATTATTTATAGGTTTTAAATAATTAAGTTGTGTTATATTTTATAAAATGGTTTATAAAATGAAAGTAACTAAACAAATAACAAGTTTTATAAAAAAATTACATTTTTTATAACCCATGATGGGTGGCGGTTTTGGCTAGTCAAAAGGGACTCACCCATGCTTGTTTGTGATTTTCAAGATGACACAACTCCTCATGTACATGCTTAACAAGTTTACCAATGCTTTGACTCAAGTAAGATAATACATACATGCATTCAAACATCACAAGATAAGAAAAATACTCTCTTTCTTTTTCTGCTGTGTTTCTGGCCAAAACTTTTAGGGAGAAGAGGGAGTTCTTGAGTTTGTTTGGAAGCTTATCTTCAAGTGTCAATAAATCCTAACCATAGTATTAGGTGTTGGTGTAAAGTTTGGGGTATAATCACTTGAGGTTTCATTGTTTTGAGGCTTCATTCATCATCATTCCTTGGAGCATGCTGTTGTCCAGATTATAGGGTGTAAAAGAAAGGGTTCTAAGCTTGGTTTGAAGGTGATCAAGTGTCATTAAATCCAAACTCAATTAAGGGTTGTGTTGGTGCAACAATAGCTTAGGCTTTTACACTATTTGTTCATCTTCTTGTTCTTCAAACTCACCCTCAATTAACTTGAGGAGGTATTACTTCCTTCCTTCTTGATATATATATATATATATATATATATATATATATATATATATATATATGTAAGCATTTATCCATGACTTGATATTAATATGGGATTTAACAAAATGGCTTAACAAAAGTACTTGTTCTTTTAATGCTTCCGCTTGCTTTTACTTTCTTAAAATCGGTTTTATGATTGAGTAAACTACATGAACATGTTATTATGGACTTGTTAAATTCCATCAATGGTATCTAGAGCCGAGGTCTATGGATTATGCTTCTTATATTGTCTTTAAACCCACTATATTTGCATTCCAAGTACATGCATGAAAATGGAATACAAAAATTGTCGGGTTTGGGTGGGTATGATTTTTTGGCCGAATTATAGGAGTCCCAAAAGTGGGTTTTGGGCTCTTCTATTTGGTTCATATTTGGTTGTATGATGATGTTCACAATCTAAGCCTTGGCCTTGTGTTTGGTTGTATGTTTGATGATTATTTATTATTCATTTGGTTTGTAATAATATTTATTCAATTGGTTTGTAATAATATTATTTTGGTTATGTAATTTAATTTTATATTTGGTATGTAAAATAGATTAGGTTGTAATTTCATTTTTTAAACAAAATGTGTTAGGATATATTTTGTAAAATGATGAAGATAATGAAGACTTGAAGAACACAAGAAGAAGCATTTGGATGCAAGATTAAGTGGGAGATTTAAAATCTCCTACTTTGTGTTATAACCCCTTTACCGGTGGCATTTCTTTTCGGCTAAACAAATGTCTACCAAAATAGCTTGATTGTGAACATATTTGTTTTGCATGCATGGTTGTTTATTGTGTTTGTATGTTTGGTTGCTACAAGAATATCACTAGTTAACAACAAACAAAATGACAATTTAATTGGTTAAATTTGACATTATTAACGACATGCAAAACGACAATTTAAACGGTTAAATTGAAATGGAAAAAGGACATTAATAAATGGTTATTAAGAACACTAAAAGGATCACATATATAAAATGGTTTATATCAAGTAATTGGCTAATTTACAAGACATGAAAATGGTTTTTCATAAGTACCATACACTAAATGCATGTTGGTGTATGGCATAGAAGTTTTCTTAAACTAGAAATAATGAAAACTTAAAATCCCTTAATCTACAAGGCAAACAAGTTAAACGCCATCCTTTTGTGCAACACTTAAAAATATTAGGGAACTCATAATGGGATAAAGGTCACCTAACCGTTATGAGCAAACTAATATGATTAAGGTGAATTTCGCACACTTGTGGGATAAAGGTCACCTAATCACTTGTATGTTAAATTTACACATTTACACAAGTAGGACGACTTGATTTGGGAATCATGAACTTAGGGTCACCGAAGCATGAGGAACAAATAGGCGTTGATGGAATAAATACGCCATGCAAAAGGATTGCATGATTCCATAACTTAGAAGTTGCAAAAGGATTGCAATTGTCATATAGCTAAATCAAATGATGGGATAAAGGTCACCTAACTGAAATTTGGTTTACCGTTGGATTCTAAAATTTAATATATATCAATTGGATTTAAAGAGTATTGATTGTTAAATTAAAATTGATACTTAAACAACTTTGTTAAATTTTGTAGATGGCCGCCAATAACAACAACATCCCAAATGCACCAATCAACTTTAACAACCTATCGTTGAGGTCAATCCTCGAAAAGGAAAAACTCAACCATACGAACTTCATGGATTGGTTTCGCAATCTAAGAATTGTCCTCAAACTAGAGGACAGGGCGTATGTGTTGGAAGACCCCATTCCCGATCAACCAGACGAGGATGATACGGAAGGCATGACTTATTGGGAGAAATATTGCACCGATTCGGTGCAAGTTTCTTGCCTCATTCTTGGGACTATGATACCGGAACTCCAAAAGGATTTCGAGCATCATAGTGCATATGACATGATCACACAATTGAAGGAGATGTTCCTTCAACAAGCTCGTGTCGAGCGCTTCGAAACAGTTCGAGAGCTTCATTCATGTCGGATGGACGACTCCCAATCCGTTTCATCTTATGTCCTTAAGATGAAAAGCCTAATTGATGGAGCGAACCGTCTAAACTGCAACGTGTCTAATGAATTAGCCACGGACCTTATCCTTAATTCTTTGTCAAAGAGGTTTGACACATTTGTAATGAATTACAACATGAATGGATGGGATAAGAGCATTGGCGAATTACATGCCATGCTTAAGACGGCCGAAGCGAGCATGGGTAAAAGGGCTTCACCCATGTTTATGATCAATGAAGGCGGGTCCAAAAACAATAACACTTCTAAGCCAAAGACGGCTAAGAGGAAAGGACCCGCCTACCAAGGCAATGGCAAGGGAAAGGGGAAGATGGTTACCCCTACCAACAATAACAAGAAGCAAAAGGTTGCCGGTAAAGCTAACCCCAAGGAAGATCCGTGTTTTGGTTGCGGTGAAATGGGTCACTGGAAACGCAACTGCCCGGTCTACCTAAAGGAGTTGAAAGAAAAGAGGGATGCAGGGCAAACCTCAGGTAATGTATACATGGTATACGTTGAGCTTAGTATTACTTCTTCTAATACATGGGTATTAGACACATGATGTGTAACTCATATTTGCAATTCTTTGCAGGGTTCAAAAGAAGTAATCAAGATGCGGGAACAACAAGTCTCTTCATGGGAAATGGAGCAAGGGTGCAAGTGAAAGCTCAAGGAGACTTTGTTTTAAAGCTTCCAAGTGGTTTGGAGCTTACTTTGAAAAATGTTTTGTATGCACCCGATTTATCACGAAACATTATTTCTTTATCCCGTTTGAAACAATGTGGTTTTAATCTTAATTTCATTAATGATGATATCCATGTTTCTTTAAATAATGTGTTCTATTTCAAGGCTTCACCTTCGAATGGTATTTATGAATTGGTTCATGATGACACATCATACAATAGCTCAATGTTCCATGCAAACACCAAGAAACTCAAAAGGGATTTGAGTGATTCCTACTTATGGCATTGTCGCCTTGGTCACATAAAAAAGAATCGAATGCATACACTTCAAAAGAATGGCCTTTTGAAATCAAATGAACTAGACTCGTTTGATGTATGTGAATCTTGTTTACAAGGCAAAATGACTAAAGCACCTTTCAAAGGGACCTATGAAAGGGCTAAAGACTTATTGGGATTAATACATTCGGATGTATGTGGACCCTTTAAGCCCATGACTAGGAAAGGTGAAAGATACTTCGTCACTTTCATTGATAACTTCAGTCGTTTCGAATATGTCTACTTGTTAAGACACAAGCACGAAACTTTTGACGCATTCAAGGAATATCAAAACGAAGTACAAAATCAACTCAATAAGACAATTAAGGTACTTCGTACTAATAGAGGAGGTGAATACCTAAGCGATGCTTTCCAAGATCATCTTAAAGGTTGTGGGATTATCTCGCAACTCACTCCTCCTGGAACACCCCAACTTAATGGAGTTTCCGAAAGGAGGAACCGAACCCTAATGGATATGGTTCGATCTATGATGGCTAGAAGCTCGTTACCTCTATCATTTTGGGGTTATTGTCTATGCTCCGCGGCTCGTATTTTAAATATGGCCCCAACCAAGAAAGTGGAACGAACACCTCATGAGATGTGGTTTGGAAAACCTCCATCTCTATCATACTTAAAGGTATGGGGATGTGAAGCTTATCCTAAGCGTTACGTACCTAATAAGTTGAATGCTCGATCCACGAGGTGTATCTTCATAGGATATCCCAAGGATGATATGAGATATTATTTCTATGATCCATTCGAGCAGAATGTATTTGTTGCTCGGAAGGCAGAATTCCTTGAAACTAAGTTCCTAATGGAAGGTAATAGTGAAAGGAAGATAGATCTTGAAGAGGTTCAAGATCAAGTAGATGATACACAATTGGTTGACACTAGAACTCAACATGAAAATGTTGAGAATGATTAAATGGATGATCAAAGTATACATGTCGTTCGCAGATCTGGTAGGATTAGTAATCCTCCTGAGAGATATGGGTTTCTCATGGATGGTTGCTATGTAGTTGATTTGGATGAACCAACAAACTACCAAGATGCTTTATCAAGGATTGATAAGGATAAATGGCAGGAAGCCATGAACGCTGAGATGCAATCCATGTATGACAACTGAAATGTCCCGTTCTTATTGATTAAAAACGTTCCATATTAATTGATTTCGTTGCGAGGTTTTGACCTCTATATGAGATGTTTTTCAAAGACTGCATTCATTTTTAAAACAAACCATAACCTTTATTTCATAAATAAAGGTTTAAAAAGCTTTACGTAAATTATCAAATAATGATAATCTAAAATATCCTGTTTACACACGACCATTACATAATGGTTTACAATACAAATATGTTACAACAAAATAAGTTTCTTGAATGCAGTTTTTACACAATATCATACAAGCATGGACTCCAAATCTCGTCCTTATTTAAGTATGCGACAGCGGAAGCTCTTAATAATCACCTGAGAATAAACATGCTTAAAATGTCAACAAAAATGTTGGTGAGTTATAGGTTTAACCTATATATATCAAATCATAATAATAGACCACAAGATTTCATATTTCAATACACATCCCATACATAGAGATAAAAATCATTCATATGGTGAACACCTGGTAACCGACATTAACAAGATGCATATATAAGAATATCCCCAACATTCCGGGACACCCTTCAGATATGATATAAATTTCGAAGTACTAAAGCATCCGGTACTTTGGATGGGGTTTGTTAGGCCCAATAGATCTATCTTTAGGATTCGCGTCAATTAGGGTGTCTGTTCCCTAATTCTTAGATTACCAGACTTAATAAAAAGGGGCATATTCGATTTCGATAATTCAACCATTGAATGTAGTTTCACGTACTTGTGTCTATTTTGTAAATCATTTATAAAACCTGCATGTATTCTCATCCCAAAAATATTAGATTTTAAAAGTGGGACTATAACTCACTTTCACAGATTTTTACTTCGTCGGGAAGTAAGACTTGGCCACTGGTTGATTCACGAACCTATAACAATATATACATATATATCAAAGTATGTTCAAAATATATTTACAACACTTTTAATATATTTTGATGTTTTAAGTTTATTAAGTCAGCTGTCCTCGTTAGTAACCTACAACTAGTTGTCCACAGTTAGATGTACAGAAATAAATCGATAAATATTATCTTGAATCAATCTACGACCCAGTGTATACGTATCTCAGTATTGATCACAACTCAAACTATATATATTTTGGAATCAACCTCAACCCTGTATAGCTAACTCCAATATTCACATATAGAGTGTCTATGGTTGTTCCGAAATATATATAGATGTGTCGACATGATAGGTCGAAACATTGTATACGTGTCTATGGTATCTCATGATTACATAATATACAATACAAGTTGATTAAGTTTGTAACATCACGCCTTTTTCCATTTACTTTTACGTTATACTAATTTAAACTCCGTTATATGTTTATAACATCTCCCGTTGATACGCGTTTTAAATTATCTCGTTTAGGTAATTCACGCACCCGAACGAAAGTTGAGGGACTAAACTTGACAAGGGATCAAACCCTTGACTAGGTCAAAGGGTCAAACCCCTTTCACCCATTCATTATCATCTCCATCTCTCTCTCTTTCTCTCTAGCAAGAACACACACCCAATTTTCAAATTCATTCAATCAT
This sequence comes from Rutidosis leptorrhynchoides, assembly GCF_046630445.1. Lineage (NCBI taxonomy): Eukaryota > Viridiplantae > Streptophyta > Magnoliopsida > Asterales > Asteraceae > Rutidosis > Rutidosis leptorrhynchoides. The sequence goes on along the minus strand of NC_092333.1, from coordinate 262,513,604 downwards.
CATCTAAATTCAATCTAGGAGGCTTACAACAAAATAAATTACATATTCGTGATTCTCCCTTCATCCTCTTCATTTTGGTACCAACTTCATCTCGTTTGGGTAACATTTCTAAAACTCTAGATTTCTCTAAATTCGTGTTTTTGACTTGAAATGGTGTTAGTTAGTGTCTATGGCTCATTGTGATGTCGTGTATGTAATTTGTATGCTCGATTTGTTGTTTTTGGTGTAACTAGTTCATTATGAAAATTACTTGCTAAATCCTTGATTTTGGATGATCAAATGTTATTAGATTGTTAATGTGCATGCTTTAAAAGTGTTACTAGTATCATTAGTTGCATTTTGATGTATAGATTGATTAAAGAAACTTCATAAACGCGATTATTGATTTTGTGAACTTTTGGTTAGGGTTTGATAGCTTTAAAATGAACTTTTGATGCGTTGAATGCTTGTTAATGTTATTGATAAGTGTTTAGTTGTATTACATGTTTCATTACCTTCAAAACGGCATATCATACATGTAAATTGGATTCCCGGAACTTGAAATGCATTTGATGAACTTGAAAATTTGAAAATAGACTTTTATTGATCACTTGACGAGAAATCGGTTGTTGAAAATGATGTTTTTGATTGATGATATATGTTTAGTTGTGTTCCTTGTCAAAAGAGCTTTCCAACGGTATAAGATACACCTTCGAGTTGTTTACGGTTTGCGTTTTATGGTTGTTTGAAGTTTTGACCAAGACTTGAACATTTGAAACTGACCAGGTGCCAGGCCACGCCTAATGTCGCGGCGCGACACCTCTGGCCGCGGCGCGAAATATGCCGTGGTCAGGTTCTGACCTCCATGTCCAAAATACGAAAAATGTTTGGCATACTACGGACCTCCGATTCACATGAAACTTGTTCTAACATGCTCATATATGATTAAAAACCTCAGAAAAATAGTTCGGGACCCGACCCGAACATGTTGACTTTTTCGTTGACTTTGACCCGACCAAGTTTGACTTTTTGTCAAACTTAACCAATTAATTATGCAATCTTTCTAACATGATTCCATACTTGTATCTTGCATGAAACTTGACAATTTTCTTCACATGCTACATAATCGAGTCGTGTCGAGCCATAGGACTAATTGAACAACTTTGACCCTTCGTGACTATCGTTATTGATACAACCTACTTGTTTAGGTCGAGATTAGCTTTGTATTTGCACGCGTTTACTCGTTGAAGTACTTTATTGACTCTTGCGCTCAAGGTGAGATCATAGTCCCACTTTTACTCTTTTTGAACTTATATTTGGGATGAGAAAACATAAACGATTCTTTTGAATTAAGTGAACACAAGAACGGGAAAACAAACATTCTACATACGAGTTTAGAACAAAAATCCTCAATTCGATTATCATTAGTTACACTTGACGGGTGTAAGCGAGAACTTATGTTATATGGCCATATGGGTTGACAACCCTCATCTTTGACGGTTCGCTACCGTCTACGGATGAAATATATTTTCGAGAATCAGTGTTTGTTCTAGCACTATGGATGGGGTATACAATGGATGGAATGTTAAGCTTTGATAATTGGGTGCTCGTGAATATTAACTTTTAGAATGTATTACTATTATTTCAACTTTGCAAACCTTGTGGTTCGACTTACTTACTTTCACTCACTTACTTACTTAAACCTATGATTTCACCAACGTTTTCGTTGACAGATTTCTATGTTTTTCTCAGGTCTTGCACGATATGTGATACATGCTTCCGCTCATTATTTGATACTTGCATTGGATGTCGAGTATACATGCATTTCATGGAGCGTCTTATGACTTTACTTTAAACCGTGTCGCCTAGATTTCATTTGTACTTATAACCTTGTAACTTAACTTTTGGTTGAACAATTCTTTTAAACTTTAGAAACAATCTTTATGTTGAAATGAAGGCGACATATTTTGGTCAAACGTTGTCATAAAGACTTATGACCAGGTAATGGGACCCATGTAGATGACGCCGTCACTTTACGATTTGTCGGGGTCGCTACATGTGGTATCAGAGCTTTGGTTGTAGGGATTTAGAGTTCATTTGTGTCCACCCCGAGTCATAGGGTACATAGGTGAATCTAGACTACAACCGGCATATAGACTGAAGTAGGAATTACTTGACTATTTGTGCATTTATACTCGAACTCTTCTATCATATCTAACTCGTATTCGATCTTGATCTTACGTTGATAAATTTTGTTGACGCGCCACCTTGACTTTATGAAGTAATGTTAAATGCACATAAGAATCAGGGTAATATAATTTCCGGGATTATATTACGGTGATTCACATGGACGTTCCGACATTATGACATAAAGAATTTAAGGCGAGTCAAGGAAAAATTTTCTCTCTATCCTTATTCCATATCGCGGTTAGTATTGTTAAGAATACTAATCAACGATATTCTTGTGTCATGAAGGAACAATGGCTCACCAAGGTCAACACGATACCCCTCTCGAAACTCTAGAACAAGCTCTTCAACGAATGATAACCACCGCCGTGGGTACGGCCGTGGCCGATCACTTTTCCAACAACACCAATCGTGGAGCCGGTAATTCAAGAGAAGGTTGCTCCTACAAGAACTTCATGAAGTACAATCCTCCCACTTTCGATGGAACCGGAGGACCGGTTGTTCTCACCCGATGGTTTGAACAAATGGAGACCGTTTTGTAACACAAGCGGTTGTCGAGACCAAGATAAGGTCAAGTTTTCCACCCTCACTTTCACCGGCATTGCTCTTTCGTGGTGGAACAAGTACGTACAATCGGTGGGTATTGATGAAGCCCACACACTCTCATGGACCGAATTAAGAGAAAGACTGATCACCGAATATTTTCTGCGCGACGAGACTCGAAGGCTCGAACAGGGTCTAAGGAATTTAAAAACGGTCGGGAATGACCTCGAAACTTATAATCAACGGTTCACCGAACTAGTCTCAATGTGTCCAAATCTCATGACTCCCGAATCCCTAAGAGTCGAACTTTACATGGATGGCCTCCCTAAGAGCATTCAACACGGGGTAATGGCATCCCAACCCACTAACATACAAGAGGCTTTAACCAAGGCCCGCCAAACTTTAGAAACGGCAAATGAAATGGAAGCACCGGCACCAATGGTCGAGAACCACCCAAGTAACAACAAAAGAAAATGGGAAGCCTCCCAATCAAGAAACCGCAACAATAACAACTTCACCAAAGAGCCCTTTTTCCCCGGCGACAAGAAAGGGTATGCCGAAAAACTACCTTTTTGTAACGAATGCCACAAGCATCACTTTGAAGGATGTGGCAGGTTTCGCCACCGGCGCCAAGGAAGTGGTCACATCGACAAACATTGTGGAAGTGCCACCCCCGTCCCTCGAAAGGGACCCAACACACAAAAGTCGGTCACTTGCTACGCATGTGGCCAAACGGGTCATTTTAGGAATGAATGCCCAAATAAGAAAATCAACCCCAACGCACGCCGTTAAACTTTCAACATCAACGCCTAGGATGCCCGAGACGACGATGGACTAGTCACGGGTATGTTTCTTCTCGAAATTCTCACGTTTCATGTTTATTCGATTCGGTTACCGTTAGACGTTTTATAAACAAGGCTCTGACTCATACTCTTTGCACTTCACCTTTTTCCCCTAGACACTACTTAGGCAATTTAAGTGAACAACGGAAAATATTGTGTGCCTATAAATTTTATTGGAGGATATACGTTAAGACTTTTGACTTGACACCTATAGAACTAGGGAGCTCGGAACCTATTCGTTAAAAAGAAAATGTTTCCCCATCATCTTGTATAGATTATTGTGAACTGAGTAATTTTCGGTTGGAAACCGATACCCTCTCCCTCGCATCCATGACCTCATGATTTCTTGCATGAATCCCGTGTGTATTCCAAAATGACCTCCGTTCAGGTTATCATCAATTGGGGGTTAAGGGAGACGATGTCTCCTAAGCCATCTTCCGAACTCGCAATGTTAGTTGTAAATCTCTCTTAGTACCGTCGATTTATTTAGGACTCCGTCCGCATTCATGAACCTCCTAAACCACGTATGCAAACTTATCTAGACAAATCTGTTATCGTATTTATAGATGACATCTTAACTTATTCAACTAAGTCCAATTTTCTAGACTATGATGTTAATGGTCAAGGCATTACAATCAATCTCGAAATCAAGCCACATGTAATCAGGGAACTCTCCCAACTCAGACTTGTATTCGTAAAAATCTTAGATCTCACCGCTTCTTACCGAAAATTCATTTCTGACTTTTCTCGTGTTACACGACTTTAATCTCTCCGCGATCGAACCTTGAGCGTGATTCTTCACACCAACATTTCTAGCTAAATTCGTACAACACCAGATGGGACTCAAATATGGAAATATTTCTACTTGGACGCCGAAAGGCATACTCCCTCGACTCGAAATCAATGGAACGGAAATTCGTTATTTTGCACGAAGAATTCGAATACTAAATTGTGGATCCGATCAATATTCTCGTCATCACGTACCACACTACATACCTCTGTTATTTCACCGTTACCGTCTGATATTACTGGAAATTAAGATAACACACAATCCAACGATACTTCACTCTTCTTTGACTTAACGCCCATGTGTTTCTGATAATCGGCCAACTATTATTCAACCCCGAACTATACAACTACGTGTACTATCTCGTTTCTCTTTCAGACTTCAACTTTTGACAACTAGAGGCACGTTATGGCAACCTCGAGATGCAAGCTCATCCTATTCTAAGTCCTCAATTCACTCCTATCTTTATCACTCGCATTTCCGTTTAAAGAAACTCCTTGTAACATTTCTCCATGGATAGAGAAATTCCTCATATTACATTAGTATTCGCCACGAGGGTGAATAGTCTTAACGAACATTTTTCGAACCCTAACTGACTTGTTCAAACATATCTTAAGAGATTCTATTCCAACACGGAGTATCTTTGTCAATTATTCCGTATCGAAATACTCGTTTCGCCTCTAGTTTTACAAGAAACCTTGGAGACCCGCTTAGACATGAGTACCGCGTACCACCCACAAACAGACGAACCGAACAAACGAACGATTTACGTCTTCGAAAGACATGTTTCAAACTTGCATGGTCGCTTTTAGTAGATCCCTCTTACAACAGTAGTTACCACTCGTGTGTTCACACGCACTTTCCGAAACCCTATAGGACCGCTAATGTCATACCCCTATTCGTTGGACCAAAGCATGTGGCAAACAAAACACCGAATCTTAACTCATCCAAGAAACAACAATTGAGATAATCCAAGTCCGAGAAGGGCTCGAGACGACCCGTAGTCGCCCAAAAGAGTCATACCAAACTTAGATGAAAACCTCACAAATCCCAGTGTGTAACCGCGTAATATTGAGAAACCGCACCTTGGAAAGGTGTAATCCATTTTGGGAAATCGAGAAAGGCTATATCCGCAATATCGAACCTTTTGAAACCTTGGGGCGTATTGGAACCGCTTCCTATCGTTTAGAACTTTCGACTCAATTAAGTTTCCGTTTACCCTACATTTCGTGTAACAAACTTAGAAACGTGTCCTGTGGAACAGGAACGTGCAATCCTTCTAGATGCACCAACTATTGATGACAAACTCCTCCTCATAGGAAAAACCGGCTGAACTTGTGGATCGTAAAACCAAGCCCTAATACAACGTAACACCTCGACTATCCAGATTCGTGGAATGTCCAAGAAAGTACCTTCAATCATTCGTAGAGTTACTACACTAGGTCTCGAGTAAGAGACATCGACTATTACTTCCAACTAAATTTCGGGACGAAATTTCTTTTAAGGTGTAGGTAATGTAACATCCCGCCTTTTTCCATTTACTTTTACGTTATACTAATTTAAACTCCGTTATATGTTTATAACATCTCCCGTTGATACGCGTTTTAAATTATCTCGTTTAGGTAATTCACGCACCCGAACGAAAGTTGAGGGACTAAACTTGACAAGGGATCAAACCCTTGACTAGGTCAAAGGGTCAAACCCCTTTCACCCATTCATTATCATCTCCATCTCTCTCTCTTTCTCTCTAGCAAGAACACACACCCAATTTCCAAATTCATTCAATCATCATCTAAATTCAATCTAGGAGGCTTACAACAAAATAAATTACATATTCGTGATCCTCCCTTCATCCTCTTCATTTTGGTACCAACTTCATCTCGTTTGGGTAACATTTCTAAAACTCTAGATTTCTCTAAATTCGTGTTTTTGACTTGAAATGGTGTTAGTTAGTGTCTATGGCTCATTGTGATGTCGTGTATGTAATTTGTATGCTCGATTTGTTGTTTTTGGTGTAACTAGTTCATTATGAAAATTACTTGCTAAATCCTTGATTTTGGATGATCAAATGTTATTAGATTGTTAATGTGCATGCTTTAAAAGTGTTACTAGTATCATTAGTTTCATTTTGATGTATAGATTGATTAAAGAAACTTCATAAACGAGATTATTGATTTTGTGAACTTTTGGTTAGGGTTTGATAGCTTTAAAACGAACTTTTGATGCGTTGAATGCTTGTTAATGTTATTGATAAGTGTTTAGTTGTATTACATGTTTCATTACCTTCAAAACGGCATATCATACATGTAAATTGGATTCCCGGAACTTGAAATGCATTTGATGAACTTGAAAATTTGAAAATAGACTTTTATTGATCACTTGACGAGAAATCGGTTGTTGAAAATGATGTTTTTGATTGATGATACATGTTTAGTTGTGTTCCTTGTCAAAAGAGCTTTCTAACGGTATAAGATACACCTTCGAGTTGTTTACGGTTTGCGTTTTATGGTTGTTTGAAGTTTTGACCAAGACTTGAACATTTGAAACTGACCAGGTGCCAGGCCACGCCTAATGTCGCGGCGCGACACCTCTGGCCGCGACGCGGCATATGCCGTGGTCAGGTTCTGACCTCCATGTCCAAAATACGAAAAATGTTTGGCATACTACGGACCTCCGATTCACATGAAACTTGTTCTAACATGCTCATATATGATTAAAAACCTCAGAAAAATAGTTCGGGACCCGACCCGAAAATGTTGGCTTTTTCGTTGACTTTGACCCGACCAAGTTTGACTTTTTGTCAAACTTAACCAATTATTTATGCAATCTTTCTAACATGATTCCATACTTGTATCTTGCATGAAACTTGACAATTTTCTTCACATGCTACATAATCGAGTCGTGTCGAGCCATAAGACTAATTGAACAACTTTGACCCTTCGTGACTATCGTTATTGATACAACCTACTTGTTTAGGTCGAGATTAGATTTGTCTTTGCACGCGTTTACTCGTTGAAGTACTTTATTGACTCTTGCGCTCAAGGTGAGATCATAGTCCCACTTTTACTCTTTTTGAACTTATATTTGGGATGAGAAAACATAAACGATTCTTTTGAATTAAGTGAACACAAGAACGGGAAAACAAACATTCTACATACGAGTTTAGAACAAAAATCCTCAATTCGATTATCATTAGTTACACTTGACGGGTGTAAGCGAGAACTTATGTTATATGGCCATATGGGTTGACAACCCTCATCTTTGACGGTTCGCTACCGTCTACGGATGAAATATATTTTCGAAAATCAGTGTTTGTTCTAGCACTATGGATGGGGTATACAATGGATGGAATGTTAAGCTTTGATAATTGGGTGCTCGTGAATATTAACTTTTAGAATGTATTACTATTATTTCAACTCTGCAAACCTTGTGGTTCGACTTACTTACTTTCACTCACTTACTTACTTAAACCTATGATTTCACCAATGTTTTCGTTGACAGATTTCTATGTTTTTCTCAGGTCTTGCACGATATGTGATACAAGCTTCCGCTCATTATTTGATACTTGCATTGGATGTCGAGTATACATGCATTTCATGGAGCGTCTTATGACTTTACTTTAAACCGTGTCGCCTAGATTTCATTTGTACTTATAACCTTGTAACTTAACTTTTGGTTGAACAATTCTTTTAAACTTTGGAAACAATCTTTATGTTGAAATGAAGGCGACATATTTTGGTCAAACGTTGTCATAAAGACTTATGACCAGGTAATGGGACCCATGTAGATGACGCCGTCACTTGACGATTTGTCGGGGTCGCTACAAAGTTATGGTTGGATTAGATTTGTTACCAATTTTCACGTAGCTAAAATGAGAAAAATTATCCAATCTTGTTTTACGCATAACTTCTTCATTTTAAATCCGTTTTGAGTGAATCAAATTGCTATGGTTTCATATTGAACTCTATTTTATGAATCTAAACAGAGAAAGTATAGGTTTATAGTCGGAAAAATAAGTTACAAGTCATTTTTGTAAAGGTAGTCATTTCAGTCGAAAGAACGACGTCTAGATGACCATTTTAGAAAACATACTTCCGCTTTGAGTTTAACCATAATTTTTGGATATAGTTTCATGTTCATAATAAAAATAATTTTCTCAGAATAACAACTTTTAAATCAAAGTTTATCATAGTTTTTAATTAACTAACCCAAAACAGCCCGCGGTGTTACTACGACGGCGTAAATCCGGTTTTACGGTGTTTTTCGTGTTTCCAAGTTTTAAATCATTAAGTTAGCACATCATACAGATATAGAACATGTGTTTAGTTGATTTTAAAAGTCAAGTTAGAAGGATTAACTTTTGTTTGCGAACAAGTTTAGAATTAACTAAACTATGTTCTAGTGATTACAAGTTTAAACCTTCGAATAAGATAGCTTTATATGTATGAATCGAATGATGTTATGAACATCATTACTACCTTAAGTTCCTTGGATAAACCTACTGGAAAAGAGAAAAATGAATCTAGCTTCAATGGATCCTTGAATGGCTCGAAGTTCTTGAAGCAGAATCATGACACGAAAACAAGTTCAAATAAGATCATCACTTGAAATAAGATTGTTATAGTTATAGAAATTGAACCAAAGTTTGAATATGATTATTACCTTGTATTAGAATGATAACCTACTGTAAGAAACAAAGATTTCTTGAGGTTGGATGATCACCTTACAAGATTGGAAGTGAGCTAGCAAACTTGAAAGTATTCTTGATTTTATGAAACTAGAACTTTTGGAATTTATGAAGAACACTTAGAACTTGAAGATAGAACTTGAGAGAGATCAATTAGATGAAGAAAATTGAAGAATGAAAGTGTTTGTAGGTGTTTTTGGTCGTTGTTGTATGGATTAGATATAAAGGATATGTAATTTTGTTTTCATGTAAATAAGTCATGAATGATTACTCATATTTTTGTAATTTTATGAGATATTTCATGCTAGTTGCCAAATGATGGTTCCCACATGTGTTAGGTGACTCACATGGGCTGCTAATAGCTGATCATTGGAGTGTATATACCAATAGTACATACATCTAAAAGCTGTGTATTGTACGAGTACGAATACGGGTGCATACGAGTAGAATTGTTGATGAAACTGAACGAGGATGTAATTGTAAGCATTTTTGTTAAGTAGAAGTATTTTTATAAGTGTCTTGAAGTCTTTCAAAAGTGTATGAATACATATTAAAACACTACATGTATATACATTTTAACTGAGTCGTTAAGTCATCGTTAGTCGTTACATGTAAATGTTGTTTTGAAACCTTTAGGTTAACGATCTTGTTAAATGTTGTTAACCCAATGTTTATAATATCAAAAGAGATTTTAAATTATTATATTATCATGATATTATGATGTACGAATATCTCTTAATATGATATATATACATTAAATGTCGTTACAACGATAATCGTTACATATATGTCTCGTTTCAAAATCATTAAGTTAGTAGTCTTGTTTTTACATATGTAGTTCATTGTTAATATACTTAATGATATGTTTACTTATCATAATCTCATGTTAACTATATATATAATGATATATATGTCATCATATAGTTTTTACAAGTTTTAACGTTCGTGAATCACAGGTCAACTTGGGTGGTCAATTGTCTATATGAAACCTATTTCAATTAATCAAGTCTTAACAAGTTTGATTGCTTAACATGTTGGAAACATTTAATCATGTAAATATCAATCTCAATTAATATATATAAACATGGAAAAGTTCGGGTCACTACAGTACCTACCCGTTAAATAAATTTCGTCCCGAAATTTTAAGCTGTTGAAGGTGTTGACGAATCTTCTGGAAATAGATGCGGGTATTTCTTCTTCATCTGATCTTCACACTCCCAGGTGAACTCGGGTCCTCTACGAGCATTCCATCGAACCTTAACAATTGGTATCTTGTTTTGCTTAAGTCTTTTAACCTCACGATCCATTATTTCGACGGGTTCTTCGATGAATTGAAGTTTTTCGTTGATTTGGATTTCATCTAACGGAATAGTGAGATCTTCTTTAGCAAAACATTTCTTCAAATTCGAGACGTGGAAAGTGTTATGTACAGCCGCGAGTTGTTGAGGTAACTCAAGTCGGTAAGCTACTGGTCCGACACGATCAATAATCTTGAATGGTCCAATATACCTTGGATTTAATTTCCCTCGTTTACCAAATCGAACAACGCCTTTCCAAGGTGCAACTTTAAGCATGACCATCTCTCCAATTTCAAATTCTATATCTTTTCTTTTAATGTCAGCGTAGCTCTTTTGTCGACTTTGGGCGGTTTTCAACCGTTGCTGAATTTGGATAATCTTCTCGGTAGTTTCTTGTATAATCTCCGGACCCGTAATCTGTCTATCCCCCACTTCACTCCAAAAAATCGGAGACCTGCACTTTCTACCATAAAGTGCTTCAAACGGCGCCATCTCAATGCTTGAATGGTAGCTGTTGTTGTAGGAAAATTCTGCTAATGGTAGATGTCGATCCCAACTGTTTCCGAAATCAATAACACATGCTCGTAGCATGTCTTCAAGTGTTTGTATCGTCCTTTCACTCTGCCCATCAGTTTGTGGATGATAGGCAGTACTCATGTCTAGACGAGTTCCTAATGCTTGCTGTAATGTCTGCCTGAATCTTGAAATAAATCTGCCATCCCTATCAGAGATAATAGAGATTGGTATTCCATGTCTGGAGATGACTTCCTTCAAATACAGTCGTGCTAACTTTTCCATCTTGTTATCTTCTCTTATTGGCAGGAAGTGTGCTGATTTGGTGAGACGATCAACTATTACAAAAATAGTATCAAAACCACTTGCAGTCCTTGGCAATTTAGTGATGAAATCCATGGTAATGTTTTTCCATTTCCATTCCGGGATTTCGGGTTGTTGAAGTAGACCTGATGGTTTCTGATGCTCAGCTTTGACCTTAGAACACGTCAAACATTCTCCTACGTATTTAGCAACATCGGCTTTCATACCCGGCCACCAAAAATGTTTCTTGAGATCCTTGTACATCTTCCCCGTTCCAGGATGTATTGAGTATCTGGTTTTATGAGCTTCTCTAAGTACCATTTCTCTCATATCTCCAAATTTTGGTACCCAAATCCTTTCAGCCCTATACCGGGTTCCGTCTTCCCGAATATTAAGATGCTTCTCCGATCCCTTGGGTATTTCATCCTTTAAATTTCCCTCTTTTAAAACTCCTTGTTGTGCCTCCTTTATTTGAGTAGTAAGGTTATTATGAATCATTATATTCATAGATTTTACTCGAATGGGTTCTCTGTCCTTCCTGCTCAAGGCATCGGCTACCACATTTGCCTTCCCCGGGTGGTAACGAATCTCAAAGTCGTAATCATTCAACAATTCAATCCACCTACGCTGCCTCATATTCAGTTGTTTCTGATTAAATATGTGTTGAAGACTTTTGTGGTCGGTATATATAATACTTTTGACCCCATATAAGTAGTGCCTCCAAGTCTTTAATGCAAAAACAACCGCGCCTAATTCCAAATCATGCGTCGTATAATTTTGTTCGTGAATCTTCAATTGTCTAGACGCATAAGCAATCACCTTCGTTCGTTGCATTAATACACAACCGAGACCTTGCTTTGATGCGTCACAATAAATCACAAAATCATCATTCCCTTCAGGCAATGACAATATAGGTACCGTAGTTAGCTTTTTCTTCAATAACTGAAACGCTTTCTCTTGTTCATCATTCCATTCAAATTTATTCCCTTTATGCGTTAATGCAGTCAAGGGTTTTGCTATTCTGGAAAAGTCTTGGATGAACCTTCTGTAGTAACCAGCTAGTCCTAAAAACTGGCGTATGTGTTTCGGAGTTTTCGGGGTTTTCCACTTTTCAACAGTTTCTATTTTTGCCGGATCCACCTTAATACCTTCTTTGTTCACTATGTGACCGAGGAATTGAACTTCTTCCAACCAAAATGCACACTTTGAAAACTTAGCGTACAATTCTTCCTTCCTCAATACTTCTAACACCTTTCTCAAATGTTCACCGTGTTCTTGGTCATTCTTTGAGTAAATAAGTATGTCATCAATGAAAACAATGACAAACTTGTCAAGGTATGGTCCACACACTCGGTTCATAAGGTCCATGAACACAGCTGGTGCATTAGTTAAACCAAACGGCATGACCATAAACTCGTAATGACCGTAACGTGTTCTGAAAGCAGTCTTTGGAATATCATCTTCTTTCACCCGCATTTGATGATACCCGAAACGTAAGTCAATCTTTGAATAAACAGACGAGCCTTGTAGTTGATCAAATAAGTCGTCGATTCTCGGTAGTGGGTAGCAATTCTTGATGGTAAGTTTGTTCAACTCTCGGTAGTCGATACACAACCTGAATGTACCATCTTTCTTCTTGACAAACAAAACAGGAGCTCCCCACGGTGATGTGCTTGGTCGAATGAAACTACGCTCTAAAAGTTCTTGTAATTGGCTTTGCAGTTCTTTCATCTCGCTGGGTGTGAGTCTGTAAGGAGCACGAGCTATTGGTGCAGCTCCTGATACAAGATCTATTTGAAATTCAACGGATCGATTTGGGGGTAATCCCGGTAATTCTTTCGGAAATACATCGGGAAATTCTTTTGCAATGGGAACATCATTGATGCTCTTTTCTTCAGTTTGTACTTTCTCGACGTGTGCTAGAACAGCATAGCAACCTTTTCTTATTAGTTTTTGTGCCTTCAAATTACTAATAAGATGTAGCTTCGTGTTGCCCTTTTCTCCGTACACCATTAAGGGTTTTCCTTTTTCTCGTATAATGCGAATTGCATTTTTGTAACAAACGATCTCTGCTTTCACTTCTTTCAACCAGTCCATACCGATTATCACATCAAAACTCCCTAAATCTACTGGTATCAAGTCAATCTTAAATGTTTCGCTAACCAGTTTAATTTCTCGATTCCGACATATATTATCTGCTGAAATTAATTTACCATTTGCTAATTCGAGTAAAAATTTACTATCCAAAGGCGTCAATGGACAACTTAATTTAGCACAAAAATCTCTACTCATATAGCTTCTATCCGCACCCGAATCAAATAAAACGTAAGCAGATTTATTGTCAATAAGAAACGTACCCCTAACAAGCTCCGGGTCTTCCTGTACCTCTGCCGCATTAATATTGAAAACTCTTCCGCGGCCTTGTCCATTTGTGTTCTCCTGGTTCGGGCAATTTCTAATAATGTGGCCCGGTTTTCCACATTTATAACAAACTACATTGGCATAACTTGCTCCGACACTACTTGCTCCGCCATTACTCGTTCCTACACCATTTGTTCCTTTCGTTCTATTAACCCCTGGTCCGTAGACCTCACACTTCATCGCGCTATGACCATTTCTTTTACACTTGTTGCAAAATTTGGTGCAGAATCCCGAGTGATACTTTTCACACCTTTGGCATAGCTGCTTCTGATTGTTGTTGTTGTTGCGGTTATTATTGTTGTTGGGATGATTGTTGTAGTTGTAGTTGCTGTTGTTGTTGTTGTTGTTGTTGGGCCGTTTGTTGTAGTTGCGATTGATGTTGCGATTGTTGGGATAATTGTTGCGATTATTGTTGTAATTGCTGTTGTTGTTGTATTGGTGATTCTTATCACCGTTTTCCTCCCACTTTCTTTTGACTTGCTTCACATTGGCCTCTTCAGCAGTCTGTTCTTTAATTCTTTCTTCAATCTGGTTCACTAGTTTGTGAGCCATTCTACATGCCTGTTGTATGGAGGCGGGCTCGTGTGAACTTATATCTTCTTGGATTCTTTCCGGTAATCCTTTCACAAACGCGTCGATCTTCTCTTCCTCATCTTCGAATGCTCCCGGACACAATAGGCACAATTCTGTGAATCGTCTTTCGTACGTGGTAATATCAAATCCTTGGGTTCGTAACCCTCTAAGTTCTGTCTTGAGCTTATTGACCTCGGTTCTGGGACGGTACTTCTCGTTCATCAAGTGCTTGAATGCTGACCACGGTAGTGCGTACGCATCATCTTGTCCCACTTGCTCTAGATAGGTATTCCACCATGTTAACGCAGAACCTGTGAAGGTATGTGTAGCGTACTTCACTTTGTCCTCTTCAGTACACTTACTTATGGCAAACACCGATTCGACCTTCTCGGTCCACCGTTTCAATCCGATCGGTCCTTCGGTTCCATCAAATTCCAAAGGTTTGCAGGCAGTGAATTCTTTGTAGGTGCATCCTACACGATTTCCTGTACTGCTAGATCCAATGTTATTGTTGGTATGTAGCGCAGCCTGTACTGCGGCTATGTTTGAAGCTAGAAAAGTACGGAATTCCTCTTCATTCATATTCACGGTGTGTCGAGTAGTCGGTGCCATTTCCTTCAAAATAGTCAAATGGAACAAGTTAATCATACAGAATATTAAGAGTAGTTAATAGTATTTCGTAGCATAATATGAACTCATTTATAAAAGCTTTTTCTTCATATTAGCGTTTTATAAGTTTAAATTCGGGTAGTACCTACCCGTTAAGTTCATACTTAGTAGCTAATATACAATTCAACTACTACAATTCTATATGAAAAACTGATTATAATAATATTTCGCGTTCAAACTTTTACACAATATTTTACAAACTTACAATACCGCTTATTTTACATATAGCATGAAATATAGCACACAATAAATTTGATACAAGATGGTTATGAAGATAATTCTAGCTAGTACACAAGTCGTTCAGCAAAGGCAATAAAGACACGTAATTCATACGTCCAGAAACAAGTCATGCATTCTGGTTTTACTAGGATTACTTCCCATCCTTGGTCTTGTGGAACATAACTGTTATGGCCGTTGATAAGACAGCGTGTTGTAACGTCGTCAAAGGGACGAGGGTTACGTAATGTCCAACAGTCCCGTAACAATCTAAAAACCTCATTTCTTACCCCAATTACCGACTCCGTCACTTGTGGGAACGTTTTGTTTAATAGTTGTAGCCCGATGTTCTTGTTCTCACTTTGGTGAGAAGCGAACATTACTAATCCGTAAGCATAACATGCTTCTTTATGTTGCATGTTAGCCGCTTTTTCTAAATCACAAAGTCCAATATTCGGATATATTGAGTCAAAATAATTTCTTAACACATTGCGTAAAATAGCATTTGGGTTCCCCGCAATATATGCGTCAAAGTAAACACATCGTAACTTATGGATTTCCCAATGTGATATCCCCCATCTTTCGAACGAAAGCCTTTTATAAACCAAGGCATTCTTGGAACGTTCTTCGAATGTCTTACAAACTGATCTCGCCTTAAATAGTTGTGCCGTAGAATTCTGACCGACTCTAGACAATATTTCATCAATCATGTCTCCGGGTAGGTCTCTTAAAATATTGGGTTGTCTATCCATTTTGTGTTTTTATACTGTAAAATAGACAAGAGTTAGATTCATAAAAAAAATACTTATTAATACAAGCAATTTTTACATATATCATAAAGCATAAGCACACTATATTACATATATTACACCACACGAATACAACTATCTTATTCCGACTCGCTTGTTTCTTCTTCTTCGGTTTTGGTTCGTTTTGCCAAGTTTCTAGGGATATATGATGTTCCCCTAATACAAGCCGTTGTTTTCCACATTGGTTTAGAAAAACCTGGTGGTTTAGAAGTTCCCGGGTCATTGTTACAACTTAAGGACTTCGGGGGTTGACGATACATATAAAGTTCATCGGGGTTGGAATTAGATTTCTCTATTTTTATGCCCTTTCCCTTATTATTTTCTTTTGCCTTTTTAAATTCAGTTGGGGTAATTTCTATAACATCATCGGAATTCTCGTCGGAATCCGATTCATCGGAGAATTGGTAATCCTCCCAATATTTTGCTTCCTTGGCGAAAACACCATTGACCATAATTAACCTTGGTCGGTTGGTTGAGGATTTTCTTTTACTTAACCGTTTTATTATTTCCCCCAACGGTTCTATTTCTTCATCCGGTTCCGATTCTTCTTCCGGTTCCGATTCTTCTTCCGGTTCCGACTCTTCTTCCGGTTCCTCTTCGGGAACTTGTGAATCAGTCCACGAATCATTCCAATTTACATTTGACTCTTCATTATTATTAGGTGAGTCAATGGGACTTGTTCTAGAGGTAGACATCTATCACATAATATCAAACGCGTTAAGAGATTAATATATCACATAATATTCACATGTTAAAAATATATAGTTTCCAACAAAATTTGTTAAGCAATCATTTTTCAAGTAAACACGGTCGAAGTCCAGACTCACTAATGCATCCTAACAAACTCGATAATACACACTAATGCAAAATTCTGGTTCTCTAAGACCAACGCTCGGATACCAACTGAAATGTCCCGTTCTTATTGATTAAAAACGTTCCATATTAATTGATTTCGTTGCGAGGTTTTGACCTCTATATGAGACGTTTTTCAAAGACTGCATTCATTTTTAAAACAAACCATAACCTTTATTTCATAAATAAAGGTTTAAAAAGCTTTACGTAGATTATCAAATAATGATAATCTAAAATATCCTGTTTACACACGACCATTACATAATGGTTTACAATACAAATATGTTACAACAAAATAAGTTTCTTGAATGCAGTTTTTACACAATATCATACAAGCATGGACTCCAAATCTCGTCCTTATTTAAGTATGCGACAGCGGAAGCTCTTAATAATCACCTGAGAATAAACATGCTTAAAACATCAACAAAAATGTTGGTGAGTTATAGGTTTAACCTATATATATCAAATCATAATAATAGACCACAAGATTTCATATTTCAATACACATCCCATACATAGAGATAAAAATCATTCATATGGTGAACACCTGGTAACCGACATTAACAAGATGCATATATAAGAATATCCCCATCATTCTGGGACACCCTTCAGATATGATATAAATTTCGAAGTACTAAAGCATCCAGTACTTTGGATGGGGTTTGTTAGGCCCAATAGATCTATCTTTAGGATTCGCGTCAATTAGGGTGTCTGTTCCCTAATTCTTAGATTACCAGACTTAATAAAAAGGGGCATATTCGATTTCGATAATTCAACCATAGAATGTAGTTTCACGTACTTGTGTCTATTTTGTAAATCATTTATAAAACCTGCATGTATTCTCATCCCAAAAATATTAGATTTTAAAAGTGGGACTATAACTCACTTTCACAGATTTTTACTTCGTCGGGAAGTAAGACTTGGCCACTGGTTGATTCACGAACCTATAACAATATATACATATATATCAAAGTATGTTCAAAATATATTTACAACACTTTTAATATATTTTGATGTTTTAAGTTTATTAAGTCAGCTGTCCTCGTTAGTAACCTACAACTAGTTGTCCACAGTTAGATGTACAGAAATAAATCGATAAATATTATCTTGAATCAATCCACGACCCAGTGTATACGTATCTCAGTATTGATCACAACTCAAACTATATATATTTTGGAATCAACCTCAACCCTGTATAGCTAACTCCAACATTCACATATAGAGTGTCTATGGTTGTTCCGAAATATATATAGATGTGTCGACATGATAGGTCGAAACATTGTATACGTGTCTATGGTATCTCAAGATTACATAATATACAATACAAGTTGATTAAGTTATGGTTGGAATAGATTTTTTACCAATTTTCACGTAGCTAAAATGAGAAAAATTATCCAATCTTGTTTTACGCATAACTTCTTCATTTTAAATCCGTTTTGAGTGAATCAAATTGCTATGGTTTCATATTGAACTCTATTTTATGAATCTAAACAGAAAAAGTATAGGTTTATAGTCAGAAAAATAAGTTACAAGTCATTTTTGTAAAGGTAGTCATTTCAGTCGAAAGAACGACGTCTAGATGACCATTTTAGAAAACATACTTCCACTTTGAGTTTAACCATAATTTTTGGATATAGTTTCATGTTCATAATAAAAATAATTTTCTCAGAATAACAACTTTTAAATCAAAGTTTATCATAGTTTTTAATTAACTAACCCAAAACAGCCCGCGGTGTTACTACGACGGCGTAAATCCGGTTTTACGGTGTTTTTCGTGTTTCCAAGTTTTAAATCATTAAGTTAGCACATCATACAGATATAGAACATGTGTTTAGTTGATTTTAAAAGTCAAGTTAGAAGGATTAACTTTTGTTTGCGAACAAGTTTAGAATTAACTAAACTATGTTCTAGTGATTACAAGTTTAAACCTTCGAATAAGATAGCTTTATATGTATGAATCGAATGATGTTATGAACATCATTACTACCTTAAGTTTCTTGGATAAACCTACTGGAAAAGAGAAAAATGAATCTAGCTTCAAT
Organism: Rutidosis leptorrhynchoides; assembly: GCF_046630445.1. NCBI lineage: Eukaryota > Viridiplantae > Streptophyta > Magnoliopsida > Asterales > Asteraceae > Rutidosis > Rutidosis leptorrhynchoides. The sequence continues at coordinate 262,494,883 of NC_092333.1, read as the reverse complement.
GGATCCTTGGATGGCTCGAAGTTCTTGAAGCAGAATCATGACACGAAAACAAGTTCAAGTAAGATCATCACTTGAAATAAGATTGTTATAGTTATAGAAATTGAACCAAAGTTTGAATATGATTATTACCTTGTATTAGAATGATAACCTACTGTAAGAAACAAAGATTTCTTGAGGTTGGATGATCACCTTACAAGATTGGAAGTGAGCTAGCAAACTTGAAAGTATTCTTGATTTTATGAAACTAGAACTTTTGGAATTTATGAAGAACACTTAGAACTTGAAGATAGAACTTGAGAGAGATCAATTAGATGAAGAAAATTGAAGAATGAAAGTGTTTGTAGGTGTTTTTGGTCGTTGTTGTATGGATTAGATATAAAGGATATGTAATTTTGTTTTCATGTAAATAAGTCATGAATGATTACTCATATTTTTGTAATTTTATGAGATATTTCATGCTAGTTGCCAAATGATGGTTCCCACGTGTGTTAGGTGACTCACATGGGCTGCTAAGAGCTGATCATTTTAGTGTATATACCAATAGTACATACATCTAAAAGCTGTGTATTGTACGAGTACGAATACGGGTGCATACGAGTAGAATTGTTGATGAAACTGAACGAGGATGTAATTGTAAGCATTTTTGTTAAGTAGAAGTATTTTGATAAGTGTCTTGAAGTCTTTCAAAAGTGTATGAATACATATTAAAACACTACATGTATATACATTTTAACTGAGTCGTTAAGTCATTGTTAGTCGTTACATGTAAATGTTGTTTTGAAACCTTTAGGTTAACGATCTTGTTAAATGTTGTTAACCCAATGTTTATAATATCAAAAGAGATTTTAAATTATTATATTATCATGATATTATGATGTACAAATATCTCTTAATATGATATATATACATTAAATGTCGTTACAACGATAATCGTTACATATATGTCTCGTTTCAAAATCATTAAGTTAGTAGTCTTGTTTTTACATATGTAGTTCATTGTTAATATACTTAATGATATGTTTACTTATCATAATATCATGTTAACTATATATATAACCATATATATGTCATCATATAGTTTTTACAAGTTTTAACGTTCGTGAATCACCGGTCAACTTGGGTGGTCAATTGTCTATATGAAACCTATTTCAATTAATCAAGTCTTAACAAGTTTGATTGCTTAACATGTTGGAAACATTTAATCATGTAAATATCAATCTCAATTAATATATATAAACATGGAAAAGTTCGGGTCACTACAACAACCAAGTTTGGGAACTTGTTACACAACCTACTGGCTCAAGGCCAGTTGATTGTAAATGGCTTTTCAAAATGAAAACCAACATACATGGAAACTTGGATACATATAAAGCTAGACTTGTAGCAAAAGGTTTCACTCAAACTCAAGGGGTTGACTATGATGAAACTTTTTCGCCTGTGGTAATGCTAAAGTCTATTAGGATATTACTTGTCATTGCTGCTCATTATAATTATGAAATATGGCAAATGGATGTCAAGACCGCTTTCCTAAATGGACATCTTGAAGAAGATGTCTATGTGGTTCAGCCTGAAGGTTTTGTTGATCCGAAATATCCTAAAAAGGTATGCAAGTTAAAGAAGTCAATCTACGGATTGAAACAAGCATCTAGAATATGGAATCATCGTTTTAATGAGGAGGCCAAGAAATTTGGCTTCATTAAAAATGGTGATGAAACTTGTGTATACAAGAAAGCTAGTGGGAGCACAATCATGTTCCTTGTACTATATGTGGATGATATATTGTTATTTGGAAATGATATTCCGGCAATGGAAGGTGTTAAAACTTGGCTTAGTAAATGCTTCTCCATTAAGGATCTTGGAGAAGCACAATAAGTTTTGGGGATTGGGATCTACAGGGATAGATCCAAGAAACTGATAGGTTTGAATCAAAGTGCATACATTGAAAATATCTTGAAAAGGTTCAAGATGGCAACTCTAAGAAAGGTTTGGTACCTATTCAAAGAGGAACGCTTCTCAGTTCATCTCAGTGTCCAACCACGAAAGATGAACAAGAGAGAATGAAGAAAGTCCCGTACGCATCTGCTATTGGGTCAATCATGTATGCAATGATATGCACTAGACCGAATGTGTCATGCGCTCTTAGCTTGACAAGTAGATACCAGAATAACCCAGGAAACATTCATTGGATTACGGTTAAAAGTATATTGAAATACCTTAGGAGGACTAAGGATATGTTTCTAATATATGGGTCTGGTGAGGAGGAACTCGCTGTAAAAGGTTATGTGGATGCGAGTTTCCAAACTGATCGAGATGATTCTCGATCACAATCCGGTTATGTCTTCACGTTAAATGGAGGTGCGGTCTCTTGGAAGAGTTCAAAACAGGACGTTGTTGCATTATCCACTATAGAGTCGGAGTACATTGCCGCCTCATTGGCAGCTCAGGAAGCTGCATGGATGAAGAAATTCATCGACGACTTAGGAGTAGTCCCTTCCATTCAGGACCCTCTTGAGATCTTTTGTGACAACGAGGGTGCGATTGCACAAATCAAGGAACCTCGTGCTCACCAAAAGACCCGTCACATTGAGCGGAGATTCAACTACTGTAATGACCCGCACTTTTTCGATCGTTCTATACTTATAAGATTAATATTTATATAAATTAAACCTTACCAACATGATAAGCAATCCAAATTGTTGAGATTTATGTCTCCGAAAAGAGTTTTACACAACGTTTGACCGTCTAGTTTGACCGATGATATCACGAACTATACAATATATGATAATTATACGTTTGTGTATATATATGTATATATACATATTTAACATGATTAATGAATGTTTTAATACCTCATTTTGTATTAATAACAATAAGTTATAAGTATGTTTTGAAACTACTAACTTAAGTTTTCAAAACGATAACCATACGTAACGTTATTTGACATAAATACTTATAATCTATAATGTTTATACATATATCGTATAAGTAATGTATTTAATCACTTTTAAGGACTTAAATACATAAAACCATATAAGTGTATTCACAAAAGATAGCTATATTTGAATCCTCATTCCATTTTTCACAAAATTTCTATACGTATATCTAGAGTATAAGTACTCGTATCATACCTAGCTCCTATACGTATTTACTATTGGTATATACACATCAAATCACCACCTAACTAGCCCTTGTTACTGCCCTAAGGTAGAGGTAATTGCTTTTGTATGATTGTTTGACAAATACACAAGATTACAAGCTAAAAATTTTGTCCTTGCCCCCCCCCCCCATATCACGTTTTTAAAGGGTCTTCATGGATCCTCATTTTGATTCATTTTAACTTCAATTATCTTAGCTAAAACACACACTCTTTCTTAACCTTTAAACTCCATAATCATCCAGCAAGTTACCAAGAAGATCTAGCCATAAAAACCTTACTTAATCACCATAAGAAAACTCTTACAACAACACTTCAAGAAATCCTTCCAAGAACACAAACTTACTTCCAATCTTTCATCCAATTCCATCACCCTTTTGGTTCTAGCTTTTTACTCCTCTTTTACAGCAACCTTGTCCAAGGAACTTGAGGTAGTAACTATGTTCATAACCTTATTCGATTCATATATATATATAGCTATCTTATTTTGTGGTATAAGATTTTAACAACAAGAACATAGTTTGAATATTTTCAAACTTGTTTGCAAACTAAATAGATCCTTCTAACTTAACTTTTAAGATACTTCAAGACCTGTAATATAACTTAAATATATGTTAACTTAACAAGGTATAACTTGGTTTTACAAAGATTACCTTAAAAACTGTTTTTACGACGTCGGAGTGTAACCGGGGGCTGTTTTGGGTTGGATAATTAAAAACTATTTTGAACTTTGAATTGGAGGTTTATATTCTGGAAAAATGATATTTCTTATGAATATGTTAACACATAAAAATTTCATGATTTAACTCAAAGTATAAGTATTTTTAGAAAAATAATCATTTAAGGTTGTTTACATGATGGAAAATGATTAACTTCATAAGTTTCACCAAAGTTTGACCTATGACCTATGATTTCGAATACAAACTAAGGTATTTACAGTTCATATTCTTAAAGAGGGACTCGATCCAAGGAAGTGGCAAGTTGAACCAACGAAAACGGAGTTGTAACGAAGAAACTATGACCAAAACGAGATCGGATATCTAAGACTAGTTTAGCTACGAAAATAATTGGAGAAAATTAAATAAATCACATATTTTTAAAATAACATGATATTTCATATATATGTACTCATAATTTAATTTTATATGGTTCAGGATCACCCGTAAACAATACGAGAAGATTAATCATAAGATTCCCATGATTGTACGCAACACGTCATCTGACAACACTGGTACTTTATGTACGCAACACGTCATTTGACAACACCGGTACCATGGGTCAAGATTAATCTCGACCAATACATATACGATGGGGGATTTATTTATTTCGTTGGGGGTTTATTAAACACCTAAAAATGAACCATTTAAAATTGAATTATTAACATCGGACTGCTAACTACGGACTAAGGAATTATTAAAAGTATTAAAAGTATTACAAGTATATATATGTGACGATTGTTTAAAAAGAAAAGGTATTGATATATTATATATGGATAGGTTCGTGATATCAACCGGAGACCAAGTCAAAATATATATATCTTCAAGGCAAAAGTGAGTATATAGTCCCACTTTTAAACTCTAAGTATTTCGGGATGAGAATACATGTATTTTATGTTTTACGTTATGGACACAAGTAACTGAAAAATATATTCTACGTTGAGTTGTACCACTGGCATACTTCCCTGTAGCTTGGTAACTGTTATTTACAGCGGTATTGTAAACGCGAATCCTGTTGATAGATCTATCGGGCCTGACAACCCCAACCGGACTGGACGACCAGTATTCAACGGTTGCACAGTACTTCGTTTCGTGACTACACTTGGTACGGTGTAGTAAGATTTCATAATAAAGGGAATATGCGACGTGATTAAATGTTAAGTATGGTTACCAAGTGCTCAACCACTTAGAATATTTTTATTAAAATGTTTATATGTGAAATCTTGTGGTCTATATATATATTGCTGCCGGCATTAAACCTATATCTCACCAACTTTATGTTGACGTTTTAAACATGTCTATTCTCAGGTGATAATTAGAAGCTTCCGCTGCAACATGTTGAATTTAAGCAAGATCTTGAGTATGCATATTTGTGTCAAAAATAAAACTGCATATCCGAGGAATTGTAATGTAAAATATGCTAGAAATCGTATTGTTATCATCACATGTAAAGTTTGTAAGTCTAAGATTATCGCTAAACGATAATCATCTTTTTATTGTCTAAAGCTTGTATTAAAATAAGAGTTATGGTTTGTAATGTAAAATATATGCAGTTGTTCTTTTAAAAATGTCGCATATAGAGGTCAATACCTCGCAATGAAATCATACATTATCTAACACGTTCTTATGGTTAAGGACGGGTTATGACATGTGGTATCAGAGCGGTGGTCTTAACGAACCAGGTTTGCATTAGTATGTCTAACCGAGAAGTCGTTAGGATACATTAGTAAGTCTGGACTTTGACCGGGTTTGATTTAAAAACCACTGCTTATCATTGTTGGTTAAAATTTGTATGTAAATATTATGTAGTACTAATGGGTTAGTTGTTGTGTGATAGATGTCGGGCTCAAAACTTGTTATCACATTCAGCAACTCCGAACCAGAATCTTCAGATGGTGTTCCAGTCATTAACCTATCCGATGACGAAAATAATATCTTTGGGGAAGACTCACAAATTCCGGATGAACCGACTATAGAGAACCCGGAAAGTGAACCCGAGGAGGAAAGTGAACCCGAGGAGGAAAGTGAACCCGAGGAAGAAATACAGGAAATTACAAAAGACGAGTTCGAACTAGGAAAGAAACGAAAGGCTAATGAATTAGAAAATTCAAATCCCGAGTTTAGTAAGGATGATGTGGCACCAACTCCACTAGACACTACCACCCCTATTCCCGCTATTTCTATTCGTTCTATCCCAGCATCCAGTTCTTCAGTCCCACAGCCAAAATATAGGCAGACAGCCAGGATAAGCATTAAGCGATTCTTTGAACCTAAACGTCCTAGAAAATAGACCAAACGATGCGCTGCCGTATTAAACCATGGGATCGTATAATGTTTTGTGTAATATTATTAGTGTGGTTTGCTTAATATTCGATGTAAGATAAGCATATGTAAAATAGTGAAGTGTGAAATGCAATAATTTTCCATGGTTAAGTATTATTTGGGTGGTAGTAATTGATTTTCGTACTAAGCTATTAAGTATGAACTTTAACGGGTAGGTACTACCCTAGATATAATTATAAAATGCTAATAAGAAGAAAAGGCTTTTATAATAATAACTGGTTCATATTATTAATAAGCTACGATGTACTGTAAATACATACTACATCTATAATATTCCATGTGAATAATTATTTTTTTTTTCATTCTTATTGAAGATTATGGCGCGATTGAACCGAATGACGGAACAAGAAATCCAGGAACTCATCAATCAGCGAGTGAACGACAGAATGTTATGGGTCGAGGCTGCAAGAACTGCTGCAGTTAACCCAAATCCTTGTGTAGGATGCACCTACAAAACTTTTCAAGCTTGCAAGCCCTCATCATTCAGTGGAACAGAAGGACCGATCGGTTTAACCCGGTGGATAGAAAAGATGGAGACTGTGTTTAAAATCAGTGGTTGTGTTGAAAAGGACATGACCAAGTATGCATCGTGCACTTTACAAGATAGTGCACTCACGTGGTGGAAAAATTATGTGAAGGCTGTAGGAGGAGATGTAGCTTATGATACCCCATGGGAAGAATTTAAAATAATGTTAATCAACGAGTATTGTCCAAGGAATGAGGTTAGGAAGTTGGAAGATGAATTACGAAGCCTGAAGGTTGTTGGTACTGAAATCACCAACTACAATCAGTGATTCATGGAATTAGTTTTGCTATGTCCTGAATTGGTTCCAACCGAAGAACGGAAGATTGAAATGTACAAAGATGGTTTGCCCAAAAAGGTCAAGGCAAATGTTACAGCATCGAAACCTAAGACAATTCATGAAGCTATAACCATGGCAAACGAGCTAATGGATCAGGTCATCATGGATAAGAAAGTATCCAATACTGATGTGAAGGTATCAGGTAACAAAAGAAAGTGGAATGGAAATTATGATCGAGGTAACCAACAACAATCTTTTAAGAAACAAGAAATCACGCAAGGTGCGGGTAGTGGTTTAAGCTTTGGTTATAAAGGACAAAATCCTTTATGCAACCGATGCCACAAACATCACTCTGGTTACTGTAATGTGGTATGCAACAAATGTAATCGAAAGGGTCATCTTGCTGAAGATTGTAGGGCTCTCGTTACAAATACAAATGGTACCAAGACTCCTGCCACTAATGCAAATAGAACTGCTTTGGCTACTGTTACTTGTTATGGATGTGGGAAACAGGGTCATTATAAGAGCCAGTGCCCGAATCCAGAGAAGAATATCGGACCTGCACGAGGGAGAGCATTTGTTATTAATGCTAGAGAGGCGTGTGAAGACCCGGAGCTTGTTACGGGTACGTTTACCATTAATAACTTATCCGCATCTATTATATTTGATACTGGTGCCGATAGAAGTTACGTGAGTAGAGGCTTTTACGCTAAATTGAATTGTTCATCATTACCTCTAGATGCTAAGTACATGATTGAGTTAGCTAATGGTAAACTAATTAAAGCCGATAAAATTTGTCGTGATTGTAAAATAAATTTAGCCGGAGAAACGTTTAAAATTGACTTGATACCCGTAGAATTAGGAAGTTTTGATGTAATAGTCGGCATGGACTGGATGTCCAAAATAGGAGCTGAAGTTGTGTGCACCAAGAAGGCAATTCGCATTCCTCGTAAGGATAAAACGCCAGTAATGATTTATGGAGAGAAGGGTAACTCAAAGCTAAAACTCATTAGTTATTTGAAAGCTCAAAAGTGCTTGAAGAAAGGGTGCTATGCTATCTTAGCACATGTTAATAAAGTCGAAAAGAAAGAAAAAGAGAAGTGCATCAATGACGTGCCTGTGGCAAGAGATTTTCCTGAAGTATTTCCGGAAGAGTTGCCGGGATTACCTCCATTTAGATCTGTAGAATTTCAAATAGATCTTGTACCAGGAGCTGCACCGGTTGCCCGTGCTCCATATAGACTTGCACCGTCCGAGTTAAAAGAACTTCAGAGTCAGTTAAAAGAATTACTGGATCGTGGATTCATACGACCAAGTACTTCACCGTGGGGAGCTCCAATTTTATTCGTCAAGAAGAAAGACGGATCTTTCCGAATGTGTATAGATTATCGTGAATTAAATAAGTTAACTATCAAGAATCGGTATCCACTACCGAGAATTGACGACTTATTTGATCAACTCCAAGGATCATGTGTGTACTCGAAAATTGACCTAAGATCGGGCTATCATCAATTACGTGTCAAAGAAGAAGATATACCGAAAACTGCTTTTCGGACACGCTACGGTCATTACGAATTTTTGGTCATGCCGTTTGGATTGACGAATGCGCCAGCTGTATTCATGGACCTCATGAATCGAGTTTGTAGTCCATATCTAGATAAGTTTGTTATCGTTTTCATTGATGATATTCTTATCTATTCCAAGAGTGAGCAAGAGCATGAGCAGCATTTAAGGTTGATATTAGAGTTGTTAAGAAAAGAACAGCTATATGCTAAATTTTCTAAATGTGCTTTCTGGTTGAAAGAAGTGCAATTTCTTGGCCACGTTGTTAGTAGCAAAGGAATTCAGGTTGATCCAGCAAAAATTGAAGCCATTGAAAAATGGGTGACTCCTAAGACACCAATGCAGATACGCCAATTTTTGGGTTTAGCCGGTTATTATAGAAGGTTTATTCAAGATTTTTCCTGAATAGCTAAGCCGTTGACAGCGTTAACGCAAAAAGGGAAGAAATATGAATGGACTTCTGAGCAGGAGAGTGCATTTCAGTTACTGAAAAAGAAGTTGACTATGGCGCCTATTTTATCGTTACCAGAAGGGAACGATGATTTTGAAATATATTGTGACGCTTCGCGACAAGGTTTTGGTTGCGTTCTTATGCAACGAAAGAAAGTTATTGCATACGCATCCCGACAATTGAAGATTCACGAGCGGAATTATACGACGCATGATCTAGAACTGGGAGCAGTCGTGTTTGCATTGAAGATATGGAGACACTACTTGTATGGGGTTAAATGCACTGTGTTTACTGATCATAAAAGCCTTCAACATATTTTTGATCAGAAACAGCTGAACATGAGACAACGTAGGTGGGTCGAGTTAATAAACGACTATGATTGTGAAATTCGTTATCATCCCGGGAAGGCGAACGTGGTGGCCGATGCTTTAAGCAGAAAGGAACGAGAACCAATTCGAGTACGAGCGATGAACTTAAAAATTCGCATGAATCTCAACTCACAAATCAAAGAAATTCAACGAGAAGCACTTACTAAAGAAAATATAGGGAATGAAATAATGAAGAAGTATGAGAAGCAACTCGTTATACGGGAAGATGGAATTCGATATTTTGCAAATCGTATTTGGGTACCGAAGTTGGGTGGATTAAGGAAGTTGATATTGAACGAGGCACATAAGACAAGATACTCAATACATCCTGGAGTCGAAAAGATGTATCAAGATCTTAAGACGCATTATTGGTGGCCTAACTTAAAGACAGACGTTGCAACATATGTTGGGGAGTGTTTAACTTGTTCCAAGGTCAAAGCAGAACACCAGAAGCCGTCAGGGTTACTTCAACAACCAGAAATCCCAGAATGGAAATGGGATGGTATTACCATGGATTTCATCACGAAGTTACCAAAGACTGCCTGGGGATACGACACCATTTGGGTGATTGTTGATCATCTCACCAAGTCTGCACATTTCTTGCCTATAAAGGAAACAGATAGAATGGAGAAACTATTACGATTGTATATAAAGGAAGTTGTTTCAAGGCATGGAATACCTATTTCCATTATATCCGATCGTGATAGTAGATTTACATCAAAGTTCTGGCAATCACTACAGGAGCCCCTAGGAACTCGTTTGGATATGAGTACCGCGTATCATCCGCAAACCGACGGGCAGAGTGAAAGAACGATTCAGACTCTTGAAGACATGCTAAGGGCATGTGTGATCGATTTTGGAAACGGATGGGATAAATATCTACCATTAGCAGAATTCTCGTATAATAATAGTTATCATGCGAGCATTAAAGCTGCGCCATTCGAAGCATTGTACGGAAGGAAGTGTAGATCTCCTATTTGTTGGAATGAAGTAGGAGATCGACAATTAAGTGGTCCCGAGATCATACACGAAACGACTGAGAAGATAGTACAAATCAAGGAGAGATTGAAAACAGCCCGTAGTCGCCAAAAGAGCTACGCCGATGTTCGAAGGAAACCATTAGAGTTTCAGATCGGTGACATGGTTATGTTAAAGGTGTCACCTTGGAAAGGTGTAATACGTTTTGGAAAAAGGGGTAAACTGAACCCAAGATATGTAGGCCCGTTCAAGATCATCGAACGCATTGGACCGGTAGCTTATCGACTCGAGTTACCGCAACAACTCGCCGGAGTACATAATACCTTTCACGTCTCAAACCTTAAGAAGTGTCTTGCAAATGAAGACCTCACCATTCCTCTTGAAGAAATCCATATCGACGAGAAACTACAATTCATCGAAGAACCAATCGAAATCATGGATCGTGAAGTTAAACGGCTCAAGCAGAGCAACATACCGATCGTTAAGGTTCGTTGGAATGCTCGAAGGGGTCCCGAGTTTACTTAGGAACGAGAGGATCAAATGAAACAAAAATATCCACACTTGTTTTCCGATGACGCAAAATAGGTACAATTTTAAAATTTCGGGACGAAATTTATTTAACGGGTAGGTACTGTAATGACCCGCACTTTTTCGATCGTTCTATACTTATAAGATTAATATTTATATAAATTAAACCTTACCAACATGATAAGCAATCCAAATTGTTGAGATTTATGTCTCCGAAAAGAGTTTTACACAACGTTTGACCGTCTAGTTTGACCGATGATATCACGAACTATACAATATATGATAATTATACGTTTGTGTATATATATGTATATATACATATTTAACATGATTAATGAATGTTTTAATACCTCATTTTGTATTAATAACAATAAGTTATAAGTATGTTTTGAAACTACTAACTTAAGTTTTCAAAACGATAACCATACGTAACGTTATTTGACATAAATACTTATAATCTATAATGTTTATACATATATCGTATAAGTAATGTATTTAATCACTTTTAAGGACTTAAATACATAAAACCATATAAGTGTATTCACAAAAGATAGCTATATTTGAATCCTCATTCCATTTTTCACAAAATTTCTATACGTATATCTAGAGTATAAGTACTCGTATCATACCTAGCTCCTATACGTATTTACTATTGGTATATACACATCAAATCACCACCTAACTAGCCCTTGTTACTGCCCTAAGGTAGAGGTAATTGCTTTTGTATGATTGTTTGACAAATACACAAGATTACAAGCTAAAAATTTTGTCCTTGCCCCCCCCCCCCATATCACGTTTTTAAAGGGTCTTCATGGATCCTCATTTTGATTCATTTTAACTTCAATTATCTTAGCTAAAACACACACTCTTTCTTAACCTTTAAACTCCATAATCATCCAGCAAGTTACCAAGAAGATCTAGCCATAAAAACCTTACTTAATCACCATAAGAAAACTCTTACAACAACACTTCAAGAAATCCTTCCAAGAACACAAACTTACTTCCAATCTTTCATCCAATTCCATCACCCTTTTGGTTCTAGCTTTTTACTCCTCTTTTACAGCAACCTTGTCCAAGGAACTTGAGGTAGTAACTATGTTCATAACCTTATTCGATTCATATATATATATAGCTATCTTATTTTGTGGTATAAGATTTTAACAACAAGAACATAGTTTGAATATTTTCAAACTTGTTTGCAAACTAAATAGATCCTTCTAACTTAACTTTTAAGATACTTCAAGACCTGTAATATAACTTAAATATATGTTAACTTAACAAGGTATAACTTGGTTTTACAAAGATTACCTTAAAAACTGTTTTTACGACGTCGGAGTGTAACCGGGGGCTGTTTTGGGTTGGATAATTAAAAACTATTTTGAACTTTGAATTGGAGGTTTATATTCTGGAAAAATGATATTTCTTATGAATATGTTAACACATAAAAATTTCATGATTTAACTCAAAGTATAAGTATTTTTAGAAAAATAATCATTTAAGGTTGTTTACATGATGGAAAATGATTAACTTCATAAGTTTCACCAAAGTTTGACCTATGACCTGTGATTTCGAATACAAACTAAGGTATTTACAGTTCATATTCTTAAAGAGGGACTCGATCCAAGGAAGTGGCAAGTTGAACCAACGAAAACGGAGTTGTAACTAAGAAACTATGACCAAAACGAGATCGGATATCTAAGACTAGTTTAGCTACGAAAATAATTGGAGAAAATTAAATAAATCACATATTTTTAAAATAACATGATATTTCATATATATGTACTCATAATTTAATTTTATATGGTTCAGGATCACCCGTAAATAATACGAGAAGATTAATCATAAGATTCCCATGATTGTACGCAACACGTCATCTGACAACACCGGTACTTTATGTACGCAACACGTCATTTGACAACACCGGTACCATGGGTCAAGATTAATCTCGACCAATACATATACGATGGGGGATTTATTTATTTCGTTGGGGGTTTATTAAACACCTAAAAATGAACCATTTAAAATTGAATTATTAACATCGGACTGCTAACTACGGACTAAGGAATTATTAAAAGTATTAAAAGTATTACAAGTATATATATGTGACGATTGTTTAAAAAGAAAAGGTATTGATATATTATATATGGATAGGTTCGTGATATCAACCGGAGACCAAGTCAAAATATATATATCTTCAAGGCAAAAGTGAGTATATAGTCCCACTTTTAAACTCTAAGTATTTCGGGATGAGAATACATGTATTTTATGTTTTACGTTATGGACACAAGTAACTAAAAAATATATTCTACGTTTAGTTGTACCACTGGCATACTTCCCTGTAGCTTGGTAACTGTTATTTACAGCGGTATTGTAAACGCGAATCCTGTTGATAGATCTATCGGGCCTGACAACCCCAACCGGACTGGACGACCAGTATTCAACGGTTGCACAGTACTTCGTTTCGTGACTACACTTGGTACGGTGTAGTAAGATTTCATAATAAAGGGAATATGCGACGTGATTAAATGTTAAGTATGGTTACCAAGTGCTCAACCACTTAGAATATTTTTATTAAAATGTTTATATGTGAAATCTTGTGGTCTATATATATATTGCTGCCGGCATTAAACCTATATCTCACCAACTTTATGTTGACGTTTTAAACATGTCTATTCTCAGGTGATAATTAGAAGCTTCCGCTGCAACATGTTGAATTTAAGCAAGATCTTGAGTATGCATATTTGTGTCAAAAATAAAACTGCATATCCGATGAATTGTAATGTAAAATATGCTAGAAATCGTATTGTTATCATCACATGTAAAGTTTGTAAGTCTAAGATTATCGCTAAACGATAATCATCTTTTTATTGTCTAAAGCTTGTATTAAAATAAGAGTTATGGTTTGTAATGTAAAATATATGCAGTTGTTCTTTTAAAAATGTCGCATATAGAGGTCAATACCTCGCAATGAAATCATACGTTATCTAACACGTTCTTATGGTTAAGGACGGGTTATGACAACTACATACGGGATGAAGTTGAAAAGGGAAAGTTATGTATTCGCAAAGTTCACACAGATCTTAATATAGCGGATCCTCTCACGAAGCTCTTACATGGAGCAAAACATGCAGGACATGTTTGTGCATTAGGGCTTCGATATTCTAGTGATTGGTCATGATCTGTTTTAAGTATTGTAACGGAACGAAATTGTTCAAACTCATTAATATAATTATGGTATTAATTTATTTTGAGTCATGTTCCTATTTTGCATATTTTATCCATAAATAAGTAATTATTCTAAATTTCGTAGTCGATCACATTTGTGGGAACAAGTGTGAGGTTTAGACTATTATGAACTTGGATTAGTATACATTCACGGGATGAATGTGGGGCAAGGTTGCAACCAAGGTTCATAGATATTTGTGGGACACAAATATTGGAAGACCCGCTCTCAAGACTTACTAAATGGAGCCTTTGTGGTTGATCACATGTAATCTTGAGTAAAGGCGAATATCATTGTATCCTCTGACCTGAGATACATATTGGGTTCGGATATTTACCAAGAATTGTACCTTGATTCTTTCCTTCGCTATTCTGAAATATGGTAGTTCATAAGGAAGAGCTCAGGTATAATACAAGGTATATATTTAGGACGTATGTAGTCAAGATGGAATTTATCCCTCTTATTCGTTGAGAGTCAGATGTCTAAGGCCTGATAAAGTTAAATCTAAAAAAGAGTGATCACTCTGTATCTCTTAGATTTAACATGACATCTAGGACGAAAGGATGTGATGAAATATTCACCTATTCATATTCGAGATGGGAACTCGAAAGGGATGATGTTATTGAATGGCACTAAGTCATAACATATTGGGGGTGATGGACGGTCGTTAGGTGGTATCCATCACTTGCATTAATTTCTTATGTTTCTCGTGCAAGTGGGAGATTGAAGGTATTTCGTATGCCCGAGAGACATATTAAATTAATGTGGCTAATATGTTTTGATCCAAGTCGGGTCATACCCAATAACAAGCTTACTGACACCTTAAACGTATTTAATCTTACTGAATGGATCATTAAATGAATACGCGACACTTGGATTTTAGAAAATCGATTTTCTAAAATTTTATTACTTGAGATAAATTATTTGGATAATTTATATGATAAGGATTTAATTATTTATAGGTTTTAAATAATTAAGTTGTGTTATATTTTATAAAATGGTTTATAAAATGAAAGTAACTAAACAAATAACAAGTTTTATAAAAAAATTACATTTTTTTTATAACCCATGATGGGTGGCGGTTTTGGCTAGTCAAAAGGGACTCACCCATGCTTGTTTGTGATTTTCAAGATGACACAACTCCTCATGTACATGCTTAACAAGTTTACCAATGCTTTGACTCAAGTAAGATAATACATACATGCATTCAAACATCACAAGATAAGAAAAATACTCTCTTTCTTTTTCTGCTGTGTTTCTGGCCGAAACTTTTAGGGAGAAGAGGGAGTTCTTGAGTTTGTTTGGAATCTTATCTTCAAGTGTCAATAAATCCTAACCATAGTATTAGGTGTTGGTGTACAGTTTGGGGTATAATCACTTGAGGTTTCATTGTTTTGAGGCTTCATTCATCATCATTCCTTGGAGCATGCTGCTGTCTAGATTATAGGGTGTAAAAGAAAGGGTTCTAAGCTTGGTTTGAAGGTGATCAAGTGTCATTAAATCCAAACTCAATTAAGGGTTGTGTTGGTGCAACAATAGCTTAGGCTTTTACACTATTTGTTCATCTTCTTGTTCTTCAAACTCACCCTCAATTAACTTGAGGAGGTATTACTTTCTTCCTTCTTGATATATATATATATATATATATATATATATATATATATATATATATATATATATATATATATATATATATATATATATATATATATATATATATATATATATATATATATATAAAAGCATTTATCCATGACTTGATATTAATATGGGATTTAACAAAATGGCTTAACAAAAGTACTTGTTCTTTTAATGCTTCCGCTTGCTTTTACTTTCTTAAAATTGGTTTTATGATTGAGTAAACTACATGAACATGTTATTATGGACTTGTTAAATTCCATCAGTGACTTACTAACTACTTCATCTCCATCGTGTGTTAAAGAGCATAAGCCCTAATTTAGTCAACCTATTAAAATAATTTCAACACATATCACTTAGATTCGTCATCAAATCTTCAAACTAGAACTCTATCAAAACCCTTAAAATTAAATCACAAACACCATTTACTCCTTCCCCAAACACAATTCAAAACTCTATTTGAAAACGAATAATACAAATATTTTCATAACTAGAATAAAATGCGGAAAAATTTAAACTACTTCCAAATTGTTTGTTAATCCTAATTGTCAACTAATCTACTTAGAGGAGGTCTTCTATGTACATAAGTTTTATGCATGCTCGATGCCTCGATAATACTCTCTTTGATTTTCTGCTACAATAACAGTTGATGACATATACAATCTTTTATGATGAGTATTGGTTGTCTTGAATTTCTGTAGGAAAAATCAACTATAACATGTATAGATACGACCAGTACGACTTCAACAAAATCAAGAAGAAAAAAATAAGCTAATTATGTTGACCCATATAGATAAGTAAATGGTTCCAAATTGCCACATCATTTGAGTAAGCGAATCAAATACAGAACCTTTTTATTTAATCCTCTCCAAACAACCGCTGAATAAAATAAACTGAGATAGCATTTAGTTGACTAAACCTTTTGCTGAATAAAATGTGTTAACCACACTTCTAAATATAGATGTTGCAGATGACCCACAACTAAATGTTCGAGTCGACAAACAAGTCCACACCAGATGACTTGGAAGATAAACCAGAAAATGACTAGTTGATAAATAATAGGTTATATATATTTATAAAATATTGTAGTATCTTCTCTAAAAAATATATTGTGGTTATGTACTGAATATTTCATAATTCACCCCCGTTGATTCATCATTGGAAAATCCGAAAATACCTGGATAAGAAATTTACGATTACGCAACAACCATGCACCCGGTAATTAAAACTTAATGTTGCACTTTCTATCCATTTGATAATGCACGTGTCAATACAGGTTATATTTGATCTCTGACAAATCAAAGTGCAACCTTGGTGATGACTTTGGATTATTTATAAAAAGTACCCTAAATTCTCAATATAATCATATTTTACCCTATTTAACGGACAATTAACTTTCGTTAGAGTGAGGGATGAAATTGGGACATGAAAATGCTTTTAGGGATGAAAATTGCAGAAAATAAAACACAACACAGGGATGAAAATGGATAAAATGGGAAAACACAGGGACGAAATGAACAATTTTGTTAAATCAAATTATCTTAATTAAATAAATTATTTGTAATACGTTCATTTATCAACGGATACACATACAATTTCAGTGGACCCTTATCCATGCAATTGTGTTTTTAAGTTCAATTACAAATACCACATTTCATCCCAAATCATGCCATGAAAATAAATAGGATGAATAGAATATACGTACCCGTACGTTGTTTCACCATTCATTAAGTAGGTTTCAGAATCCAAAACTTGTCCCCATCAAACCGTACAAAATCCCATATGACTTTATATCTTTTTTGCCATATACAAAATATATTTCTTCAAACTTTACACCAATTTGAAATTCTTTTCCTTCACAGATTATCCCCGGTCTTGATTTTCAAATACTCTATTAATTTGTAGAAAATTATGTGTTAGTGGGTAAAGAATCTATCACCGGATTGATACTAGAATCATGTGAACACTTTCTTAATAGGTTATTTCGACTCACTTGGCCACGGGTTACACGAAATCACTATTAAGATTAAACTATTATGAACACTCTTTCTTGACTAAAAGAATATTTGTTCCTTGCAATTGTAGATTGTAAAATCTGTAAGTTTGAATGTTGAATGTGAATGAATTTTTACAAAATTCTGGAACCCTTTTTCAAATGAAGAAGTCTTGTATTTATGATTGACCAAAAGGTGCAATGATTAGTTACAATCTTTCAAACATGAACATAATGAAATGGTACAACAATTTGGAACCAACACCACTTAAATTGTGACGACCCGACAAAATCGCCATTGACGGCGCCGTCAACTTAGGTCCCGTTACGTGGTCATAGTCCCTAAATGAGACGCGTTTGACCAAAATTATGTCGCATTCATTTGAAACGTGCATGACTTGCAAAGTTTTAAGTAAACCAAATGGTTCAACAACAAGTATAAGTTTATAAAAGTTAATAAGTATAATTGAAATAACTTGCGACATAATATAAGTTAAAAATCACGAATGTTATCAATAGCGTATGCATGTAAACATTAAGTTTAAATCCAAATGTGCTATCACTAGCGTATGCATGTATGCTTGACCCCAAGCAAGTAATCAAAGTGTGCGGAAGCATGTATCAAGTAGCCAAGTATGAACCTGAGAAACATATAGAAAACTGTCAACGAAAAACGTTGGTGAAATCATAGGTTTAGTAAGTAAGTTGTATTGAACCACAAGATTTTAGTATAAGTTGATTATCCAAATGGTTTGCATTCCAAAGATGTTGTTTGTATCACGAGCACCCAATTATCAAGGCTTTATTGAATGGTACCTCTGCATCATAGTGTTAGAACCTACACTATACACGAAAATACGTTTCATTCGCTAACGGTAGCGAACCGTCCGATTGAGGGTTCGTCAAACCCGTATGGCCACACAACATAATTTCTCGCTTACACCCTACAAGTGTAACTAATGATAATTGGACTTGAGGATTTTTGTTCTAACTCGCACGTAGAATGTTTGTTTTCGTACTTGTGTTCACTTTGTAAAACGAAACATTTATGTTTTCTCATCCCAAGTATAAGTATAAAAGAGTAAAAGTGGGACTATGATCTCACCGTATTTGCACGCCAAAGTATTTGAAATTAAACGTTGTGCAAATGAAAGTTGCTTAGCCTTGACCTAAACAAATAAGTTGTATCAATTACCGGTTACGACACAAGGTCGGGCAAAATGTGTTCAATTAGTCATATGGCTCGTTACAACTCGATTAATATAGCATGTGAACCATGTTGTCAAGTTTCATGCAAGATATAAGTATAAAAGAACGTTAAGTGTTTGGTCAAGTTTGACTAAAAGTTAAACTTGGTCAAAGTCAAAGTCAAAGTCAAAGTCAACGGGGTCGGGTCGGGTATCCGACAATTTTCTTCAATTAGTAATCATATATAAACATGTTGGCCAAGTTTCATGTTAATCGAAGTTGCGAGTAAGCGGGGGTGAAAACGTGAAATCACAAAGTGAGTTTGGTCAGCAGGAATCGGAGCTGAGCTCCAAGTGGCGCTCAAATAGGCATATGGGGGCCTTGAGCGGCGCTCCAGGGGCCTTGAGCGGCGCTCAGGGTGTCAGATCAGCAATCTGGGCAGTTTTGAACGCTTAATGCACGAATAAACTTCATTTTAACACAACTAATGAACCGTAAACACTCGAAACGCATACCATACATCGTTGGAAAGGTATTTTGACAAAGAATACAACTAAACACATATCATCAATCAAGTTCATCATTTATGAGACGACCCGTCCTAATCCATAAGGACGAATACAATAACATATGGTTACATTGCGAGGTATTTGACCTCTATATGATACATTTTACGAACATTGCATTCATTTTTAAAGACAAACTTTCATTTCATCGAAAGTTGACAGGCATGCATACCATTTCATAATATCCAACTTATAAATGACTGAAAGGACCCGTTCATATACATTATAAACGATTCACAATAGTTGATTACATCGTGAGGTATTTGACCTCTAAATGATACATTTTACAAACATTGCATTCTTTTTTAAAAGACAAACTTTCTTTACATCAAAAATTGACGGCATGCAAACCATTTCATATTACATACAACTATAATTGACTTAATATTAATCTTGATGAACTCAACGACTCGAATGCAACGTATTTCAAAGTATGTCATGAATGACTCCAGGTAATATCCTTAAAATGAGCTAATGCACAGTGGAAGATTTCTTTAATACCTGAGAATAAACATGCTTAAAAGTGTCAACCAAAAGGTTGGTGAGTTCATAGGTTTATCATATCAATCATTTCAATATATTAATAGACCACAAGATTTCCGTTTATAAATATATGTACACTCGCAAGTGTATAAAAGTATTCTATAAGTTGTAAGCACCCGGTAACAAGCCTTAACGTTCATGTTTTACCCTCTGAAGTACACCAGATCAAGTGTGTTTAAAATAACCTCGAAGTACTAAAGCATCCCATAGTCAGGATGGGGTTTGTCAGGCCCAATAGATCTATCTTTAGGATTCGCGCCTACCGTACATAGACAAGTAGTTTAATGTTACCAAGCTAAGGGTATATTTCTGGTTTAAACCCACATAGAATTTGTTTTAGTACTTGTGCCTATTTCGTAAAACATTTATAAAACAACGCATATATTCTCAGCCCAAAAATATATATAAAAAGGGAGTAATGAAACTCACAATACTGTATTTCGTAGCAATTATGTATATGACGGCACTGAACAAGTGCAGGGTTTGTCTCGAATTCACGAACGTATCAATATTGTGATTCAATATTGCAGGAAAGTACGTAGACGCAACGAAAATGATAAACGTTAGGTTGACCTCACGAGCAATACCCTCGATCAATACCCATAACCTCCATAGCTATAACCCATAATTTCCTTAGCTCTATCCCGTTTGAAAACTTATTTTGAAATCGTCTGAATATAACTCCGTCGTAGTATTATATGTATACTAATAATATCTTAAAATAATACAAAGAAAATATATATATATATATATATATGTAATTCGATTGAGAGAGTTTAGAGAAATATATTTTCAAGTTTCTATGAAATAATGAAACCTATTGAATTCTATTTATAATAGATTTTTGAATTATTAAAGTGAATTATTAAAGTATGAATTATTAAAGTGAATTATTAAAGTATGAATTATTAAAGTGAATTATTAAAGTATGAATTATTAAAGTGAATTATTAAAGTATGAATTATTAAAATATGAATTATTAAAGTGAATTATTAAAGTATGAATTATTAAAGTGAATTATTAAAGTATGAATTATTAAAGTGAATTATTAAAGTATGAATTATTAAAGTTAAAGTAAAGTAAAAGTAAAGTAAAGGTAAAGTTAAAGTATAGTAAAAGTATAAAACTATGTACGTATAATACGCGTATAAATATATATAATATTAATTTAAATCGTTATATATATTTAATAAAATAAAATATAAATATCGTTATCTTTATCATACTGGTTAAGTAATGAGTTGTCAAAAGTAGTTCTAGATATTTATAAAAGATATATACGTTTTAATAATAAAGTTCTTTTTAAACTGAAAACGTTTTTTGTACTTTTGAAACTAAATCAAATAAATATGATAATTTTGTTTTCCAAAACTAAATATATTTAAGAATCATTTTGTTAAAAGGTTAAAATAATGGAAATCGTTATATCATAAAACATTTTAGAAAAGTAGAATTATATATATTCATAATAGGTTTCAAGTTTTTAAATTACAGTCTGTTGGTGAAGCATGGGATAAAGTCCAAAGGTTGAATAAACGTATGAAATCATCTTAATGAAAAATGTCGAGTTACTTAACTTGTCGATATCCAACATCTAAGTTATTTACACTCCACGTTCTTATTTTTATATTAAATAAAATGAAAGTTAACATAGTTATCTTATCAAGGTCACGAGAAAAATATTATAAAACATGCCTTGGAAATTAAACAGGAATTTTCACTAACCCTTGTCTAGTTCTCGTTAATTGACACATTTGTTCTTACTTATAAATCACTTTACCATTTTCCGAATATTGTCAAAAAGAATAGATTTCTTAAATCACAGTGGACCTCATAACATAGGCCCGTAATCATATCATAATGTATTTGATAATTCAATCATTTGATATTATCTCTTAATTCTGTCGATAAATATATCGAAACAAATACGTTCATGTAAAGTATCATATATCTAATACTTTGTTAATGTTTTCAGTTAATATTATATATTATATATACATATCTATATACTCATAATTGTTCGTGAATCGTCGAACACGGTCAAAGGGTAATTGATTACATGAATGTAGTTCCAAACTTTTTGAGATTCAACATTACAAATTCTGCTTATCGTGTCGGAAACATATAAAGGATAAGTTTAAATTTGGTCGGAAATTTCTGGGTCGTCACAGTACCTACCCGTTAAAGAAATTTTGTCCCGAAATTTGATCGAGGTCGTCATGGCTAACTATAAAAATGTTTTCATGACGAATATGAGTTAATAAATAGAGTTTTATCATCATTGAGTAATATATATAAAACAATTTGATTACGCGAAGAGTATAAGTGAAGCTATCGCAAGAGAGTGAAATGAGTAAACGTATATTTGTTTTAACCGATGACGTAGTTATGATTGATTTCCGGAATTCATGGGATTTAAAGAAAATCTTTGCAATAATATTTGGTTCTTCGGAGATTAAGGAAATCATGATCTTCTGTGATTAAATACGATAATCTGTCTCAATTTCTCTGTCTGATATTTTACTATAAATCCACGCCCTTCGTTTCTTTATTTCCACAGCTCACACCTTCTAGTATTTCTCCCCAATTCATACTTTAAAGCATTCGTTAATATGCTTCATCCAGTATTGATTCTTGATATACTCTTAACTTTCATATCTGTCATTCTTCTTTTTCATCTACCACAGGAGGAAGTTATTTTCTTCTACCATTACTTTTGGGTTATTGTATTTTTCATTCTCCCGTGTCTTTATATTGATATATGCATTGATATACACGGTTTGTAATTTCAGAGTTGTTATCGGGCTTTATATTCTCCATTATATTTCGGAGCTTCATGCTTTCGTTTTCTCTTCCCGGCCTTAAGTCAAGCGTATAATGGTCCAGAATTCGTAGATATGAATTTTTGGATGAACATAGTTAATGTTCCAAGAAGAATATCGTAATGGCACGACCTTGATTCGGAAAATTACCAGAATATCCGAAAATATAGAGCTATCAAGATGATATGTTCTTAGTACGTTTGGAAATTGGGTAGATGTAAGAATCGTGTAACATGGAACATGATGACGGCATGGTCTGTGAATCGTCATGTCCCATTAGAAACTCAGCATGACTTACTGTAATATAATCACGTTGATCAAGTGTCATTATATTATACTAACTCATGCTTCAGTTCCCAACACTACTTCAAAACATTCATAATTTAAACTCAAAAGTTTATAGAATATAGAAACTAATAGTTTCTTATATGATGTAACACTGATAGCGCAAAGAGATAAATGACTTCAGATAAGATTAGTTGTGAAAATATCTTCAGAAATATCGCGGATATTTATAATGAAAGATATGATAATATCTTAGAATTTCTAATATTGATGGATGATGATGAAGATTTATCTGTAAAGGTTTAGAATAAAGAGTAAGGTATTCGTTAATGACTTTAGCAGGCACTGAATCATTTGGATTCTTTGAAGGCAGATTTAGTCTTTGTGATTTGTCCACAGCCTCCTTCATAGTCTGTTCAATCCGTTTTCCAGTTCCAAACCTTCTCTTTTTCTCAGCTTTACCACCTTACTATTCTTTGTCATCAAACTTTTTACTGTTAAGATCGTTTACAGTTTTTGATGCTTCATCAGCATTTCAAGAACTAGTTTGCAGTTCAAAATATTTTTCAGAACTTCACATTCAAAGTATGTAAGTCCAGGAGATACACGTTTTACGTACACATATAACTGTTGGCGTAGACATGCTGCGAGATTTCAAAATACTGGTTACTGTTTTCTGATGATTCGTATGACAATTCTCGTTACAAGATGCGAATGAGTAAATGATGTGATTTCAATAAATATAATGATTTTTCGAAAAGTCAAAGATAATTGAAGTTGTTGGTAACTTTATTGCTAAGGTGGCGAGATATGAAAGGTCCCCAGTAACGATGACGAAAGGGCAACGTATTTATCGAGGTTATAATAAGACTAGTCCGACTGAAAAGTCGAAGTTGACTTGCTGGAGCTGTGACAAAACTGTCTACTTTGAAAAGGAATTGAAAAGTCATTTTAGCTAATAAATGCCAAAGGGTCTGACACGGATACGCGTCAAACTATGACTTTGGCTTCGAGAGCTTTTTAGGTACATAAATGTGGGTAATATGTGGTTGGATCATCATCTCGATTGTTCATTGTTTGAAATGTCTTCAAAAACTTCGGAGAGTTTGAACAAAGTTTGTAATTGTTAATATACATATGATGTTCTAACACAGTTTTGAAGTCAAAGTATAGTTTTGAAAGATGTAGGAATCTAAGAGTGATGTCTTCTGTTAAATCATGACTTTGATTTTGATTTGTCAAAATCAGAATGCGTAATCAAATTTGGGTGAGAATGGTTGTTTTGATTTCTATACAAGAATGTATATTGTTGTGAGATTTTGGGAGTATAGTTGATGATTTGCTTAATCAGATTCGAAAAATGTAACATATTAATTGTGAATTTATATATCTCTCGGGTATTACCTACCCGTTAAAAAAAAATTTCACAATTAATATTTTGTACAACAGAATTTTATTACAGTCTTTATGAAAATATATATGTGCATATTTTCTTCAGATGTAACATAGATTTAATGAGTTAATATTAAATTAAACTCATTTGATTTACGGTTGAAACTAGAACTGAATAATCCCTAAAGACTTTAGAAATTACATAACTTTTACGAATTATTTATTCAATAAAATTGAAATTATGAATTAATACTTCGTTATTTGTTGGTGTTTGTGGAATTCTTGTGAATTTCGCAAGGTACGAATAATGTTATTTGAAAAGTTTCGAGTACATCGACGATGAAAGTGAAAAATCAAACTTATATTTGAATAATTCATTTGATTTATTATGAATTGGGATTTATTGAATTGAGGCAGAGATTGTAGTTAATGATGGTTAAGTTGTGGACGAAGGACGTACATTATTGCATATTATTAACATAAATTAACCGAGTAGTTAAGATTCATACATAATAGCTTAGTACGGAAATATTTATTATGGTCTAAAAATGTATATATATAAGATATACATATAAATCCTTCAGTGGAAATAAGTTAATACTTCATAACTCATTGATATGACATACTTGTTGTTGATTTATAATGATGTCCACGATGATTCTTGAACTGACGGAGTTTGTGATGTTATAGGTGCTGCTGATTCTGACAACGTTGATGGCACTAACTGTACTGGTGATGTTCATGGTACTGTTGATGTTGTTGGTAAATCAAGTCTAGCTTGTAAACCACACATCATTCTTGTCAGGGTTTCTACTCTTCCTTCTATCATTTGGGTTCACTCATCTAATTTATGATTAGGGCTAGAATAGATAATCTCTAAGACTTTAGAGACTACATAATCGTCGCAAAATGTTTCTCCAATGAAGTTATGAATCAATACTTCATCGTTTGTTGTTGTTGGTATTCCTTGGTATCTATAGAGTGTATGTCATTGGTACTCGTGGGATATAGGTTGTAATGTTGAAGTGTGGGATGCGGATGTTACTGTTGGTGGTGGTGATGGTACTGTTGGTGTTGCTGATGGTGGTACTGGTTATGCTGCTGGTGTTGCTGTTGGTGTTTGTAACCCTTGCACCGTATTCTCTAAAGCCACTACTCGAGCGCGAAGCTCGTTGACTTCTTCTATTACACCAGGGTGATTGTCGGTTCGGACGAGCGGATAAATAAAATCTAGAATTTGATGTAGTATATAATCGTGACGAGATACTCTGGAAATGAGAGAGAAAATGGTGTTTCGGACCGGTTCACCGGTAAGTGCTTCAGGTTCATCGCCAAAAGGGCAATGTGGTGGATGGAAGGGATCACATTCTTCTTGTCTCCAATTATTGAGGAGGCTACGAACCTATCCCCAATTCATCCAGAATAGATGATGGCTAGTTGGTTGATCCATTCCGGTCACACTGCTTTCGGAGCTTGAGTGGGATTCCATATCGGAATTTGAGGGACTTGAACTAATGACGAATTCCATTTCATTCGATTGAATAAAGGATTTTTCGATATGAAATGATTTTTCGGCTATCGGGTGGTATCCTAATTACATAGAATATCTATATATATAGCGCAAAAGATTTTGTAGATTACGGAGGAATTTATGGGATATGTCAGGCAAAGTTTATAGTAACAGACACGCTAAGATATGGATTAGCAGATATGCTAAGATATGAATTTTGTCTATACACTATTCATGCAATCAATGCAGTAAGACGTGTCTAGACTAAGAATGATAAGCAGGTAATTTTCGACAAAAAATGATAAGCAAAACTTTTGACATGCAGACACGGTCGAAGTCCAGGCTCACTAATACATCCTAACGACTGTCAGTTAGACACACTAATGAAGACCTGGTTCGCTAAGACCACCGCTCTGATACCAACTGAAAGGACCCGTTCATATACATTATAAACGATTCACAATAGTTGATTACATCGTGAGGTATTTGACCTCTATATGATACATTTTACAAACATTGCATTCGTTTTTAAAAGACAAACTTTCTTTACATCAAAAATTGACGGCATGCAAACCATTTCATATTGCATACAACTATAATTGACTTAATATTAATCTTGATGAACTCAACGACTCGAATGCAATGTATTTCAAAGTATGTCATGAATGACTCCAGGTAATATCCTTAAAATGAGCTAATGCACAGCAGAAGATTTCTTTAATACCTGAGAATAAATATGCTTAAAAGTGTCAACCAAAAGGTTGGTGAGTTCATAGGTTTATCATATCAATCATTTCAATATATTAATAGACCACAAGATTTCCGTTTATAAATATATGTACACTCGCAAGTGTATAAAAGTATTCTATAAGTTGTAGGCACCCAGTAACAAGCCTTAACGTTCATGTTTTACCCTCTGAAGTACACCAGATCAAGTGTGTTTAAAATAACCTCGAAGTACTAAAGCATCCCATAGTCAGGATGGGGTTTGTCAGGCCCAATAGATCTATCTTTAGGATTCGCGCCTACCGTACATAGACAAGTAGTTTAATGTTACCAAGCTAAGGGTATATTTCTGGTTTAAACCCACATAGAATTTGTTTTAGTACTTGTGCCTATTTCGTAAAACATTTATAAAACAACGCATATATTCTCAGCCCAAAAATATATATAAAAAGGGAGTAATGAAACTCACAATACTGTATTTCGTAGCAATTATGTATATGACGGCACTGAACAAGTGCAGGGTTCGTCTCGAATTCACGAACGTATCAATATTGTGATTCAATATTGCAGGAAAGTACGTAGACGCAACGAAAATGATAAACGTTAGGTTGACCTCACGAGCAATACCCTCGATCAATACCCATAACCTCCATAGCTATAACCCATAATTTCCTTAGCTCTATCCCGTTTGAAAACTTATTTTGAAATCGTCTGAATATAACTCCGTCGTAGTATTATATGTATACTAATAATATCTTAAAATAATACAAAGAAAATATATATATATATGTAATTCGATTGAGAGAGTTTAGAGAAATATATTTTCAAGTTTCTATGAAATAATGAAACCTATTGAATTCTATTTATAATAGATTTTTGAATTATTAAAGTGAATTATTAAAGTATGAATTATTAAAGTGAATTATTAAAGTATGAATTATTAAAGTGAATTATTAAAGTATGAATTATTAAAGTGAATTATTAAAGTATGAATTATTAAAATATGAATTATTAAAGTGAATTATTAAAGTGAATTATTAAAGTATGAATTATTAAAGTGAATTATTAAAGTATGAATTATTAAAGTGAATTATTAAAGTATGAATTATTAAAGTGAATTATTAAAGTATGAATTATTAAAGTTAAAGTAAAGTAAAAGTAAAGTAAAGGTAAAGTTAAAGTATAGTAAAAGTATAAAACTATGTACGTATAATACGCGTATAAATATATATAATATTAATTTAAATCGTTATATATATTTAATAAAATAAAATATAAATATCGTTATCTTTATCATACTGGTTAAGTAATGAGTTGTCAAAAGTAGTTCTAGATATTTATAAAAGATATATACATTTTAATAATAAAGTTCTTTTTAAACTGAAAACGTTTTTTGTACTTTTGAAACTAAATCAAATAAATATGATAATTTTGTTTTCCAAAACTAAATATATTTAAGAATCATTTTGTTAAAAGGTTAAAATAATGGAAATCGTTATATCATAAAACATTTTAGAAAAGTAGAATTATATATATTCATAATAGGTCTCAAGTTTTTAAATTACAGTCTGTTGGTGAAGCATGGGATAAAGTCCAAAGGTTGAATAAACGTATGAAATCATCTTAATGAAAAATGTCGAGTTACTTAACTTGTTGATATCCAACATCTAAGTTATTTACACTCCACGTTCTTATTTTTATATTAAATAAAATGAAAGTTAACATAGTTATCTTATCAAGGTCACGAGGAAAATATTATAAAACATGCCTTGGAAATTAAACAGGAATTTTCACTAACCCTTGTCTAGTTCTCGTTAATTGACACATTTGTTCTTACTTATAAATCAATTTACCATTTTCCGAATGTTGTCAAAAAGAATAGATTTCTTAAATCACAGTGGACCTCATAACATAGGCCCGTAATCATATCATAATGTATTTGATAATTCAATCATTTGATATTATCTCTTAATTCTGTCGATAAATATATCGAAACAAATACGTTCATGTAAAGTATCATATATCTAATACTTTGTTAATGTTTTCAGTTAATATTATATATTATATATACATATCTATATACTCATAATTGTTCGTGAATCGTCGAACACGGTCAAAGGGTAATTGATTACATGAATGTAGTTCCAAACTTTTTGATATTCAACATTACAAATTCTGCTTATCGTGTCGGAAACATATAAAGGATAAGTTTAAATTTGGTCGGAAATTTCTGGGTCGTCACAATGACCTAATCTGTCATTTACTTAATAATAATCTCTATTGAACTCAACGACTTGAATGCAACATCTTTTGAAATATGCCATGAATGACTCCAAGTAATATCTTTAAAATGAGTAAATGCACGACGGAAGATTTCTTTAATACCTGAGAATAAACATGCTTAAAAGTGTCAACCAAAAGGTTGGTGAGTTCATTAGTTTATCATCAATATTCATTTCCATCATTTTAATAGACCAAAAGATTTTCATTTTCATTTCTCAAAAATAAACATCCCATACATAGAGATAAAAATCATTCATATGGATTGAACACCTGGTAACCGACATTAACAAGATGCATATAGAATATCCCCATCATTCCGGAAATCCCTCCGGACATGATAATTTTGAAGTACTAAAGCATCCGGTACTTTGGATGGGGCTTGTTGGGCTCAATAGATCTATCTTTAGGATTCGCGTCAATTAGGGGCCAGTTCCCTAATTCTTAGGCTACCAAGCTAAAAGGGGCATATTCGATTTCGATCATTCAACCATAGAATGTAGTTTCAATTACTTGTGTCTATTTCATCAAACATTTATAAAAGTGCATGTATTTCAGTCCCAAAAATATATATTGCTAAAGCATTTAAAAAGGGAGTAATGAAACTCACGATACTGTATTTTGTAGTAAAAATACATATGATGATATTGAACAATGCAGGGTTGGCCTCAAATTCACGAACCTATATCAATTGTATATCTATTAAAACATATAATGGAAATCACATAATTTCATTTATTAATATATAGTATTTATATATTTGTAGTTATATAGAATTTATACTAAATTCCATTTAAAACGTATATTTATATTATATCTTAAATTATATGTTATATATATTTATTTTGTATATATATTTAAAATGATTAATATCAATACATTTAGTTATATTAATATATCTATATATTATATATATTATTAGTATTATTTAAAAATATATCAATAGTTTGTTATATGTAAGTATTTATATAAGTAATGTTAATATTCTTGATATATAGTTATATGAAATATTAATACAATTATAGTATATGAAATAAGTATATTTTATGTACAAAATATTTATCTGTTTAAAAATGATAGTTTTGATTATAATGATTCACTAATAATAATAATAACTTTATTAATAAAAAAATGATATTGTTAATAATGATACATATGTTAATAATAATAATAATAAAAATAATAATAATAATAATAATAATAATAATAATAATAAAAATGATACTAATACTAATGTTGATGAAAATACTAATAATTTGTATTGTTTTTAAAATAATAATAGTAATAATAATCATAATCATAATAATGATCATAATACCTATATTAAAATTAATAATATTAATAATACTTCTAATATCTAATGATAATACTTAGTAATAACAATAATGTTAATAATATTTAACTATGTTAATGATGATAACAATAATAATTAGCTTATCCCTAATAACAACGATTAATAATAGTAATAATAATAAATGATAATAATAATAATAATAATAATAATAATAATAATAATAATAATAATGGTAATAGTAATACTACCTCAAAGAAGTAGCCCTAAAAAAATGCCCAAGTCCGGGTTTGAACCAGCGACGTCCCGCTAACCCGATAATATCCTTAACCATTACTCCATTTGTGATTTCCTGATATAATACGGATCCAAATTATTTTAACCCACAATTCAGTTTTCTTTTTAAAGAACCCATTATTTTGTTTTCATCTTCTTCTTTTTCTAAAAAGAAATGCCACACTCAAGGATTGAACCTGTGACCTCCTGTTAACCCAACAACACATATAACCATCCATCTCTCTTTCTTTATCTGATTAATTCACCACTTAAATATATAAATTACGTCTGGCTCAGCTTCTTTCGGCCCAACTTATCAACAATAGGCCCAACAGTCCACACACACTAAAGTAATACCGGCCCATTTTCTATATTAAGCCCAACAATATTGACTTGTTATGTTCTCGATCCCATCTGGTAATATGGAAATCGAACAACAGATATAAAAATAAAATAACGCCTGCTCTCATCATTGTTTCATCATCATCAACTCCTCATCCATTATCATCACTAAATTATCATCTAATTTCTTAATAAAAATAAACCAAACCTTCCCTTATGTCTCACATATTCTAACTTTATAGCCATTATAAAAAAATATAAACGCCATATTCAAGATCCATATTGTCGGCCATCCAGAAAAAAAATATTTAAATCCTTGTCTTGAAACATAAAGGAACGCAGCAATAACAGGGACGGCTAAAAGTGGGTTTAGAAATTTATGATAACCTAATTGTTTTTATCTTCTTTATTGTTGTACAAGAACGAACGAGAAAAATATAGAAACAATAACAGAAGAAATCTGGTTCACGGTTTTGTCGAAGAAGAAGGAAAAAGGAAAGAAAACAAATAATAACTTTGTGGGTTCTTGCAGGGATTATGGCGAGGGTTTTGAAGATGGGGCTGCGGTGGTTTGGGGATGATGATGGAGGTTGTAAGTTATGGATTTGCAACGCGAGATAAACAGAAATTATGATCCGGTGGTTGTTTTCCAGTTGATCATAATAGAAACATTTAAATTGAGTAGTGGCAGTCGTTTAGTCTTGAATATAAGGGTGTTTTGCTTGGACTCGTTCGCACAGAGAACATGGAAGATGTAACCATCGTTTAACGATTACAATTGTGACAGTAGCGAAACAATTTAAGTAGTTGTAACAGGAATCAAATATTAACAGTGACCTGATAGTTTTTAATAGTCCTTTGGGCTGTTCGTGAGCTGGAGAAAAGAACATCAGTTTTTGGGTTTGTGTTTGGTGATAACCAGCCATTCGAACAACAGCGAGTAGCAGTAACAGAAAAATAGAAGTAACAAAGCAGTTAACAGGTGGTTCTAGTGGGTTTAATAATGAAGGTGATGGTTCACGGTGTAAATGGTGGCGGTTCTTCATGGTGGTTTATGATTGTGGTGATTTGAAACCGAAGTAGAAACGTAGCAACAAAAGTGATGATGGAGTTTGGTTAATCGGAACATAAACAATAAAGAAAATAGGGTTAGAGTGGCGGTTTGGTGAAGGTTGTTGTAGGTGATGGTTCAATCGAATATAAGCAGGAAAAAGGGGGGTTAAGGTGGCGCATAGAGATGGACGAGGGTGGTGGTCTGACTGCAGGAGAAGGTGCCGGTGGTGATTTGAGTTGAAGAAGATTGAACGATGGTTGTGGTGGTTTCCTTATTTGATGTTTGTGTGTGGCTATATCTCTATATGCATAAATATATAAGTATATTTTTATAAGGTTTACATATACAAGAAACAAGATTAGTACTCCAAACAAAAGTCACGGATTATAGTGGGTCAAATAGTTAGTCGCCTGCCTCTTGTCCTACTTTCAATCCACGAAGTATTATATCGTGTCCATTGCTAATCAGTTAACATATAAAAGTCTTCGGATAAATCTCCAATTTTTACATTAAGTCCATTTATTTATTCTGGTTATTAACTGTATGAAACCTAATCAAAAAGATTCATCTAATATTTATTTTTAGTTCCAAGTGATATGTACGGAGTACTATAATTTAAACTAAAAAGGTAAACATATTTCTGTCAAACCTATAATCTCCGTAATCTATTTACGGACTAACTTTTATTTTAAATTTCCATAATTTCGTATTAGATTTATATGAACACTAACGAAATATCAACCGATTATCACAATGTATTCGATAAGCTTTTATATCTATATATATATATATATATATATATATATATATATATATATATATATATATATATATATATATATATATATATATAGATTCATTTGAATAATAAATTTTATTATATCTTATATTATTTTATTTTACAAAATTAATTCTAATAACTAAATAATATAATATTTCAAATTTTATTTCGACTTTATATATATTTATATTTTTAAATATATATGTATCTATTTACTAATAGTTGTTCATGAATCGTCGAGGAATAGTCAAAGGTAATTAAATATATAAACATAGTTCCAAAATTTTTGAGACTCAACATTACAGACTTTGCTTATCGTGTCGGAAATATATAAAGATTTAAGTTTAAATTTGTTCGAAAATTTCCGGGTCGTCACAGTACCTACCCGTTAAAGAAATTTCGTCCCGAAATTTGATCGAGGTCGTTATAGCTAACAATAAAAATATTTTCATGACGCATATGAGTTGATAAATAGAGTTTTATCATTATTTAGTAATACAGATAAAACAATTCGATTATTCGAAGCGTATGAATGAAGTTATCACAAAAGAGTGAATTGAAGAAATAAAGTTTCGTCTTAACTTTTGACGTTGTCTTGGTTGAATTTCGGAATTCAAGGGATTTAAAGAAAATCTTCGAAATTTAAAAGATTTGATTCTTCAGCGAATAAGGAAATTAAGATCTCTATAATTAAATACGGTGATCTGCCTCGATTACTCTGTCTGATATTAAACTTTTTCCGTTCCATTATTTTCACCATTCATATACTTTCTTTCTTAGTTCATACATCCAAAAGATTGTGAAAATGCTTAATCCAGTTCTAATCCTTGATATTTTCCTAATTATCATTTCTATCGTCCTTCTTTTCAATCTTCCACCAAAAAAGTCTGTTTACTTCTACTATTTCCTTGGGGTGATACTATTCTTAATTCTACCGTGTCTTTATATTGCTATTCGTATTAATATCCACGGTTTGTAACCTCCGTGTTGTTATTGGGCTTTATATTTTCTCTTATATTTTGGAGCTCTTTGCCTTTTTATTCTCTTCTCGACCTCTAGTAAGGCGAGTAATGGTCCATAATTCGTAGGTATAGAGTTTCGAATGACTATAATATTCTAAGCAGAGAGGAACGTATTAGCACGATTTGATTTGTCAAATTACCAGAATATTCGGGAAAGATAGAACTATCAGGAAGATATGTTCGTGATATGTTTAGAGATTAAGTAGAATGTAAGAGTCGTGTAAAATGGCACATGATGACGTTATGGTCTGTGAATCATCACTTTTCATTAGAAACTTAGCATGACTTACTGTAATATAATCACGTTGATCAAGTGTCATTATATTATACTAACTCATGCTTCAATTCCCAATACTACTTCAATAATATTCATATTTTAAATTCGAATCTTTCAGAATTTAGAAACTAAAACAGTTTCCTTTCTGATGTAACACTGATATCGCGAAGAGATAAATGATTTCAGATAAGAATAGTTATGAAAATATCTTCAGAAATATCGAGGATATTTATAATGAAAGATATGATGATATCTTAAAATATCGAAGATCAGAGGATGATGAAGAATATTGTCCGCAAGGGTTTAGAGTTGTGATAACCCGGAAATTTCTGACCAAATTTAAACTTTAATCTTTATATATTCCTGACACGATAAGCAAAGTTTGTAAGTTGAATCTCAAGAATTTTAAACTATGTTCATACATTCAATTAACCTCGACCAAATTCTAACGATTCACGAACCATTAAATGAACGTATATAATTATATATGTATATGTGCATATATTATAACTTGAAAACGTTAACAAAGTATTAGATGTATAATATGATACATGAACGTATTTATTTCAAAATATTTTATCGATAGGATTAGAAGATGTTATCAAATGATTGATTTAACAGTTACATTGTAATATGATTACGGGTCTATGTTATGAGGTCCACTGTGATTTAAGAAATCTATTCTTTTTGACAACATTCAGAAAACGGTAAAGTGATTCATAAGTAAAAACAAATGTGTCAATTAACGGGAACTAGATAAGGGTTAGTGGAGTTTCCTGTTCAATTTCCTATATAGGTGTTAACTAGATAACTTTCATATTATTTAGGGTGAAAGTGAAATTTGGGAATATAGATAACTTAGGAAATAGATATCGAAAAGTTAAGTAAATCGACATTTTACATTAAGATGGTTTCATACGCTTATATTAATCATTGGACTTTATCCGACGTCTCACTAACAAACGATAATTTAAAAACTTGAAATCTATTATGAGTATATTTAATTCTACTTTTCTAAAACATTTTATGATATAACGATTTCTATTATTTTAACCTTTTAACAAAATGATTCTTAAAAATATTTAGTTTTGGAAAACAAAATTATCATATTTAATTAATTTAGTTTCAAACGTACAAAAACGTTTTCAGTTTAAAAAGAACTTTATTACTAAAACATATATAACTTTTATAAATATCTAGAATCACTTTTGACAACTCATTACTTAACCAGTATGATAAATATAACGATATTTATATTTTATTTTATTGAATATATATAACGATTTAAATTAATATTATATATATTTATACGCGTATTATACGTACATAGTTTTATACTTTTTAACTTTACCTTTACTTTACTTTTACTTTACTTTAACTTTAATAATTTACTTTAATAATTCACTTTAATAATTCATACTTTAATAATTCACTTTAATAATTCATACTTTAATAATTCACTTTAATAATTCATACTTTAATAATTTACTTTAATAATTCACTTTAATAATTCATACTTTAATAATTCACTTTAATAATTCTTACTTTAATAATTCACTTTAATAATTCAAAATTCTATTATAAATAGAATTCAATAGGTTTCATTATTTCATAGAAACTTGAAAATATATTTCTCTAAACTCTCTCAATCGATTTACATATATATATATTTACTCCACATTATTATTAGTATTATACATAAAATATTACGACGAGGTCATGAACGGGTTATTTCAAAAAGGGTTTTTCGAGCGGGATGGAATTAAAGAAATTATGGGTTATAGCTATGGAGGTGATGGGTATTATTCGGGGGTATACTCGTGAGGGCAATCTAGTGTTTATCATCTCCGTTGCGAATACGTACCTTTCCTGCAATATTGAATCTAAATATTGATACGTAAGCACTCATAATTTAACTTTTACATATTAATAGTGTATCCCTGACTAGTGCTTGAGTATATAGGATTATGCATGCTTGTATTTTTGATATTGCCGTTAGATATGTTATGTTGAATCTTGAATTAGTTACATATGCGGTTGAGATAAGGTATAAGATATGCATGTCATTGGAAAGCTAGCAAAAAATTAAGAATTTTTCATTTAGATATCGAATGGTTTTGATGAATGGATTAGAAGTTATAGTCAACCGAATTTTTGTATTATTGTTAAAAATGATTATTATTATCGTCGTTATTATCGTCATTCTAGTTTTATCTTATTATTATTATTATTATTATTATTATTATTATTATTATTATTATTATTATTATTATTATTATTATTATTATCTTTATCAATAAAAGGGATTTATCATTAAAAATTGTTATTTTTATTATTATTACTATCGTTATTATCATTATTATCGTTAAAGTTATAATTAGTATTATTATTAATATTATCTAATTATTATTATTATTATTATTATTATTATTATTATTATTATTATTATTATTATCATCATTATTATCATAATTAATATATATATCATTATTTAAAAATGGTTATTGTTATTGTTATTATTATAATTATTATATTATCATTAAAATAATTATTAGTATTATCGTTAATAATGTCATAGTAATTATCATTATTAGTATTATTATAATTAAAACTAATATTAGTAACACCTAATTATTTTGATTACTATTATTATCATTATTATGAACACGATATGAAAGTCGATTTAAAAACTATTAACAAATCAATTAGGAAATAATGAGTATGGGTATCATGATGAAACTAAAATATTGTAAGATATTGATTTAGACAAAATTATCGTTCTTATTATTTTATCATTACTATTATTAAAAGTATCGTTAGTATTAAAACTATCATTTTAACAAAAATTATCATTTTAATAGAAATGTCATTATTATTATAAAATATCACTATTATTATCATTTTAAATAGAATTATTATTTTAAAGATAATATTAAAAAGTGTTGTAATTATTAAAGTTTTCATAATTAGAATTATCATTTTATCATAATGTCATCTTAGTAATTATAAATATTGATATTTTTATTAATAAAATAATAATAATTATTATTACAAAATAATACAACTTTTACTTACTATTATCATAGATATTATTTTATCAAATAAATATGTGACACAAACATATTTTACTACGGGTAATAAAATTACTTTAATAATACCTATCATATTATCTTTATAATATTAAATGAACTCTATAAATTTTATTACTTAGGATATATAACAGTATATTTTTATTATATAAATTTTAATAATAAATGAATTATATTATTTATTCTAATATAATCTTTTAAAAGTATTTAAAACTATAAAACGACGATATTTAAACTATATGATAATCATGTATAAATTTTGGGAATCATTTTGAGTCAAATTGACTTTTGTTGACTTTTGCATATTAGTCTCGAGCATTAGGATTGTGGTACACTATGACTTAACCTAAATTGTTAGACGAATATTGACCAACATATTAATATACATAATTAATTTAGGTTTGTGAATCCGAGGACAACCTTGCACTTGTTCAATGATGTTATATGTATTTTTTACTACAAAATACAGTATGGTGAGTGTATATCCTTAGTCATCTTTTCCATTCGTCTCTTGACAGCATCTATCTTTGCTGAAATGGAATCTAAGTCATGGCTAGAATCAGCTCTAGCTGCTTTAGATGATCTAACGATATCTTTTTCTTGGTGCCACTCATGTGAGTGGGAAGCAGTGTTATCAATAATTTTGTAAGCATCAGTTTCTGTTTTCTTCATAATGGAACCACCAGCTGCTATATTTATGTATTTTCTTGTAGTGATGTCGCATCCTTGGTAGAATATTTGTACTATTTGACAGGTGTCTAAACCATGTTGCGTACATCCTCTTAATAACTTTCTAAATCTTATCCACGCCTCATATAGAGTTTCATTTGGTTTCTGTGTGAACGTAACAATTTCTCCTTGAAGTCTTACGGCTTTAGATGCCGGAAAGAATTATTTAAGAAATTTTTCAACTAAAAGGTCCCATGTATCAATCGCCCCTTCAGGTAACGATTCCAACCAATCTTTGGCTTCTCCCTTTAAAGTCCAGGGAAATAACATGAGATATATCTGTTCATCTTCAACTTCTCTTATTTTAAATAGTGTGCAGATCCTATTAAAGGTACGAAGATTTCATTTGGATCTTCTTTCGGCGCACCACTAAATTGGCATTGATTAGTCACCATGTGTAGAATTTGTCCTTTGATTTCATAATCTGGCGCATTAATGTCTGGATGAGTAATTGCGTGACCTTGGCGAGTGCATTTAGCTCGCATTCGGTCTTCCATACTTAAAGGTTCCACATTCTCCATAATTGAATTTGTTGAATCTGAATCACTAGAGGATTCTGATTTAATGGTTCGTTCCTCAACAATCTCTGTTTGAATGATTGGTGGTTCTGGAGGAAAAATTAATGGTTCAGGATCTATGAATCGTCCCTGAATATTCTCCGGATTCTCAATTGTGAGGTCGGGTTCAAAAAATGGATTATCGGAAATTTGAATTGGAGTACTTGGTCGACTGGATGAAGATTCTAAAGAAAAATCAACGGCAGTAATATTAGATAGATGTCTTGATCGAGTTACAGGTGGTGAACGTACAAAAGGTGGTGAACGTCTTGCTCGGTGCATTCACTGAATATCCTATTAGTTTTTAAAAGGAAAGAAAAATTATATAAGTTATCCAATTAATAGACTTTTCTGATTTTGCCCACGTTTCGAATAGCTAAAAGATGCAGCAGAGGGGCAGGATTCGTTTGGTCTCAATATAATTGAGTACTGTTTGGCTCCAATAACCCGGTCCATGTACAAATCCAACTATTACTACGAACCAGAAAATTTTGATGTCTATCAATTTAACCACTTAAAATAAATTTTCGTAATTTAAAGAAATTTAGATAAGAAGTAGAATAAAATTCTAAGTCCTAAAACTAGAATGGCGAGAAATAAGAAAGAAAAAGATTGCGCGTTGAAAAAGGTCGAAAAAGAAAAGGGTTGAAAAATAAAAGGCGTCGAAAAATAAGAAAGAAAAAGAGATACTTATAAAACTTTAAAACACTCGACTAACCTAACCTTATTACTATCAC
Source organism: Rutidosis leptorrhynchoides (assembly GCF_046630445.1). Lineage (NCBI taxonomy): Eukaryota > Viridiplantae > Streptophyta > Magnoliopsida > Asterales > Asteraceae > Rutidosis > Rutidosis leptorrhynchoides. Next base: position 262,455,658 of record NC_092333.1, on the reverse strand, counting down.
TAACTTAAAATTAAAATTGCAAATTGAGATTACTAATTGGAGTGATAATTGATACATAGGTAAAAGGTGTCAAAAAATAAAAATAAGAAAGTAGCGCGTTGAAACTTAAAAAGAAATTAAAAACTAAAAATTAAAAGTTGCGTCTAAAAATATTAAAGCTTAAAAGAAATACTATATCCCAAATGGCAATATCTTAAAAAGGTACTAAAACTTAAAAAGGCGTCGCAAAATTCTAAAGCACCTAAATCTTAGTCTAAAGAAAAAGCACTTAAGGGATTTTACGGCAAAGCCTAAAATTCTAGAAATAAAAATAACTATGGCAAAAACTATATCTTAAAACTAATTACGAGCGAAAAAATACAAATTATACACTAAAACAATTAAAAAGGGACAAAATATAAAAATATACTAAAAGTTGTAAAAAGTACAATTTTTATAAAAATATTATTTTTATATTATTTATTTTATAAAAGTATTACTTTTTATATATTAATAAAACTAATTAAACTTAATATTACAAATTAATTAAAACTTAAATTAAATACTAAATTAATTAAATATTTAACCCCAAATACAAAGTAACACCCCAGCTTAACATGACCACAATATTGTCCGCTTTGCCCGCGGGCGCACGGCTTTTTCTTGGTGACCACACACGAGAAGCACTTTCCCAGGAGGTCACCCATCCTGGTAGTGCTCTCGCTCGAGCGCGTTTAACTACAGCGTACTCGCACATATGCTCTAGCTGTGGTCCCAAAACGCGTTGTGTCATTTAAGCGTGGGTATTACCTTATAATCCCATGATCACTCATGTCTGTGGGCGGTGTGGGATTTGCCTAGGTGTTACATTCACCCCCCCTCAGGGACTCATTGTCCTCGATGAGGTTTTCCCCACCACCCCTAACGGCACATGAGTGGCTCTGATACCATTCAGTAACACCCCAGCTTAACATGACCACAATATTGTCCGCTTTGCCCGTAGGCGCACGGCTTTTTCTTGGTGACCACACACGAGAAGCACTTTCCCAGGAGGTCACCCATCCTGGTAGTGCTCTCGCTCGAGCGCGCTTAACTGCATCGTACTCGCACATATGCTCTAGCTGTGGTCCCAAAACGCGTTGTGTCATTTAAGCGTGGGTATTACCTTATAATCCCATGATCACTCATGTCTGTGGGCGGTGTGGGATTTGCCTAGGTGTTACATAAAATTTAATTAGTAATAATAAATAATACTCAGTAATTAATGCAGATTAGGGTTTCTGTGTAGCCCGTGTCAGACGGCTCCGCGAGTCGCGGTTGAACCAGTTCAATACCTCTGCAAGTCGCGGAGGTTGCAGGTCCAAAAGAGGTGCAGGTTAAATTCGACAGGCCAGTTTTTTTTTATTAATTTGTTTTTATATTTTTCTGTTTTATATTTTCTGTTTTAATAATTAAATAAAATATTTATATAAATTATATAAAAACTTATGTTTTAAAAACTAAAATAAAAATAAAAATACTTTATAATTTTATAAAAATCTTAAAAATAGATTTACATATATATTTTTTTTTGGTTTTTTTTATATATTTTAAATAAAAACAAAATATTTAAATAAGACTTATATTTTTATAAAATAAAAATAAAGAAACTTTATAAAACTTAAAAATTTAACAAACTCTTAAAAATATTTATATTTATATTTTTCTTTTTATATTTTTGAATATTTAAAACGTATTTTTACAAAAGCGTATTTTTTATAAAAGTAAATTAAAAATAAATTTTTATTTTTTTTTATTTAGCGTTGCGCTTCCGGCTTTTAAGCTAGATTTTAAGTTCCCCGGCAGCGGCGCCAAAAATACTTGATAGTTAAAGCTAAGGGGTATAAAATACTATTAAATTTTAGCAGGAAATAATATTAAATACGATACAATTTTACACAAGATATTTATTTATTTATAGAATGAATATACTTAAACCTTGCTACAACACTTATAGGCAGTGTACCTAATCGTACAGTAGTGTAGTTTTTAGTAAGTCCGGTTCGTCCACAGGGAATCTTTTAAACAAAGCTTAACGCTATATTAGTTTTATTTTATAAAAATACAAATATATAAAAGTAATATTATTATTATAAATGGTGGGTTTTTACCGTTTAATGACCGGTTTGTCGATTTTAAAACTTTAGTCGCAGTTAAAACCTAATGTAAAATATTAAAAATAAATACAAGACTTAATTTAAAGCGTAAAGTAAATAAGGATAATGAAATTGCGATAATTAGAAGTGCAATTAAATATAAAATAAAGGAAATTAAATATGAAATAAAAGAATTATGCTTATTTAAACTTCCGTAATCATGATGTTTGACGTGTTGATTTTAGTTTATTCCCATGGGTTAATTGTTCTTTGTCCTGGATTATTTAATATGTCCATACGGATTTGTCCATAATAGTCCATCAGTCATAAATATAAAGAGCGAAAGCCTTCGTCAAATTATTCTTATTCCCGAAGTCAAATATTCCAACTAATTGGGGATTCGAATTGTAACAAGGTTTTAATACTTTGTTTAATGAATACACCAGGTTATCGACTGCGTGTAAACCAAGGTTTTACTACTTTGTTAACAATTACACCAATTACCCTTGAATGTAATTCACCCCTGTTTCAACAAGTCTATTAACTATTAATCCAGTTTCGTGTCCGGTAAAATGAATAATTATTGGTATTTATAGGTATCCCGCCCACCGTACCCAGTCAAGCGTATGTGGTTATATATAAATACGTCAAATTATAAGTTTGTATATTAAATTAACAAGGTATTGTTTAGTTAATATAAAACCCATTAATAGCCCATAGTCTAATTTCCACAAGTGTCGTTCTTTTATCCAAACCTCAATTATGGTACAAAGCCCAATTATCCAATTTTAATATTTTTAGCCCAACATCATGATTACTTCGGTATTAAATAAGCATAATAATAACTTAGCTACGAGACATTAATGTAAAAAGGTTGAACATAACTTACAATGATTAAAAATAGCGTAGCGTTACACGGACAGAATTTCGACTTACACTCTTACAACATTCGCTAACATACCCTTATTATTAGGATTTAAAATTAAAATTAAAATTAAAATATAAATATTTACGTATACATATATAGAGAGAGATTGATTTTATGGATGATATAAAACGTCGAATTGCGCTGGCTTTTATAGGCATTTTTGTCCAGGGAGGCTCCGCGAGTCGTGGTCTTTTTCTTCTTCAAACTCCGCGAGTCGCGGAGTTTGCTTTTACAGCTCACTCCAATTTGGATCTTTGTTTGCCGAAGGAATTTAATATATAAATATAATATAAATATATAATTTATATAATTAATTATATATTATATTATATTATATTTATATACATAATTAATTTATAACTTTTGGTCCGTTGCGTCGAGCGTTGAGAGTTGACTCATGTCCCGGTTCCGGATTTTCGAACGTCCTTGCGTACAATTTAATATCTTGTACTTTGCGTTTTGAATTTTGTACTTTTGTAATTTTTAGACGTTTCTCATCAATAATTGGAACCTCTTTGATTGTATTTTGTACTTTTGAGCTTTTTGGTCGTTTGCGTCTTCAATTCGTCGAATCTGTCTTTTGTCTTCACCTTTTATTATTTAAACGAATATCACTTGTAAATAGAACAATTGCAACTAAAAGCTTGTCTTTTTTGAGGGATAATGCTATGAAATATATGTTCGTTTTTAGCATTATCACATGTCAAAAGTTTTGCTTATCATTCCTAGTCAGAAATCATCTGCTTATCATCCTTAGAAAATTACCTGCTTATCATTATTAGTCTAGACACGTCTTGCTACATTAATTGCATGAGTAGTGTATGGACAAAATTCATATCTTAGCGTATCTGCTAAATCATATCTTATCGTATCTGTTACTTTAGACTTTGCCTGATATATTTCGTAAATTCCTCCGTAATTTACAAAATCTTTTTCTCTACATATATAGATATTCTATGTAATTAGAATACCATCCGATAGCCGGAAGATTATTTCATATCGAAAAATCCTTTATCCAATTGTACGAAATGGAATTCGTCGTTAGTTCAAGTCACTCGGATTCCGAAATGGAATCTCACTCAAGCTCTGAAAGCAGTGTGACCGGAATCGATCAACCAATCAGTCATCACCTATTCTGGATGAATTGGGGATGGGTTCGTAGCCTCCTCAATCATTGGAGACAAGAAGAAGGCGATCCTTTCCATCCACCACATTGCCCTCTTGACAAAGAACCTGAAGCACTTACCGACGAACCTGTCCGAAACACCGTTTTCTCTCTCATTTCCAGAGTATCTCGTCACGATTATATACTACATCAAATTCTAGATTTTATTTATCCGCTCGTCCGGACCGACAATCACCCCGGTGTAATAGAAGAAGTCAACAAGCTTCGCGCTCGGGTAGTGGCTTTGGAGAATATGGTGCAAAGATTACAAACACCAGCAGCAGCACCAGCAGCATAACCAGTACCACCATCATCAACGTCAACAGTACCATTACCACCTCTAACCACAACCGCGTCGTAAACCTCAACTTCACAATCTGTCCCACGAGCATCAACGTCATACGCACCATAGATACCAAGGAGTACCAACAACAATAACTGACGAAGTATTAATTCATAACTTCATTGGAGAAACATTCTGCGGTGATTATGTAATCTCTAAAGTCTTAGAGATTATCTAATCTAGCCCTAACCATAAATCAGTTAAGCGAACCAAAATGATAGAAGGAAGAGTAGAAACCCTGACAAAAATGATGTGTGATTAACAAGCTAAACTTGTTTTACCAACAGCATCAGCAGTACCGCCAGCGTCACCAGCATCGTCAGTACAGTCAACATCAGAATCAACAACACCTATAACATCACAAACTCCGTCAGTTCAAGAATAATTGTGGACATCATTACGAATCAATAACGCGTATATTGTATCAACGAGTTATGAAGAATTAACTCATTCCCTCTGAAGAAATTATATGTATATTATATATATATATATATATATATATATATATATATATATATATATATATATATATATATATATATATATATATATATATATATATATATTTTGAAATAAAAAAAATAAATCTTTCCTTGCTAAGCTATTGTGTGTGAATCTTAACTACTCGGTTAATTCATATTACAAATATGCAATAATGTACGTCCTTCGCCCGCAACTTAACCATCGTTAACTACAATCTTTGTCTCAATTCAACAAATTCCAATTCCTAATAAATCAAGTATAGATTTGATTTTACACTTTCATCATTGATGTAACCGAAACTTTTCAGATAATATCATTCGTACTTTGCGAAGTTTACAAGCATTTAACGAAAACCAACATCACACCTCAACAAATAACGAAGTATTGATTCATAATTTCAATATTATTGAAGAAATACTTATAAGCCTTCAAGGGATTATTCAATTCTAGTTCCAACCGTAAATCGAATGAGTTTAATTTAGTATTAACTCATTAAAATCTATGTTACATCTGAAGAGAATATATACATATATATTTTCATAAAGACTGTAATAAAATTCTTTTGTACAAAATATTAATTGTGAAATTTTTTTAACGGGTAGGTAATACCCGAGATATATATATATATATATATATATATATATATATATATATATATATATATATATATATATATATATATATATATATATATATTCACAATTAATATGTTACATTCTTCGAATCTGATTAAGCAAATTATCAACTATACTTCCTACTTTCACAATAACATACCTTCTCTCATGACAATCAAAACAACCATACTCACCCAATTATATATTCTGATTTTGAAATCTCAAAATTCAATTCGAGATATAACCGGTACCATCACTTTTAGATTCCTACATCTTTCAAAGCTATATTTTGACTTCAAAACTGTGTTAGAACATCAAATGTATATTAACGATTACAACCTGTGTTCAAACCCTTTGAAAATTTCTGAAGACACTTCAAATAATGAGCAATCGAGATGATGATTCAACCACATATTACCCACAGTTATGTACTTAAAGAGCTCTCGAAACCAAAGTCATAATTCAACACCTATCTGTGTCAGATCCTTTGGCATTTATTAGCAAAAATAACTTTGCAATTCCTTTTTAAAGTAGCAAATTCTATCACAGCTCCAACAATACAACTTTGATTTTTCATTCGGAGTAGCCTCATCATAATCTTGATATATATGTTGCCCTTTCGCCATTGTTATCGGGGAACCTTTCATATCTCGCCACATTAGCAGTAAACTTATCAGCAACCGTAATGATCTGAGATTTTTCGAAAAGTCATTATATTTATCAAAACCCCATCATTTACTCATCTGCCTCTTGTAATGAGAATTGCCATACGAATCATTGGGAATTAGCAATCAATATTTTGAAATCTCGCAACATGTTGACACCAACAGTTATACATATAACGTCTATCTCCTGGACTTACATACTTGAATGTGAAGTTTCTGAAAAACACCCTGAACTGTGGAATAGTTCTCGAAATGTTGATGAAGCAGCAAAAACTATAAAATGACCTTAACAGTAAAAAGATTGATGATAATGAATAGTGTGCTGGAAAAGCGCAGAAAAAGAGAAGTTTTGTACTGGAAAACGAATTGAGCAAAGTATGAAGGAGGCTGTGGACAAATTACAAAGACTGAACATGCCTTCAAAGAATCTAAATGATTCAGTATCTGCTGAAATCATTAAAAAATACCTTGCTCCTGACTCTAAACCCCTGCGGACAATATCCTCCATCATCCTCTAATATTAGAAATTCTAAGATATCATCGTATCTTTCATTATAAATATCCTCCATATTTCTGAAGATATTTCCATAATTATTCTTATCTGAAATGATTTATCTCCTCGCGTTATCTGTGTTACATCATAAAAGAAACTATTTTAGTTTCTAAATTCTGAAACCTTCGAGTTTAAAATAAGAATATTTTGAAATAGTGTTGGGAACTGAAGCATGAGTTAATATAATATAATGACACTTGATCAACGTGATTATATTACAGTAAGTCATGCTGAGTTTCTAAATGGAACGTGATGATTCACAGATCATAACATCATCATGTGCCATGTTATACGACTCTTGTATTCTATTTAACCTCTAAAATATCAAGAAAATATTTCTTGATGATTCGGCCTTTTACAAGGCATTCTGGTAATTTGATAAGTCAAGATCGTGCCATCACAATTTCCTTCCTATAACATTAACAATGTTCATTCCAAAATTCATATCTGTGAATTCTGGACCATTACAAGCGGTGCTTAATCGCAAGAAGAAGAAACGAAAGGACAAAACTCCGAAATAGAAATTGGGGTATAAATTGTAGGAAATAAAAGAGAGCATTAACTGTGAATGACAATGATTATAGAAGACAGAAGCAGAGACTTTGAAATATAAAGGAAGATATAAAGCCCAACGACAAACCAGAAATTATAAACCATATATATCGATGCATATAGCAATATAAAGACATGGGAGAACTAGAAACACTATAAATCCAAAAGTATAGCAGAAGTAAATAGATTCTTCCGACGGTAGATGAAAAAGAAGAATGACCGATATGAAAGTTAGAAGTATACCGAGAATCAGAACTGGATGGAGCATATTGATGAATGCTTTAAAATATGAGTTGAGGAGGAAAGAATAGAAGGTGATGAAACATGACTAGGAACTTAGAAATCAACAGATTTAACTCACACAATGAAGGAATAAGTGAATCAAACCCTCTAGTGAATAGGTTAAACTTTTTGAGATTAATTAAGTCAAACCACAACTAAATCAAGTGTGATTAGATCAACACCTAGAGCTATTATTCACCACCTGGGTGATTTGGACTGAAAGAGAATCGGAGGAGCTCACCAGATCTGAGTGTGTGTAACTAATGAGAGGCTTAACCTAAAATGAAGAACATAAGACTTTATATACCCCTGCTGTTGACTCACTCGTACGATTCATCCATCACACGTACGAGTTGGCTTCATCAGCCGTACGGGTGATCACTCACTCGTGTCTTCTCATTTAGGTTGTAATTGTGACTTAGCTCAGCATCAACCGTGCGTATGAGCCTGTCAGCCGTACTAGTGAGGCTTCACTCATACATCTGACTAAGTCTAACATAGTCAAACATCCAAATCTCGTTCCTGCAGTTCCTGTAACCACATACAAACACAGATAGGTTAATAACGAGCAATCATGGTGGCCTGTAAATTATTGTACCTGCAATGAACGTGAGTAGATGTCTAGGGACTTGCATAAAATGCATCAACAAAAGGTGTGAGTTGTAAGGAAACGAAGGAGGTGAATTTATAAGAAAATCTCTGACAGAACAATTAAAATGGACAATCGCATTTAAAGCGGATCCTAATTCCCTTGGTTACCGGAGAATCAAATCTTATTACGAAGATTTTCTTCAAATCCCTTGAAATCTAGAAATCAATCATATCTACGTCAAATAATAAGATGAATCTACACTTACTCATTTCACTCTTCTATGTTAGCTTCATTCGTACTCTTCATATAAATGGATTGTTTATCCAAATTATTCGCTGATGATAAAACTATAAATTTCAGCCCATATGCGTCATGAAAACATAATTATTGTCAGCCATGACCATCCCAATCAAATTTCGGGACGAAATTTCTTTAACGGGTAGGTACTGTGATAACCCGGAAATTTCTGACCAAATTTAAACTTTAATCTTTATATATTCCCGACACGATAAGCAAAGTTTGTAAGTTGAATCTCAAGAATTTTAAACTATGTTCATACATTCAATTAACCTCGACCAAATTCTAACAATTCACGAACCATTAAATGAACGTATATAATTATATATGTATATGTGCATATATTATAACTTGAAAATGTTAATAAAGTATTAGATGTATAATATGATACATGAACGTATTTATTTCAAAATATTTTATCGATGGGATTAGAAGATGTTATCAAATGATTGATTTAACAGTTATATTGTAATATGATTACGGGTCTATGTTATGAGGTCCACTGTGATTTAAGAAATCTATTCTTTTTGACAACATTCGGAAAATGGTAAAGTAATTCATAAGTAAAAACAAATGTGTCAATTAACGGAAACTAGACAAGGGTTAGTGGAGTTCCTGTTCAATTTCCTATATAGGTGTTAACTAGATAACTTTCATATTATTTAGGGTGAAAGTGAAATTTGGGAATATAGATAACTTAGGAAATAGATATCGAAAAGTTAAGTAAATCGACATTTTACATTAAGATGGTTTCATACGCTTATATTAATCATTGGACTTTATCCCACGTCTCACTAACAAACGATAATTTAAAAACTTGAAATCTATTATGAGTATATTTAATTCTACTTTTCTAAAACGTTTTATGATATAACGATTTTCATTATTTTAACCTTTTAACAAAATGATTCTTAAAAATATTTAGTTTTGGAAAACAAAATTATCATATTTAATTGATTTAGTTTCAAACGTACAAAAACGCTTTCAGTTTAAAAAGAACTTTATTACTAAAACGTATATAACTTTTATAAATATCTAGAACCACTTTTGACAACTCATTACTTAACCAGTATGATAAATATAACGATATTTATATTTTATTTTATTGAATATATAACGATTTAAATTAATATTATATATATTTATACTCGTATTATACGTACATAGTATTATACTTTTTAACTTTACCTTTACATTACTTTTACTTTACTTTAACTTTAATAATTCACTTTAATAATTCATACTTTAATAATTCATACTTTAATAATTCACTTTAATAATTCATACTTTAATAATTCACTTTAATAATTCACTTTAATAATTCACTTTAATAATTCATACTTTAATAATTCACTTTAATAATTCATACTTTAATAATTCACTTTAATAATTCAAAATTCTATTATAAATAGAATTCAATAGGTTTCATTATTTCATAGAAACTTGAAAATATATTTCTCTAAACTCTCTCAATCGATTTACATATATATATTTACTCCACATTATTATTAGTATTATACATAAAATATTACGACGAGGTCATGAACGGGTTATTTCAAAACGGGTTTTTCGAGCGGGATTGAATTAAGGAAATTATGGGTTATAGCTATGGAGGTGATGGGTATTATTCGGGGGTATACTCGTGAGGGCAATCTCGTGTTTATCATCTCCGTTGCTAATACGTACCTTTCCTGCAATATTTAATCTCAATATTGATACGTAAGCACTCATAATTTAACTTGTACATATTAATAGTGTATCCCTGACTAGTGCTTGAGTATATAGGATTATGCATGCTTGTATTTTTGATATTGCCGTTAGATAGGTTATGTTGAATCTTGAATTAGTTACATATGCGGTTGAGATAAGGTATAAGATATGCATGTCGTTGGAAAGCTAGCGAAAAATTAAGAATTTTTCATTTAGATATCGAATGGTTTTGATGAACGGATTAGAAGTTATAGTCAACCGAATTTTTGTATTATTATTAAAAATGATTATTATTATCGTCGTTATTATCGTCATTCTAGTTTTATATTATTATTATTATTATTATTATTATTATTATTATTATTATTATTATTATTATTATTATTATTATTATTATTATTATTATTATTATCTTTATCAATAAAAGGGATTTATCATTAAAAATTGTTATTTTTATTATTATTACTATCGTTATTATTGTTAAAGTTATAATTAGTAATATTATTAATATTATCTAATTATTATTATTATTATTATTATTATTATTATTATTATTATTATTATTATTATTATTATTATTATTATTATTATTATTATTATTATTATCATCATTAATCTTATATACTAAACCCCCTCAGAAAATCTGCCGTTTCTTATTATTCTGATTGTCATTTCCTACTTCTTTTATTAAATTTTTACGCACATTACCAAGTAATGTTTTAAACGGGTATGTTTAGGGGTTTTTATTACGGTTTTGATTTACATTTTATAGTCCGAATGTTATCCGTTGCTATTTCTATAAATTTCTAGGGTTTTTGCTTCTTGATTAGGCTTTGTTGTTGCTGCTATTTTGCCGATTTTATGTGTTGCTATTTGCATAAAGTTATTGGGTTTTTACTGTTTCATTAGGCTTTATTGCTGCTGTTGTTTTGTGGATTTCGCTTTAGTTTACACCATATATGGGTCAATGGGTCAGATGGGTTAGCGGGTCAAGTGGGTCAATTTAGTGGTTCAAAACTGACCAAAAAAATAGCAATTTGGGTTGTAGAACCTACTGACACACCTAGAACTATATCCTACATTTAAGAAATTTAATTAAAATATTATGAAATGTAATGTCAAAGATAAAACTCTAAAAAAGAAACTTTTTGGTGGGGAAATATATATTAAAAGAAGTAAATGTTTATTACCAGTTTATTCTTGAAAGCAAAGATGACTGCTCCTGCATGCTGGGCTGCGTTTTCAAAATTGGTAGCACTATAATGCTAATGAGAGTACTAAATGTTTTAATTGATGATAAATTGAGGTTTTAGTTAGATTTATCATTTATAAAGATGATTGAATAAGTTTCAGTAAAGAAATGGTGTCAAACCTCAATAGTGTCCACTAAGTATTCAGATTACAATGAGGTAATTGTATAGAAACTTTTTAGATAGCCATTAGCCATTAATAGTTACAGACGTGTTAGTTCTATCGCATCGTAAAAAATTGTGTTGCTATGTTGCTGTAAGACCTAGAATGACTTTTTTGGATGAAAAATATAGTAATTGTTATGACTAAGTACATATTTTGGGCAAAGGGAAGTAGTTTGTATGTGTATGACCTCTATTTTGAATCAAAAATATAGACCCGGATCAACTGTTATAGTTAAGTTCATTATGAGGTTGCTATACATACTTGCTTACGTGTTGTTTAACTCACTATTTAATATCAATGTTTATGCACATGTAAAGTTGTGCCTATATTCTCAATTTATTCAAGATGGTAAGTTTGACAATTTACTTTTTCTGTTGTTCATAATGTTTTTGCAATAACTGTATTAACTTCTTTAGGATCTTCTTTGTATATCAATCTGCATACATCTATTGTTTTATTTTGTTGTCCATTATCCTTCATAATTCAACTTACCTCTTTGTTTTAAATACTACATATTGATCATCTTACATATATGTTGTTTTTTTGTTAAACTCACTTTAACACACTTTTAGAGGTATTAAAATATTATGAATAATTTAGTATATACGTATGTGTATGTTCCCTTTCTTGCTCAATTTCGTATTTTATTTGTTGAACATTATAAGTAGTAAGTTTGTTGGGATCTTAGCATTTTTATTTAATTGTTGAATATTAAGTAGCAATTTTGAGATTTTTTATTATTGTTGATTTTTTGCCGATTTTATCTGTTGCTATTTGCGTAAAGTCATAGGGTTTTACTGTTTCATTAGGCTTTGTTGCTGCTGCTATTTTGCCGATTTCGCTTCGGTGGACTTCAAAATCTTGCCTTCTCGGTTATAGTCAGGTGTATATATATATATATATATATATATATATATATATATATATATATATATATATATATATATATATATATATATATATATATATATGTGTGTGTGTGTGTGTGTGTGTGTGTGTGTGTGTGTGCGTGTGTTCCTTTTTTTCACTCTATTTCGTATTGTATAACATCATAAGTAGTATGTTTGTTGGGGGCTTAGCATTTTGATTTAATTGCTGAATATTAAGTAGTGATTTTGAGTTAGGATGATGATTCGAGATAAAATAGAATAAAGATTACTTAGGATGATGATTCGAGATGCTCAATCAGATATTGGTTTGAGTTTCAAAACATTCATTTCGCTGGAAAAAATGACAATTACTTTAATTTTGACAAAAGAATCTGTTTTAAAAGTGATGAATTTTGTTAAATAGAATGCATCCTTACATGTCTTTCATATATATAGATGATGATTTTCTATGATTCATTGTTAAATTTATTCCTACAAATATTGATTTAAAAAGTTTAGATGTGTAATTTATATTTGACCTGCAACCAGTAGGTTAAAATGACTTCTTTAGCATCATTTATACCTCTGATGCATATTTGTGTCATAACGTATATCTTGCTCCATTAATTTCATTTAAATGCAGAGATGGGCTTCAATTACGTACATGTAAGACTAGAAATTTTGCGTAGCTGAAAGTAAAACAACGAATCTGCAGTATTATCATAATTATAATTATCCAAACGGATCCTTATCGTACAAAAATTGCAGTTATTCATTAAAGGCAACAGTCATGGACGACACCGCCTCAACAATTCTCACATTCTTCTCAGACTCAGCTGATGCATTGGTAGGCATCGACTGCAAGACCATGGTAACAACAATGGGACATGATAACAAGAAGGAGATACCGCCTCAAATCAAACAATTAGAAGGAACACATCATATTATTGAGATGAGCATCAGTACCGACAAATATAGAAAACCCAACTACGTTTTCAAACGCCATTTCCCAGCATCATCACCAACGAAAACAATGACGGAAACACAACAGCCAAAAACAACCACAACAACTCCATCATCACCAGGTAACAAATTTAGACGACTATCGACTACTTTATCCAACAACCAACTAAGCTTGAACAAACAGCCAATCTAATAACATAATAAAAACCGAGAAGGAAAGCTATACCATACACAAGAAATAACATGTTTTTATATTCAGTAGCACTAACAACCAATTACCATATCACAATGCAGGAAAAAAAAACAAGAAGAAATTCAGCAGCCAGCTTCAGAGACCTGTCCCTCAAACTCCAGCAAAGGAACAAGAACAAATGACAACCCACCCTGCAACAACTTCAACATCATCAGGTTATCCTTTTGCAAAATGCTTATAAAAATGACGTAGTCTAACCTCAACTAATAATTCACCCCTTCATAACTCCAGGTTGTGCAAATAAGCAAACTGCTAACCAATAAAACACATTCAGTAAAATAAATTACTAATTACCAAACCACAATGCAGGAAAAAATAAGAAGAAATCAGTAACCAGAGTCATACGCCAATCCCTCCCACCCCAGCAAAAGAACAAGAACAAAAAACAACCCGCACGGACACAAAAAGATCACTCGCACCCCAACTAGAAGAAGAAACGTCGAAAAAGAAGAAAGACCAAGCAGTAAATCGATCCGCAAAAACAAGAAAAACAAATCCGTAGTATAATAAGCGCAACAATTTTCATTCTGTACATATTAAATGTTGCACAAGCAAACGTATCTCGGATAATACGTACTCCTGTCTGTAATTCCAGCCATTTTCATTGTGAATATATATAGTTTCATTATGCATATAAACCATAAACTATCTCGGATAAATACGTACTCCTATCTGTAATTGCATCCATTTTCATTGTGAATATAGCTGCATTATGCATACAAACCATGTCGAGACCGGATCATCACAGAAACGACTGCAGCAATGCGCAGTCCGTCACATTTCTAGTTATTATCATTATTAATATATATATCATTATTTAAAAATGGTTATTGTTATTGTTATTATTATAATTATTATATTATCATTAAAATAATTATTAGTATTATCGTTAATAATGTCATAGTAATTATCATTATTAGTATTATTATAATTAAAACTAATATTAGTAACACCTAATTTTTTTTATTACTATTATTATCATTATTATGAACACGATATAAAAGTCGATTTAAAAACTATTAACAAATCAATTAGGAAATAATGAGTATGGGTATCATGATGAAACTAAAATATTGTAAGATATTGATTTAGACAAAATTATCATTCTTATTATTTTATCAATACTATTATTAAAAGTATCGTTAGTATTAAAACTATCATTTTAACAAAAATTATCATTTTAATAGAAATGTCATTATTACTATAAAATATCACTATTATTATCATTTTAAATAGAATTATTATTTTAAAGATAATATTAAAAAGTGTTGTAAATATTAAAGTTTTCATAATTAGAATTATCATTTTATCATAATGTCATCTTAGTAATTATAAATATTGATATTTTTATTAATAAAATAATAATAATTATTATTACAAAATAATACAACTTTTACTTACTATTATCATAGATATTATTTTATCAAATAAATATGTGACACAAACATATTTTACTATGGGTAATAAAATTACTTTAATAATACCTATCATATTACATTTATAATATTAAATGAACTCTATAAATTTTATTACTTAGGATATATAAAAGTATATTTTTATTATATAAATTTTAATAATAAATGAATTATATTATTTATTCTAATATAATCTTTTAAAAGTATTTAAAAATATAAAACGATGATATTTAAACTATATGATAATCATGTATAAATTTTGGGAATCATTTTGAGTCAAATTGACTTTTGTTGACTTTTCCAATTAGTCTCGAACATTAGGATTGTGGTACACTATGACTTAACCTAAATTGTTAGACGAATATTGACCAACATATTAATATACATAATTAATTTAGGTTCGTGAATCCGAGGACAACCTTGCACTTGTTCAATGATGTTATATGTATTTTTTACTACAAAATACAGTATGGTGAGTTTCATTTGCCTTTTTACCCTTTATATTTTTGGACTAAGAATACATGGGCAATTTTTATGAATGTTTTACGAAATAGACACAAGTAATTGAAACTACATTATATGGGTGAATGATCGAAGCCGAATATGCCCCTTTTGCTTGGTAACCTAAGAATTAGTAAACCGATCTACTAATTGACGCGAATCCTAAAGATAGATCTATTGGGCCTAACGAACTCCATCCAAAGTACCGGATGCTTTAGTACTTCGATGTTGTTTTATCATGTTCGAAGGATTTCCCGGAATGATAGGGGATATTCTTATATGTATCTTGTTAATGTCGGTTACCAGGTGTTCACCATATGAATGATTTTTGTCTCTATGCATGTGACGTATATTTATGAGAACTGGATATGAAATTCTTGTGGTCTATTAAAATGATGAAAATGATCGATTTTGATAAACTAATGAACTCACCAACCTTTTAGTTGACACTTTAAAGCATGTTTATTCTCAGGTATTAAAGAAATCTTCCGCTGTGCATTTGCTCATTTTTAAAGATATTACTTGGAGTCTTTCATGGCATATTTCGAAGAACGCTGCATTTGAGTCATTGAGTTTATCAAAGATTATTATTAAGTCAATTTATAGTTGGATAGTGGATATTATGAAATGGTATGCATGCCTGTCAATTTTCAATGTAAAGAAAGTTGTCTTTTAAAAACGAATGCAATATTTGTAAAATGTATCATATAGAGGTGAAATACCTCGCGATGTAATCAATTATTGTGAATCGTTTATAATGTATATGAACGGGTCCTTTCAAGAGTAAGGAACAAAGTATTCACTAAAGACTTCAGCAGATGCTGAATCATTTGAATTCTTTGAAGGCAATTTAGTCTTTGTGATTTGTCTACATCCTCCTTCATGGTTTGCTTAATCCGTTTTCCAGTTTCAAACATTCTCTTTTTCTGAGCTTTTCTAACACACTATTCTTTATCATCAAACTTTTGACAGTTACGGTTGTCTATAGTTTCTGCTGCTTCTTTCAGTTTTTTTTTTCTTTTCAAAATTTAGTGTATTGATTCGTAGACTGGGTGCTTTTTAGAATTTCAGAATGGAAGATCATAATTCTAAGAGATAAATGTTATATGTATACATATAACTGTTGATGTAGAAACGCTGCGAGATTCAAACTACTGATTGCTGCTTCTCGGTATTTGGTATGACAATTATCGTTACAAGATGCAGATGAGTATATGATAGGGTTTTAATGATCACCTATCATGGTTTTTCGGAGAGACTTAAGCCAATGAGTAATGAAGTTGCTGGTAAGTTTACTACTAATGTGATGGGATATAAACAGTTCTCCGGTAACGACGACGAAGGGCAAACTTATATATCGAGGTTATAATAATGCTAATCCGAATAAAAGTCGAAGTTGATTTGCTGGAGCTGTGACAAAATTGGCTAATTTGGAGAGGAATTGCATTGTTATTTTCGAAAATAACAATGCTAAAGGAGCCAGCACAGATACGTGTTAAACGTTTACTCAGGTTCTGAGTGTTTTCAGGTGCATAACTATATGCATCAATCTTTTCTTCCGTAGATGAAGTGCGGTTGGTTCATCCTCTCGATTGAGGTGTTTTCAAGAATCATGTAAGGTTTGAACGCAGATTGTGATCGTCAAGATACAAATGAGGTTTAAGATAAAATCAAGTGGCAAACTTGAAGAAATGTTTAGTTTCATATGTTATAATTAATATTTTAATTCATTTTAATTGTCCAAAATTGGTAGTCCACAGTTAGTAGTCCACATTTAGTAATTCAATAATTCATATATATAATATTCGAATTAATTAATACGTATCGTGACCCATTGTATACATGTCTCAGTCTCGATCACAACTCAAAGTATATATATTATTTTAGAATCAACCTCAACCCTGTATAGCTAACTCGAACATTACCGCATATAGAGTGTCTATGGTTATTCCAAATAATATATATAGATGACGTCGATATGATATGTCAAAACTTTGTATACGTGTCCCGATATTTAAAATGTGTAAATAACAGTATTTAAATGACGATAAATAAAGTGCATAAAATAAATAATAGAAATTAAATGACGATAAATAAAATTGCGAGAATTAAAATTGTGTTAAATAAAATTGCGATAAATAAATGTAATAAGGAATTAACAGTTAGCTAGGAACAGTTAGCTAGGATTTTGTTAACGTGGATTCTTAACAAATTTTCTCATAATTTTTTTGTTTCTAACAAATTTTATTTTTGTCCAATGTTTTCTTCATTATACCACTTGTTGGATTCTGATAAGTCAAAATTCAAATCTGAAATTGAATGAAAATGGTTAGTCTGTGGTGAACGGATTCGTATATCTGTGGATGTAAGTAGGATAGTAAATGACTGTTGAATCATATTTGAAGAATATACAGTGTAACTTATTAATGTGAAATTTAAATATTCCTCGGGTATTACGTACCCGTTAAAATATTTTCACCATTAACAGTTTGTACAAAAGAATTTTTAATTACAACCTTTATGAAAACATATATACATATATATTTTCTTCAGATGTAATCATGGATTTAATGAGTTAATATGATATTAATCTCATTTGCTTTTTGATTTGAGCTAGAATAAATAATCTCTGAGGCTTTGGAGGTTACTTAATTGCCACAAAATGTTTCTCCAAAGATGTTATAGATTAATACTTCATCGGTTGTTGTTGTTGGTACTCCTTGGTATCTATGGTGCGTACGACATTGATGCTCGAGGTACAGATTGTGATGTGGAGGTGTGGGATGCGGATGTTGATGATGGTGGTATTGGTTATGCTGCTGGTGCTGCTGATGCTGGTGATGTTGTTGAAGCTAGTAAGTTTTGCACCATATTCTCCAAATTGATTACTCGAGCGCGAAGTTTATTGACTTCTTCTATTATTCCGGAATGATTGTCGGTCGGAACAAGCAGATGAATAAGGTTCAGAATTTGGGATATCATATAATTGTTGTGAAATATCCTGGCAATGAGGGTGAATATGGTGTTTCGGACAGGTTCGCCGGTAAGTGCTTCAGGTTCTTCACCAAGAGGTGAACTCGGTTGATGGAAAGGATCGCCCTCTTCTCGTCTCCATTGATTAAGTCGATTACGAACCCATCTCCAATTCATCCAGAATTAATGATGGCTGATTGGTTGATTCATTCCGATGACGCTGCTTTCGGAGATTGAGTGAAACTCCATATCGGAATCTGAGGAGCTTGAACTAGTGACGAGTTCCATTTCGTACTTTCGAATAAAGGATTTTTCGATATGAAACGATTTTCGAATATTGGATGATATTCTAACTACATAGAATATATATATATATATATATATATATATATATATATATATATATATATATATATATATATATATATATATATATATATATATATATATATAGTACTAAAGAGTTCATAGACTACGGAGGAATTTACGGCATATGTCAGGCAAGTCTACAGTAACAGATACGCTAAGATATGAATTTTTTCTATTCACTATTCATGAAGTCAATGCAGTAAAACGTGTCTAGACTAAGAATGATAAGCAGGTAATTTCTGACAAGAAATGATAAGCAAAACTTTTGACATGCAGACACGTTCGAAGTCCAGACCCACTAATGCATCTAAACAACTATCAGTTAGACACATTAATGCAAGACCTGGTTCGCTAAGACCACCGCTCTGATACCAGATGAGACGACCCGTCCTTATCCATAAGGACGAATACAATAACATATGGTTACATTGCGAGGTATTTGACCTCTATATGATACATTTTACAAACATTGCATTTGTTTTTAAAGACAAACTTTCATTTCATCGAAAGTTGAAAGGCATGCATACCATTTCATAATATCCAACTTATAAATGACCTAATCTGTCATTTACTTAATAATAATATCTATTGAACTCAACGACTTGAATGCAACGTCTTTTGAAATATGCTATGAATGACTCCAAGTAATATCTTCAAAATGAGCAAATACACAGCGGAAGATTTCTTTAATACCTGAGAATAAACATGCTTAAAAGTGTCAACCAAAAGGTTGGTGAGTTCATTAGTTTATCATCAATATTCATTTCCATCATTTTAATAGACCACAAGATTTTCATTTTCATTTCTCAAAAATAAACATCCCATACATAGAGATAACAATCATTCATATGGATTGAACACATGGTAACCGACATTAACAAGATGCATATAGAATATCCCCATCATTCCGGGACTCCCTTCGAACATGATAATTTCGAAGTACTAAAGCATCCGGTACTTTGGATGGGGTTTGTTAGGCCCAATAGATCTATCTTTAGGATTCGTGTCAATTAGGGGCCAGTTCCCTAATTCTTAGGCTACCAAGCTAAAAGGGGCATATTCGATTTCGATCATTCAACCATAGAATGTAGTTTCAATTAATTGTGTCTATTTTGTCAAATATTTATAAAAGCGAATGTATTCTCAGTCCCAAAAATATATATTCCTAAAGCATTTAAAAAGGGAGTAATGAAACTCACGATACTGTATTTTGTAGTAAAAATACATATGACGATATTGAACAATGTAGGGTTGGCCTCAGATTCACGAACCTATATCAATTGTATATCTATTAAAACATATAATGGAAATCACATAATTTCATTTATTAATATATAGTATTTATATATTTGTAGTTATATAGAATTTATACTAAATTCCATTTAAAACGTATACCTATATTATATCTTAAATTATATGTTATATACATTTATTTTGTATATATATTTAAAATGATTAATATCAATACATTTAGTTATATTAATATATCTATATATTATATATATGATTAGTATTATTTAAAAATATATCAATAGTTTGTTATATGTAAGTATTTATATAAGTAATGTTAATATTTTTGATATATAGTTATATGAAATATTAATATAATTATAGTATATGAAATAAGTATATTTTATGTACAAAATATTTATCTGTTTAAAAATAATAGTTTTGATAATAATGATTCACTAATAATAATAATAATAATAACAACTTTATTAATAAAAAATGATATTGTTAATAGTGATACTTATGTTAATAATAATAATAATAATAATAATAATAATAATAATAATAATAATAATAATAATAATAATAATAATAATAATAATAATAATAATAATAATAATAAAAATGATACTAATACTAATGTTGATGAAAATACTAATAATTTGTATTGTTTTTAAAATAATATTAGTAATAATAATCATAATCATAATAATGATCATAATATCTATATTAAAATTAATAATATTAATAATACTTCTAATACCTAATGATAATACTTAGTAATAACAATAATGATAATAATATTTAACTATGTTAATGATGATAACAATAATAATTAGCATATCCCTAATAACAACGATTAATAATAGTAATAATAATAATAATAATAATAATAATAATAATAATAATAATAATAATAATAATAATAATAATAATAATAATAATAATAATAATAATAATAATAATAATAATAATAATAATAATAATAATAATAATAATAATGGTAATAGTAATACTACCTCAAAGAAGTAGCACTAAAAAAAATGCCCAAGTCCGGGTTTGAACCCGCGACGTCCCGCTAACCCGATAATATCCTTAACCATTACTCCATTTGTGATTTCCTGATATAATACGGATCCAAATTGTTTTAACCCAAAATTCGGTTTTCTTTTTAAAGAACCCATTATTTTGTTTTCATCTTCTTCATTTTCTAAAAAGAAATGCCACAGTCAAGGATTGAACCTGTGACCTCCTGTTAATCCAACAACACACATAACCATCCATCTCTCTCTCTTTATCTGATTAATTCACCACTTAAATATATAAATTACGTCTGGCTCAGCTTCTTTCAGCCCAACAGCAACTTAAAATGGATTTCGGCCCAACTTATCAACAATAGGCCCAACAGTCCACACACACTAAAGTAATACCGGCCCGTTTTCTATATTAAGCCCAACAATATTGACTTGTTATGTTCTCGATCCCATCTGGTAATATGGAAATCGAACAGAAGATATAAAAATAAAATAACACCTGCTCTCATCATTGTTTCATCATCATCAACTCCTCATCCATTATCATCACTAAATTATCATCTAATTTCTTAATAAAAATAAACCAAACCTTCCCTTATGTCTCCCATATTCTAAATTTATAGCCATTATAAAAAAAATATAAACGCCATATTCAAGATCCATATTGTCGGCCATCCCGAAAAAAAATATTTAAATCCTTGTTTTGAAACATAAAGGAACGCAGCAACAACATGGACGACTAAAAGTGGGTTTAGAAATTTATGCTCACCTAATTGTTTTCATCTTCTTTATTGTTGTACAAAAACGAACGAGAAAAATAAAGAAACAATAACAGAAGAAACCTGGTTCACGGTTTTTTCGAAGAAGAAGGAAAAAGGAAAGAAAACAAATAATAACTTTGTGGGTTCTTGCAGTGATTATGGCGAGGGTTTTGAAGATGGGGCTGCGGTGGTTTGGAGATGATGATGGAGGTTGTAAGTTATGGGTTTGCAACGCGAGATAAACAAAAATTATGATCCGGTGGTTGTTTTCCAGTTGATCATAACATAAACATTTAAATTGAGCAGTGGCAGTCGTTTAATCTTGAATATAAGAGTGTTTGGCTTGGACTCATTCGCACAGAGAACATGGAAGATGTAACCATTGTTTAACGATTACAATTGTGATAGTAGCGAAACAATTTTAGTAGTTGTAACAGGAATCAAATATTAACAGTGACCTATTAGTTTTTAATAGTCTTTTGGGCTGTTCGTGAGCTGGAGAAAAGAACAGCAGTTTTTGGGTTTGTGTTTGGTGATAACCAGCCGTTCGAACAACAGCGAGTAGCAGTAACAGAAAAAT
The DNA here is from genome assembly GCF_046630445.1 of Rutidosis leptorrhynchoides. Lineage (NCBI taxonomy): Eukaryota > Viridiplantae > Streptophyta > Magnoliopsida > Asterales > Asteraceae > Rutidosis > Rutidosis leptorrhynchoides. The sequence continues at coordinate 262,432,996 of NC_092333.1, read as the reverse complement.
AGAAGTAACAAAGCAGTTAACAGGTGGTTTTAGTGGGTTTAATGATGAAGGTGATGGTTCACGGTGTATATGGTGGCAGTTCTTCATGGTGGTTTATGATTGTGGTGATTTGAAACCGAAGTAGAAACGTAACAACAACAGTGATGATGGAGTTTGGTTAATCGGAACAGAAACAATAAAGAAAAGAGGGTTAGAGTGGTGGTTTGGTAAAGGTTACTGTAGGTGATGGTTCAATAGAATATAAACAGGAAAAAGGGGTGTTAATGTGGCGGATAGAGATGGACGAGGGTGGTGGTCCGACTGCAGGAGAAGGTGCCGGTGGTGATTTGAGTTGAAAAAGATTGAACGATGGTTGTGGTGGTTTCCTTATTTGATGTTTGTGTGTGGCTGTATCTCTATATGCATAAATATATAAGTATATTTTTATAAGGTTTACATATACAAGAAACAAGATTAGTAATCCAAACAAAAGTCACGGATTATAGTGGGTCAAATAGTTAGCCGCCTGCCTCTTGTCCTACTTTCAATCCACGAAGTATTATATCGTGTCCATTGCTAATCAGTTAACATATAAAAGTCTTCGGATAAATCTCCAATTTTTACATTAAGTCCATTTATTATTCTGGTTATTAACTGTAATAAATCTAATCAAAAAGATTCATCTAATATTTATTTTTAGTTCCAAGTGATACGTACGGAGTACTATAATTTAAACTAAAAAGGTAAACATATTTCTTCAAACCTATAATCTCCGTAATCTATTTACGGACTAACTTTTATTTTAAATTTCCATAATTTCGTATTAGATTTATATGAACACTAACGAAATATCAACCGAGTATCACAATGTATTCGATAAGCTTTTATATCTATATATATATAGATTCATTTTAATAATAAATTTTATTATATCTTATATTATTTTATTTTACAAAATTAATTCTAATAATTAAATAATATAATATTTCAAATTTTATTTCGACTTTATATATATTTATATTTTTAAATATATATGTATCTATTTACTAATAGTTGTTCATGAATCGTCGAGGAATAGTCAAAGGTAATTGAATATATAAACATAGTTCCAAAATTTTTGAGACTCAACATTATAGACTTTGCTTATCGTGTCGGAAACATATAAAGATTTAAGTTTAAATTTGTTCAGAAATTTCCCGGTCGTCACAATTTAAAGTTTCAAGTTCATAAAATGCATTTCATGATTCGGGAATCCAATTTATACATACGATACGCCGTTTCGAAGGTAATTAAACATACATTGCAACTAAACACTTATCAACAACATCTCATCGCATTCAAGGCATCAAAAGTTCATTTTAAATGCTACCAAACCCTAACCAAGAATCATGAAATCAACATTTATGTTAATGAAGTTTTTCTAAGTCAACCTACATAACAAAACGAAGCTAATGATACTAGTAACACATTTAATACATGAACTTTAACATTTAATCAACATTTAATCAACCAAAATCAAAGATTAAACACATCCATTTCAAGTGTTCATGCTAGTTACTCAAAACAACAAAATCGAGCAAACCAATCACATATTCATGTTAGACTTGAGCCATAGGCACTAATTAACACACTTTTAAGTCAAGAACATCAAGAACATGAAATCTAGAGTTTTTAGAAAGTTACCCAAAAGAAATGAAATTAGTATCAAGTTGTAGAGGAAGATGCAAGGATTCCAAATATGCAATTTGTTTTGGTGTTAGCTTCTTGATTTGGATTTAGATGATGAATTAAAGATTTAGGTGAAATGGGTGTTCTTGCAACTAGAGAGAAAAAGAAAACATGGGAGGTTGAATGAATGAGTGGCGGAGGAGGGATTGACTAGTTGACCTAGTCAACTAGTTTGGTCCCTTGGCAAGTTTAGTCCCTCGCATTTAAAAGCGGGTGCGTGAATTAACTGAACGAGTTAATTTAAATACGTTAGAGTGAATGATAGGTGTTATTATTAAATAACGGACTTTAAAATAGATAAATGGATGATACGAATATAGATAACGAAAGATATTATATAAATAAAAAGACGGGCGTTAAAATAAATTAACGAAAAAATGCGGGTTATTACATTACCCAGACCTTAAAAGAAATTTTGTCCCTAAATTTAGGTAGACGTAGTAAACGTCGCATCCTCCTCGAGGTTTTGCGTCATCGGATCTCCGAGTAGATGAGGAAACTTTCGTTGCATTTGGATCTTCTCGTTCCAAAGTAAATTCGGGTTCTCCTTTGGTGTTCCAACGAACTCGAACAAACGGGATCCGACTTTGTTACAAGGTTTGAACTCACGGTCCACAATTTTTAACGGGTTCTTCTACGAAGTGAAGTTTTCCATCGATAGTAAGCTCATCGAAAGGAATAAAAAGTTCTTGTTCGGCAAGACACTTCTTTAGATTTGATACATGGAATGCAACATGAACAGGAATTTGATTGGGTTGGGAGTTCGAAACGGTAAGCAACGGATCCAATACGCTCCAAAATTTCGAAAGGATCAAAATATCGCGGATATAGCTTTCTACGTTTCTCGAAATGGATTACACCTTTTAAAGGTGCGACTTTTAACATTATGCGGTCGCTCGCTTGGAATTCGAGAGGTTTACGTCTAACGTCGGCATAGCTCTTTTGACGACTACGGGCCGTCTTGAGCCCTTCTCGGATTTGAACGATCTTAACGGTTATTGCATAAATGAGTTCGGGTCCGGTGATTTACTTGTCGCCTACTTTGGACCAATAATTAGGAGAACGACATTTGCGGCCATATAAATTTTCGAAAGGTACGACGTTAATACTCGAGTGATAACTATTGTAGTAAGAGAATTCGGCTAAAGGCAGTTACTTTTTCCAAGTACATTTGAAGTTGATAACTCAACTCGTATTATGGCTTCCAAGGTTTGAATCGTACGTTTGCTTTGTCCGTTGGTTTGTGGGTGATACGTGGTACTTATATCTAATATGTTATTAAAGTTTCTTGTAAGGTACCCCAAAATTTAGAAGTGAAACGAGCATCTCGATTCGAGATAATTGACAATGGCACACCGTGTTGGAATAGAATTCCTTCAATGTATAGTTGTGCAAGTTTTTCCCATTTTGTCGGTTTCTAAAAATGTTTGATAAGATTATTCCCCCTCGTGGTGTATACTGGCATAGTGTGTGGGGTCTCTCTCCATTGAGAGATCAGATGATAAGATTTCCTTATACGGAAGTATGAGCATAATGATAGGAGGAGTTTTCATTTTTGATATAGTCGCATCGCGCGTCTTGTGGCCAAATGTTGAGACTTTGATGGAAACGAGATAGTACACGTAGTTATATGTTTCGGAGTTTAGTAGCTGGCCATTTATCAGAAGCATAAGGACGATAAGTCAATGAAGAAAGATGTATCCTTGGATTGTGTTGTCAATATTCTCGAAGTTTTCAGATGGTAGCAACAAAAATGATGGAGTCATGTAACATGGTACGTGGTGATGAGAAGGTTGATCGAGCCCCTTAATTTGGTATCCAAATTTCTTCAGGAAAAATAACGAATTTCAGTCTTTTTGATTTCGAGTCGAGAGAGGAGGCCTTTCAGGTGTTCACTTAGAAATATTTTCATAATTGAGCTCCCTTTTGTGCTACACGAATTTGGCTAGTAAGGTTGGTGTGGATAATCACGTTCAAGGTTCGGAAACGGAGAGGTTTAATTCTTTCCTTTCGGCTCAAATCGTCGGCTACAACGTTTGCTTTGCCCGGATGATAACGAAGTTCACAATCATAATCATTCAAAGTTTCAATCCATCATCGTTGTCTTGTGTTGAGTTGTTTTTGGTCGAAAATGTGTTGGAGGCTTTTGTGGTCGGTGAGAATGGTACTTTTGGTTCCATAAGGATAGTGTCTCCACGTTTTAAATGCAAAGACAATGGTTCTTAATTCAAGATTGTGTGTTGTGTAGTTTTGTTCGTAAATTTCAATTGTCGGGAAGCGTAAGCAATAACTCTCCTTCGTTGCATTAACAACACCCAAAACCTTGTTTGGAGGCATCACGAAATACCACAAATCATCATTGCCTTCGGGAAGAGATAAGATCGGTGAGGTGGTTAACTTCTTCTATAAGATTTGAAATGCCGACTCTTGTTCGGCGGACCAAACGAATTTCTTTCCTTCGTGAGTTAATGAGGTTAAAGGACGAGCAATACGGGAAAAGTCGGAAATGAATCTTCGGTAATAACCGGCGAGATCCAAAAATTTATGGATATGAGTCAGAGTCGTGGGGTTTCCCAATTACGTATGGCTTCGATTTTTGCGAGATCGACTTAATACTTTGACCACTAACAACATGGCCTAGAAATTGGACTTCGTTTAACCAGAAATTCACACTTGAAAAACTTGGCATAGAGTTATTCTTTTCTCAAGAGTTTGTGCACAAGACGAAGATGTTGTTCATGTTCTTTCGCTTTTTGAATAGATTAAGATATTATCTATGAATACGATAACGAATTTGTCTAGATAAGGCTTGCATACGCGATTCATGAGATCCATGGATATGGCCGGAGCATTAGTTAAACTGAACGGCACTACAAGAAATTCATAATTACCGTAGCGAGTTCGGAACACGGTTTTGGAGACATCTTCTCCCTAATCCTTCAATTGATGATAATCGGAATGGAGGTCGATTTTAAAATACACACGAGTGCCTTGTAATTGATCAAGAGGTTATCAATACGAGGAGGAGGATATCGATTCTTAACCGATAATTTATTTAGTTCACGATAATCGATACACGTTCTAAAGGAACCATTTTTCTTCTTAATAAATATGATCGGGGCTCCCCATGGTGGATGGCTAGGTTAGATAAAACCACGGTCGATTAGTTCTTGGAGTTGACTTTGTACTTCTTGCATTTTGGAGGGAGCAAGTCTATAAGGTGCACGTGCTACGGGTGCGGCTCCTGGTATAAGATTGATTTGGAATTCAACCGATCGATGAGGTAAAAGACCCGGAATTTCTTCGGGAATTACATTGGAAAAGTCACTAACAATTGGCACATCATCGATATGCTTCTCATCGGTCTCGACTTTCTAAACGTGGGCTAGGATCGTAAAACAACCCATACGAAGGTATTCTTCAACGTTGAGGCACGAAATGAGGTTGAGCCCGGTGCAACTCTTTTTGCTACAACGATCAAGGGTTCACCGTCCTCGATAGGGATACAAGTGGTTTGAGATCACAAGAAATGTTGGATTTTATCTTGGCTAACCAATCCATACCAAATTACATCGAAGTTTTCTAGATCTAGAGGTATTAGATAGATTTTGAATTCTTTACCCACCATCATTTTGATCCATTAGGACTTTGGTATGACTTACCGTAATATAACCACGTCGATCAAGTGTCGTTATATTTCGCTAATTCATACCTCCATTCCAACACCTCTCTATATGGTTAAGTTTGTGTAATCATGAAGATTAAAAATGAATAAGGTGCAACAACGTCTTTAACAAGACTCGTATTTAATCGAAAAAGTTAGTGCAATCCCTGAAAATGTGTTTCCCGCGGAAAATGTATAACTGATTGTTCACGTCAAAACGTTCAAAGTTGATTAGTGGCATCCTTAAGTATAAAGAGAGTAATGAATCGTGGTAACGAGTAGTACACAACAGTAGTGATAGGTAGTGATGACGATACTCATCAATAGTAGTGGTAGTAGTAACGATTGATGATATATAATGAGGAGCACTAGTGTAATATCTGTAGTGAGTAGTGAGTAGTGACCATAATAGTTGTGAACGTTTTACCACACTGGTAGATAGTAAGCCGGGACGGCGGCGAAAAACATGGGAGGACGGAATATCCAAACTTGTTTAACGAATGAAGTCACGTCATCCTTACGCGTATGAATCTTAAGTTTATACGTGTTACCAGAAAATGGCAGAATACGGATTTGCATGAGAGTTAGGTACAATTAAGAAGTTCACCATAGAAAGTTTCAAGTATTAATGCACAAGTAGTCAAGTAAGTGCTATCTATAGGAAATGTATGTCAGAATGCAATGGCTAACTATCGGGTTGTAGTCTAGACTCACTAATTCGTCCTAACGACTCTGTTAGACACATTAAAACATATCCTAGTTCCCTACAATCAATGCTCTGATACCACATGTGACGACCCGACAAAATCGCCATTGACGGCGCCGTCAACTTAGGTCCCGTTACGTGGTCATAGTCCCTAAATGAGACGCGTTTGACCAAAATTATGTTTCATTCAATTGAAACGTGCATGACTTGCAAAAATTTTTAAGTAAACCAAACGGTTCGACAACAAGTATAATAAGTATAATTGAAATAACTTGCGACATAATATAAGTTAAAAATCACGAATGCTATCAATAGCGTATGCATGTAAAAATTAAATTTGAATCCAAAGGTGCTATCACTAGCGTATGCATGTATGCTTGACCCCAAGCAAGTAATCAAAGTGTACGGAAGCATGTATCAAGTAGCCAAGTATGAACCTGAGAAACATATAGAAAACTGTCAACAAAAAATGTTGGTGAAATCATAGGTTTAGTAAGTAAGTTGTATTGAACCATAAGATTTAGTATAAGTTGATTATCCAAATGGTTTGCATTCCAAAGATGTTGTTTGTATCACGAGCACCCAATTATCAAGGCTTTACTGAATGGTACATCTGCATCATAGTGTTAGAACCTACACTATACACGAAAATACATTTCATCCGCTAACGGTAGCGAACCGTCTGAATGAGGGTTCGTCAAACCCGTATGGCCACACAACATAAGTTATCGCTTACACCCTACAAGTGTAACTAATGATAATTGGACTTGAGGATTTTTGTTCTAACTCGCACGTAGAATGTTTGTTTTCGTACTTGTGTTCACTTTGTAAAACGAAACGTTTATGTTTTCTCATCCCAAGTATAAGTATAAAAGAGTAAAAGTGGGACTATGATCTCACCGTAGTTGCACACCAAAGTATTTGAAATTAAACGTTGTGCAAATGAAAGTTGCTTAGCCTTGACCTAAACAAATAAGTTGTATCAATTACCGGTTATGACACAAGATCGGGCGAAATGTGTTCAATTAGTCCTATGGCTTGTTACGACTCGATTAATATAGCATGTGAATCAAGTTGTCAAGTTTCATGCAAGATATAAGTATAAAAGCACGTTAGAATGATTGTATAAGTGTTTGGTCAAGTTTGACTCAAAGTCAAAGTTGGTCAAAGTCAAAGTCGAAGTCAAAGTCAGCGGGGTCGGGTCGGGTATCCGATAGTTTTTCTTCAATTAGTAATCATATATAAACATATTCGCCAAGTTTCATGTTAATCGGAGTTGCGAGTAAGCGGGGGTGAAAACGTGAAATCACAAAGTGAGTTTGGTTAGCAGGAATCGGAGCTGAGCTCCAAGTGGCGCTCAAATAGGCATATGGGGGCCTTGAGCGGTGCTCCAGGGGCCCTGAGCGGCGCTTAGGGTGTCAGATCAGCAATCTGGGCAGTTTTGAACACTTAATGCACGAATCAAACTTCATTTTAACACAACTAATGAAACGCATATCATATATCGTTGGAAAGGTATTTTGACAAAGAATACAACTAAACACATATCATAAATCAAGTTCATCATTTACCACAACAAAATCCTCATCGAATGATCGTTAAAAGTTCATCATTTAAAGTTTCAAGTTCATAAAATGCATTTCATGATTCGGGAATCCAATTTACACATACGATACGCCGTTTCGAATGTAACTAAACATACATTGCAACTAAACACTTATTAGCAACATCTCATAGCATTCAAGGCATCAAAAGTTCATTTTAAATGCTACCAAACGCTAACCAAGAATCATGAAATCAACATTTTTGTTAATGAAGTTTTTCTAAGTCAACCTACATACCAAAACGAAGCTAATGATACTAGTAACACATTTAATACATGAACTTTAACATTTAATCAACATTTAATCAACCAAAATCAAAGATTAAACACACCCATTTCAAGTGTTCATGCTAGTTACTCAAAACAATAAAATCGAGCAAACCAATCACATATTCATGTTAGACTTGAGCCATAGACACTAATTAACACACTTTTAAGTCAAGAACATCAAGAACATGAAATCTAGAGTTTTTAGAAAGTTATCCAAAAGAGATGAAATTAGTATCATGTTGTAGATGAAGATGCAAGGATTCCAAATATGCAATTTATTTTGGTGTTAGCTTCTTGATTTGGATTTAGATGATGAATTAAAGATTTGGGTGAAATGGGTGTTCTTGAAACTAGAGAGAAAAAGAGAAGATGGGAGGTTAAATGAATGAGTGGAGGAGGAGGGATTGACTAGTTAACCTAGTTAACTAGTTTGGTCCCTTGGCAAGTTTAGTCCCTCGAGTTTAAAAGCGGGTGTGTGAATTAACCGAAAGAGTTAATTTAAATACGTTAGAGTGAACGAGAGGTGTTATTATTAAATAACGGACTTTAAAATAGATAAACGGATGATACGAATATAGATAACGAAAGATATTATATAAATAAAAAGACGGGCGTTAAAATAAATTAACGGAAAAATGCGGGTTATTACATAAATGGTGTCTAAACAAGTGTATTTTGATCTTAAGACCGTTCCAAAATGACCAAGAATTAATATACAATGTTTTGGACCAACATGCCTTAATTTTGGGTCAACAAGCAGCTGTTCACATTTTACGCTTTAGGCCGCGTCACGCCACATAGGGCCGCGTCGCGTCTCAGACCTGGAACTGAAACTTGTTCCTACATACAAGCTCTGTATTCAAAACACATTGTAGGCCGCGACGCGCCAAGCAAGGCCGCGACGCGCCTTATGCCGTGGGCCTGATCCAATCAAACTTTGTACCATTTAGCTCATTAAGTTCAACTATGTATTAAGCGATCTTCCTAACCCTTTACCACTACTACAAAAATCACCATTAAGACGTGTTAAAAGAGCCTTTTAGACGTGTTTTCCAACACGTCTATCTGTGACAGCACTAATTGATCGATGTCAGTTAGAGCGGTTCAAGGAACCGGTCTTAAAACTCTTATTTATTCGTGTTCCGTTAGTTGCATTTAGACGTGTTCCGTTAGTTGTAATTAGACATGTTCTGTTAGTTCAATTAGACGTGTTCCATTAGTTCAATTAGACGTGTTCCATTGGTTAACCCTGGTTAAAATTTATAAGATTTCAACTAATATACCAGCCAAAGTTTTTGCCACATAACACCTGCCAAATTTTTTGCCACCAGAAATGATTCAACTAAAACAAGACGTGTTCAAAATTAAAAAATCATTAAAACAAATCAAATTTACTAGAAAACCAAAGTATATATATATAAATTAATATCTTTAAAGTATTTACAAAAGAATTACATTTACATTACTCTAAACTTAAAAATCTAAAATATTAATATAAGCTAGATGCTATGTACGTCCTCCGATCTTGCTATATGTACGTCCTCATGTCGCCTTCCTGCCTCTTGCCTTCATGCCATCACTTCTACTATTTAGGTAAGAATTCACACTAATTTAGAGGGTATCATCAAACATTATATTTAAACGTTATATCTATATCTAATAAGGTCAAATGCTGCAAAATTCATATGGTTGTGAATTTATAAGAAATTGATAAAGTGAACATATTTATAAAGCCTACAAATAGCTGAAGTTGGCACAGTCTGAACACCATTTCGTTGATTATAAAACTGAATTTTGGTAAATAATTTATAATAATCAGTAACTAAATAAAAGCATACCAGTGATATAACATGTTGGTTTAACAATATGTTCAGTAGATACAAGACAGTATAAATCTGCAATGAAATCAAGTACTTAAAGGCAACAAAACAATAAACAAATAACTATCGAAAACCAAAAAAAGATAATTTATACCAAATAATGTGAGAAATTGAAATTCCTACTAACTCATTTGAGAATAAGACTCAGAATCATCAGTTATGTTACACAACATAGATTGTTTGCATTCTGTCTGGACGAAACAAAACTTGTTTGCAAATTCAGAACAACAATGTCAAAAACATTATAAGGTAAACCTTCATGGGCAACTTATAAGCTTGATCAGTATGAGTTAGCACATATATATCTACAAACAAAAAGACATCAACATGACATCATAACAAAGAAAAAACATAAAAAAGAACTTACCATCAGTAAGCTCAATTTTTACGGGATTACCAACAATTGCTAGAGTGATATGTGAATCCCACATGCCTTCAACATAGGCTCATCATGTAGTAGTCTTGTTCAGCTTCAATGCCTTTTAACATACACAAAATAAAGTGCCTACAACTGAGAGCAGGGCACAAAAGCATCAATAATAAACAGCTCATCTCAGAGGCAACAATAAAAACTAAAATAAGCATGAAAAAAATAACGAATAAGAAACATACCATCACCAACCGAAAATGCATCCATACACCAACATATATGCTACATGTGAAATTCAAAATTGACGACACTACAAACGTAAGCATCTAATTCAAACAACCAAACTTAAAAGACAACATAAATAAAATAAAAACGTTACTTGCAAATAAAGAAGATAACCGATTATGTTGACGTTCGCAAGTGTAGCTGGCAAATGCCCGAAGCAAAGCGAAATCTAACATCCAGTTCGAAATTAAGAACAATAATAAACATGATATGAATAAAAACAAAGTAAAGATCGAAGGAAACATAGAATCAAACCCTGGATGAATGCTCTCTTTGAAACCTCATAGGCAAAGAACAATTGCAGTAAAAAAAGAAGTTAAATATATTTTTTCCTGCATTTAAAAGATAAAATACATGCATCTCATTCTATTAAGAGTGAATTATACCATTAAATATTCTGAAAAGTAAAGTTCAATACTTTAATCAACGGGAATGTCAACCAAAAAATATGCAATATATACAAAGAAACGATGTTAGCAGAAAGGAAAACAATTACGTTCATCAGACATTTACAAAAACACATGGTGCGCTACATAAAATATATATTCACTAAAGAAATTCAACAAATGATGTATGTATTTTCTGGGAGGATAATTACCTGGAAACAGCACAACTGATCTTCCAAAGCAGAATCTGAAAAAAATTTGCAAAAACAATCGTAAATAAAGAACAACAATACAGAAGGAGATGACAAATCGAACGAAATTGAAAAAGAGGCAGCACGATCTGTCCTGGTTGTTTGATGTGTGCTCCACCTCTAGCGCCACTTCATACCTACCATTTATTAGCAGTGGTGGTGATCTGTTTAATGGAAGATGATAGCAACCGGTCAGAAGGTAGGGTAAAAAGTGTCAGATGTAGGGTTTATAGGTGAATTTAGTTTGGGAGTTAGGGTTAGCAGTTGAGAAATTGTTAGGGAGAATGAAATAGATATTGGCTGAGTATTGGAATAGATAATAGGCTGAATATTGAAGAGAGGAATTGAGAACTAGGGCAAGAATGAACTAAGATGGAGGTTTAAAAGTTTACAGTGATTTAGAGGAAACAAGCCCGCCTAAAAAGTTTAATAACAAGTCTAAATAATAACATATTTAGACGTGTTAATATCAATTAGACGTGTTCCTGGTAAACTTATTAGACGTGCTTTCAATTAGACGTGTTCCAGGTACAACTTATTAGACGTGTTGTCAATTAGACGTGTTCCTGATACAACTTATTAGACGTGTTGTCAATTAGATGTATTCCTGGTAAAACTTATTAGACGTGGTCATCAATTAGAGGTGTTATACTTATTTAGACGTGTTGCGGGTTTCTAAATAGACGTGTTCCTTCTATTATTTAGACATGTTCCAGATTTTATTTTACAGAATGTTAATTAGACGTGTTCCTTTAGCTTATATAGACGTGTTAGTTCATTAACACTTCTAAATGAGGGGCACCGTACTAAATGAGGCAAAATGTAGTAGTGTACGAACGTGTACTCCACACTTTCTGGATTCGTGTAGGGTATCAAAGAACACTTCTACTTTCAACCTAGTAACTCCAATTCACTAAAATGTGTATTGTCTGATTTCACTGAAATCACCAACATCAAATGGGTTCTCCGAGCATAAGGTAGTAACGTATTCCTCCAACAATAATAAATTAAGTTGCTTATGTTATTCATCAATTTTCAGCTGCGAATTTGTAAAGTAAAACAACATCACCCTGGTAACAATGTAAACTCTGAAGAGTATAGTTAATCACCAGACTACCCCTAACTACCACGTAGGGGTTCATCAGTTCGGTTTTCGGTTCTTTCTATTTATTTGGTTCGGTGTATTCGGTTTTGAACATTTTCAGAGTAAAACCGAAAACCGAACCGAACACCGAATTCATAACTGAAACCGAACCGAAAACGAAACCGAAAATCGAATTCGGATTCGGTTCGGTTTCGGTTAAAACCGAAAATCATAAAAAAAATCACAACTCTCTAAAAATCATCTATTATAACAACCTTTTTAAAGGTAAACCAAACGTGAAATACTCAATATAACACAAAGCTTAATATAAATCGATAACAAGATACCACCGTGCATATATTTCCTTTGACACTGTGTAATGTTTAGTTGATCATGAGTTGTATATTAACAGAAGAATTAGAAGACTTAAACTAATAGTTTTACACACATGAATCAATATAAACATACATGAAAGAAATGAAGCATATTAAATTCATATTCTGTATGAAATATGAACATCTAAATCATACGAATAAAATCAATTTTGAAATACTCATAACCCAGTTGAAATATTCATAACCGAAGAGTGGGTACTTGCGAACTGAATCAGGGAAAATGAATTGGGGCTTGCGAACTACGGAGTAAGATGTTAGTGGGAATTGAGATGTGGTGTTATTGAATGTGTATCTTTTGCAAAATGAATATAAAAATATAGTAGTATATTTTTTTTTAAGGCGAAAAAAGTATATTAATAGAACCTTCATCGGAACGATGAAGAAAATACAACATATTACATTGGAAGATGCTTGAAAGCCCGAAAAAAAGACATTAATTGAAAATAGATCGGGAAAGACACCTAAAAGAAAACATTGCGAGCGGGCGACCTTAACCGAGAATGGGAGCCCACATAATTCAGGACTTAAACAAACCACCAAAGAGAGGCCCAACCTTCTTAATGGGCCTAAAAGCCCAAAGACATGAATAGCATCAAATTGAAACCCACCATCAAATTGTTACGGCACCCAATTGAAAACATAACTTGAAACGCAAAAACCATTGAAATTGACGTTCATTCCCAATTGATTGAAGACCGACTTAAACTGTAACGACGAATGACGAATTGAAGGCGAATCAACATCAATTGGAATCATGAAGAAACTCGACAGCTAAAGAAAAAGAAATGCCAGAGACTTGATAAAACAAAGAGGTATATTATCCAACTTTTTTTTTTAATCAATGAAATTAAAAAGCACAACAATCCGGTAATGATTTGGATGATTATCAGAACTAGTGACGAAAAAGACTTGAAGATGTAAATTCGTGATGACGGTGAAAAGAACATTTATGAAGGAGCAAGATGAGGAGAAAAAAACGATTGAGGCAGAACCAAAAAGGAGCCTTGAGGGAAGAATTGAATTTCCAAAAATTGAAAGAAGAGATCATCAATGTTTCAGTTGACCTCATGGCTTTAATTTCTTTATTGGGGTATCGTAATCGGCCATATTTTGCATCATAACCCCGAAGTTGGCCATCTCTTCTTTAAAGGTTAGTTTTTTACCACCATAACAATTGTTGGGAAGGCTGCTGTTCTTCACTGATTTATCATCGCCAATGACGTGATGAATTTCATTTGAAGTGTCAAAAATGCCCGGAAGAATTGGAACATGATCAATCCAATCGTTACTTGTGATTTTACCCTTGTTCTTGATTTTAATTTCTTTGTTGTGAATTACAGGTGCTTCATTAGACGGGTCAGGGATGCACCTTGCTTTAATTTTCTCACAAGAATCCTTACACCCTTGATCGATGCAGTGATTATCTTGTATAGTTGTGATTGGGCTGGAAATAGCAGCAGGTTTGGAAATAGATGAGTTTTGGGGAAAAATATTGATAAGGGTAGGATAGTCATTAAGGTCTAAATTAAAAGGAACACGTTGCAAAGGAGAAGATGGGGTTGAAAGAGACTTATCCTTGTCAGCCACGTTATCAGAAACATAAACCACAGACTTTGCTTTGAAAAGGGATGCTTTGATCTCTGCAGCTACTTTACTGGTCTCCTCTGCAATAACTTTTGGTTTTTAACCGCTTTAGTGACCTTCTCCATAGAGTTATGAACCACTCTAGGCATGGTTCCCGAAAAAGGGTGGTTTGACTTTTTAGGGGTTTCAAAATTCAAAACATCATCATCTATAACGTAAACTTCTCCCTCTTCTAATTGATTTTCTGTAGCCTTCTGATGAGATTCCGTTACCGGAAAATTACTTTGAAATTTTGTTTTTTGCTCATTGCGACTCTTGTAATCATCCATTGCCAGCTCGTTGTATTCTCCAATAATCACATCATCAACCGTTTCCATAATCTCATCTTCAAAAACCTCTTCAACCCATAACTTGCGCATGTATTTTTTTTCGAGTGTATCCTGGACGTATTGTCTTATTAAACCTGGTTCGTTAGTTTCGATAATAGCTTGTAATACATCAGGCCTTTGAAGATTGTGAGACATGGTATCAATATGAAGCACTCTTCCAAATACATTAGCAACTTCGATGGTACAATTGGATGAACAACAATTAAAAGGAACCCATTTAATAGCAAGCTTTGTGATCCTTGTGTACCTATTCAGATTCTTAAGCATTGGAATGACTTCTAAGAATTCCAATTCGTTGGATGAAGGCCCCTTAATCATTCTTTTGTAACTACCTTCATCTTTGCAACAAACAATAAATCCATAAGGACCCCATGTAGAAACAGAATCAATAAAGATAGATCTACTTTTCAACCACTTAAATAATTTAAGAGCCTTTATCGGTTCCTTATCCACAATAAGAGCAGAAAAATTTAGGCGATTACTTGTTTCTTGATTAATAGATAGATTAATTTCAGGTTTTGAAGGGCTTGAAGGAGACGATTTGAAGGAAGGAGTATTTCTGTTTGCAGGCTGTTGAAATTCACTTTTAGGTAAGATTTTGGAGTTTAAATCTTTTTTGGCATAACCTACAAACATAGTACGACCGTTTAGCAAATTGCCATTCATCTCTTGAACAACTCTAATTGCTTGATTTAAATTTTGGAACTTAATAAACGCAAAGGATCTGTCCTGTTTCCAGGATAGTCCTTCGATCGACCCGAAACTGCTCAGCGTGTTCTTGATGGACATTGGATTGGTGAATTTTGACAGGTTTCCCGAAAGAGGGTTGTTTTTTGTGGGTATAAGTGGTTTGTTGGTTGTATTTTGGATGGGAGTTTTGGAAAGAATTGAGGATGATTTGTTAAAGGAATTGAATTGGGGTATGTTGGTTTGAAGTTTGGAGTTGAAGGTACAGACTGAGAGAGAATTGGAGGATTCATATCTCTCATCTTTTGAATTTTTTGTTTTGTTTTTGTTTTGTTTTTTGTTTTTTTTGTTTTTTTTTTTTTTGAGATATCATGCATTTATATATACGGAATAATAATCAATTGTAAATGTACTAGGTGAGTAGGTGAGTAGGTGGGAAATGTAAAGTCTTTGAACAAGTAGTGGGAAATCTGAAATATTTGAAGAATTAATACCGCCTAAAAATATATCTGTCTTACACTAATAACAAAGTGCTTAATGCATGATATCTCAAAAACAAAACCAATCTTAACCATCCATTAAAAATTAAGATCAAATCCTATCCCTCCATCTAAAATCATCTTCTCAATCACGTGATAAGTCACAAACCCTATGTTAATTTATCCACAATACCCTTTTATCAGCGTATTACGCTCCTCAATTTTCAATTTAGGGGTTCAATCAAAAATGCACACTCCGTAATTTTTAGCATACAATCCATCCTTTCATGAATTCCATCGGTTCAGTACTCGCATCTCAATTTAAGATTATCTGTGATTTTGCAATTCACAATTATATCGAAACATCAAATCATCGGCGATTATGCTTTTATGTTTGTGTTATTCATATCGACAAATATGTATCAACGCTGCATATTCAATCGGATTTCTTAATAAATTCAGCAAGATTTCTCAAATGGTTGATTTCAGCATCATCAGCGCGTTCGATCGGTCCGACAATCATCACTGTCATCGTCGTTTTGCACAAGGTATTTTAACGTATTGAATGTTTTGATTTCGTTTCTACACTCAATTAAACAATTTACTTTGCATTATCGATTATTATTTTGATTATTATACAAATTAGGGTTTGTAACAATGGGAATGGATCAATTTTTTTATCCTGTTTCATCTACCACAGGTAAGCCTTGAATCCTGTAATCTTTTTAAATTTGTACTGATCATAAACGAATAGTGTTAATCATTAATTGTTGTGAATTACTTGCTTTGAATTAGTTGATGTGAATTATCTTAAAATATATAGTATACATATGATTCATTAATGGATTAGTTTATGTGAATTATCTTATAAATTATAAGAATTCTTGCTCAGTCCGTTATTGTAACATCCCGCGTTTTTTCGTTAAATTTATTTTTAACACCGTTTTTTTTAGATAATATCTTTCGTTATCTAAATTCGTATTTTTCGTTAACTAATGTTCTTAATATTTCGTTATTCGATTATAACATCTCTCGTTTACTCGAGCGTTTCTAAAATATTCGTTTGGTTAATTCACGCACCCGCTTTGAAACTTGAGGGACCGAAGTTGTCAAGTGGGCAAACTAGTTGTAACAACCCAAACCAATAACCAACCGATTACACGAAACAAATTTTTTTTATAACAGTAGAGTGCACCACGTGCACCACCTCAGGGTGCGCGGCACGCACAGGTCAATTTCAGTTCTGTCCGGTTTTGCAATTTTTCAAATAAAGATCTTCCACTTCCCGACATATTTAGGCGAAACGCTTTTTACCACATGTTCATATATGTAAAACTAACACGAATCAATCATAAAACAAGTTTTACAAAACGGGACCCACATCGGCCGTTTTACGAGTTTCGTACAAATCATGAGTTTCGACCACATTAGTTTAATTTCCAAACGACACTATGAGCATGGTGTTTGGGGTTAAACTACCCAAGTCTCGGTCAAACTCCAAAAGGTATGACATCCCAAAAGCGTCCTCTAAACAACAAGCGGGATCTCTAATCCAATTGAATGCCCTTACCCTTGTCAACGCCGGAGCCTATAAAAAGATAAACAATGAGAGGGTAAGCAAAGCTTAGTGAATGCAATAATTATACCCATATATATATAATATACTTACTTGTAATCACTTACACATATAGCGCATACACGCTAGCAATACAATTAGCATACCATCTCAAGTACAAAGCTAATAATCTCCAACAAACCGCTACTAGCGTAATCAATAACATATAATTGACATAATATACAATGCTACAAAACAATACACAACCATGGTTAACCATTCTCGAGTCATGGTCCTACCGGCTCTTTGGTTCACACCATACGCATTTGTCATGATGCTACCGGCTCTTTGGTTCACATCACAACTCGAGTCATACTCAAGCTAGAGTGCTACCGGCTCTTTAGTTCACACTCTAACAACGCTAAGGTGCTACCGGCTCTTTGGTTCACACCCTAACAAATCATGCTATAGTGCTACCGGCTCTTTGGTTCACACTACAACACACGTACTATGACACTACCGGCTCTTTGGTTCACATCATAGCACGCTCGCACATACTATGACACTACCGGCTCTTTGGTTCATACCATAGCATACAAATAAATACATTACATACATATGCATATAATCATTCCACTCACCTTAACGATTTGGTGACGATTTTATACTTCCGCAAGCTTCAAAGCAAAGTACCTAATATAATAAGTACTTCAATCAACACACAAAACTAGTTGGAATAAATACCAACAATTTCACTTATGTGCATTTAATGACTTAAATGCATTAAATGCTCTATTTTCACCAAAACCGCCCTTTAAGGGTCAAGACCATCATTAATCACTTAAAAGCTAG
This sequence comes from Rutidosis leptorrhynchoides, assembly GCF_046630445.1. NCBI lineage: Eukaryota > Viridiplantae > Streptophyta > Magnoliopsida > Asterales > Asteraceae > Rutidosis > Rutidosis leptorrhynchoides. The sequence continues at coordinate 262,414,849 of NC_092333.1, read as the reverse complement.
TGATTAAGGTCCAACAACACAAACTATTACACAATTAGGGTATTTCATACCCATATTTCCCAATTAGGTCAATCATTAGCCCTTAGACTAATTTAAAGCCAACGCACCCAATTCGGGTCATCCACTAACCCATCTAACACCCATTTACTAATTAACTAGGTGTGCTAGTGATTAACTAACCAATTAGGACTCATAAACATCATTTAACACTTTGAAACCCTGGGTTAGTTACCACTGAGTCTTCATAACTCCATCTTACCCAAGAACACCCGAAATCATTAAATATGGGTTTTATGTTCATCACTATCCCAAACCCTAACCCTTACACAAAATCTAAGTAAGGAAATTAAAGTTAGAACATACCACTACAACCAAAACGTAGCTAGAAAGGAGATGAACAACTTTATAACTCGAGCTAAGACTCAAGACTCGCTCCTTCTTCCTTTGCTTGAGCTTTCTCACACAAGAATCTCACTCTCTCTCTAAAATTGAAGTAAAGAAGATAAGGTTGTTGGAAATGGAGTGAATGACACCCCAAGATCTGACCTACAGTCCTCAAACTTGTCCACAAGTGAAATTACCAAAAATCCCATCAAAATATCTGGTTAAAAGAAGCAAAACCCGGCTACAGTGAGGAGTGCGCCACGCGCACCCCTATGTGTGCGCTGAGCACTCCCAGCCCAGATCACTCTCTGACCTCTGTTTTAATATACAAAGTTACCCACACTTCATGTACCATAATTACACTGCTGTACAATTATTATTAGGGTCTTACACTAGTTGACTAGGTTAACTAGTCAACCCACCATTCTCATCCATTCATTTCCATCCATCTTCCACCTCCTTCCTCCTCTTTTTCTCTCCATCTCAAGAACACACACAAACACCCAACTCAATCATTCATCATCTAAATTCAAATCAAGAAGCAAACATCAAAACAAATTACATTTTCGTGATCCTCTCTTCATCCTCTGCATTTTGGTACCAATTTCATCAAGTTTGGGTAACTTTCTAAACACACTAGATTTCTCTAAATTCGTTTTATATACTTGAAATGGTGTTAATTAGTGTCTATGACTCAATTCTAACATGAATATATGATTTATTTGCTCGATCTTGTTGTTTTGCATAAACTAGCATGAACTTGAAATGAATTTGTTTAATCTTGAGTTTTGAGTGATTAAATATTGTTTAAATGTTAAAGTTCATGTATTAAATGTGTTACTAGCATCATTAGCTTCAATTTGAGGTGTTGGTTGATTTAGAAAAGCTTCATTTGTAAAATGGTTGAATCCATGATTTAGGTTAGGGTTTGATGAACTTTAAAACGAACTTTTGACGCATTGAATGCTATGAAATGTTGTTAGCAAGTGTTTAGTTGTAATGTATGTTTCATTACCTTCAAAATGGCGTATCGTATGTAACATTCCGCCTTTTTCCATTTACTTTTCCGTTATACTATTTTAAACTCCGTTATATGTTTATAACATCTCCCGTTAATACGCGTTTTAAATTATCTCGTTTAGGTAATTCACGCACCCGAACGAAAGTTGAGGGACTAAACTTGACAAGGGATCAAACCCTTGACTAGGTCAAAGGGTCAAACCCCTTTCATCCATTCATTTTCATCCTCATCTTTTACTACTTCCAAATCCTCTCAACATTCAATCCTTAATTCATCATCTAAATCCGATTTTGGAAGCTAACATCAAAACAAATTACATATTTGGAATCCTCTCTTCATTCTCTACGTTTTGATACTAATTTCATCTCGATTGGGTAACTTTCTAAAAACTCTAAATTTCATAATCTTAGTGTTCTTGACTTAAAAGTGTGTTAATTAGTGTCTATGGCTCATTGTGATGTCGTATATGTAATTTGTATGCTCGATCTTGTGATTTGACATAACTAGCATGAACTTGAAAAAGTGTTTGTTAAATCTTTGATTTTGGATGATGAAATGTGTTTAGATGTTAATGTTTGTATGTTCAAAGTGTTAGTTACTTCATTAGCTTCGTTTTGGTGTGTTGATTGACATGAAAACCTTACATTAACATGATTATTGGTTTTGAGATTTTGGTTAGGGTTTGATAGGCTTAATATGAACTTTTGATGCATCAAATGCCATGAAATGTTGTTGATAAGTGTTTGGTTGCAATGTGTGTTTGATTACATTCAAAACGGCATATCATATGTGTGAATTGGTTTCCCGAAACTTAAAATGCATTTGATGAACTTGAAACATTGATTCTGAACGTTTAATGATCATTCGACGAGGTTTTTGTTGTCTTAAATGATGAACTTGATTTAGGAAATGTATCTAGTTCTGTTCCTTGTCAAAAGAGCTTTCCGATGATATAAGATACATGTCTTGATTGTTTGCGGATCATAAACTAGGATTGATTGAAGTTTGGTTCGTGCACTTGTGTTTTCTGCAAACAGGGTCTGAGTACCAATTGGGACGCCGTCCAAAACTTAATTCTGGACTCCTTCCAAAACTTAATTCTGGACTCCGTCCAAAACTTAATTCTGGACGCCGTCCAGATACACTATCAGATTCTGTTTTGCTTGGTCGTCTCACGAAAAATGTTTGCTATGCTACGCACCTCCGATTGACATGAAACTTGACCAACATGCTCATACATGATTATAAAACTTATAAAATTTGTCGGGTACCCGACCCGACCCCGTTGACTTTGACTTTGACCAAGTTTGACTTTTAGTCAAACTTAACCAAACGTTTATGCAATCGTTTTAACATGCCTTTATACTTGATTCTTGTATGAAACTTGACAACGTGATTCACATGCTATACTATTCGAGTCGTATTGAGCCATAGGAATAATTGAACATCTTTGACCAATCGTGACTATCGTTATTGATACAACCTATTTGTTTAGGTCAAGACTAGCATTGTTCTTTGCACACGTTACTTGTCGAAGTACTTATTTGCCCTTGCGCTCAAGGTGAGATCATAGTCCCACTTTTACTCTTTTGCACTTACATTGGGATGAGAAAACATAAACGTTTCTTTCTACTAAGTGAACATAAGTATAGGAAAACAAACATTCTACATACGAGTTTGAACAAAAATCTTCAATTCGATTATCATTAGTTACACTTGCCGGGTGTAAGCGAGAACTTATGTTATATGGCCATATGGGTTTGACAAACCCTCATTCAAACGGTTCGCTACCGTTTACGAATGAAATATATTTTCGAGAAACAGTGTATGTTCTAACACTATTGTGATGGGGTTCTATGGAAGGAATGTTAAGCATTGATAATTGGGTGCTCGTGAAACAAACTTTTGGAATGTATTACTATTAATTCATTGTTGCAAATCTTGTGGTTCACTTGTACTTACTTATTCAAACCTATGATTTCACCAACGTTTTCGTTGACAGATTTCTATGTTTTTCTCAGGTCCTTGAACATTTGTGTGATACATGCTTCCGCTCATTTCTTTTGATACTTGCTTGGATGTCGAGTAAACATGCATACGTGGATCGTCTTTTGGCTACTTTCATTTTTGTCGCATATATTTAAATTGTACTTTAAACTTTGTTATGTAACTAGTTGTCAAACTACCTTGTAAACCTTGAAACATCTTTACTTTTGAAATGAATGCGACATACTTTTGTTCAAACGTTGTTTTAAAGACGTATGACCACGTAACGGGACCTAAGTAGACGGCGCCGTCAATGACGATTTTGTCGGGTCGCTACAGATGGTATCAGAGCCAGGTTGTAGAGATTTAGAGTTCATTGGTGTCAACCCCGAGTCATAGGGTACATTAGTGAGTCTAGACTACAACCGGCATATAGACTTGAAGTAGGAATTACTTGACTACTTGTGCATTATACTCGAACGTTTCTACTCATATCTACTTTTATTTCATCTTAATCTCACGTTGTTTAATTTGATTGACGCGCCACCTTGACTTAGTGAAGTAATGTCGGATGCACATATGAATTAGGGTAATATAATTTCCGGGATTATATTACGGTGACTCATATGAACGTTCCGACATTATGACACAAAGAATTTAAGGCGAGTCAAGGAAAATTTTTCTCTCTATCCTATTTCCATATCATGATTAGTATTATTGAAAATACTAATCAACGGTATTCTTGTGTTTTGAAGGAACAATGCCTCCTCGTCGTGTGCCACGCCATGAGACTCCCGAACAAGCTCTACAACGAATGATAGCCACCGCCGTAGAAGCGGCCATGGCGGATCACTCCTCCAACAATAACAACAACCACAACAACAACAATCAAGGGGCCGGTAACTCAAGCGAAGGGTGCTCCTACAAAGCCTTCATGGGGTGCAAACCTCACACTTTTGATGGAACCGGGGGACCGGTTGTACTCACTCGATGGTTCGAACAAACGGAAGCCGTTTTTAGCATAAGTGGTTATCGAGACCAAGATAAAGTCAAATATTCCACCCACACCTTTGCCGGTATCGCCCTCACGTGGTGGAACACCTATGTACAATCGGTGGGTACCGATGAAGCTCACGCCCTCTCTTGGGCCGACTTGAGGGAAAAGATGATTGTCGAATATTTCCCTCGTGAAGAAACCCGAAGGCTCGAACAAGAGCTAAGAACTTTAAAGGCGGTCGGAAATGATCTCAAGGCTTATAATCAACGATTTTCCGAACTAGCCTTGATGTGCCCAAATCTTGTGAACCCCGAAGCTTTAAGGGTTGAACTTTACATGGATGGTCTTCCAAAGAGCATCAAACACGGAGTAATGTCATCCAAACCCACTAATCATCAAGAAGCTTTGAACATGGCCCGCAAATTGATAGAAACGGTGGATGAAATTGTAGTGCCGGCACCTAAAGCCGAGGATAAGTCGGGTAACAATAAAAGAAAGTGGGAAGCCCCCCAATCAAGCAACAACAACTTTGCTAAGAAGCCTTACACCTCCGACGGCAAGAAGGGTTATGCCGGGAACCTACCTCTTTGCAACAAATGCAACAAACATCACTTTGGTGAATGTGGCAAGTTAATTTGCCAGCGGTGCCAAGGAGTTCGTCATAAGGCCAATGAGTGTAAAAGTGTTTCCCCCATCGCTCGAAAGGGGCCAAATGCACCAAAAACGGGCACTTGTTATGAATGTGGCCAAATGGGCCATTATAGAAATGCATGCCCGAAGAGGAAAGATAACCCCAATACGCGCGGCCGAGTTTTCAACATCAACACCGAGGAAGCCCGAGATGATAATGAATTAGTCACGGGTACGTTTCTTCTCAACAACACTTATGTTACTTGTTTATTCGATTCGGGTGCCGATAAATGCTTTGTATCCAAGACTTTGATTCATTCTTTTAGCACTCCACCACTCCCACTAGATACCACTTATACCATTGAAGTGGCCAACGGGAAACTATTGAGTGCCGACATATATTACCGGGGGTGTACGATAAACATTTTGGGTAATGAGTTTGAAATTGACTTGATACACATGGAACTAGGAAGCTTTGATGTAATAATCGGTATGAATTGGCTAGCCAAAATGAAATCTCACATCCTTTATGATCTTAACGCAATCCGAATTCCTATCGAGAATGGTGAACCTTTGATCATCTATGGCGATAAGAGTTGCACCGGACTCAACCTCGTTTCATGCATTAAAGTTAGAAAACTACTCCGTAAGGGTTGTTTTGCGATCCTTGCTCACGTTAAGAAAGTCGATGTAGTGACCCGAACTTTTCCATGTTTATATATATTAATTGAGATTGATATTTACATGATTAAATGTTTCCAACATGTTAAGCAATCAAACTTGTTAAGACTTGATTAATTGAAATATGTTTCATATAGACAATTGACCACCCAAGTTGACCGGCGATTCACGAACGTTAAAACTTGTAAAAACGACATGATGATATATATATGGATATACATATGGTTAACATGAGATTATGATAAGTAAGTATCTCCATAAGTATATTAACAATGAGTTATATACATATAAACAAGACTACTAACTTAAGGATTTCGAAACGAGACATATATGTAACGATTATCGTTGTAACGACATTTAAATGTATATATATCATATTAAGATATATTAATATATCATAATATCATGATAATATAATAATTTAACATCTCATTAGATATAATAAACAATGGGTTAACAATATTAATTGAGATCGTTAACTTAAAGGTTTCAAAACAACACTTACATGTAACGACTAACGATGACTTAACGACTCCGTTAAAATGTATATACATGTAGTGTATTTAGATGTATTAAAATACTTTTGGAAGACTTCAAGACATATATCAAAACACTCATACTTAACGAAAATGGTTACAATTACTTTCCCATTCTTTTCTTTCATCAAGAATTCTAGTCGTATTCTTACCCGTATTATACACAGCTTCAAAACGTACTTACTATGGGTATATACCAATAGGAACTAGCATGGGATTCCACTCTTGATTATGTCATGTATGACTAATCAATTTTAACTTCTACCATGAGCTAGTCAACTAACTAGAACTCCTTTTAACCCCACTCACCACTCACCAATTAACACTCATCATTCACTCCATTTCACTTCCAAATCTCTTTCTAATTCTCTCTCAACACACCCACACTATTATGAACGTATTTTTCCAGTAGTTAATCATCATCTTCATCAAAAATCACTTCAAGAATCAAGCTATAATCATCATAGGAAGAACACTTCAAGAATACTTCAAAAATCCCTTCAAGTTTACTAATTTACTTCCAAGCTTTCTAATCCATTCCAAGTAATCATCTAAGATCAAGAAACCTTTGTTATATACAGTAGGTTATCTTTCTTATTCAAGGTAATATTCATATTCAAACTTTGATTCAATTTCTATAACTATAAACTATCTTAATTCGAGCAAAAATCTTACTTGAACTTGTTTTTGTGTCATGATCCTACTTCAAGAACTTTCAAGCCATCCAAGATCCTTTGAAGCTAGATCATTTCTTGTCACTTCCAGTAGGTTTACCTACTAAACTTGAGGTAGTAATGATGTTCATAACATCATTCGATTCATATATATAAAACTATCTTATTCGAAGGTTTAAACTCGTAATCACTAGAACATAGTTTAGTTAATTCTAAACTTGTTCGCAAACAAAAGTTAATCCTTCTAACTTGACTTTTAAAATTAACTAAACACATGTTCTATATCTATATGATATGCTAACTTAATGATTTAAAACCTGGAAACACGAAAAACACCATAAAACCGGATTTACGCCGTCGTAGTAACACGAAACTATATCCAAAAATTATGGTTAAACTCAAAGTGGAAGTATGTTTTCTAAAATGGTCATCTAGACGTCGTTCTTTCGACTGAAATGACTACCTTTACAAAAACGACTTGTAACTTATTTTTCCGACTATAAACCTATACTTTTTCTGTTTAGATTCATAAAATACAGTTCAATATGAAACCATAGCAATTTGATTCATTCAAAACGGATTTAAAATGAAGAAGTTATGGGTAAAACAAGATTGGATAATTTTTCTCATTTTAGCTACGTGAAAATTGGTAACAAATCTATTCCAACCATAACTTAATCAACTTGTATTGTATATTATGTAATCTTGAGATACCATAGACACGTATACAATGTTTCGACCTATCATGTCGACACATCTATATATATTTCGGAACAACCATAGACACTCTATATGTGAATGTTGGAGTTAGCTATACAGGGTTGAGGTTGATTCCAAAATATATATAGTTTGAGTTGTGATCAATACTGAGATACGTATACACTGGGTCGTGGATTGATTCAAGATAATATTTATTGATTTATTTCTGTACATCTAACTGTGGACAACTAGTTGTAGGTTACTAACGAGGACAGCTAACTTAATAAACTTAAAACATCAAAATATATTAAAAGTGCTGTAAATATATTTTGAACATACTTTAATATATATGTATATATTGTTATAGGTTCGTGAATCAACCAGTGGCCAAGTCTTACTTCCCGACGAAGTAAAAATCTGTGAAAGTGAGTTATAGTCCCACTTTTAAAATCTAATATTTTTGGGATGAGAATACATGCAGGTTTTATAAATGATTTACAAAATAGACACAAGTACGTGAAACTACATTCTATGGTTGAATTATCGAAATCGAATATGCCCCTTTTTATTAAGTCTGGTAATCTAAGAATTAGGGAACAGACACCCTAATTGACGCGAATCCTAAAGATAGATCTATTGGGCCTAACAAACCCCATCCAAAGTACCGGATGCTTTAGTACTTCGAAATTTATATCATATCCGAAGGGTGTCCCGGAATGATGGGGATATTCTTATATATGCATCTTGTTAATGTTGGTTACCAGGTGTTCACCATATGAATGATTTTTATCTCTATGTATGGGATGTGTATTGAAATATGAAATCTTGTGGTCTATTGTTACGATTTGATATATATAGGTTAAACCTATAACTCACCAACATTTTTGTTGACGTTTAAAGCATGTTTATTCTCAGGTGAATATTAAGAGCTTCCGCTGTTGCATACTAAAATAAGGACAAGATTTGGAGTCCATGTTTATACGATATTGTGTAAAAACTGCATTTAAGAAACTGATTTCGATGTAACATATTTGTATTGTAAACCATTATGTAATGGTCGTGTGTAAACAGGATATTTTAGATTATCATTATTTGATAATCTACGTAAAACTTTTTAAACCTTTATTTATGAAATAAAGGTTATGGTTTGTTTTAAAAATGAATGCAGTATTTGAAAAACGTCTCATATAGAGGTCAAAACCTCGCAACGAAATCAATTAATATGGAACGTTTTTAATCAATAAGAACGGGACATTTCAGTTGGTATCAGAGCGTTGGTCTTAGAGAACCAGAATTTTGCATTAGTGTGTCTTATCGAGTTTTTTAGGATGCATTAGTGAGTCTGGACTTCGACCGTGTTTACTTGAAAAATGATTGCTCAACAAATTTTGTTGGAAACTATATATTTTTAACATGTGAATATTATGTGATATATTAATCTCTTAACGCGTTTGATATTATGTGATAGATGTCTACCTCTAGAACAAGTCCCATTGACTCACCTAATAATAATGAAGAGTCAAATGTAAATTGGAATGATTCATGGACTGATTCACAAGTTCTCGAAGAGGAACCGGAAGAAGAGTCGGAACCGGAAGAAGAATCGGAACCGGAAGAAGAATCGGAACCGGATGAAGAAATAGAACCGGTGGGGGAAATAATAAAACGGTTAAGTAAAAGAAAATCCTCAACCAACCGACCAAGGTTAATTATGGTCAATGGTGTTTCCGCTAAGGAAGCAAAATATTGGGAGGATTACCAATTCTCCGATGAATCGGATTCCGACGAGAATTCTGATGATGTTATAGAAATTACCCCAACTGAATTTAAAAAGGCAAAAGAAAATAATAAGGGAAAGGGCATAAAAATAGAGAAATCTAATTCCAACCCCGATGAACTTTATATGTATCGTCAACCCCCGAAGTCCTTAAGTTGTAACAATGACCCGGGAACCTCTAAACCACCAGGTTTTTCTAAACCAATGTGGAAAATAACGGCTCGTATTAGGGGAACATCATATATCCCTAGAAACTTGGGAAAACGAACCAAAACCAAAGAAGAAGAAACAAGCGAGTCGGAATAAGATAGTTGTATTCGTGTGGTGTAATATATGTAATATAGTGTGCTTATGCTTTATGATATATGTAAAAATTGCTTGTATTAATAAGTATTTTTTTTATGAATCTAACTCTTGTCTATTTTACAGTATAAAAACACAAAATGGATAGACAACCCAATATTTTAAGAGACCTACCCGGAGACATGATTGATGAAATCTTGTCTAGAGTTGGTCAGAATTCTTCGGCACAACTATTTAAGGCGAGATCAGTTTGTAAGACATTCGAAGAACGTTCCAAGAATACCTTGGTTTATAAAAGGCTTTCGTTCGAAAGATGGGGGATATCACATTGGGAAATCCATAAGTTACGATGTGTTTACTTTGACGCATATATTGCGGGGAACCCAAATGCTATTTTACGCAATGGGTTAAGAAATTATTTTGACTCAATATATCCGAATATTGGACTTCGTGATTTAGAAAAAGCGGCTAACATGCAACATAAAGAAGCATGTTATGCTTACGGATTAGTAATGTTCGCTTCTCACCAAAGTGAGAACAAGAACATCGGCCTACAACTATTAAACAAAACGTTCCCACAAGTGACGGAGTCGGTAATTGGGGTAAGAAATGAGATTTTTAGATTGTTACGGGACTGTTGGACATTACGTAACCCTCGTCCCTTTGACGACGTTACAACACGCTGTCTTATCAACGGCCATAACGGTTATGTTCCACAAGACCAAGGATGGGAAGTAGTCCTAGTAAAACCAGAATGCATGACTTGTTTCTGGACGTATGAATTACGTGTCTTTATTGCCTTTGCTGAACAACTTGTGTACTAGCTAGAATTATCTTCACAACTATCTTGTATCAAAGTTATTGTCTGCTATATTTCATGCTTTATGTAAAATAAGTGGTATTGTAAGTTTGTAAAATATTGTATAAAAGTTTGAACGCGAAATATAATTATAATCAGTTTTTCATATAGAATTGTAGTAGTTGAATTGTATATTAGCTACTAAGTATGAACTTAACGGGTAGGTACTACCCGAATTTAAACTTATAAAACGCTAATATGAAGAAAAAGCTTTTATAAATGAGTTCATATTATGCTACGAAATACTATTAACTACTCTTAATATTCTGTATGATTAACTTGTTCCATTTGACTATTTTGAAGGAAATGGCACCGACTACTCGACACACCGTGAATATGAATGAAGAGGAATTCCGTACTTTTCTAGCTTCAAACATAGCCGCAGTACAGGCTGCGCTACATACCAACAATAACCTTGGATCTAGCAGTACAGGAAATCGTGTAGGATGCACCTACAAAGAATTCACTGCCTGCAAACCTTTAGAATTTGATGGAACCGAAGGACCGATCGGATTGAAACGGTGGACCGAGAAGGTCGAATCGGTGTTTGCCATAAGTAAGTGTACTGAAGAGGACAAAGTAAAGTACGCTACGCATACCTTCACAGGTTCTGCATTAACATGGTGGAATACCTATCTAGAGCAAGTGGGACAAGACGATGCGTACGCACTACCGTGGTCAGCATTCAAGCACTTGATGAACGAGAAGTACCGTCCCAGAACCGAGGTCAATAAGCTCAAGACAGAACTTAGAGGGTTACGAACCCAAGGATTTGATATTACCACGTACGAAAGACGATTCACAGAATTGTGCCTATTGTGTCCGGGAGCATTCGAAGATGAGGAAGAGAAGATCGACGCGTTTGTGAAAGGATTACCGGAAAGAATCCAAGAAGATATAAGTTCACACGAGCCGCCTCCATACAACAGGCATGTAGAATGGCTCACAAACTAGTGAACCAAATTGAAGAAAGAATTAAAGAACAGACTGCTGAAGAGGCCAATGTGAAGCAAGTCAAAAGAAAGTGGGAGGAAAACGGTGATAAGAATCACCAATACAACAACAACAGCAATTACAACAATAATCGCAACAATTATCCCAACAATCGCAACATCAATCGCAACTACAACAAACGGCCCAACAACAACAACAACAACAACAACAACAACAACAACAACAACAATAGCAACTACAACAATCATCCCAATAACAATAATAACCGCAACAACAACAACAATCAGAAGCAGCTATGCCAAAGGTGTGAAAAGTATCACTCGGGGTTCTGCACCAAATTTTGCAACAAGTGTAAAAGAAATGGTCATCGCGCGGCGAAGTGTGAGGTCTACGGACCAGGGGTTAATAGAACGAAAGGAACAAATGGTGTCGGAACGAGTAATGGCAGAGCAAGTAGTGTCGGAGCAAGTTATGCCAATGTAGTTTGTTATAAATATGGAAAACCGGGCCACATTATTAGAAATTGCCCGAACCAGGAGAACACGAATGGACAAGGCCGCAGAAGAGTTTTCAATATTAATGCGGCAGAGGCACAGGAAGACCCGGAGCTTGTTACGGGTACGTTTCTTATTGACAATAAATCTGCTTACGTTTTATTTGATTCGGGTGCGGATAGAAGCTATATGAGTAGAGATTTTTGTGCTAAATTAAGTTGTCCATTGACGCCTTTGGATAGTAAATTTTTACTCGAATTAGCAAATGGTAAATTAATTTCAGCAGATAATATATGTCGGAATCGAGAAATTAAACTGGTTAGCGAAACATTTAAGATTGATTTGATACCAGTAGAGTTAGGGAGTTTTGATGTGATAATCGGTATGGACTGGTTGAAAGAAGTGAAAGCAGAGATCGTTTGTTACAAAAATGCAATTCGCATTATACGAGAAAAAGGAAAACCCTTAATGGTGTACGGAGAAAAGGGCAACACGAAGCTACATCTTATTAGTAATTTGAAGGCACAAAAACTAATAAGAAAAGGTTGCTATGCTGTTCTAGCACACGTTGAGAAAGTACAAACTGAAGAAAAGAACATCAATGATGTTCCCGTCGCAAAAGAATTTCCCGATGTATTTCCGAAAGAATTACCGGGATTACCCCCACATCGATCCGTTGAATTTCAAATAGATCTTGTACCAGGAGCTGCACCAATAGCTCGTGCTCCTTACAGACTCGCACCCAGCGAGATGAAAGAATTGCAAAGCCAATTACAAGAACTTTTAGAGCATGGTTTCATTCGACCAAGCACATCACCGTGGGGAGCTCCTGTTTTTGTTTGTCAAGAAGAAAGATGGTACATTCAGGTTGTGTATCGACTACCGAGAGTTGAACAAACTTACCATCACGAACCGCTACCCACTACCGAGAATCGACGACTTATTTGATCAACTACAAGGCTCGTCTGTTTATTCAAAGATTGACTTACGTTCCGGGTATCATCAAATGCGGGTGAAAGAAGATGATATTCCAAAGACTGCTTTTAGAACACGTTACGGTCATTACGAGTTTATGGTCATGCCGTTTGGTTTAACTAATGCACCAGCTGTGTTCATGGACCTTATGAACCGAGTGTGTGGACCATACCTTGACAAGTTTGTCATTGTTTTCATTGATGACATACTTATTTACTCAAAGAATGACCAAGAACACGGTGAACATTTGAGAAAGGTGTTAGAAGTATTGAGGAAGGAAGAATTGTACGCTAAGTTTTCAAAGTGTGCATTTTGGTTGGAAGAAGTTCATTTCCTCGGTCACATAGTGAACAAATAAGGTATTAAGGTGGATCCGGCAAAGATAGAAACTGTTGAAAAGTGGGAAACCCCGAAAACTCCGAAACACATACGCCAGTTTTTAGGACTAGCTGGTTACTACAGAAGGTTCATCCAAGACTTTTCCAGAATAGCAAAACCCTTGACTGCATTAACGCATAAAGGGAAGAAATTTGAATGGAATGATGAACAAGAGAAAGCGTTTCAATTATTGAAGAAAAAGCTAACTACGGCACCTATATTGTCATTGCCTGAAGGGAATGATGATTTTGTGATTTATTGTGACGCTTCAAAGCAAGGTCTCGGTTGTGTATTAATGCAACGAACGAAGGTGATTGCTTATGCGTCTAGACAATTGAAGATTCACGAACAAAATTATACGACGCATGATTTGGAATTAGGCGCGGTTGTTTTTGCATTAAAGACTTGGAGGCACTACTTATATGGGGTCAAAAGTATTATATATACTGACCACAAAAGTCTTCAACACATATTTAATCAGAAACAACTGAATATGAGGCAGCGTAGGTGGATTGAATTATTGAATGATTACGACTTTAAGATTCGTTACCACCCGGGAAAGGCAAATGTGGTAGCCGATGCCTTGAGCAGGAAGGACAGAGAACCCATTCGAGTAAAATCTATGAATATAATGATTCATAATAACCTTACTACTCAAATAAAGGAGGCGCAACAAGGAGTTTTAAAAGAAGGAAATTTAAAGGATGAAATACCCAAAGGATCGGAGAAGCATCTTAATATTCGGGAAGACGGAACCCGGTATAGGGCTGAAAGGATTTGGGCACCAAAATTTGGAGATATGAGAGAAATAGTACATAGAGAAGCTCATAAAACCAGATACTCAATACATCCTGGAACGGGGAAGATGTACAAGGATCTCAAGAAACATTTTTGGTGGCCGGGTATGAAAGCCGATGTTGCTAAATATGTAGGAGAATGTTTGACGTGTTCTAAGGTCAAAGCTGAGCATCAGAAACCATCAGGTCTACTTCAACAATCCGAAATCCCAGAATGGAAATGGGAAAACATTACCATGGATTTCATCACTAAATTGCCAAGGACTGCAAGTGGTTTTGATACTATTTGGGTAATAGTTGATCGTCTCACCAAATCAGCACACTTTCTGCCAATAAGAGAAGATGACAAGATGGAGAAGTTAGCACGACTGTATTTGAAGGAAGTCGTCTCCAGACATGGAATACCAATCTCTATTATCTCTGATAGGGATGGCAGATTTATTTCAAGATTCTGGCAGACATTACAGCAAGCATTAGGAACTCGTCTAGACATGAGTACTGCCTATCATCCATAAACTGATGGGCAGAGCGAAAGGACGATACAAACGCTTGAAGACATGCTACGAGCATGTGTTATTGATTTCGGAAACAGTTGGGATCGACATCTACCGTTAGCAGAATTTTCCTACAACAACAGCTACCATTCAAGCATTGAGATGGCGCAGTTTGAAGCACTTTATGGTAGAAAGTGTAGGTCTCCAATTTGTTGGAGTGAAGTGGGGGATAGACAGATTACGGGTCCAGAGATTATACAAGAAACTACCGAGAAGATCATCCAAATTCAACAACGGTTGAAAACCGCCCAAAGTCGACAAAAGAGCTACGCTGACATTAAAAGAAAAGATATAGAATTTGAAATTGGAGAGATGGTCATGCTTAAAGTTGCACCTTGGAAAGGCGTTGTTCGATTTGGTAAACGAGGGAAATTAAATCCAAGGTATATTGGACCATTCAAGATTATTGATCGTGTTGGACCAGTAGCTTACCGACTTGAGTTACCTCAACAACTCGCGGCTGTACATAACACTTTCCACGTCTCGAATTTGAAGAAATGTTTTGCTAAAGAAGATCTCACTATTCCGTTAGATGAAATCCAAATCAATGAAAAACTCCAATTCATCGAAGAACCCGTCGAAATAATGGATCGTGAGGTTAAAAGACTTAAGCAAAACAAGATACCAATTGTTAAGGTTCGATGGAATGCTCGTAGAGGACCCGAGTTCACCTGGGAGCATGAAGATCAGATGAAGAAGAAATACCCGCATCTATTTCCAGAAGATTCGTCAACACCTTCAACAGCTTAAAATTTCGGGACGAAATTTATTTAACGGGTAGGTACTGTAGTGACCCGAACTTTTCCATGTTTATATATATTAATTGAGATTGATATTTACATGATTAAATGTTTCCAACATGTTAAGCAATCAAACTTGTTAAGACTTGATTAATTGAAATATGTTTCATATAGACAATTGACCACCCAAGTTGACCGGCGATTCACGAACGTTAAAACTTGTAAAAACGACATGATGATATATATATGGATATACATATAGTTAACATGAGATTATGATAAGTAAGTATCTCCATAAGTATATTAACAATGAGTTATATACATATAAACAAGACTACTAACTTAAGGATTTCGAAACGAGACATATATGTAACGATTATCGTTGTAACGACATTTAAATGTATATATATCATATTAAGATATATTAATATATCATAATATCATGATAATATAATAATTTAACATCTCATTAGATATAATAAACAATGGGTTAACAATATTAATTGAGATCGTTAACTTAAAGGTTTCAAAACAACACTTACATGTAACGACTAACGATGACTTAACGACTCCGTTAAAATGTATATACATGTAGTGTATTTAGATGTATTAAAATACTTTTGGAAGACTTCAAGACATATATCAAAACACTCATACTTAACGAAAATGGTTACAATTACTTTCCCATTCTTTTCTTTCATCAAGAATTCTAGTCGTATTCTTACCCGTATTATACACAGCTTCAAAACGTACTTACTATGGGTATATACCAATAGGAACTAGCATGGGATTCCACTCTTGATTATGTCATGTATGACTAATCAATTTTAACTTCTACCATGAGCTAGTCAACTAACTAGAACTCCTTTTAACCCCACTCACCACTCACCAATTAACACTCATCATTCACTCCATTTCACTTCCAAATCTCTTTCTAATTCTCTCTCAACACACCCACACTATTATGAACGTATTTTTCCAGTAGTTAATCATCATCTTCATCAAAAATCACTTCAAGAATCAAGCTATAATCATCATAGGAAGAACACTTCAAGAATACTTCAAAAATCCCTTCAAGTTTACTAATTTACTTCCAAGCTTTCTAATCCATTCCAAGTAATCATCTAAGATCAAGAAACCTTTGTTATATACATTAGGTTATCTTTCTTATTCAAGGTAATATTCATATTCAAACTTTGATTCAATTTCTATAACTATAAACTATCTTAATTCGAGCAAAAATCTTACTTGAACTTGTTTTTGTGTCATGATCCTACTTCAAGAACTTTCAAGCCATCCAAGATCCTTTGAAGCTAGATCATTTCTTGTCACTTCCAGTAGGTTTACCTACTAAACTTGAGGTAGTAATGATGTTCATAACATCATTCGATTCATATATATAAAACTATCTTATTCGAAGGTTTAAACTCGTAATCACTAGAACATAGTTTAGTTAATTCTAAACTTGTTCGCAAACAAAAGTTAATCCTTCTAACTTGACTTTTAAAATTAACTAAACACATGTTCTATATCTATATGATATGCTAACTTAATGATTTAAAACCTGGAAACACGAAAAACACCGTAAAACCGGATTTACGCCGTCGTAGTAACACCGCGGGCTGTTTTGGGTTAGTTAATTAAAAACTATGATAAACTTTGATTTAAAAGTTGTTATTCTGAGAAAATGATTTTTATTATGAACATGAAACTATATCCAAAAATTATGGTTAAACTCAAAGTGGAAGTATGTTTTCTTAAATGGTCATCTAGACGTCGTTCTTTCGACTGAAATGACTACCTTTACAAAAACGACTTGTAACTTATTTTTCCGACTATAAACCTATACTTTTTCTGTTTAGATTCATAAAATACAGTTCAATATGAAACCATAGCAATTTGATTCATTCAAAACGGATTTAAAATGAAGAAGTTATGGGTAAAACAAGATTGGATAATTTTTCTCATTTTAGCTACGTGAAAATTGGTAACAAATCTATTCCAACCATAACTTAATCAACTTGTATTGTATATTATGTAATCTTGAGATACCATAGACACGTATACAATGTTTCGACCTATCATGTCGACACATCTATATATATTTCGGAACAACCATAGACACTCTATATGTGAATGTTGGAGTTAGCTATACAGGGTTGAGGTTGATTCCAAAATATATATAGTTTGAGTTGTGATCAATACTGAGATACGTATACACTGGGTCGTGGATTGATTCAAGATAATATTTATTGATTTATTTCTGTACATCTAACTGTGGACAACTAGTTGTAGGTTACTAACTGATAATGCTAAAAACGAACATATATTTCATAGCATTATTCCTCAAGAAAGACAAGCTTTTAGTTGCAATTGTTCTATTTACAAGTGATATTCGTTTAAATAATAAAAGGTGAAGACAAAAGACAGATTCGACGAATTGAAGACGCAAACGACCAAAAAGCTCAAAAGAACAAAAGACAATCAAAAAGGTTCCAATTATTGATAAGAAACGTCTCGAAATTACAGAAGTACAAGATTCAAAACGCAAAGTACAAGATATTAAATTGTACGCGAGGACGTTCGAAAATCCGGAACCGGGACTAGAGTCAACTCTTAACGCTCGACGCAACGGACTAAAAATTACAAGTTAACTATGTATATAAATATAATATAATATATAATTAATTATATTAATTATATATATATTATATATATATATTAAAAACCGTCGGCAGCAAGAAACTCCAAGGGTGTGAGCTGTAAATACATCTCCGCGACTCGCGGAGTTTTAAGGGCATTTTGCCGCGAGTCGCGGAGCCCCAATTTTCAACTCTGGCTATAAAGCCAACCGAATTCTGATCAAATTTCATATCTTATTTCATCTCTCTCTCAATATATACGTAATATATATATATAATTTATATTTTAATTTTAATTTTAATTTTAAATCCTAATAATAAGGGTATGTTAGCGAATGTTGTAAGGGTGTAAGTCGAAATTCTGTCCGTGTAACGCTACGCTATTTTTAATCATTGTAAGTTATGTTCAACCTTTTTACATTAATGTCTCGTAGCTAAGTTATTATTATGCTTATTTAAAACGAAGTAATCATGATGTTGGGCTAATTACTAAAATTGGGTAATTGGGCTTTGTACCATAATTGGGGTTTGGATAAAAGAACGACACTTGTGGAAATTAGACTATGGGCTATTAATGGGCTTTATATTTGTTTAACTAAATGAAAGTTTGTTAATGTTAATATAAAGATTTACAATTGGGCGTCCCTATAAATTACCATATACACTCGATCGGACACGATGGGCGGGGTATTTATATGTACGAATAATCGTTCATTTAACCGGACACGGGAATGGATTAATAGCCACTAGAATAATCAAAACAGGGGTGAAATTACATTCAAGGGTAATTGGTGTAATTGTTAACAAAGTAGTAAAACCTTGGTTTACACGCAGTCGATAACCTGGTGTATTCATTAAACAAAGTATTAAAACCTTGTTACAATTCGAATCCCCAATTAGTTGGAATATTTAACTTCGGGTATAATAATAATTTGACAAGGACACTTGCAATTTATATTTATGACTGATGGACTGTTATGGACAAAAACCAGACGGACATATTGAATAATCCAGGACAAAGGACAATTAACCCATGGGCATATAATTAAAATCAACACGTCAAACATCATGATTACGGAAGTTTAAATAAGCATAATTCTTTTATTTCATATTTAATTTCCTTTATTTTATATTTAATTGCACTTCTAATTATCGCACTTTTATTTATTGTTATTTAATCGCACTTTTAATTATCGTACTTTTTAATTATCGCAATTTTATTATTCGCAATTTCATTATCGTTATTTACTTTACGCTTTAATTTAAAGTCTTGTATTTATTTTTTACATTAGGTTTTAACTGCGACTAAAGTCTTAAAATCGACAAACCGGTCATTAAACGGTAAAAACCCCCCTTTATAATAATAATATTACTTATATATATATTTGTATTTTTATAAAAGTAAACTAATATAGCGTTGAGCTTTGTTTAAAGATTTCCCTGTGGAACGAACCGGACTTACTAAAAACTACACTACTGTACGATTAGGTACACTGCCTATAAGTGTTGTAGCAAGGTTTAAGTATATCCATTCTATAAATAAATAAATATCTTGTGTAAAATTGTATCGTATTTAATAGTTTTTCCTAGTAAAATATAAACTATTTTATATACACCTCGCTTCACATCAAGTATCGCTGCCGGGGATCTATCTTAAAAGCCGGAAGCGCAACGCTAATATATAAAAAAAAAAAAAAAGATTTTTAGTTACTTTTATTAAAAGTCGTTTTTGTAAAAATACGTTTTAAATATTCGAAAATATAAAAAGAAAAAACAAAAATATTAGTATTTTTAAGATTTTATTAAATATTTAAGTTTTATAAGTTTCTTTATTTCTATTTTAGTTTATAAAAATATAAGTTTTATTTTAAAATCGTTTATTTAAATTAAAAACAGAAAACATAAAATAAAAAAAAATAAATAAAGAAAAACGCGTAAAAAGATAAATCTGTCAGCTGAAATTCTGAACCCCGCGACTCGCGGGGTTTTCTTCTTTAATTGCCGCGACTCGCGGAGCTACTCTGACACGCGAACAGAAACCCTAATCCAGCTTTAATTACGGATTTTTAATTATTATTATTATTATTAACCCTAATTAATATTATAATTAAGTTTTATTTTAATTTAAGTTTTATTTAATTTATATTTTAGTTTAAATAAGTTTAATTAAATTATAAAATTAGTAGTTTTATAAAATAAATAATATAAAAATAATATTTTTATAAAAATTGTACTTTTTACAACTTTTTGTATATTTTTATATTTTGTCCCTTTTTAATCGTTGTAGCGTAATATTTGTATTTTTAGCTCATATTTAATTTTAAACTTAGTTTTTGCTATAGTTATTTTTACTCCTAGATTTTTAGGCTTTGCCGTAGAATTCCTTAAGTGCTTTTTCTTTAAACTAAGATTTAGGTGCTTTAGAATTTTGCGACACCTTTTTAAGTTTTAGTTTCTTTTTAAGTTATTTCCATTTGGGATTTAGTTTTTCCTGTAAGCTTTAATATTTTTAGACACCTTTTACTATGTACCAATTATCATTCCAATTAGTAATTTCAATTTGCGATTATAATTTTAAGTTAGTTGTAGTAATAAGGTTAGGTTAGTTAAGTATTTTTAAGTTTTGATAAGTTTCTTTTATTTTTCCGTCACCTTTTATTTTTCAACCATTTTTTCTTTTTCGACCTTTTTCGACGAACTCTTTTTCTTTCTTATTTCTCGCCATTCTAGTTTTTAGGACATAGATTTTTTCTACTTCTTATCTAAATTTCTTAAAATTACGAAAATTTATTTTAAGTGGTTAAATTAATAGACATCAAAATTTTCTGGTTCGTAGTAATAGTTGGATTTGTACGTGGACCGGGTTATTGGAGCCAAACAGTCCTCAATTATATTGAGACCAAACGAATCCTGCCCCTCTGCTGCATCTTTTGGCTATTCGAAACGTGGGCAAAATCAGAAAAGTCTATTGATTGGATAACTTATTATAATTTTTCTTTCCTTTTTAAAAACTAATAGGATATTCAGTGAATGCACCGAGCAATACGTTCACCACCTTTTGTACGTTCACCACCTGTAACTCGATCAAGACATCGTTTAACAAATATAACCGCCGTTGATTTTTCTTTAGAATCGTCATCCAGTCGACCAAGTACTTCAGTTCAAATTTCCGATAATCCAGTTTTTGAAACAAACCTCACAATTGAGAATCCAGAAAATATTCAGGAACGGTTCGTAGATCCTGAACCATTAAACTTTCCTCCGGAACCACCAATCATTCAAACAGAGATTGTTGAGGAACGAACTATTAAATCAGAATCATCTAGTGATACCGAGTCAACAAATTCAATTATGGAGAATCTGGAACCTTTAAGTATGGAAGACCGAATGAGAGCTAAACGCACTGGCCAAGGTCACGCAATTACTCATCCAGACATTAATGCGCCAGATTATGAAATCAAAGGACAAATTCTACACATGGTGACTAATCAATGCCAATTTAGTGGTGCGCCGAAGGAAGATCCAAATGAACATCTACGTACCTTTAATAGGATCTGCACACTATTTAAAATCCGAGAAGTGGAGGATGAACAGATATATCTCATGTTATTTCCCTGGACTTTAAAGGGAGAAGCCAAAGATTGGTTGGAATCGTTACCTGAAGGGGCGATCGATACATGGGACGTTTTAATTGACAAATTTCTTAAACAATTCTTTCCTGCATCTAAAGCCGTAAGACTTCAAGCAGAAATTGTTACGTTCACACAGAAACCAAATGAAACTCTATATGAGGCATGGACAAGATATGGAAAGTTGTTAAGAGGATGTCCGCAACATGGTTTAGACACCTGTCAAATAGTACAAATATTCTATCGAGGATGCGACATCACTACAAGAAAAGACATAGATATAGCAGCTGGTGGTTCTATTATGAAGAAAACCGAAACTGATGCTTACAAGATTATTGATAATACTGCTTCCCACTCACATGAGTGGCATCAAGAAAAAGACATCATTAGATCATCTAAAGCAGCTAGAGCCGATTCTAGCCATGACTTAGATTCCATTTCGGCAAAGATAGATGCTTTCGAGAGACGAATGGAAAAGATGACTAAAGATATTCATGCTATACGAATTAGTTGTGAGCAGTGTGGAGGACCACATTTGACAAAAGATTGTCTCGGCATTGAATTAACAATGGAACAAAGAGAGAATATTTCATACATAAACCAAAGGCCTGGAAATAATTATCAGAATAATTATCAACCGCCAAGACCAATTTATAATCAAAACCAGAATTATAACCGAAATATTCCATACAACAACCAACAAGGTCCTAGCAATCAACAAGTATCCAATAATACTTACAATCAGCAAAGACCTAATTTTCAAAACAAACCACCACAACAAACCGATGATAAAAAGCCGAATTTAGAAGATATGATGACGAAGCTAGTTGAAACTCAAACGCAGTTTTTCACATCTCAAAAACAAACCAATGAACAAAATGCTCAAGCATTTAGAAATCAACAAGCTTCTATTCAAAATCTGGAACAAGAAGTAAGTAACCTAGCAAGGTTAATAGGTGAAAGAAAACCGGGAAGTTTACCTAGTGATACAAATGCTAACCCCCGGAATGAAACAGCTAAAGCTATTACCACAAGAAGTGGTACAACACTTAAATCACCTGAAATACCTGTAACTTCTGATGAAACTATTCCTACTCCACAAGAACCACAACCTGATCAAGATAAGGAAAAAGAACCGGTAGTTGAAAAAGTTAATGAAGATAACACAGTTAAGGATAAACCTTATGTTAAACCATACCAACCACCACTTCCTTACCCGAGTAAAATGAAGAAAGAAAAACTTGAAGCCGAGCAATCCAAATTCTTGGATATGTTTAAACAGATAAATGTAAATCTTCCTTTCATTGATGTGATTTCAGGAATGCCTAGATATGCTAAATTCTTGAAAGATCTAATCTCGAATAGAAAGAAAATGGAAGAACTCTCGGCTGTCACTATGAATGCAAATTGTTCAGCAGTGCTGTTGAATAAGATACCAGAAAAACTATCTGATCCAGGAAGTTTCACAATTCCATGTTTTCTGGGTAGTCTTAGTTCAATAGAAGCATTGGCAGACTTAGGTGCTAGTATAAATCTAATGCCGTATTCACTATACGCTAAACTAGACCTTGGAGAATTGAAACCAACCAGAATAAGCATACAACTAGCCGATAGATCAATAAAATATCCTAGAGGGATAATGGAGAACATGCTAGTTAAAGTTGGTACTTTAGTATTTCCAGTAGATTTTGTTGTTTTGGACATGGAAGAAGATTCTCAAGTTCCTCTCATATTAGGAAGACCATTCTTAAACACGGCTAAAGCAATGATAGACGTGTTCGGTAAGAAACTGACCCTAAGTATAGAGGATGAGAGTGTTACCTTTTCAGTGGATAGAGCCATGCAACAACCACAATCTGCAGATGATACATGTTATTATATTCAAACTATAGATGCACATGCAGAATTATTAGAAGAATTTCCAGAATTACAAGGAACAGGAGAATGTTCTTTAGGAGAAGGTAATGAACCAATTGATGAAGCTGAAATGTTAGCTACACTTATAGCTAATGGATATGAACCAACAACAGAAGAAATTCAAATGCTAAAAGAAGAAGACAGATATCGATATAAATCATCGATAGAAGAACCTTCGAAATTAGAGTTAAAGCCACTTCCAAACCATTTGGAATACGCTTATTTACATGGTGAATCTGAATTACCTGTAATAATATCGTCTTCTCTTACTGAAAATGAGAAATCACAACTCATTTCTGTGTTGAAAGCTCATAAACCAGCCATTGCATGGAAGATTCATGATATTAAAGGAATAAGTCCTTCGTATTGCACACATAAAATCCTTATGGAAGAAGGTCATAAAACGTATGTGCAACGCCAACGAAGACTAAATCCTAATATGCAAGATGTAGTTAAGAAAGAGATTATTAAACTGCTAGATGCAGGTTTGATATATCCAATCTCTGATAGTCCATGGGTAAGCCCAGTTCAATGCGTGCCTAAGAAGGGTGGTATGACTGTCATTACAAATGAGAAAAATGAGCTTATTCCTACTAGGACTATAACAGGATGGCGTGTATGTATTGATTATAGAAAATTAAATGACGCCACCAGAAAAGATCACTTTCCCTTACCTTTCATAGATCAAATGTTGGAAAGATTAGCCGGAAATAGTTACTATTGTTTTCTAGATGGATTTTCCGGATATTTTCAAATTCCAATAGCACCCGAAGATCAAGAGAAAACCACATTCACGTGCCCTTATGGTACTTTTGCTTACAAACGCATGCCATTTGGACTTTGTAACGCCCCTGTAACCTTTCAAAGGTGTATGATGGCGATTTTTCATGACATGATAGAAGAATGCATGGAAGTATTCATGGATGACTTTTCAGTCTTCGGTGATACATTTAAATCATGTCTAGTTAATCTGGAACGAATGCTAATTAGATGCGAAAAATCAAATCTAGTACTTAATTGGGAGAAATGCCATTTCATGGTTAAAGAAGCCATCGTTCTTGGACATAAAATTTCAAAAGAAGGAATTGAAGTGGATAGAGCTAAAGTAGATGTAATTGCTAAACTTCCACATCCCACCAATGTTAGAGGAGTTAGGAGTTTTCTAGGGCATGCCGGTTTTTACCGACGTTTCATAAAAGATTTTTCAAAAATTGCCACTCCTATGAATAAACTCCTAGAAAAGGATGCTCCATTCATCTTTTCAGATGAGTGTATCAAATCTTTTAATATTCTTAAAGAAAAACTCACTAATGCACCGATCATGATAACACCAAATTGGAATCTACCATTTGAACTAATGTGCGATGCAAGTGATTTTGCAATGGGAGCCGTTTTAGGACAAAGGATTGAAAAACGATTTCAACCTATATATTATGCTAGTAAGACATTACAAGGAGCACAAACGAACTATACAACTACTGAAAAAGAACTCCTTGCTATTGTCTTTGCTTTTGACAAATTTCGATCATATCTCGTTCTAGCAAAAACGGTGGTCTATACCGACCATTCTGCTCTTAGATACCTATTTTCAAAACAAGATGCTAAACCAAGATTAATCCGTTGGATCTTACTCTTACAAGAGTTTGATATTGAAATCCGAGATAAAAGAGGAGCAGAAAATCTCGCCGCTGATCATCTTTCTCGTCTTGAAAATCCCGAATTAGAAGTTTTGAATGAATCGGCCATACAAGACAACTTTCCTGATGAATATCTATTGAAGATAGATTATAAAGAAATCCCATGGTTTGCAGACTATGCAAACTACTTAGTTTGTGGATTCCTTGAAAAAGGATTATCGTACCAAAGACGAAAGAAATTCTTCAGTGATATAAAACACTATTTCTGGGAAGATCCACATCTGTTTAAAAGTTGTCCCGATGGAATAATACGCCGATGTGTATTTGGAGATGAAGCTAGTAAAATTTTAAACCATTGTCACACAGGACCAACAGGAGGGCATTATGGGCCTCAACTAACAGCAAGAAAAGTTTATGAAGCTGGATTCTATTGGCCTACAATTTACAAAGACGCACACCTTCTTTGCAAATCCTGTGATGCATGTCAAAGGGCCGGAAAAATAAGTCAACGTGATGAAATGCCACAAAATGTCATCCAAGTATGTGAAGTATTTGACATTTGGGGTATTGACTTTATGGGTCCATTTCCAAAATCTCATAATAATCTATATATACTCGTAGCCATTGATTATGTATCTAAATGGGCGGAAGCACAAGCTCTCCCAACTAACGATGCACGAGTTGTAGTCAACTTTTTAAAACGTCTTTTTGCAAGGTTTGGAACACCGAAAGCTTTAATAAGTGATCGGGGTACTCATTTCTGTAATAATCAACTTGAGAAAGTTCTTAAAAGATATGGAGTAACTCATAAAATCTCCACCGCATATCATCCACAAACAAGTGGACAAGTTGAAAATACCAACCGAGCTTTAAAACGTATTCTAGAGAAAACCGTAGGATCAAATCCGAAGGAATGGTCCATAAATTGGAGGATGCACTCTGGGCTTTTAGAACAGCCTACAAAACTCCAATTGGAACCACACCTTTTAGACTTGTTTATGGAAAAGCATGTCACCTTCCAGTAGAAATTGAACACAAAGCATTTTGGGCTTTGAAGACATGTAATCTTGATTTACATGAAGCCGGACGTCTACGATTAAGTCAACTAAACGAATTAGAAGAATTAAGACATGAAGCATACGATAATTTGTTAATCTATAAAGAAAGAACGAAGAAATGGCATGATAAAAGAATCAAAAGTTCAAAAGAATTTAAAGAAGGAGACAGAGTTCTTCTTTTCAATTCACGATTCAAGCTATTTCCTGGAAAATTGAAATCAAGATGGTCTGGACCATTCATAGTCAAAAGAGTTTTCCCATACGGAACGATAGAATTGATAAATTCAAATGGGAATGAATTTAAAGTTAATGGTCACAGAGTTAAACATTACATACATAGTCCGATGGAAGTCGACAACGAAGTTAATCACAATTTCGACACCACAGCTAACTAAGTGTGGGGAGAATCAAGTCTTTAAAGGATAATATGTATTTCTGTTAGAGTTAGATTGTCTGTTTTTGTGTAGTTCTCGAAAATGGAACACGTATGGTCTTTCCCTAGCAGACCCTAAAGAACTAGTCTTCTCCCCCCATTCTGAATTTTTATTTTTTTTAGGTTTTTACGATATGAAGACTGCCTGTGAACTAAACCATGGTCTAATGCTACATGCTTTGATCACTAAAAGAAATAATGACATACTACCGAGCGAATTAGTATCAGTAATCAGAGAAAGAATGGACGGAGTTAGAAAAGGATCCAGATGCGAAGATAATAAGTTACAATTTGGTAAAGGAAAATCAAAATCCGCAGCGAAAAGAAGAGCACGACACCTAGAACGATGTCACAAATGCGGAAAATGGTCACATGGAGGTAAATGTTCAAATAATCAAACCTATTCAAATACCGAATTTGTTACTTTATGCAGAGACGGACCGTTCATATGTTTAGAAGAAAAGACAATGAATGCTCGAGG
Source organism: Rutidosis leptorrhynchoides (assembly GCF_046630445.1). Classification (NCBI taxonomy): domain Eukaryota; kingdom Viridiplantae; phylum Streptophyta; class Magnoliopsida; order Asterales; family Asteraceae; genus Rutidosis; species Rutidosis leptorrhynchoides. The sequence goes on along the minus strand of NC_092333.1, from coordinate 262,387,613 downwards.
TTACGCCTATGCAGCCATGGAAAACCAATTAAACCGACTATCTTATGAATATAATAGATCATATAACTAAGAAATCTATTTCACAGGTATGTATGTACAGTTTTTATTTTTATTTTTATTTTTAACCTTTTGATAATAAACGCTAATTTGTTCGCTAAAAAGTATTAAATTGGTATTAAATAAAATTAGGTTTGGCGACCGAAATTATTGATATCATTCAAAAATTTATTACATCACTGCGAAATTTAACGTTTATTCTTAAGGTATAAATATCTTTAATCAATCAACCCAAAATATTTCAAAAATTCGTCATGAGTTAAATTAGGTCTTGGAACCGAAATTACTTTACCGAAAAGAGGGGCACATATTTTTGATAATATTTGATTGATTAAAATGGGATAAAAAGACAAAAAGATTTTTAATTTATTTTTTTTTTACCATGTTTTTAAAATTAATATTTAAATCTTAAATTAATATTGTAAACTTTGTAAAAACAATATTTTTAAAATTGTAAATATTTGAAAAATTAATATAAGTTTGGTATGAATTTATAATATGAATTTTTAAATTAAGTTTGGTGTGAATTTTTAATTTTTAAAATATGAATTTTTAATTTTATGCATTTCAAATTTTAAGTTTGGTGTGATTATTTTTTTTTTATTAATTTTGAATTTTATATTTAAGTTGTGTGAATTTAAAAACAAAAATTTACTTTATCTCATTAAGTTAAGAATATGATTTTTAAAATTCGTCGTAAGTTGAAGACTAGGTCTTTGAACCGAAATTGCTTTACCCAAGGGAGGGACGAGAACTTTTATTATCATTATTTTTAATCTTATTAATTTAAAGTATGCCAAAAACATTTAAAAAAACCCAAAAATCTTAGCTTTTAAAACAATCGCTACAAAAAGACAAATTTTAAAATTTTGTCGAAGGACGGACTAGGACATCGATCCGAAACGACCTCATCCTAAATAACAAGGGAAACAAAATTTTAAAATTAATTTCTTAATTGTTTTATAAGTTAAAGATTATAAAAAAAAAAAAAAAAAAAAAAAAAAAAAAAGAGCAAACTCCGCGACTCGCGGAGTTTGAAGTACAAAACCTCCGCGAGTCGCGGAGGGACCAAATTACAGAAAAAAAATATAAAGAGCTGAACGATCAGTTCACTCTCCCACACAAAACACAGCAAAAATACTGCGAAAACAGACCCGAAAAAACCCGAAAATCACCCCCAAAAATCCCAATTTTTAACCGTTAATCACCAAATTTTTTGCTAAAATCATGTTGAGAAGGATGATATCTAAGAACTACTCAAGAAAAACGGTAAATTTCTACACCTAAACACCATTTAATTCGAATTTTAGTGTTCTTGAGCTATTTTTTCCCCAATTTGATTTTGATGCTTTTTAGTGTAATTAGACTTAAATTGTTTATGTATTATGCTTGTATAACCTAGATTGATGTTGTTTAACATGATTAGAAGCCTTAAACTTCAATTTTTGAATAATCTAGGGTTTGTGTTCTTGAGCAAATTTGGGGCTTTTTGATACAAACAGGTTATGGCCGATTTTTGTCATGAATTGTTGCTAAATTGAGTAGTGTAACATGTCTAGGTAGTTAAATGATCCAAACTTTTAGCCTAAACATGATTTTGAGAATTAAAGTGGACTTTTTCAAGTCCAAAATTCATGAACTTGATTTTTGAAAGATAATGCCATTTGAGACTTGTTTAATTGCTAGTAATGATTATTTTGACATGTTATTTGAGTTGAATGCTTATGAACTTGGCGAAAATTTTCGTATATGCTTATTTGAAAAAATGTAGATTTGATAAAAATGTGAAAATGAGCTTAAGTTTGATATAAATTGATAATGTCATTGTAATTATTTTGATTGATGATTTTGCTGACACTAATGCATATTTGGATGCACAAAATTTGTGTTTGATGTGTTTTGCAGAATGAAAGGGGTGAATCTTCATCCCAAGCCCGCCATGCTCCTGCTGAGAACTGGGAACAACAGGAGGTAGATAACTACTACAAGCAGGATGTACCTCATCCAGTCATGACCTTTTCAGATATGCACTTGGAACAGTTGCACCCGAACCTGAGATTTGACAGACTTTGGATAGATTATCCAAAATATCAACGGGGTTTGCATACTCTTCATTCCAAGGTTGTTGAGGTACCGAGGGTCATAGAATGGGGACCCTTAGAAGCTGTAGAATTGGCCGGGCCAATTAGGGAATTACTGGTACAGAGGTATGGTAATTCTTCTTTTAATGACTGGATATGTTTATTCACCATACGCAGACCTGTATATAAAGTATGGTGTGAAGAGTTGTTATGTAGTATAGAGTTGAATGATCGGGTAGCTAGTTTAACCGATCGTTCTTTTATTAGATTTTTGTTAGGCGGTTCGATGCGCCACATGTCTTTACTGGACATGGCTCAGGCTTTACGTATATATACGCCTGAGGAATTAGCGTCTGCCGATTGTAGAGGATTGATACTAAACGGTAGAAAGATAGATGAGAATTTTGATACACACGGTGTGTGGAGTCAAATGACAAGCCATCACCGTTTCAAAGGGGGAAACTACTCTTATTTGGATATAGATAGAGCCGAATTAAGAGTGATACATAGGTTTTTAGCTAATTCGATTACACAAAGGGGTAAGAACAAAGAAAAAGTAAATGAACAGGATTTGTTTTACCATATGTGTATTCGAGACCCACACAGCGCTGTAAGTATACCATATTGTGTGGGTTATTATTTATCAGCTATGGTTCGGGGGATGCGTCCACATAGCATAATAGGAGGTGGTATTTTTATTACTTTGATTGGTGAATATCTCGGTGTGGATATAAGTCGGGGGGGATTATTAGTAGAAGAGCCGGAACCCCGCGACACTATAGGTTTAAATGTATACCATGGTGCGAAAGTTTTGAAGCGGCGAAATAACGCCGCAGTACGATACAATGGTAGACATCCACAGGTAGAGAGAAACCAGCAGCAAGGTAATGTAGGAGGGGGGAATGAGATGCAAGAAATGCATAGGTTTATAGCTTCTCAGGAATACGAAAATGCTAGACAGAGAGCATTTGAAGATTGGCAAGTTCATCATAACCAGATCATAGCGCATTGCCAACATATAGGTAGAAACTATATTCCTACACCGAAACCCGTCTTCCCTCCTTGGTCGATAGAGATGCAGCCACCATATCCTACGTATGATCCTGCCGAAGCATTCTATAGCACGTATGGTTATGCCTGGAACCCCTATTGGTACCAATATCATCCTTAGTTTACTTATTATTTTTTTTATTTTGTAATTTGTAATTATTGATACATTTAATATTTTTGTTAATATTGTAATCATTTTTATCTAACTTTTATTCTTAGATTTTAATAATTTTTGAATGTGGGGTAATAAACCAAACTTCAAAAATATGTATATATGTTTGCAGTTTATCTTATGTACACAACAGGGTAAAACAACGCATTTTCAAAGACTGGCATTAAGTTCAGCAAAAGCAAGTAATTTTGACGACAAGATGCAAAATATATGTGAAATAACAACAAGACGGAATGAACAAATGATGTGCACCATTTATCATTCAGCAAACAAACGCCAATATATTTGGAAACTTTGGTAAAAATTTAATCATTTTCACACAAATCACCCTCAATAATTTAAATTGTTACTGATTTCTTGCAAATGAGGGCATTGCAAGATCTTAAGTGTGGGAAGGGGTTAAATTCTTTCGGATTTTAAAAATTTTTTACTTTATACACTTGGTTACCATTAAAAATACTAGTAAAGCAGTAGTTGTATTAGAATCTAGTGCTCTCTGATAAAAAAGAACAGCCCTAGTCTTATATACTGACTACCCAATTCTAGTAAAATTTTTCAAAATTTTCAATTAAATGAATTCAAAATCATGTTTATACATATTTATGAACGATAAAACTAGGTTTTAACACCGAAATTATTGTTACCTCGGAAAGGACATAAATTGAGAAACAAACTAAAATGTTAAAATTCATTTAAAATGGAATAGAGGACGATAAAAAGGAAAATAAAAGCCAAGTGTGGGAAAATTTACCAAATTATTTTAAACATATGTCACATATATCTGTAACAAATAACTGAAAATACTTTTGCTTTGGACTAAACTAAACTGTTTTACCCGATGAAAGAAAAGAAAAGATGGATCTACACGATGAATCAATTCCATCATTAAAAGGAAGTAAAGTCTTCCGAAAAAGACACGCGCTTCTTGATTTAGGTCATGAAGTTGTCGTCCAGACCAGCTGTAGGTTGATGAAAAATCTAGAAAAGTCATCACTAAAATCAGCAGGAAATCCACGGACCTCAGCATTAAACAGGGTCGCCAAGTGGTCAGATTTATCCTAACCATGAGAAGGATTTATCTCGTACAATGGGGGGGCACCATGCAAATTAGCTGGATAAGACTAATGAATCAGATCCCCAGAAAGGATAATCTCCTTAAAGATTAAAAATCAGCTTTTAAGACTGATATTACTCAATCCTAGAGATTGACCTTAAAGATTGAGAATTCAAACTCATGGAATTCAATGATATCTAAACTCGAGCTTGAACGAGAAAATATTTTGATAAAAAAATTACAAACCGATTTGTTTTCTGAAAACCCTATTTTCAATGCGTTCATTAATTGAACGTAAAATCCTAGGAATTCACCTGGAATTCATTAGGTCACCTGAACTAAATCGGGTGTCAACCGTAAGAACGGTGGTTGCATAGCATGGTCAAAGACAGGACCTTGTGCCAGACCGAAAAATTATAAGGGTGAGCTTTACTATTGCTCCTACCAAGGATAGTAATTGCGTCCGACACGTTATAGACCATAATCAAAAGCATGTCACGGGACATTGCCTTAACAGTTGCTTGTTCAACGGTTTCCTTTACAACCGGACGGTAGTTTGCCGAAAGGTAATATACGGAACAAGTAAACTGGACGTGTTGCTTTCCAAATACAAGGTTAGCAAGTGGGTGACACAAAACCGCAAGTTTTGAGCTAAAATTTTCAAATCTGAAACCCACCAAACCCACAAAAATATTTTGCAAACACCGGTAAAGGGTTATTCCGAAAAACTTATCTAGGGTAAAAACTAGATTTAATTTTCAAAAGATCAAATGTTTTCATAAAGATCCAATTTCCTTAATGGATCTAAATTTTTATAGTCATGTGGGACTGTAAACCATATCGTTACTACCATAGTTTATACCGCCGTATAGAAATCACTGATGTACAAAGTGTGAAGAATAAAGAAGTGATTCTAGTATTTCAAGACAATATTGCTTGAGGACAAGCAACGCTCAAGTGTGGGAATATTTGATAATGCTAAAAACGAACATATATTTCATAGCATTATTCCTCAAGAAAGACAAGCTTTTAGTTGCAATTGTTCTATTTACAAGTGATATTCGTGTAAATAATAAAAGGTGAAGACAAAAGACAGATTCGACGAATTGAAGACGCAAACGACCAAAAAGCTCAAAAGAACAAAAGACAATCAAAAAGGTTCCAATTATTGATAAGAAACGTCTCGAAATTACAGAAGTACAAGATTCAAAACGCAAAGTACAAGATATTAAATTGTACGCGAGGACGTTCGAAAATCCGGAACCGGGACTAGAGTCAACTCTTAACGCTCGACGCAACGGACTAAAAATTACAAGTTAACTATGTATATAAATATAATATAATATATAATTAATTATATTAATTATATATATATTATATATATATATTAAAAACCGTCGGCAGCAAGAAACTCCAAGGGTGTGAGCTGTAAATACATCTCCGCGACTCGCGGAGTTTTAAGGGCATTTTGCCGCGAGTCGCGGAGCCCCAATTTTCAACTCTGGCTATAAAGCCAACCGAATTCTGATCAAATTTCATATCTTATTTCATCTCTCTCTCAATATATACGTAATATATATATATATAATTTATATTTTAATTTTAATTTTAATTTTAAATCCTAATAATAAGGGTATGTTAGCGAATGTTGTAAGGGTGTAAGTCGAAATTCTGTCCGTGTAACGCTACGCTATTTTTAATCATTGTAAGTTATGTTCAACCTTTTTACATTAATGTCTCGTAGCTAAGTTATTATTATGCTTATTTAAAACGAAGTAATCATGATGTTGGGCTAATTACTAAAATTGGGTAATTGGGCTTTGTACCATAATTGGGGTTTGGATAAAAGAACGACACTTTTGGAAATTAGACTATGGGCTATTAATGGGCTTTATATTTGTTTAACTAAATGAAAGTTTGTTAATGTTAATATAAAGATTTACAATTGGGCGTCCCTATAAATTACCATATACACTCGATCGGACACGATGGGCGGGGTATTTATATGTACGAATAATCGTTCATTTAACCGGACACGGGAATGGATTAATAGCCACTAGAATAATCAAAACAGGGGTGAAATTACATTCAAGGGTAATTGGTGTAATTGTTAACAAAGTAGTAAAACCTTGGTTTACACGCAGTCGATAACCTGGTGTATTCATTAAACAAAGTATTAAAACCTTGTTACAATTCGAATCCCCAATTAGTTGGAATATTTAACTTCGGGTATAATAATAATTTGACAAGGACACTTGCAATTTATATTTATGACTGATGGACTGTTATGGACAAAAACCAGACGGACATATTGAATAATCCAGGACAAAGGACAATTAACCCATGGGCATATAATTAAAATCAACACGTCAAACATCATGATTACGGAAGTTTAAATAAGCATAATTCTTTTATTTCATATTTAATTTCCTTTATTTTATATTTAATTGCACTTCTAATTATCGCACTTTTATTTATTGTTATTTAATCGCACTTTTAATTATCGTACTTTTTAATTATCGCAATTTTATTATTCGCAATTTCATTATCGTTATTTACTTTACGCTTTAATTTAAAGTCTTGTATTTATTTTTTACATTAGGTTTTAACTGCGACTAAAGTCTTAAAATCGACAAACCGGTCATTAAACGGTAAAAACCCCCCTTTATAATAATAATATTACTTATATATATATTTGTATTTTTATAAAAGTAAACTAATATAGCGTTGAGCTTTGTTTAAAGATTTCCCTGTGGAACGAACCGGACTTACTAAAAACTACACTACTGTACGATTAGGTACACTGCCTATAAGTGTTGTAGCAAGGTTTAAGTATATCCATTCTATAAATAAATAAATATCTTGTGTAAAATTGTATCGTATTTAATAGTTTTTCCTAGTAAAATATAAACTATTTTATATACACCTCGCTTCACATCACTAACGAGGACAGCTAACTTGATAAACTTAAAACATCAAAATATATTAAAAGTGTTGTAAATATATTTTGAACATACTTTAATATATATGTATATATTGTTATAGGTTCTTGAATCAACCAGTGGCCAAGTCTTACTTCCCGACGAAGTAAAAATCTGTGAAAGTGAGTTATAGTCCCACTTTTAAAATCTAATATTTTTGGGATGAGAATACATGCAGGTTTTATAAATGATTTACAAAATAGACACAAGTACGTGAAACTACATTCTATGGTTGAATTATCGAAATCGAATATGCCCCTTTTTATTAAGTCTGGTAATCTAAGAATTAGGGAACAGACACCCTAATTGACGCGAATCCTAAAGATAGATCTATTGGGCCTAACAAACCCCATCCAAAGTACCGGATGCTTTAGTACTTCGAAATTTATATCATATCCGAAGGGTGTCCCGGAATGATGGGGATATTCTTATATATGCATCTTGTTAATGTTGGTTACCAGGTGTTCACCATATGAATGATTTTTATCTCTATGTATGGGATGTGTATTGAAATATGAAATCTTGTGGTCTATTGTTACGATTTGATATATATAGGTTAAACCTATAACTCACCAACATTTTTGTTGACGTTTAAAGCATGTTTATTCTCAGGTGAATATTAAGAGCTTCCGCTGTTGCATACTAAAATAAGGACAAGATTTGGAGTCCATGTTTATACGATATTGTGTAAAAACTGCATTCAAGAAACTGATTTCGATGTAACATATTTGTATTGTAAACCATTATGTAATGGTCGTGTGTAAACAGGATATTTTAGATTATCATTATTTGATAATCTACGTAAAACTTTTTAAACCTTTATTTATGAAATAAAGGTTATGGTTTGTTTTAAAAATGAATGCAGTATTTGAAAAACGTCTCATATAGAGGTCAAAACCTCGCAACGAAATCAATTAATATGGAACGTTTTTAATCAATAAGAACGGGACATTTCAGTCGAGTCCGATGAGAAGCACATCGATGATGTGCCAATAGTTAGTGGCTTTTCCGATGTATTTCCCGACGAATTGCCGGGTCTTCCACCTCATCGACCGGTTGAATTCCAAATCGATCTTATTCCGGGAGCCGCACCCGTAGCTCGTGCACCATATAGACTTGCTCCATCCGAAATGCAAGAATTGCAAAGTCAAATCCAAGAACTACTTGACCGTGGTTTTATCCAACCTAGTCATTCACCTTGGGGCACTCCAATTTTGTTTGTTAAAAAGAAAGACGGATCCCTACGAATGTGCATTGATTATCGTGAACTAAACAAATTAACGGTTAAGAACCGATATCCTCTTCCTCGCATCGATGACCTCTTTGATCAACTACAAGGATCTTGTGTATATTCAAAAATCGATCTCCGCTCGGGCTATCATCAATTAAGGGTTAAGGGGGAAGATGTCTCCAAAACCGCTTTCCGAACTCGTTATGGTAGCTATGAATTTCTTGTCGGTGTTCATGGATCTTATGAACCTCGTGTGCAAACCGTATCTTGATAAATTCGTTATTGTGTTCATCGATGACATTTTGGTCTATTCTAAAAGCGAAGAAGAACACGAACAACATCTCTGACTTGTGCTTGAACTCTTGAGACAAGAACGACTCTATGCCAAATTCTCCAAGTGTGAATTTTGGTTGAAGGAAGTTCAATTTCTTGGTCATGTTGTAAGTGACCAATGTATTAAAGTCGATCCATCAAAAATCGAAGCCATTAGTAAATGGGAGACTCCTACAACACCTACTCACATTCGTCAATTTTTGGGTCTCGCCGGATACTATCGTAGATTCATCAAGGATTTCTCTTTGGTTGCTCGTCCTCTAACCGCGTTAACTCACAAGGGAAAGAAATTCATTTGGGCAACCGAACAAGAATCCGCATTTCAAATCTTGAAAACAAAGCTAACCACCGCTCCTATCTTGTCACTTCCCGAAGGTAATGACGATTTTGTTGTGTATTGCGACGCCTCGAAACATGGTTTTGGGTGTGTGTTGATGCAACGAACGAAAGTCATTTCTTATGCTTCTCGACAACTCAAAATTCATGAACGAAACTACACGACACATGATCTCGAACTCGGAGCCGTTGTCTTTGCACTTAAAATGTGGAGGCACTGTCTTTATGGAACCAAGAGTACTATCTTTACCGATCACAAAAGCCTCCAACACATCTTCGATCAAAAGCAACTAAACATGAGACAACGACGGTGGATTGAAACTTTGAACGATTACGATTGTGAGCTTCGTTACCATCCGGGAAAGGCAAATGTAGTAGCCGATGCCTTAAGTCGAAAGGAAAGAGCGGTGCCTCTTCGTGTTCGAGCTTTAAACATCACCATTCACACCAACCTTAATAGCCAAATTCGGGTAGCCCAAGATGAGGCTCTCAAGGATGAAAACGTTTCACACGAGCTCTTGAACATTCTCGTCTCTCGATTCGAAGTTAGGGAGACCGGACTTCGATATTTTTCCGGAAGGATTTGGGTGCCTAGATATGGGGACCTACGAAGTCTTATTTTAGATGAAGCCCATAAGTCACGATACTCGATTCACCCCGGTGCCAATAAGATGTACCACGACCTTAAACAACTATATTGGTGGCTGAACATCAAAAGGGACGTAGCTACTTATGTTTCCAAGTGTTTGACATGTTCCAAAGTCAAAGCCGAACACCAAAGACCGTCCGGACTACTTCAACAACCCGAAATCCCGCAATGGAAGTGGGAAAGAATAACAATGGATTTTATCACCAAACTACCAAAAACGACGGGCGGTTATGATACCATTTGGGTTATTGTTGACCGTCTCACCAAATCCGCACACTTTCTCGCTATGAAAGAGACCGACAAAATGGAGAAACTTGAACAACTTTACCTCAAGGAGATCGTAGCTCGACACGGTGTACCTTTATCGATCATCTCCGACCGAGATGGCCGTTTTGTTTCTAGGAAGGAAGCGTTGGGAACGCGTTTAGACATGAGCACCGCATATCATCCCCAAACCGATGGGCAAAGCGAACGCGCTATTCAAACCTTGGAGGACATGTTACGAGCTTGCGTGGTTGATTTTGGAAAAGCTTGGGACAAGCACTTACATCTCGCCGAGTTCTCCTACAACAATAGTTATCACGCGAGTATTAAAGCCGCACCTTTTGAAGCGCTATATGGCTGAAAATGTCGTTCACCTCTTTGTTGGGCCGAGGTAGGCGACGTGCAAATCACCGGACCGGAACTCATTCACGAAACCACCGATAAAATCGTTCAAATCCGAGATAGGCTTAGGACGGCCCGAAGTCGTCAAAAGAGCTATACCGATAAACGATGCAACGACCTCGAATTTCAAGTCGGTGACCGAGTAATGTTAAAAGTCGCGCCTTGGAAAGGTGTAATTCGTTTTGGAAAACGTGGGAAATTAAATCCGCGGTATATTGGTCCTTTCGAAATCTTGGAGCGTATTGGAACCGTTGCTTATCGTTTAGATCTTCTGCTTCAATTGAACTCCGTTCATCCTACTTTCCATGTATCTAACTTGAAAAAGTGCCTTGCCGAACCTGATATCGTCATTCCTCTCGAGGAACTTACTATTGATGACAAACTTTATTTTGTGGAGGAACCGGTTGAAATTGTGGACACCTCTGTTAAGACATTGAAACAAAGCCGAATTCCGATTGTTAAAGTCCGTTGGAACGCCAAAAGGGGACCCGAGTTTACTTGGGAAAGGCAAGATCAAATGAAAAAGAAATACCCTCACTTATTCCCGATTCCAGAAACGCAAGATTTCGAGGAAGAAACAACGACTACTACGCCTACTAAAATTTCGAGACGAAATTTCTTTTAAGGAGTAGGTAATGTAACATTCCGCCTTTTTCCATTTACTTTTCTGTTATACTATTTTAAACTCCGTTATATGTTTATAACATCTCCCGTTAATACGCGTTTTAAATTATCTTGTTTAGGTAATTCACGCACCCGAACGAAAGTTGAGGGACTAAACTTGACAAGGGATCAAACCCTTGACTAGGTCAAAGGGTCAAACCCCTTTCATCCATTCATTTTCATCCTCATCTTTTACTACTTCCAAATCCTCTCAACATTCAATCCTTAATTCATCATCTAAATCCGATTTTGGAGGCTAACATCAAAACAAATTACATATTTGGAATCCTCTCTTCATTCTCTACGTTTTGATACTAATTTCATCTCGATTGGGTAACTTTATAAAAACTCTAAATTTCATAATCTTAGTGTTCTTGACTTAAAAGTGTGTTAATTAGTGTCTATGGCTCATTGTGATGTCGTATATGTAATTTGTATGCTCGATCTTGTGATTTGACATAACTAGCATGAACTTGAAAAAGTGTTTGTTAAATCTTTGATTTTGGATGATGAAATGTGTTTAGATGTTAATGTTTGTATGTTCAAAGTGTTAGTTACTTCATTAGCTTCGTTTTGGTGTGTTGATTGACATGAAAACCTTACATTAACATGATTATTGGTTTTGAGATTTTGGTTAGGGTTTGATAGGCTTAATATGAACTTTTGATGCATCAAATGCTATGAAATGTTGTTGATAAGTGTTTGGTTGCAATGTGTGTTTGATTACATTCAAAACGGCATATCATATGTGTGAATTGGTTTCCCGAAACTTAAAATGCATTTGATGAACTTGAAACATTGATTCTGAACGTTTAACGATCATTCGACGAGGTTTTTGTTGTCTTAAATGATGAACTTGATTTAGGAAATGTATCTAGTTCTGTTCCTTGTCAAAAGAGCTTTCCGATGATATAAGATACATGTCTTGATTGTTTGCGGATCATAAACTAGGATTGATTGAAGTTTGGTTCGTGCACTTGTGTTTTCTGCAAACAGGGTCTGAGTACCAATTGGGACGCCATCTAAAACTTAATTCTGGACTCCTTCTAAAACTTAATTCTGGACTCCGTCCAAAACTTAATTCTGGACGCCGTCCAGATACACTATCAGATTCTGTTTTGCTTGGTCGTCTCACGAAAAATGTTTGCTATGCTACGCACCTCCGATTGACATGAAACTTGACCAACATGCTCATACATGATTATAAAACTTATAAAAATTGTCGGGTACCCGACCCGACCCCGTTGACTTTGACTTTGACCAAGTTTGACTTTTAGTCAAACTTAACCAAACGTTTATGCAATCGTTTTAACATGCCTTTATACTTGATTCTTGTATGAAACTTGACAACGTGATTCACATGATATACTATTCGAGTCGTATTGAGCCATAGGAATAATTGAACATCTTTGACCAATCGTGACTATCGTTATTGATACAACCTATTTGTTTAGGTCAAGACTAGCATTGTTCTTTGCACACGTTACTTGTCGAAGTACTTATTTGCCCTTGCGCTCAAGGTGAGATCATAGTCCCACTTTTACTCTTTTGCACTTATATTGGGATGAGAAAACATAAACGTTTCTTTCTACTAAGTGAACATAAGTACAGGAAAACAAACATTCTACATACGAGTTTGAACAAAAATCCTCAATTCGATTATCATTAGTTACACTTGCCGGGTGTAAGCGAGAACTTATGTTATATGGCCATATGGGTTTGACAAACCCTCATTCAAACGGTTCGCTACCGTTTACGAATGAAATATATTTTCGAGAAACAGTGTATGTTCTAACACTATTGTGATGGGGTTCTATGGAAGGAATGTTAAGCATTGATAATTGGGTGCTCGTGAAACAAACTTTTGGAATGTATTACTATTAATTCATTGTTGCAAATTTTGTGGTTCACTTGTACTTACTTATTCAAACCTATGATTTCACCAACGTTTTCGTTGACAGATTTCTATGTTTTTCTCAGGTCCTTGAACATTTGTGTGATACATGCTTCCGCTCATTTCTTTTGATACTTGCTTGGATGTCGAGTAAACATGCATACGTGGAGCGTCTTTTGGCTACTTTCATTTGTGTCGCATATGTTTAAATTGTACTTTAAACTTTGTTATGTAACTAGTTGTCAAACTACCTTGTAAACCTTGAAACATCTTTACTTTTGAAATGAATGCGACATACTTTTGTTCAAATGTTGTTTTAAAGACGTATGACCACGTAACGGGACCTAAGTCTACGTCGCCGTCAATGACGATTTTGTCGGGTCGCTACATCGTATGTGTAAATTGGATTCCTGAGTCAAGAAATGCGTTTTATGAACTTGAAACTTTGAAAATAAACCTTTAATGATCACTTGACGAGATTTTGGTTATTGTAATTGATGTTTTTGCTTGATGAAAAGTGGTTAGTTGTATTACTTGTCAAAAGAGCTTTACAACAATATAAGATACGTATTCTAAGTGTTTACGGTTTATGATTTGTGCGAAATTAAAGTTTGGTTCGTGCACTTGATAAAACTCAGAAACAACATTCCCAGGTACAGGAGCGACGCTCCTGAACTAAGAGCGCCACTCCTGGTAGGCCTTTTTGTGGAGTTTTCCACCAGACTTCAGGAGCGCCACTCCTGAAAAACAAAAGCGCCGCTTCTGGTCCTCAAGAGCGTCGCTCCTGTTTTTGGTGCGCCGCTCCTGTGCTGAAAAAGTAGACCAACTTATTTTGTGTTTTCACAAATTCATCCCCGCTTACTCGCAACTCCGATTAACTTGAAACTTAGCCAACATGTTTATATATGATTACTAATTGAAGAAAAATTTTCAGATACCCGACCCGACCCCGTTGACGTTGACTTTGACTTTGGCCAAGTTTGACTTTTAATCAAACTTAACCAAATACTTATGTAATCGTTCTAATCTTCTTTTATACTTGATTCTTGCATGAAACTTGACAACGTGATTCACATGCTATATAATCGAGTCGTAACGAGCCATAGGACTAATTGAACACATTTCGCCCGACCTTGTGTCGTAACCGGTTAATTGATACAACTTACTTGTTTAGGTCAAGGCTAAGCAACTTTCATGCACACGTTTACTTTCTGAAGTACATTTATACTCGTGCACTCGAGGTGAGATCACAGTCCCACCTTTTTCAAAAACTTTTATACTTTTAAATCGTGGGCTGAGAAACATATACTTTGTTACATCTTGTACTACCTACTTTTATGTTTTGAACACAAGTTCGATGAAACAAACATTCCACAGCGAGTTAGAACAAAATTCTCAATTCGATTATCATTAGTTACACTTGCCGAGTGTAAGCGTGAACTTATGTTGTGTGGATCCATAGGGGTTTGACAAACTCTCATTCAGACGGTTCACTATCGTCATTTCGGATGGAATGTATTTTCGAGAAACAGTGTATGTTCTAACACTATTGTGATGGGGTTCTATGGAAGGAAAGTTAAGCCTTGATAATTGGGTGCTCGCGAACCTATTTTGGAATGAAACTTTTGGATGATCAATTTTATGGAAATACTAAATCTTGTGATTCAAAAATAACGTTTATTACTACATCTATGATTTCACCAACATTTTTCATTGACAGTTTTCTATATGTTTCTCAGGTTCATACATGGCTATTTGATAAATGCTTCCGCGTACACTCATACTTGCTTGGAGTCAAGCATACATACATACTTACGCTATTTATAGCAACCGTGATTTTAAACTTATTATGTCACAAGTTATTTCATTTATACTTTACAACTTTTGTAAACTTAAACTTGTTGTTGAACCGTTTGGTAAACTAAACTTTGTAAGTCTTGTACGTTTCAAATGAATGCGACATAATTTTGGTCAAACGCGTCTCATATAGGGACTATGACCACGTAATGGGACCAAAGTTAACGGCGCCGCCAATGACGTTTTTGTCGGGTCATTACAATTGGTATCAGAGCATTGGTTGTAGGGATCTAGGATATGCATTAGTGTGTCTGACAGAGTCGTTAGGACGCATTAGTGAATCTAGACTACAACCGGATAGTTAATCATTGCATCCTGACTTGCATTTGCTATAGATAGCACTTACTTGACTACTTGTGCATTATACTTGAATCTTTCTTAGGTGAACTTCTTAATGGTACCAAACTTTTATCATACGAATCCGTATCCTGCCACTTTCTGGTAACACGTGTAAATTCATGATTCATACGCGTAAGGATGACGACGACTTCATTAGTCACACTTGTTCGGGAACTCTGTCTCCCAGATTGTTATTCGCCACCATTTCAAATTACTATTGGTGTCACACCGGTGTTCCTTGCTATCTACCACTTCGTGTTACTACCATCACTACTCTAGGTGAGTATCGTCTCACTACTTATCACTACGGTTACGTACTACTCGTTATCTTAATTCGTTACCCTTTTTCCTGCCTAAAGACATTATTTTTTGACTTTAACTGCATTGACGTGAACAATCATTTATACACTTCCCTCGGGAAACGCTTCTTTAGAGTTGCACTGATTCTTTCGATTTAATACGAGTCACGTTAGAGACGTCGTTACACTTTGTTAATTTTAAATTTTCACGATCACACGAACTTGATTTTATGGGGTGATGTGGGAATTGAGGTATGAGTTAGCATAATATAACGACACTCGATCAACGTGGTTATATTATGGTAAGTCATACCAAAGTTCTAATGACACGTGATGGTGATTGGACTCGATCAACCTAATCACCACCATGTGCCCTGTACATGACTTCATTTTTCTTGTTGGACATTCGAAAACTCCGAGAATATTGATGACAACCATACCAGGGACACATCTTCGATTATTGTCGAACCATATTATGCTTCCGAATGAATTACAAATTCTTTCAACTTCAAACATATGTTGCACGTGTATACTATCTCGTTTTCTTACGATTTTTCCGACGAACTACAATATGCTTGATATTCTCACATCGAGGCGGAAACTTCTCTCGCATCACACTCGTACTTTCGTTTAAGGAAATATTTATTCTAAATTCTCAATGGGGAGAGAGACTCTTCACGTTATACTAGTATTCACCATGAGGGTGAATAGTCCTAACGAACGTTTTCAGAACCCGAGAAACTTGTTCTAACAAACGTTTTCGGAAATCGATAAATCTTCCGCGGCGCGAAATTCTTGAGAAACAGAAACTTGTTCCAACAAACGTTTTCAGGTCCTAACAAGCTTGTTCAAATGTATCCTAAAAGAACTGTACCTCATTTCGGATCGAGATCCTCGTTTCACTTCTAAATTTCGGGGTGCCTTACAAAAAGCCTCGGGACCACGTTTAGACATGGGTACCGCGTATCACCCACAAACCAACGAACAAAGCAAATGTACGATTCAAACCTTGGAAACCATAATACGAGTTTGTGTTATCAACTTCAAATTTACTTGAGAAAAGTATTTGCCTTTAGCCGAATTCTCTTACGACGATGGTTATCATTCGAGTATTAACGCCACACCTTTCAAAAATTCATATAGCCGCGAATGTCATTTTCTTATTTGTTGGATCGAAGTAGGCGACAAGCAAATCACCGGACCCGAACTCATTCATGAAATAACCGTTAATATTGTTTAAATCCAAGAAAGGTTCAAGACAGCCCGTAGTCGCCACGAGAGCTATGCCGATGTTAGACGTAGACCTCTCAAATTCTAAGTGAATGACATCGTAATATTAAAAGTCGCACCTTCGAAAGGTGTAATCTGTTTTGGGAAAACGTAGAAAGCTAAATCCGCGATATTTTAATCCTTTTGAAATCTTGGGGCGTTTTGTACCCGTTACTTACCGTTTCGATCTTCCGACTCAATTGAGCTCCGTTCATCCTACATTCCGTGTATCAAACTTGAAGAAGTGTCTTACGAAACAAGAACTTGTTATCCTCTTCAACGAGCTTACTATCGATGATAAACTTCACTTCCTAGGAGAACCGGTTAAAAATTTTGAATCGTGAAACCAAACTCTGAAACAAAGTAAAACCCCGAATTTCAAAGTTCGTTGAAAGGCCCAAGGAAGTACCTTCACTTATTCGTAGAATTTGCAACGCGAGGTTTCGAAGAAGAAACAACAACTACTACTTCCAACTAAATTTCAGGACGAAATTTCTTTTAAGGTGTAGGTAATGTAACATCCGGCGTTTTTCCGTTAAATTTATTTTTTAACACCGTTTTTTTTAGATAATATCTTTCGTTATCTAAATTCGTATCTTTCGTTAACTAACGTTCTTAATACTTCATTATTCGATTATAACATCTCTCATTTA
Organism: Rutidosis leptorrhynchoides; assembly: GCF_046630445.1. Taxonomy (NCBI): domain Eukaryota; kingdom Viridiplantae; phylum Streptophyta; class Magnoliopsida; order Asterales; family Asteraceae; genus Rutidosis; species Rutidosis leptorrhynchoides. The sequence continues at coordinate 262,370,029 of NC_092333.1, read as the reverse complement.
CTCGAGCGTTTCTAAAATATTCGTTTGGTTAATTCACGCACCCGCTTTGAAACTTGAGGGACCGAAGTTGTCAAATGGGCAAACTAGTTGACTAGGTCAACTAGTCAACCCACCATTCTCATCCATTCATTTCCATCCATCTTCCACCTCCTTCCTCCTCTTTTTCTCTCCATCTCAAGAACACACACAAACACCCAACTCAATCATTCATCATCTAAATTCGAATCAAGAAGCAAACATTAAAACAAATTACATTTTCGTGATCCTCTCTTCATTCTCTACATTTTGGTACCAATTTCATCAAGTTTGGATAATTTTCTAAAAACACTAGATTTCTCTAAATTCGTTTTATATACTTGAAATGGTGTTAATTAGTGTCTATGGCTCAAGTCTAACATGAATATATGATTTATTTGCTCGATCTTGTTGTTTTGCATAAACTAGCATGAACTTGAAATGGGTTTGTTTAATCTTGAGTTTTAAGTGATTAAATGTTTTTTAAATGTTAAAGTTCATTTATTAAATGTGTTACTATCATCATTAGCTTCAATTTGAGGTGTTGGTTGATTTAGAAAAGCTTCATTTGCAAAATGGTTGAATCCATGATTTTGGTTAGGGTTTGATGAACTTTAAAACGAACTTTTGACACATTGAATGCAATGAAATGTTGTTAGTAAGTTTTTAGTTGTAATGTATGTTTCATTACCTTCAAAACGGCATATCGTATGTGTAAATTGGATTCCCGAGTCAAGAAATACGTTTTATGAACTTGAAACTTTGAAAATAAACCTTTAATGATCACTTGACAAGATTTTGGTTATTGTAATTGATGTTTTTGCTTGATGAAAAGTGGTTAATTGTATTCCTTGTCAAAAGATCTTTCCAACGATATAAGATACGTGTTCTAAGTGTTTACGGTTTATGATTTGTGCTAAATTAAAGTTTGGTTCGTGCACTTGATAAAACTCAGAAACAACATTCCCAGGTACACGAGCGACGCTCCTGAACTAAGAGCGCCGCTCCTGGTAGGCCTTTTTGTGGAGTTTTCCACCAGACGTCAGGAGCGCCACTCCTAAAAAACAACAGCGCCGCTTCTGGTCCTCAAGAGCGCCGCTCCTAGTTTTGGTGCGCCGCTCCTGTGCTGAAAAAGTAGACCAACTTATTTTGTGTTTTCACAAATTCATCCCCGCTTACTCGCAACTCCGATTAACATGAAACTTGGCCAACATGTTTATATATGATTACTAATTGAAGAAAAATTGTCGGATACCCGACCCGACCCCATTGACTTGACTTTGACTTGACCAAGTTTGACTTTTAATCAAACTTAACCAAATACTTATGCAATCGTTCTAATCTTCTTTTATACTTGATTCTTGCATGAAATTTGACAACGTGATTCACATGCTATATAATCGAGTCGTAACGAGCCATAGGACTAATTGAACACATTTCGCCCGACCTTGTGTCGTAACCGGTTGATTGATACAACTTACTTGTTTAGGTCAAGGCTAAGCAACTTTCATGCACACGTTTACTTTGTGAAGTACATTTATACTCGTGCACTCGAGGTGAGATCATAGTCCCACCTTTTCAACAACTTTTATACTTTTAAATTATGGGCTGAGAAACATATACTTTGTTATATCTTGTACTACCTACTTTTATGTTTTGAACACAAGTTTGATGAAACAAACATTCCACAGCGAGTTAGAACAAAATTCTCAATTCGATTATCATTAGTTACACTTGCCGGGTGTAAGCGTAAACTTATGTTGTGTGGATCCATACGGGTTTGACAAACTCTCATTCAGACGGTTCACTACCGTCATTTCGGATGGAATGTATTTTCGAGAAACAGTGTATGTTCTAACACTATTGTGATGGGTTTCTATGGAAGGAAAGTTAAGCCTTGATAATTGGGTGCTCGCGAACCTATTTTGGAATGCAACTTTTGGATGATCAATTTTATGGAAATACTAAATCTTGTGATTCAAAAATAACGTTTATTACTACATCTATGATTTCACCAACGTTTTTCGTTGACATTTTTCTATATGTTTCTCAGGTTCATACATGGCTATTTGATACATGCTTCCGCGTACACTCATACTTGCTTGGAGTCAAGCATACATACATACTTACGCTATTTATAGCAACCGTAATTTTAAACTTATTAGGTCGCAAGTTATTTCATTTATACTTTACAACTTTTGTAAACTTAAACTTGTTGTCGAACCGTTTGGTAAACTAAACTTTGTAAGTCTTGTACGTTTCAAATGAATGCGACATAATTTTGGTCAAACACGTCTCATATAGGGACTATGACCATGTAATGGGACCTAAGTTAACGGCGCCATCAATGACGATTTTGTCGGGTCGTTACTATTGGTATCAGAGCGTTGGTTGTAGGGATCTAGAATATGCATTAGTGTGTCTGACAGAGTCGTTAGGACGCATTAGTGAATCTAGACTACAACCGGATAGTTAATCATTGCATCCTGACTTGCATTTGCTATAGATAGCACTTACTTGACTACTTGTGCATTATACTTGAATCTTTCTTAGGTGAACTTCTTAATGGTACCAAACTTTTATCAAACGAATCCGTATCCTGCCACTTTCTGGTAACACGCGTAAATTCATGATTCATACGCGTAAGGATGATGACGACTTCATTAGTCACACTTGTTCGGGAACTCTGTCTCCCAGATTGTTATTCGTCACCGTTTCAACTTACTATTGGTGTCACACCGGTGTTCCTTGCTATCTACCACTTCGTGTTACTACCATCACTACTCTAGGTGAGTATCGTCATCACTACTTATCACTACGGTTGCGTACTACTCGTTATCTTAATTCGTTACCCTTTTTCGTGCCTAAAGACATTATTGTTTGACTTTAACCGCATTGACGTGAACAATCATTTATACACTTCCCTCGGGGAACGCTTCTTTAGAGTTGCACCGATTCTTTCGATTCAATACGAGTCACGTTAGAGACGTCGTTACACTTTGTTCATTTTAAATTTTCACGATCACACGAACTTGATTTTATGGGGTGATGTGGGAATTGAGGTATGAGTTAGCATAATATAACGACACTCGATCAACGTGGTTATATTATGGTAAGTCATACCAAAGTTCTAATGACACGTGATGGTGATTGGACTCGATCAACCTAATCACCACCATGTGCCATGTACATGACTTCATTTTTCTTGTTGGACATTCGAAAACTCCGAGAATATTGATGACAACCATACCAGGGACATATCTTCGATTATTGTCGAACCATATTATGCTTCCGAATGAATGACAAATTCTTTCAACTTCAAACATACGTTGCACGTGTATACTATCTCGTTTTCTTACGATTTTACCGACGAACTACAATATGCTTGATATTCTCACATCGAGGCGGAAACTTCTCTCGCATCACACTCGTACTTCCGTTTAAGAAAATCTTTATTCTAAATTCTCAATGGGGAGAGAGACTCTTCACGTTATACTAGTATTCACCATGAGGGTGAATAGTCCTAACGAACGTTTTCAGAACCCGATAAGAAACTTGCTCTAACAAACGTTTTCGGAAACCGATAAATCTTCCGCGGCGCGAAATTCTTGCTCTAACTTATTTTTTTGGTCTTTCATGTACTTCTTTCCTTTACCTATTATTTCTTTTCCATCTGAACTATGACTAATGATTCATTACATAATATTTCAGTGTGTTTTGTTCTGTGTGATATGCGATCCGCCCCAGTTCCAGTATCCCGCTCTGTTGCTATATTAGAGGCATGTCGTAATTTTTTAATAACAACTTATACGATATAATACTTCTATGCATCTATATGGGCATGTAAAGGAATTACATAAATTCACTTATCACTATATTTTTTTCATATTAAAGTTATGTCAAACTATTGTACATGAGAATCAACTTCACTGTGTGCTCATCACAGTTCCATCTACTATAAGAAATGATCTATTTATTGGAGCTACAATAATGGGTAAAATTGGGTTTGCGTCAAACATGCAAGTTTTTAGGGTCTGTCAAGACTAATTAATGATGATGATGCAGGGTATTGATAAAATGATATCTGGTATTTATGTAGAATTATTAGGTCTTGGTATCATATTATGCATTTAAAAGGCGTTATCACAGTCGGGGTAGCGAGGGAATATGTGAACTACATAAACGCTCATGCAACATCAACGCTAGCAAAAGACTTCAAGTATTATACAGCTATTGTTCGTTGTTTTGGACAGAATCAAGAGGGGGTGGTGACATGAACAATACACTGACTTGCAATAATTGTTTGGTTTTGTAAACTTTGTTTTCATTTTTTAATTTTTTTTTCTGTAGATGAGGATTAACTCTATAAAATCCATGATAGGTCATCTTGTGGGAGCTGCTGGTGCAGTTGAAGCCATTGTAACTATACAAGTAATGCATATAATCAGTTTGTACTTGCAACTTATAACAATTTACATATGATTTTGGTTTCTGTGTTCTGCAGGCATTCGGAACAGTTTAGGTACATCTGAAAATTAATCTTGATAATCCAAACAATGATGTGGTAAGACTGTGACTATACAACTTAATATCAGTATCATACATATTGTATTAGTGCATTAATGGTACCAAAATTAACTAATAATGACAATTCTATTTGAAACTTAACAGGGCATTTTGTTTCTGGTGGGACAAAAGAATGAAAGACTTGATATCAAGATGGCCCTATTGAATTCGTTGCATGAGTATGTTTATAGTTTATTCCTTCCTATTGATCAAAGCCTCTAAATTCCAGTTCATAGTGAAACATATTTCAAATTAAACTTAACACTGAAATATTTATTTGAAACACAAGGTTCAACTTTACCAACTCCAGCAAAAGTTTTGGTTGGCATGATCCGGGTTACATTTATTCAGCAGTTATGATAGGGCTTGATCCTACTACACAATATCCATAAGTATATGGAACGTACCGCATCTTTTTGTCTTTTTAAGCAATCTTTCTTCAATCTTTTTCCATCGGGTTCCCGATATATATTTTAGTGATTCGGTTGGATGGAGCGATTGAACTAACCTCCAAACTCTACCTGCATACAGGTACAAATCTGTTTCATTTCACATAGATTGTTTATGTATAATGATGGTACCGGAGCTATAGAGGTGACAATCTTGGACCATTTTTTATGACTTAAGAATGAGTCACGAAAGATTTAACTAAAGAATGGGTCAAAATTATCCCAAAATTTACCTTTCCGTTTTAATCTGTACAATTTTTTGAATACCTTTCAATCTGTTATGTAATGTTATGAGGTTTTCCCCATTTTGGTTACTTGGGAGGGTAGCCTATCCGAATAGTCCCCGACAGTTTCTCAAACCATCCTTGGCCACTATGAATAGAAGTTTTTTGTTATTATTATTTATATTTATATTTATATATGTTGTGATTTAGCGCACTTTCAAGACCCGAGAAATTAATAGAACAATTAAGCAATAAATAAAGACACAAGTATTTACGTGGTTCGGCGTGAGGCCTGGTCAACGGGCGGAAGCAGAGATGAATTTTACTAGCAAATATGGCAAACCCGAGGTTACAATGTATCACCCTAATCTAGGCTCCGAAAATACTAACAAAGTATTTGGACCGCTCACTAGATTATTACACTTTCCTCGTAACTCACTCGTATAGAATTTTGATTAACAATTCTATACCACTCTTTTCTCTATATTTTCTCTACAATACTTCTCACAAGAGTTATTATAGAACTATTTCAAGTATGTGTTATTTTGAGATGGGATGATCAAATGAGGTTCCAAGCATTGCCTTTTATACTTGAAATGAGCCATATGAATACATGTGTGAATGCAAGTGTAGCCTACCTTCACTTGTTCAAAAAACATGTTTTAAACAAAGCCTTCAAACCAATAGTACATGGCTCCTTTCTTTTGACTTCCAATCTTGCAAGATAATAGAGAAACATGTGCATAAATATTAGGTAGCCAAGTGGACAACTCAATATGGAATTGAGTCACTGTCCAACAAATCTCCACCTTGACGAACATTCCATCCCTTTTGCTATATGTTTTCAATCTCTGCTTCCTGTCAGCCCTCCCGGGCTCATCACTTTCTTCGAACGCCAACCAAGTCCAAAAAATGTTCGAACTTGTTTGTAGTAACTGGCTTAGTCAACATATCTGCTGGATTATCTGATGTACTGATCTTTCTCACAATTATAACCCCTTTAGATATTACTTCACAAATAAAGTGATACCGTACATCAATGTGTTTGGTTCTCTCATGATACACTTGGTTTTTAGTCAAATGTATGGCACTCCGGCTATCACAATGCACAACAGTTTCGTTCTGTTGCAAACCCAGATCACCAACCAAACCCCTCAGCCACTTTGCTTCTTTCACACCCTCAGTCAGAGCCATGTATTCCGCTTCAGTTGTCGACAAAGCAACCGTCGATTGTAATGTTGCTTTCCAACTAATAGCACATCTTCCGAGAGTAAAAACATATCCTGTCCGAGACCTTCTCCGATCCAAATCACCAGCATAGTCGGAATCAACGTATCCGGTAACATTAGTATTACCACCGCTATCAAATACTAAGCCAATATCTGTTGTCCCTCTGAGGTACCGTAGAATCCATTGCACTGCTTTCCAATGAGCTTTCCCTGGACAATCCATATATCTACTCACCACGCTTACCGCCTGTGCAATGTCCGGTCTAGTACATACCATAGCATACATGATGCTACCCACAGCACTAGCATATGGAACATGTGACATATGCTCCACCTCCTCCTCAGTTTTCGGTGACAACGCCGATGAAAGTTTGAAATGTGCAGCAAGTGGAGTACTAACCGGTTTGGAGTTATCCATCCCAAAACGCTGAAGAACCTTCTCAATATATTTCTTTTGTGACAAATACAATTTTCCTTCACGTCTATCTCTGATAATCTCCATTCCCAATATCTTCTTAGCTGCACCCAAATCTTTCATCTCAAACTCACTTTTGAGTTGAGATTTTAACTGATCGATCTCAGACATGTTTTTCGAAGCAATCAACATATCATCCACATATAACAGCAAATAAACGTACGAGCCATCAGGAAGCTTCTTGTGATATACACAACTATCATAATCACTGCGGGAGTAACATTTACTAGTCATGAATACGTCAAACCGCTTATACCATTGTCAAGGTGATTGCTTCAAGCCATATAATGACTTTTTCAGCAAACAAGCATAATCTTCCTTTCCTTTGACCACAAATCCCTCTGGCTGGCACATAAAGATCCGTTCCTCCAACTCACCATGTAAGAATGCTGTCTTGACATCTAGTTGCTGCCGCTCCATATCAAGTAAAGCAACCATGGCAAGTAACACGCGAATAGATGTATGCTTTACGACAGGTGAGAAAACTTCATTAAAGTCAACTCCCTCTCTCTGAATAAAGCCTTTTGCTACAAGGCGTGCTTTAAACCTTTCATCTTCTACACCCGGAATTCCGTCCTTCTTTTTGAAGATCCATTTGCATCCAACAATCTTCTAACCTTTTGGCGGTTTCACCGGCTCCCACGTATGATTCTTATAAAGAGACTCCATCTCTTCATTCATAGCTACAGACCACTTTGCAGATTCTGAGCCACTTATAGCTTCACGATATGTACCAGGTTCTTGGACCTCTATATCTTCTGCCATACTCAGGGCATAAGCTACCAAATCTGCATGCCCGAACCGTTGTGGTGGTTTTATTGCTCGTCGTTCTCTATCTCTTACTAGATTATAATTCTGTAGATCATGTTGCTCATCTGACTGATCTTCTGGTGTCATTTGATCAACACCAGAGTTATGTACGTCTTCTACAACGGGCTCGACAGGAGTATCTTGTACTACTCCTTGTGGAACTTCTATTTCTTGCTCCACCTGCTCTTCAACTTCAGGATCTTTTCCAGCAACTACTTGTTCTTCCTCTGTCTTTTTCAACATAGCAGACTCATCAAATGTCACATCCCTACTGATAAGAAATCGGGATGATTTACCATCAGGGCACCACAATCTATAACCCTTCACCCCATCTGCATACCCTAGAAATATGCATCTTTTGGCCCTCGGCTCAAGTTTACCATCTTTCACGTGAACATAAGCAGGACAACCAAATATCTTCAAATCACTGTAACTTGCAGGGGAACCTGACCATTTCTCCAAAGGAGTTTGACAATCAATTGCCGTTGATGGAGACCGATTTACCAAATAACAAGCTGTGTTGACAGCTTCAGCCTATAATATATTTGGTAATTTTGCATTTGAGAGCATACACCTCGCTCGCTCAAGGAGCGTTCTATTCATCCGTTCTGCAATGCCATTCTGTTGTGGTGTAAACCGCACTGTGTGGTGTCTCACAATGCCTTTGTTCTTGCAGAACTCATTGAATTCGCCTTTACAGAATTCCAGTCCATTGTCAGTTCTCAAGCGCTTGATGAACTTTCCAGTCAGCTTCTCTATCATCATCTTCCATTGCTTGAAATTGACAAAAACTTCATCCTTACATTTAAGGATATAAACCCACACTCTTCTCGAATAGTCATCAATAAAGGTTAACATGTATCTCGCACCACCTTTTGAAGGAACCGGAGATGGACCCCAAAGGTCTGAATGGATATAATCCAAAGTACCTTTCGTCCTATGAACGGCCGTGCCAAACTTTATTCGGCTTTGTTTTCCGAATACACAGTGTTCGCAGAATTCCAATCTTCCGATATTCTGCCCGCACAACAAACCTCGTTTACTAAGCTCCATCATTCCTCTCTCGCTCATGTGCCCAAGGCGCATGTGCCATAACTTGGTGGTATCTACATCTTTAGCTGATGAAGAAACTCCAGCCGCACCAGTAACAGTACTACCCTTTAACAGGTAAAGGCCATTAAACCTTTCACCTTTCATCACGACAAGTGCACCTATTGAAACTTTTAATACTCCACCTCGAGCTCGATACTCGCAACCGATGGAGTCCAGCGTATCTAAGGAAATAAGATTCTTCTTCAATTCTGGAACATGCCTGACATCTGTCAACGTCCTCACCGTGCCATCATACATCTTGATTTGGATCGTTCCTATGCCAACAACCTTACAAGCTACATCATTTCCCATAAGGACTTTACCACCATCTATTTGTTGATAGGTAGTAAACCAGTCCCTAATAGGACACATATGATAAGAACAACCCGAGTCAAGAATCCACTCATTACTTGAGCGGCCATCGGTAACACTAAGAACATTTGCACCATCAGAATCATTTTCTGCAACCGCGGAAACTTTATCGACTCCCGCTGCATTCCAAGTCTCTCTTTTTCCTTTTAAGTCTGGACAGTCTCTACGCATGTGACCTTCCTTGTGACAATTGTAACACTTGATCTTTCTAGATCTTGGTTTCGATCTAGAACGACCTTTGTTACTACTTGATGCTCTATCATTACTTTTTCCTCTCACCACCAAACCATTTGCACTTTCTTCCACATAATCCGTCGAGGATTTCTTCCTTAACTCAACAGAGTTCAAGGTAGATTTGACATCCACCATGGAAATAGTATCTTTACTATATAGTAGAGTTGTAACCAAATGCTCGTATGATTTTGGCAAGGAACATAAGAAAATTAATGATTGATCTTCATCGTCAATTTTCACATCAATATTACTCAAGTCCAAAATTATTTTATTGAACTCATTGATGTGATCATTAAGTGAACCTTCTTTCATCCGAAGAGTATATAACCGTTGTTTCATATACAACCGGCTCGTGAGACTCTTAGTCATATATAGAGATTCTAGCTGATCCCAAAGCCCAGCTGGTGTGGTTTCTGCCGCAACTTCTCGAAGCACACTATCAGCAAGATTCAGAATAATCATGCCATGTGCCTTCTCCAGAAGTTCATCCTTCTCTTCATCTGTCAACTTTTCGGGTAGAAATTCTCTCCCTTTCAAAGCTAACAAATAACCTTGTTGGCTCAAAAGAGCCCGCATCTTCATTCGCCAAAGACCAAAATCGTTCTGGCCATTAAACTTCTCTACGTCGGACCTTATTATCGTCATCTTGTATATTTAATCACAGCTATAGCTCTGATACCAGTTTGTTGTGATTTAGCGCACTTTCAAGACCCGAGAAATTAATAGAACAATTAAGCAATAAATAAAGACAAAAGTATTTACGTGGTTCGGCTTGAGGCCTAGTCCACGGGCGGAAGCAGAGATGAATTTTACTAGCAAATATGGCAAACCCGAGGTTACAATGTATCACCCTAATCTAGGCTCCGAAAATACTAACAAAGTATTTGGACCGCTCACTAGATTATTACACTTCCCTCGTAACTCACTCGTATAGAATTTTGATTAACAATTCTATACCACTCTTTTCTCTATATTTTCTCTACAATACTTCTCACAAGAGTTATTATAGAACTCTTTCAAGTATGTGTTATTTTGAGATGGGATGATCAAATGAGGTTCCAAGCATTGCCTTTTATACTTGAAATGAGCCATATGAATACATGTGTGAATGCAAGTGTAGCCTACCTTCACTTGTTCAAAAAACATGTTTTAAACAAAGCCTTCAAACTAATAGTACATGGCTCCTTTCTTTTGACTTCCAATCTTGCAAGATAATAGAGAAACATGTGCATAAATATTAGGTAGCCAAGTGGACAACTCAATATGGAATTGAGTCACTGTCTAACAATATATCTTACCGAGGCCTAATACTATCGAGGTGATCCATTAATCATGAAGTTGTGAGTTGGAATAAATGCACATATGACATTATCACTGAATAAATGTATCCATTTATAGTGGTGATGTGTGTGAGCATTTTATTTTCCTAAATTATTACTATTAAAAAAAATTATAGAAGATTTTGATTATAATATTATCATTAATCCTTAACTATTATCATTGCACTAATCTTAATTAATAATAACTTTAACATTAAAAATGTATATATCTATTTAAAAATGAATAATAGTGTAAATGGGTCAGGACGACATAGTAAAAATTACATTTATTTATCGGTGAGTACGGGTTACTGCAAGAGGTCATCAACATACAAGTTGGAGCTGGTTAAGCATTTGATGAGACTAACAATGCTCCAGCTTTCCATGAATCAGATTTTTGATTCGCCATGGGTATAGCAGGAACATAGCTGGGCGTATTCTTGTTTTACTATGTGGTCGATGAACGTTGTTTTTTTGTTTCCGATAGCTATTAAAGCAGGTGATTACATCTAACATAAACAATTGAAGTTCTTAAAGATATGCAGATTTGTTATCCTTTGTCAAGTTTTCAGGATAGTTGTCTTCACCTGGTATCTAAGTGATTTTTTTTTTTTTATAAAAAAAGGAGGATTCTAAGTGCATGGAAGTTTTTTGTTGAGTATGTGAAGTTTTTGTTGTTTGATTGACTTCTAAATATTAATTTCGTTGAGTTTCGTGTGCACTAATAGAAGGTGAAATGCTATGTATCATTATAACACATGAACAATATGAATGAAATGCTTTGTTGACGGCCCATTAGTCAAGGAATAAGATTCCTTATATTTGATTAACTTTCTCTCTATATTCGCAGTGTTTTTTCTGTTTCATTACTATTTCAATTTGACTGAAAGTTTGTGGTTTTACAATTCTTTTTCGTCAGCTTATTTGTGTGTTTTATGTCGATTTTGATTCCTACTTTAGGTCTTTGTATTTTACAATTAGAGCTGGATAATTAGCCTAAGAAGTTTTCAGTATTGACGTTCATCATGTGTTTTTTTATGTTTTTGAGTGTTACATTTTTTGATAATTTAAAGATGCTATTTAGTGGCTCTCTTTGTTATGTTGCTCAATTCGGTGTAGACATGATTTTTGATTTTGGTTGCTAAACAAGGGAGGTGTATCATGATGGGGCAGAAGACAGACGTGGTGCTAACCGTTTAAGTGGGTCACCCATGTATTTACTTAGGAAAAAGGCAATGGAAGATATTGCTATTCAATGCTCATGAACAAGGTAATGGTTTGATGTGTTTTTATGCTTAGACAAGTTGATAACCCTCTTAACAAATCCAGTAAAATGGATTGAAACAGAAGGTTGGTGGAGTATTGAGGCTGAATTAGGACATAAGCAGGTATCACCTTTTATATTATGTTTGACTTTTCAAATTTAAGTACCTACCATTGGCATTTCTTTCCTAACATTAAAAACATGTACACTTCTAACTTCTGAGGTCAAATTAATGTGAAACTAATTATGAAGTAATTTTGACAACATATATATCTCAATATAGAGGCTGCATACTTTCACTCATCCTGTGAGTAGGTGCAATATGTTAATAAATGAGTATAATTACCCAAATTGTTAATCATTAGAGCCAACAAAAATTATTCTCACATATTACTCTTTTTAAACAAATGATTCGCATATATATGGAACTGCTTTATGGTATATAAGTAGTGATACTTTGATGTTAGCCTTGAGTAAGGATGAAAACCTGAAAGTAAGGATGAAAAAGTAACGTCGATCAATCATGCTCTCAATGCAAGACACTATATAGAGACACAAGTTTGCTTCTGCTTATCATTTTATTAAGTTTTATTTTATTATTCATTATTGTATGGAAAAAAATGCCTCAAGTAATTACTTGATTTGTCAGAGATGAAAGAATAGCGGGTCATGGGTTTAAACCCCTAACAATAATATTAACCATTTTCAATATATAAGATTCTTGATAAAGAAAACAAGTTTGAAGTTTAAATCACATATGAGTATTTGACCAATTTACTAATCACCTATTTGTGCTAATTTAGGTTCTATTTATTTTTAGTCTTGGCCAATGTGGAAATATGAATTTGGTGCCAATATATGCTATACGTAGATCTTGAAGGTTACTATATATTCACTTTTAATTATATATTGAATTGAATTAATAACGTGATATGATATTATGATGTGGTTTTTGCTACGGCTAGTATAATGATAACGAGAATGATAATGAATGTATTTATGAAGGTGGCATGCTATTTGTCGAAGTGTCTTTGAATCCGGGAGATTGATGATTGTCATTTGTTCATTAATTTTTAGCAGGTGGCATGCTATTTGTGCAATAATATTGTGGCGGTTGATCCATTGCTTTGAGTTAACAAATAGAATCATATGCAGTTAGGTAAAAAAGTAGTCATAGCTTATAGGAGGAAGCTTTCTCCTGTGGTTATGTTTTTATTTGTCACCATTGTTTTAAAATTTTTCTTAAATAATAATATGTAGTACATTGTTATGTTACTTATACATATATTCTTAGATTTTTGGAAATTGCTCATCCTTTCTTATTCTCTTTCTAATATGTCTACTTTCATTGTAAGATACGTATAGTTAATAAATGTATAACTTATGTAATACAACTAACACTACTACTTTAATTTAATATATTTATTATAAACATTACTCTTGATTAAACCCTCACAAAACCCAGTGAATTTGCGGGTCTTCAGCTAGTAATATATTATTCTTAATTATTAATTTGAATTCGGTTTTAAATTCGGTTTTCGGTTAAACTGAATTCAAAATTTTCAAAATCGAAAACCGAACCGAAAACCGAATTACGAATTCGGTTTCGGTTTTGATCGATCCGAAAACCATTTTCAAAATTCGATTTGATTTTTTCCGGTTTGGTTTCGGTTTGGTTTTCGGGTTAAACGGTTTCAAACCGACTACTACCACCCCTACTACCAGGTGTAAACAAATGCATTCTTGGTCATGGTTGGTCTTACTAATATATATATTGCATATAGTAATCAAACATGGCTTAACTGTTATAATGGGTAGACTTAAAAAGCGTGTTACTGACATGTGTACGCCTGTTTTAAGTATCAAGTTGAAACTTCAATTAATTATAGAGTTAGGTAAAAATCACTTTGTTTTTCTGGTTTGGTTTTTGAGATTCAGACATGTATAAATATGTCAATATAAGTTAATATGACACAATTCTGTTTATCTAAATCATCATTCGAGACTCTCTGAAATTATAGCGGAAGACAACAACTAAGAACTACCTATTGTTAACAGAAAGAAAAAAAAAACACAACACTCGTGCAATCGATTTAAGGAAACAAAGCAAACAAGATATACATACAAAAAAATGGCACGAAGATATAATGTGGTTAGTCCAATCTCCGATCTTACTCCATTGGGTCAAACCAGAGAGTTTTTATATTGAATTCGTGGCTCGTGGTTGTGTTCATATAAGAAAAACTTAACTTAGAAAATAAGCTTCTGGCAACATGAAAATCTTGCTAAGATTTTTTATTCAACCAGTGATTTTTCTGATAATTACAACCACTTAAGAAAACAATTTCATTCAATAAACTTTTTTTTTACTTGTTAATCTTTACAATCCTTACAAACTAAAAGAAAACATTAAATGTTGATTCCCTCATATTATTCATTTCAATTTCAACCGAAGATAAAATGAATAGGAAAATGATCAGTGTATCTCAAGTTACACGGTGAACAAAAATGCAGACAACACGTATTTTTCAAAATGAACAATAAAAGTTATTAGCTTGTGATTCATGTTGGAGGTTTTATTAAATTTCTTTCGTGTAGGGTAAAATAATCGATAGCCGGATAAATCACTGAATCGTGGTATCACTTTCCGAAAGTAATTATTCGACCCTTATAGCCTGGGTTACACGAATATCACTTTGGGATAAGACGGAGATTAAATTCTTGTTTTGGCAGAAACAAGAATTCCTTTTGCAGAAGAATATTTTGGTGTTCGTAACTTGTGTGTATTTCTCATGCATATTGGTTAATATATTTATATACACCCTTAATCATGAAAGAGTCTTTTATTAAAATCAATTGGCCGATTGATTAATAAAAGTATCTTCTATAATATTCAAAAGTGGTTACAGGAAGAATATTTCTATAAACAAATATTATCACTTCCATCATTAAAGTAAAAGTTGTTACTTTTACAATAAACAAATATTATATTTTACAACTATCAAAGCATGAGTGATCACTTTATAATAAACAAGTATTATTCCTTCAACCACTAAAGCAAAAGTGGGTGCAAGAATAATTCTTCCGTAATCACTCAAAATTGTGTTAAGTGTTTTCTTACTGCTGTCTCTTAAGAACCAGCACTACAAAAGGACCAGCAGCGCAAAAATCAGCAAACAGGACCAGCAGCGCAAAAGTCAGCATACAGGACCAGCAGCGCAGAGGAACCAGCAAACAGGACCAGCTACGCAGAACAACCAGCACAGGGACCAGCTGCGCAGAATAACCAGCACAGGGACCAGCTGCGCAGAACAACCAGCACAGGGACCAGCTGCGCAAAACAACCAGCACAGGGACCAGCTGCGCAAAACAACCAGCACAGGGACCAGCAATGCAGAACAACCAGCACAAGGACCAGCAATGCAGAACAACCAGTACAAGGACCAGCAATGCAGAACAACCAGCATAAAACACTTAGCCAAATTTCAGCTTACTAAGAAAACTTAGTACTGAAAACACTTAGTCAAATTTTAGGTAGACCAAGTCATGATAGTAAATAATGGAAAACCACTTTTGGGTTCGGGTAATCTATCACTTAATGGGTGTACACTCCGTACCTCCAAACCCATTTACAAGTGTAGATTAAAACCCAAAATTACACTAAATTTACAACAATCCTCCCCAATTTAGTGCAATTCGTTTCATGAGAATTAAACAAATTAAAACAAAACTCATGCATAAATGAAAATATCTTGAAGATTGAATTTTCACCTTAGTACATTACGCATTCCAAATATTCGAGAATCGGGGTGTTCTAAGAATTGAACCCTTCAACCCATTTGAATAACTGAAAATAACATACACATAAGTTTTCAAATACTCTAAAGCTATCCTGACACTTTACAAGCCATGTGTCCATATCCTTTCATGAATGTATCTAAAGCAAAAGTCCAAGCTTTGTTGAAGCGGCAAAACTTCACATTCACATAGGTAGTTGATTTCAGTCATGCACCTGCTCATGCACTTTTTCAAATGAACTATTAAGAAGCCAGACTTCAACCTCTCCTTCAGCAGGTCCGAGTACATACAATACCTTGGGATGATACAAAACTTATGTACTCCAAATTTCTAAGTATAAGCCTTCCACATTGAATTCAACTTCTAATTTTTATCAGAAGGGAATTGGGTATCTTATAATTAGAAATTTATGCGGACTTTAAACCCATCCCCACAGCAGACTTGTCAACCAAGTCTCTTGCCAATCCCTTCGTCAAGTGATCAGCTAAATTCTGTTGTGACCTCACGAACACTATAGAAATCACCCCATTCATGATGAGTTCACGAATCATGCTATGTCTAACACCTAAGTGTCTAGACTTTCCATTGTACATCTGGCTATAAGCCTTTGCCAATGTCGCAGCACTATCACAATGGATAGACATGGGTGCTATAGGTTTAGGCCATAATGGTATCTCATGGATCAAGTTTCTAAGCCATTCTGCTTCTTTACCAGCAGCAGCTAAAGCAACAAACTCAGATTCCATCGTTGAGTTGGTAATACATGTCTGCTTCTTAGAAGCCCATGAAATAGCACCTCCCCCAAGCAAGAACACCCAACCACTCGTTGAAGAATGATCTTCAATATTGGTTATCCAACTCGCATCAGAATATCCTTCTATTACCGAAGGAAACCCATTATAAGATAAACTATAGTCCATAGTTTTCTTCAAGTACTTCAGTACCCGCCTAACTGCTTGCCAGTGATGAGTACTAGGATTACTAGTATATCTACTCAGTTTTCCCACAGCAAAAGCAATATCCGGCCTTGTACAAGTCATGGCGTACATCAAACAGCCAATCACCTGAGAATACTCAAGTTGTGATACAGCTTCACCTTGATTAGGCATAAGCTTCTCACTTGGATCAACAGGGGTACTCACAGGATTACATTCAAAGCAATTGAACTTTTTCAACACCTTCTCAATATAATGAGATTGACAAATCGAAATTCCTTTGCTTTCACGTTTGATCCTAATGCCAAGGATAACGTCAGCCTCCCCCATATCTTTCATGGAGAATTTTGATGACAAAAATTCTTTTGTTAAATCAACCTGACTTTGGTCAGTCCCAAAGATTAACATGTCATCAACATATAGACAAATTATAACTCCTTTACCAGAATCATCAAATTTACTATATACACATTTATCTGCTTGGTTTAATTTAAAACCACTAGATAAAATCACTTCATCAAACTTTTGATGCCATTGCTTAGGTGCTTGTTTCAAACCATATAAGGATTTCACAAGTTTGCACACCTTGCCTTCATTTCCTGGCATGACAAAGCCCTGAGGTTGGTTCATATAAACCTCCTCATCCAATTCACCATTCAAGAATGCTGTCTTCACATCCATCTGGTGAATAACTAGATTGTGAATCGTAGCCAAAGCAATCAGCAGTCTAATGGTAGTGATACGTGCCACGGGAGCATAAGTATCAAAATAGTCAATTCCAGACTTTTGTCTAAAGCCTTGAATGACTAACCTTGCCTTGAATTTTTCAATAGTTCCATCCACCTTCATCTTCTTTTTGAAAATCCATTTGCAACCCAAAGGTTTGCAACCAGGAGGTAGATCAGCTAACACCCAAGTGTTATTGCCCATGATAGAATCTATCTCATCATTAATTGCCTCTTTCCAGAATGCAACATCCTGAGACCTCATTGCTTCATCATATGTTTTAGGATCATCATCAACATTGAAACAATACGAATATTGGGTAGAAACATCATCCCTAGAACCTTCAACCAAGTATAGTTGAAAATCTGGTCCAAATGATTTAGGTTTCCTTTTTCTTTTGCTTTTCCGAAGCTCAAGTGACTGATCAACAGCCTTTTCAGAGACTTCATCATTACAATCCTTATTGATTCCATTGTTACTTGGAATCATATCCTTTGGTCTAGGTATAGATGAAAACCGATTTTCATCAAAGATTGCATCCCTTGAATCAATCACAGAATTGATTGAGACAAACTCATTAGGCTCTATTACATAGAACCTATATGCCTTGGAATGTTCAACATATCCAACAAATATGCAATCTATACCTCTTTCACCTAAACTTTTCTTCTTGGGATCAGGTAGTCTTACAACCGCCCTACAGCCCCATACCCGAAGATAATTCAAGTTAGGTTTCCTTTTATTCCAAAGTTCATAAGGTGTAATCTTGTTTCTTTTGTTAGGAACTCTATTAAGCAAATAACAAGCTGTTAACATAGCTTCCCCCCAAAATCCTTCACTTAAACCCGAATAGGATAACATGGAATTAACCATTTCCTTAAGGACCCTATTCTTCCTTTCAGATATACCATTTTGTTGTGGAGTATAAGGAGCTGTGGTCTCATGGATAATACCAACGGATTGGAAATACGATTGGTCAATGTATTCACCTCCCCTATCTGTTCTAAGTCTTTTAATCAAAGCCTTTTGTTGTAATTCTACTTCAGTTTTAAATATTTTAAATTTATCTAATGCTTCATCCTTAGTATGTAACAAATAAACATAGCAAAATCTAGAAGCATCATCAATAAAAGTCACAAAATATTTCTTGTTCCCTAAAGTAGGAGTAGCATGCAAATCACATAAATCACTATGTATTAATTCCAAAATTTCAGTATCACGATGTACATTTTGAAATGGTTTCTTAGTGATCTTTGTTAACATACACGTTTTACACTTTTCATTGTTCATGTCAAAGGCCGGTATTAATCCATCTTTAGACATATCTTGCATTCTTTTAAAGTGTACATGTCCTAGTCTAGCATGCCAAAGTGTAGAATTATTTATGCTAGAAGTAGATATAAAAGCAAAATTAACATTCAAGTGATTAATGTTAAGTCTAAACATTCTATTGCATAAATAACCAAAACCAACAAACATACCATGTTTTGACAAAACAAACTTATCAGATTCAATCACTTGTTTATAACCACAACAATTTAACACACTACTGGAAACCAAATTTTTTCTTATTTGTGGTACATGCAAAACATCAAACAAACAAATAGTTTTTCCAGAACTAAAACACAAATCCACACTTCCACGTCCATGAACAGAGGCTGTTGACTCATTTCCCATATGAAGAATTGATCTATCAGTCACGGACTCGTAAGTCTTGAACCAAAATCTATCCTTGCATACATGGGTGGTGGCTCCCGAGTCAACCCACCACGCGAAATCATCATCCTGCACAAAATAAGCCTCAGATATATATGAAACATAATAATTCTCATTTGAATTATTAAATATATTCTGACCTTTCGAGTTGTGGTTGTTTAAACCATTTCCCGAACCGCTTGTGCTAGATCCTTTGGCATTATTATTACCAAAAATAACCTTGCAATCCTTTTTCATGTGTCCAGTTTTACCACATTTCCAACAAGTCAATTTAGACTTCTTGTTCGGATTAGCTTTGTTATAACCTTGATGTTTACGTTTGCCCTTTTTGTCATTATTACTAGTGAACTTTTTATGTTCCACCATATTGACAACAGACGTACCAGCAACTTCGTTGCTCTTTGGCTTGTCATTATCCTGCAACCTGAGGGATTCCTCAATACGCAGATGACTACCCAACTCAACAAGAGTTAACTCCTCCTTCTTATGTTTCAAAGAATGTTTAAATTCTTTCCAAGATGGAGGTAGTTTATCAATTATGCTTGAGACTTGAATAGACTCATCCATGTTCATCTTATGTTGTGTGAATTGACCAAGTATACGAATGAGCTCATTGTATTGTTCCAAGACCGGTCTAGAATCGACCATCTTGTAATTATTAAAATTACTCACAAGGAATTTTTTACTAGAAGCATCCTCAGACATATACTTGGTTTCTAAACAGTCCAATAGTTCTTTAGAAGATTCAATATTTAGGTAAATATCAAAAAGGGAATCAGCCATACCATTGAGGATTAAACCTCTAGCGATGTAGTCATCGTTCTCCCACTTGCACCTTTTCCGAATTTGTTCAATAGTGGCATCATCACCATGATCTTCAGGAATTGGTGTGCTGAGTACGTACACCACACTCATGCTGCTCAGAAAGAAGTGCATCTTCTTTTGCCATCTCCTAAAATCAATTCCCTCAAACTTATCAAGTTTGGAGAAATTTGCCGTCATGTGTTTCATCGTAGCCGCCATCGATTATAACAAATAATTACTTTCGATTGTTGGAGGTTTTATTAAATTTCTTTTGTGTAGGGTAAAATAATCGATAGCCGGATAAATCACTGAATCGTGGTATCACTTTCCGAAAGTAATTATTCGACCCTTATAGCCTGGGTTACACGAATATCACTTTGGGATAAGACGGAGATTAAATTCTTGTTTTGGCAGAAACAAGAATTCCTTTTGCAGAAGAATATTTTGGTGTTCGTAACTTGTGTGTATTTCTCATGCATATTGGTTAATATATTTATATACACCCTTAATCATGAAAGAGTCTTTTATTAAAATCAATTGGCCGATTGATTAATAAAAGTATCTTCTATAATTTTCAAAAGTGGTTACAGGAAGAATATTTCTATAAACAAATATTATCACTTCCATCATTAAAGTAAAAGTTGTTACTTTTACAATAAACAAATATTATATTTTACAACTATCAAAGCATGAGTGATCACTTTATAATAAACAAGTATTATTCCTTCAACCACTAAAGCAAAAGTGGGTGCAAGAATAATTCTTCCGTAATCACTCAAAATTGTGTTAAGTGTTTTCTTACTGCTGTCTCTTAAGAACCAGCACTACAAAAGGACCAGCAGCGCAAAAATCAGCAAACAGGACCAGCAGCGCAAAAGTCAGCATACAGGACCAGCAGCGCAGAGGAACCAGCAAACAGGACCAGCTACGCAGAACAACCAGCACAGGGACCAGCTGCGCAGAATAACCAGCACAGGGACCAGCTGCGCAGAACAACCAGCACAGGGACCAGCTGCGCAAAACAACCAGCACAGGGACCAGCTGCGCAAAACAACCAGCACAGGGACCAGCAATGCAGAACAACCAGCACAAGGACCAGCAATGCAGAACAACCAGTACAAGGACCAGCAATGCAGAACAACCAGCATAAAACACTTAGCCAAATTTCAGCTTACTAAGAAAACTTAGTACTGAAAACACTTAGTCAAATTTTAGGTAGACCAAGTCATGATAGTAAATAATGGAAAACCACTTTTGGGTTCGGGTAATCTATCACTTAATGGGTGTACACTCCGTACCTCCAAACCCATTTACAAGTGTAGATTAAAACCCAAAATTACACTAAATTTACAACAATTCAATCATATATGAAAAATGGTATAAACAGAGAAAAATGCCTTGAAAATTGTTGAGGCCAGCCATTTAAGCAACATAGTAAAGCGAATTCGGGAGCTTGAATGTTCGTTTAGCCGTTGGTAGTCCATTAATACTGCTCCATTGGTCACCCAAAATCCCCAAAATACGGTAACCCTTCTTGATCAACTCTGTCCTTACTCCAGCCTTGTATTCTTGAACTGTTTTTAAACAGTTTTCATCGTTCCTGTTTCAGGGGAACGCAAATCGTTAGACAAATGAATCAAGATGTAGGTATAAATCACAAAAAGATAATGACAGTACAGTTGTTTACCTTAGGTAAAGACTCTTCCAACCATAGAAACCGGCATCAACAAGGTTATCGACAGTAGCAGTTCTAAGATGTTCTTTCCTTGAAGAAACCAAAATGATTTGAATTCCTCTTTTCTTAATATCATTAAACAAACTTAAATTGTACTCCATTGCGGTACCCTTGCCCTTGCTCATCCATTCTTCAAAATCGGTCACGTTCAATGGCTCCCCTCTAAACGATGCAGACGTCATGATTGCATATTTATACAAGGTCGAAAATTGAAATTTTTTGTTATGATAATAATTAATTACTTTGCTAATGACAGGCCCAGGGTTGTCTTTAAAAAAATTCAGACACACATTTTTGTTTGTATATTGTAAATAACTACCACTTTTTGGTAATAACTACCTTCTAACCAACAAAATGTACAACCTTTGTTTTCATTTTTGCATAAATTACTAGACAGCTATAAGGGCTGTAATTAGAAAAATTACACCAAGTAAATAAGATGGAAATATGGAATATAACGTACCCATAATCGTGTTTCTTGTAGTAAGGGATAGTTGACAAAAGGGTGTCATCGATGTCAAAGATCCAAGCATTCTTACAATCTTGTTTTAGATCACCGAGACTGTTGAGGTATAGTGTGATTTCATCTATGGTGGCTTCTGAGTCGATCTTGAACTGGGTCCCGGTCATATAATTCTTGATGTCACTGGTACATTCGGATGGAACTACAGCGAAATCACGAATGTTGTTCAACTCAACATTCATCCTCCAAGCCTCACAGTAGTTCTTTAAGGTTATTTGAACACCATACTTGAGTTTCCGATTCATAATGTTCCAATCTCCAGCTGTTAACACACTAACAAGACACATTATGACCGTGAAAAAAAGAATATGTCTAGCCATTTTCTTTTTTGCAGTGAATCAAAGATGACGATGTAAAAGACATGGAGAATGAATCCCATTTATGTAGGCAGAAATGAACCAAAAGTTATTACTGTATTAAAAATAATTAAAAATAAATGGTGTCCACATGGGAATGGTTATAATGATTTGGCAATTATCAATCTAGCTCATGTCTTTGTTCTAAACATCACATGTTGCTTTGGTGGCAAATTAGTTTAAGAAATTAGTATTATTATTTTTGTTTATTACTAAATATACAACATGCAAAGCCTATAGCCAATTGTTTTCCCAAACTGTACACAAAATAATTGAATTATTGTAGTCTAGCATTAAAATTTATTTGGAACTTAAATATTTTCTAACATCGTGTACTCCGTGAACCTAATTAAATATGGAGCAAAACACAGTGATTAGCTGGAAAATGCACATAACAATAAGACCAAATAAATTACTCCGTATTTGTTTATGTTGATTTTATAAGCTAACAAGTTTTATTTGAGGTGTTCCAGTGGGTTGTTTTGGAAGAGTTTATTGTCTTTTTAGCACAAATAAACTAATAAAAGATTTTAAAACTTATTTGCTTTATTTCTTATGCTTATAAGAAATAAGGTAATGAAAAAAAGCCCCAAGCTAATGAATTACTCTAATTAACAATGCAATAAACCACTACATACATGGATGTTCACGCCATTATGTTTCTTAAAGAACTATTTTCATCATCTTAATGTATAGACTTTTGTATAATAATATTAGCTACATACTCCTATGTTAGAGCGTGAAGTCGTATTAAACAAGAATCAAGTTCATGGTCTAGGGTATTTCTCGCGATCTGGATTGCGATCGCAAAATGAGCTCACGACCGAATTGTTAGTGTTGTGCTAGCGAAGTGCAAACATAGAAACATGATTTGAGCTGAAGATTTCGGTACCCTAATTGGGAAACTCGCAGTGGCGAAAAGGTGTTCGGCAGGCAGCAGTTTAAAGGCGATTAGGGGTCCTGTTGCGTTGCGAGTCTAACTCGTTTAGCACTATAAATAGAACCCAACATAACCTGTAATTGTATGCACGAAATGTATAGTAGAAAATCTGTGGTTTGAGCCCATGGAGTAAACCCTTTTCCGTGTTTGGAGTTGTGATATAACCACGTTAAATCCTTGTGTAGTATATGTTTAGATTATCTTTTTATGCTTTATTTATTCGTTGATCGTTTGCGGGTTAGTGATTGGTATAAGTCACTTATCTTGTTTAGATCCGCAAAATCCTAACAAGTGGTGTCAAAGCTTCAAGTTTTGAAGATCAGGCACACGGAAAATAAAATCATGGTGAATGAACGACGGGTCTAGGGTTTATGCAATATGTATCTAGATCAAATGGCTAGGAGATCGCGAACTCGTGAGTATGTCTATGTACTCATGAGATAAATAGATCTTTATAATCATCATGATGCAAGAATGATTTATAATAGGTTATTGTGGTGGTTCATGGCGGTAACGGAGTCGGTGGTCGTATCGATAGGTTTTGTTGTGAGAGAGATTTTCTAAATTTGGAGGTTCTGGCGTAGCAGTGGTAGGAAATTCATAGCCGGTTCGTGAATTGTTAGATCATCTTTGTTTACTGTAGATTCTAGACATGTTAATATGAATAGAGTCAAAATTTGATAGTGATCGGAATGGGAGATATGATTTTTTGAAGTTGCTGCCACCCAGGAAAAACTCTTAAGGGTTTGATCGTGCATCTTTGAGAAAAGATCATTGCTGGTTCGTCTACTATTGGATCTACCTGAATTTGAAATGGAGGTGCTACACATACGAATCTATGCCAGGTAAAACTCTGGTGATGTTCGGACAGTTAGATTTACAGATATCGATTTTCGATTTTGCTACAGATTTGGAAGAACTTTTCGGGTTTGATTGCGCGAGTGATGAGACAGTCTTGTCTCCAAAACTTCGGGTGATACGCGTTGGATTTTCAGAGATGTAGGTTTGTTACGGGAGCTTAGTAGGGCGATTTAACTCATATTTAGGAGGCGTTGTAATGAAAGGGACGCGTTGGTTCGAAAGTCGACTGTGAGAATTATCGAGAAAGTTTGATACTTGCGGGGTTTGAAACGAGAGACCAAATATTTGGTCGGATATTTCAAGATGCTTGGAATATGCAGGCGTACAATCTTGTAAAGCTTTTGATGATTGTTGAGGGTGTCGGGAACTCGTTGTGAGTTTGGTAAGCGACAGAAGTTATCGAGCTAGTGGAGTTGTATAGATGTTTATGCAACGTTGTTGTCAAATATCGGAGATCCAACGAGTACTTTTAAGCGGATCTCTCTCACCATCAAACGTGGGAGGTTAGGATAATTTAAAGTTCTTATAAAGAAAATCCCTTATTCCAACATCACCCACATCACCCTCTATGTTCAAGTCGTGAGGCTTAGGAAACCTCTTCTCTAACTCTTCTTGAACAATAGCACTCACTTGTTCATTTACCATGTCAGTTATTTGTTCCTTGACCGACTCCTGAAATACCTTCTTGACGTTTTCGAGAAAATCCGCAAAATGGCGTTCCATGATGGTCTCTACCTTGGCCGTGAAATCGTTCTCGTCACTTTAATCTTCGTTATCATCTGTTCCTCGTCTTCATTCTAAGAAATGAACTCGATTAGGAATGCAACACAAGTAAATCACGTACACCGTCACGATATGTATTTATACTATATATATATATATATATATATATATATATATATATATATATATATATATATATATATATATATATATATATATATATATATATATATATATATATATATATCACCAGCTGTGCACTCCGTCTAGTTCAATACTTGTTGTACATCACTCGCTTGACTTGGTGTGCAACCGTAATAATGGTCGCGAATCATTATTACGATCACACGCCATGCCGAGCTCACAAATACAACAACCATCTCGCTAGATGCTCAACACAAAACAACATGATTAGTAACAACATAATCAACACATAGCTAGTTCACCTATTCTCTAAGGCACTAACTAAAACCCGAACCGACCTGTAATCCTACAAGTCCCGCATAATAGCACACACAAGAAATCTAAGTCTAGGCGCCAATCTCAAGTCACCTAAATCCCTTAGACCATGCTTTGATACAACTTGTAACGACCTAACCCGACAACCAACCAATAACGTACATTTTTTTTTTAAAACAGGAACGGCGCACCATCCAATAGGTGCGGCGCTTTTGGGACCCAAGAGCGGCGCTTTTGATGCCAAAAGCGGCGTTTCTACCGACTGATCAAAAATACCACCAGATGCTGACCAGGAGCGGCGATTTTGCCCCTAAGAGCGGCGCTCCTGTACCTGGGAAGTGCAGTTTCGAAATTTGACTAGGTGTCATCCCAACCCAAATACTCCAACACAAGTTAGCACCCAAAGGTCCTAAGCACAAGGCTAAATATGACTCAAAATACATTTAATTCATAAAATAAAAGTATTTAGACAAAAAAATGGGCACAACGTCCCCGAGACCACAACGACCCATTTACAAATTTAAAACGTCAACTTCGACCCAATTAAGTTTAACTTCCAAACAAACTACGAGCATGATGTTTGTGGATAAACTACCAAATCCTAGGTCGAATCCAAAAGTAATCCAAGCAAGCAACAATAAGGAAATCATCTAAATCCCGAGCATACCCTTATCACGTCCGCTTCCGAACCTAAAAATGTAAACAACGAGAGGGTAAGCTAATTGATTAGTGAATGCAATACTTATACGCATGCATACATAATTCAATCACATGCATACACCTACATAAACGACACATATCATTAGAAAATCGCATAATAGTATAAACAAACGTACAATGCTAATAAAACTCACACAACCCAAGATACACAATGTCGAAATTCGACTCGATGGTGGCCGACGAAGAGCGGTATGTCACATACGTTAACCACTCACCACCCATCACAATGCGTACGTGGTCGACGAAGAGCGGTAGGTCAAATGCATTAACCACTCACTACTACGCACCAAGAGGCCGACGAAAAGTGTAACCGAAACTTTAACACTTACCTCATTCACAAGGATGGTCGACGAAAAGTGAAACCGCGCGATATACACTTACCATCCTCCGATAAGTGGCCAACGAAGAGAGTATCCTAACGGATAACACTCACCACTTATCCTAATATACATGTGGCCGACAAAGAGCTATAGTTCAAACGTTAACCACTCACCACATGCCTCAACCCAAATGTAGCCAACAAAGAGTTAACCCTTCTGGATTTCACTCGCCACCTAACGCACCCAATATAGTCAACGAAGAGCTATCCATACGAATATTACTCACCATATTTCACAACCCAATTGTGGCCCATGAAAAGCGTATCCTACCGGCTAACACTTGCCACGTTGCACGCAAGCAACCAAATTAATATTCCACTCACCTCGGTTACTTGAAGAGCCAATCCCGCTTGAGCGCCTAATCGTCCAAATGTAAATCACCTAAGTAATTCACAAACAATTAAGCTAAACACTCTAGCTTATAACCAAAATACCATAGGTGCAATTTTGACCCATTTTCACTTACTTCCATTTTGACTAAGTCAAATCTCGCCCAAATTACCCATAATCACAATTAACTAGAAGAAAATGAAAGCTGACTAGCAATTGCTCGTTTTTCTTATTAGCAGGGGATTGGATGTTAATAATGAAATAAAAACATATATATATTAGAAGAGAAGGCAATCCTCGTGGAATTCCTATCAATTTCTGATGGAACTTCCAGGAAAAAACTTCAAATTGGGAGGGCGATCCTCCCGGTGAACTGACCGTGCCCCAAACCGACATAGATTCAAGTCGGTTCAGTGAGGGTAACCGCGAAAGTCACCGAAGGCTAAAGCAGAGGTGTCAACTGGTCCATCTCAGGATTCAGGCTGTAAGACCCGAAAAGCTAAAAGTTACAGAATCGGTACCGCTTTAGTAAAGTTCATGGAAGAACGTGGGCTGGTTAATGATTATGTTCCAACACCACATTTTACTCAATGTTTAATCATCAAAACATTTACTTGCATCATTTTGACATAAAACCCATTTTGACCTAATCTCAAGTCAAAACACAAAATTGCAAGTTTACACACCCAATCACTAACAATCCAAGTCAACTAGTGATTTCATTAATAAATTTAGTTTACAAACTAACAATATCATCATCCAACCCTAAACCCACCAATATTAGAGTTCTTACACCAAAACTTGACCCATTTACCCTAAACTTCCAAGAAATGGGGTTTACACCAACTTTAACACAAACCCTAGCATCATAAACGAATTAACACAACTAAATCCGAATTAGGGTTTTACCTTTTGAAGAAAACGAAGCTAGCACAACAACAACACAAGAAATGGGCTTCAATTTGATGAACACAAGCTTCTTCTTCCTTTTCTCAAGCTTTCTCACTCTATTCTCTCTAGAACTTGAGGTTGAAGGTGAGAGGATAAGGTGGGTGAAGATAAGGTTGAATGAGCTCAACCTTTCCCTTTTGTGGCTTAAAATTTGTCCCCAAGTGAAAGGACCAATTTGCCCCTAATTTAACTCTTCAAAATTACAAATAGAACCTAATCAAGACTAAAAGCGGCGCTCCTAGCCCAAAAGCGGCGCTCCTACAGCCTTTCAACTTAACAATAGAAATTAAAAATGTCCGGGCTTGAATTAAGATCGTCTGGGCTTTTGATTCGCCTCAATACGAGTTCGTATGAGGAAGTTATGACTAAATTGGTGAAGGTGCGCATAACCTCTCTTTACATGCTCTATTCTTCACGTTTCCAATACCCGACACCTCAAACATTATATTATTAATAAAATAATATACTTCATCGTTTAAACACCTCTCGGAACATTCGTGTGATGACCCGGAAATTTCTGACCAAATTTAAACTTAATCTTTTTATGATTTAATGTTTCCGACATGATAAGCAATGAATTTTGACAAGTTTTAAAACTTTTGAAAATGATTTTTTTTTTGACCATCCTGTTTGTACAACGATTCACGAACGTTATAACATGTATTATATACATATTTTAATAAATATAAGAGTTTTCGATATATACGGAATCATGCGAATAATATTTATATACGAAATGATTAAAAATTTACTATTAAACGATGCTATTTCAAATTAAATTTTTTACGTATTAAGTCATTTTATTTTTATGATATAATTTTTGTATTTTTTTTAAGAAACGAAGTTAAATTAATAATGTACAATTTGTAAAGCACAACGTACAACGTGTAGCTTAAATAGTTGAATTTAAATTAATTCATTTACTATTCACATGAAAACGACATGATAGAAATTATTAATTATAAGTTACATAGAATACCCCTGAAGTATTTAATAAATACGACTTTTTAAAATTTAATATTCGATTTACGTATTATATTAATATATATAATACGTCGACAAACAACGAGACAAAGGTTTATGAGCTGGATCCTCCAGCCATGCAATCGCATGGCCAAGGAGGCTAAACCCCATAAGATCGCATGGGGTACTTTTTCAGGTATGATTGCTATAAATTGCAGTTTTTGGCTCGAGATAATCACACACATACACAAATATAGATATACTCCGTAATATTATTTATTATTATTATTATTATTATTATTATTATTATTATTATTATTATTATTATTATTATTATTAATAAGATTATTATTAATCTTATTATTTTTATTATTAGTGTTATTATTTTTGCGATACAAAAATAATAATGTACATAAAATATTACGACGGAGTGCTGTCCAAGTAATTTTCAAAACGTGTTTCCAAGCGAGCTAGAGCTAAGAAAAATATGGGTTATTGCCAAGGAAATTATGGGTAATGTTCGAGGGTATTTTTGTGAATCAAACCTCGTGTTTATCATCTCCGATGCGTCTACGTGCTTTTCTACAATATTGTATATCAATATTAAACAGTGAGTTTCATATGATCCCTTTTACTCTCTACATTTTTGGGCTGAGAATACATGCAAATGCTTTATTAACCGATATACAATATTTATATGCGTGAGTTTCATAAGATCCCTTTTACTCTCTACATTTTTGGGCTGAGAATACATACAAATGCTTTATTAACCGATATACAATATTTATATGCGTGAGTTTATAGTCTCCCTTTTTAAATACTTTAAATATTTTTGGGCTGAGAATACATGCAATTTATTTTAAACGCAATAAGACACAAGTACATACTAAATTCTACACTGAGTTAAACCGAAAATCCCTTAGCTTTGGTAACTAGTAGCTGCCAGTACATAGGATATGGACTGGTGGGCGCGAATAATTGTATATGGATCCATAGGGCTTGACATCCCCGTCCGAGCTAGAGCGCTAGCCTTTTAACGGACGTATGTTATTTGAGTTTAAGACACGTTGGTTTGCGCGTATTAAAACGAATGGGGTAATTATCACTATAGCGTTAAGTTTAGTTACCAGGGTGCTCTGTTATGTAGAATCTATTGATAAACGTTTCTGAATGAAACAACTGAAATCTTGTGATCCACCTTTATATACAGATTATGAGCAACATTAAAACTATGAACTCACCAACCTTTGTGTTGACACTTGTTAGCATGTTTATTTTCAGGTTTCCTAGAAGTCTTCCGCTGTTTGCTTAGATGTTAAACAAGCTATGTGCATGGAGTCTTACATGACATATTTTTCAAGGAGACGTTGCATTTACCAAATCATCACCATGTATCTTATTTTGACTGCATTGTCAACAGAAATGATGTTGTAAACTATTATATACGGTGATTGTCTATATGTAGAAATCATCAGATGTCGAAAACCTTTGATTTAAATATTCATTTATGGTGTGCCTTTTCAAAAGAATGCAATGTTTACAAAACGTATCATATAGAGGTCAAATACCTCGCAATGAAATCAATGAATGACGTGTTTGTCCATATGAATTTGGAGCGATCGTCACAATTCGTGCTACGAAAAACAGCGTGTTACAACTCTCCCCCACTTGAACTCGATCACGTCCTCGTGATCCTCGTTACTTAACAATCCGGACTCACACTCTACGGTCCTTCGACATATATCCAAACCCGATGTCTACAACATTATCCGTTAATCTGAAGATTTCGTACAAGTCCATTAGGCAAATTTTCTCGATAATTTACCTTTCCCAATTAAATCGTCACCCGCGATTTATCAATTCCATGAATCCGAGCACTAAAACTCGCTTCATTCCCAAACCGGAACGAATTCATGCCTCGAACGCCCGACATATACAATCTAACATTCCAAATCTCGTACCGAGCTAGCAATTCCTTTAGCGTACCCTTATCATTTACATTGCTAAAGTAACAACACACCAACAATATGGCCAACAAACAACACAATGGAGCTGACGAAAAGTGAATCCTCACGATTGAATACCACTTGCCCCACATCCTCACGCGTACGTGGCCGACGAAAATTGGTAGATCAAATGTTAACCACTTACCACTACGCAACAAGAGGTCGACAAAAAGAGCATCCTTACAGATCACACTTACCTCTCCTCACACATGGCCAAAGAAAAGCGAATCCTAACAGAACGCTTTCCACAACTCGATAAGTAGCCACAAAAAGTGAATCCTATGGATAACACTTACTACTTACCACCCCTCACCCGTGGCCAACGAAAAGTGAATCCTCACAATTGGATAACACTTGCCACAATACTTGCAAACAAGCTAAGTATATACGCATACTTAGAATCATTCCACTCGACTTGAAATCCCCGCACACGAGTTACATGCACCGCCATCACGACCTAGCAAGAAATCACCTATATCACTCATAGGCACAATACAACAACCCTCTAAAGAGAATTCGGTGAACTCATCCCTCATCCAAGGGACCTCACTTTGCTTGTCGAACCTGCCCATTTATCTCTTAATGAGCTAAACAACATTTCCACCTCGAGTAGTAATTTACATCCAAACCAATAAATACAATTTAACCCAAATTATACTCTACCACAAACCGACCAACCTAGGTCCCAACACTAATTCCAATTTAACTACGAGCATCATTCGAGATTCCACACTAGAACCTCTTTGCGTGGGAGTGTAACTCCCCACTTGGAACTATGTTCCATAACCACATCGCCATGGTATTACTATCCCGTGAACTTCACCACTCTCTGGTATACGCGACCAATTTCCCAATCGGTCGTGGTCCTCGAATTCTTAAGAATTCATTTCAAACACTAAAAGTTGACGCTCACCGTCACTCGTTGGCGTCATTTAAGCAACGACATAAAGCAAACACATTACGTATCTTGTACATCAATACAACACTACCCGAAAGGTAGAATTTTCTATCAATTGGGTTCACCCGACCCATCACAACATTTTGCTCCAACCTTGAGCATATGAAAGAATTCATCCTATCCTTCATCATTTCAAACGAAGAGTTCACCACAAATTACACAAGCTTTATTCTTTCAATCATCCAGTTGCTATTGCTTGTCACTTCTACAAAATCACACTGACACCTAAGGGTTTCTCACCGGCACCCTAAGTACAATGCAACCACAACATCATCGGAGTCGAATATTACGCTCGCAGGTATGAAAGAGGCACCTGACATCGCATCACATAGACTCCACTACCAACATTCATCAAGACCAAAAGGCTCGACTTTGAGGGTTCCATTCATCCGATGTCACCCATCCCACCACTAAAGTGACTTTAAATCAAATATGTCGGATGAATCTTATGGTTCATCAATTTCCGACATAAAAGCGACTACGCGCTACCAAACAACATCAGAACCTATTCCCATGGCTTGGTAAAAATCTTTTACTCAACGCTAAGGAATGCTTGGTAGCACCAAGTCTTGCGCCCTTCGTCCGTCAACCCAACCATCGTCATAGGGTAATTCCATAAAGAACGCTACCCTCCGTTACACTACGCAATAACACATTGCATCAACCAAAATCATAAGTACGTTTCAATAGAGTAATCGAAAAGTACCTGAAACATCATTGCTAGGTTCTCACACATCGTCACTAATCGCCACATAGTTGCGTACCCTGGCATCACCAACCAAATCCAGACACTCCAACTTTTGGTGTTCAACCTTCCGACAGTTAAAACATGTAACCTTGTTAGAAGTCGCATTCGTACATTCACGCGACAAATGATCCCGCTGTCCGCAATTATAACACGTGGGTATAAAACTACCTGTACCACTCTTCTTCACGCTTCTGGCACCCTCGGAAGTACTCTTACTTTTCTTGTTCGAATGAATCGTAGCTTCGAACTTTCGCTTACTAACATCGGAACCACATTGCTTCAGGACAAGTGTCTCGAAACCTTTCACCACTTCAAACAACCTCTCAAAAGAGTTCACCGACCCTCTACTAATTTTGTTCTTCAAGTCATCATTCAAGGCTTGATAAAAGTCTTCCATTAACATATGATCATTCCCGACATACTCCAGGAAAAATTGGGCCTTTGATAAAAAGGTAGACTTGAGAGTGTTCAAATCCATTGACCCTTGCCTCAACGCACGCAACTCATCTTTAAGCCTCGAAAGATCAGCTGTAGTTCGGTACTCCTTGAAGAACTCCGACTTGAACTCATCCCAAGTCAAACTCATACTTTATTCCTCACCATAAACTCGAATTTTCGCTTCCCACCATAGCTTTGCATCGCCCCGCAACATACTACTACCGTACCTCCTATTCTTATCAAGAGGACACTCACTTGTTCGAAAAGCCCCTTCAATATCGGAGATCCAACGAGTAATTTTAAGCGGATCTCTCTCACCATCAAACGTGGGAGGTTAAGATAACTTAAAGTTCTTATAAAGAAAATCCCTTCTTCCAACATCCCCCACATCGCCCGTCACGTTCACGTCGTGAGGCTTAGGAAACCTCTTCTCTAACTCTTCTTGAACAATAGCGCTCGCTTGTTCATTTACCATGTTGGTTATTTGTTCCTTGAGTGACTCTTGAAATACCTTCTTGATGTTTTCGAGAAAAGCCGCAACATGGCGTTCCATGATGGTCTCTACATTGGCCGTGAAATCGTTCTCGTCACTTTGGTCTTCGTTATCATGTTCGTTCCTCGTCTTCATTCTAAGAAATGAACTCGATTAGGAACGCAACACAAGTAAATCACGTACATCGCCACGATATGTATTTATACTATATTGCAGATTTCTCATATATTTATCATGGCAATATCCGTCATTTTTAGTCCATTTGGATACGGTTTTAGTTAATATTCGTGATTATTATGTGGATTATGGTTTTGGAGCCGAGAAGTTCATTATTACGCAGTTGGAGGTTGTCCGAGGTACACTTTACACCTTGATATTCTATGTACCTGAATTGCAAAGTTATTTATGATCATTTGGGTATTATTTGAGTTTTGATGCGTTCAAGTTGAAAGGGAAGTGAAAATCAAAGTGACAACAATTCGGTGCTCCGCTCCAATATTTGGCACCCCGTTCAGCAAGTTGGCGCTTCGCTCTAAAAATCGGCGCTCCGCTCCGTATAACAGCATTTCCAAGCCGAGAGAAAAATAAAAAGAAAAAGACTTTTCCTTTGTTACGGAGCGCCGTGCCGCTTATCTAAGCGCGCGCGAGGCCTGGTACCTTTTTGGGTATAAAAGCTGATTTTCAACCCTAATTGATATATCTTTTTAGGCAGCCAATTTTCAGAGCTTGAAGGACAAAAAAAGGTGATTTTTGGGGAATTCCAAGGTCACCAATCTCATCCAATCAATCCATTAACGCATTGCAATCTCACAAACATTGAAGATTCATCATCATCCTTGGTTGAGTCTTTCCTCAAACTTATGAATTCCCAATTGATTTTGATTTTATCTTTTAACATGGTTGTTGGCTAATTTCTTTATGTTCATCTAGACTAAATACATTGTTGGATGTAATTTTTATGATTGATTATTATTTGTTTGATGATTGATAGCTTGAACACTTTATTATTCTCGTTGATACTTATTCTTGAATTGATTGATAATTGTGGTTGTCTAATAGAAAGAGATTTAATATATATATGTATTAAATGTTACATGATTAATAACTTATAATATTAATATATTTAATTACAAGTTAAAATAAATATTTTATTAATATACTTACTTTCATTATTAATATTGATATTTGTATTATTATTAACTTAATATATAATATATAAATATGAGATTTGATAAGCATAATTGGTTATAGCAAGTATTACTTTTATTATTATTATTAATATTGATATCTGTATAGTTAATAATAATTTAATATATAATATATAGATATAAAAATTGAAATATGTAACTTGTGATTTCTAGTAATATTATTATGTTTTGTCATTAAGAACCATTATTATTATTATTATTATCATTATCATTATAATTATTAGAAAATAATACAATTTATTATTATTATCACTAAAAATATTATTATTATCATTTTTGTTACTATTATCAATTTTTTTAGTATTAAGATTATATATTATTATTATTACTATTATTATTAGTTCCATTATTAATATTAAAAATTGATGTATGTATAATTAATATTATTATGTTTTCTTTATATATATAATATACAGATAGAGATAATCGATATACACTTATACAAATACAAATATACATAAATACATATACATATACTTATACAGTATATATATACGGTTAATCATATACATATGAACACAGGAAAATTGTATGCTGTTTTTCAATCGTTCTCAAAACTGTAGGTGATTGTTTTTCTGTTTAATTAGTCGTACCAATTAGTGTGGAATTACATGAAAGAATCCAAATCTGTAGCTATCGATTGTCAGACTTTATTTTGTTTATATTTTTTTTGTACGATAGGTTCCTGCTATCGAATTCAATTGGGTTATATAAAAATCCAATCCAGTTGTCAGTTGATAAAATTCCGACTCACATTATCTAGTACAAATTACAAATATCAATAACAGCTCTTGCTTGATTCAAATTAATCAGAGAAAACCCAGAATAATGACGATAAGCCCTGTTCTCTATTCATTCAATCAAGTACTTGATCCCAAATGAAATTTTAAAAAGTAATAAAGCAATTCTGTTAGGAATCCCATGTGTAAGGTAGCTGCAAAATTTCAAAACCCAATTTCTAATATCAATCACGAATTTTAGAGTCAAACATTCAAATTCAAAAAAGTCAAACTTTTGGTTCATCAAGAAATTTGTGCTGAATGTGTTGTTTCAGGTCCAATTGAGGGTATAGAAAGTTTCTAAAAATGATTTAGGATCTTTTTCATTTTGTAATTACTATCTGAAATGATCTAAATTCCAAAATCACCATATGGGTTGTTTCTTTGCATTTTTTTTAAACTGCCGATAACTCTGTAAATTATTTTAATATTCTTTGTAATCCCAATCAATATGAATCGAGTTCTATTGTTGAAATATCCTATATTCGACTTCTGTATCCATGTTTTGTTTCACGAAAGTGGTTTTAGTCGATTATGGTTTTAAGATGAAGAGGAAAAGGAACCAGGTCATAAGATAATTAAATAAATTAGAGGCTAAATTAAAACAAATTTGATGGAACGGAAGAGTGGTTTAGGAATGGTGTCGGGTTTTGAGAGGTCTTGGTTTCAATCCTCGTTTAGTACAATTTTTTTTAAAGGGAGTTCTAAGGTAGTATTTCCTTTGTAATTTCATTATTTTATTATTTCCTTATTATTATTATTATTCTTAATTATTATTGTTATGTTTATTATTAGTAATTATTATTATTACATGTATTATTATTATTATTACTTATGATTGTTGTATTTAATATAAGTAATAAGATTACTAGTATAATTAATATTATTATCATTTTTGTTATTACTAATATTATTATTATCATAAAAAAATATATATAAATCTATCACTAATATAAGTATTAATTATCATTTATTATTATTATTATTATTATTATTAAAGTACAATTAAGATTATTATTATTAATAAGTATTATACATTTATGAACTAAACTTGGAAATTATGGAAACTCTTATAATCTTGAATAAGATAAGTATTTATGTAAATATAAGATTTATATTGATTAGGATATAACTACGATCGTGCATATTGTAAACAAAGTATCTATACATATGTAAATATAGATATAAAACCGTTAAGTTCTTAAGATATTAATAAGTATTATTATTAACAATATTATTATTATGATCTTTACTAATATTATATTATTGTTATCATTATTAACATTACTATTATTATTATTATTATTATTATTATTATTATTATTATTATTATTATTATTATTATTATTATTATTATTATTATTATTATTATTATTATTATTATTATTATTATTATTATTATTATTATTATTATTATTATTATTATTATTATTATTATTATTATTATTACTATCACTATTATTATTATTATTATTATTCCAAATAAATATTTCAAATAAATCAATATAAATTTTTAATACCTAATATGATATTTTTCTAAACGTCAATATAGGATAGTTATAATACGTAACATATCTATTGCTTTAAATCTGTTATATATATATATATATATATATATATATATATATATATATATATATATATATATATATATATATATATATATATATATATATATATATATATATATATATATACATATAGTTATACAAATTTTAAGATTTCAAAATATAAACAAATAGTCAATAAATTACTGATATAAGAAATATATTAAAATACAAATTTGTTCGATTTCGATTATACATTTTAATATATATACTAATGATATAGGTTCGTGAATCTGAGGCCAACCCTGTATTGTTCAGTTGTTCAATATCGTCATATGTATTTTTACTACAAAATACATTATTGTGAGTTTCATTACTCCCTTTTAAATGCTTTTGCAATATATATTTTTGGGACTGAGAATACATGCGCTGCTTTTATAACTGTTTTACGAAATAGACACAAGTAATCGAAACTACATTCTATGGTTGAATGATCGAAGCCAAATATGCCCCTTTTGCTTGGTAACCTAAGAATTAGTAAACCAGTCTACTAATTGACGCGAATCCTAAAGATAGATCTATTGGGCCCAACAAACCCCATCCGTTGTAGCGGATGCTTTAGTACTTCGAGTTTTTATATCATGTCCGATGGATGTCCCGGAATGATGGGGATATTCTTATATGCATCTTGTTAATGTCGGTTACCAGGTGTTCACCATATGAATGATTTTTATCTCTATGCAGTTTGCGAAATGCCTGATATGAGAATGATGTTTGTGAAAAATGAAATCTTGTGGTCTATTAAAATAATGGAAATGATTGTTTATGATAAACTAATGAACTCACCAACCTTTTGGTTGACACTTTAAAGCATGTTTATTATCAGGTATGAAAGAAATCTTCCGCTATGCATTTGCTCATTTTAAAGATATTACTTGGAGTCATTCATGTCATATTTCAAAAGACGTTGCATTCGAGTCGTTGAGTTCATCAAGATTATTAGTAAGTTAATTATAGTGGATATATTATGAAATGGTATGCATGCCATCAACTTTCGATGTAAAGAAAGATTTTTTTTAAAAACGAATGCAATGTTTGTAAAATGTATCATATAGAGGTCAAGTACCTCGCGATGTAATCAACTATTGCGAATCATTTATAATCGATATGGACTTCGTTCAGATGGGTTAGGACGGGTCATGAAAGTTGGTATCAGAGCGGTGGTCTTAGCGATCCAGGTCTGCATTAGTGTGTCTAACTGATAGTCATTAGGATACATTAGTGAGTCTGGACTTCGACCGTGTCTGCATGTCAAAAGTTTTGCTTATCATTTCTAGTCGGAAATCAGCTGCTTATCATCCTTAGGAAATTACCTGCTTATCATTCTTAGTCTAGACACATCTTACTGCTTTGATTGCATGAATAGTGTATAGACAAAATTCATATCTTAGCGTATCTGTTACTGTAAACTATTGCCTGACATATTCCATAATTCCCTCCGTAATCTACGGGATCTTCTGTACTATGTATAGTTATTCTATGTAATTAGAATATCATCCGATATCCGAAAATCATTTCCTATCGAAAAATCCTTTACTCAATCGTACGAAATGGAATTTGTCACTAGTTTAAGTTCTTCGGAACCCGACAACTATTCCGACATGGATGTTCACCTAAGCTTCAGAAGCAGCGTCACCAGAATGAATCAGCCAATCAGCCATCCCCAATTCATCTGATGGGTTCGTAGTCTACTTAATTATTGGAAACAAGAAGAAGGTGATCCCTTCCATCCACCACATTCCCCTCTTGGCGAAGAACCTGAAGCACTTACCTGCGAACCTATTCGTGATACTATTTTCTCTCTCATTTTTAGAGTAGCTCGACACGATTATATTCTATCAACAATTCTAAACCGTATTCATCCGTTCGTTCCGACCGACAATCATCCCGGAATAATAGAAGAAGTCAACGAACTTCGAGCTCAAGTAATGACTCCGAAAAATATGGTGCAAAACCTCTCAGCTTCAGCAACATCACCGACACCAACAGTACCATCAATAAACAGCACCAGTACCATCAACAATCCATGCCTCAACATCTCATTATGTACCTCGAGTATCATCATCATTCTACATGGCGTTCTACATCATTTATCTTCGTTCGACATGACGGTTATGTAATCTCTAATGTTTTAGAGACTATATATGCTAGTTCTAACGGTAAATCAAATGAGATTAATATCATATTGACTCATTAAATCCATGATTACATTTGAAGAAAATATATATGTATATATATTCATAAAGATTGTAATTAAAAATTCTTTCGTACAAACAGTTAATGGTGAAAATATTTTAACGGGTAGGTAATGCCCGAGGAATATTTAGATTTCACATTAATAAGTTACAATGTATATTCTTCGAATTTGATTCAACGATCATTTACTATCCTACTTACATCCACAGATATACGAATCCGTTCACCACAGAATAACCATTTTCATTCAATTTCATATTTGGATTTTGACCTATCAGAATCCAACAAGTGGCATAATGAAGAAAAACATTAAAATAAGAATTTGTTAGAAACAAACAAATTAACTACAATAAATTCTGTTAAGAAACCACGCTAACAAAATCCTAGCTAACTGTTCCTAGCTAACTGTTAATTCCTTATTACATTTATTTATCGCAATTTAATTATCGCAATTTTAATTCTCGCAATTTTATTTATCATCATTTAATTTCTGTTATTTATTTTACGCACTTTAAATATCAGGACATATATACAAGGTTTTGACATATCATATTGACGTATCTATATATATTATTTGGAATAACCATATGAAATGTCCCGTTCTTATTGATTAAAAACGTTCCATATTAATTGATTTCGTTGCGAGGTTTTGACCTCTATATGAGACGTTTTTCAAAGACTGCATTCATTTTAAAACAAACCATAACCTTTATTTCATCAATAAAGGTTTAAAAAGCTTTACGTAGATTATCAAATAATGATAATCTAAAATATCCTGTTTACACACAACCATTACATAATGGTTTACAATACAAATATGTTACAACAAA
Source organism: Rutidosis leptorrhynchoides (assembly GCF_046630445.1). Classification (NCBI taxonomy): domain Eukaryota; kingdom Viridiplantae; phylum Streptophyta; class Magnoliopsida; order Asterales; family Asteraceae; genus Rutidosis; species Rutidosis leptorrhynchoides. The sequence goes on along the minus strand of NC_092333.1, from coordinate 262,329,797 downwards.
ATAAGTTTCTTGAATGCAGTTTTTATACAATATCATACAAGCATGGACTCCAAATCTCGTCCTTATTTAAGTATGCGACAGCGGAAGCTCTTAATAATCACATGAGAATAAACATGTTTAAAACGTCAACAAAAATGTTGGTGAGTTATAGGTTTAACCTATATATATCAAATCATAATAATAGACCACAAGATTTCATATTTCAATACACATCCCATACATAGTGATAAAAATCATTCATATGGTTAACACCTGGTAACCGGCATTAACAAGATGCATATATAAGAATATCCCCATCATTCCGGGACACCCTTCGGATATGATATAAATTTCAAAGTACTAAAGCATCCGGTACTTTGGATGGGGTTTGTTAAGCCCAATAGATCTATCTTTAGGATTCGCGTCAATTAGGGTGTCTGTTCCCTAATTCTTAGATTACCAGACTTAATAAAAAGGGGCATATTCGATTTCGATAATTCAACCATAGAATGTAGTTTCACGTACTTGTGTCTATTTTGTAAATCATTTATAAAACCTGCATGTATTCTCATCCCAAAAATATTAGATTTTAAAAGTGGGACTATAACTCACTTTCACAGATTTTTACTTCGTCGGGAAGTAAGACTTGGCCACTGGTTGATTCACGAACCTATAACAATATATACATATATATCAAAGTATGTTCAAAATATATTTACAATACTTTTAATATATTTTGATGTTTTAAGTTTATTAAGTCAGCTGTCCTCGTTAGTAACCTACAACTAGTTGTCCACAGTTAGATGTACAGAAATAAATCGATAAATATTATCTTGAATCAATCCACGACCCAGTGTATACGTATCTCAGTATTGATCACAACTCAAACTATATATATTTTGGAATCAACCTCAACCCTGTATAGCTAACTCCAACATTCACATATAGAGTGTCTATGGTTGTTCCGAAATATATATAGATGTGTCGACATGATAGGTCGAAACATTGTATACGTGTCTATGGTATCTCAAGATTACATAATATACAATACAAGTTGATTAAGTTATGGTTGGAATAGATTTGTTACCAATTTTCACGTAGCTAAAATGAGAAAAATTATCCAATCTTGTTTTACCCATAACTTCTTCATTTTAAATCCATTTTGAGTGAATCAAATTGCTATGGTTTCATATTGAACTCTATTTTATGAATCTAAACAGAAAAAGTATAGGTTTATAGTCAGAAAAATAAGTTACAAGTCATTTTTGTAAAGGTAGTCATTTCAGTCGAAAGAACGACGTCTAGATGACCATTTTAGAAAACATACTTCCACTTTGAGTTTAACCATAATTTTTGGATATCGTTTCATGTTGATAATAAAAATAATTTTCTCAGAATAACAACTTTTAAATCAAAGTTTATCATAGTTTTTAATTAACTAACCCAAAACAGCCCGCGGTGTTACTACGACGGCGTAAATCCGGTTTTACGGTGTTTTTCGTGTTTCCAGGTTTTAAATCATTAAGTTAGCATATCATATAGATATAGAACATGTGTTTAGTTGATTTTAAATGTCAAGTTAGAAGGATTAACTTTTGTTTGCGAACAAGTTTAGAATTAACTAAACTATGTTCTAGTGATTACAAGTTTAAACCTTCGAATAAGATAGCTTTATATGTATGAATCGAATGATGTTATGAACATCATTACTACCTTAAGTTCCTTGGATAAACCGACTGGAAAAGAGAAAAATGGATCTAGCTTCAACGGATCCTTGGATGGCTCGAAGTTCTTGAAGCAGAATCATGACACGAAAACAAGTTCAAGTAAGATCATCGCTTGAAATAAGATTATTATAGTTATAGAAATTGAACCAAAGTTTGAATATGATTATTACCTTGTATTAGAATGATAACCTACTGTAAGAAACAAAGATTTCTTGAGGTTGGATGATCACCTTACAAGATTGGAAGTGAGCTAGCAAACTTGAAAGTATTCTTGATTTTATGTAACTAGAACTTGTAGAATATATGAAGAACACTTAGAACTTGAAGATAGAACTTGAGATAGATCAATTAGATGAAGAAAATTGAAGAATGAAAGTGTTTGTAGGTATTTTTGGTCGTTGGTGTATGGATTAGATATAAAGGATATGTAATTTTGTTTTCATGTAAATAAGTCATGAATGATTACTCATATTTTTGTAATTTTATGAGATATTTCATGCTAGTTGCCAAATGATGGTTCCCACATGTGTTAGGTGACTCACATGGGCTGCTAAGAGCTGATCATTGGAGTGTATATACCAATAGTACATACATCTAAAAGCTGTGTATTGTACGAGTACGAATACGGGTGCATACGAGTAGAATTGTTGATGAAACTGAACGAGGATGTAATTGTAAGCATTTTTATTAAGTAAAAGTATTTTGATAAGCGTATTGATGTCTTTCAAAAGTGTATAAATACATATTAAAACACTACATGTATATACATTTTAACTGAGTCGTTAAGTCATCGTTAGTCGTTACATGTAAGTGTTGTTTTGAAACCTTTAGGTTAACGATCTTGTTAAATGTTGTTAACCCAATGTTTATAATATCAAATGATATTTTAAATTATTATATTATCATGATATTATCATGTATGAATATCTCTTAATATGATATATATATATACATTAAATGTCTTTACAACGATAATCGTTACATATATGTCTCGTTTAAAAATCATTAAATTAGTAGTCTTGTTTTTACATATGTAGTTCATTGTTAATATACTTAATGATATGTTTACTTATCATAGTATCATGTTAAATATATATATATATATCCATATATATGTCATCATATAGTTTTTACAAGTTTTAACGTTCGTGAATAACCGGTCAACTTGGGTGGTCAATTGTCTATATGAAACATATTTCAATTAATCAAGTCTTAACAAGTTTGATTGCTTAACATGTTGGAAACATTTAATCATGTAAATATAAATCTCAATTAATATATATAAACATGGAAAAGTTCGGGTCACTACAGTACCTACCCGTTAGATAAATTTCGTCCCGAAATTTTAAGCTGTTGAAGGTGTTGACGAATCTTCTGGAAATAGATGTGGGTATTTCTTCTTCATCTGATCTTCACGCTCCCAGGTGAACTCGGGTCCTCTACGAGCATTCCATCGAACCTTAACAATTGGTATCTTGTTTTGCTTAAGTCTTTTAACCTCACGATCCATTATTTCGACGGGTTCTTCGATGAATTGGAGTTTTTCGTTGATTTGGATTTCATCTAACGGAATAGTGAGATCTTCTTTAGCAAAACATTTCTTCAAATTCGAGACGTGGAAAGTGTTATGTACAGCCGCGAGTTGTTGAGGTAACTCAAGTCGGTAAGCTACTGGTCCGACGCGATCAATAATCTTGAATGGTCCAATATACCTTGGATTTAATTTCCCTCGTTTACCAAATCGAACAACGCCTTTCCAAGGTGCAACTTTAAGCATGACCATCTCTCCAATTTCAATTTCTATATCTTTTCTTTTAATGTCAGCGTAGCTCTTTTGTCGACTTTGGGCGGTTTTCAACCGTTGTTGAATTTGGATGATCTTCTCGGTAGTTTCTTGTATAATCTCCGGACCCGTAATCTGTCTATCCCTCACTTCACTCCAACAAATCGGAGACCTGCACTTTCTACCATAAAGTGCTTCAAACGGTGCCATCTCAATGCTTGAATGGTAGCTGTTGTTGTAGGAAAATTCTGCTAACGGTAGATGTCGATCCCAACTGTTTCCGAAATCAATAACACATGCTCGTAGCATGTCTTCAAGCGTTTGTATCGTCCTTTCGCTCTGCCCATCAGTTTGTGGATGATAGGCAGTACTCATGTCTAGACGAGTTCCTAATGCTTGTTGTAATGTCTGCCAGAATCTTGAAATAAATCTGCCATCCCTATCAGAGATAATAGAGATTGGTATTCAATGTCTGGAGATGACTTCCTTCAAATATAGTCGTGCTAACTTCTCCATCTAGTCATCTTCTTTTATTGGCAGGAAGTGTGCAGATTTGGTGAGACGATCAACTATTACCCAAATAGTATCAAAACCACTTGCAGTCCTTGGCAATTTAGTGATGAAATCCATGGTAATGTTTTCCCATTTCCATTCTGGGATTTCGGGTTGTTGAAGTAGACTTGATGGTTTCTGATGCTCAGCTTTGACCTTAGAACACGTCAAACATTCTCCTACGTATTTAGCAACATCGTCTTTCATACCCGGCCACCAAAAATGTTTCTTGAGATCCTTGTACATCTTCCCCGTTCCAGGATGTATTGAGTATCTGGTTTTATGAGCTTCTCTAAGTACCATTTCTCTCATATCTCCAAATTTTGGTACCCAAATCCTTTCAGCCCTATACCGGGTTCCGTCTTCATGAATATTAAGATGCTTCTCTGATCCTTTGGGTATTTCATCCTTTAAATTTCCCTCTTTTAAAACTCCTTGTTGAGCCTCCTTTATTTGAGTAGTAAGGTTATTATGAATCATTATATTCATAGATTTTACTCGAATGAGTTCTCTGTCCTTCCTGCTCAAGGCATCGGCTACCACATTTTCCTTCCCCGAGTGGTAACGAATCTCAAAGTCGTAATCATTCAACAATTCAATCCACCTACGCTGCCTCATATTCAGTTATTTCTGATTAAATATGTGTTGAAGACTTTTGTGGTCGGTATATATAATACTTTTGACCCCATATAAGTAGTGCCTCCAAGTCTTTAATGCAAAAACAACCGCGCCTAATTCCAAATCATGTGTCGTATAATTTTGCTCGTGAATCTTCAATTGTCTAGACGCATAAGCAATCACCTTCGTTCGTTGCATTAATACACAACCGAGACCTTGCTTTGATGCGTCACAATAAATCACAAAATCATCATTCCCTTCAGGCAATGACAATATAGGTGCCGTAGTTAGCTTTATCTTTAATAATTGAAACGCTTTCTCTTGTTCATCATTCCATTCAAATTTCTTCCCTTTATGCGTTAATGCAGTCAAGGGTTTTGCTATTCTGGAAAAGTCTTGGATGAACCTTCTGTAGTAACCGGCTAGTCCTAAAAACTGGTGTATGTGTTTCGGAGTTTTCGGGGTTTCCCACTTTTCAACAGTTTCTATCTTTGCCGGATCCACCTTAATACCTTCTTTGTTCACTATGTGACCGAGGAATTGAACTTCTTCCAACCAAAATGCACACTTTGAAAACTTAGCATACAATTCTTCCTTCCTCAATACTTCTAACACCTTTCTCAAATGTTCACCGTGTTCTTGGTCATTCTTTGAGTAAATAAGTATGTCATCAATGAAAACAATGACAAACTTGTCAAGGTATGGTCTACACACTCGGTTCATAAGGTCCATGAACACAGCTGGTACATTAGTTAAACCAAACGGCATGACCATAAACTCGTAATGACCGTAACGTGTTCTGAAAGCAGTCTTTGGAATATCATCTTCTTTCACCCGCATTTGATGATACCCGGAACGTAAGTCAATCTTTGAATAAACAGACGAGCCTTGTAGTTGATCAAATAAGTCGTCGATTCTCGGTAGTGGGTAGCGGTTCTTGATGGTAAGTTTGTTCAACTCTCGGTAGTCGATACACAACCTGAATGTACCATCTTTCTTCTTGACAAACAAAACAGGAGCTCCCCACGGTGATGTGCTTGGTCGAATGAAACCACACTCTAAAAGTTCTTGTAATTGGCTTTGCAGTTCTTTCGTCTCGCTGGGTGCGAGTCTGTAAGGAGCACGAGCTATTGGTGCAGCTCCTGGTACAAGATCTATTTGAAATTCAACGGATCGATGTGGGGGTAATCCCGGTAATTCTTTCAGAAATACATCGGGAAATTCTTTTGCAATGGGAACATCATTGATGCTCTTTTCTTCAGTTTGTACTTTCTCGACGTGTGCTAGAACAGCATAGCAACCTTTTCTTATTAGTTTTTGTGCCTTCAAATTACTAATAAGATGTAGCTTCGTGTTGCCCTTTTCTCCGTACACCATTAAGGGTTTTCCTTTTTCTCGTATAATGCGAATTGCATTTTTGTAACAAACGTTCTCTGCTTTCACTTCTTTCAACCAGTCCATACCGATTATCACATCAAAACTCCCTAACTCTACTGGTATCAAATCAATCTTAAATGTTTCGCTAACCAGTTTAATTTCTCGATTCCGACATATATTATCTGCTGAAATTAATTTACCATTTGCTAATTCGAGTAAAAATTTATTATCCAAAGGCGTCAATGGACAACTTAATTTAGCACAAAAATCTCTACTCATATAGCTTCTATCCGCACCCGAATCAAATAAAACGTAAGCAGGTTTATTGTCAATAAGAAACGTACCCGTAACAAGCTCCGGGTCTTCCTGTGCCTCTGCCGCATTAATATTGAAAACTCTTCCGCGGCCTTGTCCATTCGTGTTCTCCTGGTTCGGGCAATTTCTAATAATGTGGCCCGGTTTTCCACATTTATAACAAGCTACATTGGCATAACTTGCTCCGACACTACTTGCTCCGCCATTACTCGTTCCGACACCATTTGTTCCTTTCGTTCTATTAACCCCTGGTCCGTAGACCTCACACTTCGCCGCGCTATGACCATTTCTTTTACACTTGTTGCAAAATTTGGTGCAGAACCCCGAGTGATACTTTTCACACCTTTGGCATAGCTGCTTCTGATTGTTGTTGTTGTTGCGGTTATTATTGTTGTTGGGATGATTGTTGTAGTTGCTGTTGTTGTTGTTGTTGTTGTTGTTGGGCCGTTTGTTGTAGTTGCGATTGATGTTGCGATTGTTGGGATAATTGTTGCGATTATTGTTGTAATTGCTGTTGTTGTTGTATTGGTGATTCTTATCACCGTTTTCCTCCCACTTTCTTTTAACTTGCTTCACATTGGCCTCTTCAGCAGTCTGTTCTTTAATTCTTTCTTCAATCTGGTTCACTACTTTGTGAGCCATTCTACATGCCTGTTGTATGGAGGCGGGCTCGTGTGAACTTATATCTTCTTGGATTCTTTCCGGTAATCCTTTCACAAACGCGTCGATCTTCTCTTCCTCATCTTCGAATGCTCCCGGACACAATAGGCACAATTCTGTGAATCGTCTTTCATACGTGGTAATATCAAATCCTTGGGTTTGTAACCCTCTAAGTTCTGTCTTGAGCTTATTGACCTCGGTTCTGGGACGGTACTTCTCGTTCATCAAGTGCTTGAATGCTGACCACGGTAGTGCGTACGCATCGTCTTGTCCCACTTGCTCTAGATAGGTATTCCACCTTGTTAACGCAGAACCTGTGAAGGTATGCGTAGCGTACTTCACTTTGTCCTCTTCAGTACACTTACTTATGGCAAACACCGATTCGACCTTCTCGGTCCACCGTTTCAATCCGATCGGTCCTTCGGTTCCATCAAATTCCAAAGGTTTGCAGGCAGTGAATTCTTTGTAGGTGCATCCTACACGATTTCCTGTACTGCTAGATCCAAGGTTATTGTTGGTATGTAGCGCAGCCTGTACTGCGGCTATGTTTGAAGCTAGAAAGTACGGAATTCCTCTTCATTCATATTCACGGTGTGTCGAGTAGTCGGTGCCATTTCCTTCAAAATAGTCAAATGGAACAAGTTAATCATACAGAATATTAAGAGTAGTTAATAGTATTTCGTAGCATAATATGAACTCATTTATAAAAGCTTTTTCTTCATATTAGCGTTTTATAAGTTTAAATTCGGGTAGTACCTACCCGTTAAGTTCATACTTAGTAGCTAATATACAATTCAACTACTACAATTCTATATAAAAAACTGATTATAATAATATTTCACGTTCAAACTTTTACACAAAATTTTACAAACTTACAATACCGCTTATTTTACATATAGCATGAAATATAGCACACAATAAATTTGATACAAGATGGTTGTGAAGATAATTCTAGCTAGTACACAAGTCGTTCAGCAAAGGCAATAAAGACACGTAATTCATACGTCCAGAAACAAGTCATGCATTCTGGTTTTACTAGGATTACTTCCCATCCTTAGTCTTGTGGAACATAACCGTTATGGCCGTTGATAAGACAGCGTGTTGTAACGTCGTCAAAGGGACGAGGGTTACGTAATGTCCAACAGTCCCGTAACAATCTAAAAACCTCATTTCTTACCCCAATTACCGACTCCGTCACTTGTGGGAACGTTTTGTTTAATAGTTGTAGCCCGATGTTCTTGTTCTCACTTTGGAGAGAAGCGAACATTACTAATCCGTAAGCATAACATGCTTCTTTATGTTGCATGTTAGTCGCTTTTTCTAAATCACGAAGTCCAATATTCGGATATATTGAGTCAGAATAATTTCTTAACCCATTGCGTAAAATAGCATTTGGGTTCCCCGCAATATATGCGTCAAAGTAAACACATCGTAACTTATGGATTTCCCAATGTGATATCCCCCATCTTTTGAACGAAAGCCTTTTATAAACCAAGGCATTCTTGGAACGTTCTTCGAATGTCTTACAAACTGATCTCGCCTTAAATAGTTGTGCCGAAGAATTCTGACCGACTCTAGACAAGATTTCATCAATCATGTCTCCGGGTAGGTCTCTTAAAATATTGGGTTGTCTACCCATTTTGTGTTTTTATACTGTAAAATAGACAAGAGTTAGATTCATAAAAAAAATACTTATTAATACAAGCAATTTTTACATATATCATAAAGCATAAGCACACTATATTACATATATTACACCACACGAATACAACTATCTTATTCCGACTCGCTTGCTTCTTCTTCTTCGGTTTTGGTTCGTTTTGCCAAGTTTCTAGGGATATATGAAGTTCCCCTAATACGAGCCGTCATTTTCCACATTGGTTTAGAAAAACCTGGTGGTTTAGAGGTTCCCGGGTCATTGTTACAACTTAAGGACTTCGGGGGTTGACGATACATATAAAGTTCATCGGGGTTGGAATTAGATTTCTCTATTTTTATGCCCTTTCCCTTATTATTTTCTTTTGCCTTTTTAAATTCAGTTGGGGTAATTTTTATAACATCATCGGAATTCTCGTCGGAATCCGATTCATCGGAGAATTGGTAATCCTCCCAATATTTTGCTTCCTTGGTGGAAACACCATTGACCATAATTAACCTTGGTCGGTTGGTTGAGGATTTTCTTTTACTTAACTGTTTTATTATTTCCCCCACCTGTTCTATTTCTTCATCCGGTTCCGATTCTTCTTCCAGTTCCGATTCTTCTTCCGGTTCCTACTCTTCTTCCGGTTCCTCTTCGGGAACTTGTAAATCAGTCCACGAATCATTCCAATTTACATTTGACTCTTCATTATTATTAGGTGAGTCAATGGGACTTGTTCTAGAGGTAGACATCTATCACATAATATCAAACGCGTTAAGAGATTAATATATCACATAATATTCACATGTTAAAAATATATAGTTTCCAACAAAATTTGTTAAGCAATCATTTTTCAAGTAAACACGGTCGAAGTCCAGACTCACTAATGCATCCTAACAAACTCGATAAGACACACTAATGAAAAATTCTGGTTCTCTAAGACCAACGCTCGGATACCAACTGAAATGTCCCATTCTTATTGATTAAAAACGTTCCATATTAATTGATTTCGTTGCGAGGTTTTGACCTCTATATGAGACGTTTTTCAAAGACTGCATTCATTTTAAAACAAACCATAACCTTTATTTCATCAATAAAGGTTTAAAAAGCTTTACGTAGATTATCAAATAATGATAATCTAAAATATCCTGTTTACACACAACCATTACATAATGGTTTACAATACAAATATGTTACAACAAAATAAGTTTCTTGAATGCAGTTTTTATACAATATCATACAAGCATGGACTCCAAATCTCGTACTTATTTAAGTATGCGACAGCGGAAGCTCTTAATAATCACCTGAGAATAAACATGCTTAAAACGTCAACAAAAATGTTGGTGAGTTATAGGTTTAACCTATATATATCAAATCATAATAATAGACCACAAGATTTCATATTTCAATACACATCCCATAGATAGAGATAAAAATCAGTCATATGGTTAACACCTGGTAACCGACATTAACAAAATGCATATATAAGAATATCCCCATCATTCCGGGACACCCTTCGGATATGATATAAATTTCGAAGTACTAAAGCATCCGGTACTTTGGATGGGGTTTGTTAAGCCCAATGGATCTATCTTTAGGATTCGCGTCAATTAGGGTGTCTGTTCCCTAATTCTTAGATTACCAGACTTAATAAAAAGGGGCATATTCGATTTCGATAATTCAACCATAGAATGTAGTTTCACGTACTTGTGTCTATTTTGTAAATCATTTATAAAACTTGCATGTATTCTCATCCCAAAAATATTAGATTTTAAAAGTGGGACTATAACTCACTTTCACAGATTTTTACTTCGTCGGGAAGTAAGACTTGGCCACTGGTTGATTCACGAACCTATAACAATATATACATATATATCAAAGTATGTTCAAAATATATTTACAACACTTTTAATATATTTTGATGTTTTAAGTTTATTAAGTCAGCTGTCCTCGTTAGTAACCTACAACTAGTTGTCCACAGTTAGATGTACAGAAATAAATCGATAAATATTATCTTGAATCAATCCACGACCCAGTGTATACGTATCTCAGTATTGATCACAACTCAAACTATATATATTTTGGAATCAACCTCAACCCTGTATAGCTAACTCCAACATTCACATATAGAGTGTCTATGGTTGTTCCGAAATATAGATAGATATGTCGACATGATAGGTCAAAACATTGTATACGTGTCTATGGTATCTCAAGATTACATAATATACAATACAAGTTGATTAAGTTATGGTTGGAATAGATTTGGTACCAATTTTCACGTAGCTAAAATGAGAAAAATTATCCAATCTTGTTTTACCCATAACTTCTTAATTTTAAATTCTTTTTGAGTGAATCAAATTGCTATGGTTTCATATTGAACTCTATTTTATGAATATAAACATAAAAAGTATAGGTTTATAGTGGGAAAAATAAGTTACAAGTCGTTTTTGTAAAGGTAGTCATTTCAGTCGAAAGAACGACGTCTAGATGACCATTTTAGAAAACATACTTCCACTTTGAGTTTAACCATAATTTTTGGATATAGTTTCATGTTCATAATAAAAATCATTTTCTCAGAATAACAACTTTTAAATCAAAGTTTATCATAGTTTTTAATTAACTAACCCAAAACAGCCCGCGGTGTTACTACGACGGCGTAAATCCGGTTTTACGGTGTTTTTCGTGTTTCCAGGTTTTAAATCATTAAGTTAGCATATCATATAGATATAGAACATATGTTTAGTTGATTTTAAAAGTCAAGTTAGAAGGATTAACTTTTGTTTGCGAACAAGTTTAGAATTAACTAAACTTTGTTCTAGTGATTACAAGTATAAACCTTCGAATAAGATAGCTTTATATATATGAATTGAATGATGTTATAAACATCATTACTACCTTAAGTTCCTTGGATAAACCTACTGGAAAAGAGAAAAATGGATCTAGCTTCAACGGATCCTTGGATGGCTCGAAGTTCTTGAAGCAGAATCATGACACGAAAACAAGTTCAAGTAAGATCATCACTTGAAATAAGATTGTTATAGTTATAGAAATTGAACCAAAGTTTGAATATGATTATTACCTTGTATTAGAATGATAACCTACTGTAAGAAACAAAGATTTATTGAGGTTGGATGATCACTTTACAAGATTGGAAGTGAGCTAGCAAACTTGAAAGTATTCTTGATTTTATGTAACTAGAACTTGTAGAATATATGAAGAACACTTAGAACTTGAAGATAGAACTTGAGAGAGATCAATTAGATGAAGAAAATTGAAGAATGAAAGTGTTTGTACGTGTTTTTGGTCGTTGGTGTATGGATTAGATATAAAGGATATGTAATTTTGTTTTCATGTAAATAAGTCATGAATGATTACTCATATTTTTGTAATTTTATGAGATATTTCATGCTAGTTGCCAAATGATGGTTCCCACATGTGTTAGGTGACTCACATGGGCTGCTAAGAGCTGATCATTGAAGTGTATATACCAATAGTACATACATCTAAAAGCTGTGTATTGTACAAGTACGAATACGGGTGCATACGAGTAGAATTGTTGATGAAACTGAACGAGGATGTAATTGTAAGCATTTTTTTTAAGTAGAAGTATTTTGATAAGTGTATTGAAGTTTTTCAAAAGTGTATAAATACATATTAAAACACTACATGTATATACATTTTAACTGAGTCGTTAAGTCATCGTTAGTCGTTACATGTAAGTGTTGTTTTGAAACCTTTAGGTTAACGATCTTGTTAAATGTTGTTATCCCAATGTTTATAATATCAAATGATATTTTAAATTATTATATTATCATGATATTATCATGTATGAATATCTCTTAATATGATATATATATACATTAAATGTCTTTACAACGATAATCGTTACATATATGTCTCGTTTAAAAATCATTAAATTAGTAGTCTTGTTTTTACATATGTAGTTCATTGTTTATATACTTAATGATATGTTTACTTATCATAGTATCATGTTAACTATATATATATCCATATATATGTCATCATATAGTTTTTACAAGTTTTAACGTTCTTGAATAACCGGTCAACTTGGGTGGTCAATTGTCTATATGAAACATATTTCAATTAATCAAGTCTTAACAAGTTTGATTGCTTAACATGTTGGAAACATTTAATCATGTAAATATCAATCTCAATTAATATATATAAACATGGAAAAGTTCGGGTCACTACACCATAGACACTCTATATGCAGTAATGATCGAGTTAGCTATACAGGGTTGAGGTTGATTCTATAATAATATATATAATTTGAGTTGTGATCGAGTCTGAGACATGTACACGGGTCACGATACGTATTAATTAATTCGAATATTATATATTAAACTATATATGAATGATTGGACTGTTAACTGTGGACTATCGACTGTGGACAAATAATATTGGACTATTAAAATGAATTAAAATGAATTAAAATAATGATTATAACATATGAAACTAAATAATTATTCAAGTTTGCCACTTGATTTCATCTTAAACCTCATTTGTATCTTGACGATTCCAATCTGCGTTCAAACATTTCATAATTCTTGAAAACACCTCAATCGAGAGGATGAACCAACCGCACTTCATCTACAGAAGGAAAGATTTATGCATATAGTTATGCACCTGAAAAACTCTCGGAACCTGAGTAAACGTTTAACACGTATCTGTGCTAGCTCCTTTGGCGTTGTATCTGTGCTAGCTCCTTTGGCGTTGTTATTACCGAAAATAACTTTGCAATTCCTTTTCAAATTAGTCAATTTTCTCACAGCTTCAGCAAATTAACTTCAATTTTTCATTCGAATAAGCCTTTTTATAACAATTTCCCATTCATCATCGTTACCGGAGAACCGTTTATATTCCACTACATTAGCAGTAAACTTACCAGCAACTTCATTACTCATTGGCTTAAGTCTCTCCGAAGAACCATTATATTTGTTCGTTAAAACTTTATCATATAGTCATCCACATCTTATAACGAGAATTGCCATACCAATTACCGGGATTCAGCAATCAGTATTTTGAATCTCGCAACGTTTCTACATCAACAGTTATATGTATACATACAACCTTTATCTCTTAGAATTATGATCTTCCATTCTGAATTTATGAAAAGCACCCAGTTTACGAATCAGTTCTCTGAATTTTGAAAGATGCTGATGAAGCAGCAGAAACTGTAAACAACCGTAAACGACCTTAACCTTCAAAAGTTTAATGATAAAGAATTGTATGTTGGCAAAGCTAAGAAAAGTTAGAACCGGAAAACGGATTGAGCAAACCATGAAGGAGGCTGTAGACAAATCACAAAGACTAAACCTGCCTTCAAAGAATCCAAATGATTCAGTATCTATTGAAGTCATTAACGAATACCTTGCTCCTGACTCTAAACCCTTGCGAACAATATTCTTCATCATCCTCTGATGTTAGAAATTCTAAGATATCATCGTATCTTTCGTTATAAATATCCTCCATATTTCTGAAGATAGTTTCATAACTATTCTTATCTGAAATCATTTACCTTTTCGCGCTATCTTTGTTACATCATAAAAGAAACGATTTCAGATCTCTAAATTATGAAACATTCGAGTTTAAAATAGGAATATTTTTGAAGTAGTGTTGGGAACTGAAGCATGAATTAGTATAATATAATGACACTTGATCAACGTGATTATATTATAGTAAGTCATGCTGAGTTTCTAATGAAACATGATGATTCACAGACCATACCGTCATCATGTGCCATTTTACACGACTCTTACATTTTACCTAATCTCCAAACATATTAAGGACATATCTTCCTGATAGTTCTATCTTTTCTCTTGAATTCTGGAAATTCAACCAATCAAGATCATGCTATTACAAATTCTCTCTTAGAACGCTAATCATATTCATTCAAAACTTCATACATACGAATTTTGGACCATTATTCGTTTGAATTAAAGTCGAGAAGAGAGAACAAAAGTATGAGTTAAGAAAGAAAGAATAGAAGGTAGGAACTGTGGAAATAAGGAAACGAAGGGAGTGGATTTATAGTGAAATATCAGACAGAGCAATCGAGACAGATCATCGCATTTAACCAAAGAGAATTCTAATTTCCTTGATTACTGAAGAACCAAATCTTATTCAGATTTCGAAGTTTTTATTTAAATCTCTTGGATTCCAGAATTCAACCGTGACTACATCACCGATTAAGACAAATCTCTTGGATTTCGGAATTCAACCGTGACTACGTCACCGATTAAGACAAACCTGCATTTACTCATTTCACTCTTTTGTGATAGCTTCACTCGTACTCTTTCCGAAGCCAAATTATTTTATCTATATTATTCACTGATGATAAAACTCTAATTTCCAGCTCGTATGCGTCATGAAAACATAGTTATTGTCAGTCATGACGATTCCACTCAAATTTTGGGACGAAATTTCTTTAACGGGTAGGTACTGTGACGACCCGAAAATTTCCGACCAAATTTAAACTTGATCTTTACATGATTTTGATATGATAAGCAAAGTCTATTAAACGGAGTCTCAATTTTTTTTACATGATTCAGTTAACCTTTGACTACTCCGGACGATTCACGAACAATTATGTGCAAATAAATATATAATTATGTATATATACAAATATAAATATATAGATATATATATATATATATATATATATATATATATATATATATATATATATAATAATTTGAATTAATAAGGTATACTTAATCAATTGAAATTAAAAATATAAGATAATAAATAGAATATTTAAGTTACTGATATATGAATATATAAAAGTATATATAGGATATTATTATGAATCTATATATATGAATTTTATAAATAATTATTATTATATTATAAAATATAAATATTCAGTATTCAATATACGTTAATATATATATATATATATATATATATATATATATATATATATATATATATATATATATATATATATATTATTTATTTTAACTTGTAATTAAAAATATTAATATTATAAGTTATTAATCATGTAACATTTATATATATATATATATATATATATATATATATATATATATATATATATATATATATATATATATTAAATGTTACATGATTAATAAATTATAATATTAATATATTTAATTACAAGTTAAAATAAATATTTTATTAATATACTTACTTTCATTATTAATATTGATATTTGTATTTTTAACTTAATATATAATATATAAATATGAGATTTGATAAGCATAATTGATTATATCAAGTATTACTTTTATTATTATTATTAGTATTGATATCTATATAGTTAATAATAATTTATTATGTAATATATAGATATAAAAATTGAAATATGTAACTTGTGATTTCTAGTAATATTATTATGTTTTGTCATTAAGAACCATTATTATTATTATTATTATTATTATTATTATTATTATCATTATCATTATAATTATTAGAAAATAATACAATTTATTATTATTATCACTAAAAATATTATTATTATCATTTTTGTTACTATTATCATTTTTTTTAGTATTAAGATTATATATTATTATTATTACTATTATTATTAGTTCCATTATTAATATTAAAAATTGATGTATGTATAATTAATATTATTATGTTTTCTTTATATATATAATATACAGATAGAGATAATCGATATACACTTATACAAATACAAATATACATAAATACATATACATATACTTATACAGGGTATATATATACGGTTAATCATATACATATGAACACAGGAAAATTGTATGATGTTTTTCAATCGTTCTCAAAACTGTAGGTGATTGTTTTTCTATTTAATTAGTCGTACCAATCAGTGTGGAATTACATGATAGAATCCAAATCTGTAGCTATCGATTGTCAGACTTTATACTAGTAAATCACGTACACCGCCATGATATGTATTTATACTATATTGCATATTTCTCATATATTTGTCATTTTTTGTCCATTCGGATACGGTTTTAGTTAATATTCGTGATTATTATGTGGATTATGGTTTTGGAGCTGAGAAGTTCATTATTACGCAGTTGGAGGTTGTCCGAGGTACACTTTACACCATGATATTCTATGTACCTGAATTGTAAAGTTATTTATGATCATTTGGGTATTATTTAAGTTTTGATACGTTCAAGTTGAAAGGGAAGTGAAAATCAAAGTGACAGCAATTCGGCGCTCCGCTCCAATATTTGGCACCCCGTTCAGCAAGTTGGCTCTCCGCTCTAAAAATCGGCGCTACGCTCCGTATAACAGCATTTCCAAGCCGAGAGAAAAATAACAAGAAAAAGACTTTTCCTTTGTTACGGAGCGCCGTGCCGCTTATCTGAGCGCGCGCGCGGCCTGGTGACTTTTTGGGTATAAAAGCTGATTTTCAACCCTAATTGATATATCTTTTTAGGCAGCCAATTTTCAGAGCTTGAAGGATGAAAAAGGTGATTTTTGGGGAATTCCAAGGTCACCAATCTCATCCAATCGATCCATTAACGCGTTGCAATCCCACAAACATTGAAGATTCATCATCATCCTTGGTTGATTCTTTCCTCAAACTTATGAATTCCCAATTGATTTTGATTTTATCTTTTAACATGTTTGTTGGCTAATTTCTTTATGTTCATCTAGACTAAATACATTGTTGGATGTAATTTTTATGATTGATTATTATTTGTTTGATGATTGATAGCTTGAACACTTTATTATTCTCGTTGATACTTATTCTTGAATTGATTGATAATTGTGGTTGTCTAATAGAAAGAGATTTAATATATATATGTATTAAATGTTACATGATTAATAACTTATAATATTAATATATTTAATTACAAGTTAAAATAAATATTTTATTAATATACTTACTTTCATTATTATTATTATTGATATTTGTATTATTAACTTAATATATAATATATAAATATGAGATTTGATAAGCATAATTGGTTATATCAAGTATTACTTTTATTATTATTATTATTATTATTAATATTGATATCTGTATAGTTAATAATAATTTAATATATAATATATAGATATAAAAATTGAAATATGTAACTTGTGATTTCTAGTAATATTATTATGTTTTGTCATTAAGAACCATTATTATTATTATTATTATTATTATCATCATTATCATTATAATTATTAGAAAAAAATACAATTTATTATTATTATCACTAAAAATATTATTATTATCATTTTTGTTACTATTATCATTTTTTTAGTATTAAGATTATATATTATTATTATTATTATTATTACTATTATTATTAGTTCCATTATTAATATTAAAAATTGATGTATGTATAATTAATATTATTATGTTTTCTTTATATATATAATATACAGATAGAGATAATCGATATACACTTATACAAATACAAATATATAAAAATACATATACATATACTTATACAGTGTGTATATATACGGTTAATCATATACATATGAACACAGGAAAATTGTATGCTGTTTTTCAATCGTTCTCAAAACTGTAGGTGATTGTTTTTCTGTTTAATTAGTCGTACCAATTAGTGTGGAATTACAGGATAGAATCCAAATCTGCTGCTATCGATTGTCAGACTTTATTTTGTTTATATTTTTTTGTACGGTAGGTTCCTGCTATCGAATTCAATTGGGTTATATAAAAATCCAATCCAGTTGTCAGTTGATAAAATTCTGACTCACATTATCTAGTACAAATTACAAATATCAATAACAGCTCTTGCTTGATTCAAATTAATCAGAGAAAACCCAGAATAATGACGATAAGCCCTGTTCTTTGTTCATTCAATCAAGTAGTCGATCCCAAATGAAATTTTAAAAAGTAATAAAGCAATTCTGTTAGGAATCCCATGTGTAAGGTATCTGCAAAATTTCAAAACCCAATTTCTAATATCAATCACGAATTTTAGAGTCAAACATTCAAATTCAAAAAAAGTCAAACTTTTGGTTCATCAAGAAATTCGTGTTGAATGTGTTGTTTCAGGTCTAATTGAGGGTATAGAAAGTTTCTAAAAATGATTTAGAATCTTTTTCATTTTGTAATTACTGTCTGAAATGATCTAAATTCCAAAATCACCATATGGGTTGTTTCTTTGCATTTTTTTTAAACTGCCGATACCTCTGTAAATTATTTTAATATTCTCTATAATCCCAATGAATATGAATCGAGTTCTATTGTTGAAATATCCTATAACCGACTTCTGTATCCATGTTTTGTTTAACCAAAGTGGTTTTAGTCGATTATGGTTCTGAGATGAAGAGGAAAAGGAACCAGGTCATAAGATAATTAAATAAATTAGAGGGTAAATTAAAACATATTTGATGGAATGGAAGAGTGGTTTAGGAATGGTGTCGGGTTTCGAGAGGTCTTGGTTTCAATCCTCGTTTGGTACAATTTTTTTTAAAGGGAGTTCTAAGGTAGTATTCCCTTTGTAATTTCATTATTTCATTATTTCCTTATTATTATTATTATTCCTAATTATTATTGTTATGTTTATTATTAGTAATTATTATTATTACATGTATTATTATTATTATTATTATTATTATTATTATTATTATTATTATTATTATTTGTATTATTATTATTATTATTATTATTATTATTATTATTATTATTATTATTATTATTATTATTATTATTATTATTATTATTATTACTTATGATTGTTGTATTTAATATAAGTAATAAGATTACTAGTATAATTAATATTATTATCATTTTTGTTATTACTAATATTATTATTATCATAAAAAATATATATAAATCTATCACTAATATAAGTATTAATTATTATTTATTATTATTATTATAGTACAATTAAGATTATTATTATTAATAAGTATTATACATTTATGAACTAAACTTGGAAATTATGGAAACTCTTATAATCTTGAATAAGATAAGTATTTATGTAAATATAAGATTTATATTGATTATGATATAACTACGATCGTGCATATTGTAAACAAAGTATCTATACCTATGTAAATATAGATATAAAACCGTTAAGTTCTTAAGATATTAATAAGTATTATTATTAACAACATTATTATTATGATCATTACTAATATTATATTATTGTTATCATTATTAACATTATTATTATTATTATTATTATTATTATTATTATTATTATTATTATTATTATTATTATTATTATTATTATTATTATTACTATCACTATTATTATTATTCCAAATAAATATTTCAAATATATCAATATAAAGTTTTAATACCTAATATGATATTTTTCTAAACGTCAATATAGGATAATTATAATACGTAACATATCTATTACTTTAAATCTGTTATATATATATATATATATATATATATATATATATATATATATATATATATATATATATATATATATAGTTATACAAATTTTAAGTATTCAAAATATAAACAAATAGTCAATAAATTACTGATATAAGAAATATATTAAAATACAAATTTGTTCGATTTCGATTATTCGTTTTAATATATATACTAATGATATAGGTTCGTGAATCTGAGGCCAACCCTGTATTGTTCAGTTGTTCAATATCGTCATATGTATTTTTACTACAAAATACATTATTGTGAGTTTCATTACTCTCTTTTAAATGCTTTTGCAATATATATTTTTGGGACTGAGAATACATGCGCTGCTTTTATAACTGTTTTACGAAATAGACACAAGTAATCGAAACTACATACTATGGTTGAATGATCGAAGCCGAATATGCCCCTTTTGCTTGGTAACCTAAGAATTAGTAAACCAGTCTACTAATTGACGCGAATCCTAATGATAGATCTATTGGGCCCAACAAACCCCATCTGTTGTAGCGGATGCTTTAGTACTTCGAGTTTTTATATCATGTCCGATGGATGTGCCGAAATGATGGGGATATTCTTATATGCATCTTGTTAATGTCGGTTACCAGGTGTTCACCATATGAATGATTTTTATCTCTATGCAGTTTGCGAAATGCCTGATATGAGAATGATGTTTGTGAAAAATGAAATCTTGTGGTCTATTAAAATAATGGAAATGATTGTTTATGATAAACTAATGAACTCACCAACCTTTTGGTTGACACTTTAAAGCATGTTTATTCTCAGGTATGAAAGAAATCTTCCGCTGTGCATTTGCTCATTTTAAAGATATTACTTGGAGACATTCATGACATATTTCAAAAGACGTTGCATTCGAGTCGTTGAGTTCATCAAGATTATTATTAAGTTAATTATAGTGGATATATTATGAAATGGTATGCATGCCGTCAACTTTCGATGTAAAGAAAGATTTTCTTTTAAAAACGAATGCAATGTTTGTAAAATGTATCATATAGAGGTCAAGTACCTCGCGATGTAATCAACTATTGTGAATTGTTTATAATCGATATGGACTTCGTTCAGATGGGTTAGGACGGGTCATGAAATCTATTGCAATTGTTCATTAAGTTCTAAGCGTTTAGTTGATTGATTAATTTGGTTGTCCAATTTAGTGACATTTGTTGGAGTCTATCATATTAAGTAAATTGATTAAACTATTTTAGATACTTGTGCAATTAATAGAAGAAGGTATTGAATCATAGGAAATAATTAGTTGAAGCAGGGATAGATTGTGTACAATGAGAGTTGGCGCGATTGTTGATCTTAGGGAACCCTAGGTCACGGTTTGGGTCTACCAGTTAGTAAATTTGATTAATCACAGATTAGAGGTCTTAGGTGTAGTGACCCGAACTTTTCCGAACCTTTCTATGATTATATGTTTAATGAAAACTATATTTACATGATTAAATGTTTCCAATATGTTAAGCAATCAAACTTGTTAAGACTTGGTTAATTGAAACGGAAATTTTGTAAACGTCTAATTACCCAGTTTGACCAATGATTCACGAATGCTATAAGTTGTATATGACATGAAGATACATAAATGAATAAATATATATGTTTAACATGATATAATGATCATCAAGTATCTCATTAAAAATAGTAACAATAAGTTATATACTTAAAAAGGAGACTATTGATGTATAAAACTCGAAACGATACATATAACGATTATCGTTATAACCACGTCTTACTAAATATATATGAAGCATATTAATACATTGTTATATTATATATAACATGATAATATGATAATTAAATATATGATTAAGTGTATTAATAATGAACTACATAAGTAAAAACAAGACTACTAACTTAAGGATTTCGAAACGAGACATATATGTAACGATTATCGTTGTAACGACATTTAAATGTATATATCATATTAAGATATATTAATATATCATAATATCATGATAATATAATAATTTAAAATCTCATTTGATATTATAAACTTTGGGTTAACAATATTTAACAAGATCGTTAACCTCAAGGTCTCAAAACAACACTTACATGTAACGACTAACGATGACTTAACGACTCAGTTAAAATGTATATACATGTAGTGTTTTAATATGTATTCATACACTTTTGAAAGACTTTAAGACACTTATCAAAATACTTCTACTTAACAAAAATGCTTACAATTACATTCTCGTTCAGTTTCATCAACAATTCTACTCGTATGTACCCGTATTCGTACTCGTACAATACACAGCTTTTAGATGTATGTACTATTGGTATATACACTCCAATGATCAGCTTTTAGCAGCCCATGTGAGTCACCTAACACATGTGGGAACCATCATTTGGCAACTAGCATAAAATATCTCATAAAATTACAAAAATATGAGTAATCATTCATGACTTATTTACATGAAAACAAAATTACATATCCTTTATATCTAATCCATACACCAATGACCAAAAACACCTACAAACACTTTCATTATTCAATTTTCTTCATCTAATTGATCTCTCTCAAGTTCTATCTTCAAATTCTAAGTGTTCTTCATAAATTCTACAAGTTCTAGTTTCATAAAATCAAGAATACTTTCAAGTTTGCTAGCTCACTTCCAATCTTGTAAGGTGATCATCCAACCTCAAGAAATCTTTGTTTCTTACAGTAGGTTATCATTCTAATACAAGGTAATAATTATATTCAAACTTTGGTTCAATTTCTATAACTATAACAATCTTATTTCAAGTGATGATCTTACTTGAACTTGTTTTCGTGTCATGATTCTGCTTCAAGAACTTCGAGCCATCCAAGGATCCGTTGAAGCTAGATCCATTTTTCTCCTTTCCAGTAGGTTTATCCAAGGAACTTAAGGTAGTAATGATGTTCATAACATCATTCAATTCATACATAAAAAGCTTTCATATTCGAAGTGGTAAACTAGTAATCACTAGAACATAGTTTAGTTAATTCTAAACTTGTTCGCAAATAAAGTTAATCCTTCTTACTACACTTTTAAAATCAACTATACACATGATCTATATCTATATGATATGCTAACTTAATGATTTAAAACCCGAAAACGCGATAAACACCATAAAACCAGATTTACGCCGTCGTAGTTACAACCGGGGGCTGTTTTGGTTTGGATAATTAAAAACTATGAAAAACTTTGATTTAAAAGCTATACTTCTGGGAAAATGATTTTTCTTATGAACTTGAAACCATATCCAAAAATCATGGTTAAACTCAAAGTGAAAGTATGTTTTTCAAAACAGTCATCAAGATGTCGTTCTTTCGACGAAAATGACTACTTCTTTCAAAAACGACTTGTAACTTGTATTTCCGACTATAAACCTATACCTTTTCTATTTAGTTTCATAAATTCAAGTTCAATACGAAACCGTGGCCGCTTAAATCACTCAATACGGATTAGAAACGAATAAATGGCGAGCAAAACAAAATTGGTAAAAACTACTCATTTTAGCTACGTGAAAATTGGTAACAAATCTATTCCAACCATAACTTAATCAACTTGTATTGTATATTATGTAATCTTGAGATACGATAGACACGTATACAATGTTTCGACCTATCATGTCGACACATCTATATATATTTCGGAACAACCATAGACACTCTATATGTGAATGTTGGAGTTAGCTATACAGGGTTGAGGTTGATTCCAAAATATATATAGTTTGAGTTGTGATCAATGCTAAGATATGTATACACTGGGTCGTGGATTGATTCAAGATAATATATATCGATTTATTTCTGTACATCTAACTGTGGACAACTAGTTGTAGGTTACTAAATTGGACAGCTAACTTAATGAACTTAAAACATCAAAATGTATTAAAAGTGTTGTAAATATATTTTGAACATACTTTGATATATATGTACATATTTGTTATAGGTTCGTGAATCGACTAGTGGCCAAGTCTTACTTCCCGACGAAGTAAAAATCTGTGAAAGTGAGTTATAGTCCCACTTTTAAAATCTAATATTTTTGGGATGAGAATACATGCAGGTTTTATAAATAATTTACAAAATAGACACAAGTACGTGAAACTAAATTCTATGGTTGAATTATCGAAATCGAATATGCCCCTTTTTATTAAGTCTGGTAATCTAAGAATTAGGGAACAGACACCCTAATTGACGTGAATCCTAAAGATAGATCTATTGGGCCTAACAAACCCCATCCAAAGTACCGGATGCTTTAGTACTTCGAAATTTATATCATATCCGAAGTGTGTCCCGGAATGATGGGGATATTCTTATATATGCATCTTGTTAATGTCGGTTACCAGGTGTTCACCATATGAATGATTTTTATCTCTATGTATGGCATGTATATTGAAATATGAAATCTTGTGGTCTATTGTTACGATTTGATATATATAGGTTAAACCTATAACTCACCAACATTTTTGTTGATGTTTAAAGCATGTTTATTCTCAGGTGAATATTAAGAGCTTCCGCTGTTGCATACTAAAATAAGGACAAGATTTGGAGTCCATGTTTGTATGATATTATGTGAAAACTGCATTCAAGAAACATATGTCGATTTAATATATTTCTATTGTAAACCATTATGTAATGGTCGTGTGTAAACAGTATATTTTAGATTATCATTATTTGATAATCTACGTAATGCTTTTGAACCTTTATTGATAAAATAAAGGTTATGGTTGTTTTAAAAATGAATGCAGTCATTGAAAAACATCTCATATAGAGGTCAAAACCTCGCAACGAAATCAATTAATATGGAACGTTTATAATCAATATGAACGGGACATTTCAGTTGGTATCCGAGCATTGGTCTTAGAGAACCAGAATTTTGCATTAGTGTGTCTTATCGAGTTTGTTAGGATGCATTAGTGAGTCTGGACTTCGACCGTGTTTACTTGAAAAATGACTGCTTAACAAATTTTGTTGGAAACTATATATTTTTAACATGTGAATATTATGTGATATATTAATCTCTTAACGCGTTTGATATTATGTGATAGATGTCTACCTCTAGAACAAGTCCCATTGACTCACCTAATAATAATGAAGAGTCAAATGTAAATTGGAATGATTCGTGGACTGATTCACAAGTTCCCGAAGAGGAACCAGAAGAAGAGTCGGAACCGGAAGAAGAATCGGAACCGGAAGAAGAATCAGAACCGGAAGAAGAAATAGAACCAGTGGGGAAAATAATTGTAGTGACCTGAATTTTTCCATGTTTATATATATTAATTGAGATTTATATTTACATGATTAAATGTTTCCAACATGTTAAGCAATCAAACTTGTTAAGACTTGATTAATTGAAATATGTTTCATATAGACAATTGACCACCCAAGTTGACCGGTGATTCACGAACGTTAAAACTTGTAAAAACTATATGATGACATATATATGGATATATATATAGTTAACATGATACTATGATAAGTAAACATATCATTAAGTATATTAACAATGAACTACATATGTAAAAACAAGACTACTAACTTAATGATTTTTAAACGAGACATATATGTAACGATTATCGTTGTAAAGACATTTAATGTATATATATATCACATTAAGAGATATTCATACATGATAATATCATGATAATATAATAATTTAAAATCTCATTTGATATTATAAACATTGGGTTAACAACATTTAACAAGATCGTTAACCTAAAGGTTTCAAAACAACACTTACATGTAACGACTAACGATGACTTAACGACTCAGTTAAAATGTATATACATGTAGTGTTTTAATATGTATTTATACACGTTTGAAAGACATCAATACGCTTATCAAAATACTTTTACTTAATAAAAATGCTTACAATTACATCCTCGTTCAGTTTCATCAACAATTCTACTCGTATGCACCCGTATTCGTACTCGTACAATACACAGCTTTTAGATGTATGTACTATTGGTATATACACTCCAATGATCAGCTCTTAGCAGCCCATGTGAGTCACCTAACACATGTGGGAACCATCATTTGGCAACTAGCATGAAATATCTCATAAAATTACAAAAATATGAGTAATCATTCATGACTTATTTACATGAAAACAAAATTACATATCCTTTATATCTAATCCATACACCAACGACCAAAAATACCTACAAACACTTTCATTCTTCAATTTTCTTCATCTAATTGATCTATCTCAAGTTCTATCTTCAAGTTCTAAGTGTTCTTCATATATTCTACAAGTTCTAGTTACATAAAATCAAGAATACTTTCAAGTTTGCTAGCTCACTTCCAATCTTGTAAGGTGATCATCCAACCTCAAGAAATCTTTGTTTCTTACAGTAGGTTATCATTCTAATACAAGGTAATAATCATATTCAAACTTTGGTTCAATTTCTATAACTATAATAATCTTATTTCAAGCGATGATCTTACTTGAACTTGTTTTCGTGTCATGATTCTGCTTCAAGAACTTCGAGCCATCCAAGGATCCGTTGAAGCTAGATCCATTTTTCTCTTTTCCAGTCGGTTTATCCAAGGAACTTAAGGTAGTAATGATGTTCATAACATCATTCGATTCATACATATAAAGCTATCTTATTCGAAGGTTTAAACTTGTAATCACTAGAACATAGTTTAGTTAATTCTAAACTTGTTCGCAAACAAAAGTTAATCCTTCTAACTTGACTTTTAAAATCAACTAAACACATGTTCTATATCTATATGATATGCTAACTTAATGATTTAAAACCTGGAAACACGAAAAACACCGTAAAACCGGATTTACGCCGTCGTAGTAACACCGCGGGCTGTTTTGGGTTAGTTAATTAAAAACTATGATAAATTTTGATTTAAAAGTTGTTATTCTGAGAAAATTATTTTTATTATCAACATGAAACGATATCCAAAAATTATGGTTAAACTCAAAGTGGAAGTATGTTTTCTAAAATGGTCATCTAGACGTCGTTCTTTCGACTGAAATGACTACCTTTACAAAAATGACTTGTAACTTATTTTTCTGACTATAAACCTATACTTTTTCTGTTTAGATTCATAAAATAGAGTTCAATATGAAACCATAGCAATTTGATTCACTCAAAATGGATTTAAAATGAAGAAGTTATGGGTAAAACAAGATTGGATAATTTTTCTCATTTTAGCTACGTGAAAATTGGTAACAAATCTATTCCAACCATAACTTAATCAACTTGTATTGTATATTATGTAATCTTGAGATACCATAGACACGTATACAATGTTTCGACCTATCATGTCGACACATCTATATATATTTCGGAACAACCATAGACACTCTATATGTGAATGTTGGAGTTAGCTATACAGGGTTGAGGTTGATTCCAAAATATATATAGTTTGAGTTGTGATCAATACTGAGATACGTATACACTGGGTCGTGGATTGATTCAAGATAATATTTATCGATTTATTTCTGTACATCTAACTGTGGACAACTAGTTGTAGGTTACTAATGAGGACAGCTGACTTAATAAACTTAAAACATCAAAATATATTAAAAGTGTTGTAAATATATTTTGAACATACTTTGATATATATGTATATATTGTTATAGGTTCGTGAATCAACCAGTGGCCAAGTCTTACTTCCCGACGAAGTAAAAATATGTGAAAGTGAGTTATAGTCCCACTTTTAAAATCTAA
Source organism: Rutidosis leptorrhynchoides (assembly GCF_046630445.1). NCBI lineage: Eukaryota > Viridiplantae > Streptophyta > Magnoliopsida > Asterales > Asteraceae > Rutidosis > Rutidosis leptorrhynchoides. The sequence goes on along the minus strand of NC_092333.1, from coordinate 262,302,126 downwards.
TATTTTTGGGATGAGAATACATGCAGGTTTTATAAATGATTTACAAAATAGACACAAGTACGTGAAACTACATTCTATGGTTGAATTATCGAAATCGAATATGCCCCTTTTTATTAAGTCTGGTAATCTAAGAATTAGGGAACAGACACCCTAATTGACGCGAACCCTAAAGATAGATCTATTGGGCCTAACAAACCCCATCCAAAGTACCGGATGCTTTAGTACTTCGAAATTTATATCATATCCGAAGGGTGTCCCGGAATGATGGGGATATTCTTATATATGCATCTTGTTAATATCGGTTACCAGGTGTTCACAATATGAATGATTTTTATCTCTATGTATGGGATGTGTATTGAAATATGAAATCTTATGGTCTATTATTATGATTTGATATATATAGGTTAAACCTATAACTCACCAACATTTTTGTTGACGTTTTAAGCATGTTTATTCTCAGGTGATTATTAAGAGCTTCCGCTGTCGCATACTTAAATAAGGACGAGATTTGCAGTCCATGCTTGTATGATATTGTGTAAAAACTGCATTCAAGAAACTTATTTTGTTGTAACATATTTGTATTGTAAACCATTAAGTAATGGTCGTGTGTAAACAGGATATTTTAGATTATCATTATTTGATAATCTACGTAAAGCTTTTTAAACCTTTATTGATGAAATAAAGGTTATGGTTTGTTTTAAAATGAATGCAGTCTTTGAAAAACGTCTCATATAGAGGTCAAAACCTCGCAACGAAATCAATTAATATGGAACGTTTTTAATCAATAAGAATGGGACATTTTAGTTGGTATCCGAGTGTTGGTCTTAGAGAACCAGAATTTTGCATTAGTGTGTCTTATCGAGTTTGTTAGGATGCATTAGTGAGTCTGGACTTCGACCGTGTTTACTTGAAAAATGATTGCTTAACAAATTTTGTTGGAAACTATATATTTTTAACATGTGAATATTATGTGATATATTAATCTCTTAACACGTTTGATATTATGTGATAGATGTCTACCTCTAGAACAAGTCTCATTGACTCACCTAATAATAATGAAGAGTCAAATATAAATTGGAATGATTCGTGGACTGATTCACATGTTCCCGAAGAGGAACCGGAAGAAGAGTCAGAACTGGAAGAAGAATCGGAACCGGAAGAAGAATCGGAACCGGATGAAGAAATAGAACCGGTGGGGGAAATAATAAAACGGTTATGTAAAAGAAAATCCTCAACCAACCGACCAAGGTTAATTATGGTCAATGGTCTTTCCGCCTGATGGAATTCAACATAATAACATGTTCTTAATGTTAACATAATCACAAAACCAATTTTAAGAAAGTTAAAGTAAGCGGAAGCATGGTGATTAATAAAACAAGTTTATATGTTAAACCATTTTGGATGAATTCCATATAGTTATCAAGTTATGGAATAATGCTTACATATAATAACAAGGAAGTAAGATTATACCTCCTCAAGATTAATTGAGGGATGAATTGGATGAGCAAGAGGATGAAGAATATGATGGAATTATAACCTCTAACTTGAAGCCTCAAGTGTGTAATACCCCAAGCTATCAAACACCAACACCTTCCTTTAATTAGTTAGGATTTTTGACACTTAAAGGACCAAGATTAACAAGCTTAAACCCCTCATTTCTCTCTTAATTATTTCGGCCAGCAGGCTCCTCAAGAGAGGAGAGAGTTTTGATATTACTAGTTAGTTGTTCTTGTTGAAAATTCATGTCTTTTAGTATTCCCAACAAGTCTTAGTCTTTGTAAAATCCTTGAGCATGCTTAATGTGGTCTTAAAAGTAACAAAGGGAGAGCATGGGAGATTCCATTGGAGTCCCCAAAACCGCCACCTAGGGGCTTTTAATAACCAAAATGTAATTTTTATAAAACTTGTTATATAAATGCATTTAGTCATTAAGTTACTTATATATTTTATAAACCAATTTATAAAATATAACACCACATAATTATTTAAACCTATAAATAATTAAATCCACATCATATATAAATTATCCAAATAATTTATCTCAAGTGATCATAATTTAGAAAACAATTTTCTAAAGTTTAAGTGTCGCGTATTCATTTAACAATCCAACCGTTAAAATAAATACATATAAAGTGTTGGTAAGCTTGTTATTGGGTATGACCCGACTTGGATCATAACATAGTGGCCACGTTAATTTAATATGTCTCTCGGGCATACGAAATACCTTCAATCTCCCACTTGCACGAGAAACATAAGAAATTAATGCAAGTGATGGATACCACCTAACGACCGTCCATCACCCCCAATGTGTTATGACTTTGTGCCATTCAATAACATCATCCCTTTCGAGTTCCCATCTCGAATATGAATAGGTGAATCTTTTCATTATATCCTTTCGTCCTAGATGTCATGTTAAATCCAAGAGACACAGAGTGATCACTCTCTTCTAGATTTAACTTTATCAGGCCTTAAACATCTGACTCTCAACGAATAAGAGGGACAAATTCCATCTTGACTACATATGTCCTAAATACATACCTTGCATTATACCTGAGCTCTTCCTTATGAACTACCATATTTCAGAATAGCGAAAGAAAGAATCAAGGCACAATACCTGATAAATATCCGAACCCAATACGTATCTCAGGTCAGAGGATACAATGATATTCGCCTTTACTCAAGATTACATGTGATCAACCACAAAGGCTCCATTTAGTAAATCTTGAGAGCGGGTCTTCCAATATTTGTATCCTACAAATATCTATGAACCTTGGTTGCAACCTTGCCCCACATTCATCCCGTGAATGTATACCAATCTAAGTTCATAATAGTCTAAACCTCACACTTGTTCCCACGAATGTGATCGACTACGGAATTTTAGAATAATTACTTATTCATGGATAAAATATGCAAAATAGGAACATGACTCAAAATAAATTAATACCATAATTATATTAATGAGTTTGAACAATTTCGTTCCGTTACAATACTTAAACAGATCATGACCAATCACTAGAATATCGAAGCCCTAAAGCACAAACATGTCCTGCATGTTTTGATCCATGTGAGAGCTTCGTGAGTGGATCCGCTATGTTAAGATCTGTGTGAATTTTGCGAATACATATCTTTCCATTTTCAACTTCATCCCTTATGTAGTTGAATCTCCGCTCAATGTGACGGGTCTTTTGGTGTGCACGAGGTTCTTTGATTTGAGCAATCGCACCCTCGTTGTCACAAAAGATCTCAAGAGGGTCCTGAATGGAAGGGACTACTCCTAAGTCGTCGATGAATTTCTTCATCCATGCAGCTTCCTGAGCTGCCAATGATGCGGCGATGTACTCTGACTCTGTAGTGGATAAAGCAACAACATCCTGTTTTGAACTCTTCCAAGAGACCGCACCTCCATTTAACGTGAAGACATAACCAGATTGTGATCGAGAATCATCTCGATCAGTTTGGAAACTCGCGTCCACGTAACCTTTTACAGCGAGTTCCTCCTCACCAGACCCATATATTAGAAACATATCCTTAGTTCTCCTAAGGTATTTCAATATACTTTTGACAGTAATCCAATGACTGTTGCCTGGGTTATTCTGGTATCTACTTGTCAGGCTTAGAGCGCATGACACATCCGGTCTCGTGCATATCATTGCATACATGATTGACCCAATAGCAGATGCATATGGGACTTTCTTCATTCTCTCCTGTTCATCTTTCGTGGTGGGGCACTGAGATGAACTGAGAAGTGTTCCCTTTTGAATAGGTACCAAACCTTTCTTAGAGTTCTCCATCTTGAACCTTTTCAAGATCTTTTCAATGTATGCACTTTGATTCAAACCTATCAGTTTCTTGGATCTATCCCTGTAGATCCCAATCCCCAAAACGTATTGTGCTTCTCCAAGATCCTTAATGGAGAAGCATTTACTTAGCCAAGTTTTAACACCTTGCATTGCTGGAATATCATTTCCAAATAACAATATATCATCCACATATAGTACAAGGAACATGATAGTGCTCCCACTAGCTTTCTTGTATACACAAGCTTCATCACCATTTTTAATGAAGTCAAATTTCTTGGCCTCCTCATTAAATCGATGATTCCACATTCTAGATGCTTGTTTCAATCCGTAGATTGACTTCTTTAACTTGCATACCTTTTTAGGATATTTCGGATCAACAAAACCTTCAGGCTGAACCATATAGACATCTTCCTCAAGATGTCCATTTAGGAAAGCGGTCTTGACATCCATTTGCCATATTTCATAATCATAATGAGCAACAATGGCAAGTAATATCCTAATAGACTTTAGCATTGACACAGGCGAAAAAGTTTCATCATAGTCAACCCCATGAGTTTGAGTGAAACCTTTTGCTACAAGTCTAGCTTTATATGTATCCAAGTTTCCATGTATGTCGGTTTTCATTTTGAAAAGCCATTTACAATCAACTAGCCTTGAGCCAGCAGGTTGTGTAACAAGTTCCCAAACTTGGTTGTCATACATGGATTGCATCTCAGCGTTCATGGCTTCCTGCCATTTATCTTTATCAATCCTTGATAAAGCATATTGGTAGTTTATTGGTTCATCCAAATCAACCACATATCAACTATCCATGAGAAACCCATATCTCTCAGGAGGATTACTAATCCTACCAGATCTGCGAACGTCTTGTGTATTTTGATCATCCATTTGATCATTCTCAACATTTTCATGTTGAGTGCTAGTGTCAACCAATTGTGTATCATCTACTTGATCTTGAACCTCCTCAAGATCTATCTTCCTTTCACTATTTCCTTCCATTAGGAACTTAGTTTCAAGGAATTCCGCCTTCCGAGCAACAAATACATTCTGCTCGGATGGATCATAGAAATAATATCCCATATCATCCTTGGGATATCCTATGAAGATACACTTCGTGGATCGAGCATTCAACTTATTAGGGACGTAACGCTTAGGGTAAGCTTCACATCCCCATACCTTTAAGTATGATAGAGATGGAGGTTTTCCAAACCACATCTCATGAGGTGTTCGTTCCACTTTCTTGGTTGGAGCCATATTTAAAATACGAGCCGCGGAGCATAGACAATAACCCCAAAATGATAGAGGTAACGAGCTTCTAGCCATCATAGATCGAACCATATCCATTAGGGTTCGGTTCCTCCTTTCGGAAACTCCATTCAGTTGGGGTGTTCCAGGAGGAGTGAGTTGTGAGATAATCCCACAACTTCTAAGATGATCTTGGAAAGCATCGCTTAGGTATTCACCTCCTCTATCGGTACGAAGTACCTTGATTGTATTATTGAGTTGATTTTGTACTTCATTTTGATACTCTTTGAATGCTTCAAAAGTTTCGTCCTTATGTTTTAACAAGTAGACATATCCGAAACGGCTGAAGTCATCAATGAAAGTAACGAAGTATCTTTCACCATTCCTAGTTATGGGCTTAAAGGGTCCACATACATCCGAATGTATTAATCCTAATAAGTCCTTAGCCCTTTCATAGGTCCCTTTGAAAGGTGATTTAGTCATTTTGCCTTGTAAACAAGACTCACATACATCAAACGAGTCTAGTTCATTTAATTTCAAAAGTCCATTCTTTTGAAGTGTATGCATTCGGTTCTTGTTTATGTGACCAAGGCGACAATGCCATAAGTAGGAATCACTCAAATCCCTTTTGAGTTTCTTGGTGCTAGTATGGTATATTGAGCTACTAGATGATGTGTCATCATGAACCAATTCATAAATTCCATTTGAAGGCGAAGCCTTAAAATAGAATACATTATCTAAATAAACGTGGATATCATCATTAACAAAATTAAGATAAAAACCACATTATTTTAAACGGGAAACTGAAATAATGTTTCGACATAAATCCGGTGCATACAAAACATTGTTCAAAATAAGTTCCAAACCACTTGGAAGCTTTAATACAAAGTCTCCTTGAGCCTTCACTTGCACTTTGGCTCCATTACCCATAAAGAGACTTGATGTTCCCGCTTGCTTGCTACTTCTTTTGAACCCCTGCAAAGAATTGCAAATGTGAGTTCCACATCCAGTGTCTAATACCCATGTATTAGAAGAAGTAATACTAAGTTCTATATATACCATATATACATTACCTGAGGTTTGCCCCACATCCCTCTTTTCCTTCAACTCCTTAAGGTAGACCGGGCAGTTGCGTTTCCAGTGACCCATTTCACCGCAACCGAAGCACGGGTCTTCCTTGGGGTTTGCTTGTCCGGCAACCTTTTGCTTCTTGTTCTTGTTTTTGGTTGGGGTAACCATCCTCCCCTTTCCCTTGCCTTGATGGGCGGGTCCTTTCCTCTTAGCTGCCTTTGGCTTAGAGGTGTTATTACCTTTGGACCCACCATCATTGACCATTAGCACCGGTAAAGCCCTCTTACCCATGCTAGTTTCCGCCGTTCTAAGCATGCCATGAAGTTCGCCAATGGTCTTATCCATCCCATTCATATTGTAATTAATCACAAATTGGTCAAACCTCTTAGACAAGGAGTTTAGGATAAGATCCGTGGCAAGCTCATTAGATAATTTTAGATTAAGACGGTTTGAGCGATCAATGAGGCTTTTCATCTTAAGGACATAAGATGAAACGGATTGAGAGTCGTCCATACGACATGCATGAAGCGCTCGGACCGTTTCAAAGCGCTCGACACGAGCTTGTTGAAGGAACATCTCCTTCAATTGCGTGATCATGTCGTATGCAGTATGATGCTCGAAATCCTTTTGGAGTTCGGGTATCATAGTCCCAAGCATTAGGCAAGCGACTTGCACCAAATCGGCGCAATACTTATCCCAATAAGCCATGCCTTCTGTATCATCCTCATCGGGTTGATCGGGAATGGGGTCTTCCAACACATACGCCTTATCCTCAAGTTTGAGGACAATCCTAAGATTGCGGAACCAATCCATAAAGTTCGTATGGTTGAGTTTGTCTTTCTCGAGGAGAGACCTTAACGATAGGTTGTTCAAGTTAATAGGTGCGTTTTGCATGTTGTTGTTATTGGCGGCCATCTACAAAATTTAACAAAGTTCATTTAAGTATCGATTTTAAATTTAACAATCAATACCCTTTAAATCCAATTGATATATATATTAAATTTTAGAATCCAACGGTAAACCAAATTTCGGTTAGGTGACCTTTATCCCGTCATTTGATTTAGCTAGGTAGTTATTATATGACAATTGCAATCCTTTTGCAACTTCTAAATTATGGGATCATGCAATCCTTTTGCATGGCATATTTATCCCATCAACGCCTTTTTGTTCCTCATGCGTCGGTGACCCTAAGTTCATGATTCCCAAATCAAGTCGTCCTACTTGTAAAACATGTAAAATTAACATACAAGTGGTTAGGTGACCTTTATCCCACAAGCATGCAAATTTTACCTTAACCATATTAGTTAGCTCATAACGGTTAGGTGACCTTTATCCCATTTATGAGTTCCCTACTATGTTTAAGTGTCCCACAAAAGGATGGCGTTAAACTTGTTTACCTTGTCGATTAAGGGATTTTAAGTTTTCGTTAATTCTAGTTTGAGAAAACATTTATGCCATACACCAACATGCATTTAGTGTATGGTACTTATGAAAATCCATTTTCATGTCATGTAATAATGCCAATTTTATTACTATGATATAAACCATTTTATATGTGCAATCCATTTCTAGTTCTTAATAACCATTTATTAACGTCTTTTGCCATTTCAATTTAACCAATTAAATTGTAGTTTTGTTCATTGCATATAGTTAATAATTTAACCAATTAAATTATAGTTTTGCTTGTTGATAACTTGTGTGATAACTTGTTGTAGTAACATATACAATCCACAATCATACAAGAAAATAAAACAACCACACATGCAAAATAATTTTGTTCACAATCAAGCCTTTTGGTAAGCATTTTGTTTAGCCGAAAACAAAATGCCACCGGGTAATGGGTCGTAACACAAAGTAGAAGGTTTTAACCTCCCACTTAAACTTGCATCCAAATGCATCTTCATGTGTCCACCAAGTCTTCATCATCTTCATCATTTTACAAAATATATCCTAATACATTTTGTCTAAAATGAAATACAACCTAATCTATTTTACATACCAAATATAAAATAAATTACATAACCAAAATTAATAATATTACAAACCAAATGAATGAATAATCAACCAAACAAACATGCAACCATACACAAGGTCAAGGCTATGATTGTGAACATCAATATATCAACAAATATGAACCAAATGGCAAATCCAAAACCACTTTTGGAGCCCTCCCAAATTCGGCCTATATCTCATACCCACCCAAACCCGAACATTTTTACATTCTAATTTCATGCATGTTAATAGAATGCAAAGTTGGTGGGTTTTAAAGACCATATATAAGAAGCATATTTCATAGACTTCGGCTCTAGATACCATTGATGGAATTCAACATAATAACATGTTCTTAATGTTAACATAATCACAAAACCAATTTTAAGAAAGTTAAAGTAAGCGGAAGCATGGTGATTAATAAAACAAGTTTATATGTTAAACCATTTTGGATGAATTCCATATAGTTATCAAGTTATGGAATAATGCTTACATATAATAACAAGGAAGTAAGATTATACCTCCTCAAGATTAATTGAGGGCTGAATTGGATGAGCAAGAAGATGAAGAATATGATGGAATTATAACCTCTAACTTGAAGCCTCAAGTATGTAATACCCCAAGCTATCAAACACCAACACCTTCCTTTAATTAGTTAGGATTTTTGACACTTAAAGGACCAAGATTAACAAGCTTAAACCCCTCCTTTCTCTCTTAATTATTTCGGCCAGCAGGCTCCTCAAGAGAGGAGAGAGTTTTGATATTACTAGTTAGTTGTTCTTGTTGAAAATTCATGTCTTTTAGTATTCCCAACAAGTCTTAGTGTTTGTAAAATCCTTGAGCATGCTTAATGTGGTCTTAAAAGTAACAAAGGGAGAGCATGGGAGATTCCATTGGAGTCCCCAAAACCACCACCTAGGGGATTTTAATAACCAAAATGTAATTTTTATAAAACTTGTTATATAAATGCATTTAGTCATTAAGTTACTTATATATTTTATAAACCAATTTATAAAATATAACACCACATAATTATTTAAACCTATAAATAATTAAATCCACATCATATATAAATTATCCAAATAATTTATCTCAAGTGATCATAATTTAGAAAACGATTTTCTAAAGTTCAAGTGTCGCGTATTCATTTAACAATCCAACCGTTAAAATAAATACATATAAAGTGTTGGTAAGCTTGTTATTGGGTATGACCCGACTTAGATCATAACATAGTGGCCACGTTAATTTAATATGTCTCTCGGGCATACGAGATACCTTCACCGCCAAGGAAGCAAAATATTGGGAGGATTACCAATTCTCCGATGAATCGGATTCCGATGAGAATTCCGATGATGTTATAGAAATTACCCCAACTGAATTTAAAAAGACAACAGAAAATAATAAGGGAAAGGGCATAAAAATAGAGAAATCTAATTCCAACCCCGATGAACTTTATATGTATCGTTAACCCCCGAAGTCCTTAAGTTGTAACAATGACCCGGGAACCTCTAAACCACCAGGTTTTTCTAAACCAATGTGGAAAACGACGGCTCGTATTAGGGGAACATCATATTTCCCTAGAAACTTGGCAAAACGAACCAAAACCGAAGAAGAAGAAACAAGCGAGTCAGAATAAGATAGTTGTATTCGTGTGGTGTAATATATGTAATATAGTGTGCTTATGCTTTATGATATATGTAAAAATTGCTTGTATTAATAAGTATTTTTTTTTATGAATCTAACTCTTGTCTATTTTACAGTATAAAAACACAAAATGGATAGACAACCCAATATTTTAAGAGACCTACCCGGAGACATGATTGATGAAATCTTGTCTAGAGTCGGTCAGAATTCTTCGGCACAACTATTTAAGGCGAGATCAGTTTGTAAGACATTCGAAGAACGTTCCAAGAATGCCTTGGTTTATAAAAGGCTTTCGTTCGAAAGATGGGGGATATCACATTGGGAAATCCATAAGTTACGATGTGTTTACTTTGACGCATATATTGCGGGGAACCCAAATGCTATTTTACGCAATGGGTTAAGAAATTATTTTGACTCAATATATCCGAATATTGGACTTCGTGATTTAGAAAAAGCGGCTAACATGCAACATAAAGAAGCATGTTATGCTTACGGATTAGTAATGTTCACTTCTCACCAAAGTGAGAACAAGAACATCGGGCTACAACTATTAAACAAAACGTTCCCACAAGTGACGGAGTCGGTAATTGGGGTAAGAAATGAGGTTTTTAGATTGTTACGGGACTGTTGGACATTACGTAACCCTCGTCCCTTTGACGACATTACAACACGCTGTCTTATCAACAGCCATAACGGTTATGTTCCACAAGACCAAGGATGAGAAGTAATCCTAGTAAAACCAGAATGCATGACTTGTTTCTGGACGTACGAATTACGTGTCTTTATTGTCTTTGCTGAACGACTTGTGTACTAGCTAGAATTATCTTCACAACCATCTTGTATCAAATTTATTGTGTGCTATATTTCATGCTATATGTAAAATAAGTGGTATTGTAAGTTTGTAAAATATTGTGTAAAAGTTTGAACGCGAAGTATTATTATAATCCGTTTTTCATATAGAATTGTAGTAGTTGAATTGTATATTAGCTACTAAGTATGAACTTAACGGGTAGGTACTACCCGAATTTAAACTTATAAAACGCTAATATGAAGAAAAAGCTTTTATAAATGAGTTCATATTATGCTACGAAATACTATTAACTATTCTTAATATTCTGTATGATTAACTTGTTCCATTTGACTATTTTGAAGGAAATGGCACCGACTACTCGACACACCGTGAATATGAATGAAGAGGAATTCCGTACTTTTCTAGCTTCAAACATAGCCGCAGTACGGGCTGCGCTGTATACCAACAATAACCTTGGATCTAGCAGTACAGGAAATCGTGTAGGATGCACCTACAAAGAATTCACTGCCTGCAAACCTTTAGAATTTGATGGAACCGAAGGACCGATCGGATTGAAACGGTGGACTGAGAAGGTTGAATCGGTGTTTGCCATAAGTAAGTGTACTGAAGAGGACAAAGTGAAGTATGCTACGCATACCTTCACAGGTTCTGCGTTAACATGGTGGAATACCTATCTAGAGCAAGTGGGACAAGACGATGCGTACGTACTACCATGGTCAGCATTCAAGCACTTGATGAACGAGAAGTACCGTCCCAGAACCGAGGTCAATAAGCTCAAGACAGAACTTAGAGGGTTACGAACCCAAGGATTTGATATTACCACGTACGAAAGATGATTCACAGAATTGTGCCTATTGTGTCCGGGAGCATTCGAAGATGAGGAAGTGAAGATCGACGCGTTTATGAAAGGATTACCGGAAAGAATCCAAGAAGATATAAGTTCACACGAGCCCGCCTCCATACAACAGGAATGTAGAATGGCTCACAAACTAGTGAACCAGATTGAAGAAAGAATTAAAGAACAGACTGCTGAAGAGGCCAATGTGAAGCAAGTCAAGAGAAAGTGGGAGGAAAACGGTGATAAGAATCACCAATACAACAACAACAGCAATTACAACAATAATTGCAACAATTATCCCAACAATCGCAACATCAATCGCAACTACAACAAACGGCTCAACAACAACAACAACAACAACAACAGCAACTACAACAATCATCCCAACAACAATAATAACCGCAACAACAACAACAATCAGAAGCAGCTATGCCAAAGGTGTGAAAAGTATCACTCGGGGTTCTGCACCAAATTTTGCAACAAGTGTAAAAGAAATGGTCATAGCGCGACGAAGTGTGAGGTCTACGGACCAGGGGTTAATAGAACAAAAGGAACAAATGGTGTCGGAACGAGTAATGGCGGAGCAAGTAGTGTCGGAGCAAGTTATGCCAGTGTAGCTTGTTATAAATGTGGAAAACCGGGCCACATTATTAGAAATTGCCCGAACCAAGAGAACACGAATGGACAAGGCTGCGGAAGAGTTTTCAATATTAATGCGGCAGAGGCACAGGAAGACCCGGAGCTTGTTACGGCTACGTTTCTTATTGACAATAAATCTGCTTACGTTTTATTTGATTCGGGTGCGGATAGAAGCTATATGAGTAGAGATTTTTGTGCTAAATTAAGTTGTCCATTGACGCCTTTGGATAGTAAATTTTTACTCGAATTAGCAAATGGTAAATTAATTTCAGCAGATAATATATGTCGGAATTGAGAAATTAAACTGGTTAGCGAAACATTTAAGATTGATTTGATACCAGTAGAGTTAGGGAGTTTTGATGTGATAATCGGTATGGACTGGTTGAAAGAAGTGAAAGCAGAGATCGTTTGTTACAAAAATGCAATTCGCATTATACGAGAAAAAGGAAAACCCTTAATGGTGTACGGAGAAAAGGGCAACACGAAGCTACATCTTATTAGTAATTTGAAGGCACAAAAACTAATAAGAAAAGGTTTCTATGCTGTTCTAGCACACGTCAAGAAAGTACAAACTGAAGAAAAGAGCATCAATGATGTTCCCATTGCAAAAGAATTTCCCGATGTATTTCCGAAAGAATTACCGGGATTACCCCCACATCGATCCGTTGAATTTCAAATAGATCTTGTACCAGGAGCTGCACCAATAGCTCGTGCTCCTTACAGACTCGCACCCAGCGAGATGAAAGAACTGCAAAGCCAATTACAAGAACTTTTAGAGCGTGGTTTCATTCGACCAAGCACATCACCGTGGGGAGCTCCTGTTTTGTTTGTCAAGAAGAAAGATGGTACATTCAGGTTGTGTATCGACTACCGAGAGTTGAACAAACTTACCATCAAGAACCGCTACCCACTACAGAGAATCGACGACTTATTTGATCAACTACAAGGCTCGTCTGTTTATTCAAAGATTGACTTACGTTTCGGGTATCATCAAATGCGGGTGAAAGAAGATGCTATTCCAAAGACTGCTTTCAGAACACGTTACGGTCATTATGAGTTTATGGTCATGCCGTTTGGTTTAACTAATGCACCAGCTGTGTTCATGGACCTTATGAACCGAGTGTGTGGACCATACCTTGACAAGTTTGTCATTGTTTTCATTGATGACATACTTATTTACTCAAAGAATGACCAAGAACACGGTGAACATTTGAGAAAGGTGTTAGATGTATTGAGGAAGGAAGAATTGTACGCTAAGTTTTCAAAGTGTGCATTTTGGTTGGAAGAAGTTCAATTCCTCGGTCACATAGTGAACAAAGAAGGTATTAAGGTGGATCCGGCAAAGATAGAAACTGTTGAAAAGTGGGAAACCCCGAAAATTCCGAAACACATACGCCAGTTTTTAGGACTAGCTGGTTACTACAGAAGGTTCATCCAAGACTTTTCCAGAATAGCAAAACCCTTGACTGCATTAACGCATAAAGGGAAGAAATTTGAATGGAATGATGAACAAGAGAAAGCGTTTCAGTTATTGAAGAAAAAGTTAACTACGGCACCTATATTGTCATTGCCTGAAGGGAATGATGATTTTGTGATTTATTGTGACGCATCAAAGCAAGGTCTCGGTTGTGTATTAATGCAACGAACGAAGGTGATTGCTTATTCGTCTAGACAATTGAAGATTCACGAACAAAATTATACGACGCATGATTTTGAATTAGGCGCGGTTGTTTTTGCATTAAAGACTTGGAGGCACTACTTATATGGGGTCAAAAGTATTATATATACCGACCACAAAAGTCTTCAACACATATTTAATCAGAAACAACTGAATATGAGGCAGCGTAGGTGGATTGAGTTATTGAATGATTACGACTTTGAGATTCGTTATCACCCAGGGAAGGCAAATGTGGTAGCCGATGCCTTGAGCAGGAAGGACAGAGAACCCATACGAGTAAAATCTATGAATATAATGATTCATAATAACCTTAATACTCAAATAAAGGAGGCGCAACAAGGAGTTTTAAAAGAGGGAAATTTAAAGGATGAAATACACAAAGGATCGGAGAAGCATCTTAATATTCGGGAAGACGGAACCCGGTATAGGGTTGAAAGGATTTGGGTACCAAAATTTGGAGATATGAGAGAAATGGTACTTAGAGAAGCTCATAAAACCAGATACTCAATACATCCTGGAACGGGAAAGATGTACAAGGATCTCATGAAACATTTTTGGTGGTCGGGTATGAAAGCCGATGTTGCTAAATACGTAGGAGAATGTTTGACGTGTTCTAAGGTCAAAGCTGAGCATCAGAAACCATCAGGTCTACTTCAACAACCCGAAATCCCGGAATGGAAATGGGAAAACATTACCATGGATTTCATCACTAAATTGTCAAGGACTGCAAGTGGTTTTGATACTATTTGGGTAATAGTTGATCGTCTCACCAAATCAGCACACTTCCTGCCAATAAGAGAAGATGACAAGATGGAGAAGTTAGCACAACTGTATTTGAAGGAAGTCGTCTCCAGACATGGAATACCAATCTCTATTATCTCTGATAGGGATGGCAGATTTATTTCAAGATTCTGGCAGACATTACAGCAAGCATTAGGAACTCGTCTAGACATGAGTACTGCCTATCATCCACAAACTGATGGGTAGAGCGAAAGGATGATACAAACGCTTGAAGACATGCTACGAGTATGTGTTATTGATTTCGGAAACAGTTGGGATCGACATCTACCGTTAGCAGAATTTTCCTACAACAACAGCTACCATTCAAGCATTGAGATGGCGCTGTTTGAAGCACTTTATGGTAGAAAGTGCAGGTCTTCGATTTGTTGGAGTGACGTGGGGGATAGACTGATTACGGGTCCGGAGATTATACAAGAAACTACCGAGAAGATCATCCAAATTCAACAACGGTTGAAAACCGCCCAAAGTCGACAAAAGAGCTACACTAACATTAAAAGAAAAGATATAGAATTTGAAATTGGAGAGATGGTCATGCTTAAAGTTGCACCTTGGAAAGGCGTTGTTTGATTTGGTAAACGAGGGAAATTAAATCCAAGGTATATTGGACCATTCAAGATTATTGATCGTGTCGGACCAGTAGCTTACCGACTTGAGTTACCTCAACAACTCGCGGCTGTACATAACACTTTCCACGTCTCGAATTTGAAGAAATGTTTTACTAAAGAAGATCTCACTATTCTGTTAGATGAAATCCAAATCAACGAAAAACTTCAATTCATCGAAGAACCCGTCGAAATAATGGATCGTGAGGTTAAAAGACTTAAGCAAAACAAGATACCAATTGTTAAGGTTCGATGGAATGCTCGTAGAGGACCCGAGTTCACCTGGGAGCATGAAGATCAGATGAAGAAGAAATACCCGCATCTATTTCCAGAAGATTCGTCAACACCTTCAACAGCTTAAAATTTCGGGACGAAATTTATTTAACGGGTAGGTACTGTAGTGACCCGAATTTTTCCATGTTTATATATATTAATTGAGATTTATATTTACATGATTAAATGTTTCCAACATGTTAAGCAATCAAACTTGTTAAGAATTGATTAATAAAAATATGTTTCATATAGACAATTGACCACCCAAGTTGACCGGTGATTCACGAACGTTAAAACTTGTAAAAACTATATGATGACATATATATGGATATATATATAGTTAACATGATACTATGATAAGTAAACATATCATTAAGTATATTAACAATGAACTACATATGTAAAAACAAGACTACTAACTTAATGATTTTTAAACGAGACATATATGTAACGATTATCGTTGTAAAGACATTTAATGTATATATATCATATTAAGAGATATTCATACATGATAATATCATGATAATATAATAATATAAAATCTCATTTGATATTATAAACATTGGGTTAACAACATTTAACAAGATCGTTAACCTAAAGGTTTCAAAACAACACTTACATGTAACGACTAACGATGACTTAACGACTCAGTTAAAATGTATATACATGTAGTGTTTTAATATGTATTTATACACTTTTGAAAGACTTCAATACACTTATCAAAATACTTTTACTTAACAAAAATGATTACAATTACATCCTCGTTCAGTTTCATCAACAATTCTACTCGTATGCACCCGTATTCGTACTCGTACAATACACAGCTTTTAGATGTATGTACTATTGGTATATACACTCTAATGATCAGCTCTTAGCAGCCCATGTGAGTCACCTAACACATGTGGGAACCATCATTTGGCAACTAGCATGAAATATCTCATAAAATTACAAAAATATGAGTAATCATTCATGACTTATTTACATGAAAACAAAATTACATATCCTTTATATCTAATCCATACACCAATGACCAAAAACACCTACAAACACTTTCATTCTTCAAGTTTATTCATCTAATTGATCTCTCTCAAAGTTCTATCTTCAAGTTCTAAGTGTTCTTCATATATTCTACAAGTTCTAGTTACATAAAATCAAGAATACTTTCAAGTTTGCTAGCTCACTTCCAATCTTGTAAGGTGATCATCCAACCTCAAGAAATCTTTGTTTCTTACAGTAGGTTATCATTCTAATACAAGGTAATAATCATATTCAAACTTTGGTTCAATTTCTATAACTATAACAATCTTATTTCAAGTGATGATCTTACTTGAACTTGTTTTCGTGTCATGATTCTGCTTCAAGAACTTCGAGCCATCCAAGGATCCGTTGAAGCTACATTCATTTTTCTCTTTTCCAGTAGGTTTATCCAAGGAACTTAAGGTAGTAATGATGTTCATAACATCATTTGATTCATACATATAAAGCTATCTTATTCGAAGGTTTAAACTTGTAATCACTAGAACATAGTTTAGTTAATTCTAAACTTGTTCGCAAACAAAAGTTAATCCTTCTAACTTGACTTTTAAAATCAACTAAACACATGTTCTATATCTATATGATATGCTAACTTAATGATTTAAAACCTGGAAACACGAAAAACACCGTAAAACCGGATTTACGCCGTCGTAGTAACACCGCGGGCTGTTTTGGGTTAGTTAATTAAAAACTATGATAAACTTTGATTTAAAAGTTGTTATTCTGAGAAAATGATTTTTATTATGAACATGAAACTATATCCAAAAATTATGGTTAAACTCAAAGTGGAAGTATGTTTTCTAAAATGGTCATCTAGACGTCGTTCTTTCGACTGAAATGACTACCTTTAAAAAAACGACTTGTCACTTATTTTTCCAACTATAAACCTATACTTTTTCTATTTAGATTCATAAAATAGAGTTCAATATGGAACCATAGCAATTTGATTCACTCAAAACGGATTTAAAATGAAGAAGTTATGGGTAAAACAAGATTGGATAATTTTTCTCATTTTAGCTACGTGAAAATTGGTAACAAATTTATTCCAACCATAACTTAATCAACTTGTATTGTATATTATGTAATCTTGAGATACCATAGACATGTATACAATGTTTCGACCTATCATGTCGACACATCTATATATATTTCGGAACAACCATAGACACTCTATATGTGAATGTTGGAGTTAGCTATACAGGGTTGAGGTTGATTCCAAAATATATATAGTTTGAGTTGTGATCAATACTGAGATACGTATACACTGGGTCGTGGATTGATTCAAGATAATATTTATCGATTTATTTCTGTACATCTAACTGTGGATAACTAGTTGTAGGTTACTAACGAGGACAGCAGACTTAATAAACTTAAAACATCAAAATATATTAAAAGTGTTGTAAATATATTTTGAACATACTTTGATATATATGTATATATTGTTATAGGTTCGTGAATCAACCAGTGGCCAAGTCTTACTTCTCGACGAAGTAAAAATCTGTGAAAGTGAGTTATAGTCCCACTTTTAAAATCTAATATTTTTGGGATGAGAATACATGCAGGTTTTATAAATGATTTACAAAATAGACACAAGTACGTGAAACTACATTCTATGGTTGAATTATCGAAATCGAATATGCCCCTTTTTATTAAGTCTGGTAATCTAAGAATTAGGGAATAGACACCCTAATTGACGCGAATCCTAAAGATAGATCTATTGGGCCTAACAAACCCCATCCAAAGTACCGGATGCTTTAGTACTTCGAAATTTATATCATATCCGAAGGGTGTCCCGGAATGATGGGGATATTCTTATATATGCATCTTGTTAATGTCGGTTGCCAGGTGTTCACCATATGAATGATTTTTATCTCTATGTATGGGATGTGTATTGAAATATGAAATCTTGTGGTCTATTATTATGATTTGATATATATAGGTTAAACCTATAACTCACCAACATTTTTCTTGACGTTTTAAGCATGTTTATTCTCAGGTGATTATTAAGAGCTTCCGCTGTCGCATACTTAAATAGGGACGAGATTTGGAGTCCATGCTTGTATGATATTGTGTAAAAACTGCATTCAAGAAACTTATTTTGTTGTAACATATTTGTATTGTAAACCATTATGTAATGGTCGTGTGTAAACAGGATATTTTAGATTATCATTATTTGATAATCTACGTAAAGCTTTTTAAACCTTTATTGATGAAATAAAGGTTATGGTTTGTTTTAAAATGAATGCAGTCTTTGAAAAACGTCTCATATAGAGGTCAAAACCTCGCAACGAAATCAATTAATATGGAACGTTTTTAATCAATAAGAACGGGACATTTCAATAATAAAATGGTTAAGTAGAAGAAAATCCTCAATCAACCGACCAAAGTTAATTATGGTCAATGGTGTTTCCGCCAAGGAAGCAAAGTATTGGGAGGATTACCAATTCTCCGATGAATCGGATCGTGACAAGGATTCCGATGATGTTATAGAAATTACCCCAACACAATTTAATAAGGCAAAAGAGAACAATAAGGGAAAGGGCATAAAAATAGAGAAATTTGATTCCAAACCCGATGAACTTTATATGTATCGTCAACACCCGTATTTCTTAAGTTGTGACAATAACCCGGGAACCTCTAAACCACCAGGTTTTTCTAAACCAATGTGGAAAACGACGGCTCGTATTAGGGGAACATCATATATCCCTAGAAACTTGGCAAAACGAACCAAAATCGAAGAAGAAGAAACGAGCGAGTCGGAATAAGATAGTTGTAAAAATTTCTTGTATTAATAAGTATTTTTTTTATGAATCTAACTCTTGTCTATTTTATAGTATAAAAACACAAAATGGATAGACAACCCAATATTTTAAGAGACCTACCCGGAGACATGATTGATGAAATCTTGTCTAGAGTCGGTCAGAATTCCTCGGCATAACTATTTAAGGCGAGATCAGTTTGTAAGACATTCGAAGAATGTTCCAAGAATGCCTTGATTTATAAAAGGCTTTCGTTCGAAAGATGGGGGATATCACATTGGGAAATCCATAAGTTACGATGTGTTTACTTTGACGCATATATTGTGGGGAACCCAAATGCTATTTTACGCACCGGGTTAAGAAATTATTTTGATTCAATATATCCGAATATAGGACTTCGTGATTTAGAAAAAGCGGCTAACATGGAACATAAAGAAGCATGTTATGCTTACGGGTTAGTAATGTTCGCTTCTCACCAAAGTGAGAACAAGAACATCGGGCTACAACTATTAAACAAAACGTTCCCACAAGTGACGGAGTCGGTAATTGGGGTAAGAAATGAGGTTTTTAGATTGTTACTGGACTGTTGGACATTACGTAACCCTCGTCCCTTTGACAACATTACAACACGCTGTCTTATCAACGGCCATAATGGTTATGTTCCACAAGACCAAGGATGGGAAGTAGTCCTAGTAAAACCAGAATGCATGACTTGTTTCTGGACGTATGAATTACGTGTCTTTATTGCCTTTGCTGAACGACTTGTGTACTAGCTAGAATTATCTTCACAACCATCTTGTATCAAATTTATTGTGTGCTATATTTCATGCTATATGTAAAATAAGCGGTATTGTAAGTTTGTAAAATATTGTGTAAAAGTTTGAACGCGAAATATTATTATAATCAGTTTTTCATATAGAATTGTAGTAGTTGAATTGTATATTAGCTACTAAGTATGAACTTAACGGGTAGGTACTGTAGTGACCCGAACTTTTCCATGTTTATATATATTAATTGAGATTGATATTTACATGATTAAATGTTTCCAACATGTTAAGCAATCAAACTTGTTAAGACTTGATTAATTAAAATATGTTTCATATAGACAATTGACCACCCAAGTTGACCGGTTATTCACGAACGTTAAAACTTGTAAAAACTATATGATGACATATATATGGATATATATATAGTTAACATGATACTATGATAAGTAAACATATCATTAAGTATATTAACAATGAACTACATATGTAAAAACAAGACTACTAATTTAATGATTTTTAAACGAGACATATATGTAACGATTATCGTTGTAAAGACATTTAATGTATATATATATATATCATATTAAGAGATATTCATACATGATAATATCATGATAATATAATAATTTAAAATATCATTTGATATTATAAACATTGGGTTAACAACATTTAACAAGATCGTTAACCTAAAGGTTTCAAAACAACACTTACATGTAACGACTAACGATGACTTAACGACTCAGTTAAAATGTATATACATGTAGTGTTTTAATATGTATTTATACACTTTTGAAAGACTTCAATACACTTATCAAAATACTTCTACTTAACAAAAATGCTTACAATTACATCCTCGTTCAGTTTCATCAACAATTCTACTCGTATGCACCCGTATTCGTACTCGTACAATACACAGCTTTTAGATGTATGTACTATTGGTATATACACTCCAATGATCAGCTCTTAGCAGCCCATGTGAGTCACCTAACACATGTGGGAACCATCATTTGGCAACTAGCATGAAATATCTCATAAAATTACAAAAATATGAGTAATCATTCATGACTTATTTACATGAAAACAAAATTACATATCCTTTATATCTAATCCATACACCATCGACCAAAAACACCTACAAACACTTTAATTCTTCAATTTTCTTCATCTAATTGATCTCTCTCAAGTTCTATCTTCAAGTTCTAAGTGTTCTTCATATATTCTACAAGTTCTAGTTACATAAAATCAAGAATACTTTCAAGTTTGCTAGCTCACTTCCAATCTTGTAAGGTGATCATCCAACCTCAAGAAATCTTTGTTTCTTACAGTAGGTTATCATTCTAATACAAGGTAATAATCATATTCAAACTTTTGTTCAATTTCTATAACTATAACAATCTTATTTCAAGTGATGATCTTACTTGAACTTGTTTTCGTGTCATGATTCTGCTTCAAGAACTTCGAGCCATCCAAGGATCCGTTGAAGCTAGATCCATTTTTCTCTTTTCCAGTAGGTTTATCCAAGGAACTTAAGGTAGTAATGATGTTCATAACATCATTCGATTCATATATATAAAGCTATCTTATTCGAAGGTTTAAACTTGTAATCACTAGAACAAAGTTTAGTTAATTCTAAACTTGTTCGCAAACAAAAGTTAATCCTTCTAACTTGACTTTTAAAATCAACTAAACACATGTTCTATATCTATATGATATGCTAACTTAATGATTTAAAACCTGGAAACACGAAAAACACCGTAAAACCGGATTTACGCCGTCGTAGTAACACCGCGGGCTATTTTGGGTTAGTTAATTAAAAACTATGATAAACTTTGATTTAAAAGTTGTTATTCTGAGAAAATGATTTTTATTATGAACATGAAACTATATCCAAAAATTATGGTTAAACTCAAAGTGGAAGTATGTTTTCTAAAATGGTCATCTAGACATCGTTCTTTCGACTGAAATGACTACCTTTACAAAAACGACTTGTAACTTATTTTTCTGACTATAAACCTATACTTTTTATGTTTAGATTCATAAAATAGAGTTCAATATGAAACCATAGCAATTTGATTCACTCAAAACGGATTTAAAATGAAGAAGTTATGGGTAAAACAAGATTGGATAATTTTTCTCATTTTAGCTACGTGAAAATTGGTAACAAATCTATTCCAACCATAACTTAATCAACTTGTATTGTATATTATGTAATCTTGAGATACTATAGACATGTATACAATGTTTCGACCTATCATGTCGACACATCTATATATATTTCGGAACAACCATAGACACTCTATATGTGAATGTTGGAGTTAGCTATACAGGGTTGAGGTTGATTCCAAAATATATATAGTTTGAGTTGTGATCAATACTGAGATACGTATACACTGGGTCGTGGATTGATTCAAGATAATATTTATCGATTTATTTCTGTACATCTAACTGTGGACAACTAGTTGTAGGTTACTAACGAGGACAGCTGACTTAATAAACTTAAAACATCAAAATATATTAAAAGTGTTGTAAATATATTTTGAACATACTTTGATATATATGTATATATTGTTATAGGTTCGTGAATCAACCAGTGGCCAAGTCTTACTTCCCGACGAAGTAAAAATCTGTGAAAGTGAGTTATAGTCCCACTTTTAAAATCTAATATTTTTGGGATGAGAATACATGCAGGTTTTATAAATGATTTACAAAATAGACACAAGTACGTGAAACTACATTCTATGGTTGAATTATCGAAATCGAATATGCCCCTTTTTATTAAGTCTGGTAATCTAAGAATTAGGGAACAGACACTCTAATTGACGCGAATCCTAAAGATAGATCTATTGGGCTTAACAAACCCCATCCAAAGTACCGGATGCTTTAGTACTTCGAAATTTATATCATATCCGAAGGGTGTCCCGGAATGATGGGGATATTCTTATATATGCATCTTGTTAATGTCGGTTACCAGGTGTTCACCATATGAATGATTTTTATCTCTATGTATGGGATGTGTATTGAAATATGAAATCTTGTGGTCTATTATTATGATTTGATATATATAGGTTAAACCTATAACTCACCAACATTTTTGTTGACGTTTTAAGCATGTTTATTCTCAGGTGATTATTAAGAGCTTCCGCTGTCGCATACTTAAATAAGGACGAGATTTGGAGTCCATGCTTGTATGATATTGTATAAAAACTGCATTCAAGAAACTTATTTTGTTGTAACATATTTGTATTGTAAACCATTATGTAATGGTTGTGTGTAAACAGGATATTTTAGATTATCATTATTTGTAATCTACGTAAAGCTTTTTAAACCTTTATTGATGAAATAAAGGTTATGGTTTGTTTTAAAATGAATGCAGTCTTTGAAAAACGTCTCATATAGAGGTCAAAACCTCGCAACGAAATCAATTAATATGGAACGTTTTTAATCAATAAGAACGGGACATTTCAGTTGGTATCCGAGCGTTGGTCTTAGAGAACCAGAATTTTTCATTAGTGTATCTTATCGAGTTTGTTAGGATGCATTAGTGAGTCTGGACTTCGACCGTGTTTACTTGAAAAATGATTGCTTAACAAATTTTGTTGGAAACTATATATTTTTAACATGTGAATATTATGTGATATATTAATCTCTTAACGCGTTTGATATTATGTGATAGATGTCTACCTCTAGAACAAGTCCCATTGACTCACCTAATAATAATGAAGAGTCAAATGTAAATTGGAATGATTCGTGGACTGATTCACAAGTTCCCGAAGAGGAACCGGAAGAAGAGTCGGAACCGGAAGAAGAATCGGAACCGGAAGAAGAATCGGAACCGGATGAAGAAATAGAACCGGTGGGGGAAATAATAAAACGGTTAAGTAAAAGAAAATCCTCAACCAACCGACCAAGGTTAATTATGGTCAATGGTGTTTCCGCCAAGGAAGCAAAATATTGGGAGGATTACCAATTCTCCGATGAATCGGATTCCGACGAGAATTCCGATGATGTTATAGAAATTACCCCAACTGAATTTAAAAAGGCAAAAGAAAATAATAAGGGAAAGGGCATAAAAATAGAGAAATCTAATTCCAACCCCGATGAACTTTATATGTATCATCAACCCCCGAAGTCCTTAAGTTGTAACAATGACCCGGGAACCTCTAAACCACCAGGTTTTTCTAAACCAATGTGGAAAACGACGGCTCGTATTAGGGGAACATCATATATCCCTAGAAACTTGGCAAAACGAACCAAAACCGAAGAAGAAGAAGCAAGCGAGTCGGAATAAGATAGTTGTATTCGTGTGGTGTAATATATGTAATATAGTGTGCTTATGCTTTATGATATATGTAAAAATTGTTTGTATTAATAAGTATTTTTTTTATGAATCTAACTCTTGTCTATTTTACAGTATAAAAACACAAAATGGATAGACAACCCAATATTTTAAGAGACCTACCCGGAAACATGATTGATGAAATCTTGTCTAGAGTCGGTCAGAATTCTTCGGCACAACTATTTAAGGCGAGATCAGTTTGTAAGACATTCGAAGAACGTTCCAAGAATGCCTTGGTTTATAAAAGGCTTTCGTTTGAAAGATGGGGGATATCACATTGGGAAATCCATAAGTTACGATGTGTTTGCTTTGACGCATATATTGCGGGGAACCCAAATGCTATTTTACGCAATGGGTTAAGAAATTATTTTGACTCAATATATCCGAATATTGGACTTCGTGATTTAGAAAAAGCGACTAACATGCAACATAAAGAAGCATGTTATGCTTACGGATTAGTAATGTTCGCTTCTCACCAAAGTGAGAACAAGAACATTGAAGGTATTTCGTATGCCCGAGAGACATATTAAATTAACGTGGCTAATATGTTTTGATCCAATTCGGTTCATACCCAATAACAAGCTTACCGAAACCTTATTAGTATTTAATCTTAGCGATTGGATCATTGATTAAATACGCGACACTTGAACTTTAAGAAAAACGGTTTTCTGAAATACTACTTGATGTGTACATGTATATATATAAATTATGGAATAATTTATATAATATGGATTTAATTATTTATAGGTTAAATAATTAATAAATTTATGTTACATTTTATATAAATGGGTTTTATATAATAAAATGTACATAAATAAATATGGAAGTTTTATAAAAATAAATTTTATAAAATCTAACTTTTATAAAATTAACTTTTATAAACAAAGGGAGTAGTGGCATTGGAGTTGCAAGCAAGAGTGCTAGAGATTCCTTTTCTTGGTCAATTACATGTCCCATTTCCATATACATGCAAGGCTTGACTCATTCAAACATACACTTGCAAATACACATCAAAAGAGAGCAAAAAAAAACTGCACAACACCTTCATTCAGGCAGCTGGCTGCCGTGGCCTGTTTGGGTCTGAAAGGGGTTCAACATTTGGGTTTTGGAAGCTCTAATCAAGTGCTAAGAAGTCCTAACTAAAGTGCAAAGGTTTGGTAATTAAAGGCTTGGGGTATTACACACTTGAGGCTTCAAGTTAGAAGCTTGATTTCATCATCATCTTCATCATCTATTGCTGTCCATTTTCAGCCCTCAATCTATATTGAGGAGGTAAATTCTCGTTCCCACTTTTAGTTTGTAAGTATATGTTCAAGGCTTGATATCACATAATGGAATTCATTCAAAAGGGTTTAACATATACACTTGTTTATAAATGAAATAATGCTTCCGCTTGCCTTAATACTCATAAATTGGTTTTGTGATTATATAAACATTATGAACTTGTTGTTATGTTGAATTCCATCAATGGTATCTAGAGCCGAAGTCTTGAAATATGCTTCGAGATGGTTTTTGAACTCACCATAACTTTGCATTTTATGTACATGCATGAAAATAGAATGCAAAAATTATGGGTTTTGGGTGGGTTTGATTTTTGGCCGAATTTAGAAGCTCCAAAAATGGGTTTGGTTCTTCCATTTTGGTCATTTTGTTGTATGTTGAAGTTCACAATCAAGCCTTGGCCTTTTGTTTGAATGGTTGCATGTTTGGATGATTATTCTTAATTCATTTGGTATGTAATATTAATTCATTCATTTGGTTTGTAATATTATTATTTTGGTGATGTAATTTGTTTTACATTTGGTATGTAAAATAGAATAGGTTGTATTTTCATTTTCTAGATAATAATGTATTAGGATACATATTTTGTAAAATGAAGATACAAGATGATGAAGACTTGAAGAACACAAGAAACATATGGATGCAAGGTTAAGTGGGAGATTTGAAATCTCCTACTTTGTATTATTACCCCTTAACCCGGTGACATTTGTTTTCGGCTAAACAAATGTCCACCAAAATGGCTAGATTGTGAACATACTTGTTTTGCATGTGTGGTTGTTTGTTTGTTTATTGTATTGTATGTTTGGTTGCTACAATTAATCACAAGATAACAACAAGCAAAACGACAATTTAATTGGTTAAATTAGACGTATTAATAACATGCAAGATGACAATTTAATTGGTTAAATTAAAAGCAACTAAAGACCTTAATAAATGGTTATTAAGAACAAGAAAAGGATCACACATATATAAAATGGTTTATATCAAGTAATTGGCAAATTACAAGATTTGAAAATGGATTTCAAATAAACCATACACTAAATGCATGTTGGTGTATGGCATATATGTTTTCTCAAACTAGAAATAACGAAAACTTAAAATCCCTTTTAACAACAAGACAAACAAGTTAAATGCCATCCTTTTGTGCAAACACTTAAAAATATTAGGGAACTCTTAATGGGATAAAGGTCACCTAACCATTATGAGCAAACTAATATGATTGAGGTGAATTTCACACACTTGTGGGATAAAGGTCACCTAACCACTAGTATGTTGAATTTACACGTTAGCACAAGTAGGACGACTTGATTTGGGAATCATGAACTTAGGGTCACCGAAGCATGATGAACAAATAGGCGTTGATGGGATAATATGCCATGCAAAAGGATTGCATGATCCCATACTCTAGAAGTTGCAAATGGATTGCAATTGTCATTTATTGACTACCTAGCTAAATCAAATTGCGGGATAAAGGTCACCTAACCGAAATTTGGTTTACCGTTGGATTCTAGAATTTAATAATTCAATTGAATTTAAAGGGTATTGAATGTTAAATTAAAATCGATACTTAAACGAACTTTGTTAATTTTGTAGATGGCCGCCAATAACAACAACATTCAAAATGCACCACTTAACCTCAACAACCTATCATTAAGGTCTCTCCTCGAGAAAGACAAACTCAACCATACGAACTTTATGGATTGGTTCCGTAATCTTAGAATTGTCCTCAAACTTGAGGATAAGGCGTATGTGTTGGAAGACCCCATTCCCGATCAACCCGACGAGGATGATACGGAAGGCATGGCTTATTGGGATAAGTATTGCGCCGATTCGGTGCAAGTCGCTTGCCTAATGCTTGGGACTATGATACCTGAACTCCAAAAGGATTTCGAACATCATAGTGCATATGACATGATTACGCAGTTGAAGGAGATGTTCCTTCAACAAGCACGTGTCGAGTGCTTCGAAACGGTTCGAGCGTTACATGCATGTCGTATGGATGACACCCAATCCGTATCCTCTTATGTCCTCAAAATGAAAAGCCTTATTGATCGCACAAACCGTCTTAATCTCAACATATCTAATGAGCTAGCCACTGATCTTATCCTAAACTCCCTGTCAAAGAGGTTTGACCAATTTGTAATTAATTACAATATGAATGGGATGGATAAGACCATTGGTGAACTTCATGGCATGTTAAGGACGGCCGAAACTAGCATGGGTAAGAGGGCTTCACCCGTGCTAATGATCAATGATGGTGGGTCCAAAGGTAACAACGCCTCTAAGCCAAAGGCGGCTAAGAGGAAAGGACCCGCCCATCAAGGCAAGGGAAAGGGGAGGATGGTTACCCCAACCAAAAATAAGAACAAGAAGCAAAAGGTTGCCGGACAAGCAAACCCCAAGGAAGACCCGTGCTTCGGTTGCGGTGAAATGGGTCACTGGAAACGCAATTGCCCGGTCTACCTTAAGGAGTTGAAAGAAAAGAGGGATGCGGGGCAATCCTCAGGTAACATATATATGGTATATATAGAGCTTAGTATTACTTCTTCTAATACATGGGTATTAGACACTGGATGTGGAACTCACATTTGCAATTCTTTGCAGGGGTTCAAAAGAAGTAGCAAGCAAACGGGAACATCAAGTCTCTTTATGGGTAATGGAGCCAAAGTGCAAGTGAAGGCTCAAGGAGACTTTGTATTAAAGCTTCCAAGTGGTTTGGAACTTATTTTGAACAATGTTTTGTATGCACCGGATTTATGTCGAAACATTATTTCAGTTTCCCGTTTAAAACAATGTGGTTTTTATCTTAATTTTGTTAATGATGATATCCACGTTTATTTAGATAATGTATTTTATTTTAAGGCTTCGCCTTCAAATGGAATTTATGAATTGGTTCATAATGACACATCATCTAGTAGCTCAATATACCATACTAGCACCAAGAAACTCAAAAGGGATTTGAGTGATTCCTACTTATGGCATTGTCGCCTTGGTCACATAAACAAGAATCGAATGCATACACTCTAAAAGAATGGCCTTTTGAAATCAAATGAACTAGACTCGTTTGATGTATGTGAATCTTGTTTACAAGGCAAAATGACTAAAGCACCTTTCAAAGGGACCTACGAAAGGGCTAAGGACTTATTGGGATTAATACATTCGGATGTATGTGGACCCTTTAAGCCCATAGCTAGGAACGGTGAAAGATACTTCGTTACTTTCATTGATGACTTCAGTCGTTTCGGATATGTCTACTTGTTAAGACATAAAGACGAAACTTTTGAAGCATTCAAAGAGTATCAAAACGAAGTACAAAATCAACTCAATAAGACAATTAAGGTACTTCGTACCGATAGAGGAGGTGAATACCTAAGCGATGCCTTCCAAGATCATCTTAGAAGTTGTGGGATTATCTCACAACTCACTCCTCCTGGAACACCCCAACTGAATGGAGTTTCCGAAAGGAGGAACCGAACCCTAATGGATATGGTTCGATCTATGATGGCTAAAAGCTCGTTACCTCTATCATTTTGGGGTTATTGTCTATGCTCCGCGGCTCGTATTTTAAATATGGCCCCAACCAAGAAAGTGGAACGAACACCTCATGAGATGTGGTTTGGAAAACCTCCATCTCTATCATACTTAAAGGTATGGGGATGTGAAGCTTACCCTAAGCGTTACGTCCCTAATAAGTTGAATGCTCGATCCACGAAGTGTATCTTCATAGGATATCCCAAGAATGATATGGGATATTATTTCTATGATCCATCCGAGCAGAATGTATTTGTTGCTCGGAAGGCGGAATTCCTTGAAACTAAGTTCCTAATGGAAGGAAATAGTGAAAGGAAGATAGATCTTGAGGAGGTTCAAGATCAAGTAGATGATACACAATTGGTTGACACTAGCACTCAACATGAAAATGTTGAGAATGATCAAATGGATGATCAAAATACACAAGACGTTCGCAGATCTGGTAGGATTAGTAATCCTCCTGAGAGATATGGGTTTCTCATGGATGGTTGCTATGTGGTTGATTTGGATGAACCAATAAACTACCAAGATGCTTTATCAAGGATTGATAAAAATAAATGGCAGGAAGCCATGAACGCTGAGATGCAATCCATGTATGACAACCAAGTTTGGGAACTTGTTACACAACCTGCTGGCTCAAGGCTAGTTGATTGTAAATGGCTGTTCAAAATGAAAACCGACATACATGGAAACTTGGATACATATAAAGCTAGACTTGTAGCAAAAGGTTTCACTCAAACTCAAGGGGTTGACTATGATGAAACTTTTTTGCCTGTGGCAATGCTAAAGTCTATTAGGATATTACTTGCCATTGCTGCTCATTATGATTATGAAATATGGCAAATGGATGTCAAGACCACTTTCCTAAATGGACATCTTGAGGAAGATGTCTACATGGTTCAGCCTGAAGGTTTTGTTGATCCGAAATATCCTAAGAAGGTATGTAAGTTAAAGAAGTCAATCTACGGATTGAAACAAGCATCTAGAATGTGGAATCATCGTTTTAATGAGGAGGCCAAGAAATTTGGCTTCATTAAAAATGGTGATGAAGCTTGTGTATACAAGAAAGCTAGTGGGAGCACTATCATGTTCCTTGTACTATATGTGGATGATATATTATTATTTGGAAATGATATTCCAGCAATGCAAGGTGTTAAAACTTGGCTAAGTAAATGCTTCTCCATTAAGGATCTTGGAGAAGCACAATACGTTTTGGGGATTGGGATCTACAGGGATAGATCCAAGAAACTGATAGGTTTAAATCAAAGTGCATACATTGAAAAGATCTTGAAAAGGTTCAAGATGGAGAACTCTAAGAAAGGTTTGGTACCTATTCAAAAGGGAACACTTCTCAGTTCATCTCAGTGCCCCACCACGAAAGATGAACAGGAGAGAATGAAGAAAGTCCCATATGCTTCTGCCATTGGGTCAATCATGTATGCAATGATATGCACTAGACCGGATGTGTCATGCGCTCTTAGCCTGATAAGTAGATACCAGAATAACCCAGGAAACAGTCATTGGATTGCTGTTAAAAGTATATTGAAATACCTTAGGAGGACTAAGGATATGTTTCTTATATACGGGTCTGGTGAGGAGGAACTCGCTGTAAAAGGTTACGTGGACGCGAGTTTCCAAACTGATCGTGATGATTCTCGATCACAATCCGGTTATGTCTTCACATTAAATGGAGGTGCAGTCTCTTGGAAGAGTTCAAAACAGGATGTTGTTGCTTTATCCACTACAGAGTCGGAGTACATCGCCGCATCATTGGCAGCTCAGGAAGCTGCATGGATGAAGAAATTCATCGACGACTTAGGAGTAGTCCCTTCCATTCAGGACCCTCTTGAGATCTTTTGTGACAACGAGGGTGCGATTGCTCAAATCAAGGAACCTCGTGCTCATCAAAAGACCCGTCACATTGAGCGGAGATTCAACTACATAAGGGATGAAGTTGAAAAGGGAAAGATATGTATTCGCAAAGTTCACACAGATCTAAATATAGCGGATCCACTCACGAAGCTCTTACATGGAGCAAAACATGCAGGACATGTTTGTGCATTAGGGCTTCGATATTCTAGTGATTGGTCATGATCTGTTTAAGTATTGTAACGGAACGAAATTGTTCAAACTCATTAATATAATTATGGTATTAATTTATTTTGAGTCATGTTCCTATTTTGCATATTTTATCCATGAATAAGTAATTATTCTAAAATTCCGTAGTCGATCACATTCGTGGGAACAAGTGTGAGGTTTAGACTATTATGAACTTGGATTGGTATACATTCACGGGATGAATGTGGGGCAAGGTTGCAACCAAGGTTCATAGATATTTGTAGGATACAAATATTGGAAGACCCGCTCTCAAGATTTACTAAATGGAGCCTTTGTGGTTGAT
This sequence comes from Rutidosis leptorrhynchoides, assembly GCF_046630445.1. Classification (NCBI taxonomy): domain Eukaryota; kingdom Viridiplantae; phylum Streptophyta; class Magnoliopsida; order Asterales; family Asteraceae; genus Rutidosis; species Rutidosis leptorrhynchoides. The sequence continues at coordinate 262,270,625 of NC_092333.1, read as the reverse complement.
CACATGTAATCTTGAGTAAAGGCGAATGTCATTGTATCCTCTGACCTGAGATACATATTGGGTTCAGATATTCACCAAGTACTGTGCCTTGATTCTTTCCTTCGCTATTCTGAAATATGGTAGTTCATAAGGAAGAGCTCAGGTACAATGCAAGGTACATATTTAGGACGTATGTAGTCAAGATGGAATTTGTCCCTCTTATTCGTTGAGAGTCAGATGTCTAAGGCCTGATAAATTTAAATCTAGAAGAGAGTGATCACTCTGTGTCTCTTGGATTTAACATAACATATAGGACAAAAGGAAATAATGAAAGATTCACCTATTCATATTCGAGATGGAAACTCGAAAAGGATGATGTTATTGAATGGCACAAAGTCATAACATATTAGGGGTGATGGACGGTCGTTAGGTGGTATCCATCACTTGCATTAATTTCTTATGTTTCTCGGGCAAGTGGGAGATTGAAGGTATTTCGTATGCCCGAGAGACATATTAAATTAACGTGGCTAATATGTTTTGATCCAAGTCGGGTCATACCCAATAACAAGCTTACCGAAACCTTATTAGTATTTAATCTTAGCGATTGGATCATTGATTAAATACGCGACACTTGAACTTTAAGAAAAACGGTTTTCTGAAATACTACTTGATGTGTACATGTATATATATAAATTATGGAATAATTTATATAATATGGATTTAATTATTTATAGGTTAAATAATTAATAAATTTATGTTACATTTTATATAAATGGGTTTTATATAATAACATGTACATAAATAAATATGGAAGTTTTATAAAAATAAATTTTATAAAATCTAACTTTTATAAAATTAACTTTTATAAACAAAGGGAGTAGTGGCATTGGAGTTGCAAGCAAGAGTGCTAGAGATTCATTTTCTTGGTCAATTACATGTCCCATTTCCATATACATGCAAGGCTTGACTCATTCAAACATACACTTGCAAATACACATCAAAAGAGAGCAAAAAAAAAACTGCACAACACCTTCATTCAGGCAGCTGGCTGCCGTGGCCTGTTTGGGTCTGAAAGGGGTTCAACATTTGGGTTTTGGAAGCTCTAATCAAGTGCTAAGAAGTCCTAACTAAAGTGCAAAGGTTTGGTAATTAAAGGCTTGGGGTATTACACACTTGAGGCTTCAAGTTAGAAGCTTGATTTCATCATCATCTTCATCATCTATTGCTGTCCATTTTCAGCCCTCAATCTATATTGAGGAGGTAAATTCTCGTTCCCACTTTTAGTTTGTAAGTATATGTTCAAGGCTTGATATCACATAATGGAATTCATTCAAAAGGGTTTAACATATACACTTGTTTATAAATGAAATAATGCTTCCGCTTGCCTTAATACTCATAAATTTATTTTGTGATTATATAAACATTATGAACTTGTTGTTATGTTGAATTCCATCAAACATCGGGCTACAACTATTAAACAAAACGTTCCCACAAGTGACGGAGTCGGTAATTGGGGTAATAAATGAGGTTTTTAGATTGTTACGGGACTGTTGGACATTACGTAACCCTCGTCCCTTTGACGACGTTACAACACGCTGTCTTATCAATGGCCATAACGGTTATGTTCCACAAGACCAAGGATGGGAAGTAATCCTAGTAAAACCAGAATGCATGACTTGTTTCTAGACGTATGAATTACGTGTCTTTATTGCCTTTGCTGAACGACTTATGTACTAGCTAGAATTATATTCACAACCATCTTGTATCAAATTTATTGTGTTCTATATTTCATGCTATATGTAAAATAAGCGGTATTGTAAGTTAGTAAAATATTGTGTAAAATTTGAACGCGAAATATTATTATAATCAGTTTTTCATATAGAATTGTAGTAGTTGAATTGTATATTAGCTACTAAGTATGAACTTAACGGGTAGGTACTACCCGAATTTAAACTTATAAAACGCTAATATGAAGAAAAAGCTTTTATAACTGAGTTCATATTATGCTACGAAATACTATTAACTACTCTTAATATTCTGTATGATTAACTTGTTCCATTTGACTATTTTGAAGGAAATGGCACCGACTACTCGACACACCGTGAATATGAATGAAGAGGAATTCCGTACTTTTCTAGCTTCAAACATAGCCGCAGTACAGGCTGCGCTACATACTAACAATAACCTTGGATCTAGCAGTACAGAAAATCGTGTAGGATGCACCTACAAAGAATTCACTGCCTGCAAACCTTTGGAATTTGATGGAATTGAAGGACCGATCAGATTGAAACGGTGAACCGATAAGGTCGAATTGGTGTTTGCCATAAGTAAGTGTACTGAAGAGGACAAAGTGAAGTACGCTACGCATACCTTCACAGGTTCTGCGTTAACATGGTGGAATACCTATCTAGAGCAAGTGGGACAAGACGATGCGTACGCACTACCGTGGTCAGCATTCAAGCACTTGATGAACGAGAAGTACCGTCCCAGAACCGAGGTCAATAATCTCAAGACAGAACTTAGAGGGTTACGAACCCAAGGATTTGATATTACCACGTACGAAAGACGATTCACAGAATTGTGCCTATTGTGTCCGGGAGCGTTCGAAGATGAGGAAGAGAAGATCGACGCGTTTGTGAAAGGATTACCGGAAAGAATCCAAGAAGATATAAGTTCACACGAGCCCGCCTCCATACAACAGGCATGTAGAATGGCTCACAAACTAGTGAACCAGATTGAAGAAAGAATTAAAGAACAGACTGCTGAAGAGGCCAATGTGAAGCAAGTCAAAAGAAAGTGGGAGGAAAACGGTGATAAGAATCACCAATACAACAACAACAGCAATTACAACAATAATCGCAACAATTATCCCAACAATCGCAACTACAACAAACGGCCCAACAACAACAACAACAACAACAACAGCAACTACAACAATCATCCCAACAACAATAATAACCGCAACAACAACAACAATCAGAAGCAGCTATGCCAAAGGTGTGAAAAGTATCACTCGGGGGTCTGCACCAAATTTTGCAACAAGTGTAAAAGAAATGGTCATAGCGCGGCGAAGTGTGAGGTCTACGGACCAGGGGTTAATAGAACGAAAGGAACAAATGGTGTCAGAACGAGTAATGGCGGAGCAAGTAGTGTCGGAGCAAGTTATGCCAATGTAGCTTGTTATAAATGTGGAAAACCGGGCCACATTATTAGAAATTGCCCAAACCAGGAGAACACGAATGGACAAGGCCGCGGAAGAGTTTTCAATATTAATGCGGCAGAGGCACAGGAAGACCCGAAGCTTGTTACAGGTATGTTTCTTATTGACAATAAACCTGCTTACGTTTTATTTGATTCGGGTGCGGATAGAAGCTATATGAGTAGAGATTTTTGTGCTAAATTAAGTTGTCCATTGACGCCTTTGGATAGTAAATTTTTACTCGAATTAGCAAATGGTAAATTAATTTCAGCAGATAATATATGTCGGAATCGAGAAATTAAACTGGTTAGCGAAACATTTAAGATTGATTTGATACTAGTAGAGTTAGGGAGTTTTGATGTGATAATCGGTATGGACTGGTTGAAAGAAGTGAAAGCAGAGATCGTTTGTTACAAAAATGCAATTCGCATTATACGAGAAAAAGGAAAACCCTTAATGGTGTACGGAGAAAAGGGCAACACGAAGCTACATCTTATTAGTAATTTGAAGGCACAAAAACTAATAAGAAAAGGTTGCTATGCTGTTCTAGCACACGTCGAGAAAGTACAAACTGAAGAAAAGAGCATCAATGATGTTCCCATTGCAAAAGAATTTCCCGATGTATTTCCGAAAGAATTATCGGGATTACCCCCACATCGATCCGTTGAATTTCAAATAGATCTTGTACCAGGAGCTGCACCAATAGCTCGTGCTCCTTATAGACTCACACCCATCGAGATGAAAGAACTGCAAAGCCAATTACAAGAACTTTTAGAGCGTGGTTTTATTCGACCAAGCACATCACCGTGGGGAGCTCCTGTTTTGTTTGTCAAGAAGAAAGATGGTACATTCAGGTTGTGTATCGACTACCGAGAGTTGAATAAACTTACCATCAAGAACCGCTACCCACTACCGAGAATCGACGACTTATTTGATCAACTACAAGGCTCGTCTGTTTATTCAAAGATTGACTTACGTTTCGGGTATCATCAAATGCGGGTGAAAGAAGATGATATTCCAAAGACTGCTTTCAGAACACGTTACGGTCATTACGAGTTTATGGTCATGCCGTTTGGTTTAACTAATGCACCAACTGTGTTCATGGACCTTATGAACCGAGTGTGTGGACCATACCTTGACAAGTTTGTCATTGTTTTCATTGATGACATACTTATTTACTCAAAGAATGACCAAGAACACGGTGAACATTTGAGAAAGGTGTTAGAAGTATTGAGGAAGGAAGAATTGTATGCTAAGTTTTCAAAGTGTGCATTTTGGTTGGAAGAAGTTCAATTCCTCGGTCACATAGTGAACAAAGAAGGTATTAAGGTGGATCCGACAAAGATAGAAACTGTTGAAAAGTGGGAAACCCCGAAAACTCCGAAACACATACGCCAGTTTTTAGGACTAGCCGGTTACTACAGAAGGTTCATCCAAGACTTTTCCAGAATAGCAAAACCCTTGACTGCATTAACGCATAAAGGGAAGAAATTTGAATGGAATGATGAACAAGAGAAAGCGTTTCAGTTATTAAAGAAATAGCTAACTACGGCACCTATATTGTCATTGCCTGAAGGGAATGATGATTTTGTGATTTATTGTGACGCATCAAAGCAAGGTCTCGGTTGTGTATTAATGCAACGAACGAAGGTGATTGCTTATGCGTCTAGACAATTGAAGATTCACGAACAAAATTATACGACGCATGATTTGGAATTAGGCGCGGTTGTTTTTGCATTAAAGACTTGGAGGCACTACTTATATGGGGTCAAAAGTATTATATATACCGACCACAAAAGTCTTCAACACATATTTAATCAGAAACAACTGAATATGAGGCAGCGTAGGTGGATTGAATTGTTGAATGATTACGACTTTGAGATTCGTTACCACCCGAGGAAGGCAAATGTGGTAGCCGATGCCTTGAGCAGGAAGGGCAGAGAATCCATTCGAGTAAAATCTATGAATATAATGATTCATAATAACCTTACTACTCAAATAAAGGAGGCTCAACAAGGAGTTTTAAAAGAGGGAAATTTAAAGGATGAAATACCTAAAGGATCGGAGAAGCATCTTAATATTCATGAAGACGGAACCCGGTATAGGGCTGAAAGGATTTGGGTACCAAAATTTGGAGATATGAGAGAAATGGTACTTAGAGAAGCTCATAAAACCAGATACTCAATACATCCTGGAACGGGGAAGATGTACAAGGATCTCAAGAAACATTTTTGGTGGCCGGGTATGAAAGCCGATGTTGCTAAATGCGTAGGAGAATGTTCGACGTGTTCTAAGGTCAAAGCTGAGCATCAGAAACCATCAGGTCTACTTCAACAACCCGAAATCCCGGAATGGAAATGGGAAACCATTACCATGGATTTCATCACTAAATTGCCAAGGACTGCAAGTGGTTTTGATACTATTTGGGTAATAGTTGATCGTCTCACCAAATCAGCACACTTCCTGCCAATAAGAGAAGATGACAAGATGGAAAAGTTAGCACGACTGTATTTGAAGGAAGTCGTCTCCAGACATGGAATACCAATCTCTATTATCTCTGATAGGGATGGCAGATTTATTTCAAGATTCTGGCAGACATTACAGCAAGCATTAGGAACTCGTCTAGACATGAGTACTACCTATCATCCACAAACTGATGGGCAGAGCGAAAGGACGATACAAACGCTTGAAGACATGCTACGAGCATGTGTTATTGATTTCGGAAACAGTTGGGATCGACATCTACCGTTAGCAGAATTTTCCTACAACAACAGCTACCATTCAAGCATTGAGATGGCGCCGTTTGAAGCACTTTATGGTAGAAAGTGCAGGTCTCCGATTTGTTGGAGTGAAGTGGGGGATTGACAGATTACGGGTCCGGAGATTATACAAGAAATTACCGAGAAGATCATCCAAATTCAACAACGGTTGAAAACTGCCCAAAGTTGACAAAAGAGCTACGCTGACATTAAAAGAAAAGATATAGAATTTGAAATTGGAGAGATGGTCATGCTTAAAGTTGCACCTTGGAAAGGCGTCGTTCGATTTGGTAAATGAGGGAAATTAAATCCAAGGTATATTGGACCATTCAAGATTATTGATCGTGTCGGACCAGTAGCTTACCGACTTGAGTTACCTCAACAACTCGCGGCTGTACATAACACTTTTCACGTCTCGAATTTGAAGAAATGTTTTGCTAAAGAAGATCTCACTATTCCGTTAGATGAAATCCAAATCAACGAAAAACTCCAATTCATCAAAGAACCCGTCGAAATAATGGATCGTGAGGTTAAAAGACTTAAGCAAAACAAGATACCAATTGTTAAGGTTCGATGGAATGCTCGTAGAGGACCCGAGTTCACCTGGGAGTGTTAAGATCAGATGAAGAAGAAATACCCACATCTATTTCCAGAATATTCGTCAACACCTTCAACAGCTAAAAATTTCGGGACGAAATTTATTTAACGGGTAGGTACTGTAGTGACCCGAACTTTTCCATGTTTATATATATTAATTTAGATTGATATTTACATGATTAAATGTTTCCAACATGTTAAGCAATCAAACTTGTTAAGACTTGATTAATTGAAATATGTTTCATATAGACAATTGACCACCCAAGTTGACCGGTTATTCACGAACGTTAAAACTTGTAAAAACTATATGATGACATATATATGGATATATATATATAGTTAACATGATACTATGATAAGTAAACATATCATTAAGTATATTAACAATGAACTACATATGTAAAAACAAGACTACTAATTTAATGATTTTTAAACGAGACATATATGTAACGATTATCGTTGTAAAGACATTTAATGTATATATATATGATATTAAGAGATATTCATACATGATAATATCATGATAATATAATAATTTAAAATATCATTTGATATTATAAACATTGGGTTAACAACATTTAACAAGATCGTTAAACTAAAGGTTTCAAAACAACACTTACATGTAACGACTAACGATGACTTAACGACTCAGTTAAAATGTATATACATGTAGTGTTTTAATATGTATTTATACACTTTTGAAAGACTTCAATACACTTATCAAAATACTTCTACTTAACAAACATGCTTACAATTACATCCTCGTTCAGTTTCATCAACAATTCTACTCGTATGCACCCGTATTCGTACTCGTACAATACACAACTTTTAGATGTATGTAATATTGGTATATACACTCCAATGATTAGCTCTTAGCAGCCCATGTGAGTCACCTAACACATGTGGGAACCATCATTTGGCAACTAGCATGAAATATCTCATAAAATTACAAAAATATGAGTAATCATTCATGACTTATTTACATGAAAACAAAATTACATATCCTTTATATCTAATCCATACACCAACGACCAAAAACACCTACAAACACTTTCATTCTTCAATTTTCTTCATCTAATTGATCTCTCTCAAGTTCTATCTTCAAGTTCTAAGTGTTCTTCATATATTCTACAAGTTCTAGTTACATAAAATCAAGAATACTTTCAAGTTTATTAGCTCACTTCCAATCTTGTAAGGTGATCATCCAACCTCAAGAAATCTTTGTTTCTTACAGTAGGTTATCATTATAATACAAGGTAATAATCATATTCAAACTTTGGTTCAATTTCTATAACTATAACAATCTTATTTCAAGTGATGATCTTACTTGAACTTATTTTCGTGTCATGATTATGCTTCAAGAACTTCGAGCCATCCAAGGATCCGTTGAAGTTAGATCCATTTTTATCTTTTCCAGTAGGTTTATCCAAGGAACTTAAGGTAGTAATGATGTTCATAACATCATTCGATTCATATATATAAAGCTATCTTATTCGAAGGTTTAAACTTGTAATCACTAGAACAAAGTTTAGTTAATTCTAAACTTGTTCGCAAACAAAAGTTAATCCTTCTAACTTGACTTCTAAAATCAACTAAACACATGTTCTATATCTATATGATATGCTAACTTAATGATTTAAAACCTGGAAACACGAAAAACACCGTAAAACCGGATTTACGCCGTCGTAGTAACACCGCGGGCTGTTTTGGGTTAGTTAATTAAAAACTATGATAAACTTTGATTTAAAAGTTGTTATTCTGAGAAAATAATTTTTATTATGAACATGAAACTATATCCAAAAATTATGGTTAAACTCAAAGTGGAAGTATGTTTTCTAAAATGGTCATCTAGACGTCGTTCTTTCGACTGAAATGACTACCTTTACAAAAACGACTTGTAACTTATTTTTCCGACTATAAACCTATACTTTTTATGTTTAGATTCATAAAATAGAGTTCAATATGAAACCATAGAAATTTGATTCACTCAAAACGGATTTAAAATGAAGAAGTTATGGGTAAAACAAGATTGGATAATTTTTCTCATTTTAGCTACGTGAAAATTGGTAACAAATCTATTCCAACCATAACTTAATCAACTTGTATTGTATATTATGTAATCTTGAGATAACATAGACACGTATACAATGTTTCGACCTATCATGTCGACACATCTATATATATTTCGGAATAACCATAGACACTCTATATGTGAATGTTGGAGTTAGCTATACAGGGTTGAGGTTGATTCCAAAATATATATAGTTTGAGTTGTGATCAATACTGAGATACGTATACACTGGGTCGTGGATTGATTCAAGATAATATTTATCGATTTATTTCTGTACATCTAACTGTGGACAACTAGTTGTAGATTACTAACGAGGACAGCTGACTTAATAAACTTAAAACATCAAAATATATTAAAAGTGTTGTAAATATATTTTGAACATACTTTGATATATATGTATATATTGTTATAGGTTCGTGAATCAACCAGTGGCCAAGTCTTACTTTCCGACGAAGTAAAAATCTGTGAAAGTGAGTTATAGTCCCACTTTTAAAATCTAATATTTTTGGGATGAGAATACATGCAGGTTTTATAAATGATTTACAAAATAGACACAAGTACGTGAAACTACATTCTATGGTTGAATTATCGAAATCGAATATGCCCCTTTTTATTAAGTCTGGTAATCTAAGAATTAGGGAACAGACACCCTAATTGACGCGAATCCTAAAGATAGATCTATTGGGCTTAACAAACCCCATCCAAAGTACCGGATGCTTTAGTACTTCAAAATTTATATCATATCCGAAGGGTGTCCCGGAATGATGGGGATATTCTTATATATGCATCTTGTTAATGTCGGTTACCAGGTGTTCACCATATGAATGATTTTTATCTCTATGTATGGGATGTGTATTGAAATATGAAATCTTGTGGTCTATTATTATGATTTGATATATATAGGTTAAACCTATAACTCACCAACATTTTTGTTGACGTTTTAAGCATGTTTATTCTCAGGTGATTATTAAGAGCTTCCGCTGTCGCATACTTAAATAAGGACGAGATTTGGAGTCCATGCTTGTATGATATTGTATAAAAACTGCATTCAAGAAACTTATTTTGTTGTAACATATTTGTATTGTAAACCATTATGTAATGGTTGTGTGTAAACAGGATATTTTAGATTATCATTATTTGATAATCTACGTAAAGCTTTTTAAACCTTTATTGATGAAATAAAGGTTATGGTTTGTTTTAAAATGAATGCAGTCTTTGAAAAACGTCTCATATAGAGGTCAAAACCTCGCAACGAAATCAATTAATATGAAACGTTTTTAATCAATAAGAACGGGACATTTCAGGTACTACCCGAATTTAAATTTATAAAACGCTAATATGAAGAAAAAGCTTTTATAAATGAGTTCATATTATGCTACGAGATACTATTGACTACTCTTAATATTCTATATGATTAACTTGTTCCATTTGACTATTTTGAAGGAAATGGCACCGACCACTCAACACACCGTGAATATGAATGAAGAGGAATTCCGTACTTTTCTAGCTTCAAACATAGCCGTAGTACAGGCTGCGCTACATACCAACAATAACCTTGGATCTAGCAGTAGAGGAAATCGTGTAGGATGCACCTACAAAGAATTCACTGCCTGCAAACCTTTGGAATTTGATGGAACCGAAGGACCGATCGGATTGAAACGGTGGACCGAGAAGGTCGAATCGGTGTTTGCCATAAGTAAGTGTACTGAAGAGGACAAAGTGAAGTACGCTACGCATACCTTCACAGGTTCTGCATTAACATGGTGGAATACCTATCTAGAGCAAGTGGGACAAGATGATGCTTACGCACTACCGTGGTCAGCATTTAAGCACTTGGTGAATGAGAAGTATCGTCCCAGAACCGAGGTCAATAAGCTCAAGACAGAACTTAGAGGGTTACGAACCCAAGGATTTGATATTACCACGTACGAAAGACGATTCACAGAATTGTGCCTATTGTGTCCGGGAGCGTTCGAAGATGAGGAAGAGAAGATCGACGCGTTTGTGAAAGGATTACCGGAAAGAATCCAAGAAGATATAAGTTCACACGAGCCCGCCTCCATACAACAGGCATGTAGAATGGCTCACAAACTAGTGAACCAGATTGAAGAAAGAATTAAAGAACAGACTGCTAAAGAGGCCAATATGAAGAAAGTCAAAAGAAAGTGGGAGGAAAACGGTGATAAGAATCACCAATACAACAACAACAGCAATTTCAACAATAATCGCAACAATTATCCCAACAATCGCAACATCAATCGCAACTACAACAAACGGCCCAACAACAACTACAACAATCATCCCAACAACAATAATAACCGCAACAACAACAACAACAATCAGAAGCAGCTATGCCAAAGGTGTGAAAAGTATCACTCGGGGTTCTGCACCAAATTTTGCAACAAGTGTAAAAGAAATGGTCATAGCGCGGTGAAGTGTGAGGTCTACGGACCAGGGGTTAATAGAACGAAAGGAACAAATGGTGTCGGAACGAGTAATGGCGGAGCAAGTAGTGTCGGAGCAAGTTATGCCAATGTAGTTTGTTATAAATGTGGAAAACCGGGCCACATTATTAGAAATTGCCCGAACCAGGAGAACACGAATGGACAAGGCCGCGGAAGAGTTTTCAATATTAATGCGGCAGAGGCACAGGAAGACCCGGAGCTTGTTACGGGTACGTTTCTTATTGACAATAAATCTGCTTACGTTTTATTTGATTCGGGTGCGGATAGAAGCTATATGAGTAGAGATTTTTGTGCTAAATTAAGTTGTCCATTGACGCCTTTGGATAGTAAATTTTTACTCGAATTAGCAAATGGTAAATTAATTTCAGCAGATAATATATGTCGGAATCGAGAAATTAAACTGGTTAGCGAAACATTTAAGATTGACTTGATACCAGTAGAGTTAGGGAGTTTTGATATGATAATCGGTATGTACTGGTTGAAAGAAGTGAAAGCAGAGATCGTTTGTTACAAAAATGCAATTCGCATTATACGAGAAAAAGGAAAACCCTTAATGGTGTACGGAGAAAAGGGCAACACGAAGCTACATCTTATTAGTAATTTGAAGGCACAAAAACTAATAAGAAAAGGTTGCTATGCTGTTCTAGCACACGTCGAGAAAGTACAAACTGAAGAAAAGAGCATCAATGATGTTCCCGTCGCAAAAGAATTTCCCGATGTATTTCTGAAACAATTACTGGGATTACCCCCACATCGATCCGTTGAATTTCAAATAGATCTTGTACCAGGAGCTGCACCAATAGCTCGTGCTCCTTACAGACTCGCACCCAGCGAGATGAAAGAACTGCAAAGCTAATTACAAGAACTTTTAGAGCGTGGTTTCATTCGACCAAGCACATCACCGTGGGGAGCTCCTGTTTTGTTTGTCAAGAAGAAAGATGGTACATTCAGGTTGTGTATCGACTACCGAGAGTTAAACAAACTTACCATCAAGAACCGCTACCCACCACCGAGAATCGACGAATTATTTGATCAACTACAAGGCTCGTCTGTTTATTCAAAGATTGACTTATGTTCCGGGTATCATCAAATGCGGGTGAAAGAAGATGATATTCCAAAGACTGCTTTCAGAACACGTTACGGTCATTACAAGTTTATGGTCATGCCGTTTGGTTTAACTAATGCACCAGCTGTGTTCATGGACCTTATAAACCGAGTGTGTGGACCATACCTTGACAAGTTTGTCATTGTTTTCATTGATGACATACTTATTTACTCAAAGAATGACCAAGAACACGGTGAACATTTGAGAAAGGTGTTAGAAGTATTGAGGAAGGAAGAATTGTACGCTAAGTTTTCAAAGTGTGCATTTTGGTTGGAAGAAGTTCAATTCCTCGGTCACATAGTGAACAAAGAAGGTATTAAGGTGGATCCGGCAAAGATAGAAACTGTTGAAAAGTGGGAAACCCCGAAAACTCAGAAAACTCCGAAACACATACGCCAGTTTTTAGGACTAGCTGGTTACTATAGAAGGTTCATCCAAGACTTTTCCAGAATAGCAAAACCCTTGACTGCATTAACGCATAAAGGGAAGAAATTTGAATGGAAGGATGAACAAGAGAAAGCGTTTCAATTATTGAAGAAAAAGCTAACTACGGCACCTATATTGTCATTGCCTGAAGGGAATGATGATTTTGTGATTTATTGTGACGCATCAAAGCAAGGTCTCAATTGTGTATTAATTCAACGAACGAAGGTGATTGATTATGCGTCTAGACAATTGAAGATTCACGAACAAAATTATACGACGCATGATTTGGAATTAGGCGTGGTTGTTTTTGCATTAAAGACTTGGAGGCACTACTTATATGGGGTCAAAAGTATTATATATACCGACTACAAAAGTCTTCAACACATATTTAATCAGAAACAACTGAATATGAGGCAGCGTAGGTGGATTGAATTGTTGAATGATTACGACTTTGAGATTCGTTACCACCCGGGGAAGGCAAATGTGGTAGCCGATGCCTTGAGTAGGAAGGACAGAGAACCCTATCGAGTAAAATCTATGAATATAATGATTCACAATAACCTTACTACTCAAATAAAGGAGGCGCAACAAGGAGTTTTAAAAGAGGGATATTTAAAGGATGAAATACCCAAAGGATCGGAGAAGCATCTTAATATTCGGGAAGACGGAACCCGGTATAGGGCTGAAAGGATTTGGGTACCAAAATTTGGAGATATGAGAGAAATGGTACTTAGAGAAGCTCATAAAAGCAGATACTCAATACATCATGGAACGGGGAAGATGTACAAGGATCTCAAGAAACATTTTTGGTGGCCAAGTATGAAAGCCGATGTTGCTAAATACGTAGGGGAATGTTTGACGTGTTCTAAGGTCAAAGCGGAGCATCAGAAACCATCAGGTCTACTTCAACAACCCGAAATCCCGGAATGGAAATGGGAAAACATTACCATGGATTTCATCACTACATTGCCAAGGACTGCAAGTGGTTTTGATACTATTTGGGTAATAGTTGATCGTCTCATCAAATCAGCACACTTCCTACCAATAAGAGAAGATGACAAGATGGAGAAGTTAGCACGACTGTATTTGATGGAAGTCATCTCCAGACATGGAATACCAATCTCTATTATCTCTGATAGGGATGGCAGATTTATTTCAAGATTCTGGCAGACATTACAGCAAGCATTAGGAACTCGTCTAGACATGAGTACTTCCTATCATCCACAAACTGATGGGCAGAGTGAAAGGACGATACAAACGCTTGAAGACATGCTACGAGCATGTGTTATTGATTTCGGAAACAGTTGGGATCGACATCTACCGTTAGAAGAATTTTCCTACAACAACAGCTACCATTCAAACATTGAGATGGTGCCATTTGAAGCACTTTATGGTAGAAAGTGCAGGTCTCCAATTTGTTGGAGTGAAGTGGGGGATAGACAGATTACAGGTCCAGAGATAATACAAGAAACTACCGAGAAGATCATCCAAATTCAACAACGGTTGAAAACCGCCCAAAGTCGACAAAAGAGCTACGCCGACATTAAAAGAAAAGATATTGAATTTGAAATTGGAGAGATGTTCATGCTTAAGGTTGCACCTTGGAAAGGTGTTGTTCGATTTGGTAAACGAGGGAAATTAAATCCAAGGTATATTGGACCATTCAAGATTATTGATCGTGTCGGACCAGTATCTTACCGACTTGAGTTACCTCAACAACTCGCGGCTGTACATAACACTTTCCACGTCTTGAATTTGAAGAAATGTTTTGCTAAAGAAGATCTCACTATTCCGTTGGACGAAATCTAAATCAATGAAAAACTTCAATTCATTGAAGAACCCGTTAAAATAATGGATCGTGAGGTTAAAAGACTTAAACAAGACAAGATACCGATTGTTAAGGTTCGATGGAATGCTCGTAGTGGACCCGACTTCACCTGGGAACGAGAAGATCAGATGAAGAAGAAGTTGAAACGTCCGCGACTAATCCTCCCGGACGGAATCTTCAACAGTTGGTCCCATCGCGATGATCGACTCCAAGTAATGTCTTTAGTATGAGTTAATACACAGCGGAAGATTTAAATCGTACCTGAGAATAAACATGCTTTAAAACGTCAACGTAAAGTTGGTGAGATATATAGGTTTGATGCTAGCAGCATTATAACTATGGACCACAAGATTTCATATACATACATAATACACTCCTCGTTTATGAAAAGTCGTTGAGCACTTGGTAACCATACTTAACATTTAAATCACAGCAGCATATTCTTAAATAAACCCTACACCGTACCAAGTGTAGTAACGAAACGAAGTACTGTGCAACCGTTTAAAACTGGTCGTCCAGCCCGGTTGGGGTTGTCAGGCCCGATAGATCTATCAACAGGATTCGCGTTTACGCTCCTCACGTAAATATTAACTACCAAGTATAAAGAAATATGCCATGGTACAACTCAACGTAGATTTTATTTTTGATCACTTGTGTCCATAACGTAAATCATTTATAAAAACAGCGCATGTATTCTCAGCCCAAAATATTTAGAGTTTAAAAGGGACTATATACTCACCTAATGTATTTTGTAGTAAAAATACATATAACATCATTGATCATGTATAAGGTTGGCCTCGGATTCACGAACCTATATCCAGTTTATATATTAACACATGTAATAAAATTCAAACAAGTTTATTTACTATTATTAATATAATTGTTATCTTAATAATTCATATGTCTTTATTAAATAGATTAATTATAACTATTTTATATATTTCTAATAAATAGTTAATAGTTTCATATTGGATTCTTATTAGAGTATTTTTATTAATATATATGTATAATGTACTAAAATTTATATAAATAATTATATAATATGTAACTTAAATAATAAAATTTTATTTTTAAAAAGACAAAATATTATGTAATATAATAAATATATTTTTATATAAATATAATTTAGTTGTTCAAATAATAATTATACTAATAATAATGATAATTAGATTTAATTATGATAATAATACATAATTAATAATAATGATAATGATAATAATAATAATAATAATAATAATAATAATAATAATATTAATAATAATAATAATAATAATAATAATAATAATAATAATAATAATAATAATAATAATAATAACAAGATTGGAAAACTACCTTCAAATGGATTTGCTAAAAAAAAATGCTTAGGACGGGACTCGAACCCACGACCTATCATTCCTCTACCAAACGTCCAACCATCTACTCTACTTCTCATTTCTGTTTTTAATTCATACCCATGTCTATATATCTGTACTCGGCCCAACAACATTAAGTAGCCTAGTAACAATTTGATAAGTCCAATAAGGAAATTGATCCATAGGCCCAACACAAATATGTGGATCACGGCCCAAACATTTTACTAAGCCCAATTACGATTTAATGCAACACAATAGGTGAGATCTTTGTTTGGTTTCATTCGACTGTAACAACGTAACAAAAAAAAAATATACGCAGGCCTCTTCTTCTTCTAATCTTCATCTTCTTTATACTCCTAAACATCACATTTACTTATTTATCTCATGAAGATCACCACGGTATCATCATAACAAATTCATTATTATCATAACACGTTCCAAAACAGTAGAAGCTGCAGGTGATTTGCGACACATTAGCAGCCTGATTCCATCATTATTATTTTTTTTTGACAGAAAAACGTTATTAACAGCTACAGGAGCAGTAAATGATGAAGGTTTGAGGTGGGGTTTCATTGACTTGTGTGGTGGCTCTCGATGGTGATCAAAGTGTGATGATATGGGTTTGTTGTGGGTCGAAACAAGACAGATATAGACATAAAAAGATAGTGATCCGTGACGGCCTGGTGTACGTTTTAAATAGTTGATGATGGTGGTCAAGATGAAGAAAAAGAAAGAGGAGAGAAAAGAAGAAATTGGTGGCGTGTGGAGGTGGTTTTTGGTTTGAACAAAATAGAAAATCTACAACGGAGCATCAATTCTTATAGGTTCATTGGTGGTTGTTTTTGGGTGACTGAAACAGAAAAATAGGTACAGTTTAACAACATGGTTGTTATGGTGGCGGTGGAAGTTTGTTGGTTGATGAAGTGATCGATGGATTGGTTTATGTATGAGTAATTGTGTCTCACTACTTGCATAAGTATATGCATATATAGATAAATGGAAGTACACAAAGAAAACAGTAGCAAGCTCGTGAAGTAGTATTGAAATATTGGGAAACAAAAAAAAACAAAAGTTGGTGATGATTGATTCCATCTGTCTTCAATCTCTCCACATATCATTATAATCATAGAATCATAAAGTAATATAATTAATATATAATAATATAATATTTATATTATAAACGTGTGATTGTCTAAAATCTATATCTAAGAAATAGGTATATATAATATACATAGATATTTATTAATCAATTATAGCAATCATATACATATATTTATATATACACATATTTATATATTTATATATATATATATATATATATCCACACATTTACAAGCAATGGTTCGTGAATCATCGAGGACAGTCAAAGGGTAATTGATTATCCGAATATAGATTTCAAACTTTCTAGACTCAATATTACAGATTTTGATTATCGTGTCGGAAACACATAAAGATTAAGGTTTAAATTCGGTCGGAAATTTCCGGGTCATTACAGTACCCACCCGTTAAAGAAATTTCGTCCCCGAAATTTGATAGAGGTCGTCATGGATAACAATAAGAATGTTTTCATGACGAGTATGAGGTAATAACGGAGTTTTATCATTATTGAGAGATATAGATAAAACGATTCGATCATGTGAAGCGTACAAGTGAAGTTATCACAGAAAGTGAAATGAGTAAATAAATATATTCGTTTCAATCGATGACGTAATTATGATTGATTTCCGGAATTTAAGAAATTTAAAGAAAATCTTACTTAATAAGATTTGGCTTTTCGACAATCAGGATATTCTTTGATTTAATGCAGCAATCTGTTTCGATTTCTTTGTCGGATATTTCACTATAAATCTACCCCCTTCGTTTCCTTATTTCCATATCTCATATCCTATTCTTTCTCCTCAGTTCATACTTTAAAACATTTGTTCATATGCCCCATCCCATTCTGATCCTTGATATACTCTAAATTTTCACATCTGTCATTCTTTTTTTTTTATTATCTATCACCAGAAGGATCTATTTACTTCTACTATACTCTTGTGTTTATAATGTTTTTAATTCTCCCGTGTCTCTATTATGCTATCTGCATTGATATACACGGTTTGAAATTTTGGGATTATTATTGAGCTTTATATTCTTCATTATTTTTCGGAGCTTCATGCTTTCGTTTCCTCCTCCCGACTTCGAGTCAAGAGAGTAATGGTCTGGAATTCGTAGGTGTGAAGTTTGGAATGAACATAGCTAATGCTTTTAGAAAGAAATGGTAATGGCAAAATTTTGATTTGTCAAATTACCAAAATTTAGAAGAAAAGATGAAACTATCAGGAAGATATGTTCTCGATATATTTGAAAATTGGGTAGAATGTAAGAGTCGTGTAACATGGAACATGATGATGGTACTGTAAATCATCACATTCCATTAGAAACTCAACATGACTTACTGTAATATAACGAAGTTGATCAAGTTTCATTATATTATACTAATTCATGCATCAGTTCCCAACACTACTTCAAAACATTCCTATTTTAAACTCGAAGGTTTCAGAATTTAGAAACTAACACAGCTTCTTTTATATTGTAACGCAGATATTACGGAGAGATAAATGATCGCAGATAGGAATAGTTGTGAAAATATCTCCAGAAATATGGAGGATATGTATAACATAAGATATGAAGATATCTTATAATATCTAAGATAAGATGATGATGAAGAATATCATCTGGAAAGGTTTAGGATAAGGATTAAGGTTCTTACTAACGATTTCAGCAGGCACTAAATCATTTTGATTCTTTGAAAGCAGATTCAGTTCTTGTGATTTATCCACACCTTCCTTCATACATTGCTCAATCCGTTTTCCAGTTCCAAACCTCCTCTTTTCTGAGCTTTATCAATACATTATACTTTATCGTCAGCTTTTGACTACTAAATTCATTTACAGTTTTTGCTGCTTCATCAGCATTTCAAGAACTACTTCATAGTTCAGGGTTTTTTTTTTTTTTTTTTTTTTTCAGAAACTTCACATTCGGAATATGAAATTCTTAGGGATAGATGTTATAAGTATAACTGGAGAGGTTCTGCGAATTTTCAAAATACTGATTGCGGGTTCCGCCAAAGAGATAACGAGCTGCTGGTACATGATGTCGTGAAAGGTTCTCCAGTAACGACGGCAAAAGGACAACGTATTTATATCGAGATAATAATAAGACTAGTTTTACTGAGAAGTCAAAGTGGAGTTGTGACAAAATTGGCGACTTGAAAAGAAATCATAAAGTTGTTTTTGCTAATGAATGGTAAAGGATTCAACACGGGTACGTGTTAAACTAAGAATTTGGTTTCGAGAGTTTTTCGGGTGTATAACTATATGCATGAATCTTTCTTTCATAGACGAGGTGCAACTGGTTCAACTTCTCGATCTAGGCGTTTTCAAGATTCATGAAAAGTTGTGAATGCGAATTGTAATCGTCAAGATACAAATGAGGTTTAAAATGGAATCAAGTGGCAAACTTGAAGAATTGTTTATTTTCATATGTTATAATCAACATTTTAACTCATTTTAATTGTCCAAAGTTAGCAGTCCAATACTCCGATTGTCCAATGGTTCAATAGATTCATATATAAATTAGATATATATAATATTCGAATTACTTAATACGTATCGTGACCCGTGTACCGGTCTCGGTGTCGATCACAACTCAAAGTATATATATATTTTGGAATCAACTCCGACCCTGTATAGCCAACTCCCACCTTCACATATAGAGTGTCTACGGTTGTTCCGAAATATATATATAGATGGGTCGATATGATAAGTCGAAACCTTGCATACGTGTCCCGTTATTTAAAGTGCGTAAAATAAATAAATGTATATCATGACCCATTATACAACGTGTTGTCTCAGAATTAATCCGACGTATTGTTGTACATGTGTCCCGACAGTGCAGAAATTAAAATTGCGAGAATGTAAATTGCGATAAATTAAATATTAATCAGTTAGCTGGGAACAGTTAGCCGGAACAGTTAGCGTGGATTCCTATCACAATTTCAATTAATTAATTCGTTTGTTTCTAACACTTTTTATTTTTGTCCAATGTTTTCTTCATTATGCCACTTGTTGGATTCTGATAGGTCAAAATCCAAATATGAAATTTAAATAAAAATGATTATTCTGTGGTGAACGGATACGTATATAGGTAGTTGTAAGTAGGATAGTAAATGATCGTTGACTCGGATTCGAAGAATGTACAGTGTAACTTATTAATGTGAATTCTAGATATTCCTCGGGTACTACCTACCCGTTAAAATATTTTCATCATTAACAGTTTGTACGAAAGAAATTTTTTTTTTTTTAAATTACAATCTTTATGAAAATATACTTGCATATATATTTTCTTCAGATGTAATTATAGATTTAATGAGCCAATAAGATATTAAACTCATCAGGTTTATTGTTAATACTAGATTACATAATCTCTTAAGCATTAGAGATTACTTAGTCACCATATTGAACGAAGGTAATGAGGTTGAATGGTACGTAAATCGAAGATAATCGATGTAGAACGATATGTAGAACGAAAATAAAGTGGATAGAGCGATACGTGGAACGGTGATTATACTCGAGGTGTAATTTGTGACGTTAAGATTTACGACGTGGTTGTGGTTTGAGGGTGATAAGGATACCATTGACGTTGACGTTGATGATGGTGATATGGATTATGCTGCTGGTGCTGCTGCTGGTGTTTGTAACCTCTGCACCAGATTCTCCAAAACCATTACTCGAGCACATAGTTCGTTAACTTCTTATATTATGTCGGGATGATTGATGATTGAAACGAGCGGATGAGTAAGATTCGAAATGTATAATCGTGATGGAATACTCTAGGAAGAAGAGAGGAAATGCTGTTTCGAACAGGTTCGTTGGTAAGCGCTTCAAATTTATTGCCAAAAGAGCAATTTGGTGAATGAAAAGAATCTTCGAGGTGAAATGATTTTCGAATATAGAATGATATTCTAACTTCATAGGATATCCATATTTATGGTACTAAAGATTTTGTAGACTATAGAGGAATTTACGACATGTGCCAGGCAATTCTACAGTAACAGATACGCTAGAATATGAATTTTGTCTATACACTATCGATGCACTAAATGCAGTAAGACGTGTCTAGACTTAAGAATATTAAGCAGGCAATTCCTAAGGATGATAAGCAGATGATTTCCGACTAGAAATGATAAGCAAAACTTTTGACAGACAGACACGGTCAAAGTCCAGACCCACTAATGCATCTAAACAACTAACAGTTAGACACACTAATGCAAGACCTGGTTCGCTAAGACCAACGCTCTGATACCAACTGAAACGTCCGCGACTAATCCTCCCGGACGGAATCTTCAACAGTTGGTCCCATCGCGATGATCGACTCCAAGTAATGTCTTTAGTATGAGTTAATACACAGCGAAAGATTTAATTCGTACCTGAGAATAAACATGCTTTAAAACGTCAACGTAAAGTTGGTGAGATATATAGGTTTGATGCTAGCAGCATTATAACTATGGACCACAAGATTTCATATACATACATAATACACTCCTCGTGTATGAAAAGTCGTTGAGCACTTGGTAACCATACTTAACATTTAAATCACAGCAGCATATTCTTAAATAAACCCTACACCGTACCAAGTGTAGTAACGAAACGAAGTACTGTGCAACCGTTTAAAACTGGTCGTCCAGCCCGGTTGGGGTTGTCAGGCCCGATAGATCTATCAACAGGATTCGCGTTTACGCTCCTCACGTAAATATTAGCTACCAAGTATAAAGAAATATGCCATGGTACAACTCAACGTAGATTTTATTTTTGATCACTTGTGTCCATAACGTAAATCATTTATAAAAACAGCGCATGTATTCTCAGCCCAAAATATTTAGAGTTTAAAAGGGACTATATACTCACCTAATGTATTTTGTAGTAAAAATACATATAACATCATTGATCATGTATAAGGTTGGCCTCGGATTCACGAACCTATATCCAGTTTATATATTAACACATGTAATAAAATTCAAACAAGTTTATTTACTATTATTAATATAATTGTTATCTTAATAATTCATATGTCTTTATTAAATAGATTAATTATAACTATTTTATATATTTCTAATAAATAGTTAATAGTTTCATATTGGATTCTTATTAGAGTATTTTTATTAATATATATGTATAATGTACTAAAATTTATATAAATAATTATATAATATGTAACTTAAATAATAAAATTTTATTTTTAAAAAGACAAAATATTATGTAATATAATAAATATATTTTTATATAAATATAATTTAGTTGTTCAAATAATAATTATACTAATAATAATGATAATTAGATTTAATTATGATAATAATACATAATTAATAATAATGATAATGATAATAATAATAATAATAATAATAATAATAATAATAATAATAATAATAATAATAATAATAATAATAATAATAATAACAAGATTGGAAAACTACCTTCAAATGGATTTGCTAAAAAAAAATTCTTAGGACGGGACTCGAACCCACGACCTATCATTCCTCTACCAAACGTCCAACCATCTACTCTACTTCTCATTTCTGTTTTTAATTCATACCCATGTCTATATATCTGTACTCAGCCCAACAACATTAAGTAGCCTAGTAACAATTTGATAAGTCCAATAAGGAAATTGATCCATAGGCCCAACACAAATATGTGGATCACGGCCCAAACATTTTACTAAGCCCAATTACGATTTAATGCAACACAATAGGTGAGATCTTTGTTTGGTTTCATTCGACTGTAACAACGTAACAAAAAAAAAATATACGCAGGCCTCTTCTTCTTCTAATCTTCATCTTCTTTATACTCCTAAACATCACATTTACTTATTTATCTCATGAAGATCACCACGGTATCATCATAACAAATTCATTATTATCATAACACGTTCCAAAACAGTAGAAGCTGCAGGTGATTTGCGACACATTAGCAGCCTGATTCCATCATTATTATTTTTTTTTGACAGAAAAACGTTATTAACAGCTACAGGAGCAGTAAATGATGAAGGTTTGAGGTGGGGTTTCATTGACTTGTGTGGTGGCTCTCGATGGTGATCAAAGTGTGATGATATGGGTTTGTTGTGGGTCGAAACAAGACAGATATAGACATAAAAATATAGTGATCCGTGACGGCCTGGTGTACGTTTTAAATAGTTGATGATGGTGGTCAAGATGAAGAAAAAGAAAGAGGAGAGAAAAGAAGAAATTGGTGGCGTGTGGAGGTGGTTTTTGGTTTGAACAAAATAGAAAATCTACAACGGAGCATCAATTCTTATAGGTTCATTGGTGGTTGTTTTTGGGTGACTGAAACAGAAAAATAGGTACAGTTTAACAACATGGTTGTTATGGTGGCGGTGGAAGTTTGTTGGTTGATGAAGTGATCGATGGATTGGTTTATGTATGAGTAATTGTGTCTCACTACTTGCATAAGTATATGCATATATAGATAAATGGAAGTACACAAAGAAAACAGTAGCAAGCTCGTGAAGTAGTATTGAAATATTGGGAAACAAAAAAAAACAAAAGTTGGTGATGATTGATTCCATCTGTCTTCAATCTCTCCACATATCATTATAATCATAGAATCATAAAGTAATATAATTAATATATAATAATATAATATTTATATTATAAACGTGTGATTGTCTAAAATCTATATCTAAGAAATAGGTATATATAATATACATAGATATTTATTAATCAATTATAGCAATCATATACATATATTTATATATACACATATTTATATATATATATATATCCACACATTTACAAGCAATGGTTCGTGAATCATCGAGGACAGTCAAAGGGTAATTGATTATCCGAATATAGATTTCAAACTTTCTAGACTCAATATTACAGATTTTGCTTATCGTGTCGGAAACACATAAAGATTAAGGTTTAAATTCGGTCGGAAATTTCCGGGTCATTACAGTAGTACCCGTACTTATTTCCAGAAGATGAGCCAACACCTCCAATCGCTTAAAATTTCGGGACGAAATTTATTTAACGGGTAGGTACTGTAGTGACCGAACTTTTCCGAACCTTTCTATGATTATATGTTTAATGAAAACTATATTTACATGATTAAATGTTTCCAACATGTTAAGCAATCGAGTATTACATAAATGAATAAATATTTATGTTTAACATGATATAATGATCATCAAGTATCTCATTAAAAATAGTAACAATAAGTTATATACTTAAAAAGGAGACTATTGACGTATGAAACTCGAAACGATACATATAACGATTATCGTTATAACCACGTCTTACTAAATATATATGAAGCATATTAATACATTGTTATATTATATATAGCATGATAATATGATAATTAAATATATCATTAAGTGTATTAACAATGAACTACATAAGTAAAAACAAGACTACTAACTTAAGGATTTCGAAACGAGACATATATGTAACGATTATCGTTGTAACGACATTTAAATGTATATATCATATTAAGATATATTAATATATCATAATATCATGATAATATAATAATTTAAAATCTCATTTGATATTATAAACTTTGGGTTAACAACATTTAACAAGATCGTTAACCTAAAGGTCTCAAAACAACACTTACATGTAACGACTAACGATGACTTAACGACTCAGTTAAAATGTATATACATGTAGTGTTTTAATATGTATTCATACAATTTTGAAAGACTTCAAGACACTTATAAAAATACTTCTACTTAACAAAAATGCTTACAATTACATTCTCGTTCAGTTTCATCAACAATTCTACTCGTATGCACCCGTATTCGTACTCGTACAATACACAGCTTTTAGATGTATGTACTATTGGTATATACACTCCAATTATTAGCTCTTAGTAGCCCATGTGAGTCACCTAACACATGTGGGAACCATCATTTGGCAACTAGCATGAAATATCTCATAAAATTACAAAAATATGAGTAATCATTCATGACTTATTTACATGAAAACAAAATTACATATCCTTTATATCTAATCCATACACCAATGACCAAAAACACCTACAAACACTTTCATTCTTCAATTTTCTTCATCTAATTGATCTCTCTCAAGTTCTATCTTCAAGTTCTAAGTGTTCTTCATAAATTCTACAAGTTCTAGTTTCATAAAATCAAGAATACTTTCAAGTTTGCTAGCTCACTTCCAATCTTGTAAGGTGATCATCCAACCTCAAGAAATCTTTGTTTCTTATAGTAGGTTATCATTCTAATACAAGGTAATAATCATATTCAAACTTTTGTTCAATTTCTATAACTATAACAATCTTATTTCAAGTGATGATCTTACTTGAACTTGTTTTCGTGTCATGATTCTGCTTCAAGAACTTCGAGCCATCCAAGGATCCGTTGAAGCTAGATCCATTTTTCTCTTTTCCAGTAGGTTTATCCAAGGAACTTAAGGTAGTAATGATGTTCATAACATCATTCGTTTCATACATAAAAAGCTATCATATTCGAAGTGGTAAACTAGTAATCACTAGAACATAGTTTAGTTAATTCTAAACTTGTTCGCAAATAAAGTTAATCCTTCTAACTACACTTTTAAAATCAACTATTCACATGATCTATATCTATATGATATTCTAACTTAATTATTTAAAACCCGAAAACACGATAAACACCATAAAACCGGATTTACGCCGTCGTAGTTACAACCGGGGGCTGTTTTGGTTTGGATAATTAAAAACTATGAAAAACTTTGATTTAAAAGCTATACTTCTGGGAAAATAATTTTTCTTATGAACATGAAACCATATCCAAAAATCATGGTTAAACTCAAAGTGAAAGTATGTTTTTCAAAACAGTTATCAAGATGTCGTTCTTTCGACGAAAATGACTACCTCTTTCAAAAACGACTTGTAACTTGTATTTCCGACTATAAACCTATACCTTTTCTGTTTTGTTTCATAAAGTCAAGTTCAATACGAAACCGTGGCCGCTTAAATCACTCAAAACGGATTAGAAACGAATAAATGGCTAGCAAAACAAAATTGGTAAAAACTACTCATTTTAGCTACGTGAAAATTGGTAACAAATCTATTCCAACCATAACTTAATCAACTTGTATTGTATATTATGTAATCTTGAGATACCATAGACATGTATACAATATTTCGACCTATCATGTCGACACATCTATATATATTTCGGAACAACCATAGACACTCTATATGTGAATGTTGGAGTTAGCTATACAGGGTTGAGGTTGATTCCAAAATATATATAGTTTGAGTTGTGATCAATACTGAGATATGTATACACTGGGTCGTGGATTGATTCAAGATAATATATATAGATTTATTTCTATACATCTAACTGTGGACAACTAGTTGTAGGTTACTAACGAGGACAGCTGACTTAATGAACTTAAAACATCAAAATGTATTAAAAGTGTTGTAAATATATTTTGAACATACTTTGATATATATGTACATATTTGTTATAGGTTCATGAATCGACCAGTGGCCAAGTCTTACTTCCCGACGAAGTAAAAATCTGTGAAAGTGAGTTATAGTCCCACTTTTAAAATCTAATATTTTTGGGATGAGAATACATGCAGGTTTTATAAATAATTTACAAAATAGACACAAGTACGTGAAACTACATTCTATGGTTGAATTATCGAAATCGAATATGCCCCTTTTTATTAAGTCTGGTAATCTAAGAATTAGGGAACAGACACCCTAATTGACGCAAATCCTAAAGATAGATCTATTGAGCCTAACAAACCCCATCCAAAGTACCGGATGCTTTAGTACTTCGAAATTTATATCATATCCGAAGGGTGTCCCGGAATGATGGGGATATTCTTATATATGCATCTTGTTAATGTCGGTTACCAGGTGTTCACCATATGAATGATTGTTATCTCTATGTATGGGATATATATTGAAATATGAAATCTTGTGGTCTATTGTTACGATTTGATATATATAGGTTAAACCTATAACTCACCAACATTTTTGTTGACGTTTAAAGCATGTTTATTCTCTGGTGAATATTAAGAGCTTTCGCTGTTGCATACTAAAATAAGGACAAGATTTGGAGTCCATGTTTGTATGATATTATGTGAAAACTGCATTCAAGAAACATATGTCGATGTAATATATTTCTATTGTAAACCATTATGTAATAGTCGTGTGTAACCAGTATATTTTAGATTATCATTATTTGATAATCTACGTAATGCTTTTGAAACCTTTATTGATAAAATAAAGGTTATGGTTGTTTTAAAAATGAATGCAGTCTTTGAAAAACGTCTCATATAGAGGTCAAAACCTCGCAATGAAATCAATTAATATGGAACGTTTATAATCAATATGAACGAGACATTTCAGTTGGTATCCGAGCGTTGGTCTTAGAGAACCAGAATTTTGCATTAGTGTGTCTTATCGAGTTTGTTAGGATGCATTAGTGAGTCTGGACTTCGACCGTGTTTACTTGAAAAATGATTGCTTAACAAATTTTGTTGGAAACTATATATTTTTAACATGTGAATATTATGTGATATATTAATCTCTTAACGTGTTTGATATTATGTGATAGATGTCTACCTCTAGAACAAGTCCCATTGACTCACCTAATAATAATGAAGAGTCAAATGTAAATTGGAATGATTCGTGGACTGATTCACAAGTTCCCGAAGAGGAACCAGAAGAAGAGTCGGAACCGGAAGAAGAATCTGAACCGGAAGAAGAATCGGAACCGGAAGAAGAAATAGAACCAGTGGGGGAAATAATAAAATGGTTAAGTAGAAGAAAATCCTCAACCAACCGACCAAAGTTAATTATGGTCAATGGTGTTTCCGCCAAGGAAGCAAAGTTTGGGAGGATTACCAATTCTCCGATGAATCGGATCCTGACAAGGATTCCGATGATGTTATAGAAATTACCCCAACTCAATTTAATAAGGCAAAAGAGAACAATAAGGGAAAGGGCATAAAAATAGAGAAATTTGATTCCAAACCCGATGAACTTTATATGTATCGTCAACACCCGTATTTCTTAAGTTGTGACAATAACCCGGGAACCTCTAAACCACCAGGTTTTTCTAAACCAATGTGGAAAACGACGGCTCGTATTAGGGGAACATCATATATCCCTAGAAACTTGGCAAAACAAACCAAAACCGAAGAAGAAGAAACGAGCGAGTCGGAATAAGATAGTTGTATTCGTGTGGTGTAATATATGTAATATAGTGTGCTTATGCTTTATGATATATGTAAAAATTGCTTGTATTAATAAGTATTTTTTTTTATGAATCTAACTCTTGTCTATTTTACAGTATAAAAACACAAAATGGATAGACAACCCAATATTTTAAGAGACCTCCCGGAGACATGATTGATGAAATCTTATCTAGAGTCGGTCAGAATTCCTCGGCACAACTATTTAAGGCGAGATCAGTTTGTAAGACATTCGAAGAACGTTCCAAGAATGCCTTGATTTATAAAAGGCTTTCGTTTGAAAGATGGAGGATATCACATTGGGAAATCCATAAGTTACGATGTGTTTACTTTGACACATATATTGCGGGGAACCCAAATGATATTTTACACAACGGGTTAAGAAATTATTTTGACTCAATATATCCGAATATAGGACTTCGTGATTTAGAAAAAGCGGCTAACATGCAACATAAAGAAGCATGTTATGCTTACGGGTTAGTAATGTTCGCTTCTCACCAAAGTTAGAACAAGAACATCGGGCTACAACTATTAAACAAAACGTTCCCACAAGTGACGGAGTCGGTAATTGGGGTAAGAAATGAGGTTTTTAGATTGTTACGGGACTGTTGGACATTACGTAACCCTCGTCCCTTTGACGATGTTACAACACGCTGTGAACATATTTTCATCTTATCGATATCACATCTATTTAAAAACGTTTTATTAATATAAAACACCAAAAATATTGTCTTTACTTTTAAATTTACTCTTGATCTTGATTCAGCAAATCGTTAAATAGCCATAAACCAAACTATCTCATACTTTAAATTTTCTTAGATTAACTTTAGTTTATTTTCATTAGTTACAATCTTAATTCTCACGTTTAAACTGTCCTTGGAACGATCACGAATTTACCAAATTTATACTATTGCACGATCAGGTACACTGCCCGTTAGTGTGTAGTAATCTCTAAACCAGTATTTCCAATTATAAATTATAGACGCGATTTTACACATCAAGTTTTTGGTGCCGCTACCGGGGATAGTTGTGTTGAAAATTAAGTTTGTTTTCTAATTGTTCTTAGTTAAGTTTAACTGTTTTTAGATTATTTTTGATTGAGTCGGTACGTTTAATCGGTTTGTTAGTTGTAACCTTGCAGTTACAGGTAGTGCATGCCACATGTAAAGACCCGTCCTAATCCATAAGAATGAATACAATAACATATGATTACATCGCGATGTATTTGACCTCTATATGATACATTTTACAAACATTACATTCGTTTTAAAAGACAAACTTTCATTTCATCGAAAGTTGACAGGCATGCTGTAGTGACCTGAACTTTTCCATGTTTATATATATTAATTGAGATTGATATTTACATGATTAAATGTTTCCAACATGTTAAGCAATCAAACTTGTTAAGACTTGATTAATTGAAATATGTTTCATATAGACAATTGACCACCCAAGTTGACCGGTGATTCACGAACGTTAAAACTTGTAAAAACTATATGATGACATATATATGGATATATATATAGTTAACATGATACTATGATAAGTAAACATATCATTAAGTATATTAACAATGAACTACATATGTAAAAACAAGACTACTAACTTAATGATTTTTAAACGAGACATATATGTAACGATTATCGTTGTAAAGACATTTAATGTATATATATATCATATTAAGAGATATTCATACATGATAATATCATGATAATATAATAATTTAAAATCTCATTTGATATTATAAACATTGGGTTAACAACATTTAACAAGATCGTTAACCTAAAGGTTTCAAAACAACACTTACATGTAACGACTAACGATGACTTAACGACTCAGTTAAAATGTATATACATGTAGTGTTTTAATATGTATTTATACACTTTTGAAAGACTTCAATACACTTATCAAAATACTTCTACTTAACAAAAATGCTTACAATTACATCCTCGTTCAGTTTCATCAACAATTCTACTCGTATGCACCCGTATTCGTACTCGTACAATACACAGCTTTTAGATGTATATACTATTGGTATATACACTCCAATGATCAGCTCTTAGTAGCCCATGTGAGTCACCTAACACATGTAGGAACCATAATTTGGCAACTATCATGAAATATCTCATAAAATTACAAAAATATGAGTAATCATTCATGACTTATTTACATGAAAACAAAATTACATATCCTTTATATCTAATCCATACACTAACGACCAAAAACACCTTCAAACACTTTCATTCTTCAATTTTCTTCATCTAATTGATCTCTCTCAAGTTCTATATTCAAGTTCTAAGTGTTCTTCATAAATTCCAAAAGTTCTAGTTTCATAAAATCAAGAATACTTCCAAGATTGCAAGTTTACTTCCAAGTTTTCTAAATCCATTCCAAGTAATCATCGAAGATCAAGAAACCTTTGTTAATTACAGTAGGTTATCTTTCTAATACAAGGTAATAATCATATTCAAACTTTAATTCAATTTCTATAACTATAACAATCTTATTTCGAGTGAAAATCTTACTTGAAATTGTTTTCGTGTCATGATTCTGCTTCAAGAACTTTCAAGCCATCCAAGGATCCTTTGAAGCTAGATCTATTTTTCTCATTTCTAGTAGGTTTATCCAAGGAACTTGAGGTAGTAATGATGTTCATAACATCATTCGATTCATACATATAAAGCTATCTTATTCGAAGGTTTAAACTTGTAATCACTAGAACATAGTTTAGTTAATTCTAAACTTGTTCGCAAATAAAAGTTAATCCTTCTAACTTAACTTTTAAAATCAACTAAACACATGTTCTATATCTATATGATATGCTAACTTAATGATTTAAAACTTGGAAACACGAAAAACACTGTAAAATCGGATTTACGCCGTCGTAGTAACACCGCGGGCTGTTTTGGGTTAGTTAATTAAAAACTATGATAAACTTTGATTTAAAAGTTGTTATTCTGGGAAAATTATTTTTATTATGAACATGAAACTATATCCAAAAATTATGGTTAAACTCAAAGTGAAAGTATGTTTTCTAAAATGGTCATCTAGACATCGTTCTTTCGACTAAAATTACTACCTTTACAAAAACGACTTGTAACTTATTTTTCTGACAATAAACCTATACTTTTTCTATTTCGATTCATAAAATAGAGTTCAATATGAAACCATAGCAATTTGATTCACTCAAAACGGATTTAAAATGAAGAAGTTATGGGTAAAACAAGATTGGATAATTTTTCTCATTTTAGCTACGTGAAAATTGGTAACAAATCTATTTCAACCATAACTTAATCAACTTGTATTGTATATTATGTAATCTTGAGATACCATAGACACGTATACAATGTTTCGACCTATCATGTCGACACATCTATATATATTTCGGAACAACCATAGACACTCTATATGTGAATGTTGGAGTTAGCTATTCAGGGTTGAGGTTGATTCCAAAATATATATAGTTTGAGTTGTGATCAATACTGAGATACGTATACACTGGGTCGTGGATTGATTCAAGATAATATTTATCGATTTATTTCTGTACATCTAACTGTGGACAACTAGTTGTAGGTTACTAACGAGGACAGCTGACTTAATAAACTTAAAACATCAAAATGTATTAAAAGTGTTGTAAATATATTTTGAACATACTTTGATATATATGTATATATTGTTATAGGTTCGTGAATCAACCAGTGGCCAAGTCTTACTTCCCGACGAAGTAAAAATCTGTGAAAGTGAGTTTCATTTGCCCTTTTTACTCTTTACGTTTTTGGGCTGACAATACATGCAAATGCTTTATTAACTGTTTTACAATATTTATATGCGTGAGTTTCATTTGCTCCCTTTTACTCTTTACGTTTTTGGGCTGAGAATACATGCAAATGCTTTATTAACTGTTTTACAATATTTATATGCGTGGGTTTTCATTACTCCCTTTTTAAATACTTTCGCAATATATATTTTTAGGACTGAGAATGCATGCGCTGCTTTTATAAATGTTTTACGAAATGGACACAAGTGATCGAAACTACATTCTATGGTTGGATTATCTAATCGAATATGCCCTTTTTATATAGTCTGGTAATCTAAGAATTAGGGAACAGAAACCCTAATTGATGCGAACTCTAAAGATAGATCTATTAGGCCTAACAAACCCCATCCAAAGTACCGGATGCTTTAGTAATTCGAAATTTATATCATATCCGAAGGGTGTCCAGGAATGATGGGGATATTCTTATATATGCATCTTGTTAATGTCGGTTACCAGGTGTTCACCATATGAATGATTTTTATCTCTATGTATGGGATGTGTATTGAAATATGAAATCTTGTGGTCTATTATTATGATTTGATATATATAGGTTAAACCTATAACTCACCAACATTTTTGTTGACGTTTTAAGCATGTTTATTCTCAGGTGATTATTAAGAGCTTCCGCTGTCGCATACTTAAATAAGGACGAGATTTGGAGTCCATGCTTGTATGATATTGTATAAAAACTGCATTCAAGAAACTTATTTTGTTGTAACATATTTGTATTGTAAACCATTATGTAATGGTTGTGTGTAAACAGGATATTTTAGATTATCATTATTTGATAATCTACGTAAAGCTTTTTAAACCTTTATTGATGAAATAAAGGTTATGGTTTGTTTTAAAATGAATGCAGTCTTTGAAAAACGTCTCATATAGAGGTCAAAACCTCGCAACGAAATCAATTAATATGAAACGTTTTTAATCAATAAGAACGGGACATTTCAGTTGGTATTCGAGCGTTGGTCTTAGAGAACCAGAATTTTGCATTAGTGTGTCTTATCGAGTTTGTTAGGATGCATTAGTGAGTCTGGACTTCGACCGTGTTTACTTGAAAAATGATTGCTTAACAAATTTTGTTGGAAACTATATATTTTTAACATGTGAATATTATATGATATATTAATCTCTTAACGCGTTTGATATTATGTGATAGATGTCTACCTCTAGAAAAAGTCACATTGACTCACCTAATAATAATGAAGAATCAAATGTAAATTGGAATGATTCATGGACTGATTCACAAGTTCCCGAAGAGGAACCGGAAGAAGAGTCGGAACCGGAAGAAGAATTGGAACTGGAAGAAGAATCGGAACCGAAAGAAGAAATAGAACCAGTGGGGGAAATAATAAAATGGTTAAGTAGAAGAAAATCCTCAACTAACCGACCAAAGTTAATTATGGTCAATGGTGTTTCCTCCAAGGAAGCAAAGTATTGGGAGGATTACCAATTCTCCGATGAATCAGATCCCGACAAGGATTCCGATGACGTTATAGAAATTACCCCAACACAATTTAATAAGGCAAAAGAGAACAATAAGGGAAAGGGCATAAAAATAGAGAAATTTGATTCCAAACCCGATGAACTTTATATGTATCGTCAACACCCGTATTTCTTAAGTTGTGACAATAACCCGGGAACCTCTAAACCACCAGGTTTTTCTAAACCAATGTGGAAAATGACGGCTCGTATTAGGGGAACATCATATATCCCTAGAAACTTGGTAAAACGAACCAAAATCGAAGAAGAAGAAACGAGTGAGTCGGAATAAGATAGTTGTATTCGTGTGGTGTAATATATGTAATATAGTGTGCTTATGCTTTATGATATATGTAAAAATTGCTTGTATTAATAAGTATTTTTTTATGAATCTAACTCTTGTCTATTTTACAGTATAAAAACACAAAATGGATAGACAACCCAATATTTTAAGAGACCTACCCGGAGACATGATTGATGAAATCTTGTCTAGAGTCGGTCAGAATTCCTCGGCACAACTATTTAAGGCGAGATCAGTTTGTAAGACATTCGAAGAACGTTCCAAGAATGCCTTGGTTTATAAAAGGCTTTCATTTGAAAGATGGGGGATATCACATTGGGAAATCCATAAGTTATGATGTGTTTACTTTGACGCATATATTGCGGGGAACCCAAATGCTATTTTACACAACGGGGTAAGAAATTATTTTGACTCAATATATCCGAATATAGGACTTCGTGATTTAGAAAAAGCGGCTAACATGCAACATAAAGAAGCATGTTATGCTTACAGGTTAGTAATGTTCACTTCTCACCAAAGTGAGAACAAGAACATCGGGCTACAACTATTAAACAAAACGTTCCCACAAGTGACGGAGTCTGTAATTGGGGTAAGAAATGAGGTTTTTAGGTTATTACGAGACTGTTGCTCATTACGTAACCTTCATCCTTTTGACGACGTTACAACACATTGTCTTACTATCGTCCATAACGGTTATGTTCCACAAGACCAAGGATGGGAAGTAGTCCTAGTAAAACCAGAATGCATGACTTGTTTCTGGACGTATGAATTACGTGTCTTTATTGCCTTTGCTGAACGACTTGTGTACTAGCTAGAATTATCTTCACAACTATCTTGTATCAAAGTTATTGTGTGCTATATTTCATGCTTTATGTAAAATAAGCAGTATTGTAAGTTTGTAAAATATTGTATAAAAGTTTGAACGCGAAATATTATTATAATAAGTTTTTCATATAGAATTGTAGTAGTTGAATTGTATATTAGCTACTAAGTATGAACTTAACGGGTAGGTACTACCCGAATTTAAACTTATAAAATGCTAATATGAAGAAAAAGCTTTTATAAATGAGTTCATATTATGCTACGAAATACTATTAACTACTCTTAATATTCTGTATGATTAACTTGTTCCATATGACTATTTTGAAGGAAATGACACCGACTACTCGACACACCGTGAATATGAATGAAGAGGAATTCCTACTTTTCTAGCTTCAAACATAGCCGCAGTACAGGCTGCGCTACATACCAACAATAACCTTGGATCTAGCAGTACAGGAAATCGTGTAGGATGCACCTACAAAGAATTTACTGCCTGCAAACCTTTGGAATTTGATGGAACCGAAGGACCTATCGGATTGAAACGGTGGACCGAGAAGGTCGAATCGGTGTTTGCCATAAGTAAGTGTACTGAAGAGGACAAAGTGAAGTACGCTACGCATACCTTCACAGGTTCTGCATTAACATGGTGGAATTCCTATCTAGAGCAAGTGGGACAAGACGATGCGTACGCACTACCGTGGTCAGCATTCAAGCACTTGATGAACGAGAAGTACCGTCCCAGAACCGAGGTCAATAAGCTCAAGACAAAACTTAGAGGGTTACGAACCCAAGGATTTGATATTACCACGTACGAAAGACGATTCACAGAATTGTGCCTATTGTGTCCGGGAGCATTCGAAGATGAGGAAGAGAAGATCGACGCATTTGTGAAAGGATTACCGGAAAGAATCCAAGAAGATATAAGTTCACACGAGCCCGCCTCCATACAACAGGCATGTAGAATGGCTCACAAACTAGTGAACCAGATTGAAGAAAGAATTAAAGAACAGACTGCTGAAGAGGCCAATGTGAAGCAAGTCAAAAGAAAGTGGGAGGAAAACAGTGATAAGAATCACCAATACAACAACAACAGCAATTACAACAATAATCGCAACAATTATCCCAACAATCGCAACATCAATCGCAACTACAACAAACGGCCCAACAACAACAACAACAACAACAACAACAACAACTACAACAATCATCCCAACAACAATAATAACCGCAACAACAACAACAATCAGAAGCAGCTATGCCAAAGGTGTGAAAAGTATCACTCGGGGTTCTGCACCAAATTTTGCAACAAGTGTAAAAGAAATGGTCATAGCGCGGTGAAGTGTGAGGTCTACGGACCAGGGGTTAATAGAACGAAAGGAACAAATGGTGTCGGAACGAGTAATGGCGGAGCAAGTAGTGTCGGAGCAAGTTATGCCAATGTAGTTTGTTATAAATGTGGAAAACTGGGCCACATTATTAGAAATTGCCCGAACCAGAAGAACACGAATGGACAAGGCCGCGGAAGAGTTTTCAATATTAATGTGGCAGAGGCACAGGAAGACCCGGAGCTTGTTACGGGTACGTTTCTTATTGACAATAAATCTGCTTACGTTTTATTTGATTCGGGTGCGGATAGAAGCTATATGAGTAGAGATTTTTGTGCTAAATTAAGTTGTCCATTGACGCCGTTGGATAGTAAATTTTTACTCAAATTAGCAAACGGTAAATTAATTTCAGCAGATAATATATGCCGGAATCGAGAAATTAAACTGGGTAGCGAAATATTTAAGATTGATTGATACCAATAGAGTTAGGGAGTTTTAATGTAATAGTTGGCATGGACTGGCTGAAGAAGGTGAAAGCAGAGATCGTATGTTATAAAAATGCAATTCACATTATACGAGAAAAAGGAAAACCCTTAATGGTGTACGGAGAAAAGGGCAACACGAAGCTACATCTTATTAGTAATTTGAAGGCACAAAAACTAATAAGAAAAGGTTGCTATGCTGTTCTAGCACACGTCGAGAAAGTACAAACTGAAGAAAAGAGCATCAATGATGTTCCCATTGCAAAAGAATTTCCCGATGTATTTTCGAAAGAATTACCGGGATTACCCCCACATCGATCCGTTGAATTTCAAATAGATCTTGTACCAGGAGCTGCACCAATAGCTCGTGCTCCTTACAGACTCGAACCCAGCGAGATGAAAGAACTGCAAAGCCAATTACAAGAACTTTTAGAGCGTGGTTTTATTCGACCAAGCACATCACCGTGGGGAGCTCCTGTTTTGTTTGTCAAGAAGAAAAATGGTACATTCAGGTTGTGTATCGACTACCGAGAGTTGAACAAACTTACCATCAAGAACCGCTACCCACTACCGAGAATCGAAGACTTATTTGATCAACTACAAGGCTCGTCTGTTTATTCAAAGATTGACTTACGTTCCGGGTATCATCAAATGCGGGTGAAAGAAGATGATATTCCAAAGACTGCTTTCAGAACACGTTACGGTCATTACGAGTTTATGTTCATGCCGTTTGGTTTAACTAATGCACCAGCTGTGTTCATGGACCTTATGAACCGAGTGTGTGGACCATACCTTGACAAGTTTGTCATTGTTTTCATTGTTGACATACTTATTTACTCAAAGAATGACCAAGAACACGGTGAACATTTCAGAAAGGTGTTAGAAGTATTGAGGAAGGAAGAATTGTACGCTAAGTTTTCAAAGTGTGCATTTTGGTTGGAAGAAGTTCAATTCCTCGGTCACATAGTGAACAAAGAAGGTATTAAGGTGGATCCGGCAAAGATAGAAACTGTTGAAAAGTGGGAAACCACAAAAACTCCGAAACACATACGCCAGTTTTTAGGACTAGCTGGTTACTACAGAAGGTTCATCCAAGACTTTTCCACAATAGCAAAACCCTTAACTGCATTAACGCATAAAGGGAAGAAATTTGAATGGAATGATGAACAAGAGAAAGCGTTTCAGTTATTGAAGAAAAAGCTAACTACGGCACCTATATTGTCATTGCCTGAAGGGAATGATGATTTTGTGATTTATTGTGACGCATCAAAGCAAGGTCTCGGTTGTGTATTAATGCAACGAACGAAGGTGATTGCTTATGCGTCTAGACAATTGAAGATTCACGAACAAAATTATACGACGCATGATTTGGAATTAGGCGCGGTTGTTTTTGAATTAAAGACTTGGAGGCACTACTTATATGGGGTCAAAAGTATTATATATACCGACCACAAAAGTCTTCAACACATATTTAATCAGAAACAACTGAATATGAGGCAGCGTAGGTGGATTGAATTGTTGAATGATTACGACTTTGAGATTCGTTACCACCCGGGGAAGGCAAATGTGGTAGCCGATGCCTTGAGCAGGAAGGACAGAGAACCCATTCGAGTAAAATCTACGAATATAATGATTCATAATAACCTTACTACTCAAATAAAGGAGGCGCAGCAAGGAGTTTTAAAAGAGGGAAATTTAAAGGATGAAATACCCAAAGGATCGGAGAAGCATCTTAATATTCGGGAAGACGGAACCCAGTATAGGGCTGAAAGGATTTGGGTACCAAAATTTGGAGATATGAGAGAAATGGTACTTAGAGAAGCTCATAAAACCAGATACTCAATACATCCTGGAACGGGGAAGATGTACAAGGATCTCAAGAAACATTTTTGGTGGCCGGGTATGAAAGCCGATGTTGCTAAATACGTAGGAGAATGTTTGACGTGTTCTAAGGTCAAAGCTGAGCATCAGAAACCATCAGGTCTACTTCAACAACCCAAAATCCCGGAATGGAAATGGGAAAACATTACCATGGATTTCATCACTAAATTGCCAAGGACTGCAAGTGGTTTTGATACTATTTGGGTAATAGTTGATCGTCTCACCAAATCAGCACACTTCCTGCTAATAAGAGAAGATCACAAGATGGAGAAGTTAGCACGACTGTATTTGAAGGAAGTCGTCTCCAGACATGGAATACCAATCTCTATTATCTCTGATAGGGATGGCAGATTTATTTCAAGATTCTGGCAGACATTACAGCAAGCATTAGGAACTCGTCTAGACATGAGTACTGCCTATCATCCACAAACTGATGGGTAGAGCGAAAGGACGATACAAACACTTAAAGACATGCTACGAGCATGTGTTATTGATTTCGGAAACAGTTGGGATCGACATCTACCGTTAGCAGAATTTTCCTACAACAACAGCTACCATTCAAGCATTGAGATGGCGTCGTTTGAAGCACTTTATGGTAGAAAGTACAGGTCTCCGATTTGTTGGAGTGAAGTGGGGGATAGACAGATTACGGGTCCGGAGATTATACAAGAAACTACCGAGAAGATCATCCAAATTCAACAACGGTTGAAAATCGCCCAAAGTCGACAAAAGAGCTACGCTGACATTAAAAGAAAAGATATAGAATTTGAAATTGGAGAGATGGTCATGCTTAAAGTTGCACCTTGGAAAGGCGTTGTTCGATTTGGTAAACGAGGGAAATTAAATCCAAGGTATATTGGACCATTCAAGATTATTGATCGTGTCGGACTAGTAGCTTACCGACTTGAGTTACCTCAACAACTCGCGGCTGTACATAAAACTTTCCACGTCTCGAATTTGAAGAAATGTTTTGCTAAAGAAGATCTCACTATTCCGTTAGATGAAATCCAAATCAACGAAAAACTCCAATTCATCGAAGAACCCGTCGAAATAATGGATCGTGAGGTTAAAAGACTTAAGCAAAACAAGATACCAATTGTTAAGGTTTGATAGAATGCTCGTAGAGGACCCGAGTTCACCTGGGAGCGTGAAGATCAGATGAAGAAGAAAAACAAGCATCTATTTCTAGAAGATTCGTCAACACCTTCAACAGCTTAAAATTTCGGGACGAAATTTATTTAACGGGTAGGTACTGTAGTGACCCGAACTTTTCCATGTTTATATATATTAATTGAGATTGATATTTACATGATTAAATGTTTCCAACATGTTAAGCAATCAAACTTGTTAAGACTTGATTAATTGAAATATGTTTCATATAGACAATTGACCACCCAAGTTGACCGGTGATTCACGAACGTTAAAACTTGTAAAAAATATATGATGACATATATATGGATATATATATATAGTTAACATGATAATATGATAAGTAAACATATCATTAAGTATATTAACAATGAACTACATATGTAAAAACAAGACTACTAACTTAATGATTTTTAAACGAGACATATATGTAACGATTATCGTTGTAAAGACATTTAATGTATATATATATCATATTAAGAGATATTCATACATGATAATATCATGATAATATAATAATTTAAAATCTCATTTGATATTAAAAACATTGGGTTAACAACATTTAACAAGATCGTTAACCTAAAGGTTTCAAATCAACACTTACATGTAACGACTAACGATGACTTAACGACTCAGTTAAAATGTATATACATGTAGTGTTTTAATATGTATTTATACACTTTTTAAAGACTTCAATACACTTATCAAAATACTTCTACTTAACAAAAATGCTTACAATTACATCCTCGTTCAGTTTCATCAACAATTCTACTCGTATGCACCCGTATTCGTACTCGTACAATACACAGCTTTTAGATATATGTACTATTGGTATATACACTCCAATGATCAGATTTTAGAAGCCCATGTGAGTCACCTAACACATGTGGGAACCATCATTTGGAAACTAGCATGAAATATCTCATAAAATTACAAAAATATGAGTAATCATTCATGACTTATTTACATGAAAACAAAATTACATATCCTTTATATCTAATCCATACACCAACGACCAAAAACACCTACAAACACTTTAATTCTTCAATTTTCTTCATCTAATTGATCTCTCTCAAGTTCTATCTTCAAGTTCTAAGTGTTCTTCATAAATTCCAAAAGTTCTAGTTTCATAAAATCAAGAATACTTCCAAGATTTCAAGTTTACTTCCAAGTTTTCTTCCAAGTTTTCTAAATCCATTCCAAGTAATCATCCAAGATCAAGAAACCTTTATTAATTATAGTAGGTTATCTTTCTAATACAAGGTAATAATCATATTCAAACTTTAATTCAATTTCTATAACTATAACAATCTTATTTCGAGTGAAAATCTTACTTGAAATTGTTTTCGTGTCATGATTCTGCTTCAAGAACTTTCAAGCCATCCAAGGATCCTTTGAAGCTAGATCTATTTTTTTCATTTCCAGTAGGTTTATCCAAGGAACTTGAGGTAGTAATGATGTTCATAACATCATTCGATTCATACATATAAAGCTATCTTATTCGAAGGTTTAAACTTGTAATCACTAGAACATAGTTTAGTTAATTCTAAACTTGTTCGCAAATAAAAGTTAATCCTTCTAACTTGACTTTTAAAATCAACTAAACACATGTTCTATATCTATATGATATGCTAACTTAATGATTTAAAACCTAGAAACACGAAAAACACCGTAAAATCAGATTTACGCCGTCGTAGTAACACCGCGGGCTGTTTTGGGTTAGTTAATTAAAAACTATGATAAACTTTGATTTAAAAGTTATTATTCTGGGAAAATTATTTTTATTATGAACATGAAACTATATCCAAAAATTATGGTTAAACTCAAAGTGGAAGTATGTTTTCTAAAATGGTCATCTAGACGTCGTTCTTTCGACTAAAATGACTACCTTTACAAAAACGACTTGTAACTTATTTTTCTGACTATAAACCTATACTTTTTATGTTTAGATTCATAAAATAGAGTTAAATATGAAACCATAGCAATTTGATTCACTCAAAACGGATTTAAAATGAAGAAGTTATGGGTAAAACAAGATTGGATAATTTTTCTCATTTTAGCTACGTGAAAATTGGTAACAAATCTATTCCAACCATAACTTAATCAACTTGTATTGTATATTATGTAATCTTGAGATACCATAGACACGTATACAATGTTTCGACCTATCATGTCGAC
This sequence comes from Rutidosis leptorrhynchoides, assembly GCF_046630445.1. NCBI lineage: Eukaryota > Viridiplantae > Streptophyta > Magnoliopsida > Asterales > Asteraceae > Rutidosis > Rutidosis leptorrhynchoides. Next base: position 262,229,124 of record NC_092333.1, on the reverse strand, counting down.
ACATCTATATATATTTCGGAACAACCATAGACACTCTATATGTGAATGTTGGAGTTAGCTATACAGGGTTGAGGTTGATTCCAAAATATATATAGTTTGAGTTGTGATCAATACTGAGATACGTATACACTGGGTCGTGGATTGATTCAAGATAATATTTATCTATTTATTTCTGTACATCTAACTGTGGACAACTAGTTGTAGGTTACTAACGAGGACAGCTGACTTAATAAACTTAAAACATCAAAATGTATTAAAAGTGTTGTAAATATATTTTGAACATACTTTGATATATATGTATATATTGTTATAGGTTCGTGAATCAACCAGTGGCCAAGTCTTACTTCCCGATGAAGTAAAAATCTGTGAAAGTGAGTTTCATTTGCCCTTTTTACTCTTTACGTTTTTGGGCTGAGAATACATGCAAATGCTTTATTAACTGTTTTACAATATTTATATGCGTGAGTTTCATTTGCTCCCTTTTACTCTTTACGTTCTTGGGCTGAGAATACATGCAAATGCTTTATTAACTATTTTACAATATTTATATGCGTGAGTTTTCATTACTCCCTTTTTAAATGCTTTCGCAATATATATTTTTGGGACTGAGAATGCATGCGCTGCTTTTATAAATGTTTAACGAAATGGACACAAGTGATCGAAACTACATTCTATGGTTGGATTATCTAATCGAATATGCCCTTTTTATATAGTCTGGTAATCTAAGAATTAGGGAACAGAAACCCTAATTGACGCGAACTCTAAAGATAGATCTATTGGGCCTAACAAACCCCATCCAAAGTACCGGATGCTTTAGTACTTCGAAATTTATATCATATCCGAAGGGTGTCCCGGAATGATGGGGATATTCTTATATATGCATCTTGTTAATGTCGGTTACCAGGTGTTCACCATATGAATGATTTTTATCTCTATGTATGGGATATGTATTGAAATATGAAATCTTATGGTCTATTATTATGATTTGATATATATAGGTTAAAAACTCACCAACATTTTTGTTGACGTTTTAAGCATGTTTATTCTCAGGTGATTATTAAGAGCTTCCGCTATCGCATACTTAAATAAGGATGAGATTTGGAGTCCATGCTTGTATGATATTGTGTAAAAACTGCATTCAAGAAACTTATTTTGTTGTAACATATTTGTATTGTAAACCATTATGTAATGGTTGTGTGTAAACAGGATATTTTAGATTATCATTATTTGATAATCTACGTAAAGCTTTTTAAACCTTTATTGATGAAATAAAGGTTATGGTTTGTTTTAAAATGAATGCAGTCTTTGAAAAACGTCTCATATAGAGGTCAAAACCTCGCAACGAAATCTATTAATATGGAACGTTTTTAATCAATAAGAACGGGACATTTCACATGCATACCATTTCATAATATCTTTCTATAAATGATCTAATCTGTCATTTACTTAATCATAATCTTTACTGAACTCAACGACTTGAATGCAACATCTTTTGAAATATGCCATGAATGATTCCAAGTAATATCTTTAAAATGAGCTAATGCACATCGGAAGATTTCTTTAATACCTGAGAATAAACATGCTTTCAAGTGTCAATCAAAAGGTTGGTGAGTTCATTAGTTTAAAATAAATAATCATTTCCATCATTTTAATAGACCACAAGATTTTCATTTTCATTTCTCATAAAAATACGTCCCATGCATAGAGAAAAAAATCATTCATATGGATTGAACACCTGGTAACTGACATTAACAAGATGCATATAAGAATATCCCCTATCATTCCGGGACATCCATCGGACATGATAAAACAACATCGAAGTACTAAAGCATACCATTTTCCAGTATGGGGGGAGTTAGTGCCCGTAGATCTACCTTTAGGATTCGCGTCAATTAGGGTGTCTGTTCCCTAATTCTTAGGTTACCAAGCTAAAAGGGTGATATTCGATTCGATAATTCAACCATAGAATGTAGTTTCGATTACTTGTGTCTATTTCGTAAAACATTTATAAAAGCAGCGCATGTATTCTCAGTCCCAAAAATATATATTGCAAAAGCATTTAAAAAGGGAGTAATGAAACTCACCATACTGTATTTCGTAGTAAAAATACATATAACATCATTGAACAAGTGTAAGGTTGGCCTTGGATTCATGAACCTATATCATTCATATATATATTAACACACATAATTGTAATCGAATAGATTTATATATATAAGTTTATTAGTTATATCATTTTTATATTAATAATTTATGTGTTTCAGGTATTCATTTTATATATTGTAAATTATTAAAAATAAAAAAATATTAATTTTGTTATGTTATATGTATTAAATATATATTTCTATATATGTATATATCATTTGTTTGGTAAAATTATTAATTATAATAATACTAAAATAATATTGGTAATGATAAAAATATCATATACATAAAATAATAATAAAAAATACTAAAGATAAAAATGTTAAAAATAATAATAATTAAAATAATAATACTAATGATAGTTTTTAAAAAAAAAATGATAATTTTAATAGTCATGATAATAATAATACTTATACTCATAATGATAATAATGTCAATGGTAATAATAATACTTATTTTTAATAATAATAATAATAATGATGTGGTAATAATGATATCAATAATAAGAATAATAATAGTATTAATGGAAGTAATAATAATAATAATAATAATAATAATAATAATAATAATAATAATAATAATAATAATAATAATAATAATAATAATAATAATAATAATAAAATAGAAATTCTACCTCAAAAAAGAAAATGGCTTAAAATAATGCCCCAGCCCGGGCTCGAACCCGCGACCTCCCGCTCCCCTAACTTGTGACAACCCGGAAATTTCCAACCAAATTTAAACTTTAATCTTTATATGTTTCCGACATAATAAGCAATATTTGTTAAGTTAAATTTCAAAACTTTTAAACTATGTTCATACATTCATTCAACCTCGAGCAAGTTCCAACGATTCACGAACCATTAAATGAATATGATTATATATGTATATGTGTATATATATTATAACTTGAAACGTAAACAAAATATTAGATTAAATACTTTATATGATTGTATCTGTTTCAAAATATTTATCAATGGAATTAGAAGATAAGATCAAATGAATGAATTATCAGATATATTAAATTATGATTACAAGTCTCTGTTGAAAGGCCCACGTTGATTTGAGAAATCTTTCCATTTTAACAATATTCGGAAAATGGTAAAGTAATTTATAAATAAGAACAAATTGTCAATCATTGAGAACTAGACAAAGGATAGTGGAAGATTGAATCTCATAAAGACTCGATTGATCTATTTAGTTTCAAACGTACAAAAAATGTTTTCAGTTTAAAAAGAACTTTATTATTAAAACGTATATAACTTTTATAAATATCTAGAACCACTTTTGACAACTCATTACTTAACTAGTATGATAAAGATAACGATATTTATATTTTATTTTATTAAATATATATAACGATTTAAATTAATATTATATATATTTATACGCGTATAATACGTACATAGTTTTATACTTTTACTATACTTAAACTTTACCTTTACTTTATTTTTTACTTTACTTTAACTTTAGTAATTCACTTTAATAATTCATACTTTAATAATTCACTTTAATAATTCATACTTTAATAATTCACTTTAATAATTTAAACTTTAATAATTCACTTTAATAATTCATACTTTAATAATTCACTTTAATAATTAAAAAATCTATTATAAATAGAATTCAATAGGTTTCATTATTTCATAGAAACTTGAAAATATTTTTCTCTAAACTCTCTCAATCGATTTACATATATATATTTACTCCGTATTATTTCAAGATATTATTAGTATACATAAAATATTACGACGGAGTGCTGTCCGAGTGATTTCGAAATTGTTTTTCGAGTAGGATAGGATTAAGGAAATTATGGGTTATAGCTATGGAGGTGATTGAGTATGGTTCATGGGTATGCTCGTGAGGTCAATATAGTGTTTATCATTTCCGTTGCGTCTACATACCTTTCCTGCAATATTGAATCTCAATATTGATACGTTCGTGAATCCGAGGCCAACCTTGCACTTGTTCAATGACGTTATATGTATTTCTACTACGAAATACAGTATGGTGAGTTTCATTTGCCTTTTTACCCTTTATATTTTTGGGCTGAGAATACGTGCGCAACTTTTATAAATATTTTACGAAATAGACACAAGTACGTGAAACTACATTCTATGGTTGAATTATCGAAATCGAATATGCCCCTTTTTATTAAGTCTGGTAATCTAAGAATTAGGGAACAGACACCCTAATTGACGCGAATCCGAAAGATAGATCTATTGGGCCTAACAAACCCCATCCAAAGTACCGGATGATTTAGTACTTCGAAATTTATATCATGTCCGAAGGAGGATCCCGGAATGATAGGGGATATTCTTATATGTATCTAGTTAATGTCGGTTACCAGGTGTTCACCATATGAATGATTATTTTTGTCTCTATGCATGGGACGTATATTTATGAGAACTGAAAATGAAATTCTTGTGGTCTATTAAAATGATGGAAATAAATGACTATGATAAACTAATGAACTCACCAACCTTTTGGTTGACACTTTAAAGCATGTTTATTCTCAGGTGTTAAAGAAATCTTCCGCTGTGCATTTACTCATTTTAAAGATATTACTTGGAGTCTTTCATAGCATATTTCGAAGAACGTTGCATTCGAGTCATTGAGTTCATCAAAGATTATTATTAAATCAATTTATAGTTGGATAGTGGATATTATGAAATGGTATGCATGCCTGTCAATTTTCGATGTAAAGAAAGTTTGTCTTTTAAAAACGAATGCAATGTTTGTAAAATGTATCATATAGAGGTCAAATACCTCGCAATGTAATCAACTATTGTGAATCGTTTATAATGTATATGAACGGGTCCTTTCAGTTGGTATCAGAGCGGTGGTCTTAGCGAACCAGGTATGCATTAGTGTGTCTAACTGATAAGTCGATAGGATGCATTAGTGAGTCTGGACTTCGACCGTGTCTGCATGTCAAAAGTTTTGCTTATCATTTTGTGTCGAAAATTAACTACTTATCATCCTCAGGAAATTACCTGCTTATCATTTTTAGTCTAAGACACGTCTTGCTGCATTGATTGCATGAATAGTGTATAGACAAAAATTCATATCTTAGCATATCTGCTAAATCATATCTTATCGTATCTGTTACTTTAAACTTTGCCTGACATATCCCGCAAAGTCCTCCGTAATCTACGAAATCTTTTGATCTCTATATATATATATATATATATATATATATATATATATATATATATATATATATATATATATATATATATATATATATATATTCTATGTAATTAGAATACCATCCGTTAGCCAAAATCATTTCATATCGAAAAAAAAAAATCCTTTATCCAATCGTACGAAATGGAATTCGTCATCAGTTCAAGTCACTCAGATTCCGAAATGGAATCCCATTCAAGCTCCGAAAGCAGTGTGATCGGAATAGATCAACCAATCAGTCATCAACTATTTTGGATGAATTGGGGATGGGTTCGTAGCCTCCTCAATCATTGGAGACAAGAAGAAGGTGATCCCTTCCATCCACCACATTGCCCTCTTGATGAAGAACCTGAAGCACTTACCGGCGAACCTGTCCGAAACACCATTTTCTCGCTCATTTCCAGAGTATCTCGTCACAATTATATATTACATCAAATTTTAGATTTTATATATCCGCTCGTCCGAACCGACAATCACCCCGGTGTAATAGAAGAAGTCAACGAGCTTCGCGCTCGGGTAGTGGCTTTGGAGAATATGGTGCAGAGATTACAAACACCAGCAGCAGCATCAGCAGCATAACCAGTACCACCATCATCAACGCCAATAGTACCATTACCACCTCCAACCATAACCGCGTCGTAAACCTCAACTTCACAATCTGTCCCATGAGCATCAACGTCATACGCACCATAGATACCAAGGAGTACCAACAACAATAACTGACGAAGTATTAATTCATAACTTCATTGGAGAAACATTCCGCGGCGATTATGTAATCTCTAAAGTCTTAGAGATTATCTAATCTAGCCCTAACCATAAATCAGTTAAGCGAACCAAAATGATGGAAGGAAGAGTAGAAACCCTGACAAAAATGGTGTGTGATTAACAAGCTAAACTTGCTTTACCAACAACATCAATAGTACCGTCAGCATTACCAGCATCGTCAGTACAGTCAACATCCGAATCAACAACACCGATAACATCACAAACTCCGTCAGTTCAAGAATCACTGTGGACATCATTACGAATCAATAACGTTTATATTGTATCAACGAGTTATGAAGAATTAACTCATTTCCTCTGAAGAAATTATATGTATATTATATATTTTGAAATAAATCTTTCAGTGCTAAGCTATTGTGTGTGAATCTTAACTACTCGGTTAATTCATATTACAAATATGCAATAATGTACGTCCTTCGGCCGCAACTTAACCAGCGTTAACTACAATCTCTGTCGCAATTCAACAAATTCCAATTCATAATAAATCAAGTATATATTTGATTTTACACTTTCATCATCAATGTACCCGAAACTTTTCAGATAACATCATTCGTACTTTGCGAAATTCACAAGAATTCCACGAACCGAACACCATACATCAACAAATAACGAAGTATTGATTCATAATTTCAATGTCATTAAAGAAATACGTAAAAGTTATGTACTTTTTAAAGCCTTTAGGGATTATTCAATTCTAGTTTCAACCGTAAATCAAATGAGTTTAATTTAACATTAACTCATTAAATATATGTTACATCTGAAGAAAATATACATATATATATTTTCATAAAGACTGTAATAAAATTCTTTTGTACAAAATATTAATTGTGAAATTTTTTTTAACGGGTAGGTAATACCCGAGAGATATATAAATTCACAATTAATATGTTACATTCTTCGAATCTGATTCAGCAAATCATCCATTATACTCCCTACTTTCACAACAATATACATTCTTTTATAGAAATCAAAACAACCATACTCATTCAAAATTTAATTACATATTCTGATTTTGAAATCTCAAAATTTAACTTGAGATATGACCAAAATCATCACTCTTAGATCCTTACATCTTTCACAAGCTATATTTTGACTTCAAAACTGTGTTAGAACATCAAATGTATGTTAACGATTACAATCTGTGTTCAAACCCTTCGAAAATTTCTGAAGACACTTCGAATGATGAGCAATCGAGATGATGATCCAACCACATGTTACCCACAGTTATGTACCCGAAAAACTCTTGAAACCAAAGTAAAAGTTTAAACAACGTATCCGCGTCAGATTCTTTGGCATTTATTAGCAAAAATAACTTTGCGACTCCTATTCAAAGTAGCCAGTTTTGTCACAGCTCCAGCAAGTCAACTTCGACTTTTCAGTCAGACTAACCTTATTATAACCTTGAGATATACACCATCGTTACCAGGGAACCTTTTACATTCCACCATATTATTAGCAGATGTACCAACAACTTCATTACCCTTTGACTTTAGCCTCTCCAAAAAGTCATCATAATTATTCATTGAAACCCCATCATTTACCCATTCGCATCTTGTAATGAGAATTGCCGTACGAATCATTGGGAATTAGCAATCAGTATTTTGAAATCTTGCAGCATGTCTGCGCCAACAGTTATATGTGTATATATAACGTCTATCTTCTGGACTTAATTTGAATGTGAAGTTTCTGAAAAACACTCCGAACTACGAATTGGTTCTCTGAAAATGGAAAAAATGCTGATGAAGCAGCAAAAACTATAAACGACTTTAAATGATAAAAGCTGGATGATAATGATGAAGTGTGCTGGCAAAGCGCAGAAAAAGAGAAGTTTTGGAACTGGAAAACGGATTGAGCAAAGTAGGAAGGAGGCTGTGGACAAATTACAAAGACTGAACCTGACTTCAAAGGATCCAAATGATTCAGTACCTGCTGAAGTCATTAACGAATACCTTGCTCCTGACTCTAAACCCCTGCGGACAATATTCTTCATCATCCTCTGATATTAGAAATTCTAAAATATCATCATATCTTTCATTATAAATATCCTCCATATTTCTGAAGATATTTTCTCAATTTTTCTTATTTGAAATCATTTACCTCTTCGCGCTATCTGTATTACATCATAAAAGAAACTATTTTAGTTTCTAAATTCTGAAAGATTCAAGTTTAAAATAGGAATATTTTGAAGTAGTGTTGAGAACTGAAGCATGAATTAGTATAATATAATGACACTTGATCAATGTGATTATATTACAGTAAGTCATGCTGAGTTTCTAAATGGAACGTGATGATTCACAGATCATAACATCATCATGTGCCATGTTATACGACTCTTGTATTCTATTTAACCTCTAAAATATCAGGAAAATATTTCTTGATGATTCGGCCTTTTCCAAGGTATTCTAGTAATTTGACAAGTCAAGATCGTGCCATCACAATTTCCTTCCTAGAACATTAACAATGTTCATTCCAAAATTCATATCTGTGAATTCTGGACCATTACAAGCGGTGCTTAATCGCAAGAAGAAGAAACGAAAGGACAAAACTCCGAAATAGAAATTGGGGTATAAATTGCAGCAAATAAAAGAGAGCATTAACTTTGAATGATAATGATTATAGAAGATAGAAGCAGAGACATTGAAATATAAGGGAACATATAAAGCCCAACGACAAATCAGAAATTATAAACCATATATCGATGTATATAGCAATATAAAGACACGGGAGAACTAGAAACACTATAAACCCAAGAGTATAGTAGAAGTAAATAGATTCTTCCGGCGGTAGATGAAAAAGAAGAATGACCGATATGAAAGTTAGAAGTATATCGAGAATCAGAGCTGGATGGAGCATATTGATGAATACTTTAAAATATGAGTTGAGGGGGAAAGAATTGAAGGTGATGAAACATGACTAGGAACTTAGAAATCAACAGATTTAACTCACATAATGGCAGAATAAGTGAATCAAACCCTCTAGTGAATAGGTTAAGTTTTTTTTTTGATTAATTTAGTCAAACCACAACTAAATCAAGTGTGATTAGATCAACACCTAGAGCTATTATTCACCACCTGGGTGATTTGGACTGAGAGAGAATCGGAGGAGCTCACTAGATCTGAGTGTGTGTAACAAATGAGAGGCTTAACCTAAAATGAAGAACATAAGACTTTATATACCCCTGCTGTTGACTCATCCATACGATTCATTCATCACACGTACGAGTTAGCTTCATCAGTCGTACGGGTGATCACTCACTCGTGTCTTCTCATTTAGGTTTTAATTGTGACTTAGCTCAGCATCAACCGTGCGTATGAGCCTGTCAGCCGTACTAGTGAGGCTTCACTCGTACGTCTGACTAAGTCTAACATAGTCAAATATCTAAATCTCGTTCCTGCAGTTCCTGTAACCACATACAAACATGGATAGGTTAATAATGAGCAATCATGGTGGCCTGTAAACTGTTGCACCTACAATGGATGTGGGTAGATGTCTAGGGACTTGCATAAAATGCATCAATAGAAGGTGTGAGTTGTAAGGAAACGAAGGAGGTGAATTTATAAGAAAATCTCCGACAAAATAATTAAAATGGACGATCGCATTTAAAGCGGATCCTAATTCCCTTGATTACCGGAGAGTCAAATCTTATTAAGAAGATTTTCTTCAAATCCCTTGAAATCTGGGAATCAATCATATCTACGTCAAATTATAAGATGAATCTACACTTATTCATTTCACTCTTCTATGTTAGCTTCATTCGTACTCTTCATATAAATGGATTGTTTATCCAAATTATTCGCTGATGATAAAACTCTAATTTTCAGCCCGTATGTATCATGAAAACATACTTATTATCATTCACGACCTTTCTACTTAAATTTCGGGACGAAATTTCTTTAACGGGTAGGTACTGTGACAACCCGGAAATTTCCAACCAAATTTAAACTTTAATCTTTATATGTTTCCGACATAATAAGCAATATTTGTTAAGTTAAATTTCAAAACTTTTAAACTATGTTCATACATTCATTCAACCTCGAGCAAGTTCCAACGATTCACGAACCATTAAACGAATATGATTATATATGTATATGTGTATATATATTATAACTTGAAACGTAAACAAAATATTAGATTAAATACTTTATATGATTGTATCTGTTTCAAAATGTTTATCAATGGAATTAGAAGATAAGATCAAATGATTGAATTATCAGATATATTAAATTATGATTACAAGTCTCTGTTGAAAGGCCCACGTTGATTTGAGAAATCTTTCCATTTTAACAATATTCGAAAAATGGTAAAGTAATTTATAAATAAGAACAAATTGTCAATCATTGAGAACTAGACAAAGGATAGTGGAAGATTGAATCTCATAAAGACTCGATTGATCTATTTAGTTTCAAACGTACAAAAAATGTTTTCAGTTTAAAAAGAACTTTATTATTAAAACGTATATAACTTTTATAAATATCTAGAACCACTTTTGACAACTCATTACTTAACTAGTATGATAAAGATAACGATATTTATATTTTATTTTATTAAATATATATATAACGATTTAAATTAATATTATATATATTTATACGCGTATAATACGTACATAGTTTTATACTTTTACTATACTTAAACTTTACCTTTACTTTATTTTTTACTTTACTTTAACTTTGTAATTCACTTTAATAATTCATACTTTAATAATTCACTTTAATAATTCATACTTTAATAATTCACTTTAATAATTCAAACTTTAATAATTCACTTTAATAATTCATACTTTAATAATTCACTTTAATAATTAAAAAATCTATTATAAATAGAATTCAATAGGTTTCATTATTTCATAGAAACTTAAAAATATTTTTCTCTAAACTCTCTCAATCGATTTACATATATATATTTACTCCGTATTATTTCAAGATATTATTAGTATACATAAAATATTACGACGGAGTGCTGTCCGAGTGATTTCGAAATTGTTTTTCGAGTAGGATAGGATTAAGGAAATTATGGGTTATAGCTATGGAGGTGATTGAGTATGGTTCATGGGTATGCTCGTGAGGTCAATATAGTGTTTATCATTTCCGTTGCGTCTACATACCTTTCCTGCAATATTGAATCTCAATATTGATACGTTCGTGAATCCGAGGCCAACCTTGCACTTGTTCAATGACGTTATATGTATTTCTACTACGAAATACAGTATGGTGAGTTTCATTTGCCTTTTTACCCTTTATATTTTTGGGCTGAGAATACGTGCGCAACTTTTATAAATATTTTACGAAATAGACACAAGTACGTGAAACTACATTCTATGGTTGAATTATCGAAATCGAATATGCCCCTTTTTATTAAGTCTGTTAATCTAAGAATTAGGGAACAGACACCCTAATTGACGCGAATCCTAAAGATAGATCTATTGGGCCTAACAAACCCCATCCAAAGTACCGGATGCTTTAGTACTTCGAAATTTATATCATGTCCGAAGGAGGATCCCGGAATGATAGGGGATATTCTTATATGTATCTAGTTAATGTCGGTTACCAGGTGTTCACCATATGAATGATTATTTTTGTCTCTATGCATGGGACGTATATTTATGAGAACTGAAAATGAAATTCTTGTGGTCTATTAAAATGATGGAAATAAATGACTATGATAAACTAATGAACTCACCAACCTTTTGGTTGACACTTTAAAGCATGTTTATTCTCAGGTGTTAAAGAAATCTTCCGCTGTGCATTTGCTCATTTTAAAGATATTACTTGGAGTCTTTCATAGCATATTTCGAAGAACGTTGCATTCGAGTCATTGAGTTCATCAAAGATTATTATTAAATCAATTTATAGTTGGATAGTGGATATTATGAAATGGTATGCATGCCTGTCAATTTTCGATGTAAAGAAAGTTTGACTTTTAAAAACGAATGCAATATTTGTAAAATGTATCATATAGAGGTCAAATACCTCGCAATGTAATCAACTATTGTGAATCGTTTATAATGTATATGAACGGGTCCTTTCATAACTCCTGTCCAAACCACTGCTCTACTATTGTTTTTCTGATTTACACGTGAATGAAATTCTATATAACCCATTAATATGTAGATCAGCCCACATTTATTTCAGCCCAACAACAAATTGGATCTCAACCCAACCTATAAATCTAAGCCCAATCATATTACACTCAAGTTATAGTCCATTAAGGAACTTGATCCACAAATCAGTCCAATAGCATCACAAAAGAAGGCTCGGTTATAGTGTATGCTTAAATGGGTTTTGGTTCGATTCATTAAACTGACAAGAAGATATTACGGTCAGTGATTTTTATCCCATCATCAAAATCATGATCATAACCTAATCATCTAAATCTTGCCATCGTTATCTAATCATCATTATCTTTATCCTTCGGTAAAAATCATATTTAACATCATTATCATTTTCGAATCACTTTCATCTAAATCGTGTTTCTGTGCTCATCGCCGTCATTATCCTTCTTTTTGTTTTTGTAACACTCCTCTTAAACACGTCATCCTTCTTTAATGACTTATATTTCTTTATAATCCACTAGAAAATTAAATTGAGTTATTCCCCTTATAAAGGTTGTCGGCCATCAGTATAAAGTGACAATCTTTATATATATATATATATATATATATATATATATATATATATATATATATATATATATATATATATATATATATATATATATATATATATATATATATATATATATATTAAATATCGAATGGTAGTCCCAAAACCAAATAAATTATCTATTAAGTATCAAAGTGTTACAGTTGGATACAAAAAGAATATACCAGCTGTATGGTGGGGACTGAGGTGAGTTTATGGTGGAGTGAATCACGAATAGTAAGCAGAAACAGATAGGTAGTGTAGCAGGTTTTCAAAAGATCATGAACAAAAAGAATAAAACAAACGGAGCAGTTTGTTTTGCAGGTGGGTTTTGGTTCTCGTTCGAGAAGTGTTCGAATAGCTTACAACATGAATAATAAGGTGGGTGTTCATACAGGATATGGCAGCAATTTTTGTTTGATAATCTGATCGAACCAAGAAGACTTAACAGTAGTATTTCAAGTGTTTTCGATGGGGTGTTTGATTGATTGATAAACAGGAAGGGTGAATGAATTGAAGGTGATGGGTTTAGTGAAACTGGGAAGTGGTTTATGGTTATAAATGAAATGTCCCGTTCATATTAATTATAAACGTTCCATATTAATTGATTTCGTTACGAGGTTTTGACCTCTATATGAGACGTTTTTCAAAGATTGCATTCATTTTTAAAACAACCATAACCTTTATTTTATCAATAAAGGTTTTAAAAACATTACGTAAATTATCAAATAATGATAATCTAAAATATACTGTTTACACACGACCATTACATAATGGTTTACAATAGAAATATATTACATCGATATATATTTCTTGAATGCAGTTTTTACACAATATCATACAAACATGGACTCCAAATCTTGTCCTTATTTTAGTATGCAACAGCGGAAGCTCTTAGTATTCACCTGAGAATAAACATGCTTTAAACGTCAACAAAAATGTTGGTGAGTTATAGGTTTAACCTATATATATCAAATCGTAACAATAGACCACAAGATTTCATATTTCAATATACATCCCATACATAGAGATAAAAATCATTCATATGGTGAACACCTGGTAACCGACATTAAGAAGATGCATATATAAGAATATCCCCATCATTCTGGGACACCCTTCGGATATGATATAAATTTCGAAGTACTAAAGCATCCGGTACTTTGGATGGGGTTTGTTAGGCTCAATAGATCTATCTTTAGGATTCACGTAAATTAGGGTGTTTGTTCCCTAATTCTTAGATTACCAGACTTAATAAAAAAGGGCATATTCGATTTCGATAATTCAACCATAGAATGTAGTTTCACGTATTTGTGTCTATTTTGTAAATCATTTATAAAACCTGCATGTATTCTCATCCCAAAAATATTAGATTTTAAAAGTGGGACTATAACTCACTTTCACAGATATTTCCTTCCTCGGAAATAAGACTTAGCAACGGATCGATTCACGAACTGATACAAATATGTACATATATATCAAAGTATGATCAAAATATAATTACAACCATTTTTTTTATATTTTAAAGATTTGAGTGTATTAAGTCAGCTGTCCTCGTTAGTAACCTACAACTAGTTGTCCACCGTTAAATGTACAGAAATAAATTGATATATATTATCTTGAATCAATCCACGACCCAGTGTATACACGTCTCAGGCTAAATCACAACTCAAAGTATATATATTTTTGGAATCAACCTCAACCCTGTATAGCTAACTCCAACATTACTGCATATAGAGTGTCTATGGTTGTTCCAAATAATATATATACATGGGTCGATATGATATGTCAAAACATTTGCATACGTGTCTATGGTATCCCAAATTACATAATATATTAGAATACATGTATAATACAATATAAGTTAGCTAGGATATGATTTGTATAGATTTGTTAAACATTTCCCGTAGCTAAAAAGATCAAAAATATCCAATCTTGTTTTACCCATAACTTCTTCAATTTAAATCCGTTTTGAGTGAATCAAATTGCTATGGTTTCATATTGAACTCTAATTTAAGAATCCAAACAGAAAAATTATAGGTTTATAGTCAGAAATTTAAGTTACATGTCAATTACTAAAGAGGTAGTCATTTCCGTCGAAAGAACGACATCTTGATGACCATTTTGAAAAACATACTTTCACTTTGAGTTTAACCAAGATTTTTGGATATAGTTTCATGTTCATATGAAAAATTATTTTCCCAGAAGAACAACTTTTAAATCAAAGTTTATCATAGTTAGCATATCATATAGATATAGATATAGAACATGTGTTTAGTTAGCATATCATATAGATATAGAACATGTGTTTAGTTGATTTTAAAAATCAAGTTAGAAGGATTAACTTTTGTTTGCGAACAAGTTTAGAATTAACTAAACTATGTTCTAGTGATTACAAGTTTAAACCTTCGAATAAGATAGCTTTATATGTATGAATCGAATGATGTTATGAACATCATTACTACCTCAAGTTTTCTGGATAAAACTACTAGAACTGAGAAAAATGGATCTCGCTTCAAAGGATCCTTGGATGGCTTGAAAGTTCTTGAAGCAGAATCATGACACGAAAACAGTTCAAGTAAGATTTTCACTCGAAATAAGATTGTTATAGTTGTAGAAATTGAATCAAAGTTTGAATATGAATATTACCTTGAATTAGAAAGATAACCTACTATAAATAACAAAGGTTCCTTGATCTTAGATGATTACTTGGAATGGATTAGAAATCTTGGAAGTAGATTTGCAAACTTGGAAGTATTCTTGATTTTTATGAAACTATACTTATGGAATTTATGAAGAACACTTAGAACTTGAAGATGGAACTTGAGAGAGATCAATTAGATGAAGAAAATTGAAGAATGAAAGTGTTTGTAGGTGTTTTTGGTCGTTGGTATATGGATTAGATATAAAGGATATGTAATTTTGTTTTCATGTAAATAAGTCATGAATGATTACTAATATTTTTGTAATTGTATGAGATATTTCATGATAGTTGCCAAATGATGGTTCCCATATGTGTTAGGTGACTCACATGGGCTGCTAAGAGCTGATCATTGGAGTGTATATACCAATAGTACATACATCTAAAAGCTGTGTATTGTACGAGTACGAGTACGAATACGGGTGCATACGTGTAGAATTGTTGATGAAACTGAACTAGGATGTAATTGTAAGCATTTTTGTTAAGTAGAAGTACTTTGATATGTGTATTGAAGTCTTTCAAAAGTGTAAGAATACATATAAAAACATAACATGTATATACATTCTAATGGAGTCGTTAAGTCTTCGATAGTCGTTACATGTAAGTGTTGTTTTGAAACCTTTAAGTTAACGATCTCAATTAATGTTGTTAACCCAATGTTTATTATATCAAATGGGATGTTAAATTATTATATTATCATAATATTATGATGTATGAATATCTCTTAATATGATATATACATTAAAATATCGTTACAACGATAATCGTTACATATAAGTCTCGTTTCGTAATTCTTGAGTTAGTAGTCTTGTTTTTACATATGTAGTTCATTGTTTACACACTTAATGATATATTTATATATCATTTTATCATGTTAAATATAGTGTATCAATATCTTAATATGATACATATATATTTAGTAGACGTTATCATAACGATAATCGTTATATATATCATTTCGAGTTTCTTAACTTAGTAATCTCATTTCTTATGTATATCACACATTGTTAATATACTTAATGAGATACTTACTCATCATAATCTCATGTCAACCATATATATATGTCTATATATACCACAACATGTAGTTTTTACAATTTTGTAACGTTCGTGAATCGCCGGTCAACTTGGGTGATCAATTGTCTATATAAAACTTATTTCATTTAATCATGTCTTAACAAGTTTGATTGCTTAACACGTTGGAAACATTTAGTCATGTAAATATTAATCTCAATTAATATATATAAACATGGAAAAGTTCGAGTCACTACAGTACCTACCCGTTAAATAAATTTCGTCCCGAAATTTTAAGCTGTTGAAGGTGTTGACGAATCTTCTAGAAATAGATGCGGGTATATCTTCTTCATCTGATCTTCACACTCCCAGTTGAACTTGGGTCCTCTACGAGCATTCCATCAAACCTTAACAATCGGTATCTTGTTTTGCTTAAGTCTCTTAACCTCACGATCCATTATTTCGACGGGTTCTTCAATGAATTGAAGTTTTTCATTGATTTCGATTTCGTCCAACGGAATAGTGAGATCTTCTTTAGCAAAACATTTCTTCAAATTCGAGACGTGGAAAGTGTTATGTACAGCTGCGAGTTGTTGAGGTAGCTCCAGTTGGTAAGCTACTGGTCCGACACGATCTATAATCTTGAATGGTCCAATGTACATTGGATTTAGTTTCCCCCGTTTACCAAATCGAACAACGCCTTTCCAAGGTGAAACCTTAAGCATGATCATTTCTCCAATTTCAAACTCTATATCTTTTCTTTTACTGTCCGCGTAGCTCTTTTGTCGACTCTGGGCGGTTTTCAATCGTTGTTGAATTTGGATGATTTTCTCGGTAGTTTCTTGTATTATCTCCGGACCCGTAATCTGTCTATCCCCCACTTCATTCCAAAAAATAGGAGACCTGCACTTTCTACCATAAAGTGCCTCAAACGGCGCCATCTCAATACTAGAATGATAACTGTTGTTGTAGGAAAATTCTACTAACGGTAGGTGTAGATCCCTACTGTTTCCAAAATCAATATCACATGCTCGTAGCATGTCTTCAAGCATTTGTATCGTCCTTTCGCTCTGCCCATTAGTTTGTGGATGATAGGCAGTACTCATATCTAGACGAGTCCCTAATGCTTGTTGCAACGTCTGCCAGAACCTTGAAACAAATCTACCATCCCTATCAGAGATAATAGAGATGGGTATTCCATGTCTGGAGACAACCTCCTTCAAATACAATCGCGCCAACTTCTCCATGTTGTCATCTTCTCTCATTGGCAGGAAGTGTGCTGACTTGGTGAGATGATCAACTATTACCCAAATAGTATCATAACTACTTGCAGTCCTTGGCAATTTAGTAATGAAATCCATGGTAATGTTTTCCCATTTCTATTCTGGGATTTCAGGTTGTTGTAGTAGACTTGATAGTTTCTGATGTTCAGCTTTGACCTTAGAACACGTCAAACATTCTCCTACATATTTAGCAATATCGGCTTTCATACCCGGCCACCAAAAGTGTTTCTTGAGATCTTTATACATCTTCCCCGCTCTGGGATGTATTGAATATCTGGTTTTATGTGCTTCTTTAAGTATCATTTCTCTCACATCTCCAAACCTTGGTACCCAAATTCTATCAGCCCTATATCGGGTTCCGTCTTCCCGAATATTAAGATGTTTCTCTGATCCTTTGGGTATCTCATTCTTCAACTTTCCTTCTTTTATAACCCCCTGTTGCGCCTCCTTTATTTGAGTAGTAAGGTTAGTACGAATAATTATATTCATAGCTTTTACCTGTATAGGTTCTCTGTCCTTTCTACTCAAAGCGTCGGCTACCACATTCGCCTTCCCCGGGTGGTATCGAATCTCAAAATCATAGTCATTCAACAGTTCAATCCACCTGCGTTGTCTCATATTCAGTTGCTTCTGATTAAATATATGTTGGAGACTTTTGTGGTCGGTATATATAATACTTTTGACTCCATATAAATAATGCATCCAAGTCTTTAATGCAAAAACAACAGCACCCAATTCCAAATCGTGAGTTGTATAATTTTGCTTTTGAATCTTTAATTGTCTAGATACATAAGCAATCACCTTCGTTCGTTGCATTAATACACAACCAACACCTTGCTTTGATGCGTCACAATAAATCACAAAATCATCATTCCCTTCAAGCAATGACAATATAGGTGCCGTAGTTAGCTTTTTCTTCAATAACTGAAACGCCTTCTCTTGTTCATCCTTCCATTCAAATTTCTTCCCTTTATGCGTTAATGCAGTCAAGGGTTTTGCTATTTTGAAGAAATTTTGGATGAATCTTCTGTAGTAACCAGCCAATCCTAAAAATTGACGTATATGCTTCGGAGTTTTTGGGGTTTCCCACTTTTCAACGGTTTCGATCTTTGCCGGGTCCACCTGGATATCTTCTTTGTTCACTATGTGATCGAGGAATTGAACTTCTTCCAACCAAAATGCACACTTTGAAAATTTAGCATACAATTTTTCTTTCCTCAATACTTCTAGCACTTTTCTCAAATGTTCTTCGTGCTCTTGATCATTCTTTGAGTAAATAAGTATGTCATCGATGAAAACAATGACAAACTTGTCAAGATATGGCCCACACACTCAGTTCATAAGGTCCATGAACACAGCTGGTGCGTTAGTCAATCCAAACGGCATAACCATAAACTCGTAATGACCATAACGCGTCCTAAAAGCAGTTTTTGGAATATCATCCTCCTTTACTCGCATTTGATGATATCCAGAACGTAAATCGATTTTCGAATAAACCGACGAGCCTTGTAGTTGATCAAATAAGTCGTCAATTCTCTGCAGTGGATAACGGTTTTTGAAGGTAAGTTTATTCAACTCTCTGTAGTCAATACACAGCCTAAATGTACCATCCTTCTTCTTGACAAACAAAACAGGAGCTCCCCATGGTGATGTGCTTGGTCGAATGAAACCACGTTCTAATAGTTCTTGCTGTTGGCTTTGCAGTTCTTTCATCTCACTGGGTGCGAGTCTGTAAGGAGCACGAGCTATTGGTGCAGCTCCTGGTACAAGATCTATTTGAAATTCAACAGATCGATGTGGAGGTAGTCCTGGTAATTCTTTCGGAAATACATCGAGAAATTCTTTTGCGACGGGTGAAGGTATTTCGTATGCCCGAGAGACATATTAAATTAACGTGGCCACTATGTTATGATCCAAGTCGGGTCATACCCAATAACAAGCTTACCAACACTTTATATGTATTTATTTTAACGGTTGGATTGTTAAATGAATACGCGACACTTGAACTTTAGAAAATCGGTTTTCTAAATTATATTCAATTTAGATAAATTATTTGGATAATTTATATATGATGTGGATTTAATTATTTATAGGTTTAAATAATTATGTTGTGTTATATTTTATAAAATGGTTTATAAAATAATTGCAAGTAACAAATACATGTTTATTTTATACAAGTTTTATAAAATAAATACAAGTTTTATAAAATAAATCTTGTTATAAAATATATATGTGGTGTGCAGAATTTTGGTCTCCAAGATGCCACACCCATGCTTGTATTTGTTTATTTTAAGACCACACAAGTGCCAAGGTACATGCCTATTAGTTTACCAAGGGCCTTGACTCAAGTGTGACTTTTAATACACATTAAACTAACACAAAAAAACTGCATTCTGCTCCTTCTTTGCTGTCTTCTGGCCGTGAGGTATAGGGAGAAAAAGAGAGTTTGTTTTGTTGGTTGCAAGCTAAATTTCAGGTGGCAATAAAATCCTAACTAAAGGCTAAGTGTTGGTGTATAGTTTGGGGTATTTCTCCTTGAGGTTTCATCCTTTTGAAGCTCCATTTTGCATCATCTTCTTCTAGCTTCCTGCTGTCCAAATTTCAGCCTTCTACATTCTTAGAGGAGGTATAAACACCCTTCTAATCTTGTTATATTTGTAAGCATGATTTCAAGACTTGATATTAACATGGAATTCAACTAAATGTTTAACATATAAACTTGTTTTATTGATAATCTTGCTTCTGCTTTCTTAGCAATTACAAGTTGGTTTTGTAACTATGTTAAGCTTAATGACATGTTTTATGGACTCATTGAATTCCATCAATGGTATCTAGAGCCGAAGTCTATGGATTATGCTTCTTTTATGGTCTTTAAACCCACTATATTTGCATTCCATACACATGCATGAATATGGAATGTAAAATAAATGTTCGGGTTTGGGTGGGTTTGTAAGGTTGGCCGAATTCTTGGAGGTTCCAAGAGGGTTTGGAACTTGCAAATTGGTCATTTTTGTTCATATGTTGTAGTTCACAATCAATGCCTTGACCTTATGTTTGAATGCATGTGTGTTTGGTATGTAATAATTAATTTATTTATTTGGTTGTAATATTCATTCATTTGGTTATGTAATTTATTTTACATTTGGTATGTAAAGTAGATTAGGTTGTATTTTCATTTTCTAGACAAAATGTATTAGGATATATTTTGTAACAAGATGAAGATGCATGAAAAACACAAGGAAGAACACAAGAAGCATGTAGATGCAAGGTTAAGTGGGAGGTTAAAACCTCTTACTTTGTGTTTTACCCATTGACCGGTGGCATTTTGTTTTCGGCTAAACAAAATGTCTACCAAAAGGCTTGATTGTGAACATTTGTTTTGCATGCGTGGTTGTTTTAATTTCTTGTATGATTGTGGATTGTGTATGTTAATACAACAAGTTATCACACAAGTTAACAACAAGCAAAACTAAAATTTAAATTGGTTGAATTATTAACAACGTGAAATTTACCAAACCACAATTTAATCGGTTAAATTGAAATGGCTAAAAGGACATTAAGAACATGATAAGGATCATATGTATAAAATAGTTTATATCAAGTAATTGGCTAAAATTACATGACATGAAAATGGATTTCAAATAAACCATACACTAAATGCAAGTTAGTGTATGGCATAAAAGTTTTCTTAAACTAGAATTAATGGAAACTTAAAATCCCTTCTATTAATAAGGTAAATAAGTTAAACGCCATCCTTTTGTGCAACACTTAAAAATATTAGAGAACTCATAATGGGATAAAGGTTACCTAACCGTTATGAGCAAACTAATATGATTAAGGTGAATTTCGCACACTTGTGGGATAAAGGTCACCTAACCACTTGTATGTTGAATTTTACAAGTTTACACAAGTAGGACGACTTGATTTGGGAATCATGAACTTAGGGTCACCGAAGCATGAGGAACAAATAGGCGTTGATGGGATAAATATGCCATGCAAAAGGATTGCATGATCCCATAATTTAGAAGTTGCAAAAGGATTGCAATTGTCATATAAATGACTACCTAGCTAAATTAAATAACGGGATAAAGGTCACCTAACCGAAATTTGATTTACCGTTGGATTCTAATATTTAATAAGTCAATTAATATTTAAAGGGTATTGTTTATTAAATTTAAAATCGATACTTAAATGAACTTTGTTAAATTTTGTAGATAGCCGCCAATAACAACAACATGCAAAATGCACCTATTAACCTGAACAACCTATCGTTAAGGTCTCTCCTCGAGAAAGACAAACTCAACCATACGAACTTTATGGATTGGTTCCGCAATCTTAGGATTGTCCTCAAACTCGAGGATAAAGCGTATGTGTTGGAAGACCCCATTCCCGATCAACCCGACGAGGATGATACGGAAGGCATGGCTTATTGGGATAAGTATTGCGCCGATTCGGTGCAAGTCGCCTGCCTAATGCTTGGGATTATGATACCCGAACTCCAAAAGGATTTTGAGCATCATACTGCATACGACATGATCACGCAATTGAAGGAGATGTTCCTTCAACAAGCACGTGTCGAGCGCTTCGAGACCGTTCGAGCGCTTCATGCATGTCGTATAGACGACTCCCAATCTGTTTCATCTTATGTCCTTAAGATGAAAAGCCTCATTGATCGCGCAAACCGTCTTAATCTCAACATATCTAATGAGCTAGCCACGGATCTTATCCTAAACTCCTTGTCAAAGAGGTTTGACCAATTTGTAATTAATTACAGTATGAATGGGATGGATAAGACCATTGGCGAACTTCATTGCATGCTTAGGACGGCGGAAACTAGCATGGGTAAGAGGGCTTCACCCGTGCTAATGGTCAATGATGGTGGGTCCAAAGGTAATAACACCTCTAAGTCAAAGGCGACTAAGAGGAAAGGACCCGCCCATCAAGGCAAGGGAAAGGGGAAGATGGTTACCCCAACCAAAAACAAGAACAAGAAGCAAAAGGTTGCCGGATAAGCAAACCCCAAGGAAGACCCGTGCTTCAGTTGCGGTGAAATGAGTCACTGGAAACGCAACTGCCCGGTCTACCTTAAGGAGTTGAAGGAAAAGAGGGATGCAGGGCAAACCTCAGGTAATATATATATATGGTATATATAGAGCTTAGTATTACTTCTTCTAATACATGGGTATTGGACACTGGATGTGGAACTCACATTTGCAATTCTTTGCAGGGGTTCAAAAGAAGTAGCAAGCAAGCGGTAACATCAAGTCTCTTTATGGGTAATTGCAAGTGAAGGCTCAAGGAGACTTTGTATTAAAGCTTCCAAGTGGTTTGGAACTTATTTTGAACAATGTTTTGTATGCACCGGATTTATGTCGAAACATTATTTCAGTTTCCCTTTTAAAACAATGTGGTTTTTATCTTAATTTTGTTAATGATGATATCCACGTTTATTTAGATAATGTATTCTATTTTAAGGCTTCGCCTTTAAATGGAATTTATGAATTGGTTCATGATGATACATCATCTAGTAGCTCAATATACCATACTAGCACCAAGAAACTCAAAAGGGATTTAAGTGATTCCTACTTATGGCATTATCGCCTTGGTCACATAAACAAGAATCGAATGCGTACACTTCAAAAGAATGGACTTTTGAAATCAAATGAGATGGACTCGTTTGATGTATGTGAATCTTGTTTACAAGGCAAAATGACTAAATCACCTTTCAAAGGGACCTATGAAAGGGCTAAAGATTTATTGGGATTAATACATTCGGATGTATGTGGACCCTTTAAACCCATGACTAGGAATGGTGAAAGATACTTTGTTACTTTCATTGATGACTTTAGTCATTTCGGATATGTCTACTTATTAAGACATAAGGATGAAACTTTTGAAGCATTCAAAGAATATCAAAACGAAGTACAAAATCAACTCAACAAGACAATCAAGGTACTTCGTACCGATAGAGGAGGTGAATACCTAAGCGATGCTTTCCAAGATCATCTTAGGAGTTGTGGGATTATCTCACAACTTACTCCAGCAGGAACACCCCAACTTAATGGGGTTTCCGAAAGGAGGAACCGAACCCTAATGGATATGGTTCGCTCTATGATGGCAAGAAGCTCGTTACCTTTATCATTTTGGGGTTACTGTCTAAGCTCCGCGGCTCGTATTTTAAATATGGCCCCAACCAAGAAAGTGGAATGAACTCCTCACGAGATGTGGTTTGGAAAACCTCCTTCTCTATCATACTTGAAAGTGTGGGGATGTGAAGCTTATCCTAAGCACTATGATGCTAATAAGTTGCATGCTCGATCCACGAAGTGTATCTTCATAGGATATCCCAAGGATGATATGGGATACTATTTCTATGATCCGACCGAGCAAAATGTATTTGTTACTCGGAAGGCAGAATTCCTTGAAACTAAGTTCTTAATGGAAGGTGAAAGTGAAAGGAAAATAAATCTTGAAGAGATTCAAGATCAAGTAGATGATACACAATTGGTTGACACTAGCACTCAACATGAAAATGTTGGGAGTGATCAAATGGATGATCAAAATACACAAGACGTTCGCAGATCTGGTAGGATTAGTAATCCACCTGAGAGATATGGGTTTCTCATGGATGGATGCTATGTGGTTGATTTGGATGAACCAACTAACTACCAAGATGCTTTATCAAGGATTGATAAAGATAAATGGCAGGAAGCCATGAACGCTGAGATGCAATCCATGTATGACAACCAAGTTTGGGAACTTGTTGCGCAACCTCCTGGCTCTAGGCTAGTTGATTGTAAATGGCTTTTCAAAATGAAAACCGACATACATGGAAACTTGGATACATATAAAGCTAGACTTGTAGCAAAAGGTTTCACTCAAACTCAAGGGGTTGACTATGATGAAACCTTTTTGCCAGTGGCAATGCTAAAGTCTATTAGGATATTACTTGCCATTGCTGCTCATTATGATTATCAAATATGGCAAATGGATGTCAAGACCGCTTTCCTAAATGGACATCTTGAGGAAGATGTCTATATGGTTCAGCCAGAAGGTTTTGTTGATCCGAAATATCCTAAAAGGGTATGCAAGTTAAAGAAGTCAATCTACGGATTGAAACAAGCATCTAGAATGTGGAATCATCGTTTTAATGAGGAGGCCAAGAAGTTTGGCTTCATTAAAAATGGTGATGAAGCTTGTGTATATAAGAAAGCTAGTGAGAGCACAATCATGTTCCTTGTACTATATGTGGATGATATATTGTTATTTGGAAATGATATTCCGGCTATGCAAGGTGTTAAAACTTGGTTAAGTAAATGCTTCTCCCTTAAGGATCTTGGAGAAGCACAATACGTTTTGGGGATTGGGATCTACAGGGATAGATCCAAGAAGCTGATAGGTTTGAATCAAAGTGCATACATTGAAAAGATCTTGAAAAGGTTCAAGTTGGAGAACTCTAAGAAAGGTTTGGTACCTATTCAAAAGGGAACACTTCTCAGTTCATCTCAGTGCCCCACTACGAAAGATGAACAGGAGAGAATGAAGAAAGTCCCATATGTGTCTGCCATTGGGTCAATCATGTATGCAATGATATGCACTAGACCGGATGTGTCATGCGCTCTTAGCTTGACAAGTAGATACCAGAATAACCCAGGAAACAGTCATTGGATTGCGGTTAAAAGTATATTGAAATACCTTAGGAGGACTAAGGATATGTTTCTAATATATGGGTCTGGTGATGAGGAACTCACCGTAAAAGGTTACGTAGATGCGAGTTTCCAAACTGATCGAGATGATTCTCGGTCACAGTCCGGTTATGTCTTCACGTTAAATGGAGGTGCGGTCTCTTGGAAGAGTTCAAAACAGGATGTTGTTGCTTTATCCACTACAGAATCGGAGTACATCGCCGCCTCATTGGCAGCTCAGGAAGCTGCATGGATGAAGAAATTCATCGATGACTTAGGAGTAGTCCCTTCCATTCAGGACCCTCTTGAGATCTTTTGTGATAACGAGGGTGCGATTGCTCAAATCAAAGAACCTCGTGCTCATCAAAAGACCCGTCACATTGAGCAGAGATTCAACTACATAAGGGATGAAGTTGAAAAGGGAAAGATATGTATTCGCAAAGTTCACACAGATCTTAATATAGCGGATCCTCTCACGAAGCTCTTACATGGAGCGAAACATACTGGACATGTTTGTGCACTTGGTCTTCGATATTCTAGTGATTGGTCATGATCTGTTTTATGTATTATAACGGAACGAAGTAGTTGAAACTCATTAATACAATTATGGGATTAATTTATCTTGAGTTATGTTCCTATTTTGCATATTTTATCCATGAATAAGTTATTATTCTAAATTCTGTAGTCGATCACATTTGTGGGAGCAAGTGTGAGGTTTAGACTATTATGAACTTGGATTGGTATACATTCACGGGATGAATGTGGGGCAAGGTTGAAACCAAGGTTCATAGATATTTGTGGGATGAAAATATTGGAAGACCCGTCATCAAGATTTACTAAATGGAGCCTTTGTGGTTGATCACATGTACTCTTGATTAAAGGCGAATATCATTGTATCCTCTGACCTGAGATACATATTGGGTTCAGATATTTACCAAGTATTGTGCCTTGATTCTTTCCTTCGCTATTCTGAAATATGGTAGTTCATAAGGAAGAGCTCAGGTATATTGCAAGGTATATATTTAGGACGTATGTAGTCAAGATGGAATTTGTCCCTCTTATTCGTTGAGAGTCAGATGTCTAAGGCCTGGTAAAGTTAAATCTAGAAGAGAGTGATCACTCTGTGTCTCTTGGATTTAACATGACATCTAGGACGAAAGGATATAATGAAAAGATTCACCTATTCATATTCGAGATGGGAACTCAAAAGGGATGATGTTATTGAATGGCACAAAGTCATAAGATAATGGGGGTGATGGACGGTCGTTAGGTGGTATCCATCACTTGCATTAATTTCTTATGTTTCTAGTGCAATGGGAGATTGAAGGTATTTCGTATGCCCGAGAGACATATTAAATTAACGTGGCCACTATGTTATGATCCAAGTCGGGTCATACCCAATAACAAGCTTACCAACACTTTATATGTATTTATTTTAACGGTTGGATTGTTAAATGAATACGCGACACTTGAACTTTAGAAAATCGGTTTTCTAAATTATGATCACTTGAGATAAATTATTTGGATAATTTATATATGATGTGGATTTAATTATTTATAGGTTTAAATAATTATGTTGTGTTATATTTTATAAAATGGTTTATAAAATAATTACAAGTAACAAATACATGTTTATTTTATACAAGTTTTATAAAATAAATACAAGTTTTATAAAATAAATCTTGTTATAAAATATATATGTGGTGTGCAGAATTTTGGTCTCCAAGATGCCACA
Source organism: Rutidosis leptorrhynchoides (assembly GCF_046630445.1). NCBI lineage: Eukaryota > Viridiplantae > Streptophyta > Magnoliopsida > Asterales > Asteraceae > Rutidosis > Rutidosis leptorrhynchoides. Next base: position 262,201,954 of record NC_092333.1, on the reverse strand, counting down.
CCCATGCTTGTATTTGTTTATTTTAAGACCACACAAGTGCCAAGGTACATGCCTATTAGTTTACCAAGGGCCTTGACTCAAGTGTGACTTGCAATACACATTAAACTAACACAAAAAAACTGCATTCTGCTCCTTCTTTGCTGTCTTCTGGCCGTGAGGTATAGGGAGAGAAAGAGAGTTTGTTTTGTTGGTTGCAAGCTAAATTTCAAGTGGCAATAAAATCCTAACTAAAGGCTAAGTGTTGGTGTATAGTTTGGGGTATTTCTCCTTGAGGTTTCATCCTTTTCAAGCTCCATTTTGCATCATCTTCTTCTAGCTTCCTGCTGTCCAAATTTCAGCCTTCTACATTCTTAGAGGAGGTATAAACACCCTTCTAATCTTGTTATATTTGTAAGCATGATTTCAAGACTTGATATTAACATGGAATTCAACTAAATGTTTAACATATAAACTTGTTTTATTGATAATCTTGCTTCCGCTTTCTTAGCAATTACAAGTTGGTTTTGTAACTATCTTAACCTTAATGAAATGTTTTATGGACTCATTGAATTCCATCAACGGGAACATCATTGATGCTCTTTTTTTCAGTTTGTACTTTCTCGACGTGTGCTAGAACAGCATAGCAACCTTTTCTTATTAGTTTTTGTGTCTTCAAATTACTAATAAGATGTAGCTTCGTGTTGCCTTTTTCTCCGTACACCATTAAGGGTTCTCCTTCTTCTCGTACAATGCGAATTGCATTTTTGTAACATACGATCTCTGCATTCATCTCCTTCAGCCAGTCCATGCCAACTATTACATCAAAACTCCCTAACTCTACTGTTATCAAATCAATCTTAAATATTTCGCTACCCAGTTTAAGTTGTTGATTCCGGCATATATAATCTGCTGAAATTAATTTACCGTTCGCTAATTCGAGTAAAAATTTACTATCCAACGGCGTCAATGGACAACTTAATTTAGCACAAAAATCTCTACTCATATAGCTTCTATCCGCACCCGAATCAAATAAAACGTAAGCAGATTTATTGTCAATAAGAAATGTACCCGTAACAAGCTCCGGGTCTTCCTGTGCCTCTGCCGCATTAATATTGAAAACTCTTCTGCGGCCTTGTCCATTCGTGTTCTCCTGGTTCGGGCAATTTCTAATAATGTGGCCCGGTTTTCCATATTTATAACAAACTACATTGGCATAACTTGCTCCGACACTACTTGCTCCACCATTACTCATTCCGACACCATTTGTTCCTTTTGTTCTGTTAAACCCTGGTCAGTAGACCTCACACTTCGCCGTGCTATGACCATTTCTTTTACACTTGTTGCAAAATTTGGTACAGAACCCCGAGTGATACTTTTCACACCTTTGGCATAGCTGCTTCTGATTGTTGTTGTTGTTGTTGTTGTTGTTGTTGTTGTTGTTGTTGCGGTTGTTATTGTTGTTGGGATGATTGTTGTAGTTGTTGTTGTTGTGCCGTTTGCTGTAGTTATGATTGATGTTACGATTGTTGGGATAGTTGTTGTTGTTTTGGTGACTCTTATCACCGTTTTCCTCCCACTTTCTTTTGACTAGCTTCACGTTGGCCTCTTCGGCCGCCTGTTCTTTTATTCTTCCCTCAATCTGGTTCACTAGTTTATGAGCCATTCTACATGCCTTTTGTATGGAGGCAGGCTCATGTGAACTTATATCTTCTTGGATTCTCTCCGGTAACCCTTTCACAAACGCGTCGATCTTATCTTCCTCATCTTCGAACGCTCTCGGACACAAAAGGCACAATTCTGTGAATTGTCTTTCGTACGAAGTAATATCGAATCCCTGTGTTCGTAACCCTCTAAGTTCTGACTTAAGCTTATTGACCTCGGTTCTGGGACGGTACTTCTCGTTCATCAAGTGCTTGAATGCTGACCACGGTAGCACGTAAGCAGCATCTTGTCCCACTTGCTCTAGATAGGTATTCCACCATGTTAACGCAATACCTGTGAAGGTATGCGTAGTGTACTTCACTTTGTCTCCTTCAGCACACTTAATTATGGCAAACACCGATTCAACTTTCTCGGTCCACCGTTTCATTCCGATTGGTCCTTCGGTCCCATCAAATTCTGAAGGTTTGCAGGCAGTGAATTCCTTATAGGAGCATCCTACACGATTTCTTGCACCGTTAGCTGTATTGCTAGATTCAGAGTTATAGTTGGTATGTAGCGTGGCCTGTACTGCGGCTATGTTTGAAGCAAGAAAGGCACGAAATTCCTCTTCACTCATATTCAAGGTGTGTCGAGTAGTCGATGCCATTTCCTTCAAAATAGTCAAATGAAACAAGTTAATCATACAGAATATTAAGAGTAGTCAATAGTATCTCGTAGCATAATATGAACTCATTTATAAAAGCTTTTTCTTCATATTAGCGTTTTATAAGTTTAAATTCGGGTACTACCTACCCGTTAAGTTCATACTTAGTAGCTAATATACAATTCAACTACTACAATTCCATATGAAAAACTGATTATAATAATATATCACATACAAATATTCTTCAAACTTACAACTTCGCTATATTACATATAACAAGAAATATAGTACACTATGATACAGGACAGTTTTGAAGATAAATCTAGTTAATACGCAAGTTGTTCAGCAAAGGAAATAAAGACACGTAATTCATAAGTCCAGAAACAAGTCATGCATTCTGGTTTTACTAAGACGACTTCCCATCCTTGGTCTTGCGGAAAATAACCGTTATGACCATTGGCTAGGCAGCATGTTGTAATGTCGTCAAAAGGAGGAGGGTTTCGTAATGTCCAACAGCCCCGTAATAATCTAAAAACCTTGTTTCTCACCCCAACTACTGAATCCGTCACTTGTGGAAAAGTTTTATTTAAAAGCTGCAATCCGATGTTCTTTTTCTCACTTTGGTAAGAAGCGAACATCACTAACCCGTAAGCATAACATGCTTCTTTATGTTGCATGTTAGAAGCTCTTTCTAATTCATGAAATCCTATGTCGGGATATGTTGAGTCAAAATAGTTTCTTAACTCGTAGCGTAAAATTGCATTTGGGTTCCCCGCATTTAAAGCTTTAAAGAAAACACGACGTAACTTAAAGTCTCCCCAATGTGATATACCCCACCTATCAAAGGAAAGCCTTTTATAAACTAAGGCATTTCTGGAAAGTCTTTCAAATATTTAACAAGTTAATTTCGCCATAACTAAATGTGCTGATGAATTCTGACCGACTCTAGACAAGATTTCCTCAATCATATCCTCTGGTAGGTCTTCTAAAATATTCGGTTGTCTACCCTTAACGTCCATTTTGTTTTTATACTGTAAAATAGACAAGGATTAGATTCATAATAACAAACAATACAAGCAATTTTTACATAGAACATAAAAGTACAAGCACACTACAATACATTTATTACACAACATGCTCACACCCCTCTAATCTGAATCACTGGTTTCTTCTTCTTTAGACTTGGTTCTTTTTTCTAATCTTCTAGGGATATATGATGTTCCTCTAATACGAGTCATCGTTTTCCACATTTGTTTAGAAAAACCTGGTGGTTTAGAGGTTCTCGGGTTATTGCCACGATATTGAAAATACGGGTGTTGACGGTACATATAAAGTTCATCGGGGTCGGAATCAGATTTCTCTATTTTGATGCCTTTTCCGTTATTATTTTCTTTTTCCTCATTAAATTGGGTCGGGGTAATTTCTATAACATCATCGGAATCCTCATCAGGATCCGATTCATCGGAAAATTAGTAATTTTCCCAATATTTTGCTTCCTTAGCGGAAACACCATTGACCATTATTAAATTTGGTCCATTGGTTGAGGATTTTCTTTTATTTGACCAGTTTTCTGTGGTTCCTACTATTCCCCCCCTCCGGAACCTCTTCTTCTTCATGTTCCTCTTCTTCTGGTTCCTCTTCTTCCGGTTCCTCTTCTTCTGGTTCCATTTCCTCTTCTTCTGGTTCTTCGAGAACTTGTGAATCTTGCCAATATATATTCGACTCTTCGTTATTATTAGGTGAGTCAATGGGATTTGTGCTCGAGGTAGACATCTATCACACAATATCAAACATGTTAAGAGAATAATATATCACATAATATTTACATGTTAATAATATATACTTTCCAACAAAAATGTTAAGCAATCATTTTTAAAGAAAATACGGTCGAAGTCCAGACTCACTAATGCATCCTAACAAACTCGATAATACACACTAATGCAAATTTTCTGGTTCTCTAAGACTAACGCTCTGATACCAACTGAAATGTCCCGTTCATATTAATTATAAACGTTCCATATTAATTGATTTCGTTGCGAGGTTTTGACCTCTATATGAGACGTTTTTCAAAGACTGCATTCATTTTTAAAATAACCATAACCTTTATTTTATCAATAAAGGTTTTAAAAACATTACGTAGATTATCAAATAATGATAATCTAAAATATACTGTTTACACACGACCATTACATAATAATTTACAATAGAAATATTTTACATCGACATATGTTTCTTGAATGCAATTTTTACACAATATCATACAAACATGGACTCCAAATCTTGTCCTTATTTTAGTATGCAACAGCGGAAGCTCTTAGTATTCACCTGAGAATAAACATGCTTTAAATGTCAACAAAAATGTTGGTGAGTTATAGGTTTAACCTATATATATCAAATCGTAACGATAGACCACAAGATTTTATATTTCAATACACATCCCATACATAAAAATCATTCATATGGTGAACACCTGGTAACCGACATTAACAAGATGCATATATAAGAATATCCCCATCATTCCGGGACACCCTTCGGATATGATATAAATTTTGAAGTACTAAAGCATTCGGTACTTTGGATGGGGTTTGTTAGGCCCAATAGATCTATCTTTAGGATTCGTGTAAATTAGGGTGTTTGTTCCCTAATTCTTAGATTACCAGACTTAATAAAAAGGGGCATATTCGATTTCGATAATTCAACCATAGAATGTATTTTCACGTACTTGTCTCTATTTTGTAAATCATTTATAAAACCTGCATGTATTCTCATCCCAAAAATATTAGATTTTAAAAGTGGGACTATAACTCACTTTCACAGCTATTTCCTTCCTCGGAAATAAGACTTAGCAAAGTATCGATTCACGAACCGATACAAATATGTACATATATATCAAAGTATGATCAAAATATAATTACAACCATTTTTATTATATTTTAAAGATTTGAGTGTATTAAGTCAGATGTCCTCGTTAGTAACCTACAACTAGTTGTCTACAGTTAGATGTACAGAAATAAATCGATATATATATTATCTTGAATCAATCCATGACCCAGTGTATACACGTCTCAGGCTAAATCACAACTCAAAGTATATATATTTTTGGAATCAACCTCAACCCTGTATAGCTAACTCCAACATTACTGCATATAGAGTGTCTATGGTTGTTCCAAATAATATATATACATGGGTCGATATGATATGTCAAAACATTTGCATATGTGTCTATGGTATCCCAAGATTACATAATATATTAGAATAAATGTATAATACAATATAAGTTAGCTAGGATATGATTTGTATAGATTTGTTAAACATTTCCCGTAGCTAAAAAGATCAAAAATATTCAATCTTGTTTTACCCATAACTTCTCCATTTTAAATCCGTTTTGAGTGAATCAAATTGCTATGGTTTCATATTGAACTCTAATTTAAGAATCCAAACAGAAAAATTATAGGTTTATAGTCGGAAATTTAAGTTACATGTCAATTACTAAAGAGGTAGTCATTTCCGTCGAAAGAACGACATCTTGATGACCATTTTGAAAAACATACTTTCACTTTGAGTTTAACCAAGATTTTTGGATATAGTTTCATGTTCATATGAAAAATCATTTTCCCAGAAGAACAACTTTTAAATCAAAGTTTATCATAGTTTTTAATTATCCAAACCAAAACAGCCTCCGGTTTCACTATGACGGCGTATATCCGATTTTATGGTGTTCATCGTGTTTCCAGGTTTTAAATCATTAAGTTAGCATATCATATAGATATAGAACATGTGTTTAGTTGATTTTAAAAATCAAGTTAGAAGGATTAACTTTTTTTTGCGAACAAGTTTAGAATTAAGTAAACTATGTTCTAGTGATTACAAGTTTAAACCTTCGAATAAGATAGCTTTATATGTATGAATCGAATGATGTTATGAACATCATTACTACCTCAAGTTTTCTGGATAAAACTAATGGAAATGAGAAAAATGGATCTAGCTTCAAAGGATCCTTGGATGGCTTGAAAGTTCTTGAAGAAGAATCATGACACGAAAACAGTTCAAGTAAGATTTTCACTCGAAATAAGATTGTTATAGTTGTAGAAATTGAATCAAAGTTTGAATATGAATATTACCTTGAATTAGAAAGATAACCTACTGTAATTAATAAAGGTTTCTTGATCTTGGATGATTACTTGGAATGGATTAGAAAGCTTGGAAGTAGATTTGCAAACTTGGAAGTATTCTTGATTTTTATGAAACTATACTTATGGAATTTATGAAGAACACTTAGAACTTGAAGATGGAACTTGAGAGAGATCAATTAGATGAAGAAAATTGAAGAATTAAAGTGTTTGTAGGTGTTTTTGGTCGTTGGTATATGGATTAGATATAAAGGATATGTAATTTTGTTTTCATGTAAATAAGTCATGAATGATTACTAATATTTTTGTAATTTTATGAGATATTTCATGCTAGTTACCAAATGATGGTTCCCACATGTGTTAGGTGACTCACATGGGATGCTAAGATCTGATCATTGGAGTGTATATACCAATAGTACATACATCTAAAAGCTGTGTATTGTACGAGTACGAATACGGGTGCATACGTGTAGAATTATGGATGAAACTGAACTAGGATGTAATTGTAAGAATTTTTGTTAAGTAGAAGTACTTTGATATGTGTCTTGAAGTCTTTCAAAAGTGTAAGAATACATATCAAAACATAACATGTATATACATTCTAATGGAGTCGTTAAGTCTTCGTTAGTCGTTACATGTAAGTGTTGTTTTGAAACCTTTAAGTTAACGATCTCAATTAATGTTGTTAACCCAATGTTTATTATATCAAATGAGATGTTAAATTATTATATTATCATGATATTATGATGTATGAATATCTCTTAATATGATATATACATTAAAATATCGTTACAACGATAATCGTTACATATAAGTCTCGTTTCGTAATTCTTGAGTTATTAGTCTTGTTTTTACATATGTAGTTCATTGTTAACACACTTAATGATATATTTAAATATCATTTTAACATGTTAAATATAGTGTATCAATATCTTAATATGATACATATATATTTAGTAGACGTTATCATAACGATAATCGTTATATATATATATCATTTCGAGTTTTTTAACTTAGTAATCTCATTTCTTATGTATATCACACATTGTTAATATACTTAGTGAGATACTTACTCATCATAATCTCATGTCAACCATATATATATGTGTATATATACCACAACATGTAGTTTTTACAATTTTGTAACGTTCGTGAATCGCCGGTCAACTTGGGTGATCAATTGTCTATATAAAACTTATTTCATTTAATCAAGTCTTAACAAGTTTGATTGCTTAACACGTTGGAAACATTTAGTCATGTAAATATCAATCTCAATTAATATATATAAACATGGAAAAGTTCGGGTCACTACAATTAAATGGCAGTCCCAAGTGGGTCGTAGCAGTAAGCAATAAGATGGTTCTTTGGTTTGTTTTAATTTGAATCGTATGGTTGTCGATGGTGGTTCTACAGAAAGCAACAATCATGAAAACATAAGCACTTAAAAACTAATAATAACAAGAGGTTTGGTGATGATACCTTTGGTGTGTGAATCGATCCAGGAATAATAATAGTAACGACTAACTTTTATAGGTGTGTGATGATGAGTTTTGCAAAAGAAGAAGAGAGGTGATGATTAGTAGTGGAGACCTTGGTGTCTTTGATTGAAACAAAAACAGAAAACAGGTAGTATTAAGGAGATGATGTGTTTCCGGGTGATGCAATGGTTGTCGATGATTGATCGTGGTGGAGGTAGCGGCTTTGGTGTTGTGAAGGTGGTGGTTCTTGACTAGTGATGTTGGCTTCAAGGTGGTTTACGGTGGACATGAAGATATGGGTGTTGAGCAAAATAGAGTTTGAACACAATAATGATAACAGTTGTTGAGTGATTTCATCAATGATCGATTTGTTATTTAATAAGTGGGTGTAGACAGGTAGAATCAAACCAAGGAAGAAAGAACAAAAAAAAAAATCAAAAGTGGACAATGATTTCAAACGGAATTTGTTTGTATACTGAATTGAATTCGATATATTAACACAATCAGAGACATGAACAAAATGAAGAAGGAAAGAAAGAAAATAAAAAAAAATAAAAAGTGAAATTGATGGCCAACTGAATTTGGATCTATCTGTTTAAAATTTTCCTATCATATTGCAGAAGGAATAAGCATTGAAAATGAGATGTAACAACTCTATTCGAATCATCTGTGTTTGATTCGTAATTTTGATAATTAACTATAAATATATTAATAATATTAATAATACTAATTAATATTAATAATATTAATAATAAAGATTAATAGTAATTAAAAAAATGATAATAATAATAATTTGTATTATTTTTGTAATAGTATTGATAACTATATCAAAAATAATGATTTTCAATGACAAGGGTTATAATAATTATACATTAATAAAAATAATAAAAATCATAATAATAACAAAAATCATAATTATAATAAAGATAATAATAGTCATAACAATAATAATATAACAAATTAAATGTATCATATTTCATATCTATATATTATTTTAATTTATATATACATTTATTTAAATATATATACATCTTTTTACGATTAGTTGTTCGTAAATCGTCGGGATTAGTCAAAAGGTCAACTTAATATATGAACCTAACTTCAAAGTTTTCGAGACTCAACATTACAGACTTTACTTATTGTGTTGAAATCATATGATGATTAAGTTTAAATTTGGTCAGAAATTTTCGGGCCGTCACAGTACCTACCCGTTAAAGAAATTTCGTCTCGAAATTTGATCGAGGTCATCATGACTAACAATAAAAATGTTTTCATGACGATTATGAGTTGATAACTAGAGTTTTATTACCATAGAGTAATAAGGATAAAATAATTTGAGTATTCGAAGAGTACGGGTGAAGCTATCACGAAATAGTGAAATGAGAAATAAAGATTTGTCTTAATTTTTGACTTAGTCACGATTGAATTTAGAAATTAAGGTGCGTCTTAACTCTTGACGTTGTCTTGGTTGAATTCAGGAATTCAAGGGATTCTAAGAAAATCTTCGAAATCTAAAAAATTTGATTTTTCGCCGATTAAGGAAACTAAGATCTCTATAATTAAATACAGTGATCTGTCTTGATTACTCCGTCCGAATTTTCCATTATAAATTAAACTTTTTCTGTTCCATTATTTTCACCATTCCTATACTCAATTCCCAAATTCAAAAGATGGTGAAAATACTTAATCCAGTTCTAATCCTTGTCCTTATCCTCACTATCGCAACAATCATTCTCCTTTTCCAACTTCCACTGGAGGAATCTGTTTTTTTCTACTTCGCCCTTGGGGTTATAGTGTTTTTAATTCTCCCGTGTCTTTATGTTGCAATAAACATTGATATACACAGTTTGTAATTTATGTATTGTTATCGGGCTTTATATTCTCCCTTATATTTCGGAGCTCTTTGCCTTTTTATTCTCTTATCGACTCTAAGTCAAGCGAATAATGGTCCAGAATTTGTAGATATGAAATTCAGAATGAACATAGTTAATGTTCTAAGAAGGAAATAGAAATGGCACGATCTTGATTTGTCAAATTACCAGAATATCCCGGAAAAGACCGAATCATCAAGAAAATATCTTCTTGATAATTTTAGAGATTAAATAGAATACTAGAGTCGTGTAACATGGCACATGATGATGGTATGGTCTGTGAATCATCACGTTCCATTTAGAACTCAGCATGACTTACTGTAATATAATCACGTTGATCAAATGTCATTATATTATACTAACTCATGCTTCAGTTCCCAACACTACTTCAATATCATTCATATTTTAAACTCGAATTTTAAAGAAATTTATAAACTAAAGTAGTTTCCTTTATGATGTAATATAGATAGCACGAAGAGATAATTAATTTCGGACGAGAATATTTATGAAAATATCTTCAGAAATATCGAAGATATTTATGATGATATTTTGATATTTCCAAGTTCTAAGGTTGATGAAGAAATTTTTTTTTCTCCGCAAGATTTTAACATGACTTTGGAGCAAGATATTTTCTAAAGATTTCAACAGATCCAGAATTACCTGGATTCTTTGAATATAGGGTATGGCCCTTGTATTTGTCCTTGGTCTCCTTCGTGGTTAGCTCAATCCGTTTTCCAGTTCTAAGTTTTCTGAGCTTTACCAACATACTATTCTTTATCATTAAACTTCCGATGATTAAGGTCATTTACAGTTGTCTACGGTTTCTGCTGCTTCATTCACCTTTTTCAACATTCAGAGTATTGATTTGTAGACTGAGTACTTTTCAGAATTTCAGAATGAAAGATCATAATTCTAAGAGATAAATGTTATACGTATACATATAACTGTTGATATAGAAACACTGCGAGATATCGAAATACTGATTACTGATTCTTGGTAGTTGGTATGGCAATTCTCGTTACAAGATGCGGATGTGTATATGATAGGGTTATAATAACGTTACTCCGGATGAAAAGTCAAAATTGTCTTGGTGGAGTTGTGACAAAATTGACTAATTTGAAAAGAAATTGCGTTGTTATTTTCAGAGATAACAATGCCAAAGAAGCTAGCAAAGATACGTGTTAATCATTTACACAGGTTCCGAGAGTTTTCAGGTGCGTAACTATATGCATAAATTTTTTCTTCCGTAGATGAAGTGCGGTTGGTTCATCCTCTCGATTAAGGTATTTTTAAGAATTATGAAAGGTGTGAACGCAGATTGTAATCGTCAAGATACAAATGAGGTTTAAGATGAGATCAAGTGGCAAACTTGAAGAAACGTTTAGTTTCATATGTTATAATCAATATTTTAATTTATTTTAATTATCCAATATTATTAGTCCACAATCGATAGTCCACAGTTAACAGTCCAATAATTCATATATAGTTTAATATATAATATTCGAATTAATTAATATGTATCGTGACCCGTGTACATGTCTCAGACTCGATCACAACTCAAAGTATATATATTATTATAGAATCAACCTCAACCCTGTATAGCTAACTCAAATATTACTGCATATAGAGTGTCTATGGTTATTCCAAATAATATATATAGATGCGTCGATATGATATGTCAAAACCTTGTATACGTGTCCCGATATTTAAAGTGCGTAAAATAAATAACAGAAAGTAAATGACGATAAATAAAATTACGAGAATTAAAATTGTGATAAATAAATTGCGATAAATAAAAGGTAATACGGAATTAACAGTTAGCTAGGAACAGTTAGCTAGGATATTGTTAGCGTGGATTCTTAACAAAATTTCTCATAGTTAATTTGTTTGTTTCTAACAAATTTTATTTTTTGTCCAATGTTTTCTTCATTATGCCACTTGTTGGATTCTGGTAAATAAAAATCCAAATATGAAATTGGATGAAAATGGTTATTCTGTGGTGAACGGATTTGTATATCGGTGGTTGTAAATAGGATAGTAAATGACTGTTGAATTAGCTTTGAAAGAATGTACAGTGTACTTATTAATGTGAAATCTAAATATTCCTCGGGTATTACCTACCCGTTAAAATATTTTCACCATTAACAGTTTGTACGAAAGAATTTTTAATTACAATCTTTATGAAAAAATATATACACATATATATTTTATTCAGATGTAATCATGGATTTAATGAATCAATATGATATTAAACTCATTTGATTTACTGTTAGAACAAGAATATATAACCTTTAAAACATTAGAGATTACATAATCGTCATGTCGAACGAAGATAAATGATGTAGAACGATTCGCAGATTGATGATTATGCTCGAGGTACATAATGAGATGTTGAGGTGTGTGATGTTGAACTTGGGTTATTGGTGGTACTGGTAATGATGTTAGTGCTGGTGATGTTGCTGAAGCTGGTAAATTTTACATCATATTCTCCAAAGTCACTACCCGAGCGCGAAATTCGTTGACTTCTTCTACTATTCCGGGATGATTGTCAGTTGGAACGAGCTGATGAATAAGGTTTAGGATTTTAGATAGAATATAATCGTGGTGAGATATTCGGGAAATGAGAGTGAAAATGGTGTTTCGGATTGGTTCGCCGGTGAATGTTTCAAGTTCTTCGCCCAGTGGACAATATGTTGGATGAAAGGGATCGCTTCTTCTTGTCTCCAATGATTAAGTAGACTACGAACCCATCAGATGAATTGAAGATGACTAGTTGGTTGATCCATTTCGTTTACACTGCTTTCGGAGCTTAGGTGAATATCCATGTCGGAATAGCTGTCGAAATAACTATCGGAATCTGAGGGATTCGAACTAGTTGAGGGATTCATCTCGTACGATCAGATGAAGGATTTTCGATAAGAAATAGATTATAGGATGTAGATTAGTACCCTGCAATACATAATTTACATATACATATATAATACTAAAATCCCATAAGTTACAGAGGAATCTACAGAAGTTGTTAGGCAAAGGTAACAATAACAGATACGCCAAGATATGAATTTATCTATACACTATCTATGCAATAGAGGCAGTAAGATGTGTCTAGAATTTTAAGGATGATAAGCAAGTAATTTTCGACACGAAATGATAAGCAAAACTTTTGACATGCAGACACGGTCGAAGTCCAGACCCACTAATGCATCTAATCAATTATCAGTTAGACACACTAATGCAAGACCTGGTTCGCTAACATATGATTACATCGCGAGGTATTTGACCTCTACATGATACATTTTACAAACATTGCATTCGTTTTAAAAGACAAACTTTTATTTCATCGAAATTTGACAGGCATGCATACCATTTCATAATATCTATCTATAAATGATCTAATCTGTCATTTACTTAATCATAATCTTTACTGAACTCAACGACTTGAATGCAACGTCTTTTGAAACATGCCATGAATGATTCCAAGTAATATCTTTAAAATGAGCTAATACACATCGGAAGATTTCTTTAATACCTAAGAATAAACATGCTTTCAAGTGTCAACCAAAAGGTTGGTGAGTTCATTAGTTTAACATAAATAATCATTTCCATCACTTTAATAGACCACAAGATTTTCATTTTCATTTCTCATAAAAATACGTCCCATGCATAGAGAAAAAAATCATTCATATGGATTGAACACCTGGTAACCGACATTAACAAGATGCATATAAGAATATCCCCTATCATTCCGGGACATCCATCGGACATGATAAAACAACATCGAAGTACTAAAGCATACCATTTTCCAGTATGGGGGGAGTTAGTGCCCGTATATCTACCTTTAGGATTCGCATCAATTAGGGTGTCTGTTCCCTAATTCTTAGGTTACCAAGCTAAAAGGGTGATATTCGATTCAATAATTCAACCATAGAATGTAGTTTCGATTACTTGTGTCTATTTCGTAAAACATTTATAAAAGCAGCGCATGTATTCTCAGTCCCAAAAATATATATTGCAAAAGTATTTAAAAAGGGAGTAATGAAACTCACCATACTGTATTTCGTAGTAAAAATACATATAACATCATTGAACAAGTGTAAGGTTGGCCTTGGATTCACGAACCTATATCATTCATATATATATTAACATACATAATTGTAATCGAATAGATTTATATATATAAGTTTATTAGTTATATCATTTTTATATTAATAATTTATGTGTTTCAGGTATTCATTTTATATATTGTAAATTATTAAAAATAAAAAAAATATTTATTTTGTTATGTTATATGTATTAAATATATATTTTTATATATGTATATATCATTTGTTTGTTAAAATTATTAATTATAATAATACTAAAATAATATTGGTAATGATAAAAATATCATATTCATAAAATAAAATAAAAAAATACTAAAGATAAAAATGATAAAAATAATAATAATTATAATAATAATACTAATGATAGTTTTAAAAAAAATGATAATTTTAATAGTCATGATAATAATAATACTTATACTCATAATGATAATAATGTCAATGGTAATAATAATACTTATTTTTAATAATAATAATAATGATGTGGTAATAATGATATCAATAATAAGAATAATAATATTAATGGAAGTAATAATAATAAATAGAAATTCTACCTCAAAAAAGAAAATGGCTTAAAATAATGCCCCAGCCCGGGCTCGAACCCGCGACCTCCCGCTCCCCTAACTCCTGCCCAAACCACTGCTCTACTATTGTTTTTCTGATTTACACGCGAATGAAATTCTATATAACCCATTAATATGTAGATCGGCCCACATTTATTTCAGCCCAACAACAAAGTAGATCTCGGCCCAACCTATAAATCTAAGCCCAATCATATTACACTCAAGTTATAGTCCATTAAGGAACTTGATCCACAATTCAGTCCAATAGCATCACAAAAGAAGGCTCGGTTATAGTTTATGCTTAAATGAGTTTTGGTTCAATTCATTAAACTGACAAGAAGATATTACGGTCGGTGATTTTTATCCCATCATCAAAATCATGATCATAACCTAATCATCTAAATCTTGCCATCGTTATCTAATCATCATTATCTTTATCCTTCGGTAAAAATCATATTTATCATCATTATCGTTTTCGAATCACTTTCATCTAAATCGTGTTTCTGTGCTCATCGCAGTCATTATCCTTCTTTCTGTTTTTGTAACACTCCTCTTAAACACGTCATCCTTCTTTAATGACTTATATTTCTTTATAATCCACTAGTAAATTAAAAGGTTAATTGAGTTATTCCCCTTATAAAGGTTGTCGGCCATCAGTATAAAGTGGCAATCTTTATTTATATATATATATATATATTTTAAATATCGAATGGTAGTCCCAAAACCAAATAAATTATCTATTAAGTATCAAAGTGTTATAGTTGGATACGAAAAGAATATACCAGCTGTATGGTGGGGATTAAGGTAAGTTTATGGTGGAGTGAATCACAAATAGTAAGTATAAATAGATAGGTAGTGTAGCAGGTTTTCAAAAGATCATGAACAAAAAGAATAAAACAAACGGAGCAGATTGTTTTGCAGGTGGGCTTTGGTTCTCGTTCGAGAAGTGTTCGAATAGCTTACAACATGAATAATAAGGTGGGTGTTCGTACAGGATATGGCAGCAATTTTTGTTTGATAATCTGATCGAACCAAAAAGACTTAACAGTAGTATTTCAAGTGTTTTCGATGGGGTGTTTGATTGATTGATAAACAGGAAGGGTGAGTGAATTGAAGGTGATGGGTTTAGTGAAACTGGGAAGTGGTTTATGGTTATTAAAGGGCAGTCCCAAGTGGATTATAGCAGTAAGCAATAAGATGGTTCTTAGGTTTGTTTTAATTTGAATCGTATGGTTGTCGATGGTGGTTCCATAGAAAGCAACAATCATGAAAACATAAGCACTTAAAAACTAATAATAACAAGAGGTTTGGTCATGATACCTTTGGTGTGTGAATCGATCCAGGAATAATAATAATAGTAACGACTAACTTTTATAGGTGCGTGATGATGAGTTTTGCAAAATAAGAAGAGAGGTGATGATTAGTGGTGGAGACCTTGGTGTCTTTGATTGAAACAAAAACAGAAAACTGGTAGTATTAAGGAGATGATGTGTTTTCGGGTGATGCAATGGTTGTCGAAGATTGATCGTGGTGGAGGTGGTGGCTTTGGTGTTGTGAAGGTGGTGGTTCTTGACTAGTGATGGTGGCTTCAAGGTGGTTTACGGTGGACATGAAGATATGGGTGTTGAGCAAAATAGAATTTGAACACAATAATGATAACAGTTGTTGAGTGATTTCATCAATGATCGATTTGTTATTTAATAAGTGGGTGTAGACAGGTAGAATCAAACCAAGGAAGAAAGAACAAAAAAAATAAAAAGTGGACAATGACTTCAAACGGAATTTGTTTGTATACTGAATTGAATTCAATATATTAACACAATCAGAGACAGGAACAAAATGAAGAAGGAAAGAAAGAAAATAAATAAAAATAAAAAGTGAAAATGATGGCCAACTGAATTTGGATCTATCTTTTTAAAATTTTCGTATCATATTGCAGAAGGAATAAGCATTGAAAATGAGATGTAACAACTCTATTCGAATCATCTGTGTTTGATTCGTAATTTTGATAATTAACTATAAATATAAATATATTAATAATACTAATTAATATTAATAATATTAATAATAAAGATTAATAGTAATTAAAAAAATGATAATAATAATAATAATTTGTATTATTTTTGTAATAGTATTGATAACTATATCAAAAATAATGATTTTCAATGACAAGGATTATAATAATTATACATTAATAATAATAATAATAAAAATCATAATAATAACAAAAATCATAATTATAATAAAGATAATAATAGTCATAACAATAATAATATAACAAATTAAATGTATCATATTTCATATCTATATATTTTTTTAATTTATATATACATTTATTTAAATATATATACATCTTTTTACGATTAGTTGTTCGTGAATCGTCGGGATTAGTCAAAAGGTCAACTTAATATATGAACCTAACTTCAAAGTTTTTGAGACTCAACATTACAGACTTTACTTATCGTGTCGAAATCATATGAAGATTAAGTTTAAATTTGGTCGAAAATTTTCGGGTCGTCACAGTACCTACCCGTTAAAGAAATTTCGTCCCGAAATTTGATCGTGGTCGTCATGACTAACATTAAAAATGTTTTCATGATGATTATGAGTTGATAACTAGAGTTTTATCACCATAGAGTAATAAGGATAAAATAATTTGAGTATTCGAAGAGTAGGGGTGAAGCTATCACGAAATAGTGAAATGAGAAATAAAGATTTGTCTTAATTTTTGACATAGTCAAGATTGAATTTAGAAATTAAGGTGCGTCTTAACTTTTGACGTTGTCTTGGTTGAATTCCGGAATTCAAGGGATTCTAAGAAAATCTTCGAAATCTAAAAAATTTGATTCTTCGGCGAATAAGGAAACTAAGATCTCTATAATTAAATACGGTGATCTGCCTTGATTACTCAGTCCGAATTTTCCATTATAAATTAAACTTTTTTCGTTCCATTATTTTCACCATTCCTATACTCAATTCTAAAATTCAAAAGATGGTGAAAATACTTAATCCAGTTCTAATCCTTGTCCTTATCCTCACTATCGCAACAATCATTCTCCTTTTCCAACTTCCACCGGAGGAATCTATTTTCTTCTACTTCGCCCTTGGGGTTATAGTGTTTTTAATTCTCCCGTGTCTTTATGTTGCGATAAACATTGATATACACGGTTTGTAATTTATGTATTGTTATTGGGCTTTATATTCTCCCTTATATTTCGGAGCTCTTTGCCTTTTTATTCTCTTATCGACTCTAAGTCAAGCGAATAATTGTCCAGAATTTGTAGATATGAAATTCGGAATGAACATAGTTAATGTTCTAAGAAGGAAATCGAAATGGCACGATCTTGATTTGTCAAATTAACAGAATATCCCGAAAAAGACCAAATCATCAAGAAAATATTTTCTTGATAATTTTAGAGATTAAATAGAATACTAGAGTCGTGTAACATAGCACATGATGACGGTATGGTCTGTGAATCATCACATTTCATGTAGAACTCAGCATGACTTACTGTAATATAATCACGTTGATCAAATGTCAATATATTATACTAACTCATACTTCAGTTCCCAACACTACTTCAATATCATTCATATTTTAAACTCGAATTTTAAAGAAATTTAAAAACTAAAGTAGTTTCCTTTATGATGTAATATAGATAGCACGAAGAGATAATTAATTTCGGACGAGAATATTTATGAAAATATCTTCAGAAATATCGAAGATATTTATGATGATATTTTGGTATTTCCAAGTTCTAAGGTTGATGAAGAATTTTTTTTTTCCGCAAGATTTTAACATGACTTTGGAGCAAGATATTCTCTAAAGATTTCAACGGATCCAGAATTACCTGGATTCTTTGAATATAGGGTATGGTCCTTGTATTTGTCCTTGGTCTCCTTCATTGTTAGCTCAATTCGTTTTCCAGTTCCAACTTTTCTGTGCTTTACCAACATACTATTCTTTATCATCAAACTTCCGATGATTAAGGTCATTTACGGTTATCTACGGTTTATGCTGCTTCATTCAGCTTTTTCAACATTCAGAGTATTGATTTGTAGACTTAGTGCTTTTCAGAATTTCAGAATGAAAGATCATAATTCTAAGAGATAAATGTTATACGTATACATATAACTGTTGATATAGAAACACTGCGAGATGTCAAAATACTGATTGCTAATTCTCGGTAGTTGGTATGGCAATTCTCGTTACAAGATGCGGATGAGTATATGATAGGGTTATAATAAGGTTACTCCGGATGAAAAGTCAAAATTGTCTTGGTGGAGCTGTGACAAAATTGGCTAATTTGAAAAGAAATCGCATGGTTATTTTCAGAGATAACAATGCCGAAGAAGCTAGCACAGATACGTGTTAAACATTTACACAGGTTCCGAGAGTTTTTCAGGTGCGTAACTATATGCATAAATCTTTTCTTCCGTAGATGAAGTGCGGTTGGTTCATCCTCTCGATTAACATATTTTTAAGAATTATGAAAGGTGTGAACGCAGATTGTAATCGTCAAGATACAAATGAGGTTTAAGATGAGATCAAGTGGCAAACTTGAAGAAACGTTTAGTTTCATATGTTATAATCAATATTTTAATTTATTTTAATTGTCCAATGTTATTAGTCCACAATCGATAGTCCACAGTTAACAGTCCAATAATTCATATATAGTTTAATATATAATATTCCAATTAATTAATATGTATCGTGACCCGTGTACATGTCTCAGACTCGATCACAACTCAAAGTATATATATTATTATAGAATCAACCTCAACCCTGTATAGCTAACTCAAACATTACTGCATATAGAGTGTCTATGGTTATTCCAAATAATATATATAGATGCGTCGATATGATATGTCAAAACCTTGTATACGTGTCCCGATATTTAAAGTGCGTAAAATAAATAACAGAAAGTAAATGACGATAAATAAAATTGCGAGAATTAAAATTGTGATAAATAAATTGCGATAAATAAAAGGTAATACGGAATTAACAGTTAGCTAGGAACAGTTAGCTAGGATATTGTTAGCGTGGATTCTTAACAAAATTTCTCATAGTTAATTTGTTTGTTTCTAACAAATTTTATTTTTTGTCCAATGTTTTCTTCATTATGCCACTTGTTGGATTCTGGTAAATAAAAATCCAAATATGAAATTGGATGAAAATGGTTATTCTGTGGTAAACGGATTTTTATATCGGTGGTTGTAAATAGGATAGTAAATGACTGTTGAATTAGCTTTGAAAGAATGTACAGTGTACTTATTAATGTGAAATCTAAATATTCCTCGGGTATTACCTACCCGTTAAAATATTTTCACCATTAACAGTTTGTACGAAAGAATTTTTAATTACAATCTTTATGAAAAAATATATATACATATATATTTTCTTCAGATGTAATCATGGATTTAATGAATCAATATGATATTAAACTCATTTGATTTACCGTTAGAACAAGAATATATAACCTCTAAAACATTAGAAATTACATAATCGTCATGTCGAATGAAGATAAATGATGTAGAACGATTCGCAGATTGATGATTATGCTCGAGGTACATAATGAGATGTTAAGGTGTGTGATGTTGAACTTGGGTTATTGGTGGTACTGCTATTGATGTTAGTGCTGGTGATGTTGCTGAAGCTGGTTAATTTTGCATCATATTCTCCAAAGTCACTACCCGAGCGCGAAATACGTTGACTTCTTCTATTATTTCGGGATGATTGTCGGTTGGAACGAGCTGATGAATAAGGTTTAGGATTTTAGATAGAATATAATCATGGCAAGATATTCGGGAAATGAGAGTGAAAATGGTGTTTCGAATTGGTTCGCCGGTGAATGCTTCAAGTTCTTCGCCCAGCGGACAATATGGTGGATGAAAGGGATCGCTTCTTCTTATCTCCAATGATTAAGTAGACTAAGAACCCATCAGATGAATTGAAGATGACTAGTTGGTTGATCCATTTCGTTTACACTGCTTTCGGAGCTTAGGTGAATATCCATGTCAGAATAGCTGTCGGAATAACTATCGGAATAGCTATCGGAATCTGAGGTACTCGAACTAGTTGAGGGATTCATCTCGTACGATCAGATGAAGGATTTTCGATAAGAAATAGATTATAGGATGTAGATTAGTACCCTGCAATACATAATTTACATATGCATATATAATACTAAAATCCCATAAGTTACGGAGGAATCTACGGAAGTTGTCAGGCAAAGGTAACAATAACAGATACGCTAAGATATGAATTTATCTATACACTATCTATGCAATAGAGGCAGTAAGATGTGTCTAGAATTTTAAGTATGATAAGCAAGTAATTTTCGACACGAAATGATAAGCAAAACTTTTGACATGCAGACACGGTCGAAGTCCAGACCCACTAATGCATCTAATCAACTATCAGTTAGACACACTAATGCAAGACCTGGTTCGCTAAGACCACCGCTCTAATACCACATGTAAAGACCCGTCCTAATCCATAAGAACGAATACAATAACTGTTGAGTCCCCAAAATAATTAAGGATTTAATTATGATAAAACTGTAATTTATTTGCACTAAAGTGTTATGTGCAGTCAGCACATGTTTGTTCATGTATAGACAGCAGATGTAGCTATGTCGAGTGTTTAGTTTGCTGCTCAGTCTACTAGCACAAGGTAGACAGTGTTCTTCAATCAGCACAGGATGTGTACTCAGCAAATCAAGAACATGAAGTGGCTCAGCAATGAAGAACCAGCATAGCTGGAATGCAGCTCACTACACAAGATAACTATGCTCCATTATAAGCATAATCATTTTCTCGAGTGGTCTACATCAATGGTACTATTCAATAGAAGTCAAAGACAAAGTTGAACAGAAAAGGAGTCGACGGCTGACAAGTGACCTTACAAGACCACGTGGGAATGCAGAAGGTTAATGCATGTGCAGACATGGGTTATACTTTGTCATCACCCAAGGAACACAAAATTCTATTTGTTTAATCAAATAGTGGTGCCAAACCGAATTGGGGTGTTCCTGCAAATAGCTACCAAAGAGGAAAGAAGAGAGCATGCTCTCTGATATAGTTGTCTCCACAAGTACAGACATCCTATGTACCAGTGGACAATAGAACCATTATGTGATGACCCAGAAATTTCCGACCAAATTTAAACCTAACCTTTATATGTTTCCGACACGATAAGCAGAATTTGTAATGTTGAATCTCAAAAAGTTTGGAACTACATTCATGTAATCAATTACCCTTTGACCATGTTTGACGATTCACGAACAATTATGTGTATATAGATATGTATATATAATATATAATAACTGAAAACATTAACAAAGTATTTGATATATATGATACTTTACATGAACGTATTTGTTTCGATATATTTATCGACTGAATTAAGAGATAATATCAAATGATTGAATTATCAAATACATTATGATATGATTACGGGCCAATGTTATGAGGTGCACTGTGATTTAAGAAATCTATTCTTTTTGAAAATATTCGGAAAATGGTAAAGTGATCTATAAGTAAGAACGTGGAGTGTAAATAACTTAGATGTTGGATATCGACAAGTTAAGTAACTCGACATTTTTCATTAAGATGATTTCATACGTTTATTAAACCTTTGGACTTTATCTCATGCTTCACCAACAGACTGTAATTTAAAAACTTGAAACCTATTATGAATATATATAATTCTACTTTTCTAAAATATTTTATGATATAACGATTTAAATTAATATTAAATATATTTATACGCGTATTATACGTACATAGTTTTATACTTTTTCTATACTTTAACTTTACCTTTACTTTAAGTTTACTTTAATTTTACTTTACTTTTACTTTACTTTAACTTTAATAATTCACTTTAATAATTCACTTTAATAATTCATACTTTAATCATTCACTTTAATAATTCATACTTTAATAATTCACTTTAATAATTTACTTTAATAATTCATACTTTAATAATTCACTTTAATAATTCAAAAATCTATTATAAATAGAATTTAGTAGGTTTCATTATTTCATATAAACTTGAAAATATATTTCTCTAACCTCTCTCAATCAAATTACATATATATATTTACTTAGTATTATTTCAAGATATTATTAGTATACATAAAATACTACGACGGAGTTATATTCAGACGATTTTAAAATAAGTTTTCAAACGGGATAGAGCTAAGGAAATTATGGGTTATAGCTATGGAGGTTATCGGTATTGTTCGAGGGTATTGCTCGTGAGGTCAACCTAACGTTTATCATTTTTGTTGCGTCTACGTACTTTCCTGCAATATTGAATCACAATATTGATACGTGAGCATTCATATCTTATCTTTTATATATTAATAGTGTATCCCTGACTAGTGCTCGAGTATATATGATTATGCATGTTTGTATGCTTAGTTTCGTCGTTAAATAGTTTATGATAAATCACGAATTTGATACATATGCTACTGAGATAAGGTATATGATATGCATGTCGTTGAAAAGCTAAAGAAAAATTAATAACTTTTCATTTAGAAATCGTGTGGGTTCGATGAACGGATTAAAAGATATGGTCAACTGAATTATTATTAATTTTAATATTATTTTTAAAACGATTATTATAATTGTTATCAGTTGATGTTATTACTAAAATTATCTTTATTACTAAAAATTAATATTTTTATTGAAACTATCAATTTGTTATTTTTATCATTATTATTATTATCAATATTATTTAATCAAATAAATATGTGTACAAAGATATTTTAACCACACGTAATATAATTACATTAATAATACATACTACTATATTTTTATGATATTAAGTGAATTTTATAAATTTTATTACTTGAGATATATAAAAGTATATTTTTATCATATATGAATTTAAATATAAATTTTTATTTATTAATAAATGACTTGTATTATTTAGTATAATAAGATCTGATAAATATATTTAAATATATAAAACGACTATATATAAGTTATATAATAAACATGTATAGATTTTGGAAGTCATTTTGGGTCAAGTTGACTTTTGTTGACTTTTGCATGTCGGTCTCGAGCATTAGGATTGTGATACACTATGACTTGACCTAAATTGTTAGACAGATATTGACCAACATATAAATATATATATACTTAATATAGGTTCATGAATCTGAGACAAACCCTGCACTTGTTCAGTGCCGTCATATACATAATTACTACGAAATACAGTATTGTGAGTTTCATTTGCTCCCTTTTTAATTGCTTTTGCAATATATATTTTTGGGCTGAGAATACATGCGCTGTTTTATAAATGTTTTACGAAATAGACACAAGTACTAAAACTAATTCTACGTGGGTTTAAACCAGAAATATACCCTTAGCTTGGTAACATTAAACTACTTGTCTATGTACGGTAGGCGCGAATCCTAAAGATAGATCTATTGGGCCTGACAAACCCCATCCTGACTATGGGATGCTTTAGTACTTCGAGGTTATATTAAATACACCTGATCTGGTGTACTTCAGAGGGTAAAACATGAACGTTAAGGCTTGTTACCGGGTGCCTACAACTTATAGAATACTTTTATACACTTGCGAGTGTACTTATATTTATAAACAGAAATCTTGTGGTCTATTACTATTACAGAAATGATTGATTGTGATAAGCTAATGAACTCACCAACCTTTTGGTTGACACTTTAAAGCATGTTTATTCTCAAGTATTAAAGAAATCTTCCGTTGTGCATTAGCTCATTTTAAGGATATTACTTGGAGTCATTCATGACATACTTTGAAAGACGTTGCATTCGAGTCGTTGAGTTCATCAAGATTAATATTAAGTCAATTATAGTTGGATGTAATATGAAATGGTATGCATGCTGTCAATTTTAGATGTAAAGAAAGTTTGTCTTTTAAAAACGAATGCAATGTTTGTAAAACGTATCATATAGAGGTCAAATACCTCGCGATATAATCAACTATTGTGAATCGTTTATAATGTATATGAACGGGTCCTTTCAGTTGGTATCAGAGCTGGTTTAATGCCATTTATTAGCGGGTTAATCGTAGAGGGGGTTCTCATAGTGTTACCTGTGACGAAGCATTGGCTCTTACTCCTCGCGGTCCCTATTAGGGTTGGCTGTACTGCCGAGAGGCAGGCCGTAAAATCAGTGTCTGAGGTACGCTCAGTGATCACAGGCAGTTAGCTGAGAAGGCACTGAGTGGGATGCGTCCCCAACTTTCAGTTGGTATCAGAGCGGTGGTCTTAGCGAACCAGGTCTTGCATTAGTGTGTCTAACTGATAGTTGTTAAGATGCATTAGTGAGTCTGGACTTCGACCGTGTCTGCATGTCAAAAGTTTTGCTTATCATTTTTAGTCGGAAATCATCTATTTACCATCCTTAGGAAATTACCTTCTTATCATTCTTAAGTCTAGACGCGTTTTCCTACATTTATTGCATAATAATGTATAGACGAATTCTTATCTTAGCATATCTGTTACTGTGAACTTTGATTGACATCTTTCAAAGATTCCTCCGTAATTTATGAGATTTTGGTATTATATATACATATGTAAATTATGTATTGAAGAATACCAAATCTAAATTCTACAATCTATTTCATACCAAAAATTCTTTCCCTGATCATACAAGATGGATCCCTCAACCAGTTCGAGTTCCTCGGATTCCGACAGCTATGCCGATATGGATTTCCACATGAGCTCCGAAAGCAGCGTGACCGGAATGGATCAACCAATTAGCCATCATCGATTTTGGATGAATTAGGGATGGGTTCGTAATCTACTTAACCATTGGAGACAAGAAGAAGGTGATCCCTTTCATCCACCACATTGCCCTCTTGGCAATGAACCTGAAGCACTTACCGGCGAACATGTCCGAAACACCATTTTCTCTCTCATTTCCAGAGTATCTCGTCATGATTATATACTACACCAAATTCTAGATCTTATCTATCCGCTCGTCCGAACCGAAAATCACCCCGGTGTAATAGAAGAAGTCAACGAGCTTCGCGCTCGGGTAGTGGCTTTGGAGAATATGGTGCAAAGGTTACAAACACCAGTAGCAGCACCAGCAGCATAACCAGTACCACCATCAACAACATCAACAGTACCATTACCACCACCAACAACAACCGCATCGCAAACCTCAACTTCACAATCTGTCCCACGAGCATCGACGTCAAACGCCATGTAGATACCAAGGAATACCACAACGATGAAGTATTGATTCATAAATTCATTGGGGAAACATTCTACGACGATTATGTAATTTCTAAAGTTTAGAAATTATCTATCCTAACCTTAACCATAAATCAAATGAGTTTAATTTAATATTAACTCATTAAATCTATATTACATCTGAAGAAATATACACATATATATTTCCATAAAGACTGTAATAAAATTCTTTTGTACAAAATATTAATTGTGAATTTTTTTTAACGAGTAGGTAATACCTGAGAGATATATAAATTCACAATTAATATGTTACATTCTTCGAATCTGATTCAGCAAATCATCCATTATACTCCCTACTTTCACAACAATATACATTCTTTTATAGAAATCAAAACAACCATACTCATTCAAAATCTAATTACATATTCTGATTTTGAAATCTCATAATTCGATTCAAGATATAACCGAAAACATCACTCTTAGATTTCTACATCTTTCAAAACTATACTTTGACTTTAAAACTGTCCTAGAACCTTATTTCTATTCATGGAACTCACAAAAATATTTGTATCATTCAAAATCTTAGAACATCATATGTATATTAACAATTACAATATGTGTTCAAACACTTCGAAATTCTTAAAGACATGCGAGATGATGATCCAACCACACATTACCCACTGTCATGCACCTGAAAAGCTCTCGAAAACAAAGTTATAGTTTAACATGTATCCGTGTCAGATCCTTTGATATTTATTACCAGATATAATTTTTCAATCTCTTTTCAAAATAGACAGTTTTGTCATAGCTTCAACAAATCACCTTCATTTGTTTATACGAATAAACCTTATTATAACAATTACCCCTTCATCGTTGTTACCGGGGAACCTTTCATATCTTGCCACATTAGCAGTAAACTTATCAACAACTTCCTTAACCTTAAACTTAAGCCTCTCCGAAAAGCCACTATACTTATTCATTAAAACCCCATCATGTACTCACCTACATCCTATAACAATAATTGTCACACCAACTACTGGGAATTAGCAATCAGTATTTTGAATTTCGCGACAATTTTACGGCAAAAGTTATATGTATACATATAACGTCTATCTCCTAGACTTACATACTTCGAATGTGAATTTTCTGAAAAACATCCCAAACTATGAACTAGTTCTCCGAAATTGGAAAAATGCTGATGAAGCAGCAAAAACTATAAACGACTTTAACAGTCAAAAGTTTGATGATAAAGAATAGTATGGTGGTAAAGCTGAGAAAAAGAGAAGGTTTGAAACTGGAAAACGGATTGAGCAGACCATGAAGGAGGCTGTGGACAAATCACAAAGACTAAACCTGCCTTCAAATGATCCAAATGATTCAGTATCTACTGAAATTGTTAGCAAACACCTTACTTCTTATTCTAAACCTTCACAGACAAATCTTCTTCATCATCCATCTATGTTAAGAATTCTAAGATATCATCGTATCTTTTATTATAAATATCTTCGATATTCCTGAAGATATTTTCAAAACTATTCTTATCCGAAATCTTCTATCTATTCGCAATATTTGCGTTACAACATAAAAAGAAACTGTGTTAGTTTCTAAATTCTGAAGAAAAAAAAATTCGAATTTAAAATAGGAATGTTTTTGAAGTAGTGTTGGGAACTGAAGCATGAGTTAGTATAATATAATGACACTTGATCAATGTGATTATATTACAGTAAGTCATACTGAGTTTCTAATGGAACGTGATGATTCACAGAACATACTGTCATCATGTACTATTTACACGACTCTTACATTCTACCCAATTTCCAAACATATTAAGAACATATCATCTTGATAGCTCTATATTTTCAGATATTTTGGTAATTTTCCAAATCAAGATCGTGCCATTACGATTTTCTTCTTGGAACATTAACTATGTTCATCCAAAAATTCATATCTACAAATTCTGGACCATTATCCGCTTGACTTAAGGCCGGGAAGACAAAACGAAAGCATGAAGCTTCGAAATATAATGGATAATATAAAGCCCGATAACAACCCCGAAATTACAAATCTTGTATATCAATGCGTATAGCAATATAAAGACACGGGAGAATAAAAAACACAATAACCCCAAGGTAATGGTAGAAGAAAATAACTTCCTCCGGTGGTAGATGAAAAAGAAGAATGACATATATGAAAGTTAAGAGTATATCAAGAATCAATACTGGATGAAGCATATTAACGAATGCTTTAAAGTATGAATTGGGGAGAAAGACTAGAAGGTGTGAGCTGTAGAAATAAAGAAACGAAGGGGGTGGATTCATAATAAAATATCATACAGAGAAATCGAGACAGATTATCGCATTTAATCAAATAAGATCCTGATTTCCTTAATCGCCGAAGAACCAAATCTTATTGCAAAGATTTTCTTTAAATTCCATGAATTCCAGAAATCAATCATAACTACGTCATCGGTTAAAACGAATATACGTTTACTCATTTCACTCTCTTGCGATAGCTTCACTTATACTCTTCGCGTAATCAAATTGTTTTATCTATATTACTCAATGATGATAAAACTCTATTTATCAACTCATATTCGTCATGAAAACATTTTTAAAGTTAGCCATGACGACCTCGATCAAATTTCGGGACGAAATTTCTTTAACGGGTAGGTACTGTGACGACCCAGAAATTTCCGACCAAATTTAAACCCAACCTTTATATGTTTCCGACACGATAAGCAGAATTTATAATGTTGAATCTCAAAAAGTTTGGAACTACATTCATGTAATCAATTACCCTTTGACCGTGTTCGACGATTCACGAACAATTATGTGTATATACATATGTATATATAATATATAATACTGAAAACATTAACAAAGTATTTGATATATATGATACTTTACATGAACGTATTTGTTTCGATATATTTATCGACAGAATTAAGAGATAATATCAAATGATTGAATTATCAAATACATTATGATATGATTACGGGCCAATGTTATGAGGTCCACTGTGATTTAAGAAATCTATTCTTTTTAACAATATTCGAAAAATGGTAAAGTGATCTATAAGTAAGAACGTGGAGGGTAAATAACTTAGATGTTGGATATCGACAAGTTAAGTAACTCGACATTTTTCATTAAGATGATTTCATACGTTTATTAAACCTTTGGACTTTATCTCATGCTTCACAAACAGACTGTAATTTAAAAACTTAAAACCTATTATGAATATATATAATTCTACTTTTTCTAAAACATTTTATGATATAACAATTTAAATTAATATTAAATATATTTATACGCGTATTATATGTACATAGTTTTATACTTTTACTATACTTTAACTTTA
Organism: Rutidosis leptorrhynchoides; assembly: GCF_046630445.1. Lineage (NCBI taxonomy): Eukaryota > Viridiplantae > Streptophyta > Magnoliopsida > Asterales > Asteraceae > Rutidosis > Rutidosis leptorrhynchoides. Next base: position 262,172,974 of record NC_092333.1, on the reverse strand, counting down.
CATTTACTTTTACTTTACTTTTACTTTACTTTAACTTTAATAATTCACTTTAATAATTCACTTTAATAATTCATACTTTAATCATTCACTTTAATAATTCATACTTTAATAATTCACTTTAATAATTCACTTTAATAATTCATACTTTAATAATTTACTTTAATAACTCAAAAATCTATTATAAATAGAATTTAGTAGGTTTCATTATTTCATATAAACTTGAAAATATATTTCTCTAACCTCTCTCAATCAAATTACATATATATATATATTTACTTAGTATTATTTCAAGATATTATTAGTATACATAAAATACTACGACGGAGTTATATTCAGACGATTTCAAAATAAGATTTCAAACGGGATAGAGCTAAGGAAATTATGGGTTATAGCTATAGAGGTTATGGGTATTGTTCGAGGGTATTGCTCGTGAGGTCAACCTAACGTTTATCATTTTCGTTGCGTCTACGTACTTTCCTGCAATATTGAATCACAATATTGATACGTGAGCATTCATATCTTATCTTTTATATATTAATAGTGTATCCCTGACTAGTGCTCGAGTATATATGATTATGCATGTTTGTATGCTTAGTTTCGTCGTTAAATAGTTTATGATAAATCACGAATTTGATACATATGCTACTGAGATAAGGTATATGATATGCATGTCGTTGAAAAGCTAAAGAAAAATTAATAACTTTTCATTTAGAAATCGTGTGGGTTCGATGAACGGATTAAAAGATATGGTCAACTGAATTATTATTAATTTTAATATTATTTTTAAAACGATTATTATAATTGTTATCAGTTGATGTTATTACTAAAATTATCTTTATTACTAAAAATTAATATTTTTATTGAAACTATCATTTTGTTATTTTTATCATTATTATTATTATCAATATTATTTAATCAAATAAATATGCGTAAAAAGATATTTTTACCACACGTAATATAATTACATTAATAATACATACCACTATATTTTTATGATATTAAGTGAATTTTATAAATTTTATTACTTGAGATATATAAAAGTATATTTTTATCATATATGAATTTAAATATAAATTTTTATTTATTAATAAATGACTTGTATTATTTAGTATAATAAGATCTGATAAATATATTTAAATATATAAAACGACTATATATAAGTTATATAATAAACATGTATAGATTTTGGAAGTCATTTTGGGTCAAGTTGACTTTTGTTGACTTTTGCATGTCGGTCTCGAGCATTAGGATTGTGATACACTATGACTTGACCTAAATTGTTAGACAGATATTGACCAACATATAAATATATATATACTTAATATAGGTTCGTGAATCCGAGACAAACCCTGCACTTGTTCAGTGCCGTCATATACATAATTACTACGAAATACAGTATTGTGAGTTTCATTTGCTCCCTTTTTAATTGCTTTTGCAATATATATTTTTGGGCTGAGAATACATGCGCTGTTTTATAAATGTTTTACGAAATAGACACAAGTACTAAAACTAATTCTACGTGGGTTTAAACCAGAAATATACCCTTAGCTTGGTAACATTAAACTACTTGTCTATGTACGGTAGGTGCGAATCCTAAAGATAGATCTATTGGGCCTGACAAACCACATCCTGACTATGGGATACTTTAGTACTTCGAGGTTATATTAAATACACCTGATCTGGTGTACTTCAGAGGGTAAAACATGAACGTTAAGGCTTGTTACCGGGTGCCTACAACTTATAGAATACTTTTATACACTTGTGAGTGTACTTATATTTATAAACAGAAATCTTGTGGTCTATTACTATTACGGAAATGATTGATTGTGATAAACTAATGAACTCACCAACCTTTTGGTTGACACTTTAAAGCATGTTTATTCTCAGGTATTAAAGAAATCTTCCGCTGTGCATTAGCTCATTTTAAGGATATTACTTGGAGTCATTCATGACATACTTTGAAAGACGTTGCATTCGAGTCGTTGAGTTCATCAAGATTAATATTAAGTCAATTATAGTTGGATGTAATATGAAATGGTATGCATGCCGTCAATTTTAGATGTAAAGAAAGTTTGTCTTTTAAAAACGAATGCAATGTTTGTAAAACGTATCATATATAGGTCAAATACCTCGCGAGATAATCAACTATTGTGAATCATTTATAATGTATATGAACAGGTCCTTTCACATTACACGGTTAATAGGACTACTATAAATTGTTGTATCCACTATTGTTACAACTAGTGGTGTGGGTTTATTTTATAGAGTCAAAACGTGTAATAGCCGTTAGTTTACCTCTTAGCTATAATCTAGGTAATCTATATCAACCAACTATCATTCCGCCAAGGATAGTTGTGATTCTTTGTGATTCAATCAATAAAGAATAACTGTTGAAAATTACATGTGACTCTATTTATTTGCATGATTGAATACTAATCGAGTTTAACTTTTTAGTTAATTGAAAAGAAATTGTATTCACCCCCCCTCTACAATACTCCTGTTGTTATCAAGGGACCAACAACTGGTATCAGAGCTTCAGTCTTGATAATTAATATCTTGGATCTGAATTCTCTCATGGCTGCATATTCTAATACAGCTTACCTTGAAAATGGCTCATCCAATAGACCACCCAAATTTGATGAAGATGAGTATGAAACTTGGAAGGCAAGATTCATGCTTCACCTTGAGTCTATTGACCCACTCATGCCTGGTATCGCTACAGATGGTCCATTTGTGCCTACTGAAACTATTGGTAGTGCACCAGCTACAGCTGACACTCCTGCTGTTCCTGGCAGAGAGGTTATTCTCACTCCTTCTAGATGGGATGCTGAGGATAAACGTCGTGTTGGACTTGACCCTAAGATCAGAACCTTGTTAGCTATAACTTTTCCTAACCCACTGTTCAAACTGATTAAGGGAAAAGAAAATGCCAAACTTATGTTGGACTATCTAGATGTTACCTATGAGGGTATGGAAAAAGTTAGGCAGAACTGAATGATTGCTTTAAAACGAGAATATGAAATGTTCTTTGCCTACAAAAATGAAACCCTTAAGCAAACCTTCATTAGGTTTAACTCCTTTATTGCTGACCTGATCACTCTGAATGTCACCTATACTGAGTTTGAACAAGTTAACAAATTCATAGATTCACTGCCCACTAAATGGAAATCTGTTACTGACCCCTTAAGAACCACTCAGACCCTAAAGAACTTTAACATATCTTCTCTCTACAGTTCACTTTGGAACCATGAGAAGGCAGAGGCTAAATTTGAACTTAACTTGGAAGAAAACTTTAGGTCTTCCCCCAACACTTCAAAATCTTCTAATACAGATTATACTGCTCTTATTGCTGCTGCTAAAAAGAAAGCTCAAAAGGCTTTACTGGTTCAAAAGTTGCTGGCAGAAGAAGAGTCAGCTGGGAGTGATGTGGATAGTGGTACTGAGTCTGAAGAAAGCAGTGATGATGAAAGTGATGCAGAAGGGTTTGCTGAAGGTATGGCTTTGCTGGATAGGTAGTTCAAAAGGTTCAATCGTAATAGAACCAGCAAGTCATACAAAGGGAGTAAGAAACCGAGTGCTAGGTATAGCAGCAAGTCAGTCAAGGGTCCTAAATCTGAGTGTTATAATTGTGGAAAGGTTGGACATTTTGCTGCTGAATGCATGTCCACGAAACCTTCAACTTCACATGCTAACTCTTTCTCAAAAGCTGACAAATATAAAAACAAGTACAAAGCTATGAAAGCTCAGATGAAGGAAAGTGCTAAGACTGATAAGAAGGGTAAAAAGCCAAAAAAGGTTCTAGTTGCTGAGCATCATGATTGGGATGAAACCAGCTCGTCGTCTTCCTCTGATTGTGATACTGATGATGATGGTGCTGGTTATGCTCCAGAAAAGAAGCTGTGTTTAATGGCTAAGGAGGTCAAGGAGTCTGATGAGGATGATAGTGGTAGCAAGTTTTTGGCTGATATGAGGGAAGCTGATCAGAAAAGAGACTCTCCTCAATGGAAAACTGAATTGATGTATAAGGTTGATAATTTTCGAACTTATACTGATGATGAAAAGGCCAAAATGTTTGACTACCTAAGAGTTGACTTATGTAGAGGCAGCAAACGTGAAGATGTTTTGATATCACACAACAAATCTTTAAATGAGAAACTTAAATGCAAAAATGATGAGGTTAAAATCTTGAAAGATGATATTTCAAAACTCAAAAAACAAAATTTTGCTTTAAGGTCTCTTCACATTGAGGCAGCAGAAGTCAAGAACCAGCTGGATAATCTTAAAAAGGTTGTCGCTTTATGGTGTACATCTGCTCAACGCACAGCAAAGTGTGTTAACGAGCAGGTGCCTGCCCAAGTTGAAGCTTTCTTTGCTGGTGACTATGCTGCTGCTGCTGCTATTACAGAGGTTACTTTCATGGACCCAATTCTTGAAACAGATCCTGAAGCTGTCTTGCCAAATACTTTTGCCAAGATAGTTAAAGGTAAAAAGGTCTTGACAAATAAATTTGTTAGACCTGTTACTGTGTCCCCACCACCTGTCATGAAAGAGATTTTGGAGGATGAGTTTAGAGTAAGAGAAGCCAGTACCTCAATTGATGAGACTACTACCCCTCAAGCATCTACTATACGACTCTAAAAGAAAGACGTATCAAAAGGGAAATCACTGAAAATAATCTTAGAAAAGTTAATTCTACTGATTCCCCTTCGTGTTCGAGTTCCAATTGTGCTGAGCCAGCTGATGACAAACTTACTAGTCAACCAGTAGCTGCAGACAAGCCAGTCAAACGTAATACTGGCAAGTCCAAGGCAGTAGGAAAAACATCTTCTAGTTCATCAGCTTCAGTAGACATGCCAGTAACTTCCCACGCTGGCTCGTCAAATGATAAAGGCAAAGCAATACGTCATGACTATGGTACTGGTTCCAAGAAGAAAGCTGCCCTTAAGGGAAAAGCAAAAGTGGAATCGAATGAAGAGCTGTCTATCACTGAGATTATGACAGTCAAGCTTGACCAGCTTATTGAGGCAGTAACCAAACATCGCCCCGATCCCCTTTACAATGTGTATGACCCATCACCGATACCAAATGTGAAAAAATGCTATAAATGTGGCAGCAAGTTTCACTTAGCCAACCGGTGTCCTTTTACCCCAACCCCGTCTGCTGATGCTTCTTCAAACAAACCAGCAGACAGGAAGAGATCATCAAAGATGACCCTTCCAGAACCCATCCTTGGATGGGTTCCCAAAAAGAACTAATCTCTTAGCTACTGTGTAGGGCATTCAAAACAAGCAAATCTGGTATCTCGATAGTGGATGTTCGAGACATATGACCGGATGTAAGTCCCTGCTAATGGACTATCAATAAAAAGATGGTCCAGTTGTTTTGTATGGAGATAATTCGTTGGGTTACACAAAGGGTTTTGGTACTTTGACTAATGGGAATGTCACATTCTCAAATTTTGCATATGTAGTTGGGCTTAAACATAATTTACTCAGCATAAGCTAACTGACAAGCAAGAACAAAATAGTCCAATTCAGAAAGAAAATTGGAACTATTTTTGATAAGACAAGGAAGCTACTGCTGAATGCAAAACGTCATGAAAACATGTATCAAATTGACATGAACACAGCAGTCACAACAATTGATACTTGTTTCTATTCGAAGGCAGCAGACAACCTGAAATGGTTATGGTACAAGAGACTCTCACATCTCAACTTCAAAGATATTCACAAATTATCCAGTAGAAGTTTAGTGTCTGGGCTACCCACTATGTCTTATGTAAAGGACATACTGTGTCCTGGTTGTGAAAAGGAAAACATCACCATGCCTCATTCAAATCAAAGCAAATCTCATCTGTTGAGAAACCATTTCACTTACTTCATATAGATCTTTTTGGTCCTGTTAATGTGGTCAGCTGTAGTAGGAAGAAGTATACACTGGTTATTGTTGATGAATATTCCAGATATACCTGGGTATTCTTTTTGAAGCAAAAGAGTGAAGCTGCTGATGAAATTATCAATTTTATCAAAAGAATGGAGCTTTTAAATGGGCAACTAGTGAAACAGCTAAGAAGTGATCATGGTACAGAATTCAGAAATGCTACATTAGAAGAATTTTATGCTGATAAAGGTATTTCATAGAACTTTTCTGCTGTGAGAACACCTCAACAAAATGGTGTTGCAGAAAGAAGAAACAGAACTCTCAATGAAGCAGCAAGATCTATGTTAGCTGAGTCTGGGCTGAAAAATTCATATTGGGCAGAGGCTGTGAACACTGCATGTTTTACCCAGAATAGATCTCTAATTGTGAAAAGACATCAGAAAACTGCTTATGAAGTTCTCAAAGGAAGAAAACCCTCAATCTCATTTCTTCATGTATTTGGCACTCCCTGTTTCATTCTCAACAATAGGGATCAGTTGGGTAAGTTTGATGCTAAGGCTGATGAAGGTATATTCTTGGGATATTCCAACATGTCAAAGGCATATAGGGTTTTCAATAAAAGAAGGGGTTGTTTTGAAGAATCGATTAATGTTACATTTGATGAAACTGCCCCAGCCTCATCTTCTAGTCAAGAAGATGAAGAGTTATTGTTTGAAGAGCCTACTCAGCAAGGTCTCAATGATGAAGAGGAACCAGCTACAAATCCCTCACCAATCTATGTTGCTGGGTTCTCTGATGATGAGATGGAACACTCTGTTCCATCTGTGTGTAAACCAAGTGGACATACTGGCTCTACTGAAGTCCTACAACTTTAGCATAGGTCTACTGGTTCTGAAGGATCACAAGCTGGTACTGGTTACAATAATACTGAACAGCTGTCTCCAATTGCTGCTCATACCTTTGAACCAGCTGATGATCAAGATGCTGTGTGTTCCACGACAAGCTCACCTGTTCATAACACTAGATGGACAAAAGAGCATCCAATTGAGCAAGTCATTGGTAATCTGGCTAGTGGTGTTAAAACAAGAAGGCATGCAACCAGCAATTTCTGTATGCATGTAAATTTTGTGTCTACCATTGAACCTAAATGTCCTGATGAAGCAATCAAAGATCCAAGCTGGGAAGGAGCTATGCAAGAAGAGATATCTCAGTTTGATAGAAATAAGGTTTGGACATTGGTACCTAAACCTGATGATGAAACTAAGAAAATCATTGGTACCAAGTGGGTTTTCAAGAACAAGATGGATGAAGATGGGATTGTGATCAGAAACAAAGCTAGATTGGTAGCTCAGGATTAGATTATGGAGAGACTTATGCTCCAGTGGCTAGGATGGAAGTTATCAGAATGTTCTTGGCGTATGCTGCTAAGATGAACTTTAGGGTATTCCAGATGGATGTTAAATATGCATTTCTAAATGGGAAGCTGCAAGAAGAAGTTTATGTCAAACAGCCTTCTGGTTTTGTAAGCAGTAAATATCCAGACTATGTCTACAAGCTAGACAAAGCTCTTTATGGCCTCAAACAGGCTCCAAGAGCATGGTATGAGACACTTCATGTGTATCTCACTGGTATAGGTTTTAAAGTTGGAACAATTGACACCACTCTGTTCTCAAAAGAGATAGATAGTGATCTCTTGCTGGTTCAGATATATGTGGATGATATTATTTATGGATCTAAAAACGAGAAACATTGTCAAGATTTTTCAAAACTTATGTAAAAGACATATGAAATGAGCTTACAAAGAGACTTGCAATACTTTTTGGGATTGCAAATTAAATAACTTGATGATGGAATTTTTATAAGTCAGGATAAATATATCAAAGATATGCTAAAGAAATTTGGTCTAACATGTTTAAAAGATATAGGGACTCCAATGGCAGCAACTATTAAAATAGATGCCGATCCCAATGGTGAACCAGTCAATATCACTAAATATAGAGGTATGATTGGATCCCTACTTTATCTCACAGCCAGCAGACCAGATATTATGTTTGCCACATGTCTCTGTGCCAGATATCAAGCTGATCTTAAAGAGTAACACTTGCTAGCAGTAAAAAGGATATTTAGGTATCTGAAAGCTACTGCTAAATGTGGTCTTTGGTATCCCAAAGACCAGGATTTTGAGCTAATTGGGTATTCAGATGTTGATTTTGCAGGGTGTGAAATAGACAGGAAAAGTACTACTGGTGGTTGCCAGTTACTGGGTGGTAGGCTAGTCAGCTGGATGAGCAAAAATCAAAATACTGTGTCCACATCTACTGCTGAGGCAGAATACATTTCTGCTGGGAGTTGTACTGCTCAAGTACTGTGGATGCAAAGCTAGCTGAAAGACTATGGTGTTCATGTTACAAAGACTCCAATTTACTGTGACAACACAAGTGCAATAGCTATCACCAACAATCCTGTGATGCATTCAAGAACAAAGCACATTGATGTTCGATATCACTTCATAAGGGATCATGTTCAAAAAGGAGATGTGGAGCTACATTTTATTTCAATAGACCAGCAGTTAGCAGATCTATTCACAAAGCCCTTAGATGAGAAATGTTTTAACTATCTCATCTCTGAGCTGGGTATGCTTGAACTTTAAATAAAAGACAATTTTTATTGGTGTGCTGACTCTACAACATGTAGGGCAAACCAGTAAGCCATTTTTGTTAACTTACTGCCTACATGTAAAACACTCAGCACAACAAGGTCTTTTATATTTTTGGTTACTCAAAATGTTTTTAGTTGAAATAATAAATAGCTCACAAAATTAAATGATTCCTTAAATCTGAAACTCATTTACTTCCAATGATTTAAATTAAATTCATGACATATTAAATGTAACAAAGTATTTTGTATTCAATACAAAACTTATTTTGTGGTTTTTAAATTTTTTTTAAAAATTAAAACCTGCTGCATTTAATGTTGAATGGGAGGTATGAGTGTTCAAGCTGTATATACGTCAAATCATCAGTCTGTGTCCCCTCGAGTGTGCCAGTCTGTCACACCTGCCCACGCGCCTGCTAATGGCAGTTGTCATTTTCTCTCTCCTGCCTTTTTTACCCAATCACAACGGTTAAAAGAGTGTTTTATCTTCCAAAATAACCTTCGGTTATTCAGTTTTCAAATTCACACTCTTCTCTCTAAAAATCCCCAAATCTTCAAATCAATTCATACATCCATCTTCTACGAAATCATCAATGGCAGAACAACAACAACATCAATCACCACCTGCTGCAAACCAGCCAGGGGAACAACAACCACAACAACAACAACAACAACCGGTAGCACCACAACAACCGGAACAGCAACCACCACCGGTCATCGAAGAACAAGTGGTGCAGGGCCCTCTATTAAACCTGCACCCAAACCTTGTTAGGGCTGCAAATGCACCAGAACACTCTTCCATTCGCCTATCAAGAGGCAATGCTGCTCATGCCCTATCAATTCCCAAAACCAAAGCGAACTTGGGTTATGATGCGCTTATCGATTACATACGACAATCAACACTGGCTCGAGCTATTACTGGCGTACCTTCTCATCTTTATCCAGCTTGTTTGGCCAGATTCTGGTATACTGCCACCACGGCCACCACTCAACAGAACGTTCCATGTATTCGTGGCATGATGACTGAACCCCTAGCCTGCTCCATCATTGTTGATGCCATCCGACGTGCTCTCCAATTACCCATTAGTCCGTTCATTAATTCACCAACCAGTGATGACTTTAGAAGAGAGGTACTGGAGATTATAGGGTTTGATGGACCAGTGGCTCATACGCCCTTAAGGAGGTAGATGCCACCTCTGTGGAACTATTTCTTTGGCTTGCTGGCTCATTGCATCAGTCAGAAGTCCAGGAGCTTTGATCAGTGCTCAGATTTTGAGGTGAAGATTGGTCATGGGATGCTGTTCAATCGAAATATTGATTATGCCGGTGAAATTTACTTAAGGCTAAGGGAAATGGTGCTTGCACCTAAACGAACACACTTAATCCCCTTTCCAAGGTTGTTGAGCCTTGTTTTTGAAAATGAGCTGGGTGAAGCTTACCAGCAGATTGCTGAAGAATCATTTGACCTACCACCAAAACAAGGGGGAATGCTAAAAGATGCTCCTGCTACTCCATATAATGTCCTGACACCAGGCATGCTTGAGTATCTTGCTGCTCAAGGTGGAGTGAACCACCCGGCTGCCTCTGGTGCTGCACCAGCTGAGGGGGAGGGACCTCAGTGAAAGCCAGCTATAAAAAGGAAGAAGCCAGCTACCTCAACTAGTACAGCCACCGTCTCACATACTGTTAAAATAGTAGTTGTATTAGAATCTAGTGCTCTCTGATCATAAAGAACAGCCCTAGTCTTATATACTGACTATCCACTTATAGTATTGGAATCCGTTGCTTAACTATTTCTTGGTAACAGGTAAATCCAAACGAGCAAAAGCTGGCTCCAGGCTCACCACGGGGGAGATTGCACCAGTCTCAACTGTTGCTTCTATAAAGGATGTAGCTATGGAACCTGGTGCGTTTCTAGACCAAACAGCAGAAAATTCTAACATAATTAAACATCTTTTATCTGCTGACTTGAAAAATGAATGTGGAGTTCAAGGTATAACCCTGGCTCCCAAGCTGACTGGCTTTAAAACTAGTGTTAAGAAGAGTAGCAACCCATACTCTTCTAGCCAGACACTTCCACATTTTTCAAAATTGAACTTCATGCTATATCCTCTACTGCCAGTACAATCAGCAGAGCACATACTTGACCCTCAAAGCAAACTTGAGCAGGGTCCTCATCATTTTGAACCAGCTCAGGATACAGCACAGCCATTATGTTACTCGGATCATAATAAGAGTCTCACTCCTACATCTTTACCAGCCAGATCTCTTACACTATCTGGGTCAACATGTGTCGCCAATGAGTCAGCAGAGTCACAGCTGTACTTACAGACACCTTATTCTATCTCATTCGAAGGGCTGACCACATCACCAGTCTGTCCCCAGAGACCAACAACAGATGCAATTGTTGAGTCAAATTTATTTGGTTCTACAGTTGTTAACATAAAATGTTCTATTGTTTCAGTTCTTAGTAGGGTAGATGAACAGGCAGAGGGGGAGCAAGTTAAAGATGATATTATTCCTACTGAGTAGATTGCTTCCTCTGCTACTGGTATTGGTGCTACTGTTTCTCCTACTGGTGGTGCTGGTGCTAGCACTGTTGCCTCTACAGCTGCTGGTTTTACTGCTCCCAGTATTTCTGCTTCTACTACTACACTTGAAGTGGAAGATGAAATCATAGTGGATCCTCCTGTTCTTAAAAAGGTAATTGACAATATTGTCAAGGATGTTCTACTTGATGAACCTGTCACTGAACCAAAGGGTGACATTGCGTCTGCTGCTGCTACCGATGCACAAAATGTAATCATGGAAGCTGGTACAAGTGCTACTTTTCCATCAGATGTTATCATGGATGCTGGTAAAAGTGCTACTTTTTCATCAGATTCTGGTTCACAGGGTGATACTGTTCTGGAGGGTCTTGATTTTATTAATGCTGGCTATGTTGGCTATGTTCCCACTGAGCCAACGGTGGATGCTGCTGCTACTACTGAAGATGCTGCTTCTTCACCTACTGCACAGTTACCTACGGCTGCTACTAGTTCTCTGGAATCTGTTATGGATGCTGGTACCTCTGTTTCTGCCACTACTGACTCTTCTCAGGCTACTGTTTCCGCTGAGAAGAAACCTTATGTGTGCCAAGTGCCAGATCCTGATGAAGTTGTCCCTAACTTCATCTATCGGGGAGTGTCTATTACTCCCAGAGTTGCTCTGCTGGTGGATCAGCTAACTTTTGATCCTCAAACTGCTATAGTCTCAGCCAGCAAATTGCCTCGCGAAGAGCTGACTGAACTATTGTCTCAGCTTGATTGACCAGCTAGAGAAGAAGTTTATGAGAGGTTGGCTACTTTAAAAAAGATCAACGAGCAGCCATATAATCTTTTTTTGGCATGGCTCCAGCTGCTTCTCCATGGCCTGTTACATGGAGGCCTCTCAAGTTCATCAGAGATCCCTCTACTAGTAAATATGTTATGCAGAATATTCCTGATTCACCAGTACCTTCTGATTCATCAGCTTTTTCCTCATCATCTTCTTCTTCTGATGGTGATGCTGATAAAGGTACTGGTAAGGATGAACCAGTCACTCATGAAAATGTGACTGGTACCAAAGATAACCAGTGGATCTCACTGATGATGCTATTCATGATGCTGACAAGAATACCAGTGGTTCTAAACCTTCGGGTGAAGGTAAAAATGATGGTGATCATGGTGACGAGTCAGATTCTGACCTTCCACCTCCACCACCCCACGGAGGTAGTTCTGTGTTAGCTGCTTCTAACCACCCCTCAACCAGCTATGTTAAATTTAATGCTGATAAGGTGTTTGACATCTCCACCCTGGCTGTCTATAAGACACTCGCCGAGGTTACACCTGATCTACAGGCCACCATTCGCACTGCTATTGCTGATAGTGTGACTGAAGCCATACGTAATGCTGGGCAGGTTACCACTTCCAATATTGAAGCCCAGCTCAAACAAGTATGTGCCTTTGTAGATCTTGTGGTGGCTGCCATTGTCAAACAACATGAAGAGGAGGAGGACTTAAAGAAACGAATCATATCTCACAATGAATATACTGAGGACATTGCCCGTCTTCAAGCTGATTTAGATGCTGCTAATCGCATAATTCTTTTTCTTAATGAAGAAAATGCAGTGCTACATGAGAGATTGGATTCACAATAGTAGCAAATGGCTAACATGATTCCTGCTTCTGCCTATGTTCAAATGGTTGAAAATATGCATCGACTGGCTACCCTACAGGGTGATGTTAGGGCCATGGTTGAGCAGATGGCTATGGGTGTTGCAAGGAATGAAATTAGGTCTTCTAACCTCCTTCTTCGACAATTTGGCGTGGATCCTGGTACCCATCTTACTCCTGAAGTTGCTGACTAGAACAATTTTGCATTCTCTATTCCAGATTCAGATAGTGACCTTGATGCACAGGTCTCCCCTGTTCACCTTTCTACCCCTGCTGATGACAAAAAGGGGGAGAAGAAATCTAAAAAGAAACTCAAAAAGAGAAAACAATCAGAGGGGGAGCATGAGCATGAAAAGGTTCCAAAACAACCAAGGGGTGATGGTGATGGTGATGATGGTTCTACTGGTCAAGACTCTGGCACTAAGCCCAGCAACGCTCATACTGAAGCTGGTGTACAGGCAGCTGGTGAATCTCAACCCAGTGTGTCTGCCACATCAGTGGATGATATTGGTTCTGGTAGTAAGCCCAGTGATGTTTCTGCACGGGCTGTTGCTGAAAATTTTGTTGTTTCTCAAACTATTGAAAGAAGAATGAAAAGAAAACTGGAGAGACATCAGAAGAGACAGCAAGAATTAAATGATGCCTTCAATGTCAAATGGGATGCCTATGTTGCTCTTAAATGCCACAGAATTGAGCATAGGAGATGGCTAACCCCGAAAAAGAGGGACATTAATGATGACCTGATTGGCATTGATAAATTCAAAAAGGATGCACGAAAAAGAAATGCCAAATTCATGGTCAAATACGACAAAAAGAGGGCAAAACTGTATGCTGAGCGAGCAGATAGGATCAAACGGATGACTCCCGAAGAAATGAAAGATTATCTTGCATCCACTGAGTCAGGAAGAGGAGTTAGAGCTGACATTTTTATGAAGTGGTTAGATGCGATGTTAGAAACCAGCTCATCTTCTCGCCCAACATCTTCTGCACAGTCAGCTACACAACATAAGCCAGCTGAAACAATCAATCTTGCTGATGATGATGATATTCAGGGGGATCATCTTGCTATCATTCCCTACCTGCCTCCACTTGAGCCAGTATCAACACAAGAACCATCAGCTGAACCCATGTCCATAGATAAACAAAGGGTGAAATCTGCTCCTAGGGACAATCAGCCCCTAAGGAAAGGACCCTTATTTGAGGCAGCTGATGAAGATACTGAGGTGGTTGTACCAGCTGATACTAATCAGTCAGCTGGTACTGAAGACACAGCAAGGAGTGCTGTGAATGAAGACCCAGCCAGAAGTGTGCTGCTGGGTGTTACAAGTGTTGAAGACCCGGCCAAGGTGGTTGAGATGGGTGCTAATCAAGATGATGATACGGTTAATCCTGCTGACTTTACAGTCTGGGGTAGTGGAGATCATTTATTTGTTCAATCACCTATCTCTCCCCAGACTCTCACCTATTTTAACAGAACAAAGGATAATCGTGTCAATCAGTTTCCAGTGAGTTCATCTGGCATAGGTGAATCAATCATGTATCCTCCATCTTCCCCAAAACGTCATGGTAAACACAGAACTTGGGAAGATGATTCAGTTACCCGTGGTGAGCCAAACTTATTTAAAATAAATCCAGATGAAAGAGATGCTTACCAGCTGGAGATCACTGTACAGGAATTGATTGAGCAAATACAAGCTGCTATCAATGAAAGGATACGTCAAGTTAGGTTGCTGCGTCATCCCCTTGATCAGCCACTCTACATCACTGCCTTGACTTATGGCATTGAAATTGGTGTATACTTAAACAACAGTGGTCAAAGGCTCTCTACTGATGAGGAGAAAGCTCAATTTCAAGAGGCTCAACAGCTGGGTATGGATCTAAGGGAGTATCGTGCTGCCCTTAGAACTGAAGAGGGTAGAAAGATGATTGAAACAGTAAAATCCCTAAAAATCACTGCCGACGAGTATTTGTTGGGTCTACAAGCTGAAATTCAAAGAAGGGAGACTGCTGATGCTGAACTCGCTGAGAGGGTAAGGCTCCAGGATATAGAAGACAAATTGGCTGCTGATAGAAAGCAAGAGGCTGAGTCCCTAGAATTAGCCAAAGCCATTGTCAAAGAACAGGATAAGGTATTTGATAAGATTGAAGCTACTGAGAAAGCACCTGCTACTGCTCCTATAGAATCTGTTCGTACCAGTGAATTTCCTGATCATTATTATAGGTGTAGGTATGGTGATGTGATGAATAGAAGATCCAATCCCAGCGGGATCATCAAAGTAAACAGAGGGTCAAAAAGAGCGTTCAATATTGTAAGGGAGAATAAAGTTCAAGAAAGAATAAACTATGATGAGTTAAGATCCCTTGGATTTAGTGAATTGATGGAGATCTTGGAGTATTTCATTGGTAAAGGTGAAAGTGCTATCAAAAATACACTTAAATCTAAACTCCAACAGCTCTTCAAGAAAGCAACAAGGTTTGGGAATGCACCAGTGGTGAATGTAGATGAAGTCCTCTCTCAAAAACCTAAAGGAAAGCAATCCACTGGTGAAGGACCAACCGAAAAAGGCCCCATCATTCTACCTCCTCATATCCCTGTGTTTGACCCTGCTGATGTACCTTATATGTTCCCTGAATCCTGGAGAATCAAACAAGAGGAGCTATCTGAAGAAGAACAAGAAAAAGATAAAGATAGATAGTCTCCTATGTGCTCAAATTGTAGCTTTTGTTTAATTCACTTTTCATTCTGCTGTTGTTGTAATTACTGTACATATTGTGTTGCAATGAAAGTGAAATGAGTTTATCTTCAAAATCATATCAAATTATAAGATATGGATAACTCAGCAAAAGATCCCAAAACAAACTTAAAAAGGGACAAATTTACTGCCTATTTTTTTTGGTCCCTCCGTGCTGATTTTAGTATTTTCTCTACATGTCATAGGTTTTGTCATCATCAAATAGGGGGAGATTGTTGAGTCCCCAAAATAATTAAGGATTTAATTATGACAAAACTGTAATTTATTTGCACTAAAGTGTTATGTGCAGTCAGTACAAGTTTGTTCATGTATAGACAGCAGATGTAGCTGTGTCGAGTGTTTAGTTTGCTGCTCAGTCTACCAGCACAAGGTAGACATTGTTCTTCAATCAGCACAGGATGTGTACTCAGCAAATCAAGAACATGAAGTGGCTCAGCAATGAAGAACTAGCACAGCTGGAATGCAGCTCACTACACAAGACAGCTATGCTCCATTATAAGCATGTCGTTTTCCTGAGTGGTCTAATCAATGGTACTATTCAACAGAAGTCAAAGACAAAGTTGAATAGAAAAGGACACGCGTCGGCGGCTGACAAGTGACCTTACAAGACCACGTGGGAATGTAGAAGGTTAACGCATGTGCAAACATGGGTTATACTTTTTCATCACCTAGGGAACACAACATTCTATTTGTTTAATCAAATAGTGGTGCCAAACCGAATTGGGGTGTTCCTGCAAATAGCTACCAAAGAGGAAAGAAGAGAGCATGCTCTCTGATATAGTTGTCTCCACAAGTACAGACATCCTATGTACCAGTGGACAATAGAACCATTACACGGTTAATAGGACTACTATAAATTGTTGTATCCACTATTGTTACAACTAGTGGTGTGGGTTTATTTTATAGAGTCAAAACGTGTAATAGCTGTTAGTTTACCTCTTAGCTATAATCTAGGTAATCTGTATCAACCAACTATCATTCCACCAAGGATAGTTGTGATTCTTTGTGATTCAATCAATAAAGAATAACTGTTGAAAATTACCTGTGACTCTATTTATTTGCATGATTGAATACTAATCGAGTTTATCTGTTTAGTTAATTGAAAAGAATTTATATTCACCCCCCCCCCCTCTACAATACTCCTGTTGTTAACAAGGGACCAACAATAACATATGATTACATCGCGAGGTATTTGACCTCTATATGATACATTTTACAAACATTGCATTCGTTTTAAAAGATAAACTTTCGTTTCATCGAAAGTTGACAGGCATGCATACCATTTCATAATATCTATCTATAAATGATCTAATCTTTCATTTACTTAATCATAATCTTTACTGAACTCAACGACTTGAATGCAACGTCTTTTGAAATATGCCATGAATGATTCCAAGTAATATCTTTAAAATAAGCTAATGCACAGCAGAAGATTTCTTTAATACCTGAGAATAAACATGCTTTCAAGTGTCAACCAGAAGGTTGGTGAGTTCATTAGTTTAACATAAATAATCATTTCCATCATTTTAATAGACCACAAGATTTTCATTTTCATTTCTCATAAAAATACGTCCCATGCATAGAGACAAAAATCATTCATATGAATTAAATACCTGGTAACCGACATTAACAAGATGCATATAAGAATATCCCCTATCATTCCGGAACATCCATCGGACATGATAAAACAACATCGAATTACTAAAGCATACCATTTTCCAGTATGGGGGAGTTAGTGCCCGTAGATCTACATTTAGGATTCTCGTCAATTAGGGTGTCTGTTCCCTAATTCTTAGGTTACCAAGCTAAAAGGGTAATATTCAATTCGATAATCCAACCATAGAATGTAGTTTCGATTACTTGTGTCTATTTTGTAAAACATTTATAAAAGCAGCGCATTTATTCTCAGTCTCAAAAATATATATTGCAAAAGCATTTAAAAAGGGAGTAATGAAACTCACCATACTGTATTTCATAGTAAAAATACATATAACATCATTGAACAAGTGTAAGGTTGACCTTGGATTCACGAACCTATATCCTTCATATATATATTAACACACATAATTGTAATAGAATAGATTTATATATATAAGTTTATTAGTTATATCATTTTTATATTAATAATTTATGTGTTTCAGGTATTCATTTTATATATTGTAAATTATTAAAAATAAAAAAAATATTAAATTTGTTATGTTATATGCATTAAATATATATTTTTATATATGTATATATCATTTGTTTGTTAAAATTATTAATTATAATAATACTAAAATAATATTGGTAATGATAAAAATATCATATTCATAAAATAAAAAAAATAAAAAAAATACTAAAGATAAAAATGATAAAAATAATAATAATTATAATAATAATACTAATGATAGTTTTAAAAAAAATGATAATTTTAATAGTCATGATAATAATAATACTTATACTCATAATGATAATAATGTCAATGGTAATAATAATACTTATTTTTAATAATAATAATAATAATGATGTGGTAATAATGATATCAATAATAAGAATAATAATAATATTAATGGAAGTAGTAATAATAATAATAATAATAATAATAATAATAATAATAATAATAATAATAATAATAATAATAATAATAATAATAATAATAATAATAATAATAATAATAATAATAATAATAATAATAATAATAATAATAATAAATAGAAATTCTACCTCAAAAAAGAAAATGGCTTAAAATAATGCTCCAGCCCGGGCTCGAACCCGCGACCTCCCGCTCCCCTAACTCCTGCCCAAACCACTGCTCTACTATTGTTTTTCTGATTTACACGCGAATGAAATTCTATATAACCCATTAATATGTAGATCGGCCCACATTTATTTCAGCCAACAACAAAGTGGATCTCGGCCCAACCTATAAATCTAAGCCCAATCATATTACACTCAAGTTATAGTCCATTAAGGAACTTGATCCACAAATTAGTCCAATAGCATCACAAAAGAAGGCTCGGTTATAGTTTATGCTTAAATGGGTTTTGGTTCGATTCATTAAACTGACAAGAAGATATTACGGTCAGTGATTTTTATCCCATCATCAAAATCATGATCATAACCTAATCATCTAAATCTTGCCATCGTAATCTAATCATCATTATCTTTATCCTTCGGTAAAAATCATATTTAGCATCATTATTGTTTTCAAATCACTTTCATCTAAATCGTGTTTCTGTGCTCATCGTCGTCATTATCCTTCTTTCTGTTTTTGTAACACTCCTCTTAAACACGTCATCCTTCTTTAATGACTTATATTTCGTTATAATCCACTAGTAAATTAAAAAGTTAATTGAGTTATTCCCCTTATAAAGGTTGTCGTCCATCAGTATAAAGTGGCAATCTTTATTTATATATATATATTTTTAAATATCGAATGGTAGTCCCAAAACGAAATAAATTATCTATTAAGTATCAAAGTGTTACAGTTGGATACGAAAAGAATATACCAGCTGTATGGTGGGGACTGATGTGAGTTTATGGTGGAGTGAATCATGAATAGTAAGCAAAAACAGATAGGTAGTGTAGCAGGTTTTCAAAAGATCATGAATAAAAAGAATAAAACAAACGGAGCCGTTTGTTTTGCAGGTGGGTTTTGGTTCTCGTTCGAGAAGTGTTCGAATAGCTTACAACATGAATAATAAGGTGGGTGTTCGTATAGGATAAGGCAGCAATTTTTGTTTGATAATCTGATCGAACCAAGAAGACTTAACAGTAGTATTTCAAGTGTTTTCGATGGGGTGTTTGATTGATTGATAAACAGGAAGGGTGAGTGAATTGAAGGTGATGGGTTTAGTGAAACTGGGAAGTGGTTTATGGTTATTAAATGGCAGTCCCAAGTGGGTTGTAGCAGTAAGCAATAAGATGGTTCTTAGGTTTGTTTTAATTTGAATCGTATGGTTGTCGATGGTGGTTCCACAGAAAGCAACAATCATGAAAACATAAGCACTTAAAAACTAATAATAACAAGAGGTTTGGTGATGATACCTTTGGTGTGTGAATCGATCCAGGAATAATAATAGTAACGACTAACTTTTATAGGTGTGTGATGATGAGTTTTGCAAAAGAAGAAGAGGGGTGATGATTAGTAGTGGAGACCTTGGTGTCTTTGATTGAAACAAAAACAGAAAACATGTAGTATTAAGGAGATGATGTGTTTCCGGGTGATGCAATGGTTGTCGATGATTGATCTTGGTGGAGGTGGCGGCTTTGGTGTTGTGAAGGTGGTGGTTCTTGACTAGTGATGGCGGCTTCAAGGTGGTTTACGGTGGACATGAAGATATGGGTGTTGAGCAAAATAGAATTTGAACACAATAATGATAACAGTTGTTGAGTGATTTCATCAATGATCGATTTGTTATTTAATAAGTGGGTGTAGATAGGTAGAATCAAACCAAGGAAGAAAGAACAAAAAAAAAATCAAACGGAATTTGTTTGTATACTGAATTGAATTCGATATATTAACACAATCAGGGATAGGAACAAAATGAAGAAGGAAAGAAAGAAAATAAAAAATAAAAATAAAAAGTGAAAATGATGGCCAATTGAATTTGGATCTATCTGTTTAAAATTTTCCTATCATATTGCAGAAGGAATAAGCATTGAAAATGAGATGTAACAACTCTATTCGAATCATCTGTGTTTGATTCGTAATTTTGATAACTAACTATAAATATATTAATAATATTAATAATACTAATTAATATTAATAATATTAATAATAAAGATTAATAGTAATTAAAAAATGATAATAATAATTTGTATTATTTTTGTAATAGTATTGATAACTATATCAAAAATAATGATTTTCAATGACAAGGGTTATAATAATTATACATTAATAATAATAATAAAAATCATAATAATAACAAAAATCATAATTATAATAAAGATAATAATAGTCATAGCAATAATAACATAACAAATTAAATGTATCATATTTCATATCTATATATTATTTTAATTTATATATACGTTTATTTAAATATATATACATCTTTTTACGATTAGTTGTTCGTGAATCGTCGGGATTAGTTAAAAGGTCAACTTAATATATGAACCTAACTTCAAAGTTTTCGAGACTCAACATTACAGACTTTACTTATCGTGTCGAAATCATATGAAGATTAAGTTTAAATTTGGTCGGAAATTTTCGGGTCGTCGCACCACATATGCGTTCTTCAGATTCTCCGATTCTTCAACCATTTGATGAACTCGAAAGAGAGTTATTTAGAGCGTTAAGTCAAGAGCAACAGTCTACAGTGGATTCATCAGCTTCTTCAAGTGATAATATAATTCATTTGGGTAGTAGTTCTGAGACTGTGGTGCCCAATACACCACCTGAAATCAACGAAGCGGAAGACACTTACATTTCATTTGATATTTTCGAGACTGAAGAGATGGCTGAAGAACCACCTCGTCCACAGACTATGGCACAAAAGTTGAAGGCCACCCGAGCTGGCCAAGGAAATTCGATTACTCAACCAAACATTACTCAGCCTTTCCAAATCACAGGTCCAATTCTGAGTTTGATAGCTACTGATTACCAATTTTATGGCAAGGATAGTGAGGATGCTAACGAGCATCTCCGTGTTTTCAATGATGTTTGCAACTTATTCAAGCTGAATCAGGTTAATGATACTTCGATCAAGACAAGGCTTTTTCCCTGGACTCTTATGAGCGAAGCTAAGAGGTGGTTAGATAATCAACCCGATGGTACATTTAACAATTGGGATGGGTTGGTAGATAAGTTTTTATCAAAGTTTTTCCCTGCGTCTCAAGATGCTAGACTTCAAGCTGAAATTTCACAGTTCAAACAAAAGAGTAGTGAGACATTATTTGATGCTTGGGACCGTTATTCTAATATGTTACACTCGTGTCCGCAACACGGGTTGAATGATTTACAAAAGGTCTAGATTTTCTATAAGGGTTGTGACATACCAACTCGCCAGAGTATTGATCAAGCAGCAGGAGGTACTTTAATGGATAAGACATAATAAGAAGTGCTAGAAATAATTGACAAGCAAGCTGCCTACACTCACGAATGGCATCAAGCTCATGAGTCATCAGTTCAGCTTTGGTTAAAAGAACTGAAACAACTGGTGCGTATGATGATTTTGGGTCTATAAATGCTAAGTTAGATAACTTTGGTAGGCATCTAGAGAAAATGGATAAGGATATTCACGGTATGAAGGTTGGTTGTGAATATTGTGGGGGATTACATTTAGGTAAAGATTGCGATGCGGGGTTGACTATGAACCAGAAAGAAGAGATCAATTTTATTAGTCAACAGAACAACAATCAGTTTCGGGGACGAGCTCAATTTAATAGAAATTTTAATAATCCATACAATCCTCAAGGTAATCAGGGTTCGAGGTTTCAACCCAGTTCTAGTGGAGGTTTTCAAAAGCAAGCTCCGGGGTATTTGCAAAAGCCCCAAGTTTAAGAGAAAGAGTTGAATCTTGAATCTATGTTAGAAAAGCTTATGGTGTCTCAAACTCAGCTTGTCGCTACTGTTACTCAAACAAATGAGAATAATGATCAAATGTTTTGCAATCAACAAGCCGCTATACAGAATTTGGAAAGGCAAATAGGTAGTCTTGCAGGAAATATGAATGACAAGAAACAGGGTGAGTTGCCTAGTG
Source organism: Rutidosis leptorrhynchoides (assembly GCF_046630445.1). NCBI lineage: Eukaryota > Viridiplantae > Streptophyta > Magnoliopsida > Asterales > Asteraceae > Rutidosis > Rutidosis leptorrhynchoides. Next base: position 262,150,810 of record NC_092333.1, on the reverse strand, counting down.
ATGCAAAGATCAACTTGAGAGGTGAAAATTTGCATGTGATTATGTCTTCGTTGGGAGAGAAGTCGGGTGATGAGAAGAGTATGTTAAAATTAAAAGAGGTTGAAGATGTTCCACCAGTTGTTAAGAATGAGAAGCTGGTGGTTAAACCATATAGACCACCAATTCCCTTCCCGAGAAAGGGGGTTGAATACGAGGTGGTGGAGAGACATTATAACCTTAATAATGTTTGTATTGATAGTTCTTTTTCAGGTACTTCCAAGATGCAAAAAGAAATGCGAAAAGAGGCTAGGAAGGAAAAGAGAAGAGCAGAGCATGAAGCAAATATCAAGGCAAAGCAAGAACTTAAGGCTGCGCGGGCAGTTCCTATGAAAGTTGAACATCCTATATTTCCACCCAAATTGGGTGATCCGGGTGAATTTATAATTTCTTGCTTACTTAAAGACTCTGTTATGTATAATGGGTTGGCAGATTCAGGGGCGAGTTAAATGTTATGCCTCTAGCTTTGTATAAAAGATCAGGTTTGGCTGACTTAGCACCCACTACCATTAGCATAAGTTTATATGACCAAGTCAAGAAACACCTGGTGGGTATGGCGGAAGATGTGCATATCCAGATTGGTGATATGAATTTCTTGGCTGATTTTGTGGTTATGGATGTGGAGGAGGACACCAATATCCCTCTAATTTTTGGGAGACCTTTTCTTTTTACCGCCCGTATGTTAGTTGATGACGAAGCGAGTAAGCTTACGTTGAGAGTGTAGTGACCCGAACTTTTCCATGTTTATATATATTAAAGGAAATTGATATTTATATGATTAAGTGTTTCCAACATGTTAAGTAATCAAACTTGTTAAGACTTGATTAATTGAAATAGGTTTTATATAGACAATTGACCACCCAAGTTGACCGGTGATTCACGAACGTTAAAACTTGTAAAAACTATATGATGTCATATACATGGATATATATATATATATATATATATATATATATATATATATATATATATATATATATATATATATATATATATATATATATATATATATATATATATATATATATATATATATATATATATATATATATATATATATATATATATATATATATATATGTATATATATGTATATGTATATATATATATATAGTTAACATGATATTATGATAAGTAAACATATCATTAAGTATATTAACAATGAACTACATATGTAAAAACAACACTACTAACTTAATGATTTCGAAACGAGACATATATGTAACGATTATCGTTGTAACGACATTTAATTGTATATATATCATATTAAGATATATTAATATATCATAATATCATGATAATTTAATAATTTAACATCTCATTTGATATAATAAACAATGGGTTAACAACACTTAACAGGATCGTTAACCTCAAGGCTTCAAAACAACATTTACATGTAATGACTAACGATGACTTAACGACTCAGTTAAAATGTATATACATGTAGTGTTTTAATATGTATTTATACACTTTTGAAAGACTTCAAGACATTTATCAAAATACTTCTACTTAACAAAAATTCTTACAATTACATCCTCGTTCAGTTTCATCAACAATGCTACTCGTATGCACCCGTATTCGTACACGTACAATACACAGCTTTTAGATGTATGTACTATTGGTATATACACTCCAATGATCAGCTCTTAGCAGCCCATGTGAGTCACCTAACACATGTGGGAACCATCATTTGGCAACTAGCATGAAATATCTCATAAAATTACAAAAATATTAGTAATCATTCATGACTTATTTACATGTAAACAAAATTACACATCCTTTATATCTAATCCATATACCAACGACCAAAAACACCTACAAACACCTTAATTCATCAATTTTCTTCATCAAATTGATCTCTCTCAAGTTCTATCTTCAAGTTCTAAGTGTTCTTCATAAATTCTATAAGTTCTAGTTTCATAAAATCAAGAATACTTCCAAGTTTACTAGCTTACTTCCAATCTTGTAAAGTGATCATCCAACCTCAAGAAATCTTTCTTATTTACAGTAAGATATCTTTCTAATAAAATGTAATACTCATATTCAAACTTTGATTCAATTGCTATAACTCTAACAATCTTATTTCGAGTGGAAATCTTACTTGAACTTGTTTTCGTGTCATGATTCTGCTTCAAGAACTTTCAAGCCATCCAAGGATCCTTTGAAGCTAGATATATTTTTCTCATTTCCAGTGGGTTTATCACAAAACCTGAGGAATTAATGATGTTCAAAACATCATTCGATTCATATATATATAACAACCTTATGCGAAGTTTTAAACTTGTAATCACTAGAACATAGTTTAGTTAATTCTAAACTTGTTCGCAAACAAAAGTTAATCCTTCTAACATGACTTTTAAAATCAACTAAACACATGTTCTATATCTATATGATATGCCAACTTAATGATTTAAAACATGAAAACAAGAAAAACACCGTAAAACTGGATATACGACGTCGTAGTAACACCTCGGGCTATTTTGGGTTAGTTAATTAAAAACTATGATAAACTTTTATTTAAAAGTTGTTATTCTGAGAAAATGATTTTTCTTATGAACATGAAACTATATCTAAAAATCATGATTAAACTCAAAATGGAAGTATGTTTTCCAAAATGGTCATCTAGACGTCGTTCTTTCGACTGAAATGGCTACCTTTATAAAAACGACTTGTAACCTGTATTTCCGGCTATAAACTTATACTTTTTCTGTATATATTCATAAAATTAAGATCAATATGAAACCATAGCAATTGGATTCACTCAAAACGGATTTAAAATGAAGAAGTTATGGGTAAAACAAGATTGGATATTTTTACTTGTTGTAGCTACGTGAAAATTGGTAACAAAATCTATACAAATCAAATCCTAGCTAACTTATATTGTATTATACATGTATTCTAATATATTATGTAATCTTGGGATAACGTATGCAAATGTTTTCACATATCATATTGACCCATCTATATATATTATTTGGAACAACCATAGACACTCTATATGCAGTAATGTTGGAGTTAGCTATACAGGGTTGAGGTTGATTCCAAAAATATATATACTTTGAGTTGTGATCTAGCCTGAGACGTGTATACACTGGGTCCTGGATTGGGTCAAGATAATATATATCAATTTATTTATGTACATCTAACTATGGACAACTAGTTGTAGGTTACTAACGAGGACAGCTGACTGAAAATATTTAAAACATTAAAACGTATTAAAAAATGTTGTAAATATATTTTGAACATACTTTGATATATATGTACATATTTGTTATAGGTTCGTGAATTGACCAGTGGCCAAGTCTTACTTCCCGACGAAGTAAAAATCTGTGAAAGTGAGTTATAGTCCCACTTTTAAAATCTAATATTTTGGGATGAGAATACATGCAGCTTTATAAATATTTTACAAAATAGACACAAGTACGCAAAACTACATTCTATGGTAGGATTATTAAACCGAATATCGCCCTTCAAGTCTGGTAGCCTAAGAATTAGGGAAATGGCCCCTAATTGACGCGAATCCTAAAGATAGATCTATTGGGCTTAACAACCTCCATTCAGGTTATGGATGGTTTAGTACTTCGAGATTATTATACAGACGAGAGTTTCTGTTTTGGGGATATTCTATGCATTAAGTTAACGTCGGTTACCAGGTGTTCAATATATGAATGATTTTTATCTCTATGCAGTTTGTGAAATGCCTGATAAGAGATGTGTTATAAAAATGAAATCTTGTGGTCTATTATTATGATTTAATAATATGAAGGTTAAACCTATAACTCACCAAAAATTTTGTTGACGTTTTAAGCATGTTTATTCTCAAGTGATTATTAAGAGCTTCCGCTGTTGCATACTAAAATAAGGACAAGATTTGGAGTCCATGCTTGTATAATATTGTTTAAAAATTGCATTCGAAGACTTATGTTGATGTGTAATATTATTGTAAACCATTATGTAATGGTCGTGTGAAAAACGCTATATTTTAGATTATCATTATTTGATAATCGTCGTAATATTTTAAAGGTTATGGTTTGTTTTAACATCGAATGCAGTCTTTGAAAAACATCTCATATAGAGGTCAAAACCTCGCGACGAAATCAATTAATATGGAATGTTTATAATCAATATGAACGGGATATTTCAGTTGGTATCCGAGCGTTGGTCTTAGAGAACAAGAAATTTATATTAGTGTGTCTTATCGAGTTTGTTAGGATACATTAATGAGTCTAGACTTCGACTGTTTTTTTCTTTAAAAACGATTGCTTAACACTTTTGTTGGAAATTATATATTATTAACATGTAAATATTATGTGATATATTAACCTCTTAATGTGTTTGATATTGTGTGATAGATGTCTACCACTAATACAAATCCCATCGACTCACCTAATAATAATGAAGAGTCGAATATAATTTGGGAAGATTCACAAATTCCCGAAGAGGAACCGGAAGAAGAGGAACCGGAAGAATAGGAATCAGAAGAGGAGGAACCGGAAGAAGAAGAAGAGGTTCCGGAAAAAGAAATATTGATACCTATAGTAAATCGATTAAATAAAAGAAAATCCTCAACCAACGGACCAAAGTTAATAATGCTCAATGGTGTTTCCGCCGAGGAAGCAAAATATTGGGAAGATTATCAATTTTCCGATGAATCGGATCCCGATGAGGATTCCGATGATGTTATAGAAATTACCTCGACCAAATTTAATAAAGCAAAAGAAAATAATAAGGGAAAAGGTTTAAAAATAGAGAAACCCGATTCCAACCCCGATGAACTTTATATGTATCGGCAACATCCGTATTTCCTAAAATGTAACAATGACCCGGGAACCTCTAAACCACCAGGTTTTTCTAAACCATTGTGGAAAATGACAGCTCGTATTAGGGGAGCATCATATATCCCTAGGAAATTAGCAAACCGAACCAAGTCCGAAGAAGAAGAAACGAGTGAGTCGGATTAAAGAGTTGTAATCATGTTGTGTAATATATGTAATATAGTGTGCTTGTACTTTTATGTTCTATGTAAAAATTACTTGTATTGTTTGTTAATTATCTTTTACGAATCTAATCCTTGTCTATTTTACAGTATAAAAACAAAATGAACGTTAAGGGTAGACAACCGAATATTTTAGAAGACCTACCAGAGGATATGATTGAGGAAATCTTGTCTAGAGTCGGTCAGAATTCATAAGCACATTTAGTTATGGCGAAATTAACTTGTCAAACATTTGAAAGACTTTCCAGAAATGCCTTAGTTTATAAAAGGCTTTCCTTTGATAGGTGGGGTATATCACATTGGGGAGACCGTAAGTTACGCCGTGTTTTCTTTAAAGCGTTAAATGCGGGGAACCCAAATGCAATTTTACGCTACGGGTTAAGAACCTATTTTGACTCAACATATCCCAACATAGGATTTCGTGAGTTAGAAAGAGCTTCTAACATGCAACATAAAGAAGCATGTTATGCTTACGGGTTAATAATGTTCGCTTCTCATCAAATTGAGAAAAAGAACATTGGGTTGCAACTTTTAAATAAAACATTCCCACAAGTGATGGACTCGGTAGTTGAGATGAGAAACAAGGTTTTTAGATTATTACGGGGCTGTTGGACATTACGAAACCCTCGTCCTTTTGACGACATTACAACATGCTATCTTTTCAACGGTCACAACTGTTATGTTCCACAAGACCAAGGATGGGAAGTAGTCATACTAAAACCAGAATGCATGACTTGTTTCTAGACGTATGAATTACGTGTCTTTATTGCCTTTGTTGAACGACTTGCATATTAACTAGAATTGTCTTCGCAACTGTTTTGTATCAGAGTTTTTATGTGCTATATTTCATGCTATATGTAAAATAGCGGTATTGTAAGTTTGCAAAATATTGTATAAAAGTTTGAATGTGAAATATTTTTATAATCAGTTTTCATATAGAATTGTAGTAGTTGAATTGTATGTTAGCTACTAAGTATGAACTTAACGGGTAGGTATTACCCGAATTAAAACTTATAAAACGCTAATATGAAGAAAAAGCTTTTATAAATGAGTTCATATTATGCTACGGAATACTATTGACTACTCTTAATATTCTATATGATTAACTTAACTCTTTTGACTATTTTTGAAGGAAATGGCACCGACTACTCGTCAGAACTTGAACATGAGTGAGGAAGACTTCCGTGCTTTCGTTGCAGCAAATATAGCCGCAGTACAAGCTGCAATGCAAAACAACAATAACTCAGGGTCTAGCAGTGGAGTTAACTCCACAGGAAACCGTGTAGGATGCTCCTACAAGGCTTTCACTGCCTGTAAACCTCTTGAATTCAATGCAACTGAAGGACCAGTCGGACTGAAATGATGGACCGAAAAGGTCGAATCTGTGTTTGCTATAAGCAAATGTGCTGAGGAAGATAAGGTAAAGTACGCCACGCATACCTTCACAGGTACTGCGTTAACATGGTGGAATACCTATCTCGAACAAGTGGGACAAGATGCTGCTTACGCACTACCGTGGTCAGCATTCAAACACTTAATGAACGACCAGTACTGTCCCAGAAACGAGGTCAATAAGCTCAAGGTAGAGCTTAGAGGGTTACGAACACAAGGGTTTGATATTACCACGTACGAACGACGATTCACAGAGTTGTGCCTATTGTGTCCGGGAGCGTTCGAAGATGAAGAAGAGAAAATCAACGCATTTGTAAAAGGGTTACCGGAAAGGATCCAAGAGGATATAAGTTCACACGAGCCCGCATCCTTACAAAAGGCAAGTCAAATGGCTCATAAACTTATAAATCAAATTGAGGAAAGGATTAAAGAACAGGCAGCCGAAGAAGCCAATACGAAACAAGTCAAGAGGAAATGGGAAGAAACCAGTGACAAGGGTCACAATTTCAATAATCAACCCAACAATCATAACTACAATCGCACCAATTTTTGCAACAACAAACGCAACAACAACAACAACCACCCCAGCAACAACTACAACAACCGTTTCAACAACAATAACAACCGCAATAACAACAATCCCAACAATAACAACAAGAGGCAGAAATTCTGCCAGAGATGTGAAGGATACCATCCAACTGGGCTCTATACAGCAGTGTGTACTAAGTGTAATAGAAAGGGCCATGGTGCGCAAAGTGCAAAATCTACGGATCAATGGCTAAGGGAACAAATAATGTCGGAACAAGTTATGCAGACATTACCTATTTTGGATGTTGGAAGAAGGGCCATTACAAAAATATGTGTCCAAATCATGGGGATAATAATGGGCAAGACCGAGGAAGAGTCTTCAACATTAATGCGATTGAAGCGCAGGAAGACCCGGAGCTTGTTACGGGTACATTTCTTATTGACAATACATCTGCTTATGTTTTATTTGATTCGGGTGTGGATAGAAGCTATATGAGTAAGGATTTTTGTGCTAAATTAAGTTGTCCATTGACGCCTTTGGATAATAAGTTTATACTAGAATTAACAAACGGTAAATTAATTGCAGCAGATAATATATGTCGGAATTGAGAAATTAAACTGGTTAGCAAAACATTTAAGATTGATTTGATACCAGTAGAGTTAGGGAGTTTTGATGTGATAATCGGCATGGACTGGTTGAAAGAGGTGAAAGCAGAGATCGTATGTTACAAAAATGCAATTCGCATTGTACGAGAAGAAGGCAAACCCTTAATGGTGTACGGAGAAAAGAGCAACGCGAAGCTAAATCTTATTATTAATTTGAAGGCGCAAAAGTTAATAAGAAAGGGTTGCTATACTGTTCTAGCACACGTCGAGAAAGTACAAACTGAAGAAAAGAGCATCAATGATTTTTCCGTCGTAAAAGAATTTTCCGATGTATTTCTGAAAGAATTACCGGGATTACCTCCATACTGATCCGTTGAATTTCAAATAGATCTTGTACCGGGAGCTACACCAATAACTCGTGCTCCATACAGACTCGCACCCAGCGAAATGAAGGAACTTCAAAGCCAATTACAAGAACTTCTAGAGCGTGGTTTCATACGACCAAGTACATCACCATGGGGAGCTCCTGTTTTGTTTGTCAAAAAGAAGGATGGTACATTCAGGTTGTGTATCGACTATCGAGAGTTGAACAAACTTACCATCAAGAACTGTTACCCACTACCGAGAATCGACGACTGATTTGATTAATTACAAGGCTCGTCAGTTTATTTGAAGATTGATTTTCGTTCTGGGTATCATCAAATGCGGGTGAAGGAGGACGATATTCCGAAGACTGCTTTCAGAACGCGTTACGGTCATTACGAGTTTATGGTTATGCCGTTTGGATTGACTAAGGCACCAGCTGTGTTCATAGACCTCATGAACCATGTGTGTGGGCCATATCTCGACAAGTTTGTCATTGTTTTCATTGATGACATACTTATCTACTCAAAGAATTATCAAGAGCACGAAGAACATTTGAGAAAAGTGCTAGAGTTGTTGAGAAAAGAAAAATTGTAAGCTAAGTTTTCAAAGTATGCATTTTGGTTGGAAGAAGTTCAATTCCTCGGTCACATAGTGAACAAAGAAGGTATTCAGGTGGATCTGGCAAAGATTGAGACCGTTGAAAAGTGGGAAACCCCTAAAACTCCGAAGTATATACTCCAATTTTTAGGACTGTCTGGTTACTACAGAAGATTCATCCAAGATTTTTCCAGAATAGCAAACCCTTGACTGCATTAACGCATAAAGGGAAGAAATTTGAATGGAAGGATGAACAAGAAAAAGCGTTTCGATTGTTGAAGAAAAAGTTAACTACGACACCTATATTGTCATTGCCTGAAGGGAATGATGATTTTGTGATATATTGTGATGCCTCAAAGCAAGGCCTCGGTTGTGTATTAATGCAACGAACGAAGGTAATTGCTTATGCGTCTAGACAATTGAAGATTCACGAACAAAATTATACGACACACAATTTGGAATTAGGCGCTGTTGTTTTTGCATTAAAGACTTGGAGGCACTACTTATATGGGGTCAAAAGTATTATATATACCGACCACAAAAGTCTTCAACATATATTTAATCAGAAACAACTGAACATGAGGCAGCGCAGGTGGATTGAATTGTTGAATGATTACGACTTTGAGATTCGTTACCACCCGGGAAAGGCGAATGTGGTAGCCGACGCTTTGAGTAGAAAGGACAGAGAACCCATTCGAGTAAAAGCTATGAATATAATGATTCACAATAACCTTACTACTCAAATAAAGGAGGCGCAACAAGGAGTTTTAAAAGAGGGAAATTTAAAGGATGAAATACCCAAAGGATCGGAGAAGCATCTAAATATTCGGGAAGACGGAACCCGGTATAGGACTGAAAGAATTTGGGTACCAAAATTTGGAGATATGAGAGAAATGGTACTTAGAGAAGCTCATAAAACCAGATACTCAATACATCCTGGAACGGGGAAGATGTACAAAGATCTCAAGAAACATTTTTGGCAGCCAGGTATGAAAGCCGATGATGCTAAATACATAGGGGAATGATTTACGTGTTCTAAGGTCAAAGCTGAGCATCATAAACCATCAGGTCTACTTCAACAACCCGAAATCCCGGAATGAAAATGGGAAAACGTTACCATGGATTTCATCACTAAATTGCCAAGGACTGCAAGTGGTTTTGATACTATTTGGGTAATAGTTGATCGTCTCACCAAATCAGCACACTTCCTGCCAATAAGAGAAGATGACAAGATGGAGAAGTTAGCACGACTGTATTTGAAGGAAGTCGTATCCAGACATGGAATACCAATCTCTATTATCTCTGATAGGGATGGCAGATTTGTTTCAAGGTTTTGGCAGACATTACAACAAGCATTGGGAACTCGTCTAGACATGAGTACTGCCTATCATCCACAAACCGATGGGCAGAGCGAAAGGACGATACAGACTTTTGAAGACATGCTACGAGCATGTGTTATTGATTTTGGAAACGGTTGGGATCGATATCTACCATTAGCAGAATTTTTCTACAACAACAGTTACCACTCGAGTATCGAAATGGCACCGTTCGAAGCACTTTATGGTAGAAAGTGCAGATCTCCAATTTGTTAGAATGAATTGAGGGATAGACAGATTACGGGTCCGGAGATAATCCAAGAAACTACAGAGAAAATCATCCAAATTCAACAACGGTTGAAAACCGCTCAGAGTCGACAAAAGAGCTACACGGACCTTAAAAGGAAAGATATAGAATTTGAAATTGAGGAGATGGTCATGCTTAAGGTTTTGCCTTGGAAAGGCGTTGTTCGATTTGGTAAACGGGGGAAACTAAATCCAAGATACATTGGACCATTCAAGATTTTAGATCATGTCGGACCAGTAGCCTACCGACTTAAATTACCTCAACAACTCGCCAATGTACATAATACCTTTCACGTCTCGAATTTGAAGAAGTGCTTAGCTAAAGAAGATCTCACTCTTCCTTTAGACAAAATTAAAATCAATGAAAAACTACAATTCATTGAAGAACCCGTCGAAATAATGGATCGTGAGGTTAAAAGGCTCAAGCAAAACAAGATACCAATTGTTAAGGTTCGATGGAATGCTCGTAGAGGACCCAAGTTCACCTGGGAACGAGAAGATCAGATGAAGAAGAAATATCCGCATTTGTTTCCAGAAGATACGTCAACACCTCCAACTGCTTAAAATTTCGGGACGAAATTTATTTAACGGGTAGGTACTGTAGTGACCCGAACTTTTCCATGTTTATATATATTAAATGAAATTGATATTTATATGATTAAGTGTTTCCAACATGTTAAGCAATCAAACTTGTTAAGATTTGATTAATTGAAATAGGTTTTATATAGACAATTGACCACCCAAGTTGACCGGTGATTCACGAACGTTAAAACTTGTAAAAACTATATGATGTCATATATATGGATATATATATATATAGTTAACATGGTATTATGATAATTAAACATATCATTAAGTATATTAACAATGAACTACATATGTAAAAACAAGACTACTAACTTAATGATTTCGAAACGAGACATATATGTAACGATTATCGTTGTAACGACATTTAATTGTATATATATCATATTAAAATATATTAATATATAATAATATCATGATAATGTAATAATTTAACATCTCATTTGATATAATAAACAATGGGTTAACAACACTTAACAGGATCGTTAACCTAAAGGCTTCAAAACAACATTTACATGTAACGACTAACGATGACTTAACGACTCAGTTAAAATGTATATACATGTAGTGTTTTAATATGTATTTATACACTTTTGAAAGACTTCAAGACACTTATCAAAATACTTCTACTTAACAAAAATTCTTACAATTACATCCTCGTTCAGTTTCATCAACAATGCTACTCGTATGCACCCGTATTCGTACTCGTACAATACACAGCTTTTAGATGTATGTACTATTGGTATATACACTCCAATGATGAGCTCTTAGCAGCCCATGTGAGTCACCTAACACATGTGGGAACCATCATTTGGCAACTAGCATGAAATATCTCATAAAATTACAAAAATATTAGTAATCATTCATGACTTATTTACATGTAAACAAAATTACACATCCTTTATATCTAATCCATATACCAATGACCAAAAACACCTACAAACACTTCCATTCATCAATTTTCTTCATCAAATTGATCTCTCTAAAGTTCTATCTTCAAGTTCTAAGTGTTCTTCATAAATTCTATAAGTTCTAGTTTCATAAAATCAACAATACTTCCAAGTTTGCTAGCTTACTTCCAATCTTGTAAAGTGATCATCCAACCTCAAGAAATCTTTCTTATTTACAGTAAGATATCTTTCTAATAAAAGGTAATACTCATATTCAAACTTTGATTCAATTTCTATAACTCTAACAATCTTATTTCGAGTGGAAATCTTACTTGAACTTGTTTTCGTGTCATGATTCTGCTTCAAGAACTTTCAAGCCATCCAAGGATCCTTTAAAGCTAGATATATTTTTCTCATTTCCAGTAGGTTTATCCACAAAACCTGAGGTAGTAATGATGTTCATAACATCATTCGATTCATTTATATAAAACTACCTTATTCGAAGGTTTAAACTTGTAATCACTAGAACATAGTTTAGTTAATTCTAAACTTGTTTGCAAACAAAAGTTAATCATTCTAACTTGACTTTTAAAATCAACTAAACACATGTTCTATATCTATATGATATGCTAACTTAATGATTTAAAACCTGAAAACAAGAAAAACACCGTAAAACTGGATATACGCCGTCGTAGTAACACCGCGGGCTGTTTTGGGTTAGTTAATTAAAAACTATGATAAACTTTGATTTAAAAGTTGTTCTTCTGGGAAAATGATTTTTCTTATGAACATGAAACTATATCTAAAAATCATGATTAAACTCAAAATGGAAGTATGTTTTCCAAAATGGTCATCTAGACGTCGTTCTTTCAACTGAAATGACTACCTTTACAAAAACGACTTGTAACCTGTATTTAAGACTATAAACTTATACTTTTTCTGTATAGATTCATAAACTTAATATCAATTTAAAACCATAGCAATTGGATTCACTCAAAACGAATTTAAAACGAAGAAGTTATGGGTAAAACAAGATTGGATATTTTTACTTGTTGTAGCTACGTGAAAATTGGTAACAAATCTATACAAATCATATCCTAGCTAACTTATATTATATTATACATGTATTCTAATATATTATGTAATCTTGGGATACCATAGACACGTATGCAAATGTTTTGACATATCATATCGACCCATTTATATATATTATTTGGAACAACCATAGACACTCTATATGCAGTAATGTTGGAGTTAGCTATACAGGATTGAGGTTGATTCAATAATATATATACTTTAAGTTGTGATCTAGCCTAAGACGTGTATACACTGGGTCGTGGATTGGGTCAAGATAATATATATCAATTTATTTCTGTACATCTAACTATGGACAACTAGTTGTAGGTTACTAACGAGGACAGCTGACTGAAAATATTTACAACATTAAAACGTATTAAAAATGTTGTAAATATATTTTGAACAAACTTTAATATATATGTACATATTTGTTATAGGTTCGTGAATCGACCAGTGGCCAAGTCTTACTTCCCGACGAAGTAAAAATCTGTGAAAGTGAGTTATAGTCCCACTTTTAAAATCTAATATTTTGGGATGAGAATACATGCAGCTTTATAAATGTTTTACAAAATAGACACAAGTACGCAAAACTACATTCTATGGTTGGATTATTAAACCGAATATCGCCCTTCAAGTCTGGTAGCCTAATAATTAGGGAAATGGCCCCTAATTGACGCGAATCCTAAAGATAGATCTATTGGGCTTAACAACCTCCATTCAGGTTATGGATGGTTTAGTACTTTGAGATTATTATACAGACGAGAGGTTCTGTTTTGGGGATATTCTATGCATTAAGTTTACGTCGGTTACCAGGTGTTCAACATATGAATGATTTTTATCTCTATGCAGTTTGCGAAATGCCTGATAAGAGATGTGTTATAAAAATGAAATCTTGTGGTCTATTATTATGATTTAATAATATGAAGGTTAAACCTATAACTCACCAACAATTTTGTTGACGTTTTAAGCATGTTTATTCTCAGGTGATTATTAAGAGCTTCCGCTGTTGCATACTAAAATAAGGACAAGATTTGGAGTCCATGCTTGTATAATATTGTTTAAAAACTGCATTCGAAGACTTATGTTGATGTGTAATATTATTGTAAACCATTATGTAATGGTCGTGTGAAAAACGCTATATTTTAGATTATCATTATCTGATAATCGTCATAATATTTTAAAGGTTATGGTTTGTTTTAAAATCGAATGCAGTCTTTGAAAAACGTCTCATATAGAGGTCAAAACCTCGCGACGAAATCAATTAATATGGAACGTTTATAATCAATATGAACGGGACATTTCAGAGAGAAGGTGACAAATCGGTCACCTTCATGAGAAAGAAACGTAGAAACCTACCCACTAAGGTTATGGGGTATTTAGGAACGGTTGTAACTGTTAAAACTAATTGTGATCCTTTAGATACCCCGGTTGAAAAAGATAAGGGTAAAACACCTAAATGTGGGGTGGTTGAACCTCAACCAATTGATAACCCACACTACATTGAACCTTTAGTTGAGAAGTTGGTAGATGAACTTATTGTTGACCGTAATATGAGAAAATTGTACAAAAGAGTTCATGAGGCTAGAAGTAAGGGGAACTATAAATTGTGTAACCGGCTTGTATCAAATTTATCGCCTATCGAAAAGGCGAAACTTTTTGAATTTGTGCAGGTTACTAAAGAAGCCGACGAATGGCTCATGTTAAAGGCAGATGTGGATGTTATTGGAGTAGGTTCCAAAAAATTGTCGGATGATGGAACCTACGATCCTGGAGCTGGCTAATTACGGGATTTTGATTTGTTGTAGAGTTTGTAAACGATGTTTTGAAAACCTTTTAAAAATCCTAAAAAGTTGAAAAACCCTTAAAACACACAAAAATATTTTCTTTTCTTTTTGTTTTGGTTTGTTTCATGTGCAGGTACATTTGGACATTGGTTTGTTGCATGGTAGTGAAGAGAAAAGATTATGCCTTATTGTTCCGTATTTTAATGTCCGGGCACTTCAAAGACACCTGCACGTGATCATGTAAAGTTTTGTATATTTCATTTCATATTATTTTCTAGAATTATAACTCATCTTATACTAATGTCCTCTCAAATTCATACTCATTTTTTGTTTTAACGTAATGAGGACATCACTTAACTCAATTGTGGGGTGGATGTATGAATTCTTGTGGTTATTTAACTTGGTTTAGGTTATTTTGAACTTTAAAGAGAGTGAAACATCACGTTTTAGGTCATTTTTGGGGAATTTTAAAATTTTTATGGTTTAACTCGTGATTTCAAAGAAGCCAAAATTGTTCTACATGTTCATTTTCTTGGACATGAAATCCTACTAGTTCGGGGAACTCAATAGTAGGTCACCTGTACCAAAACGGGTGTAAACCGTGAGAGAGCGGTGATTGCATAGCGTGATTGTGACCGAATCACGTGTCAGATCAAAAACTTTTGGTTACTTGGTATAGCAGACTTCCGAAACTATACCATTTTATTATTACATCATCTAATGGTGTGATATTGTGGGAAGAGGAGCCTTGAGCTTCACCAGTGTTGTCCTTTTTAGGAACAATAGCTATGTGCTTGTGTTTGCTTAGACAACACAACCCATAGCCAAAAGCTATGGCATCCAAAGGTTTTTGAAATTTATCGGAAGGGTAGTATCTACTTCCTACCTTTCTTAAAACAAGCAGAAAAGCTTGTCATGTGGGAAGTAGGCAACTTGGAAGTCTTGAACTTCCAAACAAGTTCATTACCATTGACCGTGAAATCCTACGAATTCTTTAAGAATTCAATCGTAGGTCACCTGCACTAAGACGGGTGTCAACTGTATGAACGGTGATTGGATCGTATGGTCAAAACCGGGCCATGCGCTAGATCGAAACATTTTTAATAGGGCGATCCTCATTATTTCTCCTAACAAGGACAATGTTGCGTCCGACCCTATAATTTTACCATACAGGATGTATCCATTCCATCCTTAAGGGAGTCAAGTCTCCCGAACGACACACTTGCTGAATTATTTCAGAAGTTGTAGTCCAGACCAGTTGTAGGGTGACGAAAAATCTTGAAAAGTCATTGCTAACATCGACTGGAAATCTACCAGGCCTCAACATCAAACAGGGAAACTGATAGTCAAAGCTTATCTCAATGAGGTAGATTTGCTAGTCAAATGGGGAGCGCACCATGATACACAAAATGTCAGTGATTGATCAGATTCCCAGTGGATAACCTCTGGAA
The DNA here is from genome assembly GCF_046630445.1 of Rutidosis leptorrhynchoides. Lineage (NCBI taxonomy): Eukaryota > Viridiplantae > Streptophyta > Magnoliopsida > Asterales > Asteraceae > Rutidosis > Rutidosis leptorrhynchoides. The sequence goes on along the minus strand of NC_092333.1, from coordinate 262,134,880 downwards.
AGGTAATATATCAGCTTTTAAGCCTGATGAACTTCAATCTTTATGATTGACTTAACGGATTAGACGGTCACCTCATGATTATCGATGATATCCGAACGTAATGTGTATCCTAATAAGTACATTATTTTCTTACCGACATCTCGCGATGTTAGGTACTGTGGGAGGCATTGGCTTGACCATTCGCGGGGTAGCCCGTATGGTTCGCATTGTTCACTGGTTTCATCTTCTTGGCTCATAGCTTCCACTTGTACCCTTATTTCATATTTATGAAGACATTATCAGATTTGAGATCCTCTACATTTATTTGGATTATATATTTTGGACACTTGTTCGAGTTATTATTTTTATGCCGATTCTTTATTTGGGGATGTTGGAGATTTTGGGATTACAAGTGGAAGTCACATGGTTGACTTGTTATTCTTAAAACCGTACCCACGCTAGTTGCCATTTTGGTTCATGTTCGTTGGTTCTACTTACACTTATGAAGACGTCATCATTTGGTAGAAGATTATTTTCGAGTCGGATTTGCTTGAGGACAAGCAAGACTCTAGTGTGGGGTGATTTGATATTGCACATTTCTCATATATTTATCATGGCAATATCCATCAATTTTAGTCCATTCGGATACGGTTTTAGTTAATATTCATGATTATTATGTGGATTATGGTTTTGGAGCCGAGAAGTTCATTATTACGCAGTTGGAGGTTGTCCGAGGTACACTTTACACCATGATATTCTATGTACCTGAATTGCAAAGTTATTTATGATTATTTGGGTATTATTTGAGTTTTGATGCGTGTAAGTCGAAAGGGAAGTGAAAATCAAAGTGACAGCAATTTGGCGCTCCGCTCCAATATTTGGCGCCCTGCTTAGCAAGTCGGCGCTCCGCTCCGTATAACAGCATTTCCAAGCCGAGAGAAAAATAAAAAGAAAAATACTTTTCCTTTGTTACGGAGCGCCGTGCCGCTTATCTGAGCGTCGGGCCGCGCGCGCGGCCTGGTGACTTTTTGGGTATAAAAGCTGATTTTCAACCCTAATTGATATATCTTTTTAGGCAGCCGATTTTCAGAGCTTGAAGGACGAAAAAAGGTGATTTTTTGGGAATTCCAAGGTCACCAATCTCATCCAGTCGATCCATTAACACGTTACAATCCCACAAACATTGAAGATTCATCATCAACCTTGGTTGATTCTTTCCTCAAACTTATGAATTCCCAATTGATTTTGATTTTATCTTTTAACATGGTTGTTGGCTAAATTCTTTATGTTCATGTAGACTAAATACATTGTTGGATGTAATTTTTATGATTGATTATTATTTGTTTGTTGATTGATAGCTTGAACAATTTATTATTCTTGTTGATACTTATTCTTGAATTGATTGATAATTGTAATTGTCTAATAGAAAGAGATTTCATTGGAGTCTATTGCAATTGTTCATTAAGTTCTAAGCGTTTAGTTGATTGATTAACTTGGTTGTCCAATTTAGTGATGTTTGTTGGAGTCTATCATATTAAGTAAATTGATTAAACTATTTTAGATACTTATGCATTTAACCGGAGACGGTATTGAATCATAGGAAATAATTAGTTGAAGCAGGGATAGATTGTGTACAATGAGAGTTGGCGCGATTGTTGATCTTAGGGAACCCTAGGTCACGGTTTGGGTCTACCAGTCAGTAAATTTGATTAATCACAGATTAGAGGTCTTAGGCTACATGGAATTCTGTGTCGTGTAATCTAGTTTGAAGTGTTTACTCAAGGGAATTCTTGGTGAACCGATTAGTTAATTTGCAAGCATTTGGCAATTGATCAGGGTGTAATCTAGAAACATCCAACATCTGTGAAGAAAGTCTAAGTGAACATATTTTCATCTTATCGATATCACATCTATTTAAAAATGTTTTATTAATATAAAACACCAAAAATATTGTCTTTACTTTTAAAGTTACTCTTGATTCGGCTAATCGTTAAATAGCCATAAACCAAACTATCTTGTACTTTAATTTTTCTTAGATTAACTTTAGTTTATTTTCGTTAGTTACAATCTTAATTCTCACGTTTAAACTGTCCTTGGAACGATCACGGATTTACCAAATTTATACTATTGCACGATCGGGTACACTGCATGTTAGTGTGTAGTAATCTCTAAACCGGTATTCCCAATTATAAATTATAGACGCGATTTTACACATCATATATATATATATATATATATATATATATATATATATATATATATATATATATATATATATATATATATATATATATATATATATATATATATCACCAGCCGTGCACCCCATCTAGTTCAATACATGTTGTACATCACTCGCTTGACTTGGTTTGCAACCGTAATAATGGTTGCGAATCTCTATTACGATCACACGTCATGCCGAGCTCACAAATACAACAACCATGTCGCTAGATGCTCAACACAAAACAACATGATTAGTAACAACATAATCAACACATAGCTATTTCACCTATTCTCTAAGGCACTAAGTAAAACCCGAACCGACCTGTAATCCTACAAGTCTCGCATAATAGCACACACAAGATACCACTTGTAATCCTCTAGGCGCCTATCTCAAGTCATCTAAATCCCTTAGACCATGCTCTGATACCACTTGTAACGACCCAACCCGATAACCAACCATTAACGTACAATTTTTTTTTAAACAGGAGCGCGCACCATCCAATAGGTGCGACGCTTTTGGGACCCAAGTGCGGCGCTTATGATGAAAAAAGCGGCGCTTCTACCGACTGATCAAAAATACCACCAGATGCTGACCAGGAGTGGCGCTTTTGCTCCTAAGAGCGGCGCTCATGTATCTGGAAAGTGCAGTTTCGAAATTTGACTAGGTGTCATCCCAACCCAAATACTCCAACACACGTTCGCACCCAAAGGTCCCAAGCACAAGGCCAATATGACTCAAAATACATTTAATTCATAAAATAAAAGTATTTAGACAACAAAACAGACACAACGACCCCGAGACCACAACGAGCCATTTACAGATTTAAAGCGTCAACTTCGACCCAATTGAGTTTAATTTCCAAACAAACTACGAGAATGATATTTGGGGATAAACTACCCAATCCTAGGTCGAATCCAAAAGTAATCCAAGCAAGCAAAAACAAAAGGGAAATCATCTAAATCCCGAGCATACCCTTGCCACGTCCGCTTCCGAACCTAAAAATGTAAACAATGAGAGGGTAAGCTAATTGCTTAGTGAATGTAATACTTAGACGCATACATACATAATTCAATCACTTGCATATACCTACTCAAACAACACATATCAGTAGCAAATCGCATAATACTATAAAGAAACGTACAATGCTAATAAAACTCACACAACCCAATATACACAATGTCGACATTCGACTCAATGGTGGCCGACGAAGAGCGGTAGGTCAAATACGTTAACCACTCATCACAATGCGTACGTGGCCGACGAAGAGCGGTAGGTCAAATACATTGACCACTCACCACTACACACCAAGAGGTCGACGAAAAGTGTAACCGAAACGTTAACACTTACCTCATTCACAAGGATGGCCGACGAAAAGTGAAATCGCGTGATATACACTTAACATCCTCCGATAAGTGGACAAAGAAGAGAGTATCCTAGCGGATAACACTCACCACTTACCCCAATACACATGTGGCCGACGAAGAGCGGTAGGTCAAACGTTAACCACTCACTACATGCCTCAACCCAAATGTGGCCAACAAAGAGTTAACCCTTCCGGATATCACTCGCCACCTAACGCACCCAATATAGTCAACGAAGAGCTATCCATATAGATATCACTCACCATATTTCACAACCCAATTGTGGCCCATGAAAAGCGTATTCTACCTGATAACACTTGCCACATTGCATGCAAGCAACCAAATTATATACGTACATGTATAAATATTCCACTCACCTCGGTTACTTGAAGAGCCAATCCATCTTGAGCTCCTAATCGTCTAAATGTAAATCACCTAAGTAATTCACAAACAATTAAGCTAAACACTCTAGCTTATACCCAAAACACCATAGGTGCAATTTTGACCCATTTGCGCTTACTTCCATTTTGACTAAGTCAAATCTCGCCCAAATTACCCATAATCACAATTAACTACTGATTATGTTCCAACACCACATTTTAATCAATGTTTAATTATCAAAGTACTTACTTGCATCATTTTAACACGAAACCCATTTTGAATTAATCTCAAGTCAAAACACCAAATTGCAAGTTTACACACCCAATCACTAACAATCCAAGTCAACTAGTGATTTCATCAACAAAATTAGTTTACAAACCAACAATATCATCATCCAACCCTAAACCCACCAATATTAGAGTTCTTACACCAAAATTTGACCCATTTACCCCAAACTTCCAAGAAATGGGGTTTACACCCACTTTAACACAAACCCTAGCATCATAACCGAATTAGCACAACTAAATTCGAATTAGGGTTTTACCTTTTGAAGAAAATGAACCTAGTACAACAACAACACAAGAAATGGGCTTCAATTTGATGAACACAAGCTTCTTCTTCCTTTTCTCAAGCTTTCTCACTTGACTCTCTCTCTCTAGAACTTAAGGTTGAAGGTGAGAGGATAAGGTGGGTAAAGATAAGGTTAAATGAGCTCAACCTTGCCCTTTTATGGCTTAAAATCCGTCCCTAAGTGAAAGGACTGTTAGGATTTAACAAGTTCATAAATCTTAAAACCTTTTAAGAATCATAATAAACGGAAGCGTGTAATTACCAATTAAACTTGTTTAATCTTTAAACCAATTAAAGTTAAATCCCACAAGAATCAAGTTGTGAATAGATATGCTTACAAATTTAACAAGAAAGGATAGAGTATGATACCTCCTTAAACTAAGTTTAAGGGCTGAATTGGATGAGCAATGATGAAGAAGTAATGCACCAACACTACCCTTTTAGAGTTGACTACACCCTAGAACCTTAACAACTTTGTCTAGCAAGCTTGAAACCCACTTTTCTGCCTTGATAAAACCGAACAGCAACAGCACAATTGGGCAGAATATTTGATGAGTTTAGATGGCTTTTATGCTTCTAACTTGAAGCCTCAAGTGTAGCATACCCCAAGCCTTTGATCACCAACACCAACTATGAATTGGTTAGGATTTTATGACACTTGATGAACTCAAAATTGCAAGCAAAACACCTCTTCTCCTCCCTAAATATTTCGGCCAGCAGACTCCTTTTGGAGTTAAGAGAGTTTTTCAAACTTGTATCCCTTTTTGAGTTAGTCAATTACTTGGTATAAGAGATACACATGCACTTAAGAGAATGTGTTGTGTGGAAAGCAACAAAAAAACATGGGTGGTCTTCCCTTGGGCACATAAAACCGCCACCACCACTATAATATACAAGATTTGCATTTTAATTTTTATTTAAAACTTGTAACTAAAGGCCATCTATTTAATTGTTACTTGCATTCCTTTTATAAACCTATTTATAAAACACAACACATCTTAATTGTTTAAACTTATAAACAATTAAATCCTTTGTATTTATAAATTATCCAAATAATTTATCTCATGTGATAATATTTCAGAAAACCGATTTTCTAAAATCCAAGTGTCGCGTATTCATTTAATGATCCATTCATTAAACTTAAATACGATTAAGGTGTCAGTAAGCTTGTTATTGGGTATGACCCGACTTGGATCATAACACGTTAGCCACGTTAATTTAATATGTCTCTCGGGCATATGAAATACCTTCAATCTCCCACTTGCACGAGAAACATAAGAAATTAATGCAAGTGATGGATACAGCCTAACACACCGTCCATCACCCCTAATATGTTATGACTTTTGTGCCATTCAATAACATCATCCCTTTCGAGCTCCCTACTCGAACTGATATATGTAGGTGAATCTTTCATTATATCCTTTCATCCTAGATGTCATGTCAAATCCAGGAGATACAGAGTGATCACTCTCTTATAGATTTAACTTTTCAGGCCTTAGACATCTGACTCTCAACGAATAAGAGGGACAAATTCCATCTTGACTACATACGTCCTAGATATACACTTTGTAATATACCTGAGTTCTTCCTTATGTACTACCATGTTTCAGAATAGCGAAGGAAAGAATCAAGGCACAGTACTTGGTGAATATCTAAAACCCAATATGTATCTCAGGTCAGAGGATACAATGATATTCGCCTTTACTCAAGATTACATGTGATCAACCACAAAGGCTCTATACAGTAATTCTTGAGAGCGGGTCTTCCAATATTTGTTTCCCACAAATATCTATGAACCTTGGTTGCAACCTTGCCCCACATTCAACCTATGAATGTATACCAATCCAAGTTCATAATAGTCTAAACCTCACACTTGTTCCCACAAATGTGATCGACTACGGAAATTTAGAATAGTTGCTTATTCATGGATGAAATATGCAAAATAGGAACATAACTCAAATAAATTAACACCATAGTTATATTAATGAGTTTGAATAATTTCGTTCCGGTACAATACATAAAATAGATCATATCCAATCACTAGAATATCGAAGCCCTAATGCACAAACATGTCCCTCATGTTTTGGCCCATGTAAAAGCTTCGTGAGTGGATCCGCAACATTTTGATCTGTGTGAACTTTGTGAATACATATCTTTCCCTTTTCAACCTCATCCCTGATGTAGTTGAATCTCCGCTCAATGTGACGAGTCTTTTGATGAGCACGAGGTTCCTTGATTTGAGCAATCGCACCCTCATTGTCACAAAAGATCTCAAGAGGGTCCTGAATGGAAGGGACCACTCCTAAGTCGTCGATGAATTTCTTCATCCATGCAGCTTCCTGAGCTGCCAGTGAGGCGGCAATGTACTCCGACTCTGTAGTGGATAACGCAACAACTTCCTGTTTTGAACTCTTCCAAGAGACCGCACCACCATTTAACATGAAGACATAACCGGATTGTGATCGAGAGTCATCTCGATCAGTTTGGAAACTCGCGTCCACGTAACCTTTTACAGCGAGTTCCTCCTCACCAGACCCATATATTAGAAACATATCCTTAGTCCTCCTAAGGTATTTCAGTATACTTTTAACAGCAATCCAATGACTATTTCCTGGGTTGTTCTGGTATCTACTTGTCAAGCTTAGAGCGCATGACACATCCGGTCTAGTACATATCATTGCATACATGATAGACCCAATTGCAGATGCGTATGGGACTTTCTTCATTCTATCTTGTTCATCTTTCGTGGTAGGACACTGAGATGAACTGAGAATGGTTCCTCTTTGAATAGGTACCAAACCTTTCTTAGAGTTTTCCATCTTGAACCTTTTCAAGATTTTATCAATGTATGTACTTTGACTTAAACCTATCAATCTCTTGGATCTATTCCTATATATCCCTATCCCCAATATGTATTGTGCATCTCCAAGATCCTTAATGGAGAAGCAACTCTTTAGCCAAGTTTTGACTCCTTGCATTGTGGTAATATCATTCCCAAATAATAATATATCGTCCACATATAGTACAAGGAACATGATAGTGCTCCCACTAGCTTTCTTATATACACAAGCTTCATCACCATTTTTAATGAAGCCAAATTTCTCGGCTTCCTCATTAAAATGATGATTCCACATTCTAGATGCTTGTTTCAATCCGTAGATTGACTTCTTTAACTTGCATACCCTTTTAGGATATTTTGGATCAACAAAACCTTCAGGCTGGACCATATAGACATCTTCCATAAGATATCCATTTAGGAAAGCAGTTTTGACATCCATTTGCCATATTTCATAGTCGTAGTGAGCAGCAATGGCAAATAATATCCTAATAGACTTTAGCATTGCCACTGGCGAGAAAGTTTCATCATAATCAACCCCTTGAGTTTGAGTGAAACCTTTTGCTACAAGTCTAGCTTTATATGTATCCAAGTTTCCATGTATGTCGGTTTTCTTCTTGAAAAGCCATTTGCAATCAACTAGCTTAGAGCTAGGAGGTTGCTTAACAAGTTCCCACACTTGGTTTTCATACATGGATTGCATCTCGGCGTTCATGGCTTCCTGCCATTTATCTTTATCAATCCTTGATAAAGCATCTTCGTAGTTTGTCGGTTCATCCAAATCAACCGTATAGCAACCATCTATGAGAAACCCATATCTCTCAGGAGGATTGCTAATCCTACCAGATCTACGAATGTCTTGTGTATTTTGATCATCCATTTGATCACTATCAACATTTTCATGTTGAGTGCTAGTGTCAACCAATTGTGTATCATCTACTTGATCTTGAACCTCTTCAAGATCTATCTTCCTTTCACTATTTCCTTCCATTAGGAACTTAGTTTCAAGGAATTCCGCCTTCCGAGCAATAAATACATTCTGCTCGGATGGATCATAGAAATAGTATCCCATATCATCCTTGGGATATCCTATGAAGATACACTTCGTGGATCGAGCATTCAACTTATTAGGGACGTAACGCTTAGGATAAGCTTCACATCCCCATACCTTTAAGTATGATAGAGATGGAGGTTTACCAAACCACATCTCGTGAGGAGTTCGTTCCACTTTCTTGGTTGGGGCCATATTTAAAATACGAGCCGCGGAGCTTAGACAATAACCCCAAAATGATAGAGGCAACGAGCTTCTTGCCATCATAGATCGAACCATATCCATTAGGGTTCGGTTCCTCCTTTCGGAAACTCCATTAAGTTGGGGTGTTCCGGGTGGAGTAAGTTGTGAGATAATCCCACAACTCCTAAGATGATCTTGGAAGGCATCGCTTAGGTATTCACCTCCTCTATCGGTACGTAGTACCTTAATTGTCCTATTGAGTTGATTTTGTACTTCATTTTGATATTCTTTGAATGCTTCAAACGTTTCGTCCTTGTGTCTTAATAAGTAGACATATCCGAAACGACTAAAGTCATCAATGAAAGTAACAAAGTATCTTTCACCATTCCTAGTTATGGGTTTAAAGGGTCCACATACATCCGAATGTATTAATCCCAATAAATCTTTAGCCCTTTCATAAGTCCCTTTGAAAGGTGCTTTAGTCATCTTGCCTTGTAAACAAGATTCGCATACATCAAATGAATCCATTTCATTTGATTTCAAAAGTCCATTCCTTTGAAGTGTATGCATTCGGTTCTTGTTTATGTGACCAAGGCGACAATGCCATAAGTAGGAATCACTCAAATCCCTTTTGAGTTTCTTGGTGCTAGTATGGTATATAGAGCTCGATGATGTGTCATCATGAACCAATTCATAAATTCCATTTGAAGGCGAAGCCTTGAAATAGAATACATTATCTAAATAAATATGGATATCATCATTAACAAAATTAAGATAAAACCCACATTGTTTCAAACGGGAAATGGAAATAATGTTTCGACATAAATCGGGTGCATACAAAACATCTTTCAAAATAAGTTCCAAACCACTTGGAAGCTTTAACACAAAGTCTCCTTGAGCCTTCACTTGCACTTTGGCTCCATTACCCATGTAGAGACTCGATGTTCCCGTTTGCTTGCTACTTCTTTTGAACCCCTGCAATGAATTGCAAATGTGAGTTCCACATCCAGTGTCTAATACCCATGTATTAGAAGAAGTAATACTAAGCTCTATATATACCATATATATATTACCTGAGGTTTGCCCTGCATCCCTCTTCTCCTTCAACTCCTTAAGGTAGACCGGACAGTTTCGTTTCCAATGACCCATCTCACCGCAACCGAAACATGGGTCTTCCTTGGGGTTTGCCTTCTCGGCTACCTTTTGCTTCTTAGCCTTGTTCTTGGTTGGGGTAACCATCTTCCCCTTCCCTTTACCTTGATGGGCGGGTCCTTTCCTCTTAGCCACCTTTGGCTTAGAGGCGTTACCTTTGGATCCACCTTGATCGATTGCTAACACGGGTAAAGCCCTTTTACCCATGCTAGTTTCGGCCGTTCTAAGCATACCGTGAAGCTCACCTATGCTCTTATCCATCCCATTCATATTGTAATTAATTACAAATTGATCAAACCTTTTTGATAGGGAGTTAAGGATAAGATCGGTGGCTAACTCATTAGATATGTTTAGGTTAAGACGGTTTGCACGATCGATAAGGCTTTTCATCTTAAGTACATAAGATGAAACCGATTGGGTATCGTCCATACGACAAGCATGTAGCGCCCGAACCGTTTCGAAGCGCTCGACACGTGCTTGTTGAAGGAACATCTCCTTCAATTGTGTTATCATGTCGTATGCACTATGATGCTCGAAATCCTTTTGGAGTTCGGGAATCATAGTCCCAAGCATTAGGCATGAGACTTGAAGGGAGTCGTGGCAATACTTATCGTAAGAGGCCATTGCCTCCACATCATTTTCATCCGGTTGATCGGGAATGGGGTCCTCAAGTACATACGCTTTATCCTCTTGTTTGAGGACAATCCGAAGATTGCGGAACCAATCCATAAAGTTGGTATGGTTGAGTTTGTCTTTCTCTAAGAGAGACCTTAATGATAGGTGGTTTAGGTTAAGTGGTGCGTTTGGAATGTTGTTGTTGTTATTGGCGGCCATCTACAAAATTAACAAAGTTCGTTTAAGTATCGATTTTAATTTAACATTCAATACCCTTTAAATCCAATTGAATTATTAAATTCTAGAATCCAACGATAAACCAAATTTCGGTTAGGTGACCTTTATCCCGCAATTTGATTTAGCTAGGTAGTCAATAAATGACAATTGCAATCCATTTGCAACTTCTAGAGTATGGGATCATGCAATCCTTTTGCATGGCATATTTATCCCATCAACGCCTATTTGTTCATCATGCTTCGGTGACCCTAAGTTCATGATTCCCAAATCAAGTCGTCCTATTTGTATAGACTTGTAAATTTAACATACAAGTGGTTAGGTGACCTTTATCCCACAAGCATGCGAAATTTACCTTAATCATATTAGTTTGCTCATAACGGTTAGGTGACCTTTATCCCATCATGAGTTCCCTAATACTTTTAAGTGTCACACAATAGGATGGCGTTAAACTTGTTTACCTTGTTTGTAAAAGGGATTTTAAGTTTTCGTTAATTCTAGTTTGAGAAAACTTTTATGCCATACACCAACATGCATTTAGTGTATGGTACTTGTGAAAAACCAATTTCGTGTCTTGTAATTGAACCAATTACTTGATATAAACCATTTTATATACGTTATCCTTTTCTTGTTCTTAATAACCATTTATTAAGGTTTTTGGTTGCTATTTTAATTTAACCATTTAAACTGCCGTTTTGCATGTACTTAGAACGTCTAATTTAACCAATTAAATTGTCGTTTTGTTTGTTGTTATCTTGTGATTAATTGTATCAACCAAACATACAAACAATAATCATACAAACAACCACACATGCAAAATAAGCGTGTTCACAATCTAGCCATTTTGGTGGACATTTGTTTAGCCGAAAACAAATGTCACCGGGTTAAGGGGTAATAATACAAAGTAGGAGATTACAATCTCCCACTTAACCTTGCATCCAAATGCTCCTTGTGTTCTTCAAGTCTTCATCATCTTGTTCTTCATTTTTACAAAATATGTATCCTAATACATTTTTATCTAGAAAATGAAATACAACCTATTCTATTTTACATACCAAATGTAAAACAAATTACATAGCCAAAATAATAATTATTACATGCCAATTGAATGAATAATATTACATACCAAATGAATATAACAAATCAACCAAATATAACATGCAATCAACACAAGGTCAAGGCTAGGATTGTGAACTTTAACATGCAACAAAATATGACCAAATGATAGAGCTCAAAACCCAATTTTGAACCCTAATAAATTCGGCCATAATGAAGTACCCACCCAAAACCAACAATTTTTGCATTCTTCTTTCATGCATGTACTTAGAATGCAAATATAGTGGGTTTAAAACAATAATTCGAAGCATATTTCAACAACTTCGGCTCTAGATACCATTGTTAGGATTTAACAAGTTCATAAATCTTAAAACCTTTTAAGAATCATAATAAACGGAAGCGTGTAATTACCAATTAAACTTGTTTAATCTTTAAACCAATTAAAGTTAAATCCCACAAGAATCAAGTTGTGAATAGATATGCTTACAAATTTAACAAGAAAGGATAGAGTATGATACCTCCTTAAACTAAGTTTAAGGGCTGAATTGGATGAGCAATGATGAAGAAGTAATGCACCAACACTACCCTTTTAGAGTTGACTACACCCTAGAACCTTAACAACTTTGTCTAGCAAGCTTGAAACCCACTTTTCTGCCTTGATAAAACCGAACAGCAACAGCACAATTGGGCAGAATATTTGATGAGTTTAGATGGCTTTTATGCTTCTAACTTGAAGCCTCAAGTGTAGCATACCCCAAGCCTTTGATCACCAACACCAACTATGAATTGGTTAGGATTTTATGACACTTGATGAACTCAAAATTGCAAGCAAAACACCTCTTCTCCTCCCTAAATATTTCGGCCAGCAGACTCCTTTTGGAGTTAAGAGAGTTTTTCAAACTTGTATCCCTTTTTGAGTTAGTCAATTACTTGGTATAAGAGATACACATGCACTTAAGAGAATGTGTTGTGTGGAAAGCAACAAAAAACATGGGTGGTCTTCCCTTGGGCACATAAAACCGCCACCACCACTATAATATACAAGATTTGCATTTTAATTTTTATTTAAAACTTGTAACTAAAGGCCATCTATTTAATTGTTACTTGCATTCCTTTTATAAACCTATTTATAAAACACAACACATCTTAATTGTTTAAACTTATAAACAATTAAATCCTTTGTATTTATAAATTATCCAAATAATTTATCTCATGTGATAATATTTCAGAAAACCGATTTTCTAAAATCCAAGTGTCGCGTATTCATTTAATGATCCATTCATTAAACTTAAATACGATTAAGGTGTCAGTAAGCTTGTTATTGGGTATGACCCGACTTGGATCATAACACGTTAGCCACGTTAATTTAATATGTCTCTCGGGCATATGAAATACCTTCAAGGACCAATTTGCCCCTCATTTAACTCTTCAAAATTACAAACAACACCTAATCAGGACTAAAAGCGGTGCTTTTAGCCTAAAAGCGGCTCTCCTATAGCCTTTCAGCTCAACACTAGAAATTAAAAACGTCCAGGCTCGAATTACCGTCGTCTGCACTTTTGATTCGCCTCAATCCGAGTTCGTATGAGGAAGTTATGACCAAATTGGTGAAGGTGCGCATAACCTCTCTTTACACGCTCCATTCTCCAAGTTTCCAATACCCGACACCTCAAACATTATATTATTAATAAAATAATATACTTCATCATTTAAACATGTAACATCCCGCCTTTTTCCGTTTATCTTTCCGTCATACTATTTTAAATTCCGTTATGTAATTATAACATCTCCCGTTAATATGCGTTTTAAATTATCTCGTTAGGTAATTCACGCACCCGAATGGAACTAGAGGGACTAAACTTGCCCAAGTGCCAAACATTTGACTAGGTCAAATGGTCAACACTCCATCTCCTCCACCCATTATTTTCCATTTTCATTTTCACTTTTCATTTAATACTTTCAACTTTTCTCTCAATCTTCATCTTCAAGAATCATCATCTAAATTCGTTCAAGCAAGTTTCAATCAAAACAAATTACATATTTGGAATCCTTGCAACTTCCTCTTCGATTCCATACCGATTTCATTACATTTGGGTAACTTTCTAAAATCACTAGATTTTGTGTTCTTGATGTTTTTAACTTATAAAGTTGTTAATTAGTGTCTATGGCTCAAGTCTAACTTGAATATATGATTTATATGTTCGATTTTGTTATTTGAAATAACTAGCTTGAGTATGAACTTTGGTGTGCTTGATTTGGTGATTTGGTTGTTTGAATGTTGTTAAATGTTATAAATGCATGTATTAAATGTGTTCCTAGTATCACTAGCTTCAATTTGATGTGTAGGTTTCTTGAGAAAACTCCATAAACTTGATTAGTGAATTTGGTGAGTTTGAGTTAGGGTTTGATAAACTTGAAATGAATATTTGATGCATTGAATGCCATAAATTGTTGTTGGTAAGTAGTTAGTTGTATTGTATGCTCGATTACCTACGAAACATCGTGTCTTATGTATGCATTTAATTCCCAAATCCTATTTTGGGCATTTATGAACTTAAGCATTAATTGAGCATTTAATGTTGGAAAGTCGGTTTTGCAAATGATGTTTTTGGTTGATGAAATGTATTTAGTTGTGTTCCTTGTCAAATTACCTTTCCAACGATATAAGATACGTGTAATAAGTGTTTACGGTTTGTGTTTTGTGTTTGATCGAAGTTCGGAAAAAGACTTGAACAATTGAAACTAACCAGGCACCAGCACACGTTAAGTGTCGCGGCGCGACATACTTTGGTCGCGGCGCGGCATTTGCCGCGTCCAGGTTCTGACCTCCTTGGTCAAAATGCGAAAAATGTTTGGCACGCTATGGACCTCCGATTCACATGAGACTTGTTCTAACATGCTTATATATGATTAAAAACCTCAGAAAAATAGTTCGGGACCCGACCCGAATGTGTTGACTTTTTCGTTGACTTTGACCGATCAAAGTTTGACTTTTTGTCAAACTTAACCAAATGATTATGCAATCTTTCTAACATGATCCTATACTTGTATCTTGCATGAAACTTGACAATTTAATTCACATGCTACATAATCGAGTCGTATTGAGCCATAGGACTAATTGGACATCTTTGACCTATCGTGTTTACCGTTATTGATACAACCTATTTGTTTAGGTCAAGACTAGCATTGTTCTTTGCACACGTCACTTGTCGAAGTACTTATTTACTCTTGCGCTTAAGGTGAGATCATATGTGATGACCCGGGAATTTCTGACTAAATTTAAACTTTAATCTTTATATGTTTCCGACACGATAAGTAAAAATCTGTAATATTGAGTCTCGAAAGTTTTGAAATCTATATTCATGTAACCAATTACCCTTTGACCTTTGACTGATCCCGATGATTCACGAACAATTGTTGTAAATAACTAAGTGTATATAAATGTGTATATGTATATGAACATAAATAAGATGTTACTAAATAAATATATATAAATATGTACACATAAGTAATATTATATATTGTAATATATAGATTTGATAAATAGTAAATATCCAAGATATGTTATTATATAATATATAATTAATAAAGATGATTAACAAGTTGTAATATTACGATATTAAATAAAATTACGAGTTAAAAATATAGTTGTTAAAGTAGTAGTATTATAATTACTTTCATCAACATTAATATTAATATTGGTATCATTACTATTATTATATAAAGTGTATATATAGATAAGTAGATAGTGTTAATATTATTATTATCAATAACATTAACATTTTATTAACTAATAATATTATTAGTACCACTAATAATAAAAATAATTTATTCAATGATTGTCATATTATTAATACCAATAGATAATACGTAAACATGAAATTGAAATATATATATATATATATATATATATATATATATATATATATATATATATATATATATATATATTATTACAAATATTAATCTAATTAGTATTATTATTTAGCATAATGAATAAATATTACTATTATCACCATTTTATAGCTAATATTATTATTATTATTATTTATTATTAGGATTAATTATTATTAGTGTTATTATTATTAGTATTTATTAGAAAATAATATATTTTGTTATTATTAACATTAATAATATGATTATTATTATTATTATTATTATTATTATTATTATATTTTGTTAGAAGTCTTATTCAAACTTTTATTTTTTTACAAATTCTTCTGTCCTTGATATTCCTCCTGTCGACCCTTGATTTTCAATAAAACTCATCACTTTTGACTTTCTTTCTCTGCTATACTTGTTATTACTTATCTCATTCTGTTACTACTTGAACAAATGCATCACCAAATCATCCACTCCATCACCACTATCGGCTAGAGTCATAGCCGAGAACCACCAACACAATCACCACCTTTCCTCTTCGATAATCATCGTGATCATAAACCATCTCATCTACTAGTGCTGCTGCTTCGCATCTATTTTCTATGGTGACCGAACACAAGGTGTTGTTCAACAAGATCAAGAACAATCAAAGCTTTCATTTTTCATGAATTTGTTAAAGTGCAATCTCTACCTCTTTCTCTTTTTATCTATCTCTCTCCCTCTTGTTTACTATTTTACTGGTTTGAATGCTATACAACCCAAACCGTCACCAATGTTATAATTCTGTTTTGAAACCATCACAAACCACCATTTAAACCATCACCAACGAGACCATTTTGAAGTTCATCACCTTCAAGTACAACCGGCAACCACCATAACTCGCTACCTTGAATCTCTCTCTCTCTCTCTCTCTCTCTCTCTCTCTCTCTCTCTCCCCCCTAATCGTGTACAAAGAAACCATCGTCTCCATCCCATCAACCAAACCCGTTGTTGCTACCATTCTGTTTCGATCAACCATTACACCACTACAACCATCACCATGGTCACCGTAAACACTCTCACCATAACCATCACCCAAGTCATCAATCACTCTCACCCTATATCGGATACCACCACCATTAATTTTTTTTCTGCAAAGATCACGACAACCTACTTCTGCCGCTGCCACAACAGTGTTTATTGCTGCTATATTTCTTCCGTATCTGCACCATGTTACCGAGTAAAGATATTGATGATGAATATAATAATGATAATATAAATATGATGATGGGTTTCTAGGAATTAAAGCAGAAATATATGGATGTTATTGAAGTATAATTAGTGGGAGATTAAAGTTGTGGTAGGGTTTGAAGAACCGAGTCTGGTTCTTTTTTTTTTCTTTCCAGCGAACACAAACAGAAGGAAGTGGAAACTTTTCTTTTTATGATTTGCTAAATCTGATTTCTTTATTTCATTCACTACCGACACTTCCATACCTAAATCATATCTTTAGATTTCTAATGGGCCATTTAACATTAATCACATAAGTGGGCTTCTATTTTTCTTATGTTGGGTCGATTGAGGATTAGAGAGGGCCGAGATTTTTTTTATATGTTAAGTGAATAAATTCGCGAATGAAACCAAGAACTTATGACTGTTTCAGTGGTTTGATGATGATTGTGTTAGCCAAGAGGTCACAGGATCGAACCTGGCTGGAAAAAAAAATATTTTTTTTGTAGAAGATGAAGCAGACAGCGAGATAGATACTGGATATATATATTAATAGATTTTGTTTTAATCATAAAATGAGCATGGATGGATGGTTAGGGGTGTTGTGTCTATTAACGAGAGGTCTCGGGTTCGAGTCCCAGCTTGGGTGGTTTGATATATTTTTTTGGAGCTTTTAAGGTAGTAACCATTTTTATTTCATTATTATTATTAATACTACTATTATTATTATTTTTATCATTAACATAAGTATTATTGTTAAAGTTATCATTATTATTATTATTATTATTACCATGGTTATCTTTATTAGTAAAAATATCATTTTTAGTAAATTATCATTAGTAGTAAAGTTATTATCCTTATTAAAATTTTTATTTTCAAAAGTTAACATTATCATTATTATTACTATTATTACTATCAATATTATTACTATCACTTTTATCATTATCAAAACTACTACAAATAGATTTTTATAAAAATATATAACACTATATTTTTATTATTAAAAAGATATAAATTAAGCTATATATAAAAGATATCAATTAAAATATGAATATATATTTGTATCATATATAAACCTTAATATACAATTCTATTATTATTAAAGATAAATAATAGTTAAATAAAATTATATAAATAATAATCATTTTCAAATATATATGCAAACTAAATAAATAATATATAAAGTTATAATATATGAAGTTGTTCGACTACGAGTATAGATGTTAATATATATACATGATATAGGTTCGTGAATCCGAGATCACCCCTACATTGTTCAGTTTCGTCATATGTATTTTTACTACAAAATACATTAGGTGAGTTTCATTGATCCCCTTTTCATCTTTACATTTTTGGGGCTGAGAATACATGCACTTTTATAAATGTTTGACGCAATAGACACAAGTACCTTAACTGCATTCTATGATAGAATTATCTGGGATTGGGGTTGATTATTATGACACGCATTAGCCCCCGGTTTCCGTTAGAGCGTATGAGCTCCCGAGCCGGGTGGATGGTTTATTATTTATGACATTTTGACACCGGTTGTCCTATACTTTATAAACATGTGTTCAGCCGTGGGGTGTAAAGACCGGCACAGAAGTTCTATATTTTGAAGGCACATGTATTCAGCCGTGGGGTGAAAAACCGGCACAGATTGTTACTATTATATTTTGAATCCTCACCAGGTGTTCTTCATATGAAAGATATTTTTTCTGCAGTTGGAATGGGACTTCTGCACGTTTTATAATATTTAAAATCTTGTGGTCTATTAAAATGATGAAAATGAAATGATTACTATAAACTAATGAACTCACCAACCTTTTGGTTGACACTTTAAAGCATGTTTATTCTCAGGTTTGAAAGAAATCTTCCGCTGTGCATTTGCTCATTTTAAAGATATTACTTGGAGTCATGCATGACATATTTCAAAAGACGTTGCATTCGAGTCGTTGAAGTTCATTAGAGATTATTATTAAGTAAATGACAGATTAGATCATTTATAGTCTGGATATTATGAAATGGTATGCATACCTGTCAACTTTCGATGAAATGAAAGTTTGTCTTTTAAAAACGAATGCAATGTTTGTAAAATGTATCATATAGAGGTCAAATACCTCGTGATGTAATCATATGTAATGTTCTCGTCCATATGGATTTGGTCGGGGCACTACAGGTGGTATCAGAGCGGTGGTCTTAGCGAACCAGGTCTGCATTAGTGTGTTTAACAGGTAGTTGTTAGGATGCATTAGTGAAGTCCGGACTTCGACCTAGTAGTTGTTAGGTTATATTAATGAGTCTGGACTTGAACCTGGTCCGCATGTCAAAAGTTTTGCTTATCATTCTTGTCAAAATTATCTGCTTACCATCTTTAGTCTAGACACATCTTACTGCATTGACTGCATGAATAGTGTATAGACAAAAGTCATATCTTAGCGTATCTGCTAATCCATATCTTAGCGTATCTGTTACTATAAACTTTGCCTGATATATTCCGTAAATTTTCTTTGTAATCTACGGGATCTTCCGTACTATGTATAGGTATTCTATGTAATTAGAATATCATCCGATATTCGAAAATCATTTCATATCAAAAAAATCCTTTATTCAATCGCAGGCAATGGAACTCACAACTAGTTCAAGTCCCTCGGATTCCGATATGGAGTCCCACTCCAGCTCCGAAAGTAGCGTCACCAGAATGAATCAATCAATCAGCCATTCTCAAATCATCTGATGAGTTCGTAGTCTACTTAATCTTTGGAGACAAGAGGAAGGTGATCCCTTTCATCCACCACATTCCTCTCTTGATGAGGAACCTGAAGCACTTACCGGCGAACCTGTTCGTAATACTATTTTCTCTCTCTTTTCCAGAGTATCTCGTCACGAATATATACTATCTCGAATTCTAGATATTATTCATCTGCTCGTTCCGACCGACAATCATCTCAGAATAATAGAAGAAATCAACGAGCTTCGCACGCGAGTTGTAGCCGTAAAAAGTATGGTGCAAAATGTACCAGCTTCAGCAACATTACCGGCACCAACAGTACCACCAACAACAACATCCACATCCCAAGCTTCAATTTCACAATCTGTCCCATAAACATCAACATCATACGCACCATAGATATCAAGGAGTACCAACAACAATGAACGATGAGGTATTGATCCATAATTTCATTAATATTCTGCGAAGAATATGTGGATCCTAATAGTTTTAGAGATTACTTATTCTAACTCAAATCGAAAAAAAAACATAAGAGTCTAATATTACATTGACTCATTAAATCCATAATTACATCTGAAGAAAATAAATATGTATATATTTTCATAAAGATTGTGATTAAAAATTCTTTCATACAAACTGCTAATGATGAATATATTTTAACGGGTAGGTAATGCCCGAGGAATATTTAAGATTTCACATTAATAAGTTACATTGTACATCCTTCAAATCTGATTTAACAGTCATTTCCTATCCTATTTACATCCACAGATATATGAATCCGTTCACCACAGAATAACCATTTCCATTCAAATTTCATATTTGGATTTTGACCTATCAGAATCTAACAAGTGGCATAATGAAGAAAACATTTGACGGAATAAAATTTGTTAGAAACAAACAAATTAACTATGAGAAATTTTGTTAAGAATCCACGCTAACAAAATCCTAGCTAACTTTTCCTAGCTAACTGTGGACTAATCAACTGAGGACTACCAACAGTGAACAATTAAAATGAATTAAAATATTGATTATAACATATGAAACTAAACAATTCTCCAAGTTTGCCACTTGATTTTCATCTTAAACCTCATTTGTATCTTGACCATTACAATCTGCGTTTAAACCTTTCGTGATTCTTGAAAACACCTCAATCTGGAGGATGAACCAACCGCACTTCATCTATGGAAGAAAAGATTGATGCATATAGTTATGCACCTGAAAACACTCAGAACCTGAGAAAATGTTTAACACGTATCTGTACTAGCTTCTTTGGCGTTGTTATTACCAAAAATTAACTTTACAATTCCTTCCCAAATTAGCCAATTTTGTCACAGCTCCAGCAAGTCAACTTTGACTTTTCACTCGGATTAGCTTATTATAACCCTGATATATAAGTTGTCTTTCGTCATCGATACCGGGAAACCGTTTATATCTTACCACATTAACAGTAAATTTATCAACAACTTCGTTGATCTTTGACTCTCCGAAAAATCACTATATTCAGTGAAACCCTATCATTTACTCATTTACATCTTATAACGAGAATTACTATACCAACCACCGGGAATTAGCAAATCAGTATTTTGAAATCTCGCACCATATCTACATCAACAGTTATAAGTATACATATAACCCTTATCTCTTAGAATTATGATCTTCCACTCTGAAATTTTGAAAAGCACCCAGTCTACAAATCAATACTCCAAATTCTGAAAAAGCTGAATACAGCAGAAAAAACTGTACAAGCTGAATACAGCAGCAAAAACTGTACACGACCTTAACCGTCGAAGGTATAAAGATAAAGAATAGTATATTGGCAAAGCTCAGAAAAGTTGGAACTGGAAACCGGATTGAGCAAACCAAGAAAGAGACTCTGAACAAATTACAAGGACTAAACTTGTACATAAAGAATCCAGATGATTCTGTTTCTAATGAAATCTTTAGTGAATACCTTACTCCTTAACCACTTTAAATCATCGTGAATGAATTTATTCATCACAATTTGATTCTGAAATCCTAAGATATCATCGTACCTTTCTTTATTAATATCCTCAATATTTCTGAAGATATCTTCAAAAATATCCTCGTTCGATATTAATTATCTCTCTGCACTATCTGTATTATATCATAAAAGGAAACTGTTTTAGTTTCTATATTCTGCGAACCTTCGAATTTAAAATATGAATGTTTTTGAAGTAGTGTTGGAAACTGATGCATGAGTTAATATAATATAATGACACTTGATCAACGTGACTATATTACAGTAAGTCATGCTGAGTTTCTAATGGAATGTGATGATTCACAGAACATACCGCCATCATGTACCATTTACACGACTCTTACATTCTATCTAATCTCTAAACATATTAAGAAAATATTTTTCTTGATGATTCGGTCTTTTCCGGGATATTCTGATAATTTGACAAGGCAAGATCGTACCATTACGATTCCCTTTTTAGTACATTAACAATGTTCATTCTGAAATTCATACTTACGAAATTATGGACCATTACTCGCTTTACTAGAGATCGAGAAGAGAATAAAAAAAGGCAAAGAGCTTCAAAATATAAGGGAAGATATAAAACCCAACAACAATACATAAATTACAAACTGTGCATATCAATACGTATTGCCACATAAAGGCACGAGAAAATTAAAAACACTATAACCCCAAGGTAATAGTAGAAGTAAATATAATCCTTCGGTGGAAGATGAAAGAGAAGAATGACAGATAAGAAAGTTAAGAGTATATCAAGGATCAGAACGGGATGGAGCATATTGACGAATGTCTTAACGTATGAGTTGAGGGAGAAATAATAGAAGGTGTGAGTCGTAAGGAAACGACGGGGGTGGATTTATAGTAAAATATCCGACAGAGCAATCAAAACAGATGATCACATTTAAAGAGGATCCCAATTCTCTTGATTACCAAAGAATCAAATCTTATTACGAAGATTTTCTCCAAATCTCTTGAACTTGGAAATCAATCCTATCTACGTCAAAAGATATGACGAATCTATATCTACTCATTTCACTCTTTGGTGATAGCTTCACTCGTACTCTTCACAAAATTAAATGGTTTTATCCATATTACTCAATGATGATAAAACTCTATTTATCAACTCATATTTGTCATAAAAACATTCTTATTGTTAGCCATGACAACCTCGATCAAATTTCGGGACGAAATTTCTTTAACGGGTAGGTACTGTGATGACCCGGGAATTTCTGACTAAATTTAAACTTTAATCTTTATATGTTTCCGACACGATAAGCAAAAATCTGTAATATTGAGTCTCGAAAGTTTTGAAATCTATATTCATGTAACCAATTACCCTTTGACCTTTGACTGATCCCGACGATTCACGAACAATTGTTGTAAATAACTAAGTGTATATAAATGTGTATATGTATATGAACATAAATAAGATGTTACTAAATAAATATATATAAATATATAAATATGTACACATAAGTAATATTATATATTGTAATATATAGATTTGATAAATAGTAAATATCCAAGATATGTTATTATATAATATATAATTAATAAAGATGATTAACAAGTTGTAATATTACGATATTAAATAAAATTACGAGTTAAAATATAGTTGTTAAAGTAGTAGTATTATAATTACTTTCATCAACATTAATATTAATATTGGTATCATTACTATTATTATATAAAGTGTATATATAGATAAGTAGATAGTGTTAATATTATTATTATCAATAATATTAACATTTTATTAACTAATAATATTATTAGTACCACTAATAATAAAAATAATTTATTCAATGATTGTCATATTATTAATACCAATAGATAATACGTAAACATGAAATTGATATATATATATATATATATATATATATATATATATATATATATATATATATATATATATATATATATATATATTATTACAAATATTAATCTAATTAGTATTATTATTTAGCATAATGAATAAATATTACTATTTTCAAAAGTTAACATTATCATTATTATTACTATTATTACTATCAATATTATTACTATCACTTTTATCATTATCAAAACTACTACAAATAGATTTTTATAAAAATATATAACACTATATTTTTATTATTAAAAAGATATAAATTAAGCTATATATAAAAGATATCAATTAAAATATGAATATATATTTGTATCATATATAAACCTTAATATACAATTCTATTATTATTAAAGATAAATAATAGTTATATAAAATTATATAAATAATAATCATTTTCAAATATATATGCAAACTAAATAAATAATATATAAAGTTATAATATATGAAGTTGTTCGACTACGAGTATAGATGTTAATATATATACATGATATAGGTTCGTGAATCCGAGATCACCCCTACATTGTTCAGTTTCGTCATATGTATTTTTACTACAAAATACATTAGGTGAGTTTCATTGATCCCCTTTTAATCTTTACATTTTTGGGGCTGAGAATACATGCACTTTTATAAATGTTTGACGCAATAGACACAAGTACCTTAACTGCATTCTATGATAGAATTATCTGGGATTGGGGTTGATTATTATGACACGCATTAGCCCCCGGTTTTCGTTAGAGCGTATGAGCTCCCGAGCCGGGTGGATGGTTTATTATTTATGACATTTTGACACCGGTTGTCCTATACTTTATAAACATGTGTTCAGTCGTGGGGTGTAAAGACCGGCACAGAAGTTCTATATTTTGAAGGCACATGTATTCAGCCGTGGGGTGAAAGACCGGCACAGATTGTTACTATTATATTTTGAATCCTCACCAGGTGTTCTTCATATGAAAGATATTTTTTGTGCAGTTGGAATGGGACTTCTGCACGTTTTATAATATTTAAAATCTTGTGGTCTATTAAAATGATGAAAATGAAATGATTACTATAAACTAATGAACTCACCAACCTTTTGGTTGACACTTTAAAGCATGTTTATTCTCATGTTTGAAAAAAATCTTCCGCTGTGCATTAGCTCATTTTAAAGATATTACTTGGAGTCATGCATGATATATTTCAAAAGACGTTGCATTCGAGTCGTTGAAGTTCATTAGAGATTATTATTAAGTAAATGACAGATTAGATCATTTATAGTCTGGATATTATGAAATGGTATGCATACCTGTCAACTTTCGATGAAATGAAAGTTTGTCTTTTAAAAACGAATGCAATGTTTGTAAAATGTATCATATAGAGGTAAAATACCTCGTGATGTAATCATATGTAATGTTCTCGTCCATATGGATTTGGTTGGGGCACTACAGGTGGTATCAGAGCGGTGGTCTTAGCGAACCAGGTCTGCATTAGTGTGTTTAACAGGTAGTTGTTAGGATGCATTAGTGAAGTCCGGACTTCGACCTAGTAGTTGTTAGGTTATATTAATGAGTCTGGACTTGAACCTGGTCCGCATGTCAAAAGTTTTGCTTATCATTCTTGTCAAAATTATCTGCTTACCATCTTTAGTCTAGACACATCTTACTGCATTGACTGCATGAATAGTGTATAGACAAAAGTCATATCTTAGCGTATCTGATAATCCATATCTTAGCGTATCTGTTACTATAAACTTTGCCTGATATATTCCGTAAATTTTCTTTGTAATCTACGGGATCTTCCGTACTATGTATAGGTATTCTATGTAATTAGAATATCATCCGATATTCGAAAATCATTTCATATCGAAAAAATCCTTTATTCAATCGTACGCAATGGAACTCACAACTAGTTCAAGTCCCTCGGATTCCGATATGGAGTCCCACTCCAGCTCCGAAAGCAGCGTCACCAGAATGAATCAATCAATCAGCCATTCTCAAATCATCTGATGAGTTCGTAGTCTACTTAATCATTGAAGACAAGAGGAAGGTGATCCCTTTCATCCACCACATTCCTCTCTTGATGAGGAACCCGAAGCACTTACCGGCGAACCTGTTCGTAATACTATTTTCTCTCTCTTTTCCAGAGTATCTCGTCACGAATATATACTATCTCGAATTCTAGATATTATTCATCTGCTCGTTCCGACCGACAATCATCTCAGAATAATAGAAGAAATCAACGAGCTTCGCACGTGAGTTGTAGCCGTAAAAAGTATGGTGCAAAATGTACCAGCTTCAGCAACATTACCGGCACCAACAGTACCACCAACAACAACATCCACATCCCAAGCTTCAATTTCACAATCTGTCCCATAAACATCAACATCATACGCACCATAGATATCAAGGAGTACCAACAACAATGAACGATGAGGTATTGATCCATAATTTCATTAATATTCTGCGAAGAATATGTGGATCCTAATAGTTTTAGAGATTACTTATTCTAGCTCAAATCGAAAAAAAAACATAAGAGTCTAATATTACATTGACTCATTAAATCCATAATTACATCTGAAGAAAATAAATATGTATATATTTTCATAAAGATTGTGATTAAAAATTCTTTCATACAAACTGCTAATGATGAATATATTTTAACGGGTAGGTAATGCCCGAGGAATATTTAAGATTTCACATTAATAAGTTACATTGTACATCCTTCAAATCTGATTTAACAGTCATTTCCTATCCTATTTACATCCATAGATATATGAATCCGTTCACCACAGAATAACCATTTCCATTCAAATTTCATATTTGGATTTTGACCTATCAGAATCTAACAAGTGGCATAATGAAGAAAACATTTGACGGAATAAAATTTGTTAGAAACAAACAAATTAACTATGAGAAATTTTGTTAAGAATCCACGCTAACAAAATCCTAGCTAACTTTTCCTAGCTAACTGTGGACTAATCAACTGAGGACTACCAACAGTGAACAATTAAAATGAATTAAAATATTGATTATAACATATGAAACTAAACAATTCTCCAAGTTTGCCACTTGATTTTCATCTTAAACCTCATTTGTATCTTGACCATTACAATCTGCGTTT
Source organism: Rutidosis leptorrhynchoides (assembly GCF_046630445.1). Taxonomy (NCBI): domain Eukaryota; kingdom Viridiplantae; phylum Streptophyta; class Magnoliopsida; order Asterales; family Asteraceae; genus Rutidosis; species Rutidosis leptorrhynchoides. The sequence continues at coordinate 262,108,460 of NC_092333.1, read as the reverse complement.
AAACCTTTCGTGATTCTTGAAAACACCTCAATCTGGAGGATGAACCAACCGCACTTCATCTATGGAAGAAAAGATTGATGCATATAGTTATGCACCTGAAAACACTCAGAACCTGAGAAAATGTTTAACACGTATCTGTACTAGCTTCTTTGGCGTTGTTATTACCAAAAATTAACTTTACAATTCCTTCCCAAATTAGCCAATTTTGTCACAGCTCCAGCAAGTCAACTTCGACTTTTCACTCGGATTAGCTTATTATAACCCTGATATATAAGTTGTCTTTCGTCATCGATACCGGGAAACCGTTTATATCTTACCACATTAACAGTAAATTTATCAACAACTTCGTTGATCTTTGACTCTCCGAAAAATCACTATATTCAGTGAAACCCTATCATTTACTCATTTACATCTTATAACGAGAATTACTATACCAACCACCGAGAATTAGCAAATCAGTATTTTGAAATCTCGCACCATATCTACATCAACAGTTATAAGTATACATATAACCCTTATCTCTTAGAATTATGATCTTCCACTCTGAAATTTTGAAAAGCACCCAGTCTACAAATCAATACTCCAAATTCTGAAAAAGCTGAATACAGCAGCAAAAACTGTATAAGCTGAATACAGCAGCAAAAACTGTACACGACCTTAACCGTCGAAGGTATAAAGATAAAGAATAGTATATTGGCAAAGCTCAGAAAAGTTGGAACTGGAAACCGGATTGAGCAAACCAAGAAAGAGACTCTGAACAAATTACAAGGACTAAACTTGTACATAAAGAATCCAGATGATTCTGTTTCTAATGAAATCTTTAGCGAATACCTTACTCCTTAACCACTTTAAATCATCGTGAATGAATTTATTCATCACAATTTGATTCTGAAATCCTAAGATATCATCGTACCTTTCTTTATTAATATCCTCAATATTTTTGAAGATATCTTCATAAATATCCTCGTTCGATATTAATTATCTCTCTGCACTATCTGTATTATATCATAAAAGGAAACTATTTTAGTTTCTATATTCTGCGAACCTTCGAATTTAAAATATGAATGTTTTTGAAGTAGTGTTGGAAACTGATGCATGAGTTAATATAATATAATGACACTTGATCAACGTGACTATATTACAGTAAGTCATGCTGAGTTTCTAATGGAATGTGATGATTCACAGAACATACCGCCATCATGTACCATTTACACGACTCTTACATTCTATCTAATCTCTAAACATATTAAGAAAATATTTTTCTTGATGATTCGGTCTTTTCCGGGATATTCTGAAAATTTGACAAGGCAAGATCGTACCATTACGATTCCCTTTTTAGTACATTAACAATGTTCATTCCGAAATTCATACTTACGAAATTATGGACCATTACTCGCTTTACTAGAGATCGAGAAGAGAATAAAAAAAGGCAAAGAGCTTCAAAATATAAGGGAAGATATAAAACCCAACAACAATACATAAATTATAAACTGTGCATATCAATACGTATTGCCACATAAAGGCACGAGAAAATTAAAAACACTATAACCCCAAGGTAATAGTAGAAGTAAATATAATCCTTCGGTGGAAGATGAAAGAGAAGAATGACAGATAAGAAAGTTAAGAGTATATCAAGGATCAAAACGGGATGGAGCATATTGACGAATGTCTTAAAGTATGAGTTGAGGGAGAAATAATAGAAGGTGTGAGTCGTAAGGAAACGACGGGGGTGGATTTATAGTAAAATATCCGACAGAGCAATCAAAACAGATGATCACATTTAAAGAGGATCCCAATTCCCTTGATTACCAAAGAATCAAATCTTATTACGAAGATTTTCTCCAAATCTCTTGAACTTGGAAATCAATCCTATCTACGTCAAAAGATATGACGAATCTATATCTACTCATTTCACTCTTTGGTGATAGCTTCACTCGTACTCTTCACAAAATTAAATGGTTTTATCCATATTACTCAATGATGATAAAACTCTATTTATCAACTCATATTTGTCATAAAAACATTCTTATTGTTAGCCATGACAACCTCGATCAAATTTCGGGACGAAATTTCTTTAACGGGTAGGTACTGTGATGACCCGGGAATTTCTGACTAAATTTAAACTTTAATCTTTATATGTTTCTGACACGATAAGCAAAAATCTGTAATATTGAGTCTCGAAAGTTTTGAAATCTATATTCATGTAACCAATTACCCTTTGACCTTTGACTGATCCCGACGATTCACGAACAATTGTTGTAAATAACTAAGTGTATATAAATGTGTATATGTATATGAACATAAATAAGATGTTACTAAATAAATATATATAAATATATAAATATGTACACATAAGTAATATTATATATTGTAATATATAGATTTGATAAATAGTAAATATCCAAGATATGTTATTATATAATATATAATTAATAAAGATGATTAACAAGTTGTAATATTACGATATTAAATAAAATTACGAGTTAAAAATATAGTTGTTAAAGTAGTAGTATTATAATTACTTTCATCAACATTAATATTAATATTGGTATCATTACTATTATTATATAAAGTGTATATATAGATAAGTAGATAGTGTTAATATTATTATTATCAATAATATTAACAATTTATTAACTAATAATATTATTAGTACCACTAATAATAAAAATAATTTATTCAATGATTGTCATATTATTAATACCAATAGATAATACGTAAACATGAAATTGATATATATATATATATATATATATATATATATATATATATATATATATATATATATATATATATATATATATATATATATATATATATATATATATATATATATATATATTATTACAAATATTAATCTAATTAGTATTATTATTTAGCATAATGAATAAATATTACTATTATCACCATTTTATAGCTAATATTATTATTATTATTATTTATTATTAGGATTAATTATTATTAGTGTTATTATTATTAGTATTTATTAGAAAATAATATATTTTGTTATTATTAACATTAATAATATGATTATTATTATTATTATTTCTATTTCTATTACTAATCTTATTATTACAATATTACTTTTATTATCATTTATAATATTAAGTGTAATATTAATACAATTATATAAAAAGAACTAAGTATAATATATAATTACTGAATTATACCGTTGTATAAATATATCTATATACATACAGATACGAATACATATTTATATACAGTTACAAATACAGGAACGTAATCAGTTTTCTTCTGCTTTCTCTAATGTGTTTAATTGATCCTTTGAATCAATCCAATACAAATCAGGATCCCAAAACAAATGAATAATCCAAAAATTTGTTAGAAGTCTTATTCAAACTTTTATTTTTTTACAAATTCTTCTGTCCTTGATATTCCTCCTGTCGACCCTTGATTTTCAATAAAACTCATCACTTTTGACTTTCTTTCTCTGCTATACTTGTTATTACTTATCTCATTCTGTTACTACTTGAACAAATGCATCACCAAATCATCCACTCCATCACCACTATCGGCTAGAGTCATAGCCGAGAACCACCAACACAATCACCACCTTTCCTCTTCGATAATCATCGTGATCATAAACCATCTCATCTACTAGTGCTGCTGCTTCGCATCTATTTTCTATGGTGACCGAACACAAGGTGTTGTTCAACAAGATCAAGAACAATCAATGCTTTCATTTTTCATGAATTTGTTAAAGTGCAATATCTACCTCTTTCTCTTTTTATCTATCTCTCTCCCTCTTGTTTACTATTTTACTGGTTCGAATGCTACACAACCCAAACCGTCACCAATGTTATAATTCTGTTTTGAAACCATCACAAACCACCATTTAAACCATCACCAACGAGACCATTTTGAAGTTCATCACCTTCAAGTACAACCGGCAACCACCATAACTCGCTACCTTGAATCTCTCTCTCTCTCTCTCTCTCTCCCCTAATCGTGTACAAAGAAACCATCGTCTCCATCCCATCAACCAAACCCGTTGTTGCTACCATTCTGTTTCGATCAACCATTACACCACTACAACCATCACCATGGTCACCGTAAACACTCTCACCATAACCATCACCCAATTCATCAATCACTCTCACCCTATATCGGATACCACCACCATTAAATTTTTTTTCTGCAAAGATCACGACAACCTACTTCTGCCGCTGCCACAACAGTGTTTATTGCTGCTATATTTCTTCCGTATCTGCACCATGTTACCGAGTAAAGATATTGATGATGAATATAATAATGATAATATAAATATGATGATGGGTTTCTAGGAATTAAAGCCGAAATATATGGATGTTATTGAATTATAATTAGTGGGAGATTAAAGTTGTGGTAGGGTTTGAAGAACCGAGTCTGGTTCTTTTTTTTTTCTTTCCAGCGAACACAAACAGAAGGAAGTGGAAACTTTTCTTTTTATGATTTGCTAAATCTGATTTCTTTATTTCATTCACTACCGACACTTCCATACCTAAATCATATCTTTAGATTTCTAACGGGCCATTTAACATTAATCACATAAGTGGGCTTCTATTTTTCTTATGTTGGGTCGATTGAGGATTAGAGAGGGCCGAGATTTTTTTTATATGTTAAGTGAATAAATTCGCGAATGAAACCAAGAACTTATGACTGTTTCAGTGGTTTGATGATGATTGTGTTAGCCAAGAGGTCACGGGATCGAACCTGGCTGGAAAAAAAAATATTTTTTTTTGTAGAAGATGAAGCAGACAGCAAGATAGATACTGGATATATATATTAATAGATTGTGTTTTAATCATAAAATGAGCATGGATGGATGGTTAGGGGTGTTGTGTCTATTAACAAGAGGTCTCGGGTTCGAGTCCCGGCTTGGGCGGTTTGATATATTTTTTTGGAGCTTTTAAGGTAGTAACCATTTTTATTTCATTATTATTATTAATACTACTATTATTATTATTTTTATCATTAACATAAGTATTATTGTTAAAGTTATCATTATTATTATTATTATTACCATGGTTATCTTTATTAGTAAAAATATCATTTTTAGTAAATTATCATTAGTAGTAAAGTTATTATCCTTATTAAAATTTTTATTTTCAAAAGTTAACATTATCATTATTATTACTATTATTACTATCAATATTATTACTATCATTTTTATCATTATCAAAACTACTACAAATAGATTTTTATAAAAATATATAACACTATATTTTTATTATTAAAAAGATATAAATTAAGCTATATATAAAAGATATCAATTAAAATATGAATATATATTTGTATCATATATAAACCTTAATATACAATTCTATTATTATTAAAGATAAATAATAGTTATATAAAATTATATAAATAATAATCATTTTCAAATATATATGCAAACTAAATAAATAATATATAAAGTTATAATATATGAAGTTGTTCGACTACGAGTATAGATGTTAATATATATACATGATATAGGTTCGTGAATCCGAGGTCACCCCTACATTGTTCAGTTTCGTCATATGTATTTTTACTACAAAATACATTAGGTGAGTTTCATTGATCCCCTTTTAATCTTTATATTTTTGGGGCTGAGAATACATGCACTTTTATAAATGTTTGACGCAATAGACACAAGTACCTTAACTGCATTCTATGATAGAATTATCTGGGATTGGGGTTGATTATTATGACACGCATTAGTCCCCGGTTTCCGTTAGAGCGTATGAGCTCCCGAGCCGGGTGGATGGTTTATTATTTATGACATTTTGGCACCGGTTGTCCTATACTTTATAAACATGTGTTCAGCCGTGGGGTGTAAAGACCGGCACAGAGGTTCTATATTTTGAAGGCACATGTATTCAGCCGTGGGATGAAAGACCGGCACAGATGGTTACTATTATATTTTGAATCCTCACCAGGTGTTCTTCATATGAAAGATATTTTTTGTGCAGTTGGAATGGGACTTCTGCACGTTTTATAATATTTAAAATCTTGTGGTCTATTAAAATGATGAAAATGAAATGATTACTATAAACTAATGAACTCACCAACCTTTTGGTTGACACTTTAAAGCATGTTTATTCTCAGGTTTGAAAGAAATCTTTCGCTGTGCATTAGCTCATTTTAAAGATATTACTTGGAGTCATGCATGACATATTTCAAAAGACGTTGCATTCGAGTCGTTGAAGTTCATTAGAGATTATTATTAAGTAAATGACATATTAGATCATTTATAGGCTGGATATTATGAAATGGTATGCATACCTGTCAACTTTCGATGAAATGAAAGTTTGTCTTTTAAAAACGAATGCAATGTTTGTAAAATGTATCATATAGAGGTCAAATACCTCGCGATGTAATCATATGTAATGTTCTCGTCCATATGGATTTGGTCGGGGCACTACATCATAGTCCCACTTTTACTCTTTTGAACTTACTTTTGGGATGAGAAAACATAAACGCTTCTTTTAACTAAGTGAACACAAGTACATGAAAACAAACATTCTACATACGAGTTTAGAACAAAAATCCTTAATTCGATTATCATTAGTTACACTTGATGGTGTAAGAAAGAACTTATGTTATATGGCCATATGGGTTTGACAAACCCTCATTCGGACGGTTCGCTACCGTTATGCGGATGAAATATATTTTCGGGAAACAGTGTATGTTCTAACACTATTGTGATGGGGTACTATTGAAGGAAACGTTAAGCCTTGATAATTGGGTGCTCGTGAATATTAACTTTTAGAATGTATTACTATTTATCAATGATGCAAATCTTGTGGTTTGACGTACTTTTACTCATTTACTTACTTAAACCTATGATTTCACCAACGTTTTCGTTGACAGATTTCTATGTTTTTCTCAGGTCCTTGATCATTAGGTGATACATGCTTCCACACTTTCTTTTTGATACTTGCTTTGGATGTCGAGTATACTTGCATATGTGGAGCGTCTTTTGACTACTTTAAACTGTGTCGCACGTGTTTCATTTGTACTTTAAACATCATTATGTACTAGTTATGGAAACTACTTTTGTAAACTTTGAAACATCCACACTTATGAAATGAATGCGACATATTTTCGGTCAAACTTTATCTTAAGGACTTATGACCATGTAATGGGACCTACATAGATGGCGCCGTCAAATATGTTTTGGCCCGGTCGCTACAGATGGTATCAGAGCATTGGTTGTAGGGATTTAGAGTTCATTAGTGTCAACCCCGAGTCATAGGGTACATTGGTGAGTCTAGACTACAATCGGCATATAGACTTGAAGTAGGAATTATTTGACTACTTGTGCATTATACTCGAACTCTTCTATCATATCTAATTCTTATTCAATCTTAATCTCACGTTACTTGATTTAATTGACGCGCTACCTTGACTATATGAAGTAATGTCGAATGCACATATGAATTAGGGTAATATAATTTCCGGGATTATATTATGGTGACTCATATGAACGTTCCGACATTATGACATAAAGTATTTAAGGCGAGTCAAGGAAAATTTTCTCTCTATCTTTATTCCATATCACGGTTAGTATTATTTAGAATACTAACCAACGGTATTCTTTTGTTTTGAAGGAACAATGCCTCCTCGCCGTGTGCCACACCGTGAAACTCCCGAACAAGCACTACAACGAATGGTGGCCACTGCCGTAGAGGCGGCCATGGCTGGTCACTCCACCAACAACAACAATAACAACAACCACAACAACAACAACCAAGGGGCCGGTAACTCTAGCGAAGGGTGCTCCTACAAGGCTTTTATGGGGTGCAAACCTCACACTTATGATGGAATCGGGGGACCGGTTACTCTTACTCGATGGTTCGAACAAACGGAGGCTGTCTTTAGCATAAGCGGTTGTCGGGACCAAGACAAGGTCAAATACTCCACTCACACTTTCGCCGGTGTCGCCCTCACGTGGTGGAACACCTATGTTCCATCGGTGGGTACCGATGAAGCTCATGCCCTCTCTTGGGCCGATTTAAGGGAAAAGATGATTGTTGAATATTTCCCTCGCGAAGAAACCCGAAAGCTCGAACAAGAGCTAAGAGCTTTAAAGGTGGTCGGGAACGATCTCAAAGCTTATAATCAACGTTTCGCCGAATTATCCTTGATGTGTCCTAATCTCGTGAACCCCGAATCTTAAAGGGTTGAACTCTATATGGATGGTCTTCCAAAGAGCATCAAACAAGGTGTGATGTCCTCCAAACCCGCTAATCATCAAGACGCTTTGAACATGGCCCGCCAATTGATTGAAACGGTTGATGAAATCGTAGTGCCGGCTCCTAAGGCCGAGGACAAATCGGGTGGCAACAAAAGGAAATGGGAAGCCACTCCATCAAGCAACTACAACAACAACACCTTCACCAAAAAGCCTTTCACCAACGACAGCAAGAAAGGTTATGCCGGAACTCAACCTTTTTGCAACAAATGTCACAAGCACCACTCGGGTGAGTGTGGCAAGCTAATTTGCCACCGGTGCCAAGGAGTTGGTCATAGGGCCAACAATTGCACAAGTGCCGCCCCCGTCGCTCGAAAAGGGCCCAATCTTCCAAAAACGGTCACTTGTTATGAATGTGGCCAAATGGGCCATTATAGGAACGAATGCCCGAAGAAGAATGCCAACCCCAACACACGTGGCCGAACCTTCAACATTAACACCGAGGAAGCCCGGGATGACAATGAACTAGTCACGGGTACATTTCTTCTCAACAACGCTTATGTTACTTGTTTATTCGATTCGGGTGTCGATAAATGCTTTGTATCCAAGACTTTGACTCATTCTTTTTGCACTCCACCACTTCCACTAGATACCACTTATACCATTGAAGTAGCCAACGGGAGACTATTGAGTGCCGACACATATTATCGAGGGTGTACGTTAAACATTTTGGGTAATGAGTTTGAAATTGACTTGATACCTATGGAACTAGGAAGCTTCGATGTAATAATTCGTATGAATTAGCTAGCCAAAACGAAATCTCACATCCTTTGTGATCTTAACGCAATCTGAATTCCTATCGAGAACGGCGAACCTTTGATAGTTTATGGCGATAAGATTTGCAGTGGACTCAACCTCGTTTCATGCATTAAAGTTAGAAAACTACTCCGTAAGGGTTGTTTTGCGATCCTTGCTCACGTTAAGAAAGTCGAGTCCGATGAGAAGCATATCGATGATGTGCCAATTGTTAGTGACTTTTCCGATGTATTTCCCGACGAATTTCCGGGTCTTCCACCTCATCGACCGGTTGAATTCCAAATCGATCTTATTCCGGGAGCTACACCCGTAGCACGTGCACCATATAGACTCGCTCCATCCGAAATGCAAGAATTGCAAGGTCAAATCCAAGAACTACTTGATCGTGGTTTTATCCAACCTAGCCATTCACCTTGGGGTGCTCCGATTTTGTTTGTTAAAAAGAAAGACGGATCCCTACGAATGTGCATTGATTATTGTGAACTAAACAAATTGACGGTTAAGAACCGATATCCTCTTCCTCGCATTGATGACCTCTTTGATCAACTACAAGGGTCTTGTGTATATTCGAAAATCGATCTCCGCTCAGGTTATCATCAATTAAGGGTTAAGGGGGAAGATGTCTCCAAAACCGCTTTCCGAACTCGTTATGGTAGTTATGAATTCCTTGTCATGCCATTTGGTCTCACTAACGCACCGGCGGTGTTCATGGATCTTATGAACCGCGTGTGCAAACCATATCTTGACAAATTCGTTATCGTGTTCATCGATGATATTTTGGTTTATTCTAAAAGCAAAGAAGAACACGAGGAACATCTCCGACTTGTGCTTGAACTTTTAAGACAAGAACGACTCTATGCCAAATTCTCCAAGTGTGAATTTTGGTTAAAGGAAGTTCAATTTCTTGGACATGTTGTAAGTGACCAAGGTATTAAAGTCGATCCAACGAAAATCGAAGCCATTAGTAAATGGGAGACTCCTACTACTCCTACTCACATTCGTCAATTCTTGGGTCTCGCCGGATACTATCGTAGATTCATCAAAGATTTCTCTTTGGTCGCTCGTCCTCTAACCGCGTTAACTCATAAGGGAAGAAAATTCGTTTGGGCAACCGAACAAGAATCCGCATTTCAAATCTTGAAGACGAAGCTAACCACCGCTCCTATCTTGTCACTTCCCGAAGGCAACGATGATTTTGTTGTGTATTGTGATGCCTCGAAACATGGTTTTGGGTGTGTGTTGATGCAACGAACGAAAGTCATTTCTTATGCTTCTCGACAACTCAAAATTCATGAACGAAACTACAAGACACATGATCTCGAACTCGGAGCCGTTGTCTTCGCACTTAAAATGTGGAGACACTATCTTTATGGAACCAAGAGTACTATCTTCACCGATCACAAAAGCCTCCAACACATCTTTGATCAAAAGCAACTAAACATGAGACAACGAAGGTGGATTGAAACCTTAAACGATTACGATTGCGAGCTTCGTTACCATCCCGGGAAGGCAAACGTAGTAGCCGATGCCTTAAGTCAAAAAGAAAGAGCGGTGCCTCTTCGTGTCCGATCTTTAAACATCACCATTCACACAAACCTTAATAGCCAAATTTGGGTAGCCCAAGATGAGGCTCTCAAGGATGAAAACGTTTCACACGAGCTCTTGAACATTCTCGTCTCTTGATTCGAAATTAGGGAGACCGGACTCCGATATTTTGCCGGAAGGATTTGGGTGCCTAGATATGGGGACCTACGAAACCTTATTTTAGATGAAGCCCATAAGTCACGATACTCGATTCACCCCGGTGCCAATAAGATGTACCACGACCTTAAACAACAATATTGGTGGCCGAACATCAAAAGGGACGTAGCTACTTATGTTTCCAAGTGTTTGACATGTTCCAAAGTCAAAGCCGAACACCAAAGACCATCCGGACTACTTCAACAATCCGAGATCCCGCAATGGAAGTGGGAAAGGATAACGATGGATTTTATCACCAAGTTACCAAAGACAACGGGCGGTTATGATACCATTTGGGTTATTGTTGACCATCTCACCAAATCCGCACACTTTCTCGCCATAAAGGAGACCGACAAAATGGAGAAACTTGCACAACTTTACATCAAGGAGATCGTAGCCCGACACGGTATACCTTTATCGATTATCTCCGACCGAGATGGCCGTTTTATTTCTAGATTTTGGCGTACCTTGCAAGAAGCATTGGGAACGCGTTTAGACATGAGCACCGCATATCACCCTCAAACCGATGGACAAAGCGAACGCACAATTCAAACCTTGGAGGATATGTTACGAGCTTGTGTTGTCGATTTTGGAAAAGCTTGGGACAAGCACTTACCTCTCGCCGAGCTCTCTTACAATAATAGTTATCACGCGAGTATAAAAGCCGCACCTTTTGAAGCATTATATGGTCGAAAATGTCGTTCACCTCTTTGTTGGGCCGAGGTAGGTGACGTGCAAATCACCGGATCCGAACTCATTCACGAAACCACCGAGAAGATCGTACAAATCCGAGATAGGCTTCGGACGGCCCGGAGTCGTCAAAAGTGCTACACCGACAAAAGACGCAACGACCTCGAATTTCAAGTCGGTGACCGAGTAATGTTAAAAGTCGCACCTTGGAAAGGTGTAATCCGTTTTGGGAAACGCGGGAAGCTAAATCCGCGGTATATTGGTCCTTTCGAAGTCTTGGAGCGTATTGGAACCGTTGCTTATCGTTTAGATCTTCCGCCTCAATTAAACTCCTTTCATCCTACCTTCCATGTATCTAACTTAAAAAAGTGTCTTGCCGAACCCGATATCGTCATCCCTCTCGAGGAACTTACTATTGATGACAAACTTCATTTTGTGGAGGAACCGGTTGAAATTGTGGACACCTCCGTCAAGACGTTAAAACAAAGCCGAATTCCGATTGTTAAAGTCCGTTGGAACGCCAAAAGGGGACTCGAGTTTACCTGGGAAAGGCAAGACCAAATGCAAAATAGATACCCTCGCTTGTTCCCGGTTCCGGAAACGCAAGATCCCGAGGAAGAAACAACGATTACTACGCCTGCTTAAATTTCGGGACGAAATTTCTTTTAAGGAGTAGGTAATGTAACATCCCGCCTTTTTTCGTTTATATTTCCGTCATACTATTTTAAATTCCGTTTTGTAATTATAACATCTCCCGTTAATATGCGTTTTAAATTATCTCGTTAGGTAATTCACGCACCCGAATGGAACTAGAGGGACCAAACTTGCCCAAGTGCCAAACATTTGACTAGGTCAAATGGTCAACACTCCATCTCCTCCACCCATTATTTTCCATTTTCATTTTCACTTTTCATTTAATACTTTCAACTTTTCTCTCAATCTTCATCTTCAAGAATCATCATCTAAATTCGTTCAAGCAAGTTTCAATCAAAACCAATTACATATTTGGAATCCTTGCAACTTCCTCTTCGATTCCATACCGATTTCATTACATTTGGGTAACTTTCTAAAATCACTAGATTTTGTGTTCCTGATGTTTTTAACTTATAAAGTTGTTAATTAGTGTCTATGGCTCAAGTCTAACATGAATATATGATTTATATGTTCGATTTTGTTATTTGAAGTAACTAGCTTGAGTGTGAACTTTGGTGTGCTTAATTTGGTGATTTGGTTGTTTGAATGTTGTTAAATGTTATAAATGCATGTATTAAATGTGTTCCTAGTATCACTAGCTTCAATTTGATGTGTAGGTTGCTTGAGAAAACTCTATAAACTTGATTAGTGAATTTGGTGAGTTTGAGTTAGGGTTTGATAAACTTGAATGTCATAAATTGTTGTTGGTAAGTAGTTAGTTGTATTGTATGCTCGATTACCTACGAAACGGCGTGTCATATGTATGCATTTAATTCCCAAATCCTATTTTGTGCATTTATGAACTTAAGCATTAATTGAGAATTTAATGTTGGAAAGTCGGTTTTGCAAATGATGTTTTTGGTTGATGAAATGTATTTAGTTGTGTTCCTTGTCAAATTACCTTTCCAACGATATAAGATGCGTGTCATAAGTGTTTACGATTTGTGTTTTGTGTTTGATCGAAGTTCGGAAAAAGACTTGAACAATTGAAACTAACCAGGCATCAGCACACGTTAAGTGTCGCGGCGCGACATACCTTGGTCGCGGCGCGGCATTTGCCGCCTCCAGGTTCTGACCTCCTTGGTCAAAATACGAAAAATGTTTGGCACGCTATGGACCTCCGATTCACATGAGACTTGTTCTAACATGCTTATATATGATTAAAAACCTCGGAAAAATAGTTCGGGACCCGACCCAAACGTGTTGACTTTTTCGTTGACTTTGACCGACCAAAGTTTGACTTTTTGTCAAACTTAACCAAATGATTATGCAATCTTTCTAACATGATCCTATACTTGTATCCTGCATGAAACTTGACAATTTGATTCACATGCTACATAATCGAGTCGTATTGAGCCATAGGACTAATTGGACATCTTTGACCTATCTTGTTAACGTTATTGATACAACCTATTTGTTTAGGTCAAGACTAGCATTGTTCTTTGCACACGTCACTTGTCGAAGTACTTATTTGCTCTTGCGCTTAAGGTGAGATCATAGTCCCACTTTTACTCTTTTGAACTTACTTTTGGGATGAGAAAACATAAACGCTTCTTTTAACTAAGTGAACACAAGTACATGAAAACAAACATTCTACATACGAGTTTAGAACAAAAATCCTCAATTCGATTATCATTAGTTACACTTGACGGTGTAAGCAAGAACTTATGTTATATGGCCATATGGGTTTGACAAACCCTCATTCGGACGGTTCGCTACCGTTATGCGGATGAAATATATTTTCGGGAAACAGTGTATGTTCTAACACTATTGTGATGGGGTACTATTGAAGGAAACGTTAAGCCTTGATAATTGGGTGCTTGTGAATATTAACTTTTAGAATGTATTACTATTTATCAATGATGCAAATCTTGTGGTTCGACGTACTTTTACTCATTTACTTACTTAAACCTATGATTTCACCAACGTTTTCGTTGACAGATTTCTATGTTTTTCTCAGGTCCTTGATCATTAGGTGATACATGCTTCCGCACTTTCTTTTTGATACTTGCTTTGGATGTCGAGTATACTTGCATATGTGGAGCGTCTTTTGACTACTTTAAACTCTGTCGCACGTGTTTCATTTGTACTTTAAACATCGTTATGTACTAGTTATGGAAACTACTTTTGTAAACTTTGAAACATCCACACTTATGAAATGAATGCGACATATTTTCGGTCAAACTTTGTCTTAAGGAATTATGACCATGTAATGGGACCTACGTAGATGGCGCCGTCAAATATGTTTTGGTCGGGTCGCTACAAAACACCTCTCAGAACATTCACGCTACAAAAAACGGGGTGTTACAAGTGAGGAGTTGTAGCTTCCTGGTAAATCATGTAATTGAAGTTTTGCATACTTCAATGGGACTTCTAGTGTAAGAAGATATGTTCTGGTTTAAGAAGATGGTGGCGAAGAAACCGAAATGGCTAAGCTAGTAACTAAGAGACTGAATTATCGCTCAGTGGTGTTCTTGGTGTCGAAAGACTTCCTTCCCTCCTAGGATAGCGACTGGAAATGCGGCGTGATTCGGGTAGTTAACCCGACGGTATTAAAAGGAGTTGTTAATTAGCTAATAAGGTGTTTTGTGGGTTGTATAAACATAGTTGACGGGTTCACAAAGGTTGGGTTTGTTTAATGTCTCATTCGAGTGGGAGATTGTTGGAGTGCGAAGTCGGATTAAACTAGAATCAAGTGCATGGTGTAGGGTATTTTTCACGACCCTGATAGTCTGGATCGCGATCACGAAATAAGCTCACGATATGATTGCTAGTGTTGTGCTTGCGAAGGGCAACCAAAGAAACATAATGTGTTGAGATGAAGATTTCGCGACCCTAATTGGGAAACTTGCGGTTGCAAAAAGGTGTCTGGCGGGCGGCAGCTTGGATGTAATTAGGAGTCCTGTTGCGTTGTGATTCCAACTCGTTTAGCACTATAAATAGAACCTGATGTAACCTTATAACACCCCGCTTTTTATAACGCGTTGATTTGGACATGACCCAGTTTAAGTGGGGGAGAGTTATAAGACCCTGAATTTTATGCATCAGAAAGTGTCAGTAAAAGTGTGCATCAAAAACTACCAGTAAAAGTCCACCCTATACATATGCATTTTCAGAATTTACATCAGAATCAGAAGGAACGGCGTTCCAGAAGGGAGGAACGCCGTTCCAGATGCTAGAACGGCATTCCAAAATCAGGAACGATGTTGTGAAACAATGAAATGGTTGCCATCAAAAAGAACGTTTTGGAGCCGTTTGAGGAACGACGTTCCCTTATGAGGAACGACGTTCTTGTTACGTATAAGTGGAACGACATTCCTATCTTTGGAACGACGTTCCTATTGCCGGATCTGCATTTCTAACTCGTTTTTAAAGGCTTAATTGAGGGGTGTTTTTGTACATCTTCATTTCAACTCATCCTCATCCTCTCAAACTCTCTCATCTTTCTAGAGAGAGGAAACCCTTTTAGAGTGAGAAAGCTCAAATCAAGGAAGAAGAAGAGTGAATCGGGTGAAGGTGCAAGTGTTAAAGTTGTTCATCTCGTTCCTAGCTACATTTTAGTAGTGGTGGTAAGTCCTAACTCCGAATTTCATTTGTTTGATTTGATGTTCATATTAAGGTTTGAACTTGTAAGTTCTTGAGAAACTCATATTGATCATTAATGGAAGTTTGAAGCTAGTAATTGGTGTTATTGATTCTTGTTGGTAGGTTTTGGGTTACGAAAGGATTTGGCCATGTTAGGGCTAGTAATTTGAAGTATAATCACTAGGATTAGTGATTATGGAAGTGTTGGAACCCATTTGGGTGTATTTAGAAAACTAATTTTAAAATGGGTCAAAATTGAGGTTTATGGGTCAAATTGGGGAAGACAAGTATTTAATACTCGTGTTTTGGTTTAATTGGCGTTATAGGACCATTTTCACTAGCGTTAAGTGATTATCGGTTAGTTTGAGCTTTGGTTGTGCTTGGAAGTGTAAACTGGGTCAAAATTGCACTAAGTGTCAATTTGGGTTGGTTTGTAATCCATCCTAATTGTGTTGTTTGTTATGTGATAAATGGAATTGGTACTTTCCATTGGTGGTTGCGGATTATTTGGCTTGCATTCATCAAGGCGACAAGGTGAGTGTAAATATATTATATGTGTATGTATGTGTAGGATGAATGCGGGTGGGTAAAGTGTGCTTCGGGCGTTCGAGTTCACTTTACATATGTGTGTGAGAATGGACTCCGTGAATTCGGGTCCGCTTGGCCCGGTTGAGCGTTTTGGGTTACCACCCTTAGTATGGTGAATCACGTGTGTATACGGATTCACATTGGCTTGTGATTTGGGTAGTGAATCTCGTGTAGTCCGGATTCACTAAGGCGCATGTAGTACGACCAACCCTATTATTGTTGTTGATGTTGTTGTTATGGCTTAAGGTATGAATCTCGTGTAGTCCGAATTCACTAGGGTTCGTGTAGTCCGGCCAACCTTATAGTCGTGTAGATTGGGGTATGAATCTCGTGTAGTCCGAATTCACTAGGGTGCGTGTAGTATGGCCAACCTCAATTGTATTCGGGATGAAGGTAGCGAATCTCGTGTAGTACGGATTCACTAAGGCACGTGTAGTCCGGCCAACCTTCATGTGTTTAAGGTTAAGGGGGTTAATCTTGGTGTATTGTGTAAGTGTGTATTTACACACACACACACACACACACACACACACACACACACACACACACACACACACACACACATATATATATATATATATATATATATATATATATATATATATATATATATATATATATATATATATATATATATATATATATATATATATATATATGGATTGTTGTGATGTAGCTATTCTTGCGAGTTTGGTTTGGTGGTACGTTATGTATAGCTTTGCTTAGTTATACAAGGATGCGGTATGTGTCTATTACTTGTGTTGGTGATACGTATTCATTTTATGCATATGTATGTATATAGTATGTTTATCCTCACTAAGCTTTATAGCTTACCCTCTCGTTGTTTATATTTTTATAGATTCGCAAGGAAGAGGTGGCAAGGGTAAGCGCGAGGATTAGTGGATTATTGCGGGTTTCTTTAGAAGGCTTTGCTTTTGGATTCGATTTAGGATTGGGTAGTGCATTCTCAATCACCATGATCGGTCTTTTGTTGGAGTTTAAACTCTTGGGTCGAAATTATCTATTGGTTATGTTAAAACG
Organism: Rutidosis leptorrhynchoides; assembly: GCF_046630445.1. Classification (NCBI taxonomy): domain Eukaryota; kingdom Viridiplantae; phylum Streptophyta; class Magnoliopsida; order Asterales; family Asteraceae; genus Rutidosis; species Rutidosis leptorrhynchoides. Next base: position 262,091,128 of record NC_092333.1, on the reverse strand, counting down.
GGTCTTGGGTTATGCCTCCTTTGATATTTAAATTATTGTACGAAACACATTAACATTGTTTAAACTTATTGGCGAATTGGAAGTGTTTTGAAAACGTAAGTTGTAGCGTCGTACTATTAATATTAATGTGTTGTATAAAGAAAAAAAATCGGGTCGGTATAACGACAGGTTGGGTCGTTTCAAACCTGTAATTGTGTGCACAAAATTTATAGTAGAAAATCTCTGGTGTGCACATGTGGAGTAAGCTCTTCTCTGTGGTTGGAGTTGGGATATAACGATGTTAAATTCCCTTTTCGTTTACGTTAAATTATCATTTTATGCTTTATTTATTCGTTTATTATTTGTAGATTAGTGATCGGTATAAGTCACTTGTCTGTCATAAAATCCTAACATCCTATTCCATAAAAAATGGATCTTTGACAAGCTATTATATGCAACATTTCACCTTTTTTATAGCAACATTGTGTGCTAAAAGAATTTTGGAATGATTCATCCAATTGTAATGATAAAAGTCATAAAACCATGATTTTTTAAACGAACAATAGATCTGAATTCATTCCTATATGAAAGCCACAATTTTACTTTGCAGCTACAGAATCTCGTATCAATCTAAGTATACTCGCAACCACTGTCTCTCTACATTAGCAACTTTAAAAAAGCCATAACTTCACATAACTAATCATGTATAATTTCAGTTTCTTCATGTATAATGTCAGTGACAGGGTTGGATGTGTCTAGATCAATGAGTGAGGCGTTTAGCTTCCTGGTAAATCATGTAATTGAAGATTTACATACTTCAATGGGGTCTTCTAGTGTAAGAAGATATCTTCTGGTTTAAGAAGATGGTGGCGAAGAAATGAAGATGACTCAAGCTAGTAACTAAGAGACTGGATTATCGCTAATCGCTAATCTGCGCATGTGTTTAAGAAGATAGAACCTCATGTAACATGCAATTGTGCACACAAAACTTATAGTAGAAAATCTCTAATCTGCGCATGTGGAGTAACCTTCTCCGTGTTTAGACTTGAGATATGACCACATTAAATTCTTGTGTCGTTTATATTAAATTATCGTTTTTTGTTTTGTTTTTTTTGTTTTATTTATTCGTTTATCGTTTGAGTTAGTATTGCTTGCTTGGGTCACAAAATCCTAACATCAGATTCCATAAAAACTGGATCTTTGACAAGCTATTATTTATATGCAACATTTCACTTTTTTTATAGCTACATTGTGTGCTAAAAGATTTTTGGAATGAATCATCCTATTGTAATGATAAAAGTCATAAAACCATGATGTTTAATATCATATTCAAAGACGTAACATAAAAAGCAATAGAAAGATGCATGTTTATGCTACCACATCTATATCCATATCTCAAATCTTTTATCTTTTAATACTACAAAAAACAAGAAAACTCAATTCACTCCTATAAGAAATCTACAATTATACTTTGCAGCAACGGAATCTTGCATCAATGTAAGTATACTCGCAACCACTGTCTCTCTACATTAGCAACTTTAAAAAAAGCCATAACTTAACGCAGCACATAACTAATCATGTATAATTTCAGTTTCTTCATAGTTCAACTTCTATATATACTTTAGGTTTGAGTGTAGGACTGTGACTATGAATTATTGCCACAGCAATCGAAAGAGACTGCAAAGCAGACAGACTTGGTTGGTAATGGATATAGTACAAACCATCATGGACGTTCGTCACTTTTAAAACTGGCAGACTTTGCTTACAACCCTGAAAAAACAAAGACATGCAGTGAATAAACTCCGTTACATAATATGCTTGATGTCTGCGTTGCAACAGACATTCATAACCAAAAACAGGGGAGCTGGAAAAAAGAAAGATCTTTGTAATCATCATGATGCAAGAATGAAAATTAAAGATCAAACAGTGCAGACGATACCTGTTTAAAAAATTCAAATGAATTGCTCTTCCCAAAAACACCATCTTTGTTATTTGGCCCAGCATTAAGTACTGTCAATGGGCAATTGATATCCCAGCCACCACAGTCACAAGCACCACCACTCCTCCATCTTTCAATAAGGCTAGATGGGCCTCCATTTTTTGTTCTGGGCCCACCATGAAAACCTGGTGCTACAACAACATCCATACTACTTGAATGATGATGACTCGCATTCTTGGCACAAGGTTCACAATGTATTGAATGTGTCACTGCAGACACATTTTTGTGTTTGAGCCCCCCTTCTTTAAGAAACTTTAATCCCCACCCTCCAACTTCTACCTTCTTTTGAGCGTACGGAATATAATCTTTTACAACAATTGCGGCTAACTCAAGATTGTAATGATCTTCGCTCAACTCTAACGAGTTGTCTTGTATTGCAACCGACCCATCAAAAATAGATTTAGTCTTTTGTCTATTATGGCTTCCTCGAAAGATGTTTGATACCCTCTTCGATAGCCCTTTGCTTCTTTTAACGCTCTGACTTGTTGCATGAACGCCCGTTTCATTTTGATGATCGGTCCCACATAAAACTAACCGAGTCTCCATAATTTCTAAATCAAGTGGACACACCTCAAAATATGTAGACACTCTCATTCTACCCACAATATCCGACTCATCACAAATTTCAATTTCCCGTTTTCCAGGTGTTGAATAAAATGTGTAAATATAGTCTGATTCTATTTTGGAAAAAGATGTTGCATAAACTTCCTTCTGGTCCTCTACAGAGAAAACGTAATGTGGAACCCCATTGTTCCATGAGCAATGTAGCATTCCTTGACGATAAGCACTTGAAGAAGATGAAGATGATGAAGAACAAGAAGACGAAGGATCAGAGAACGTAGAGTTTGTGCGTGCGAATGAAACGAGCCGTTTGTGCACCGGATCACAACCAAAAATTTGATCTTCAGCCACCACCCTTCTCTTTTGTTTACCGGTAGATAAAGATTCTCTAACCTCTATCGCCCGTGGTTTTGAATATTTTATATCAATCTCATCATTAGAGGAACCTAATCGGTGTAGTAAAGGGTTTTTCAAAAGATTTATCATGCTTGTGCTCCCTGTAATTGCACCAACAATCGGATCCTCGTTAGAATAGCCGCTTACGACCAAATTAAACTTCGATGAATTTGGTCCCATGGCACTCGAATGAATTAATTCAAGGCAATGGTGAAGGTATTTTTCTTCCATAGTCATGACTTGTTTCGGGATCATCTTCTTTAACCTTAAAATTTGTTGAAGAAACAGCTTTTGTGTGCCAAAATCTTTAATCTGTACTTTTCTAACACTTGGAGGCTCCCTTACAAATGTTTCGATCAAGCAGTCTTGTTTTGATGTTTCAAAATCCTTGTCTGAGCCCCGTAGTTGATATTCGTTTTCGTAGCCACTACACACGATTGCATTATCCATTTTTATCTGACCATATACTTCTTTTACATACTAAATGTTAAACTCTAGTAGCCCAACAAGCCTTCAAATTGTGTCTTGAATGGTCAACAGAAGACTGATATAAACAGATTACATGAATACATTAATATCTGTCTGATTACAATTGAAACTGAAACTGTATCATGAGTTGATTCCAGTAATTAGTTGAACTAAGACCATGATTCTATTAACATAGAAAAATCTGTCTGATTACAATTGACAACAAGAACAACAAAAAGAAACATATGGTTAACAGCTAATATAATTTAAAGGACGGCAGAATAAGTTTGTGATTGAATGGAAATTGTAGGAAATGAAATACATTTAAAAATTTAAAATAAACATAAATAAATTATTATAAAGTGAAGTAGAAAAAAAAAAAGACCAGTAGTAATAATAGTAAACAATCAATAAAAATTCACATACATCGATAGATACATATAACATACCAAATTACTTCCTGTAGTGACATTGATGAATAAATAGATGGATGGTGGATACGGATAAATGCTGATGAATAAATATTGAAAGGTAGCATCCTTAATTAATAAATTAATTAATTACACAATTAGCCTCTAAAAATCTCTAATATATGGCTCTCTCAACCACATGAATACACATAACATACATAAAACTAGGTCCCTACCCACAAGAGTATCAACATTATTATCATCATCATCATTATTATTCCTTAATAATTATTAAAAATTTAAAAGATTATTTATTATAATTATAATTATTAAATTTATTATTTATAATAATAATAAAATAATAATAGTAAATAATTAATAATTATTATTGATGTTAATAATAATATTATTATTAATAATTATTATAATTATTATTATTAACTACGGAGTATTATTATTATTATATTATATCATATTTATTAACTATATATAGGAGCAAAAGAAAAGAAGGAAAAGGACAAATAGATGATAAAAAGATGAAAAAATAAATAAATAAAAGACTTTACCAAATAACCTGGTACATGCATATGCAAGAGAAAGAAAAAGGGGGGGTCCAATACTCCAAGCAAGAAAGCTAACAACTTTTAATCAGAAAGAAGATATGAATCGGTACGTACGTGACTGGATTGAAGCGGAGGATGGAGTTTGCACCGGTATCTGGTCCTCCTCTTACCGCTCTTTACTACCCAATCAAACAAACAATCAAACCCTAATACTAAAATCTGGATTTAGAATTAGAATTAGAATTAGAATTAAAATTAGAATCAGAATTGCAGGCGGATGAAAGAGAAGAGAAGAGACGAGAAGAGAAGAGGTAATGGTATGTATTATCTGGTTCGCATAATCGTCTTTCTTTTTTCTTTTTTAAGTTGTGAAATTATAAGCAATAGCAGCATTCACGAGTCCAAAAAAGTCAAGAATATTAGGCTACTTCACCATATACTTTTTTAAAGGATTTTTCAATTTATAGCATTAAAGACAATCTTCTTTTTTTTTTTTTTAAAAGGCAAGAATATTATATTATTAATATAAATAAGAATATAAATAAATAACACTAATGCATAATTGTACCATGTAATAACGATTCATTGATTCATTCACCTTTTATAATCTATCTATCTTCTATCTATCTATATAGTCTAATAAACCTCTAAAATAATGATATCATCATTAAGTTAAATTATCCTTTACTTTTCATAATAATGATGTTATAATTATATATTAATTTAATTAATAAAATAATACAAAATCTTTTATAAAAGGAAATATTAATCTCTAATAAATTGTAAATTTATTTTTCTAAAAAAAATTTAAAAAGCATTTATTATTATTAATAATAATTATTATTATTAAAAACATAAATATAAATATTCAACTTTAAACAAATTTTATGTTTGTAAAATCAACGACAAGTTTCTTAGTCGGAATCTGGGGTTTCACGAGGCAATAAACTAAATGACTTTAACATTTACATTCATTTAATACCTAAAATATATTATTAAACTGTTTCATGTAAACAAACTCGTGTTTTCACAGGTCATTTCACTAGTAGTAATATATATTTTTAATTTTTTTAAGTTTTTCAAAGTTTAGCTGAAACCTTGAAATGAAAAAAGTAAAAGAGTGATTCATTGATTTGTTCGAAGTTCTTATAAAGTTCTGAATTAAAATAATAGTATCTTAATTTTAATTTTAATTTTAATTAATTTTTAATTAAATAAAATAAAAAATAAATAATATTTAGAAAACTAAATTTGCATTAATAATTAAAAATGTTACAATTCCTAAAAACATTACAATTTCAAAAATGCATTAAATTGAGTACAAGTGATTTATTCTTCACGGTTCATCCCTAGATGTTCTACCAAGTCGGATCGATGTTCCTTGCACATATCTCTATCTCGTAATTCCTTAGCCATTGTCTCGTACGTTTCACACATAACGATCTAAGTACCTTGCATTTTACCAACCACTTCATAAAATGCATAATTCTTAGCAATGTTATAACCGTTATCTTCAGTGATCATGTTATGCAATATGATACATGCATACATAATCCATTTAATTGTGTTCGTTTTGTAAACTCTATAAGGTTGTTGTTGAATATGTCATCGGCCTTGTAGTACACCAAAGGTCATCTCAACATCTTTACGTGCATTAGCTTGTTTTTGTATAAAATAAGATCGTTTTGTATCAACTACACTTGAAAAAACCTTAACGAATAATGCCAATGTTTGGTGAATCGCATCAGCGAGAGAGTATCCTCTTTGATACTTCACGTCATATAACGTATACGGCAGTTAGGTGTGGTATCATATAACATAGAGTTGAATAACTGACTAGAATTTAGTACATTTAAGTACTAAATTCACATATCATAAGATGCAACAACTTCAAGCATAATCGTCGGATAACGATGATCACCTCAAGTGTACTGACCTCTCTATGCATCTGGACATTTTGCCCACGCCCAATGTATCTATACTACCGAGCATTCCTGGAAACCCATGAAGGTATTCATCTTTCACATACAATCTTTCCATATCTTCTTGAGTAGGATCTCTCAAATACACATTTGCATTTAATTCAATGATGCAATTTGTAAAATTTTGTAAAAATTTTATGTGACGTTCGTCATTTTAAATACTCGACAAAGCATCGAGGGATATGTTGTCTACCAATTGACGTAATGTGTACGTCACTTCTCAAATTGAAGTATAATTAGATATGCCACTAGGAGCATTTCATTGTTGAAAGTATTTAAAATGATCATGTATAGGTTCTATATAGGAATTAGTTCTACCTTGAACAATTCTTAAAAAAAGATGCTCCCTCATGCGAAAGGGTCTTTTGAAATACTTGGGAGGGTATTTCGCGTAAGGGCCGAAGTAGTCACTCCCGTTATCCCTAGAGTAACTTTATGCGTTGAGCAACGGCCCTTCCACTCAGCAACGTCGGATCACTAAAGCCGACTTTCATCCATGCTCGACGGGTGGGCAAAAGTATACACGAGGGTACATTAGTCTTCTGAAATTAGCAACCTTGGAGCGTACGTTAGAAGAGAAAAAGGGGGGCTAGTGTGAGCTGAGGGGGGACAACATAAGTGAGCTAATGTGTGTAAGCCCTTTCAAACATAACTGTTCTTTTACTTCCCGAGGGCAAACATCAATCGACAATATATCACTCAATGATAGGCTGTTATTGTACTGTACTGGTACCTTTCACCTGCTATACGGAAAATAGTACCAACATATGGCGCCATCCGTTTCAAAGACCAATAAAAATACCAAGAACGCGAAAGATTACAATCGTAGAATAATACCTATTGAAATAAACATGATACACACGTGGCAAACCGGACAACGTAGAAAAGCTGGAAACATTAGAAGATTGGAAGCAAGAGTTAATTGCTTTGCCTTATATGTTTAATACTAATCCATCTGATGCTCCTGTGGTGATTGAAGCTCGTATAGCTAATTGTGTTGTTGGAGGAATATATACTGATACTGGAGCAGGAGCATATATTATGTATGAGTATTGTTTTGTACAATTACCAGAAAGAGTAAAAGAGAAAATGAAAGACACGCTTGTTCCTTTAATGATCCATCATTGTCAGAAGGTAGTATACTTTTAGAGGTGGTGTTGGGGAAATTGCCATTCAAAAGAACTGCTTATATCGAGTTTCTTGTGGTAAAAGCAAATTCACAATATAATGTCATTTTGGGGCTTTCAGCTATGATGACATTTGGAGCTGTGACATCAACGGTACACGGAATGATGAAATTTCCTACACCATCCGGCATCGCAACGCTATACGAAGAGCAAAGAAGAACGATAGAATGTGTGCAACTAAATCGAACCACTGTTAAACCAATTATTCACGAAGATGGGTCAATTTCACCAAACCCAGCATTCCCAGATCAAAAAATTATCATTGGAAGCACATTAATAAAGGAAACAAAAGAAAAACTTTTCAATATTTTAACAGCCAATATAGATGTGTTTGTGTGGCAAGTTTCTGATATGACTGGAGTACCACGCCACATTTCTGAGCATAAGCTTAACATGAATCCTAATATTCCACCAGTATGTCAAAAGAAAAGAGGCATGACTCCTGAGCGAACAAAGTTCCTTAGAGAAAAAGTTAAAAATTTGGTAGAAGCTGGAATATTACGAGAAGTCAATTGTCAAACATGGCTAGCAAATCCAGTGTTAGTGAGGAAACCAGATAATACATGGAGAATGTGTGTTTATTTCACAGATATCAATAAAGCTTGCCTGAAAGATAACTACCCTTTACCAGAAATGGATTGGAAGGTGGAGTCTTTAAGTGGATATCCGTTTAAATCTTTTTTTGGATGCCTACAATGGGTACCATCAAATTCCCATGGCAGTACGGGATCAAGATAAAACAGCCTTCCACACGGCGGATGGAATCTTTTGCTATGTAAAAATTCCTTTTGGGTTAAAGAATGCAGGAGCAACTTACCAGCGTGTCATTGATATGGCATTTAGAGATCAAATAGGCAGGAATGTGGAGGCCTATGTTGATGATATTGTTATCAAGAGTCACACAGAGGAAACCATGCTTAGGGATATCTTAGAGACTTTTGAATCATTACACAAGATTAATATGAAATTGAATCCCAAGAAATATACGTTTGGCGTAGAAGAGGGTAAATTTTTTGGCCATATTGTTACAGAAAGAGGAATCAAGGAAAATCTAAAGAAAATTCAAGTGATCGAGGATATGGCTTCTCCAAAAACAAAGAAGGAAGTGCAAAGTTTGAATGGAAGGTTGGCGGCATTAACAAGTTTTTTTATCCAGAGCAGTAGAACGCTCATTACCATTCATGACGGTTTTAAAAAGTTGTTTAAACAAAAAGGATTTTGCTTGGACGGAAGAGGCTGAAGCAGCTTTTCAGGGTGTTAAGCAACTTTTAAAGGAGCTACCAACATTAAGTGCACCAATAGCAGGAGAAACGTTAATCCTGTATATGGCAGTATCAGCAGAGGCAATTAGTTCAGTTTTAATCGCAGAATGAAATGGGGTGCAAATGCCAATATATTTTGTCAGCAAGTTATTACAACAAAGTGAAATCAATTATCCACCCATCAAAAAATTGGTATATGCTCTAGTGCACACAGCTAGACGGCTAAGACGTTATTTTTAGGGACATCAAATTCTTGTCTTAATGGACCAACCAATTAAACAAATTTTGAAACACCCAGAGTCATCTGGGCGTTTAGCAAAATTGGCAGTGGAGTTAGGTGAATATGAAATAAATTTTTCACCAAGGCATGCAGCTAAGGGACAAATTTTGGCAGATTTCATTTTGGAAACAACCGAAAAACTAGAATATTCGCATAAGGAAAAGAACAATAGTTGCATGTGGGAATTGCATACTGATAGAGCATCAAGTGAGGAGGGTGTAGGTGCAGGATTAGTACTCATAAGCCCGGAAGGGGAAGAGCATACGTATGCACTTAAGTTTTGCTTTTATGCATCTAATAATGAAGCAGAGTATGAGGCATTGCTTTTCGGCCTCCGTATAGCGTCTGAGATGAGAATAAAGCATTTGTGTGCCAATGTGGATTCTCAGATTGTTGCACAGTAAGTTAATGGGGCGTTTGAAGCAAAAGATAAATCAATGAAGCGATATTTGCAATTAGTTGAAAAGATTTCCAAGAAATTTAAAATTTTGGAGGTTGAGCAAATATCAAGAAATAAAAACAAAACAAAAAAACAGATGTATTGAGAAAATTAGCAAAATTAACATTTGATCATTTGCATAAAAAAGTTTTGGTGGAAGTTTTGAAGGATAAATCAGTTGATGAAATGGTGGTGGTAGCAACCATTGAGGAAGGGGGATCATGCTGGATGACTCTTTATGTTAAATATTTGCAGGACGGAACACTGCCAGATGATGTCAACGACGCAAGACGGATAAAGGTAAGCGCTCCGCTCAACGTGTTGGAGAATGATGTGTTATACAGAAAATCATTCAATGGTCCAAAATTGAGGTGTTTAGCACCACAACAAGCTATGTATGTGGTGAAAGAGATGCATGAAGGTTTGTGTGCACAGTATTCTGGTTATAGAACCATCGTAGCACGGATCATGAGGCAAGGATATTATTGGCAAACAATTTATAGAGACACGACAGAAACAATCAAAGCATGTGATGCATGTCAGCGGCACGGGACCGTTCAGCAATTGCCAAAGTATGATTTAATCTCAGTTTCATCTGCATGGCCATTTTGTAAATGGGCAATTAATATAGTAGGACCATTCCCAAGGAGTGTTGGCAATGCAAGATTTTTGGTGGTTGCAATTGACTTTTTTACTAATGGGTAGAGGGAAAGGTATTAGCACGGATAACGGGTGAAAATATCAAAAAGTTTATATGGAATGATATTGTATGAAGGTATGGTTTGCCACACGAAATTGTAAGCGATAATGGTAAACAATTTGCAGAAAATCCGTTCAAAATTTGGTGTGAGGATCTAAGCATCAAACAAACGTTCACCTCTGTTGCTCACCCACAGGCAAACGGTCAAGTTAAAGTGACAAATAAGGAATTTGTAGCTGGCATAAAGGCTAGACTGGGTTTAAGTCAGACTTAAATGAGTAGATGAAGTACCATATGTCTTGTGTGCTCACTGTACAACACCAAAATAGAGCACGGGTGAAACACCATTTTGCTTGGTATACAGTACTGAGGCAGTAATACCAGCTGAAATCCGTGTACCAACACATAGGGTTTTGGCATTTGATGTTGAAAACAATTCATCTGTTTTGCGTGACAATTTGAATTTGTTGGAGGAGAGGCGTATTATGGCCGCTATCCTTCAAGCGGATGATAAGCAACGAATGACAAAATATTATAATAAAAGGGTAAGGCATGTACAATTCAAAGAAGGAGATTTGGTGTTAAGGGATAATGAAGCAAGCAGGCAAGCAAAACATGGAAAGCTGAGGCCACGATGGGAAGGACCATACAAGATCATACGAGCACATCCTAATGGGTCATATACCCTTGCAGCACCCTTTGGCGAGGAAATGCATAGAACATGGAATGCAATGAGTTTAAAGAAATTTTATGCGTAGTATTGCATATTCATGTAGCCTGATCAACTATTATGAATATGAGATGCAATCATAAATATAAAAATTTCTTTAAGAAATAAGAATTCAAGCAGTTATTCTTATAACATAATATTCATAATTTTTATCCGGCCAAAATTTTTTATCAGATGTCACAAAACTGTGTGTCATCCCTGCCCACATAAGAGAGCTTTATTCTCGATAGCAGAAGTTCAATCATACACAAAAGGTTGAAATGGCAGCGGATGACGTAGAACTCCGCTGAGCATCCATGTAATAGATTGTGTCTATGACCGTCATGACGTAAAAAAATTAAAAATAATACATGGCTAGCTGTAGAGACCCGTCCTAATCCATCTGGACGAATACATTACATTTGGTTACGTCGTGAGGTACTTGACCTCTATATGATACATTTTACAAACATTGCATTCGGTTTTAAAAGACAAAATTTCTTTACAATGAAAGTTGACAGCATGCATACCATTTCATAATACATCAAACTATAATTGACTTAATAATAATCTTGATGAACTCAACGACTCGAATGCAACGTCTTTTGAAATATGCCATGAATGACTCCAAGTAATATCTTTAAAATGAACAAATGCACAGCGGAAGATTTCTTTCATACCTGAGAATAAACATGCTTTAAAGTGTCAACCAAAAGGTTAGTGAGTTCATTAGTTTATCATAAACAATCATTTTCAATAATATAATAGACCACAAGATTTTCATTTCCATTTCTCATAAATATACGTCCCATGCATAGAGACAAAAATATCATTCATATGGTGAACACCTGGTAACCGACATTAACAAGATGCATATAAGAATATCCTCATCATTCCGGGACATCCATCGGACATGATATAAAACTCGAAGTACTAAAGCATCCGGTACTTTGGATGGGGTTCGTTAGGCCCAATAGATCTATCTTTAGGATTCGCGTCAATTAGTAGATCGGTTTACTAATTCTTAGGTTACCAAGTAAAAGGGGCATATTCGGCTTCGATCATTCACCCATATAATGTAGTTTCAATTACTTGTGTCTATTTCGTAAAACATTTATAAAAATTTTGCATGTATTCTCAGCCCAAAAATATAAAGGGTAAAAAGGCAAATGAAACTCACTCTACAATATTTTGTAGTAAAAATATTCATACGACGATACTGAACAATGCAGGGTTGGCCTTGGAATCACGAACCTATATCATTTATATATATATATATATATATATATATATATATATATATATATATATTAACACATATAATTGAAGTCGAATAAATTTATGTATTATTATTAATATAACTGTTATTTTAGTAATTCATATGTTTCATTGTTAACTTAAATATATTTATTTTATATACTTTAAATAAATGATTTATAAAATATAGTTTTATTAAGTATATTTTTATATAACTAACTTTTATTGTAATAATAATATTAATAGTAATATTGATAATAATAATAATAATAATAATAATAATATAGTTATAATAATAATAATAATAATAATAATAATAATAATAATAATAATAATAATAATAATAATAATAATAATAATAATAATAATAATAATAATAATGGTAAAAGTAATATTAATGATAGTAATAATATTAAAATGATAAAAATATTAATAATAATGTTAATACTAATAATAATAATGATAATAATAATAATAATAATAATAATAATAATAATAATAATAATAATAATAATAATAATTATAATAATTAGAATGATACCCTTATCATCATCATGTTTATATTTTATCATCCTATCATTATCTTGTTATCACATTCATGCATCATATACATAACATCATCTATCACCATAATCTTAACAATACTTTTAACTAAATCATAATAGTTATCATACTTGTATCCATACTTGCAACTATAACTATAATTATATTGCTTATTATTATTATCTAGTTCTTGATCAAAAATCATAATCTCATTAACTATTTAAAGATAGAATCAAACGTAAAGGATTAAGGGTTATACCCTCGGTGTAAACTGAGCGAGAGAGTCGAGCATTAGTTGCATTTGGGCCTCAATATCAACCGTAAAGGATTCTAGTAGCCCACTAAAAATAACAACTTGTTGGGCCTTGCAAACTTGAGAACGAGCCCATTAAAATAGTCTGACTTATAAACTTATATTATCCCCACGATTTCTGTTTCTGCTAAACACTCATCGATTCATTATACCCATATATCTCGGTTTCCATTTTTCTTTCCTTCTTTTTGGCCCAATCAAAACGTGGTATACTAAACCATATTTTTCCAATTCAATAAGCTCAAAAGAGGAAAAGGAACTTGGCCCGATACTGAAATAAAGTTCTCGGTCCACTAGTATTCTGTAACAATTCAATTCTCCTTACTTTTTTTTTATTAAACAAGTGGGGTAATTAGCTTAATACTTGTCGGCCAAAATGAAAATAAAAGAACATGCCAACTTTGCTTTAATATCTATTAAATGGGTTTTTGTTTATTAAAATAAACTAACAAAGGTTGTAGGCTTGCAAGTGGGTTAGCTTGGTTTATTGAATGGAGTAGCATCACAGCAACGACAGTTAAAATAGTGCAGGAAAAGCAGTAGCTGTACGAATAAAATGGTGGTTTGTGTCGGGGTTTACAGCAGAAAAAGAAATATAGGAGGGTGGTATTTGTAGCGGTTTATTCGAGTGGAACAGAAAACAGGAACAAGTAGTGAATTGCAGTTGCAACGAAGGTTGTTTTTAGGTGGTTTGCAAGCAGAAACAGGGATAACAACGGTAACGTGTTGTAGTAATAGGTTGGTGGTTGTGTAGTGGTCGTTGTTCCATGAAACAGGAAACGAACGTGGAAAGAAAAAAAAATATAGAATAGCAGGTGGTTCGATACATATGGTTGTGCATTCGGTGATAAGGGTGGTGGGTTGTCGAAAGGTGTAAGGTGTTGGGTGGCGAGGGCGATCAAGATGAAAGGAAGAAAGGAAATTCAAAGTGATGTATGGTTGTGGGTTTGAACTATTTTTCAGCTGAAACAGAAGTAGTAACGAAGCATCTTTGATGGTGGTTTATTGGCTTGGTTCAAACAGAAATACTAAAACAGAAACTAACATCATAAGGTTCGATGGCATGTGGGTCTTGATGTGGTTCTATGGTAATGGTGTAAGTGAAAGATGAATATGTAGGGTGAGATATATATTTATGTCATATAATTGTATATGTATAATAATAGAATAGATAGAGATGGACAAGGACTCTAGTACATCAATAATATGAATGTGTCACTGTATAAATAAGATTAAGATGGATAACAGAAAAGTGCTAGAAATCAATAAAATGAAACACTTAGCCACCTGTTTCTTGTCCTACTATCACTTCAAGGAGTATTATATCATTTCCCGTTGTTTAATCAGTGGTGAATAAAAGTATTCAGAAAATTTCCAAAATTTTAAATTAATTAACTTTAATTATTTCAGTCATTATGGTATAAAATTCGATCACTAACTATTAAATAAAAATTACATTAATTATTCACTCCCAATCCCAAGTAAAATATAAAAAGTTTTAAAATTTAATAAATAGCTCCTAAATACATTTTTACTGAGCCTATAATTTATAAAACCCATTTTCGTATCACCATTTATTTTAAAATTACATAAGTTTGAATTTAACTTGCTTAATATTAATCAAAACATCAAACGAGTATTAAAATTATTTAATGTTTATTTTTAATATACTTTATTTATATATAGAGATATATTTTAAATAATAATTATTATAATATCCTATTTTTTACTTTATTAATTTTAATAACAGCAACATATAATACTTCAAATTATATTTCGAATTATTATTTATATATACATACACACATATCTATTTACAGTTAATTGTTCGTGAGCAGTCGAAGGTCAATTGAATATATGAACATCGTTTCAAAATTTTCTATACTCAACATTACATACTTTGCTTATCATATCGAAATCATATAAAGATTAAGTTTAATTTTTGTCGAAAATTCCCGAGTCATCACAGTACCTACCCGTTAAGGAAATTTTGTCCCGAAATTTGAGTGGGATCATCATGGCTGACAATAAGTATGTTTTCATGATGCATACGAGTTAGAAATTTGAGTTTTATCATCATTGGGTAATATGGATAAAACAATTCGATTATGCGAGGAGTATAAGTGAAGCTATCACAAAAGAGTGAAATGAGAAAATAATGTTTCGTCATATCCTTTGACGTAGATATGGTTGATTTTTCAAGTTCAAGAGATTTGGAGAAAATCTTTGTAATAAGATTTGATTCTTCGAAAATTAAGGGAATTATGATCCGTTTTAAATGCGATCATCTATTTTGATTTCTCTGTCGGATATTTTACTATAAATCCACCCCCTTCGTTTCCTTACAACTCACACCTTCTTATTCTTTCTCCTCAATTGATATTTTAAAGCATTCATCAATATACTTCATTCAGTTCTACTTCTTGATATATTCCTCACTTTCATATCCGTCATTCTTCTTTTTCACCTACCGCCGGAAGAATTTATTTACTTTTACTATACTCTTGGGTTTATAGTGTTTATAGTTCTTCCTTGTCTTTACATTGCCATATGCATCGATATATACGGTTTATAGTTTCTGGGTTTTTGTTGGGTTTTATATCTTCCCTTATATTTCGATGTCTCTGCTTCTGTTTTCTATAATCATTGTCATCCACAGTTAATGCTCTCTTTTATTTGCTGCAATTTATACTCCAATTTCTGTTTCGGAGCTTTGTCCTTTTGTTTCTTCTTCTTGCGATTAAGCACTGCTTGTAATGGTCCAAAATTTGCAGATATAAATTTTGAAATGAACATTGTTAATGTCCTAAGAAGGAAATGGTAATGGTACGATCTTGATTTGTTAAATTACCAGAATACCCTGAAAAAGATCGAATCATCAAGAAATATTTTCTTGATATTTTAGAGATTAAATAGAATACAAGAGTCGTGTAACATGGCCCATGTTGATGTTATAATCTGTGAATCATCACGTTCCATTTTAGAAACTCAGCATGAACTACTGTAATATAATCATGTTGATCAAGTGTCATTATATTATACTAACTCATGCTTCAGTTCCCAACACTACTTCAAAATCATTCATATCTTAAACTCGAAGGTTTCAGAATTTAGAAACTAAATTAGTTTCCTTTTATGATATATCACAGATAGCGCGGAGAGAAAATTAATATCGGACGAGAATATTTATGAAGATATCTTCAGAAATATCGAGGATATTTATAATGAAAGATACGATGATATCTTAAAATTTTAGAATCAAAGTGTGATGAATATATTCATTCACAATGATTTAGAGCGATTAAGGAGTGAGGTATTCTCTAAGTATTTCATCAGAAAGAGAATCACCAGGATTCTTTAAACACAGGGTTTGATCCTTGTATTTGTCCTTGGTCTCCTTCATGGTTTGCTCAATTCTTTATTATCAAGCTTTTGATTGTTAAGGTCGTTTACAGTTTTTGCTGCTTCATCAGCATTTTCAAAACTCAGAAAACTGATTCATAGGCTAGAGTGCTTTCAGAATTTCAGATTGAGATATCATAATTCTAAGAGATAAATGTTATATGTATACATATAACTGTTGATGTAGAAATGCTGCGAAATTCAAAATACTGATTGCTGATTCTCGATAATTGGTATGGCAATTTTCGTTACAAGATGCGGATAAGTTTTCGATAATTATAATGATTTTTCGGAAAGTCAAAGTTCAACGAAGTTGTTGGTAAGTTTACTATTAATGTGGTGGAATATAAACGGTTCCCCGGTAACGATAAAAGAGCACGCATATATATCAAGGTAAATAAGGTTGTTTCGAACGAAAAGTCGAAGTTGACTTGCTGGAGCTGTGACAAAATTGACTAATTTTGGAAAGAAATTGCAATGTTATTTTCGGTAATAACAATGCCAAAAGAGTTAACACATACACGTGTTTAACGTTTACTCAGGTTCCGAGTGTTTTTAGGTGCATAACTATATGCATTAATCTTTTCTTCCGTAGTTAAAGTGCGGTTGATTCATTCTCTGGATTGAGGTGTTTTCAAGAATCATGAAAGGTTTGAACGCAGATTGTAATCGTTAAGATACAAATGAGGTTTAAGATGAAATCAAGTGGCAAACTTGAAGAAATGTTTAGTTTCATATATTATAATCAATATTTTAATTCATTTTAATTGTCCAATGTTATTAGTCCACAGTCGATAGTCCACAGTTAACAGTCCAATAATTCATATATAGTTTAATATATAATATTCGAATTAATTAATACGTATCGTGACCCGTGTACATGTCTCAGACTCGATCACAACTCAAAGTATATATAATATTGTAGAATCAACCTCAACCCTGTATAGAGAACTCGAT
Organism: Rutidosis leptorrhynchoides; assembly: GCF_046630445.1. Taxonomy (NCBI): domain Eukaryota; kingdom Viridiplantae; phylum Streptophyta; class Magnoliopsida; order Asterales; family Asteraceae; genus Rutidosis; species Rutidosis leptorrhynchoides. Next base: position 262,073,721 of record NC_092333.1, on the reverse strand, counting down.
CATTACTGCATATAGAGTGTCTATGGTTATTCCAAATAATATATATAGATGCGTCGATATGATATGTCAAAACCTTGTATACGTGTCCCGATATTTAAAGTGCGTAAAATAAGTAGCAGGAATTAAATGACGATAAATAAAGTGCGTAAAGTAAATAACAGAAATTAAATGACAATAAATAAAATTGCGAGAATTAAATTGCGATAAAATAAATTGCGATAATTAAAATGTAATAAGGAATTAGCAGTTAGCTAGGAACAGTTAGCTATGATTTTGTTAGCGTGGATTCTTAACAAAATTTCTCATAGTTAATTTGTTTGTTTCTAACAAATTTTATTTTTGTCCAATGTTTTCTTCATTATGCCACTTGTTGGATTCTGGTAAGTCAAAATCCAAATATGAAATTGAATGAAAATGGTTATCGTGTGGTGAACGGATACGTATATCTTGTGGATGTAAGTAGGATAGTAAATGACTGTTGAATCAGATTCGAAGAATGTACAGTGTAACTTTTTAATGTGAAATCTAAATATTTCTCGGGTATTACCTTCCCGTTAAAATATTTTCACCATTAATAGTTTGTACAAAAGATTTTTCAATTACAATCTTTGTGAAAAGATATATACATATATATTTTCTTCGAATGTAACCATGAATTTAATGAGTCAATATGATATTAAACTCATTTGATTTACCGTTAGAACAAGAATACATAATCTCTAAAACATTAGAGATTACATAATCGCCATGTCGAACGAAGATAAATGATGTAGAACGATGATTATACTCGAGATACAGAATGAGATGTTGAGGAATGGATTGTTGATGGTACTGGTGCTGTTATTGATGGTACTATTGGTGCCGGTGATGTTGCTGAAGCTAGTAAATTTTGCACCATATTCTCCAAATTGATTACTCGAGCGCGAAGTTCGTTGACTTCTTCTATTATTCCGGGATGCTTGTCGGTCGGAACGAGCGGATGAATAAGGTCTAGAATTTTAGATAGAATATACTCGTGGTGAGGCATTCGGGAAATGAGGGTGAAAATGGTGTTTCGGACTGGTTCGCCGGTAAATGCTTCAGGTTCATCGCCAAGAGGGAAATTTGGTTGATGGAAAGTATCGCCTTATTCTCGTCTACATTGATTAAGTCGACTACGAACTCATCAGATGAATTGGGGATGGATGATTGGTTGATTCATTCTGGTGACGCTGCTTTCGGAGCTTAGGTGAATATCCATGTCGGAATAGCTGTCGGAATTCGAGGGACTCGAACTGGTTGAGGGATTCATCTCGTACGATCAGATGAAGGATTTTCGATAAGAAAAGATTATAGGATGTAGATTAGTACCCTGCAATACATAATTTACATATGCATATATAATTCTAAAATCCCATAAGTTACGGAGTAATCTACTGAAGCTGTCAGGCAAAGGTAACAATAACAGATATACTAAGATATGAATTTATCTGTACACTGTCTATGCAATAGAGGCAGTAAGACCTGTCTAGACTTTAAGGATGATAAGCAAGTAATTTTCGACACGAAATGATAAGCAAAACTTTTGACATGCAGACACGGTCGAAGTCCAGACTCACTAATGCATCTAAGCAACTATCAGTTAGACACACTAATGTAAGACCTAGTTCGCTAAGACCACCGCTCTGATACCACATGTAGAGACCCGTCCTAATCCATCTGGACGAATACATTACATTTGATTACATTGCGAGGTACTTGACCTCTATATGATACATTTTACAAACATTGCATTCGTTTTTAAAAGACAAACTTTCTTTACAATGAAAATTGACAGCATGCATACCATTTCATAATACATCAAACTATAATTGACTTAATAATAATCTTGATGAACTCAACGACTCGAATGCAATGTCTTTTGAAATATGCCATGAATGACTCCAAGTAATATCTTTAAAATGAGCAAATGCACAGCGGAAGATTTCTTTCATACCTGAGAATAAACATGCTTTAAAGTGTCAACCAAAAGGTTGGTGAGTTCATTAGTTTATTATAAACAATCATTTTCAATAATATAATAGACCACAAGATTTTCATTTCCATTTCTCATAAATATACGTCCCATGCATAGAGACAAAAATATCATTCATATGGTGAACACCTGGTAACCGACATTAACAAGATGCATATAAGAATATCCCCATCATTCCGGGACATCCATCGGACATGATATAAAACTCGAATTACTAAAGCATCCGGTACTTTGGATGGGGTTCGTTAGGCCCAATAGATCTATCTTTAGGATTCACGTCAATTAGTAGATCGGTTTAGTAATTCTTAGGTTACCAAGCAAAAGGGGCATATTCGGCTTCGTTCATTCACTCATATAATGTAGTTTCAATTACTTGTGTCTATTTCATAAAACATTTATAAAAATTGCGCATGTATTCTCAGCCCAAAAATATAAAGGGTAAAAAGGAAAATGAAACTCACTCTACAATATTTTGTAGTAAAAATATTCATACTACGATACTGAACAATGCAGGGTTGGCCTTGAATTCACGAACCAATATCATTTATATATATAAATTAACACATATAATTGAAGTCGAATAAATTTATGTATTATTATTAATATAACTGTTATTTTAGTAATTCATATGTTTCATTGTTAACTTAAATATATTTATTTTATATACTTTAAATAAATAATTTATAAAATATAGTTTTATTAAGTATATTTTTATATAACTAACTTTTATTGTAATAATAATATTAATAGTAATATTGATAATACTAATAATAATAATATAGTTATAATAATAATAATAATGGTAAAAGTAATAATAATGATAGTAATAATATTAAAATGATAAAAATATTAATAAAAATGTTAATACTAATAATAATGATAATAATAATAATAATAATAATAATAATAATAATAATAATAATAATAATAATAATAATAATAATAATAATAATAATACCCTTATCATCATCATGTTTATATTTTATCATCCTATCATTATCTTGTTATCACATTCATGCATCATATACATAACATCATCTATCACCATAATCTTAACAATACTTTTAACTAAATCATAATAGTTATCATACTTGTATCCATACTTGCAACTATAACTATAATTATATTGCTTATTATTATTATTATTTAGTTCTTGATCAAAAATCATAATCTCATTAACTATTTAAAGATAGAATCAAACGTAAAGGATTAAGGGTTATACCCTCGGTGTAAACTGAGCGAGAGAGTCGAGCATTAGTTGCATTTGGGCCTCAATATCAACCGTAAAGGATTCTAGTAGCCCACTAAAAATAACAACTTGTTGGGCCTTGCAAACTTGAAAACGAGCCCATTAAAATAGTCTGACTTATAAACTTATATTATCCCCACAATTTCTGTTTCTGCTAAACACTCGTCGATTCATTATACCCATATATCTCGGTTTCCATTTTTCTTTCCTTATTTTTGGCCCAATCAAAACGTGGTATACCAAACCATATTTTTCCAATTCAATAAGCTCAAAAGAGGAAAAGGAACTTGGCCCGATACTGAAATAAAGTTCTCGGTCCACTAGTATTCTGTAACAATTCAATTCTCCTTACTTTTTTTTTTATTAAACAAGTGGGGTAATTAGCTTCATACTTGTCGGCCAAAATGAAAATAAAAGAACACTCCAACTTTGCTTTAATATCTATTAAATGGGTTTTTGTTTATTAAAATAAACTAACAAAGGTTGTAGGCTTGCAAGTGGGTTAGCTTGGTCTATTGAATGGAGTAGCATCACAGCAACGACAGTCAAAATAGTGCAGGAAAAGCAGTAGCCGTACGAATAAAATGGTGGTTTGTGTCGGGGTTTACAGCAGAAAAAGAAATATAGGAAGGTGGTATTTGTAGCGGTTTATTCGAGTGGAACAGAAAACATGAACAAGTAGTGAATTGCAGTTGCAACGAAGGTTGTTTTTAGGTGGTTTGCAAGCAGAAACAGAGATAAAAACGGTAGCGTGTTGTAGTAATAGGTTGGTGGTTGTGTAGTGGTCGTTGTTCCATGAAACAGGAAACGAACGTGGAAAGAAAAAAAATATAGAATAGCAGGTGGTTTGATATATATGGTTGTGTATTCGGTGATAAGGGTGGTGGGTTTTCGAAAGGTGTAAGGTGTTGGGTGGCGAGGGTGATCAAGATGAAAGGAAGAAAGGAAATTCAAAGTGATGTATGGTTGTGGGTTTGAACTATTTTTCAGCTGAAACAGAAGTAGTAACGAAGCATCTTTGATGGTGGTTTATTGGCTTGGTTCAAACAGAAATACTAAAACAGAAACTAACATCATAAGGTTCGATGGCATGTGGGTCTTGATGTGGTTCTATGGTAATGGTGTAAGTGAAAGATGAATATGTAGGGTGAGATATATATTTATGTCATATAATTGTATATGTATAATAATAGAATAGATAGAGATGGACAAGGACTCTAGTACATCAATAATATGAATGTGTCTGATGTGCGTAGAGGTGTATACAAAATAGTTATATTTTTACTACAAAATACTATTAAATACGATACAATTTTACACAAGTTATTTATTTATTTATAGAGTGGATATACCTAAACCTTGCTACAACACTTATAGGTAGTGTACCTAATCGTACAGTAGTGTAGTTTTGAGTAAGTCCGGTTCGTTCCACATGGATCTTAGCCAAGTTTAACGCTATATTTTTAAAACTATATTTGTAAATATATAAATATATAAGTTGTATTATTATTATAAAAGAGGGTTTTTACCGTTTAATGACCGGTTTGTTGATTTTAAAACTTTAGTCGCAGTTAAAACCTAATGTAAAATATTAAATATAAATATAACTTAATTTAAAGCGTAAAGTAAATAACGATAATGAAATTACGATAAATAAAAGTGCGATAAATAAAATTGCGATAATTAAAAAGTACGATAATTGAAAGTGCAATTAAATAAAATGATAGTAATTAGAAGTACGATAATTAAAAGTGCAATTAAATATGAAATAAAAGAATTATGTTTATTTAAACTTCCGTAATCATGATGTTTGACGTGTTGATTTTAGTTTATTATCATGGGTTAATTGTCCTTTGTCCTGGATTATTTAATATGTTCGTCTGGTTTTTGTCCATAACAGTCCATCAGTCATAAATATAAAGTGCGAGTGTCCTCGTCAAATTATCCTTATATCCGAAGTCAAATATTCCAACTAATTGGGGACTTAAACTATAATTACACCAAGTGTCCTTGTATATAATTCACCTCTGTTTTAATAAGTCCATTGACTATTAATCCATTCCCTTGTCCGGTTAAATGAACGATTATTAGTACTTATAAATATCCCGTCCATCGTGTCCGATCGAGTGTATATGGTTATTTATAGGTACGCCAATTGTAAATTTTTATATTAAATTAACAAACTATCATTTAATTAAACAAATATAAAGCTCATTAATAGCCCATAGTCTAATTTCCACAAGTGTCGTTCTTTTGTCCAAACCCCAATTATGGTACAAAGTCCAATTACCCCGTCTTAATATTTTAGCCCAACATCACGATTACTTCGGCTTAAATAAGCATAATAATAACTTAGCTACGAGACATTAATTTAAAAAGGTTGAACATAACTTACAATGATTAAAAATAGCGTAGCTTTACACGGACAGAATTTCGACTTACACCCTTACAACATTCGCTAACATACCCTTATTATTATTAAAATTAAAATTAAAATTAATATACATATATATATATATATATATATATATATATATATATATATATATATTACGAGTGAGATAGAGAGATAGATGGTGTCAAAATTCGGCCAAAGGATGCGAACTTTATCGGACCTGAGCTGATACTGTTCACCATGCGATCGCATGGTTTTATAACAGCCAGGCCATGCGATCGCATGGCCTGCTTTTCCAGCTCACATGTGTTTTTTTGCTTTCTTGCCGACGGTATTTAATAATAATATAATATATAAATAATTTATAGAATTATTTAAATATTATATTATATTCGTGTGCATAGTTGACTTGTAATTTTTAGTCCGTTGCATCGAGCGTTGAGAGTTGACTCTGGTCCCGGTTCCGGATTTTCGAACGTCCTTGCGTACAATTTAATATCTTGTATTTTGCGTTTTGCGTCTTGTACTCTTGTAATTTTGGGACGTTTCCCATCAATAATTTGAACCACTTTGATTGTACTTTGTACTTTTTAGATTTTTGGTCGTTTGCGTCTTCAAATCGTCGAATCTGTCTTTTGTCTTCACCTTTTATTATTTAAACGAATATCACTTGTAAATAGAACACTTGCAACTAAAAGCTTGTCTTTCTTGAGGGATAATGCTATGAAATAAATGTTCGTTTTTAGCATTATCAAATATTCCCACACTTGAGCTTTGCTTGTCCTCAAGCAATATAGTCTTGAAATAAAAATACTAGAATCACTTCTTTATTCTTCACACTTTGTACATCAGTGATTTCTATACGGCGGTATAAACAATGGTAGTAACGATGTGGTTTACAGTCCCACATGACTATAAAAATTTAGATCCTTAAGGAAATTGGATCTTTATGAAAACATTTGATCTTTTGAAAATACAATCTAGCTTTTACCCTAGATAAGTTTTTCGGAATAACCCTTCACCAGTGTTTGCAAAATCTTTTTGTAGGTTTGCTGGGTTTCAAATTTGAAAATTTTAGCTCAAAACTTGCGGTTTTGTGTCACCCACTTGCTAACCTTGTATTGGGAAAGCAACATATCCAGTTTACTTGCTCCGTATATTACCTTTTGGTAAACTACCGTCCGGTTGTAAAGGAAAGCGTTGAACAAGCAACTGTTAAGGCAATGTCCCGTGACATGCCTTTGATTATGGTCTATAACGTGTCGGATGCAATTACTATCCTTGGTAGGAGCAATAGTAAAGCTCACCCTTATGGTTTTTCGGTCTGGCACAAGGTCCTGTCTTCGATCATGCTATGCAACCACCGTTCTTACGGTTGACACCCGATTTGGTTCAGGTGACCTAATGAATTCCAGGTGAATTCCTAGGATTTTACGTTCAATGGTAATGAACGCATTAAAAATGGGTTTTCAGAAAACAAATCGGTTTGTAATTTGATCAAAATATTTTATCGTTCAAGCTCGAGTTTAGATATCATCGAATTCCATGAGTTTGTAATTCTCAATCTTTAAAGTCAATCTCAAGGATTGAGTAATATCAGTCTTAAAAGCTGATTTTTGATCTTTTAAGGAGATTATCCTTTCTGGGGATCTGATTCATTAGTCTTATCAAGCTAATTTGCACGGCGCCCTCCCCATTTTACTAGACAGATCCTCTCATGGTTAGGATAAGTCTGACTACTTGGCGACCCTGTTTGATGCCGAGGTCCGTGGATTTCCAGCTGATTTTCGAGAAAACTTTTCAAGGTTTTTCGTAGACTCTACAACTGGTCTGGACGACAACTTCCTGACCTAAATCAAGAAGCGCGTTTCTTTTTCGGAAGACTTTACTTCCTTTTAATGATGGAATTGATTCATCATGTAGATCCATCTTTCTTTCAAATGTCTTACAATTTACCGGGTAAAACGGTTAATTTTGTCAAAAACAAAAGTATCTTCAGTTATTTGTACAAAAATATGTGATATATGTTTTAAATAACTTGGTAAATTTTTCCCACACTTGGCTTTTATTTTCCTTTCTTTGCCTTTTTATTGTCCTCTATTCCATTTTAAATGAATTCTTACATTTTGGGTTGTTTCTCAATTTATGTCCTTTCCGAGGTAACAATAATTTCAGTGTTAACACCTAGTTTTATCGTTCATAAATATGTATAAACATGATTTTGAGTTCATTTAATTGAAAATTTTTACTAGAATTGAGTAGTCAGTATATAAGACTAGGGCTGTTCTTTATTATCAGAGAGCACTAGATTCTAATACAACTACTGCGTTACTAGTATTTTTAATGGTAACCAAGTGTATAAGTTAAATTTTTTTTAAAATCTGAAAGAATTTAACCCCTTCCCACACTTAAGATCTTGCAATGCCCTCATTTGCAAGAAATCAGTAACAATTTAAATTATTGAGGGTGATTTGCGTAGAAAAATGATTAAATTTTACCAAAGTTTCCAAATATATTGGCGTTTGTTTGTTGAATGATAAATGGTGCACATCATTTGTTCATTCCGTCTTGTTGTTACATCACATTTGTTTTTCGTTTTGTCGTCAAAATTAGTAGCTTTTGCTGAACTTAATGCCAGTCTTTGAAAATGCGCTGTTTTACCCTGTTGTGTACAATTGACAATATACATACATACAAATATAAACATGCATGGTAATTTGAAATGGGACTTAAAATCCCACTTTCACATCAAATATGAAATATTAGTACAACATAATAAAAATATTAAACATTACAATAAAAGTATCAATATTTGTATGTTTAAACATTAATAAATAGAAATAATAAATAATAAAAATCATAGAAATCACCAACGGGAACTATATCAATCTGGATAGGGGTTCCAGTTCATGTCGTCGGTCGGGTTCCATGGTTGGTGATAGGTGTACTGGTAGGCCTGGTTAGGGTCGTAGAGAGTATATGGTGGTCTCATCTCGGGCTGGTGTGGAGGATAGTAAACGGGTCGGGTCGGTACGTAGTGATCCTGAGGTGATAGTCGGCTCATGATCTGACGCTGATGATAGTCCCATCTATCAAGCTGTCGTTGCCTGGAATGCTCGTAATCATTCCGGGCTTGCCACTGCTCGTACCGTCTATGTCTCTCCCCGTTTGTAATTTCTACCTCATCTACACGCTGGTAGACATCATTCATAGCCTCCCTAATGACATCCCTAATGTCATCTGCTTCCTCCATTTCCTCATCTAAACCTCTCTCTACCTGAGGATGATTACCAACATATGGTATTGCCTGATTGCGTCTGCTCTTTAATACCTTAGCACCCTGATAGACCCTCAATCCTAAAGGCTCAACCTATTCCCTTCATACTAAAAGTGGACCCCCTTGATCCCTATCTACACCCAAATACTCTCCAATGAGAGTAACAAAAATACCTCCTCCTATTATTCCCCCTTCCTGTATTCCTTCCACCATCTTAGAAAAATAAAAGCCAACACAGTAAGGGATATTAACAAAGCCTCTTGGGTCTCGAATACACTTTAGGTAATATAAATCATGTAAGGTCATTTTCTCCTTGTTGTGACCTCTCTGTTTAATCGAGTTAGCCAGAAATCTATGAATTATACGAAGCTCGGCTCTGTGAATATGTAAGTAGGTGTGTGTTCCTGCCTGCCCAAAAACATTAAAATCTGACATACTGATAATGCTAAAAACGAACATATATTTCATAGCATTATTCCTCAAGAAAGACAAGCTTTTAGTTGAAATTGTTCTATTTACAAGTGATATTCGTTTAAATAATAAAAGGTGAAGACAAAAGACAGATTCGACGAATTGAAGACGCAAACGACCAAAAAGCTCAAAAGTACAAAAGACAATCAAAGAGGTTCCAATTATTGATAAGAAACGTCTCGAAATTACAAGAGTACAAGATTCAAAACGCAAAGTACAAGATATTAAATTGTACGCAAGGACGTTCGAAAATCTGGAACCGGGACATGAGTCAACTCTCAACGCTCGACGCAACGGACTAAAAATTACAAGTCAACTATGCACATAAATATAATATAATATATAAATAATTCTTAAAAATTATATATATATTATATTAATATTTAAAACCGTCGGCAAGAAAGACTCCAAAAGAGACTGAGCTGTAATTTCAAACTCCGCGACTCGCGGAGTTTGAAGGCAAAAATGCCGCGAGTCGCGGAGCCCCAAAAGTCGAAAATCCCTATAAAAGCAAACGAATTCTGATCTCAAAAATCACCAAAAAAATCCATCCATCTCTCTATCTATATCGTATATATTTATATTTATATTTTAATTTTAATTTTAATTTTAATTTTAATCCTAATAATAAGGGTATGTTAGCGAATGTTGTAAGGGTGTAAGTCGAAATTCTGTCCGTGTAACGCTACGCTATTTTTAATCATTGTAAGTTATGTTCAACCTTTTTATATTAATGTCTCGTAGCTAAATTATTATTATGCTTATTTAATCCGAAGTAATCATGATGTTGGGCTAATTACTAAAATTGGGTAATTGGGCTTTGTACCATAATTGGGGTTTGGACAAAAGAACGACACTTGTGGAAATTAGACTATGGACTATTAATGGGTTTTATATTAACTAAACAATACCTTGTTAATTAATATACAAACTTATAATTTGACGTATTTATATATAACCACATACGCTTGACTGGGTACGGTAGGCGGGATATCTATAAATACCAAAAATTATTCATTTTACCGGATACGGAACTGGATTAATAGTTAATAAACTTGTTGAAACAGGGGTGAATTACATTCAAGGGTAATTGGTGTAATTGTTAACAAAGTAGTAAAACCTTGGTTTACACGCAGTCGATAACCTGGTGTATTCATTAAACAAAGTATTAAAACCTTGTTACAATTCGAATCCCCAATTAGTTAGAATATTTGACTTCGGGAATAAGAATAATTTGACGAAGGCTTTCGCTCTTTATATTTATGACTGATGGACTATTATGGACAAATCCGTATGGACGTATTAAATAATCCAGGACAAAGGACAATTAACCCATGGGCATAAAACTAAAATCAACACGTCAAACATCATGATTACGGAAGTTTAAATAAGCATAATTCTTTTATTTCATATTTAATTTCCTTTATTTTATATTTAATTGCACTTCTAATTATCGCATTTTTATTGTTATTGTATTTAATTGCACTTTTAATTATCGTACTTTTTAATTATCGCAAGTTTATTTTATCGCACTTTTATTATTCGCAATTTCATTATCGTTATTTACTTTATGCTTTAATTTAAGTCTTGTATTTATTTTTAATATTTTACATTTGGTTTTAACTGCGACTAAAGTTTTAAAATCGACAAACCGGTCATTAAACGGTAAAAACCCCCCTTTAATAATAATAATATTACTTATATATATATATTTGTATTTCTATAAAAGTAAACTAATATAGCATTAAGCTTTATTTAAAAAGATTCCCTGTGGAACGAACCGGACTTACTAAAAACTACACTACTGTACGATTAGGTACACTGCCTATAAGTGTTGTAGCAAGGTTTAAGTATATCCATTCTCTAAATAAATAAATATCTTGTGTAAAAATGTATCGTATTTAATAGTATTTCCTGCTAAAATTTAATAGTATTTTATACCCCTCCGCTACTACATCAAGTATTTTTGGCGCCGCTGCCGGGGAATCTCTTAAAAGCCGGAAGCGCAACGCTAATATAAAAAAAAAATTATGTATTTTTAAGATTTTGTTAAATATTTAAGTTTTATAAAGTTTCTTTATTTTTATATAAGTTTTATTTAAGTATTTTGTTTTTATTTAAAAACATATAAAAAAATATATATAAATCTAGTTTTAAGATTTTTATTTATAAAATTATAAAGTACTTCTATTTTTATTTAAGTTTTAAATATAAGTTTTTATTATACACATATTTTTTTAAAAACAGAAAATAAAAAAAATAATAAATAAAGAAAAACGCGTTGAATTTAAATAACCTGTCAGTTGAAAACTGGAACCCCGCGACTCGCGGGGTTTGATGCATTAAATACCGCAACTCGCGGAGTGATCCTGACACGCTGACAGAAACCCTAAACTGAATTAATTACGGGGTAATTAATTATTATTATTATTATTTAACCCTAATTATTATTATTATTATTATAATTAGTTTTATTTTAACTTTTACTTTTTATTTAATTTATGTATTTAGTATTAATTAGTTTTATTAAATTGTAAAATTAATAGTTTTAATAAATAAATAATATAAAAATAATATTTTTATAAAAATTGTAATTTTTACAACTTTTTGTATATTTTTATATTTTATCCCTTTTTAATTGTTTTAGCATAATATTTGTATTTTTAGCTCATATTTAGTTTTAAACTTAGATTTTGCCATAGTTATTTTTACTTCTAGATTTTTAGGCTTTGCCGTAGAATTCCTTAAGTGCTTTTTCTTAGACTAAGATTTAGGTGCTTTAGAACTTTGCGACGCCTTTTTAAGTTTTAGTTTCTTTTTAAGTTATTTCCATTTGGGATATAGTTTTTCCTGTAAGCTTTAATATTTTTAGACACCTTTTACTATGTATCAATTATCATTCCAATTAGTAATCTCAATTTGCGATTATAATTTTAAGTTAGTTGTAGTAATAAGGTTAGGTTAGTCAAGTATTTTTAAGTTTTATAAGTTTCTTTAATTTTTCCGTCACCTTTTATTTTTCAACCATTTTTCTTTTTCGACCTTTTCCGACGAACTCTTTTTCTTTCTTATTTCTCACTATTCTAGTTTTAGGACATAGATTTTTATTCTACTTCTTATCTAAATTTCTTAAAATTACAAAAATTTATTTTAAGTGGTTAAATTGATAGACATCAAAATTTTCTGGTTCGTAGTAATAGTTGGATTTGTACGTGGACCGGGTTATTGGAGCCAAACAGTCCTCAATTATATTGAGACCAAACGAATCCTGCCCCTCTGCTGCATCTTTTGGCTATTCAAAACATGGGCAAAATCAGAAAAGTCTATTGGTCGGATAACTTATTATAATTTTTCTTTCCTTTTAAAAACTAATAGGATATTCAGTGAATGCACCGAGCAAGACGTTCACCACCTTTTGTACGTTCACCACCTGTAACTAGATCAAGACATTTAGCAAATATTACTGCCGTTGATTTTTCTTTAGAATCGTCATCCAGTCAACCAAGTACTTCAGTTCAAATTTTCGATAATCCATTTTTTGAACCCGACCTCACAATTGAGAATCCGGAGAATATTCAGGAACGGTTCGTAGATCCTGAACCACTAAACTTTCCTCCGGAACCACCAATCATTCAAATAGAGATTGTTGAGGAACGAACTATTAAATCAGAATCCTCTAGTGATTCCGATTCAACAAATTCAATTATGGAGAATCTGGAACCTTTAAGTATGGAAGACCGAATGAGAGCTAAACGCACTGGCCAAGGTCACGCAATTACTCATCCAGACATTAATGCGCCAGATTATGAAATCAAAGGTCAAATTCTACACATGGTGACTAATCAATGCCAATTTAGTGGTGCGCCGAAGGAAGATCCAAATGAACATCTACATACCTTTAATAGGATCTGCACACTATTTAAAATCCGAGAAGTGGAGGATGAACAGATATATCTCATGTTATTTCCCTGGACTTTAAAGGGAGAAGCCAAAGATTGGTTGAAATCGGTACCTGAAGGGGCGATCGATACATGGGATGTTTTAGTTGACAAATTTCTTAAACAATTCTTTCCGGCATCTAAAGCCGTAAGACTTCAAGCAGAAATTGTTACGTTTACACAGAAACCGAATGAAACTCTATATGAGGCATGGACTAGATATGAAAAGTTGTTAAGAGGATGTCCGCAACATGGTTTAGACACCTGTCAAATAGTACAAATATTCTACCATGGATGCGACATCACTACAAGAAAAGACATAGATATAGCAGCTGGTGGTTCTATTATGAAGAAAACCGAAACTGATGCTTACAAAATTATTGATAACACTGCTTCCCACTCACATGAGTGGCACCAAGAAAAAGATATCGTTAGATCATCTAAAGCTGCTAGAGCCGATTCTAGCCATGACTTAGATTCCATTTCCGCAAAGATAGATGCTGTCAAGAGATGAATGGAAAAGATGACTAAAGATATTCACTCAATACGAATTAGTTGTGAGCAGTGTGGAGGACCACATTTGACAAAAGATTGTCTCAGTATTGAATTAACAATGGAACAAAGAGAGAATATTTCATACATAAACCAAAGGCCTGGAAATAATTATCAGAATAATTATCAATCGCCAAGACCGATTTACAATCAAAACCAGAATTATAACAGAAATATTCCATACAACAACCAACAAGGTCCTAGCAATCAACAAGTATCCAATAATACTTACAATCAGCAAAGACCTAATTTTCAAAACAAACCACCACAACAAACCGATGATAAAAAGCCGAATTTAGAAGATCTGATGACGAAGCTAGTTGAAACTCAAACGCAGTTTTTCACATCTCAAAAACAAACTAATGAACAAAATGCTCAAGCATTTAGAAATCAACAAGCTTCTATTCAAAATCTAGAACAAGAAGTAAGTAACCTAGCAAGGTTAATAGGTGAAAGAAAACCGGGAAGTTTACCTAGTGATACAAATGCTAACCCCCGGAATGAAACAGCTAAAGATATTACCACAAGAAGTGGTACAACACTTAAACCACCGGAAATACCTGTAACTTCTGATGAAGCTATTCCTACTCCACAAGAACCACAACCTGATCAAGATAAGGAAAAAGAACCGGTAGTTGAAAAGGTTAATGAAGATAACACAGTTAAGGCTAAACCTTATATTAAACCATACCAACCACCACTTCCTTACCCGAGTAAAATGAAGAAAGAGAAACTTGAAGCCGAGCAATCCAAATTCTTGGATATGTTTAAACAGATAAATGTAAATCTTCCTTTCATTGATGTGATTTCAGGAATGCCTAGATATGCTAAATTCTTGAAAGATCTAATTTCAAATAGAAAGAAAATGGAGGAACTCTCGGCTGTTACTATGAATGCTAATTGTTCAGCAGTGCTGTTGAATAAGATACCAGAAAAACTATCTGATCCAGGAAGTTTCACAATTCCATGTTTTCTGAGTAGTCTTAGTTCAATAGAAGCATTGGCAGACTTAGGTGCTAGTATAAATTTAATGCCATATTCACTATACGCTAAACTAGACCTTGGAGAATTGAAACCAACAAGAATAAGCATACAACTAGCCGATAGATCAATAAAATATCCTAGAGGGATAATGGAAAACATGCTAGTTAAAGTTGGTACTTTAGTATTTCCAGTAGATTTTGTTGTTCTGGACATGGAAGAAGATTCTCAAGTTCCTCTCATATTAGGAAGACCATTCTTAAACACGGCTAAAGCAATGATAGACGTGTTCGGTAAGAAACTGACCCTAAGTATAGAGGATGAGAGTGTTACCTTTTCAGTTGATAGAGCAATGCAAAAACCACAATCTGCAGATGATACATGTTATTATATTCAAACTATAGATGCACATGCAGAATTATTAGAAGAATTTCCAGAATTACAAGGAACAGGAGAATGTTCTTTAAGAGAAGGTAATGAACCAATTGATGAAGCTGAAATGTTAGCTACACTTATAGCTAATGGATATGAACCAACAACAGAAGAAATTCAAATGCTAAAAGAAGAAGACAGATATCGATATAAATCATCGATAGAAGAACCTCCGAAATTAGAGTTAAAGCCACTTCCAAACCATTTGGAATACGCTTATTTACATGGTGAATCTGAATTACCTGTAATAATATCGTCTTCTCTTACTGAAAATGAGAAATCACAACTCATTTCTGTGTTGAAAGCTCATAAACCAGCCATTGCATGGAAGATTCATGATATTAAAGGAATAAGTCCTTCGTATTGCACACATAAAATCCTTATGGAAGAAGGTCATAAAACATATGTGCAACGCCAATGAAGACTAAATCCTAATATGAAAGATGTAGTTAAGAAAGAGATTATTAAACTGCTAGATGCAGGTTTGATATATCCAATTTCTGATAGTCCATGGGTAAGCCCAGTTCAATGCGTGCCTAAGAAGGGTGGCATGACTGTCATTACAAATGAGAAAAATGAGCTTATTCCTACTAGGACTGTAACAGGATGGCGTGTGTGTATTGATTACAGAAAATTAAATGACGCCACCAGAAAAGATCACTTTCCCTTACCTTTCATAGATCAAATGTTGGAAAGATTAGCCGGAAATAGTTACTATTGTTTTCTAGATGGATTTTCCGGATATTTTCAAATTCCAATAGCACCCGAAGATCAAGAGAAAACCACATTCACGTGCCCTTATGGTACTTTTGCTTACAAACGCATGCCATTTGGACTTTGCAACGCCCCTGTAACCTTTCAAAGGTATATGATGGCGATTTTTCACGACATGATAGAAGAATGCATGGAAGTATTCATGGATGACTTTTCAGTCTTCGGTGATACATTTGAATCATGTCTAGTTAATCTGGAACGAATGCTTCTTAGATGCGAACAATTAAATCTAGTACTTAATTGGGAGAAATGCCATTTCATGGTTAAAGAAGGCATCGTTCTTAGTCATAAAATTTCAAAAGAAGGAATTGAAGTGGATAGAGCTAAAGTAGATGTAATTGCTAAACTTCCACATCCCACCAATGTTAGAGGAGTTAGGAGTTTTCTAGGGCATGCCGGTTTTTACCGACGTTTCATAAAAGATTTTTCTAAAATTGCCACTCCTATGAATAAACTCCTAGAAAAGGATGCTCCATTCATCTTTTCAGATGAGTGTATCAAATCTTTTAATATTCTTAAAGAGAAACTCACTAATGCGCCGATCATGATAACACCAAATTGGAATCTACCATTTGAACTAATGTGCGATGCAAGTGATTTTGCAATGCGAACCGTTTTAGGACAAAGGATTGAAAAACGATTTCAACCTATATATTATGCTAGTAAGACGTTACAAGGAGCACAAACGAACTATACAACTACTGAAAAAGAACTCCTTGCTATTGTCTTTGCTTTTGACAAATTTTGATCATATCTCGTTCTAGCAAAAACGGTGGTCTATACCGACCATTCTGCTCTTAGATACCTATTTTCAAAACAAGATGCTAAACCAAGATTAATCCGTTGGATCTTACTCTTACAAGAGTTTGATATTGAAATCCGAGATAAAAGAGGAGCAGAAAATATCGCCGCTGATCATCTTTCTCGTCTTGAAAATCCCGAATTAGAAGTTCTAAATGAATCGGCCATACAAGACAACTTTCCTGATGAATATCTATTGAAGATAGATTATAAAGAAATCCCATGGTTTGCAGACTATGCAAACTACTTAGTTTGTGGATTCCTTGAGAAAGGATTATCGTACCAAAGACGAAAGAAATTCTTCAGTGATATAAAACACTATTTTTGGGAAGATCCACATCTGTTTAAAAGTTGTCCCGATGGAATAATACGCCGATGTGTATTTGGAGATGAAGCTAGTAAAATATTAAACCATTGTCACACAGGACCAACAGGAGGGCATTATGGGCCTCAACTAACAGCAAGAAAAGTTTATGATGCTGGATTCTATTGGCCTACAATTTACAAAGATGCACACCTTCTTTGCAAATCCTGTGATGCTTGTCAAAGGGCCGGAAAAATAAGTCAACGTGATGAAATGCCACAAAATGTCATACACGTATGTGAAGTATTTGACATTTGGGGTATTGACTTTATGGGTCCATTTCCAAAATCTCATAATAATCTATATATACTCGTAGCCATTGATTATGTATCTAAATGGGCGGAAGCACAAGCTCTCCCAACTAACGATGCACGAGTTGTAGTCAACTTTTTAAAACGTCTTTTTGCAAGGTTTGGAACACCGAAAGCTTTAATAAGTGATCGGGGTACTCATTTCTGTAATAATCAACTTGAGAAAGTTCTTAAAAGATATGGAGTAACTCATAAAATCTCCACCGCATATCATCCACAAACAAGTGGACAAGTTGAAAATACCAACCGAGCTTTAAAACGTATTCTAGAGAAAACCGTAGGATCAAATCCGAAGGAATGGTCCATTAAATTGGAGGATGCACTCTGGGCTTTTAGAACAGCCTACAAAACTCCAATTGGAACCACACCTTGTAGACTTGTTTATGGAAAAGCATGTCATCTTCCAGTAGAAATTGAACACAAAGCATTTTGGGCTTTGAAGACATGTAATCTTGATTTACATGAAGCTGGACGTTTACGATTAAGTCAACTAAACGAATTAGAAGAATTAAGGCATGAAGCATACGAAAATTCGTTAATCTATAAAGAAAGAACGAAGAAA
This sequence comes from Rutidosis leptorrhynchoides, assembly GCF_046630445.1. Taxonomy (NCBI): domain Eukaryota; kingdom Viridiplantae; phylum Streptophyta; class Magnoliopsida; order Asterales; family Asteraceae; genus Rutidosis; species Rutidosis leptorrhynchoides. Next base: position 262,055,600 of record NC_092333.1, on the reverse strand, counting down.
TGGCATGATAAAAGAATCAGAAGTTCAAAAGAATTTAAAGAAGGAGACAGAGTTCTTCTTTTTAATTCACGATTCAAGCTATTTCCTGGAAAATTGAAATCAAGATGGTCTGGGCCATTCATAGTCAAAAGAGTTTTCCCATACGGAACGATAGAATTGATAAATTCAAATAGGATTGAATTTAAAGTTAATGGTCACAGAGTTAAACATTACATACATGGTCCGATGGAAGTTGATAATGAAGTTAATCATAATTCACCACCCAAGAAAACCATCAAAATGAAAACATAAATATGTTATCAACAACATATGAAAAATCAAAACTGGAATATAGGGAGGATTCAAATTTGAGTGATGAAGAAGAATTCCTATACAAACCTCCCATTCCAAGAAACGAAGAAAAATGTGAACAAGAAATTCAAATAGAAATGAAAGAACCAAGGAAAGAACACCCGAAAAAGGTTTACAAACTAACTCGACTTACTAAAGTAGGAGACCCGGGTGAATTTATCATTTCTTGCTTACTTAATGATGGTGCTGTATATAATGGACTCGCAGATTTAGGAGCAAGTGCAAATATTATGCCTCTTTCCTTATACAAAAGATTAGGCATGGGTAAATTAAAACCAACCAAAATAGGTGTTCAATCATTTGACCAAACCATTAAACACCCGGTTGGAATAGCAGATAATTTACTTGTTAAAGTGGGAAGTTTGACCTTTGTTGCAAACTTCATAGTGATTAATATGGAGGAAAACCTTGATATTCCTCTAATTCTAGGTCGCCCATTTTTAGCAACCACCAAGGCATTCATTGATGTAAGAGAAGGTAGAATAACACTTAGGGATGGTGATACATCGATCACCTTTGTGAACCGAAAGTTTAGATCTCCACAAACCAAAACTGTTAGACCAATAAAAACGCATAAGTGTGGGGAAGATGAAGAAACACTTAATGATGATCCAATCACAAAGAATGCCGTTGATGATACGAAATTAGATGAATCCATTTTTAACAGTTCAACGAAGAAACTTTATAAAAGGATTCACGATGCTAAGATTAAAGGAAACTTTAAGTTATATAACCGATTAATATCCAATTTATCGTCAAAAGAAAAGGCAATGTTAGTTGAATTTGTGAAAGTTACGGAGGAAATCAACAAATGGATTGAAGTAAAAGTCAAAGATATACACGTTGTTGATGATTCAATTGAAAATAATGTTAATCACAATTTCGACACCACAGCTAACTAAGTGTGGGGAGAATAAAGGGGTTTATGTATTTCTGTTAGAGTTAGATTGTCTGTTTTCGTGTAGTTCTCGAAAATGGAACCCGAATGGTCTTTCCCTAGCAGACCCTAAAGAACTAGTCTTCTCCCCCCATTCTGAATTTTTTATTTTTTTTTTAGGTTTTTACAAAATGAAGACTGCCTGTGAACTAAACCATGGTCTAATGCTACACGCTTTGATCACTAAACGTAATAATGACATACTCCCGAGTGAATTAGTATCAGTAATCAGAGAAAGAATGGACGGAGTTAGAAAAGAATCCAGATGCGAAGATAATAAGTTACAATTTGGTAAAGGAAAATCAAAATCCGCAGCAAAAAGAAGAGCACGACACCTAGAACGATGTCACAAATGCGGAAAATGGTCACATGGAGGTAAATGTTCAAATAATCAAACCTATTCAAATACCGAATTTGTTACTTTATGCAGAGACGGACCATTCATATGTTTAGAAGAAAAGACACTGAATGCTCGAGGTTACGCCTATGTAGCCATGGAAAACCAATTAAACCGACTATCTTATGAATGGGATAGATCATATAACTAAGAAATCTATTTCACAGGTATGTCTGTACAGTTTTTATTTTATTTTTTTTTATTTTTAACCTTTTGATAATAAACGCTAATTTGTTCGCTAAAAAGTATTAAATTGGTATTAAATAAAATTAGGTTTGGCGACCGAAATTATTGATATTATTCAAAAATTTATTACATCACTGCGAAATTTAACGTTTATTCTTAAGGTATAAATATCTTTAATCAATCAACTCAAAATATTTCAAAAATTCGTCATGAGTTAAATTAGGTCTTGGAACCGAAATTACTTTACCGAAAAGAGGTGCGCATATTTTTGATAATATTTGATTGATTAAAGTGGGATAAAAAGACAAAAAGATTTTTAATTTTATTTTTACCATGTTTTTAAAATTAATATTTAAATCTTAAATTAATATTGTAAACTTTGTAAAAACAATATTTTTAAAATTGTAAATATTTGAAAAATTAATATAAGTTTGGTGTGAATTTATAATATGAATTTTTAAATTAAGTTTGGTGTGAATTTTTAATTTTTAAAATATGAAATTTTAATTTTATGCATTTCAAATTTTAAGTTTGGTGTGAATTTTTAATATTAATTTTGAATTTTATATTTAAATTGTGTGAATTTAAAAATAAAAATTTACTTTATCTCATTAAGTTAAACATATGATTTTTAAAATTCGTCGTAAGTTGAAGACTAGGTCTTTGAACCGAAATTACTTTACCCAAGGGAGGGACGAGAACTTTTATTATCATTATTTTTAATCTTATTGAATTAAAGTATGCCAAAAACATTAAAAAACCAAAAATCTTAGCTTTTAAAACAATCGCTACAAAAAGACAAATTTTAAAATTTTGTCGAGGGACAGACTAGGACATCGATCCGAAACGACCTCGTCCTCAATAATAAGGAAAACAAAATTTTAAAAATTATTTACTAAATTGTTTTATAAGTTAAAGATTAAAAATATATATATATATATATATATATATATATATATATATATATATATATATATATATATATATATATATATATATATATATATATATATATATATATATACCAAACTCCGCGACTCGCGGAGTTTGAAGGTTTAAATGCCGCGAGTCGCGGGAGGACCGGATTACAGAAAAAATAAAAAGAGCTGAAACAGCTCAGTTTCACTCCCCACAACAGAAAACACAGCGAAAAACTGCCGAAAAAACACCCAAAAACACCCCCAAAATCATAATTTTTAACCGTTAATCACCAAATCTTTTACTAAAATCATGTTGAGAAGGATGCTATCTAGGAATTACTCAAGAAAAACGGTAAATTTCTACACATAAACACCATTTAATCCGAAATTAGTGTTCTTGAGCAATTTTTTTCCCCAATTTGATTTTGATGCTTTTTAGTGTAATTAGGCTTAAATTGTTTATGTATTATGCTTGTATAACCTAGATTGATGCTGTTTAACATGATTAGAAGCCTTATACTTCAAATTTTGAGTAATCTAGGGTTTGTGTTCTTGAGCAAATTTGGGGCTTTTTGATATAAACAGGTTATGGCCGATTTTTGTCATGAATTGTTGCTAAATTAAGTAGTGTAACATGTCTAGGTAGTTAAATGATCCAAACTTTGAGCCTAAACATGATTTTGAGAATTAAAGTGGACTTTTTCAAGTCTAAAATTCATGAACTTGATTTTTGAGAGATAATGCCATTTAAAACTTGTTTAATTGCTAGTAATGATTATTTTGACATGTTATTTGAGTTGAATGCTTATGAACTTGGCGAACATTTTTGTATATGCTTATTTGAAAAAGTGTAGATTTGATGAAAATATGAAAATAGGCTTAAGTTTGATATAAATTGATCATGTCATTGTAATTATTTTGATTGATGATTTTGCTGACACTAATGCATATTTGGATGCACAAAAATTGTGTTTGATGTGTTTTGAAGACTGAAAGGGGTGAATCTTCATCCCAAGCTCGCAATGCTCCTGCTGAGAATGCGGAACAACAGGAGGTGGATAACTACTACAAGCAGGATATACCTCATCCGGTCATGACATTTTCTGATATGCACTTGGAAGAGTTGCACCCGAACCTGAGATTTGACAGACTTTGGATAGATTATCCAAAATACCAAAGGGGTTTGCATACTCTTCATTCTAAGGTTGTTGAGGTACCGAGGGTCATAGAATGGGGACCCTTAGAAGCTGTAGAATTGGCCGGGCCAATTAGGGAATTACTTGTACAGAGGTATGGTAATTCTACTTTTAATGACTGGGTACGTTTATTCACCATGCGTAGACCTGTATATAAAGTATGGTGTGAAGAATTATTGTGTAGTATAGAGTTGAATGATCGGGTAACTAGTTTAACCGATCGTTCTTTTATTAGATTGTTGTTAGGCGTTTCGATGCGCCACATGTCTTTACTGGACATGGCTCAGGCTTTACGTATATATACGCCCGAGGAGTTAGCATCTGCCGATTGTAGAGGGTTGATACTAAACGGTAGAAAGATAGATGAAAATTTTGATACACACGGTGTGTGGAGTCAAATGACAAGCCATCACTGTTTCAAAGGGGGAAATTACTCTTATTTGGATATAGATAGAGCTGAATTAAGAGTAATTCATAGGTTTTTAGCTAATTCGAGTACACAAAGGGGTAAGAACAAGGAAAAAGTAAATGAACAGGATTTGTTTTACCATATGTGTATTCGAGACCCACAAAGCGCTGTAAGTATACCGTATTGTGTGGGTTATTATGTATCAGCTATGGTTCGGGGGATGAGACGTCATAGCATAATAGGAGGTGGTATTTTTATTGCTTTGATTGCTGAATATCTCGGTGTGGATATAAGTCGGGGGGGATTATTAGTGGAAGAACCAGAACCCCGCGATACTATAGGTTTAAATGTATACCATGGTGCGAAAGTTTTGAAGAGGCGAAATAACGCCGCAGTACCATACCATGGTAGACATCCACAGGTTGAGAGAAACCAACAGCAAGGTAATGTAGGAGGGGGGAATGAGATGCAAGAAATGCAAAGGTTTATAGCTTCTCAAGAGTACGAAAATGCTAGACAGAGAGCATTTGAAGATTGGCAAGTTCATCAGAACCAAATCATAGCTCATTGCCAACATATAGGTAGAAACTATATTCCTACACCGAAACCCATCTTCCCTCCCTGGTCTATAGAGATGCAGCCACCGTATCCTACGTATAACCCTGCCGAAGCATTCTATAGCACCTATGGTTATGCCTGGAACCCCTATTGGTACCAGTATCATCCCTAGTATACTTAGTTTTATTTATTTTGTAATTTGTAATGATTGATACGTTTAATACTTTTGTTAATATTGTAATAGTTTTTATAATTGTCTAACTTTTATTCTTAGATTTTAATAATTTTTGAATGTGGGGTAATATACCAAACTTCAAAAATATGTATATATGTTTGCAGTTTATCTTATGTACACAACAGGGTAAAACAACGCATTTTCAAAGACTGGCATTAAGTTCAGCAAAAGCAACTAATTTTGACGACAAGATGCAAAATATATGTGAAATAACAACAAGACGGAATGAACAAATGATGTGCACCATTTATCATTCAGCAAACAAACGCCAATATATTTGGAAACTTTGGTAAAAATTCAATCATTTTCACACAAATCACCCTCAATAATTTAAATTATTACTGATTTCTTGTAAATGAGGGCATTGCAAGATCTTAAGTGTGGGAAGGGATTAAATTCTTTCGGATTTTAAAATTTTTTACTTTATACACTTGGTTACCATTAAAAATACTAGTAAAGCAGTAGTTGTATTAGAATCTAGTGCTCTCTGATAATAAAGAACAGCCCTAGTCTTATATACTGACTACCCAATTCTAGTAAAATTTTTAAAAATTTTCAATTAAATGAACTCAAAATCATGTTTATACATATTTATGAACGATAAAACTAGGTGTTAACACCGAAATTATTGTTACCTCGGAAAGGACATAAATTGAGAAACAAACTAAAACGTTAAAATTAATTTAAAATGGAATAGAGGACGATAAAAAGGAAAATAAAAGCCAAGTGTGGGAATATTTACCAAGTTATCTTAAACATATGTCACATATATCTGTAACAAATAACTGAAAATACTTTTGCTTTGGACTAAACTAAACTATTTTACCCGATGAAAGAAAAGAAAGATGGATCTACACGATGAATCAATTCCATCATTAAAAGGAAGTAAAGTCTTCCGAAAAAGACACGCGCTTCTTGATTTAGGTCAGGAAGTTGTCGTCCAGACCAGCTGTAGGTTGACGAAAAATCTAGAAAAGTCATCACTAAAATCAGCAGGAAATCCACGGACCTCAGCATTAAACAGGGTCGCCAAGTGGTCAGATTTATCCTAACCATGAGAAGGATTTATCTCGTACAATGGGGGGGCACCATGCAAATTAGCTGGATAAGACTAATGAATCAGATCCCCAGAAAGGATAATCTCCTTAAAGATTAAAAATCAGCTTTTAAAGACTGATATTACTCAATCCTAGAGATTGACCTTAAAGATTGAGAATTACAAACTCATGGAATTCAATGATATCTAAACTCGAGCTTGAACGAGAAAATATTTTGATCAAAATTACAAACCGATTTGTTTTCTGAAAACCCTATTTTCAATGCGTTCATTACCATTGAACGTAAAATCCTAGGAATTCACCTGGAATTCATTAGGTCACCTGAACTAAATTGGGTGTCAACCGTAAGAACGGTGGTTGCATAGTGGTCAAAGACAGGACCTTGTGCCATACCGAAAAATTTTAAGGGTGAGCTTTACTATTGCTCCTACCAAGGATAGTAATTGCGTCCGACACGTTATAGACCATAATTAAAAGCATGTCAGGGGACATTGCCTTAACAGTTGCTTGTTCAACGCTTTCCTTTACAACCGGACGGTAGTTTACTGAAAGGTAATATACGGGACAAGTAAACTGGACGTGTTGCTTTCCAAATACAAGGTTAGCAAGTGGGTGACACAAAACCATAAATTTTGAGCTAAAATTTTCAAATCTGAAACCCACCAAACCCACAAAAATATTTTGCAAACACCGGTAAAGGGTTATTCCGGAAAACTTATCTAGGGTAAAAACTAGATTTAATTTTTAAAAAGATCAAATGTTTTCATAAAGATCCAATTTCCTTAATGGATCTAAATTTTTATAGTCATGTGGGACTGTAAACCATATCGTTACTACCATTGTTTATACCACCGTATAGAAATCACTGATGTACAAAGTGTGAAGAATAAAGAAGTGATTCTAGTATTTCAAGACGATATTGCTTGAGGACAAGCAACGCTTAAGTGTGGGAATATTTGATAATGCTAAAAACGAACATATATTTCATAGCATTATTCCTCAAGAAAGACAAGCTTTTAGTTGAAATTGTTCTATTTACAAGTGATATTCGTTTAAATAATAAAAGGTGAAGACAAAAGACAGATTCGACGAATTGAAGACGCAAACGACCAAAAAGCTCAAAAGTACAAAAGACAATCAAAGAGGTTCCAATTATTGATAAGAAACGTCTCGAAATTACAAGAGTACAAGATTCAAAACGCAAAGTACAAGATATTAAATTGTACGCAAGGACGTTCGAAAATCCGGAACCGGGACATGAGTCAACTCTCAACGCTCGACGCAACGGATTAAAAATTACAAGTCAACTATGCACATAAATATAATATAATATATAAATAATTCTTAAAAATTATATATATATTATATTAATATTTAAAACCGTCGGCAAGAAAGACTCCAAAAGGGACTGAGCTGTAATTTCAAACTCCGCGACTCGCGGAGTTTGAAGGCAAAAATGCCGCGAGTCGCGGAGCCCCAAAAGTCGAAAATCCCTATAAAAGCAAACGAATTCTGATCGCAAAAATCACCAAAAAAATCCATCCATCTCTCTATCTATATCGTATATATTTATATTTATATTTTAATTTTAATTTTAATTTTAATCCAAATAATAAGGGTATGTTAGCGAATGTTGTAAGGGTGTAAGTCGAAATTCTGTCCGTGTAACGCTACGCTATTTTTAATCATTGTAAGTTATGTTCAACCTTTTTATATTAATGTCTCGTAGCTAAATTATTATTATGCTTATTTAATCCGAAGTAATCATGATGTTGGGCTAATTACTAAAATTGGGTAATTGGGCTTTGTACCATAATTGGGGTTTGGACAAAAGAACGACACTTGTGGAAATTAGACTATGGACTATTAATGGGTTTTATATTAACTAAACAATACCTTGTTAATTTAATATACAAACTTATAATTTGACGTATTTATATATAACCACATACGCTTGACTGGGTACGGTGGGCGGGATATCTATAAGTACCAATAATTATTCATTTTACCGGATACGGAACTAGATTAATAGTTAATAAACTTGTTGAAATAGGGGTGAATTACATTCAAGGGTAATTGGTGTAATTGTTAACAAAGTAGTAAAACCTTGGTTTACACGCAGTCGATAACCTGGTGTATTCATTAAACAAAGTATTAAAACCTTGTTACAATTCGAATCCCCAATTAGTTGGAATATTTGACTTCGGGAATAAGAATAATTTGACGAAGGCTTTCGCTCTTTATATTTATGACTGATGGACTATTATGGACAAATCCGTATGGACATATTAAATAATCCAGGACAAAGGACAATTAACCCATGGGCATAAAACTAAAATCAACACGTCAAACATCATGATTACGGAAGTTTAAATAAGCATAATTCTTTTATTTCATATTTAATTTCCTTTATTTTATATTTAATTGCATTTCTAATTATCGCATTTTTATTGTTATTGTATTTAATTGCACTTTTAATTATCGTACTTTTTAATTATCGCAAGTTTATTTTATCGCACTTTTATTATTCGCAATTTCATTATCGTTATTTACTTTATGCTTTAATTTAAGTCTTGTATTTATTTTTAATATTTTACATTTGGTTTTAACTGCGACTAAAGTTTTAAAATCGACAAACCGGTCATTAAACGGTAAAAACCCCCCTTTAATAATAATAATATTACTTATATATATATATTTGTATTTCTATAAAAGTAAACTAATATAGCGTTAAGCTTTGTTTAAAAAGATTCCCTGTGGAACGAACCGGACTTACTAAAAACTACACTACTGTACGATTAGGTACACTGCCTATAAGTGTTGTAGCAAGGTTTAAGTATATCCATTCTCTAAATAAATAAATATCTTGTGTAAAAATGTATCGTATTTAATAGTATTTCCTGCTAAAATTTAATAGTATTTTATACCCCTCCGCTACTACATCACATACGCCTCTAGACGGCGTTAGCATCAAAATTCCTATCTACCCTTTCACCATGATAAATCAAATTCTACAATCGGGTAGTAGTAATTCAGTGGGCGTATATATCTGTAAAGCCCTGGCCCTGTCCAGCATGGACATCCTGTACATCCTACGGCCAAGTAAAAATCTAAGAAAACTTCTATCATCTAACCTATCTACATCCTCATTTAACGCTATAGTACTCATAAGCTCAACGCACCATTCCTTATATACAGGCCTACGAATGGTATTGGTAAATCTCTGCAAAACACATTAAACACAAATTTTGTGCATCCAAATATGTATTAGTGTTAGCAAAATAACAACTTGAAACAATTACAATAACATGTTTAATCAAAATTAAACTTATACACATTTTCACAATTTTAACAATTCTACACTTTTTCAAATAAGCATATATGAAAATGTTTACAAAGTTCATAAGCATTCAACTCAAATAACATGTTAAAACAACCATTACTAGCAATTAAACAAGTTTCAAATGGCATTTACATCAATTTAATCAAGTTCATGAATTTTACACCTAAAAAGTCCACTTTAATTCTTAAAAATCATGTTTAGGATCAAAGTTTGGATCATTTAGCTACCTAAACATGTTACACTACTTAATTTACCAATAATTCATGACAAAAATCGGCCATAACCTGTTTATATCAAAAAGTCCCAAATTGCTCAAGAACACAAACCCTAGATTCCTAAAATTTTTGAAGTTTTTAGCTTCAAATCATGTTAAATAGCATCAATCTAGGTTATACATGCATAATATACTAACAATTTAACTCTAATTACACTAGAAATTAACAAAATCAAATTATGTAAAATATAGCTCAAGAACACTAAAAATCAAATTTAAAGAGGTTTAGGGGTGAAATTGTTACCCTTCTTGATAAACTTCTTATCAAATTCATGATTAGAGCGGATTATAGAGAGAAATTTGGTGAATTTTGATGAAAAAATGGTGATTTTAGAGTGGATTTTGGAGAGTGTTCGTATGTATGCGTGTGTTGAAGTGGTGAAGACAGACTCGTCTGTCTATTTGATCTGCCCAGATATCCTGCCTCATGCGATCGCATGAGGTTACAGGGTAAAACTCATGCGATCGCATGAGGTCCCTTTTTTTTTCTATATATATATAAAAACCATTACTAATAAAATATATAATTAATTAAAAATTAAAATTTTGTTTCTTTTTAGGATGAGGGCGTTTCGGATCGTTGTCCTAGTCCGTCCCTCGACAAAATTTTAAAAATTTGTCACGTTTTAAGCGCGGTTTTAAAAGTAAAGATTTTTGGGTTTTTTTAATGTTTTTGTCTTACTTTAATTCAATAAGATTAAAAATAATGATAATAAAAGTTCTCGTCCCTCCCTTGGGTAGAGCAATTTCGGTTCAACGACCTAGTTTTCAACTCACGACGAATTTTAAAAATCATATTTTTAACTTAGTGAAATAAAGTAAATTTTTGTTTTTAAATTCACACCAAACTTAAATTTAAAATGCATAAAATTAAAAATTCATATTATTAAAATTAAAAATTCACACCAATTTTATATTATATTTTTGTTTTTATACATACAAACTTATATTAAAATTATTAATTTTTTAAATATTTACAAACTTAATTCTATTGATTTTAAAAAGTTTACAATAATAATTTAATATTAATTTTAAAAACAAAGTAAAAATAAAATTAAAACTCTTTTTGGTCTTTTATCCCACTTTAATCAATCAAATATTATCAAAAATATACGTCCCTCTTTTCGGTAAAGTAATTTCATTTCAAAGACCTAGTTTTACTCCTGACGAATTTTTAAAATATTTTGGGTTGATTGATTAAAGATATTTATACCTTAAGAATAAACGATAAATTTCGCAGTGATGTAATAAATTTTTGTATGATATCAATAATTTCGGTTACGCATACCAAATTTTATTGAATACCAATTTAATACTTTATAGCGAACGATTTAGCGTTTATTATCAAAAGGTTAAAAGCAATAAAAATAAAAATAAAAACTGTACATACTTACCTATGAGAAAGAATTCTCAGAGACCTGCTTTAGCCGACTCATAGGAGAATAGTGTGATTTGGTTTTCCATAGCTACTTAAGCATAACCTCGAATCTTCAATATCTTTTCTTCTAAACATATAAACTGTCCTTCTCTGCATAGAGTAACAAATTCGGTATTTGTATATGTTTGATTATTTGAACATTTACCTTCGTGTGACCATTTTCCGCATTTATAACATCTTTCAAGGTGTCGTGCTCTTCTTTTTGTTGCGGATTTTGATTTTCCTTTTCCAAAATGTATCTTATGATGATCTTTTCTGAGTTTTTTCTTACTCCGTCCATTTTGCCTCTTATGAATGATACCAGTTCACTCGGAAGTGTGTCATTATTACGTTTAGTAACCATAGCGTGTAGCATTAGACCATGGTTTAGATTAAAGGAATTCTTCATCTCGTAAAACCTAAAAAAAATAAAAATTTAGAATGGGGGGAGAAGACTAGTTCTTTAGGGTCTGCTAGGGAAAGACCATTCGGATTCCATTCTCGAGAACTACACGAAAACAGAATATCTAACTCTAACAGAAATATATATTGCCCTAAAAAGATTCGAACCTTCCAACACTTAGTTAGCTGTGGTGTCGAAATTGTGATTAACTTCATCTTCAACTTCCATTGGATTATCTATGTAATGTTTAACTCTGTGACCATTAACTTTAAATTCAATCCCATTTGAATTTATTAATTCTAATGTTCCGTATGGGAAAACTCTTTTGACTATGAATGGTCCAGACCATCTTGATTTTAATTTTCCAGGAAATAGCTTGAATCGTGAATTGAAAAGAAGAACTTTATCTCCTTCCTTAAATTCTTTTGAACTTCTGATTCTTTTATCATACCATTTCTTCGTTCTTTCCTTATAGATTAAGGAATTTTCATATGCCTCAAGTCTTAATTCTTCTAATTCATTTAGTTGACTTAATCGTAGACGTCCGGCTTCATGTAAATCAAGATTACATGTCTTCAAAGCCCAAAATGCTTTATGTTCAATTTCTACTGGAAGATGACATGCTTTTCCGTAAATGAGTTTGAAAGGTGTGGTTCCAATTGGAGTTTTGTAGGCTGTTCTAAAAGCCCAGAGTGCATCCTCCAATTTCATGGACCATTCCTTCGGATTTGATCCTACGGGTTTCTCTAGAATACGTTTTAAAGCTCGGTTGGTATTTTCAACTTGTCCACTTGTTTGTGGATGATAAGCGGTTGAGATTTTATGAGTTACTCCATATCTTTTGAGAACTTTCTCAAGTTAATTATTATAGAAATGAGTACCTCGATCACTTATTAAAGCTTTTGGTGTTCCGAACCTAGCAAAAAGACGTTTTAAAAAATTGACTACAACTTGTGCATCATTAGTTGGGAGAGTTTGTGCTTCCGTCCATTTAGATACATAATCAATGGCAACGAGAATGTAGAGATTATTATGAGATTTTGGAAATGGACCCATAAAGTCAATACCCCAAATGTCAAATACTTCACATACTTGAATGACATTTTGTGGCATTTCATCACGTTGACTTATTTTTCCGGCCCTTTGACATGCATCACAGGATTTGCAAAGAAGGTGTGCGTCTTTGAAAATTGTAGGCCAATAGAATCCAGCATCGTAAATTTTTCTTGCTGTAAGTTGAGGCCCATAATGCCCTCCTGTTGGTCCTGTGTGACAATGGTTTAAGATTTTACTAGCTTCATCTCCGAATACACATCGGCGTATTATTACATCGGGACAACTTTAAACAAATGTGGATCTTCCCAGCAATAGTGTTTTATATCACTAAAGAATTTCTTTCATTTTTGGTACGACAACCCTTTTTCAAGGAATCCACATACTAAGTAGTTTGCATAGTCTGCAAACTATGGAATTTCACTATAATCGATCTTTAATAGATATTCATCAGGGAAGTTATCTTGTATGGCTGATTCATTTAGAACTTCTAATTCAGGATTTTCAAGACGAAAAAGATGATCAGTGGCTAGATTTTCTGCTCCCTTTTTATCTCGGATTTCAATATCGAATTCTTGTAAGAGTAAGATCCAACGGATTAATCTTGGTTTAGCATCTTGTTTCGAAAATAGGTATCTAAGAGCAGAATGGTCAGTATAGACCACCGTTTTTGCTAGAACGAGATATGAACAAAATTTGTCAAAAGCAAAGACAATAGCAAGGAGTTCTTTTTCAGTAGTTGTGTAATTTTTTTGTGCTCCTTGTAACGTCTTACTAGCATAATAAATAGGTTGAAATCGTTTTTCAATCCTTTGTCCTAAAACGGCTCCCATTGCAAAATCACTTGCATCGCACATTAGTTCAAACGGTAGATTCCAATTTGGAGTTATCATGATCGGCGCATTAGTGAGTTTTTCTTTAAGAATATTAAAAGATTTGATGCATTCATCCGAAAAGATGAATGGAGCATCCTTTTCTAGGAGTTTATTCATAGGAGTGGCAATTTTAGAAAAATATTTTATGAAACGTCGGTAAAAACCGGCATGCCCTAGAAAACTCCTAACTCCTCTAACATTGGTGGGATGTGGAAGTTTAGCAATTACATCTACTTTAGCTCTATCCACTTCAATTCCTTCCTTTGAAATTTTATGACCGAGAATGATGCCTTCTTTAACCATGAAATGGCATTTCTCCCAATTAAGAACTAGATTTGATTGTTCGCATCTAATAAGCATTCGTTCAAGATTATCTAGACATGATTCAAATGTATCACCGAAGACTGAAAAGTCATCCATGAAAACTTCCATGCATTCTTCTATCATGTCGTGAAAAATCGCCATCATGCACCTTTGAAAGGTTGCAGGGGCGTTGCAAAGTCCAAATGGCATGCGTTTGTAAGCAAAAGTACCATAAGGGCATGTGAATGTGGTTTTCTCTTGATCTTCGGGTGCTATTGGAATTTGAAAATATCCGGAAAAACCATCAAGAAAACAATAGTAACTATTTCCGGCTAATCTTTTGAACATTTGATCAATGAAAGGTAAGGGAAAGTGATCTTTTCTGGTGGCGTCATTTAATTTTCTATAATCTATACAAACACGCAGTCCTGTTAGTCCTAGTAGGAATAAGCTCGTTTTTCTCATTTGTGATGATAGTCATGCCACCCTTCTTAGGTACGCATTGAACTAGGCTTACCCATGGACTATCAGAAATTGGATAAATTAAACCTGCATCTAGCAGTTTAATTATTTCTTTCTTAAAAACATCTTGCATATTAGGATTTAGTCTTCGTTGGCGTTGCACATACGTTTTATGACCTTCTTCCATAAGGATTTTATATGTGCAATACGAAGGACTTATTCCTTTAATTTCATGAATCTTCCATGCAATAGCTGGTTTATGAGCTTTTAGCACAGTAATGAGTTGAGATTTTTCATTTTCAGTAAGAGAAGACGATATTATTACAGGTAATTCAGATTCACCACATAAACAAGCGTATTCCAAATGGTTTGGAAGTAGCTTTAACTCTAATGTCGATGGTTCTTCTATCGATGATTTGTATCGATATTTGTCTTCTTCTTTTAGCATTTGAATTTCTTCTGTTGTTGGTTCATATCCATTAGCGATAAATGTAGCTAACATTTTAGTTTCATCAATTGGTTCAGTTCCTTCTCCTAAAGAACATTCTCCTGTTCCTTGTAATTCTGAAAATTCTTCTAACAATTCTGCATGTGAATCTATAGTTTGAATATAATAACATGTATCATCTGTAGATTGCGGTTGTTGCATGGCTCTATCAACTGAAAATGTAACACTCTCGTCCTCTATACTTAGGGTCAGTATCTTACCGAACACGTCTATTATTGCTTTAGCCGTGTTTAAAAATGGTCTTCCTAATATGAGAGGAACTCGAGAATCTTCTTCCATGTCCAGAATAACAAAATATACTGGAAATACTAAAGTAACAACTTTAACTAGCATGTTCTCCATTATCCCTCTAGGATATTTTATTGATCGATCGGCTAGTTGTATGCTTATTCGTGTTGGTTTCAATTCTCCAAGCTCTAGTTTAGCGTATAGTGAATACGGCATTAAATTTATACTAGCACCTAAGTCTGCCAATGCTTCTATTGAACTAAGACTACCCAGAAAACATGGAATTGTGAAACTTCCTGGATCAGATAATTTTTCTTGTATCTTATTCAACAGTACTGCAGAACAATTAGCATTCATAGTAACAGCCGAGAGTTCTTCCGTTTTCTTTCTATTTGTAATTAGATCTTTCAATAATTTAGCATATCTTGGCATTCCTAAAATTACATCAATGAAAGGAAGATTTACATTTATTTGTTTAAACATATCCAAGAATTTAGATTGCTCGGCTTCAAGTATCTCTTTTCTCATTTTACTCGGGTAAGGAAGTGGTGGTTGGTATGGTTTAACATAAGGTTTAGCCTTAACGGTGTTATCTTCATTAACCTTTTCAACTACCAGTTCTGTTTCCTTATCTTGCTCAGACTGTGGTTCTTGTGGAGTAGGAATAGCGTCATCAGAAATTACAGGCATTTTAGTTGGTTTAAGTATAATACCACTTCTCGTGGTAATGGCTTTAGCTGTTTTATTCTGGGGGTTAGCATTTGTATCACTAGGTAGACTTCCCGGTTTTCTTTCACCTATTAACCTTGCTAGGTTGCTTACTTCTTGTTCCAAATTTTGAATAGAAGCTTGTTGATTTCTAAATGCTTGAGCATTTTGTTCATTGGTTTGTTTCTGAGATGTGAAAAATTGAGTTTGAGATTCAACTAGCTTCGACATCATATCTTCTAAATTTGGCTTTTTATCATCGGTTTGTGGTGGTTTATTTTGAAAAATAGGTCTTTGCTGGTTGTAAGTATTATTAGGTACTTGTTGATTGCTAGGACCTTGTTGGTTGTTGTATGGAACATTTTGGTTATAATTCTGATTTTGATTGTAGATTGGTCTTGGAGGTTGATAATAATTCTGATAATTATTTCCAGGCCTTTGGTTCATGTATGAAACATTCTCTCTTTGTTCCATTGTTGGTTCGATACTGAGACAATCTTTTGTCAAATGTGGTCCTCCTCATTGCTCACAACTAATTCGTATTGAGTGGATATCTTTAGTCATCTTTTCCATTCGTCTCTCAACAGCATCTATTTTTGCGGAAATGGAATCAAAGTCATGGCTAGAATCGGCTCTAGCTGCTTTAGATGATCTAACGATATCTTTTTCTTGATGCCACTCATGTGAGTGGGAAGCAGTGTTCTCAATAATTTTGTAAGCGTCAGTTGCGTTTTTCTTCATAATGGAATCACCAGCTGCTATATTTATGTCTTTTCTTGTAGTGATGTCTCATCCTTGGTAGAATATTTATACTATTTGACAGGTGTCTAAACCATGTTGCGGACATCCTCTTAATAACTTTCCAAATCTTGTCCACGCCTCATATAGAGTTTCATTTGGCTTTTGCGTGAACGTAACAATTTCTCCTTGAAGTCTTACGGCTTTAGATGCCGGAAAGAATTGTTTAAAAAAATTTTCAATTAAAACGTCCCATGTATCAATCGCCCCTTCAGGTAACGATTCTAACCAATCTTAGGCTTCTCCCTTTAAAGTCCAGGGAAATAACATGAGATATATCTGTTCATCCTCCACTTCTCTTATTTTGAATAAAGTACAGATCCTATTAAAGGTACAAAGATGTTCATTTGGATCTTCCTTCGGCGCACCACTAAATTAGCATTGATTAGTTACCATGTGTAGGATTTGTCCTTTGATTTCATAATCTGGCGCATTAATGTCTGGTTGAGTAATTGAGTGACCTTGGCCAGTACGTTTAGCTCGCATTCGGTCTTCCATACTTAGAGGTTCCAGATTTTTCATGATTGAATTTGAATCACTAGAGGATTCTGATTTAATGGGTTGTTCCTCTACAATCTCTGTTTGAATGATTGGTGGTTCCGGAGGAAAGATTAATGGTTCAAGATCTCTGAATTGTCCCTGAATATCCTCCGGATTCTCAATTGTGAGGTCGGGTTCAAAAAATGGATTATCGGATATTTGAATTGGAGTACTTGGTCGACTTGATGACGATTCTAAAGAAAAATCAACGGCGACAATATTGGCTAGATGTCTTGGTCTAGTTACAGGTGGTGAACGTACGAAAGGTGGTGAACGTTTTGCTCGGTGCATTCACTGAATATCCTATTAGTTATAAAAGATAAAAATTATATAAGTTATCAAATTAATAGACTTTTCTGATTTTGCCCACGTTTCGAATAGCCAAAAGATGTAGCAGGGAGCCAGAACCCTTTAAATCGGAAGCTCACAACTCGCCACTAACAAATCCAACTATTACTACGAACCAGAAAATTTTGGATGTCTATCAATTTAACCACTTAAAATAATTTTTCGTTGAAATTTAAAGAAATTTTAGAGAAGAAATAGAAAATTCTATGTCCTAAAAACTAGAGCGGCGAAAAAATAAGAAAGAAAAAGAGCGCGTCGAAAAATAAAAGGTCGAAAAATAATAAAAAGAACGTAGCGCGTCGAAACTTAAAAGTCTAAAAACTAAGAATTAAAAGTTGCGTCTAAAAATATTAAAGCTTAAAAGAAATACTTTCTCCAAAACGGTAATAACTTAAAAATTACTAAAATTTATAAAACGGCGTCGCAAAATTCTAAAGCATCTAAATCTTAGTCTAAAGAAAAAGTACTTAAGGGATTTTACGGCAAAGCCTAAAAATCTAAAAAAATAAAAAAAACTACGGCAAAAACTATGACTTAAAACTAAATACGAACGAAAAATACAAATATTACGCTAGAACAAATAAAAAGATACAAAATATAAAAATAAACTTAAAGTTGTAAAAATACAATTTTTATAAAAATATTATTTTTATATTATTTATTTATAAAAGTATTAATTTTATATATTTATTAAAACTAATTATAACTTAAAACTATAAAATAAATAAAACTAAAATTAATTAATATAAAACTAAACCCTAATTAGGGTTGATTAATAATAATTATTAATATTAAAACCCTAATTTCGTCGGATCCTATGTTTCTGACCTGTCTTTTCTCATCATGCGATCACATGAAATCTTAGTTATACAGCCATGCGATCGCATGGGCCTCGGATCCAGTTCAGTTGTTGGGCTGCTACAGTGTAGTGGCCCGATTACTTTTATTATTATTTTTTTTCTTTCTGTTTTTAGTATAAATAAATATTTATATAAAATAATAAAATACTTATATTAAAAACTAAAATAGAAATAAAAATACTTTTTAACTTTATATATTTTAAACAAACTCTTAAAAATATATACATTTTGTTTTTCTTTTTTCTATTTTTATATTATTAATATTTAAAACGTATTTTTACAAAAGCGTATTTTTATAAAAGTAAACTAAATTTTTTTTTTCTAGCGTTGCGCTTTCGGCGTTTAAGATTCCCTGGCAGCGGGGCCAAAAATACTTGATGTGCGTAGAGGTGTATACAAAATAGTTATATTTTTACTACAAAATACTATTAACTACGATACAATTTTACACAAGATATTTATTTATTTATAGAGTGGATATACCTAAACCTTGCTACAACACTTATAGGCAGTGTACCTAATCATACAGTTGTGTAGTTTTTAGTACGTCCGGTTCATTCTACAGGGATCTTAGCCAAGTTTAACGCTATATTTTTAAAACTATATTTGTAAATATATAAATATATAAGTAGTATTATTATTATAAAAGGGGTTTTTACCATTTAATGACCGGTTTGTCGATTTTAAAACTTTAGTCGCAGTTAAAACCTAATGTAAAATATTAAATATAAATATAACTTAATTTAAAGCGTAAAGTAAATAACGATAATGAAATTGCGATAAATAAAAGTGCGATAAATAAAATTGCGATAATTAAAAAGTACGATAATTGAAAGTGCAATTAAATAAAATGACAGTAATTAGAAGTGCGATAATTAAAAGTGCAATTAAATATGAAATAAAAGAATTATGCTTATTTAAACTTCCGTAATCATGATGTTTGACGTGTTGATTTTAGTTTATTATCATGGGTTAATTGTCCTTTGTCCTGGATTATTTAATATGTCCGTCTGGTTTTGTCCATAACAGTCCATCAGTCATAAATATAAAGTGCGAGTGTCCTCGTCAAATTATCCTTATATCCGAAGTCAAATATTCCAACTAATTGGGGACTTAAACTATAATTACACCAAGTGTCCTTGTATATAATTCACCCCTGTTTTAATAAGTCCATTGACTATTAATCCATTCCCGTGTCCGGTTAAATGAACGATTATTAGTACTTATAAATATCCCGCCCATCGTGTCCGATCGAGTGTATATGGTTATTTATAGGTACGTCCAATTGTAAATCTTTATATCAAATTAACAAACTATCATTTAATTAAACAAATATAAAGCTCATTAATAGCCCATAGTCTAATTTTCACAAGTGTCGTTCTTTTGTCCAAACCCCAATTATGGTACAAAGCCCAATTAACCCGTCTTAATATTTTAGCCCAACATCACGATTACTTCGGCTTAAATAAGCATAATAATAACTTAGCTACGAGACATTAATTTAAAAATGTTGAACATAACTTACAATGATTAAAAATAGCGTAGCGTTACACGGACAGAATTTCGACTTACACCCTTACAACATTCGCTAACATACCCTTATTATTATTAAAATTAAAATTAAAATTAAAATTATAATATAGATGGTGTCAAAATTCGGCCAAAGGATGCAAACTTTATAGGACCTGAGCTGATACTGTTCACCATGTGATCGTATGGTTTTATAACTGCCAGGCCATGCGATCGCATGGCCTACTTTTCCAGCTCGCATTAGTTTGTTTGCTTTCTTGCCGACAGTATTTAATAATAATATAATATATAAATAATTTATAGAATTATTTAAATATTATATTATATTCGTGTGCATAGTTGACTTGTAATTTTTAGTCCGTTGCGTCGAGCGTTGAGAGTTGACTCTGGTCCCGGTTCCGGATTTTCGAACGTCCTTGCGTACAATTTAATATCTTGTATTTTGCGTTTTGCGTCTTGTACTCTTGTAATTTTGAGACGTTTCCCATCAATAATTTGAACCACTTAGATTGTACTTTTTACTTTTTAGCTTTTTAGTCGTTTGCGTCTTCAAATCGTCGAATCTGTCTTTTGTCTTCACCTTTTATTATTTAAACGAATATCACTTGTAAATAGAACAATTGCAACTAAAAGCTTGTCTTTCTTGAGGGATAATGCTATGAAATATATGTTCGTTTTTAGCATTATTAGTGTCACTATATAAATAAGATTAAGAAGGATAACAGAAAAGTGTTAGAAATCAATAAAATGAAACAGTTAGCCACCGGGTTCTTGTCCTACTATCACTTCAAGGAGTATTATATCGTTCCCCGTTGTTTAATCAGTGGTGAAGAAAAGTATTCAGAAAATTTCCAAAATTTTAAATTAATTAACCTTAATTATTTCAGTCGTTATGGTATAAAATTCGATCACTAACTATTAAATAAAAATTACATTAATTATTCACTCCCAATTCCAAGTAAAATATAAAAAGTTTTAAAATTTTATAAATAGCTCCTAAATACATTTTTACTGAGCCTATAATTTATAAAACCCATTTTCGTATCACCGTTTATTTTAAAATTACATAAGTTTGAATTTAACTTGCTTAATATCAATCGAAACATCAAACGAGTATTAAAATCATTTAATATTTATTTTTAATATACTTTATTTATATGTAGAGATATATTTTAAATAATAATTATTATAATATCCTATTTTTTACTTTATTAATTTTAATAACAACAACATATAATACTTCAAATTATATTTCGAATTATTATTTATATATACATACACACATATCTATTTACAGTTAATTGTTCGTGAATCATCAAGAGCAGTCGAAGGTCAATTGAATATATGAACATCGTTTCAAAATTTTCTAGACTCAACATTACATACTTTGCTTATCGTATCGAAATCATATAAAGATTAAGTTTAATTTTTGTCGAAAATTCCCGGGTCATCACAGTACCTACCCGTTAAAGAAATTCGGTTTGGCACACTATTTGTTTAAACAAATAGAATATTGTGTTCCATAGGCATTGACAAAGTATAACACATGTCTGCACATGCGTTAAACTTATGTATTCCCACGTGGTCTTGTAAGGTCACTTGTCAGCCGCCAACGCGTGTCCTTTTCTGTTCAACTTTGTCTTTGACTTCTGTTGAATAGTACAGTTGATGTAGACCACTCAGGAAACCACTATGCTTGTAATGGAGCATAACTGTCTTGTGTAGTAAGCTGCATTCCAGCCATGCTGGTTCTTCATTGCTGAGTCACTTGATATTCTTGAATTGCTGAGTACACATCATGTGCTGACTGAAGAATACTGTCTACCTTGTGCTGGTAGACTAGGTAGCATACTTAACACTCTACATAGCAATATCTGCTGTCTATACATGAACAAACTTGTGCTGGCTGCATATTACATTTTAGTGCAAATAAATTATGTTTTGTCTTAATTAAATCCTTAATTATTTTGGGAACTCAACAATCTCCCCCTATTTGATGATGACAATGATGGAATTCAACATTATAACTTGTTCTTAATGTTAACTTAATCAAAAACCAATTTTATGAAAGTAAAAGTAAGCGGAAGCATGATGATTGAGAAAACAAGTTTATGTCTTAAACCATTTATTAAGTGAATTCCATGTATGTATCAAGTCATGAAAATAAGCTTACATATAATTAACAAGGAAGTAAGAATATATTATCTCCTCAAGTAAATTGAGGGCTGAATATGATGAGCAAGGTGATGGAAAAGGATGATGAAATAAGCTTCTAACTTGAAGCCTCAAGCAAGCAATACCCCAAG
Source organism: Rutidosis leptorrhynchoides (assembly GCF_046630445.1). Lineage (NCBI taxonomy): Eukaryota > Viridiplantae > Streptophyta > Magnoliopsida > Asterales > Asteraceae > Rutidosis > Rutidosis leptorrhynchoides. Next base: position 262,033,397 of record NC_092333.1, on the reverse strand, counting down.
CTTTCAATCACCAACACTTAGTACTTTTGTTAGGCTTAATTGACACTCAAATTTAGCTCTTAAAAGGAACTCTAGAACCCCTCTAAAACCCCTTACAGCTCACGGCAGTAGCAGCAGCTATATGCTGAATATTTTGCTTGTTTTTCACCTTTGAGAATGTGTATGCATGTATATCTTTAGTCTTTGGTCAAGGGGCATACATATGTGTAATTGTGTCATGGAAAGCAACAAGAATAAGCATGGGATGGAATTTCTTGGGGCTCCAAAATCTGCCCACTATCACCATGTTTTATAAATAAACTTTGTTTTATAAAACTTGTAAAAAAAAACCCATTTATTATTATGTTACTTATATATATTTTATAAACCTTTTATAAAACATAACACAATATAATTATTTAAACCTATAAATAATCAAATATAAATTATCCAAATAATTTATCTCAAGTGATAATATTTTAGAAAACCGATTTTCTAAAGTTCAAGTGTCGCGTATTTAATCAATGATTCAATCGTTAAGATCAAATACGTATAAAATGTTGGTAAGCTTGTTATTGGGTATGACCCGACTTGGATCATAACACATTAGTCACATTAATTAAATATGTCTCTCGGGCATACGAAAAACCTTCAATCTCCCACTTGCATGAGAAACATAAGAAATTAATGCAAGTGATGGATACCACCTAACGACCATCCATCACCCCCAATATGTTATGATTTTGTGCCATTCAATAACATCATCCTTTTCGAGTTCCCATCTCGAATATGAATAGGTGAATCTTTCATTATATCCTTTCATCCTAGATGTCATGTTAAATCCAAGAGATACAGAGCGATCACTCCCTTATAGATTTAACTTTATCAGGCCTTAGACATCTGACTCTCAACGAATAAGAGGGACAAATTCCATCTTGATTACATATGTCCTAAATATATCCCTTGCATTATGCCTGAGCTCTTCCTTATGAACTACCATATTTCAGAATAGCGAAGGAAAGAATCAAGGCACAATACTTGGTAAATATTCGAACCCAATATGTATCTCAGGTCAGAGGATACAATGATATTCGCCTTTACTCAAGATTACATGTGATCAACCACAAAGGCTCCATTTAGTGAATCTTGAGGGCGGGTCTTCCAATATTTATATCCCACAAATATCTATGAACCTTGGTTGCAACCTTGCACCACATTCATCCCGTGAATGTACACCAATTCAAGTTCATAATAGTCTAAACCTCACACTTGCTCCCACAAATGTGATCGACTATGGAATTTAGAATAATTACTTATTCATGGATGAAATATGCAAAAATAGGAACATGACTCAAAATAAATTAATACCATAATTATATTAATGAGTTTGAACAATTTCGTTCCGTTATAATACTTAAAACAGATCATGACCAATCACTAGAATGTCGAAGCCCTAATGCACAAACATGTCCTGCATGTTTTGCTCCATGTAAGAGCTTCGTGAGTGGATCCGCTATATTTAGATCTGTGTGAACTTTGCGAATACATATCTTTCCCTTTTCAACTTCATCCCTTATGTAGTTGAATCTCCGCTCAATGTGATGGGTCTTTTGGTGAGCACGAGGTTCCTTGATTTGAGCAATCGCACCCTCGTTATCATAAAAGATCTCAAGAGGGTCCTGAATGGAAGGGACTACTCCTAAGTCGTCGATGAAATTCTTCATCCATGCAGCTTCCTGAGCTGCCAATGATGCGGCGATGTACTCCGACTCTGTAGTGGATAGAGCAACAACATCCTGTTTTGAACTCTTCCAAGAGACCGCACCTCCATTTAACTTGAAGACATAACCGGACTGTGATCGAGAATCATCTCGATCAGTTTGGAAACTTGCGTCCACGTAACCCTTTACAACAAGTTCCTCCTCACTAGATCCATATATTAGAAACATATCCTTAGTCCTCCTAAGGTATTTCAATATACTTTTAACCGCAATCCAATGACTGTTTCCTGGATTATTCTGGTATCTACTGGTTAAGCTTAGGGCGCATGACACATCCGGTCTAGTGCATATCATTGCATACATGATTGACCCAATAGCAGATGCATAAGGGACTCTCTTCATTCTCTCTTGTTCATCTTTCGTGGTAGGGCACTGAGATGAACTGAGAGGCGTTCCTCTTTGAATAGGTACCAAACCACTCTTAGAGTTCTCCATCTTGAACCTTTTCAAGACCTTTTCAATGTATGCACTTTGATTCAAACCTATCAGTTTCTTGGATCTATTCCTGTAGATCCCAATCCCCAAAACGTATTGTGCTTCTCCAAGATCCTTAATGGAGAAGCATTTACTTAGCCAAGTTTTAACTCCTTGCATTGCCGGAATATCATTTCCAAATAACAATATATCATCCACATATAGTACAAGGAACATGATAGTGCTCCCACTAGCTTTCTTGTATACAAAAGCTTCATCACCATTTTTGATGAAGCCAAATTTCTCGGCTTCCTCATTAGAACGATGATTCCACATTCTAGATGCTTGTTTCAATCTGTAGATTGACTTCTTTAACTTGCATACCTTTTTAGGATATTTCGGATCAACAAAACCTTCAGGCTGAACCATATAGACATCTTCCACAAGATATCCATTTAGGAAAGCGGTCTTGACATCCATTTGCCATATTTCATAATCATAATGAGCAGCAATGGCAAATAATATCCTAATAGACTTTAGCATTGCTACAGGTGAAAAAGTTTCATCATAGTCAACCCCTTGAGTTTGAGTGAAACCTTTTGCTACAAGTCTAGCTTTATATGTATCCAAGTTTCCATGTATGTCAGTTTTCATTTTGAAAAGCCATTTACAATCAACTAGCCTAGAGCCAGCAAGTTGTGCAACAAGTTCCCAAACTTGGTTGTCATACATGGATTGCATCTCAGCGTTCATGGCTTCCTGCCATTTATCCTTATCAATCCTTGATAAAGCATCTTGGTAGTTTGCTGGTTCATCCAAATCAACTACATAGCAACCATCCATGAGAAACCCATATCTCTCAGGAGGATTACTAATCCTACCAGATCTGCGAACGTCTTGTGTATTTTAATCATCCATTTGATCATTCTCAACATTTTCATGTTGAGTGCTAGTGTCAACCAATTTTGTATCATCTACTTGATCTTGAATCTCTTCAAGATTTATTTTCCTTTCACTTTCGCCTTCCATTAAGAACTTAGTTTCAAGGAATTCTGCCTTCCGAGCAACAAATACATTCTGCTCGGAAGGATCATAGAAATAATATCCCATATTATCCTTGGGATATCCTATGAAGATACACTTCGTGGATCGAGCATTCAACTTATTAGGGACGTAACGCTTAGGATAAGCTTCACATCCCCATACCTTTAAGTATGATAGAGATGGAGGTTTTCCAAACCACCTCTCATGAGGAGTTCGTTCCACTTTCTTGGTTGGTGCCATATTTAAAATACGAGCCGCGGAGCATAGACAATAACCCCAAAATGATAGAGGTAACGAGCTTCTAGCCATCATAGATCGAACCATATCCATTAGGGTTCGGTTCCTCCTTTCGGAAACTCCATTTAGTTGGAGTGTTCTAGGAGGAGTAAGTTGCGAGATAATCCCACAACCTTTAAGATGATTTTGGAAAGCATCGCTTAGGTATACACCTCCTCTATCGGTACGAAGTACCTTGATTGTCTTATTGAGTTGATTTTGTACTTCATTTTGATATTCCTTGAATGCTTCAAAAGTTTCGTCCTTGTATCTTAATAAGTAGACATATCCGAAACGACTGAAGTCATTAATGAAAGTAACGAAGTATCTTTCACCATTCCTAGTTATGGGCTTAAAGGGTCCACATACATCCGAATGTATTAATCCCAGTAAGTCCTTAGCCCTTTCATAGGTCCCTTTGAAAGGTGCTTTAGTCATTTTGCCTTGTAAACAAGATTCACATACATCAAACGAGTCTAGTTCATTTGATTTCAAAAGGCCATTCTTTTGAAGTGTATGCATTCTATTCTTGTTTATGTGACCAAGGCGACAATGCCATAAGTAGGAATCACTCAAATCCCTTTTGAGTTTCTTGGTGTTTGCATGGTATATTGAGCTATTGTATGATGTTTCATCATGAACCAATTCATAAATACCATTCGAAGGCGAAGCCTTAAAATAGAACACATTATCTAAAGGAACATGGATATCATCATTAATGAAATTAAGATTAAAACCATATTGTTTCAAACGGGATACAGAAATAATGTTTCGAGATAAATCGGGTGCATACAAAACATTTTTCAAAACAAGCTCCAGACCGCTTGGCAGCTTTAAAACAAAGTCTCCTTGAGCTTTCACTTGCACCCTTGCTCCATTTCCCATGAAGAGACTTGTTGTTCCCACATCTTGATCACTTCTTTTGAACCCCTGCAAAGTATTGCAAATATGAGTTCCACATCCTGTGTCTAATACCCATGTATTAGAAGAAGTAATACTAAGCTCAATGTATACCATATATACATTACTTGAGGTTTGCCCTGCATCCCTCTTTTCCTTCAACTCCTTAAGGTAGACCGGGCAGTTGCGTTTTCAGTGACCCATTTCACCGCAACCAAAGCACGGATCTTCCTTGGGGTTAGCCTTTCCGGCAACCTTTTGCTTCTTGTTGTTGTTGGTTGGGGTAACCATCTTCCCCTTTCCCTTGCCCTTGCCTTGGTAGGCGGGTCCTTTCCTCTTAGCCGCCTTTGGCTTAGAAGTGTTATGGTTTTTGGACCCGCCTTCATTGATCGTAAACACGGGTGAAGCCCTTTTACCCATGCTTGCTTCTTCCGTCTTAAGCATGGCATGTAATTTGCCAATGCTTTTATCCCAACCATTCATGTTATAGTTTAACACGAATGTGTAAAACCTCTTTGACAATGAGTTAAGGATAAGGTCCGTGGCTAATTCATTAGACACGTTGCAATTTAGACGGTTTGCTCAATCAATAAGGCTTTTCATCTTAAGGACATAAGATGAAATGGATTGGGTTTCGTCCATCCGACATGCATGAAGCGCTCGGACTGTTTCAAAGCGCTCGACACGAGCTTGTTGAAGGAACATCTCCTTCAACTGTGTGATCATGTCATATGCACTATGATGCTCGAAGTCCTTTTGGAGTTCGGGTATCATAGTCCCAAGCATGAGGCAAGAAACTTGCAATGAATCGGTGCAATATTTCTCCCAATAAGCCATGGCTTCCGTATCATCCTCGTCCGGTTGATCGGGAATGGGGTCTTCCAACACATACGCCCTGTCCTCTAGTTTGAGGACGATTCTTAGATTGCGGAACCAATCCATGAAGTTTGTATGGTTGAGTTTTTCCTTTTCGAGGATTGACCTCAACGATAGGTTGTTAAAGTTAATAGGTGCGTTAGGAATGTTGTTGTTGTTATTGGCGGCCATCTACAAAATGTAACAAAGTTGTTTAAGTATCAATTTTAATTTAACAATCAATACCCTTTAAATCCAATTTGATATTTATTAAATTTTAGAATCCAACGGTAAACCAAATTTCGGTTAGGTGACCTTTATCCCGTCATTTGATTTAGCTAGGTAGTCATTATATGACAATTACAATCCTTTTGCAACTTCTAAGTTATGGGATCATGCAATCCTTTTGCATGGCATATTATCCCATCAACGCCTATTTGTTCATCATGCTTCGGTGACCCTAAGTTCACGATTTCCAAATCAAGTCGTCCTACTTGTGTAAACGTGTAAACTTAACATACAAGTGGTTAGGTGACCTTTATCCTACAAGCATGCGAAATTCACCTTAATCATATTAGTTTGTTCATGACGGTTAGGTGACCTTTATCCCATCATGAGTTCCCTAATATGTCTAAGTGTCACACAAAAGGATGGCGTTTAACTTGTTTACCTTGTTTGTTAAAGGGATTTTAAGTTTTCATTATTTCTAGTTTGAGAAAACTTTTATGCCATACACCAACATGCATTTAGTGTATGGTTCATTTGAAATCCATTTTCAAGTCATGTAATTTTAGCCAATTACTTGATATAAACCATTTTATATATATGATCCTTATCATGTTCTTAATAACCGTTTATTAATATCCTTTTTGCTATTTCAATTTAACCGATTAAATTGTGGTTTGGTAAATTTCGTGTTGTTAATAATTTAACCAATTAAATTTTAGTTTTGCTTGTTCTTAACTTGTGTGATAACTTGTTGTAGTAACATGCACAATCCACAATCATACAAGAAATTAAAACAACCACGCATGCAAAACAAATGTTCACAATCAAGCCTTTTGGTAAGCATTTTGTTTAGCCGAAAACAAAATGCCACGGGGTAATGGGTCATAACACATAGTAGGAGATTTTACCACTCCCACTTAATCTTGCATCCAAGTAGATTCTTCTTGTGTTCTTCCTTTGACTCCATCTTTTCATCTTCATTTTTACAAAAAATATATCCTAATACATTTTTCTAAAAAATGAAATACAACCTAATCTATTTTACATACCAAATATAAAATAAAATAAATTACATAACCAAAATTAATATTACATACCAAATGAATAATTAATTTTACAAACCAAATGAATGAATATAACAACCACAAAGAAAGATTAACAAATCAATCAAATAAATATTCATTCAAACACAAGGTCTTGGCTATGATTGTGAACATCAATATATCAACAAATATGAACCAAATGGCAAACCCAAAACCACTTTTGGAACCCTCCCAAATTCGGCCTAAATCATATGCCCACCCAAAACCATTAATTTTGCATTTTACTTTCATGCATGTCAGTAGAATGCAAAGTTGGTGGGTTTTAAAGACCATATATAAGAAGCATATTTCATAGACTTCGGCTCTAGATACCATTGATGGAATTCAACATTATAACTTGTTCTTAATGTTAACTTAATCAAAAACCAATTTTATGAAAGTAAAAGTAAGCAGAAGCATGATGATTGAGAAAATAAGTTTATGTCTTAAACCATTTATTAAGTGAATTCCATGTATGTATCAAGTCATGAAAATAAGCTTACATATAATTAACAAGGAAGTAAGAATATATTACCTCCTCAAGTAAATTGAGGGCTGAATATGATGAGCAAGGTGATGGAAAAGGATGATGAAATAAGCTTCTAACTTGAAGCCTCAAGCAAGCAATACCCCAAGCTTTCAATCACCAACACTTAGTACTTTTGTTAGGCTTAATTGACACTCAAATTCAGCTCTTAAAAGGAACTCTAGAACCCCTCTAAAACCCTTTACAGCTCACGGCAGTAGTAGCAGCTATATGCTGAATATTTTGCTTGTTTTTCACCTTTGAGAATGTGTATGCATGTATATCTTTAGTCTTTGGTCAAGGGGCATACATATGTGTAATTGTGTCATGGAAAGCAACAAGAATAAGCATGGGATGGCATTTCTTGGGGCTCCAAAATCTGCCCACTATCACCATGTTTTATAAATAAACTTTGTTTTATAAAACTTGTAAAAAAACCCATTTATTATTATGTTACTTATATATATTTTATAAACCTTTTATAAAACATAACACAATATAATTATTTAAACCTATAAATAATCAAATATAAATTATCCAAATAATTTATCTCAAGTGATAATATTTTAGAAAATCGATTTTCTAAAGTTTAAGTGTCGCGTATTTAATCAATGATTCAATCGTTAAGATCAAATACGTATAAAGTGTTGGTAAGCTTGTTATTGGGTATGACCCGACTTGGATCATAACACATTAGCCACATTAATTAAATATGTCTCTCGGGCATACGAAAAACCTTCATACAAAACCTATGACATAAAGTGAAAACACTAAAGCCAGCACTAAGGGACTTAAAGAAAAATAGGCAATAAATTTGTCCCTTTTAAGTTTGTTTTGGGATCTTTTACTGAGTTATCTATATCTTATAACTTGATATGATTTTGAAGATAAACTCATTTCATTTTCATTACAACAGATTATATATAATAATTACAAAACATTATAATGAAATATGAAATAATCAAAAGATACAATTTGAGCACTAGAAAGCTATCTATCTTTATGTTGTTCATCTTCAGATAGCTCTTCTTCTTTAACTTGGAGAGCTGCCCAGGCTTCATGAAATTGGATAGGAAGCTCAGCAGGGTCATACACTAGAACATGAGGAGGTAGAATGATGGGATCTCTTCTGTGTGGGCCTTCACTAGTAGATTTCTTTCCTTTAGGCTTTTGAGAAAGAACTTCTTCTACATTCACTACTGGTGCTTTCCCATACTTTGCTGCTTTATTGAAGAGCTCTTGAAGTTCAGGTTTCAGTGTATCTTTAATATCACTTTTATCTTTACCAATAAAGTACTCCAATATCACCATCCATTCACTGAATCTTAAGGATCTTAGTTCAGTATAGTCTATCCTCTTTTGAACATTACCTTCCCTGCTGACAGAGAAAGCCCTTTTTGTGCCTTTGTGCACTTTAATGATCTTACTAGGATTTGATCTTCTGGTTAGCACATCACCATATTTTCTCCTATAGTAATGATCAGATAATTCTATTGTTTGTTCAGTTTCTATAGGGGCAGCAACAGGTGCTTTCTCAGCAGCTTCCAGTTCATCGAATGCCTTGTCCTGTTCCTTAAAAATGGCTTTAGCTAACTTGAGGGACTCAGCCTCTTGTTTTCTGTCAGCAGCTAACTTAGCCTCTTCTTCCTGCAGCCTCAGCCTCTTAGCATATTCAGCATCAGCATCCTCCCTTCTTTACTTTTCTAGTTGAACACTCAAAAGATATTCATTGGCAGTAATGTTGAGGGATTTTGCTGTGGCAATCAACTATCTGCCTTCTTCTGTAGTCATGGCATCACAGTATAACTTTAAATCTATATCCAGCCGCAGAGCCTCATAAAATAGAGCTTTCTCTTCATCAGTATGTAGCATTTGACCACTTTTGTATAGATACACACCAACTTCAATGCCGAATTCCAAAGCATTGATGTAGAATTGCTGATCAAGTGGATGGTACAGCATTCGGATTTGGAGTATCCTTCCAGGCATAGCTGCTGCTCTTTGTTCAAGCAATTCTGGAATAGTGATCTCTAGCTTGTAAGCCTCTCTTTCGTCTGGATTCATCTTTCTTACGTCTGGCTCACCCTGTGCAGCTGGTTCATCTTCCCAAGTTGTGTGTTTATCATGACGTTTTGGGGAAGATGGAAGATACCTGCATGATTCTGCTGTGCCAGAAGAACCTACTGAATAAAAATCAATACGTTCATCCTGTGTCCTGTCAAAATAAGCAAGAGTCCTGGCAGAGATAGGTGATTGAACAAATAGGTGATCCCCTCTACCCCAGACTGTGAAATCAGCAGGATCAACAGTATCAACGCCTTCATTAGTACCCAGCTCAACCAACTTAGCTGGGTCTTCATCACTTGTTACACCCATCCGCACACTTCTGGCTGGGTCTTCATTAACAGCACTCCTTGCTGTGTCTTCAGTACCAACTGACTGATGAGTATCAGCTGGCACAGCTGCCACAGTATCTTCATCAGCTGCATCAAATAGGCATCCTTTCCTTAAGGGCTGGTTGTCCCTAGGAGCAGATTTTACCCTTTGTTTATCGATATACATGGGTTCAGCTGATGGTTCTTGTGTTGATATTGGTTCTTGTGGAGGCAGATAAGGAACAATAGCTAAGTGCTCCCCCTCAGCAGTAGACACATCAGTGTCTGCTGGTTTATCATCATCATCATCAAGGTTGATGATATCTGCTGGCTGTGTTTGTGTAGCTGGCTGAGCAGTAGATGCAGATCGAGAGATTGGCTGGTTTCTAATATAGTATCGAGCCACTTCATGAATACATCAGCTCTAACTCCTCCTGACTCAGTAGAAGCCAAGTAATCTTTCATCTCTTCAGGTGTCATCTTCTTAATTCTATCTGCTCGCTCAGCATACAACTTTGCTTTCTTTCTATCATATTTCACCATGAACTTAGCATTTCTTTTCATAGCAGCCCTTTTGTGTTCATCAATGCTAAGCAGTTCATCATGAATTTCAAGCTTTTCAGGAGTGAGGGATCGTATATGCTCAATTTTATGTCGTTTCAGAGCAGCATAGGCCTCAAATTTAGCGTTAAAAGCAGCATCGAATTCCTGCTGTCTCTTCTGATGTCTCTCCATTTTCCTTTTCATTTTTCTTTCAATAGTTTGAGAAACAACAAAAGATTCAGCAACAACCAATTCAGAAATATCACTAGGCTTACTGCCAGAACCAATATAATCCACAGATGTGGCAGACACACTGGGTTGAGATTCACCAGCAGTCTTGACACCTGCTTCAGTATGAGCGTTGCTGGACTTAGTACCAGAGACTTGACCAGTACCATCACCGCCATCATCACCATCTCTCCTTTGCTGCTTTGGAACCTTCTTATGCTCATGCTCCCCCTCAGTTTGTTTTCTCTTTTTATGCTTTTTAGATTTCTTCTCCCCATTTTTGTCATCAGCAGGGGCAAAAATATGAGCTGGGGAGACTTGTGCATCAAGGTCACTATCTGATTCAGGAACAGAATAAGCAAATATGTTCCAGTCAGCATTAGCAGGAGATAGATGGGCACCAGGATCCACTCCATATTGTCTGAGGCATAGGTTTGAAAATCGAACTTCATTCCTAGCAACACACATGGCCATTTGTTGGACGTCAGCTCTAACTTCAGCTTGAAGAGCAGCCATTCATTGCATTACCTCCACCATTTGAACATAAGTTGAGGCAGGAATCATTGTAGCCATTTGTTATTCCTGCGAATCCAATCTATCTTCCAAAACCCTATTCTCCTCATTAAGAAAAAGAATCCTGTGATTAGCAGCATCTAGATCAGCTTGAAGACGGGCAATGTGATCAGCATACTCATTATGAGAGATGATTCGCCTTTTAAGTTCCTCCTCCTCTTCATGGTGTTTGATAATGGCTTCCACCGCTAGATCAGCAAAAGCACACACCTGTTTGAGCTGTTTTTCAATAGTAGATGTGGTAACATCCCCAGCTTTACGAATTGCTTCAGTCATGCGATCAGTAATAGTTTGGTGGATGGATCGTTGGATGTCTGGTGTGATTCTGGCGATAGTACGATAGTCGACCAGAGTGGAGATAGCAGCCACCTCAGTAGGATCAAAACTATTGGTTGAGGGGAGATCAGTAACAGCTACAATTAGAGTACCTCCGTGGGGTGGTGGAGGTGGAAGGTTAGAATCTGACTCATCACCATGATCACCATCATTTTTACCTTCACCCGAAGGTTTAGAACCACTGGTATCCTTAGTAGCATCATCATTATCAGCATCATCATCGAGATCCACTAGTTTGTCTTTAGAGCCAGTCACATTATCATGAATGGCTGGCTCTTCCTTACAAGTACCTTTATCAGCATCACCATCAGATGAAGAAGATGATGAGGAAGAAGCTAATGAATCAGAAGGTACTGGCGAATCAGGAATTTTCTGCATGATGTACTTACCAGCAGCAGGATCTTGGATGAACTTGAGAGGCCTCCATGTACCAGGCCATGGAGAAGAAGCAGGAGCCATACCAAAGAAATGGTAGTATGGCTTCTCATTGACTTATTGTAAAGTGGCCAGCCTCTCATATACCTCTTCTCTTGCTGGGCGATCAAGCTGAGATAATAGTTCAGTCAGCTCCTCTCTGGGTAACTTGCTGGCAGATACTAAGGCACTTTGAGGATCAATAGTCAGCTGATCCACCACCAAGGCAACTCTGGAAGTGATAGAAGCTCCCCTACAAATGAAGTTGGGCACAACTTCATCTGGATCTGGTACCTAGCACACATATGGTTTCTTCTCAGCAGAAGTAGAAGCCTGAGTAGAATCAGTTGTAGTAGCAGTGGAGGTACCAGCATCCAAAGTAGGTTCCGTAGAACCAGTAGCAGTAGCTGATAACTGCATAGTAGATGGAAGAATCGGTGTAGAAACACCAGTATCCATTTGTGGTTCCTTTGGAACATAGCCGACATCTTGAAGAAATGAAGGCCAGGATGAGTCATCATCAGTATTCAAGCTACTATCAGTAACTACCTCCATAGTAGCAGTAGCTGGAGGAGTAACAGTGGTAGAGCCAGTAACATCCAAATCAAGAACCTCCTTAACAATATAATCAATAACCTTTTCAAGTGCAGGAGGAGATTCCATTATCATCTCATCAACCAATTCAGAATTAGTGGTTGAAGCAGCAATACCGGAGAGAGCAGGAGGAGTAGCACATATATCAGCAGTAGCTAACTCCTCATTAATAGGAAGTTTAGTGGAACCAGTAGCCACAACATCTCCAGTATTACCAGCAGCAGTAGAGGCAACAGTACTAACATTAGCATCACTCGTAGGCAAGTCAGTAGCACCAACACCAGTAGCAGAAATAGAGAGCTCATCAGTAAAAACATTAACAATCTTTTCTTGCTCCCCCTCAGCATGTTCATCTACCCTGCGAAGAACTGAAACAAAAGAGCATTTTATGTTAAAAACTGTAGAATCAAATAAATTTGACTCAACAATTGCATCTGTTGTTAGTCTCTAGGGACAGACTGGTGATTTAGTCAACCCTTTGATTGAGACAGAGTAAGGTATCTGTAAGTGCAGCTGTGACTCTGCTGACTCATTGGCAACACATGTTAACCCAGATTGTGTAAGAGTTCTGGCTGGTAATGATTTAGGAGTGTGACTCTTAGCATGATCCAAGTAATATTTGGGTTTTGCAGTAGCCTGAGCTGGTTTAACATGATGAGGAGCCAGCTCAAGTCTACTTTGGGGGTCAGTTATGTTCTCTGCTGGTTGTACTGTCAGCAGAGGATATTTCTTGAAGTATAATTTTGAAAAATGTGGAAGTGCCTGGTTAGAGAAGTATGGGTTGCTACTCTTCTTAACACTAGTTTTAAAACCAGTCAGCTTGGGAGCCATGGTTGTACCTTTAACTCCACTTTCATTTTCAAGTCAATAGGTAAAATATTTTTAATTAAGTTAGAAATTTCTGCTGTTTGGTCTAGAGATGCACCAGGTTCCATAGCAGCCTTCTTTTCAGAAGCAGCAGTTGAGACTAGGGCAATCTCCCCTGTGGCATGCGTGGAGCCAGCTTTAGCTCGTTTGAATTTGCCTGTTACCAAGAAATAGATAAGCAACGGATTCCAATACTAGAAGTGGGTAGTTAGTATATAAGACTAGGGCTGTTCTTTATTATCAGGGAGCACTAGATTCTAATACAACTACTGCTTTACTAGTATGTGAGATGGTGGTTGTACTAGTTGAGGTAGCTGGCTTCTTTATTTTGAAAGCTGGCTTACGCTGAGGTCCCTCCCCCTCAGCTGGTGCAACACCAGAGGCAGTAGGCTGGGCAACTCCACCTTGAGCAGCAAGATACTCAAGCATTGCTGAAGTGAAGTCAGCATATGAGGAGTAGGTTTATCCTTCGGTATCCCCCTTGCTTTGTAGGCAGGTCAAATGATTCATCAACAATCTGCTGGTAAGCTTCACCCAGCTCATTTTCAAAAACAAGGCTCAAGAATCTTGGAAAGGGAATTAAGTGTGTTCTTTTAGGTGCAAGCACAATTTCCTTTAACCTGAGGTAGATCTCAGCTGCATAATCTATGTTCCTATTGAACAGCAAACCATGACCAATCTTAAGATCAGCAGTCTGAAGAAGTAGTACCACAGCGGTGGCATGTTCTTCCTCAATGGCGTATGAGCAATTGGACCAGCATATCCAATCATTTCCAGCACTTCCCTCCTAAAATCATCGCTCGTCGGTGAATTGACATATGGACCACCGGGTAATTGAAGGGCTCGGCGAATAGTGTCAACGGTGATAGAGCAGGTTAGGGTTTCAGTAACCATGCCACGAATACATGAAGCATTCTGTTGAGTGGTGGCAATGGTGGCAGTGTACCAGAATCTGGCCAAACAGGCTGGACAAAGATGAGAAGGAATTCCAGTGATGGATCTCGCCAAAGGGCATCGCCTGATATAATCGATCAAAGCCTCATAGCCTATGTTGGCTTTAGACTTCGAAATAGAAAGAGCGTGTGCTGAATTGCCTCTGGATAGGAGAATGAGTGCATGATCTGGTGCATTAGCGGCCCTGACCAGGTTTGGGTGAAGATTGAACAATGGACCCTGTACAATCTGTCCCTCTATGACCTGTTGTTGTTGTTGTTGTTGTTGTTGTTGTTGTTCCGGTTGTTGTTGTTCTCTGGTTGGTTCTCGATGGGTGATGATTGTTGTTGTTGTTCTGCCATTGATAAAATTGTTGAAGATGAATGTATGAAAGATTTGAAGATTTGGGGATTTAGAGAGAAGAATGTGTTTTTGAAACATGAATTAAAGAGTTAATAACCGAAGGTTATTATGTGAAATGGATCGCTTTATTTAACCTTTCAGATTTGTGGAAAAAGTGAAGGAGAGAGAAAAATGGCAACTGTCACCTGCAGGCGCGTGGGCAGATGTGACAGACTGGCATGTTTTCGAGGGGACACAAACTGTTGACATGACGTATAATCTGCTTAAACACTCATACCTCCCATTAAGCATTAAATGCAGCAGGTTTATATTCAAAAATGAAGTTAAAGACCAGAAAATAAAATTTGTATTATATACAAAAATTCTTTGTTACATTTAATATGTCATGAATTTAATTTTAAATCATTGGGAGTAAATGAGTTGTTGTTTTAAGGTATCATTTAATGTTGTGAGCTATTTATTATTTCATTTTAGATATTGAATAACCATGATATAAAAGACCTTGTTGTGCTGATTGTTTGACATGTAGGTAGTAAGTAAAGAATTTGTGACTTACTGGTTTGCCCTACATATTGTAGAACCAGAACACCAACAAAATTGTCTTTTATTTTAGAGTTCACGCATACCCAGCTCAGAGATAAGATAGTTAAAACGTTTCTCATCTAAGGGCTTTGTGAAGATATCTGCTAACTGCTGGTCTGTTGAAATAAAATGTAGCTCCACATCTCCTTTTTGAACATGATCCCTTATGAAATGATATCGAACGTCAATGTGCTTAGTTCTTGAGTGCATCACAGGATTGTTGGTAATAGCATTGCACTGGTGTTGTCAAAGTAGATTGGAGTTTTTGTAACATGAACACCATAGTCCTTCAGCTGGCTTTGCATCCATAGTACCTGAGTAGTATAACTACCAGCAGAAACATATTCTGCCTCAGCAGTAGATGTGGACACAGTATTTTGCTTTTTGCTTGTCCAGATGACTAGCCTACCACCCAGTAACTGGCAACCACCAGTAGTACTTTTCTTGTCTATCTTACACCCTGCAAAGTCAGCATCTGAATACCCAATTAGCTCAAAATCCTAGTCTTTGGGATACCAAAGACCACGTTTAGCAGTACCTTTCAGATACCTAAATGTCATTTTTACTGCTAGCAAGTGTGACTCTTTAGGATCAGCTTGATATCTGGCACAGAGACATGTGGCAAACATAATATCTGGTCTGCTGGCTGTGAGATAAAGTAGGGATCAAATCATACCTCTATATTCAGTGATATTGAGTGGTTCACCATTGGAATCAGCATTTATTTTTATAGATGCTGCCATTGGAGTCCCTATGTCTTTTAAACAGGTCAGACCAAATTTCTTTAATATATCTTTGATATATTTATCATGACTTATAAAAATTCCATCATCAAGTTATTTAATATGTAGTCCAAGAAAGTACTGCAGATCTCTTTGTAAACTCATTTCATATGTCTTTGACATAAGTTTTGAAAATTCTTGACAATGCGTTTCATTTTTAGAACCATAAATAATATCATCCATATATATCTGTACCAGCAAGAGATCACCATCTATCTCTTTTACGAACAGAGTGGTATCAATTGTTCCAACTTTAAAACCTAAACCAGTGAGATACACATGAAGTGTCTCATACCATGCTATTGGAGCCTGTTTAAGGCCATAGAGAGCTTTGTTTAATTTGTAGACATGGTCTGGATATTTACTGCTTACAAAACCAGGTGGCTGCTTGACAAAGACTTCTTCTTGCAGCTTCCCATTTAGAAAAGCAGACTTAACATCCATCTGGAATACCCTAAAGTTCATCTTAGCAGCATATGCCAAGAATAATCTGATAGCTTCCATCCTAGCCACTGCTGCATACGTTTCTCCATAGTCCAGTACTTCTTCCTGTCGAAACCCTTGAGCTACTAATCTAGCTTTGTTTCGAATTACAATCCCATCTTCATCCATCTTGTTCTTAAACACCCACTTGGTACCAATGATTTTCTTTGACTTATCTTCTTGTTCAGGTACCAATCTCCATACTTTGTTCCTATCAAATTGAGTAAGTTCATCTTGTATTGCTCCTACCCAGCTAGGATCCTTAAGTGCTTCTTTAGGAGATGTAGGTTCAATGGTAGACACAAAATTGACGTGCATACAAAAATTGCTTGTTGCATGTCTTCTTGTTTTAACACCACTAGCCAGATTACCAATAACTTGCTCAATAGGATGCTCCTTTGTCATCTAGTGTTATGAACAGGTGAGCTTATCGTGGAACACACAACATCTTGATCATCAGCTGGTTCAGAAGTATTAGCAGCAGTGGGAGACAGCTGTTCATTATGAGTGAAACCAGTACCAGTTTGTGATCCTTTAGAACCAGTAGATCTAAGCTCAAGTTGTAGGACTTCAGTAGGGCCAGTAGGTCCACTTGGTTTAGACACAGATGGAACAGAGTGTTCCATCTCATCATCAGAGAACCCAACAACATGGATTGGAGTGGGATTTGCTGCTGGTTCTTCTTCATCATCTAGAGCTTGCTGAGTAGGCTCTTCAAACAGTAACACTTCATCTTCTTGACCAGTAGATGAAGTAGGGGCAGTTTCATCAAATGTAACATTAATGGATTCTTCAAAACAACCCCTTCTTTTATTGAAAACCCTATATGCATTTGACATGTTGGAATATCCAAGAAATATACCTTCATCGGCCTTAGCGTCAAACTTGCCTAGCTGATCCCTATTGTTTAGTATGAAACAGGGAGTGCCAAATACATGAAGAATTGAAATTGAGGGTCTTCTGTCTTTGAGAACTTCATAAGCAGTTTTCTGATGTCTTTTCACTATTAAAGATCTATTCTGGGTAAAACAGTCAGTGTTCACAGCTTCTGCCCAGTATGAATTTTTCAGCCCAGACTCAGCCAACATAGATCTTGCTGCTTCAATGAGAGTTCCGTTCCTTCTTTCTGCAACACCATTCTGTTGAGGTGCTCTCACAGCAGAAAAGTTCTGTGAAATACCTTTGTCTGCACAAAATTCTTCCAATGTTGCATTTCTGAATTATGTACCATGATCACTTCTAAGTTACTTCACCAGTTGCCCATTCAATAGTTCCATTCTTTTGATAAAATTGATAATATCATCAGCATCTTCACTCTTTTGCTTCAAAAAGAATACCCATGTGTATCTGGAATATTCATCAACAATCACCAGTGTATACTTCTTCCCACTGCAGCTGGCTATATTGACAGGACCAAAAAGATCCATATGAAGTAGATGAAATGGTTTCTCAACAGATGAAATCTGCTTTGATTTGAATGAGGCATGGTGATGTTTCCCTTTTTCACATCCAGGATACAATCTATCCTTCACATAAGACATTGTGGGTGGCTCAGACACCAAATTTTTACTAGATAATTTGTGAATATCTTTGAAGTTGAGATGTGAGAGTCTCTTGTGCCATAACCACTTAAGGTTGTCTGCTGTCTTTGAATAAAAACAAGTATCTGTTGTTGTAACGGCTGTGTTCATGTGAATTTGATACATGTTCTCATGTCTTTTTGCTGTCAGCAGTGGCTTCCCTGTCTTATCAAAAATAGTACCAATTTTCCTTCTGAATTGGACTATCTTACTTTTACTTGTCAGTTGGCTTATGCTGAGTAAATTATGTTTAAGCCCAACGACATATGCTACTTGAAAATGTAACATTCCCATTTGTTAAAGTACCAAAACCCTTTGTGTAACCCAACGAATTATCTCCATATGATACAACTGGACCATCCTTTTCTTGATAGTCCATCAGCACGGACTTACATTCGGTCATATGTCTCGAACATCCACTATCGATATACCAGACTTGCTTGTTTTGAATGCCCTGAACAGTATCTTAGAGATTAGTTCTTTTTGGGAACCCATCCAAGGATGGGTTCTGGAAGAGTCATCCTTGATGCTTTCTTTCTTGCTGCTTGGTTCGTTTGAGGGGTAGCAGCATTGGGGTTCATAACATGGGTACATTGATGGGACAAGTGAGCTTTGCTGCCACATTTGTAGCATTTTGTCACTTTTAGTCTCGGTAGCTGGTTTGCAGTAGAAGTAATCGCTGACTGGCTCTGCTGCTGGCTTTGGGTGACTGCCAGTAGCAGCTGGTCGAGCTTCACAGTCAGTAACTCAACAATGGATGTCTCAGTACCTGACTCTACTGTTTTAGCTTTTCCCTTATGGGCAGCTTTTGACTTGGAACCAGTACCATTAACACGATTTGCTGCCTTGCCTTTGGATTTTGACTTACCAGTGTAGCTAGTTTGTCTTCAGCTGCTGGTTGATCAGCAGGAGTTACTTTAGACTTCCCAGCATTTTGATTTGCTGGTTTGTCTTTAGTTGCTGGTTGGTCAGTATGACTTTCAGCAATAGGCTCAGCAGTCAGACAACTAGAAGTTGTAAGTGACTTAAGATTTCTCTTGTTATTCTCAGTTATTTCCTTCTTGATTCGTCTTTCTTTGGGAGTCATATAGTAAATGATTGAGGGATCAGTAGTTTCATCAATTGAAGTACTGGTTTCCTTAGCTTTTACTTCACTCTCTAAGATCTCTTTCATGGACGGTGGTGGGGTCTCTGTAGGTCTGACAAACTTATTTGTTAAGACCTTTTTACCCTTAACTATCTTAGCAAAAGTATTTGGCAAGACAGCTTCACGATAAGTTTCTAGAATGGGGTCCATAAAAGTAACTTCTGCAAGAGCAGCAGCAGCAGCATAATCACCAACAAAGAAGGTTTCAACTTGGGCAAGCACCTGCTCATTTACACATTTAACTGTGCGATGAGCAGATGTACACCATGAAGCAATAACCTTTTTGAGGTCGTTTAGCTGGTTCTTAACATCTGCTGCCTCAACATGAAGAGACTTTAAAGCAAAATTTTGTTTTTCAAGTTTTGAAATTTCATCCTTCAAGATTTTAATTTCATCAGTTTTGCCTTTAAGTTTTTCATTTAAATATTTGTTATCATTTTTCAAAACTTCTTCACGTTTACTACCTCTACATAAATCAACTCTTAGGTAGTCAAACATTTCAGCTTTTTCATCATCAGTAAAAGTTCGAAAATTATCAACCTTATACAGCATTTCAGATTTCCATTGAGGTGAATCCTTCTTTAGGTCAGTTTCCCTCATATCAGCCATGAACGTACTACCATTATCATCCTCATCAGACTCTTCAACCTCCTTGGCCATCAAACACAGCTTTCTACCAGAAGCATAACCAGCACCATCATCATCAGTATCACTGTCAGACGATGAAGAAGAGCTGGTTTCATCCCAGTCATGATGCTCAACAACTAGAACCTTTTCTGGCTTCTTTCCCTTCTTATCAGCCTTTGCACTTTCCTTCATCTGAGCTTTCATAGCTTTGTACTAGTTTTTGTACTTGTCAGCTTTTGAGAAAGAGTTAGCATGTGAGATAGAAGGTTTCTAGGACATGCATTCATCTGCAAGATGTCCAACCTTTCCACAATTGTAACACTCAGATTTAGGACCCTTGACAGATTTGCTACTATACCTAGCACTCGGTTTCTTACTCCCTTTGTTTGACTTGCAAATTCTATTACAATTGAACGTTTTGAACTGCCTAGCCAGCAAAGCCATACCTTCAGCAAACCCTTCCACATCATCTTCATCATCACTACTTTCTTTAGACCCAGTACCACTATCCACATCATCTTCAGCTGACTCTTCTTCTGCTATTATCTTTTGAACCAATAAAGCTTTTTGAGCTTTCCTTTTAGCAGCAACAATAAGAGCAGTATCATCTGTTTTAGAGGACTTTGAAGTGGTGGGGGCAGACTTAAAGTTTTCTTTCAAATTTAGTTCAAGTTTAGCTTCTGCCTTCTCATGGTTCCAAAGTGTACCATAGAGAGAAGACATGTTAAAGTTTAATAAAGTCTGAGTGGTTCTTAAAAGGTTAGTAACAGGTTTCCATTTAGCAGGCAGTGAGTCAATGAACTTTTTTACTTGCTCAAAATCAGTATATGTGATTTTTAAAGTAAGCAGGTCAGCAACTAAGGAGTTAAACCTAATGAAGTTTTGCTTAAGAGTATCACTCTTATAGGCAAAGAACATTTCATATTCTCTTTTCAAAGCAATGATCTTGTTCTACCTAACCTCATCCATGCCCTCATAGGTAACATCTAGATAGTCTAACATAATCTTAGCATTTAGCTTTCCCTTGATCAGTTTGAACAAGTGGTTAGGTAATGTTATAGCTAACAAGGTTCTGATCTTAGGGTCAAGTCCAACTCGACGTTTATCCTCAGCATCCCATCTTGATGGAGTGAGGATAACCTCTCCGCCAGGTATGGCAGGAGTGTCAGCTGTAGCTGGAATACTACCAATTGTCTCAGTTGGGACAAATGGACCATCTGTGGCAATACCAGACATGAGTGGGGCAATAGATTCAAGGTGAAGCATGAAGCTTGCCTTCCAAGTTTCATACTCATCTTCATCGAATTTAGGTGGTCTATTGGATGAGCCATTTTCAAGGTAAACTGTATTTCAATATGCAGTCATGAGAGAATTCAGATCCAAGATATTAAATTATCAAGACTGAAGCTCTGATACCAGTTGTTGGTCCCTTGATAAACAACAGGAGTATTGTAGGGGGGTGAATACAATTCTTTTTAATTAACTTAACAGTTAAACACGATTTAGTATTCAAGCAAGTAAATTAAGTAGAGTCACAGGTAATTTTCAACGGTTTATTCTTTATTGATTGAATCACAAAGAATTACAACTATCCTTGGCGGAATGATAGTTGGTTGATACAGATTTACCTAGATTATAGCTATGAGGATAAACTTAAAGCTATTACACGTTTTGGACTCTAAATAATAAAACCCACACCACTAGTTGTTACAATAGTGGATACATCAATTTATACTAGTCCTATTAGCCGTGTAATTGTTCTATTGTCCACTGGTACATAGGATGTCTGTACTTGTAGGGATAATTGCATCAGAGAGCGTACTCTCCTCTTTCCTCTTTGGTAGCTATTTGCAGGAACACCCCAATTCGGTTTGGCACCACTATTTATTTAAACAAATAGAATGTTGTATTTCCTAGGCATTGACAAAATATAACACATGTCTGCACATGTGTTAAACTTCTGCATTCCCACGTGGTCTTGTAAGGTCACTTGTCAGCTGCCGACGCGTGTCCTTTTCTGTTCAACTATGTCTTTAACTTCTGTTGAATAGTACAGTTGATGTAGACCACTCAGGAAACCACTATGCTTGTAATGGAGCATAGCTGTCTTGTGTAGTAAGCTGCATTCCAGCCATGCTGATTCTTCATTGCTGAGTCACTTGATATTCTTGAATTGCTGAGTACACATCCTGTGCTGACTGAAGAATACTGTCTAACTTGTGCTGGTAGACTAGGCAACATACTTCACACTTGACACAGCAATATCTGATGTCTATACATTAACAAACTTGTGCTGGCTGCACATTATATTTTAGTGCAAATAAATTCTGTTTTGTCAGAATTAAATCCTTAATTATTTTGGGGACTCAACAATAACATTGCATATCACAACTTCAGTTCAAAATATCGTCCACCGACACAGCAGGGTTGCTACATACATTTTCTAATTCGGGGAACGACAAGTGTTCTATTTGCTCCCCAACTACTTTAACCCTATCAATAGCCTCTGGTCTCAATTGTGAAGTAATATCATCTGGTAGGGAATCAGAAAAATTAGGCACTTTCTTCTTCAGCGTTTCAAGGAACCTTATCCGTTTAGCGTCTAGTGTAACGGTAATGAATTCATTAAACGGTTTGGTCAGAGCTTCAGAAGCAAAAGCATTCTTCACAATCTTTGGAATGCCTACAGCAAGCCGCCTAGTTTCATTCTTACTTGTCTGCAACTGTTCTTTTAAGGCTGTCTCAGAGTTGGTTAACGTTTCAATTTTATGTAGATACCATTTCTCTTTTGTTGCTAGTTCAACAGCACGAGCTTCAGCAGCACACTTAGCGGCAATAGCAGCATCAAGTTCAAGTTTAGCAGTTTTTTCTATTTCAGAATCCTTCTCAATCCTCTCTGATTTATCTCGATGCACTTGATCTGAACGCTCTAAGTGTTTCAAATTGTCAAACTCTGAAGCAATATTCTAGATAATGCCTTGTGCTTGTGACTTACGAGCATCACTTTCCGATAGATTTTCAAAAAAGTGGAGAAGTGAGGGAGATACCATGGCTTCAAGATATTTCATAAAATCCCCATCGCTAACCGGAGGACCCAAAAGAAACGATGATAAGCTAGTCGTACCTATATTAGGAAGGCTGATCTGTGAGCTGCTTTCGCCTATGGTGTTGCACTGGACGGGTGGCGGAAGAGCAAGCCTTCTTTGTGCTTCTCCTTCAGAAGGTGCAGCTGAGTCAAGATAGAATTTATTATTTATAAAGTTTTTCCAGTCGAGACATGATGATTTGAAATTCAAAAGTGATATCTAAGAGGGTTAACATTGTAATAGCCAGCATTACTTGGCATGTGTAAAAAGCAAAACAGGTTTTCTTCTGCAATACATTCAAAAGAGAGGTTACCAGCAGCACGACGTTTGCGTGAATTTGCTCGGGTCAAGGCTGATTCATCAACAGGCTCATTCTCAGATAAGTTTTTCTCAAGTGTTTCATCAACCATATTTTCTGATGAAAATTACAGCTCCTCATACTTTATATGGCGCAAGGCGGTGAGCGGAGTAATGGCTGAAATAACAATATTTCATAACTATTATGCAATACATATAAAAAACTAGCAAACTAAAATTATCAATTTAAACATAACTTTGTTCTTTAGCATAACAATAGTTCAACCGCGTGTTGCTTCATCCCATTCAGCATTATTTTTACATAAAGCAAGCATGTGTTCTGGATAATGTCGATTGGGAATTCTCTCTTTCTTTATTGTGTTCAGTAATTTTCGTTCATCTGATGTCAATCTAGGATAGGTAATTTTGGGAAGCTCGAGTGAAGTACGCCAATAACAAGCTTTTAATGTGCTGTTAGGAATTACATCGATATTGATAAAGAAGAATGTATTTTGCCAATTTTCTGAAATGTCATTGGCGGAAAGAAGGAAATCGTCCATATTCGAAATACCGAACCATTCCATATCGAAAGATTTAATGGTTGCAAGATGACAAAAAAGACAAAAAAAAGGCTTAATACTGCGAGCATGACAATACATCTCAAAAAGCATAATTTTACGGATAGACATGGGTTCAAACTGGCCAACACTTACGCCGTAAAAGCTGCATACATTCAAATAGAATGTCGTAAAAGGAATACGAAGATGTGAAAAGAATAGTGCACAACTGTAAATAGCAAGTTTGCTAGAATGGGGATGAGATGCACGTTCATGGGGATGTGGAATTACGGCATCGTCCCTAAAAAATTTGGAAAAAGAGCTCTAACACGATCTAAGTATGTCGACAAAATTTCACTGCGAATATTGTCTACGTTAAGGGGAGCCATTGATTAAAAATTAAATAGGGGGAATATTTGCAGAAGTTTAAGGTAGATGAAGATTTAATTAGAGTTTAGTAAATGTGAAACAGTAAAATTCGGGCTTTAAATAGCGAAGTGAAGATGAACAGTTGATGTTAATCGCATGGACAATATGTTGCCACGTGCCGGGTATACAAATATGCGGGAAAACTAAATTTAATTAAAAATAAAGTTCAAAATTCGAAAAAGCAAATTTTTGCAGACAATGATCAAATAGCGACTGATGCTGCAGAGAAACAGAACGGCTGTAGCAGGTTTATGTTCCCGAGGAAAAAGGAATTCTTTAATTTTTGGTTTAATGACTTTATTTTTTACAAAAATAAAGACATTAAACTGGGGGAACTTAATGGTGTATCATAGGGGATACACGCATAACAACACCGTTTCTATACAAAAGAATGAATTAAAAGGCATAAAAGATAACAGCATTTAGCAGTTTTTGGCATATTCCTTCCAGCTTTCAGCAGGCCGCCCAGCATCATGCATAAGCCCTGTAGGCAGCTTCTATGCTTATCTCAGGAGATGCATGATCCGAGTGCTCATCACACCCCGAGGTGCTACCAATTGAAATGAACCACAACGCTAGCCTGAAAGATACAAGAGCTGCGTGTCCGATACAACCCTAGAGATAACCGTCCTCCAAAAGTTAAAGTCGTGGACTAAACCGGGTATTACAAGTTTCAAATAAAATCATTGTGGAAGATATTATTTATTCACCACTTTAAGGATATAAGGGACTCATAACTCCCAGGGGCGGCCTTTGGGCTGGGCAAAAGGTGCCTTTGCACTGGGCAACAAACATTAGAGGGCATCATTATTTAAGTCCAAGTTCATGTAGACTAGGTTCATTAAGGCCCAAATTTAAGCCCAACTTTAATGTGATAAGGGCATCCAATCTGTACAGGGCATCATCTCAAAAATTACGGAGTAAATATGTCTCGATCATCCAAACGATTCCATTCCACACATTAATTATTCCTCAATTCCCAAATAAAATTAGTCTGTCACGCCTCATCACTCATCGATATTTCTTATAAACCCTATTAAATCGATTGTATTTGGTTAATTGGTTCTATAATTTTTTCCCCATTTTGTTTCCAAAATCAGAATCATCTGTTAATCCTTCAATCTTCATCATTTTATTTTCTGGTTATTTGCCTCTTTGGTACGATCATCTTCTTTCCTGGTTCATCATATTCGTAATACTTAAGCGGTTAAGCCTGCTGCCTGCAACAATTCTCCTTTATGGTAATTTCTGTTATTTTAATGGTTTTTTCAATATGATTGGTCTGTTCTTGTTGATAGTCTATTTCATCATATTGTTCTATTTTTCAATATGAGTATTTGGTTATTGTTAATTTTTGTTAATTTTCTAGATATTTAATAGTCTGTTTCATCATATTACTTATGTTAATTTATCTTAGATTATGTTTTTCCAATATGATTGTTCTGTAGTTGTTAATAACAGATTACATATATATGAGTGCTCTGTTTCTGTTAATTTTTTTATTTTTTTTAATTCTTTCGAATTTATGTTATTAAAATATTAGTGTTCTGTTTTTTGATTCAGTGTCTGTTTTAGTTTGTAGGAACTAGTGTGTTTCATCATATTGTTCTATTTTTCAATATGAGTGTTTGGTTATTGTTAATTTTTTTTATTTTTCTAGATATTTAATAGTCTTTTTCATCATATTACTTCTGTTAATTTATCTTAGTTTATGTTTTTCCAATATGATTGTTCTGTAGTTGTTAATAACAGATTACATATATATGAGTGCTCTGTTTCTGTTAATTTTTGTTAAATTTTTTTTATTCTTTCAAATTTATGTTATTAAAATATTAGTGTTCTATTTTTTTGATTCAGTGTCTGTTTCAGTTTGTAGGAACTAGGAAGAATAAACGATTTGAAGGTTGATAACTTGATATAATTTGCTAAGGTCATAAATAAGGAATCAAGGAAGATTGAACAAGAAAACTAGAAAAGATAATGTGATATCTTTCCTTGATTTTTGCTTATCAACATTTTTTGTTAGTTTATATAAATTTTGTTAATATATAAAAAATTATGCGTCGTATACAACCATCCGGTGCTCAAAATAGAAAAAGAAAAAGACAACAACAAGAATTTTTTCAATCTTTAAAAGGATCTATGAATAAGTTTTTGGTTAAACCTCAAAGTAATGCTAATGGTAATGAAAATTTAGTTGAAGAAAATATAGTTGAAGAAAATATAGTTGAAGAAAATGATGTTGAAATTAATGATGGTTGTGAAAATTGTGTTGAAAAGAATAATGTAGATGAAAATGAAAACAGAAAGAAAAATGAAAACGAAAACGATAGAACATTTGGAGATAATGTAAATCAAAGTCCTATCAAAGAAAATAATGATTGTCATGATACTTCTTGTGATAATAGATTTAGTTGCAAAATTTTTGATGTGAGAGTTTGGGATGGTTTAAGTTCTAGCATGAAAGATTTACTTGTAATTAAATGGCCTCTTAGAGAAACTAATTTAAAGTATCCAGTTGATAAATCAAATAGACACTTCTCTGATGTATATTAGACAAATAATGAATCAATTGATAGAAAATGGTTAGTTTATTCAAAAGAGCTTAATAAAGTATTTTGTTTTTGTTGTAAGTTATTTAAGACTACTAAATGTAAAAGTCAATTAGGAAATGATGGATTAAATGATTGGAGGCATCTTAGTGAAAGATTAAAGAATCATGAAAATAGTTCAGAACATATGATTAATTTACGAACTTGGGCTGAGTTGCAGTTGAGGTTGAATATGAATCAAACAATTAATAAAGAGTTACAAGAACTTATTAAAAAAGACATCGATCATTGGAAAAAAGTTTTAGTTAGAATAATTGCTACCGTTAAATGTCTAGCACAATATAATTTGCCTTTTCGTGCTAAAAATGAAAAGCTTTATGAAGATTCTAATGGAAACTTTTTAGGAATACTTCAAATGATTACCGAGTTTGATCCTATAATGAAACAACATTTTCGTCGAATTGAAAACAAAGAAACTTGTTATCAATATCTTAGTCATAAAATTCAAAATGAATTAATTGAAATGTTAGCAATCGAGGTTAAAAAATACAATAATTAAAAAAAATTAAAGAATCTAAATATTTTTCGATAATTCTCGATTGCACTCCTGATGTAAGCCACAAAGAACAAATGACTTTAATTGTAAGATGTGTTGATGTAGCTAGCTCACCAATAAAAGTAGAAGAGTTTTTTTTAGAGTTTTTAGTCGTAAAAGATACAACAGGTTTAGGACTTTTCAAAGTACTACAAGTGTCATAACCCGTCCTTAACCATAAGAACGCGTTAGATAACGTATGATTTCATTGCGAGGCATTGACCTCTATATGAGACATTTTTGAAAGAAAACTGCATATATTATACATTACAAACCATAACCATTATTTTTGTTACAAACTTAAGACAATAAAAAGAAGATTAACGTTTAGCGATAATCTTCGACTTACAAACTTTACATATGATGACAACAACACGGTTTCTAGCATATTTTACAGTACAACATCTTGGATATGCAGTTTTATTTTTGACACAAACATGCGTACGCAAGATCCTGGTTAGATCCAACATGATACAGCGGAAGCTTTAGAAATCACCTGAGAATAGACATGTTTTAAAAAGGTCAACATAAAGTTGGTGAGATATAGGTTTAATGCCGGCAGCAATATATATATATAGACCACAAGATTTCGTATATAAACAGTTTAATAAAAGTATTCTAAGTGGTTGAGCACTCGGTAACCATACTTAACATTTTCACGT
The DNA here is from genome assembly GCF_046630445.1 of Rutidosis leptorrhynchoides. NCBI lineage: Eukaryota > Viridiplantae > Streptophyta > Magnoliopsida > Asterales > Asteraceae > Rutidosis > Rutidosis leptorrhynchoides. Next base: position 262,005,707 of record NC_092333.1, on the reverse strand, counting down.
CGCATATTCCCTTTAATATGAAATCTTACTACACCGTACCAAGTGTAGTCACAAAACGAAGTACTGTGCAACCGTTGAATACTGGTCGTCCAGTCCGGTTGGGGTTGTCAGGCCCGATAGATCTATCAACAGGATTCGCGTTTACAATACCGCTGTAAATATTAGTTACCAAGCTACAGGGAAGTATGCCAGTGGTACAACTCAACGTAGAATATATTTTTCAGTTACTTGTGTCCATATCGTAAAACATAAAATACATGTATTCTCATCCCGAAATATTTAGAGTTTAAAAGTGGGACTATATACTCACTTTTGTCTTGATGATATAAATAATTTGACTCGGTCTTCCGGTTGATATCACGAACCTATCCATATATAATATATCAATATGTTTTCATTTTAAACAAACGTTATATATATATACTTGTTATACTTTTAATACTTTGAATATTTCCTTAGTCCAAAGTTAGCAGTCCGAGGTTAGCAATTCAATTTTTAATGGTTCATTTTTAGATGTTTAATATACCCGCAATGAATAAATACAACCCCCAACGAAATAAATAAAACTCCCGTAAAACCCCATCATAAATGTATTGGTCGAGATTAATCTTGACCCATGGTACCGGTGTTGTCAAATGACGTGTTGCGTACAATCATGGGATCTTATGATTAATCTTCTCGTGTTGCTTACGGGTGATCCTGAACCATATGAAATTGAATTATGAGTACATATATATAAAATATCATGTTATCTTAGAAGTATGTGATTTTATGTAAATTTTTCCAATGAATCCCGAAGTCATTTAAGCCTTGGATAACCAATTTTGTTTCGGTCATAGTTTCTTCGTTACAAGTCCGTTTTCGTTGATTCAACTTGCCATCTCCTTGGATCGAGTCCCTCTTTAAGACTATGAACTGTAAATACCTTAGTTTGTATTCAAAATCACACGGCATAGGTCAAACTTTAGTGAAACTTATGAAGTTAATCATTTTCGTTACAACAAAATCATTTAATGACCATTTTTCTAAAAATACCTATACTTTGAAAAACCAAGTTTTACCTTGTTAAATTAGCATATACATAAGTTATATTACAGGTCTTGAAGTATTTTAAAAGTTAAGTTAGAAGGATCTATTTAGTTTGCAAACAAGTTTGAAAACATTCAAACTATGTTCTTGTTGTTAAACTTGTATACCACAAAATATGATAGCTATATATATATGAATCGAATAAGATTATGAACATATATTCTACCTCAAGTTCCTTGGATGAAGTTGCTGTAAAAGAGAAGTAAGAAGCTAGAATCAAAAGGGTGATAGAAGTGGATGAAAGATTGGAAGTAAGTTGGTGTTCTTGGAGGGTTTTCTTGAAGTGTTTTTGTATGGTTTTCTTATGGTGTTTAACTAAGGTTTTTATGGCTAGATCTTTAAGGTTTCTTGCTGGATTGTTATGGAGTTTAAAGAGTAAGAACAAGTGTGTGTTTTTGTTAAGAAAATGGAAGTAAAAATGAATCAAATGATGGATCCCTTGATGCTCTTAAAAACGTGATACAAGGGGGGGGTATGGACAAAGTTTCAAGTTATAATTTCATGTATCTAGCCTTATTTGTATCCAAGTTCAATTACCTAGCTCTAAGGGCAGTAACAAGAGTAGGTTTGGTGGTGATTTGATGTGTATTTACTATTAGTAAATACGTATAGAAGCTTGGTATGATACGAGTACAAATACTCTAGGTATACGTATAGAAATTTTGTGAAAAATGGAATGAGGATTCAAATATAACTATCTTTTGTGAATACACTTATATGGTTTTATGTATTTAAGTCTTTAAAAGTGATTAAATACATTTCTTATACAATATATGTATAAACATTATATGTCTTAAGTATTTATGTCAAATAACGTTACGTATAGTTATCGTTTTGAAAACTTAAGTTAGTAGTTTCAAAATACACATATAACTTGTTGTTATTAATACAAAATGAGATATTAAAACATTCATTAATCATGTTAAATATGTATATATACATATATATACACAAACGTATAATTATCATATATTGTATAGTTCGTGATATCATCGGTCAAACTAGACGGTCAAACGTTGTGTAAAACTCTTTTCGGAAATATAAATCTCAACAATTTGGATTGCTTATCATGTTGGCAAGGTTTAATTTATGTAAATATTAATCTTATAAGTATAGAATGATCGAAAAAGTGCGGGTCGTTACATTACCTCCCCGTTAAATAAATTTCGTCCCGAAATTTTAAAATTGTACCTATTTTGCGTCATCGAGAAACAAGTGTGGATACTTTTGCTTCATTTGATCCTCTCGTTCCCAAGTAAACTCGGGACCTCTTCTAGCATTCCAACGAACCTTAACAATCGGTATATTGCTCTGTTTGAGCTGTTTAACTTCACGGTCCATGATTTCGATTGGTTCTTCGACGAATTGTAGTTTCTCGTCGACATGGATTTCCTCAAGAGGAATGGTGAGGTCTTCCTTTGCAAGACACTTCTTAAGGTTTGAGACGTGAAAGGTATTATGTACTCCGGCGAGTTGTTGTGGTAACTCGAGTCGATAAGCTACCGGTCCAATGCGTTCGATGATCTTAAACGGGCCTACGTATCTTGGGTTCAGTTTACCCCTTTTGCCGAAACGTATTACACCTTTCCAAGGTGACACCTTTAGCATAACCATGTCCCCGACCTGAAACTTTAATGGTTTCCTTCGGACATCGGCGTAGCTCTTTTGGCGACTGCGGGCTGTTTTTAATCTCTCCTTGATTTGCACTATCTTCTCAGTCGTTTCATGTATGATCTCGGGACCAGTTAATTGTCGATCTCCTACTTCATTCCAACAGATAGGAGATCTACACTTCCTTCCATACAATGCTTCGAATGGCGCAGCTCCAATGCTCGCATGATAACTATTATTATACGAGAATTCTGCTAACGGTAGATATTTATCCCAACCGTTTCCAAAATCGATCACACATGCCCTGAGCATGTCTTCAAGAGTCTGAATTGTTCTTTCACTCTGCCCGTCGGTCTGCGGATGATATGCGGTACTCATATCCAAACGAGTTCCTAATGCCTCCTGTAGTGATTGCCAAAACTTTGAGGTAAATCTACTATCACGATCGGATATAATGGAAATAGGTATCCCATGCCTTGAAACAACTTCCTTTATATACAATCGTAATAGTTTCTCCATTCTATCCGTTTCCTTTATAGGCAAGAAATGTGCAGACTTGGTGAGACGATCAACAATCACCCAAATGGTGTCGTATCCCCAGGCAGTCTTTGGTAACTTCGTGATGAAATCCATGGTAATACCATCCCATTTCCATTCTGGGATTTCTGGTTGTTGAAGTAACCCTGACGGCTTCTGGTGTTCTGCTTTGACCTTAGAACAAGTTAAACACTCCCCAACATATGTTGCAACGTCTATCTTCAAATTAGGCCACCAATAATGCGTCTTAAGATCTTGGTACATCTTTCCAACTCCAGGATGTATCGAATATCTTGTCTTATGTGCCTCGTTCAATATCAACTTCCTTAATCCACCCAACTTCGGTACCCAAATACGATTTGCAAAATATCGAATTCCATCTTCCCGCATAACGAGTTGCTTCTCATACTTCTTCATTATTTCATTTCCTATATTTTCTTTAGTAAGTGCTTCTCGTTGAACTTCTTTGATTTGTGAGTTGAGATTCATGCGAATTTTTATGTTCATCGCTCGTACTCGGATTGGTTCTCGTTCCTTTCTACTTAGAGCATCGGCCACCACGTTCGCCTTCCCGGGATGATAACGAATTTCACAATCATAGTCGTTTATCAGCTCGACCCACCTACGTTGCCTCATGTTTAGCTGTTTCTGATCAAAAATATGTTGAAGGCTTTTATGATCAGTAAACACAGTGAATTTAACCCCATACAAGTAGTGTCTCCACATCTTCAATGCAAACACGACTGCTCCCAATTCTAGATCATGCGTCGTATAATTCCGCTCGTGAATCTTCAATTGTCGAGATGCAAATGCAATTACTTTCTTTCGTTGCATAAGAACACAACCAAAACCTTGTCGCGAAGCGTCACAATATATTTCAAAATCATCGTTCCCTTCAGGTAACGATAAAATAGGCGCCGTAGTTAACTTCTTCTTCAGTAATTGAAATGCGTTCTCCTGCTCCGAGGTCCATTCGTATTTCTTCCCTTTTTGCGTTAATGTTGTCAGCGGCTTAGCTATTCGGGAAAAATCTTGAATAAACCTTCTATAATAACCGGCTAAACCCAAAAATTGACGTATCTGCGTTGGTGTCTTAGGAGTCTCCCATTTTTCAATAGCTTCAGTTTTTGCTGGATCAACCTGAATTCCTTCGCTATTAACAACGTGACCAAGAAATTGCACTTCTTTCAACCAGAAAGCACACTTAGAAAATTTAGCATAAAGTTGTTCTTTTCTCAACAACTCCAGTATCAACCTTAAATGCTCTTCATGCTCTTGCTCATTCTTGGAATAGATAAGAATATCATCAATGAAAACGATAACAAACTTATCTAAATACGGACTACAAACTCGATTCATGAGGTCCATGAATACAGCTGGCGCATTCGTCAATCCAAACGGCATAACCAAAAATTCGTAATGACCATAACGTGTCCGAAAAGCAGTTTTCGGAATATCCTCTTCTTTGACGCGTAGTTGATGATAGCCCGATCTTAAGTCGATTTTTGAATAAACACATGATCCTTGCAATTGATCAAATAAGTCATCAATTCTCGGTAGTGGATACCGATTCTTGATAGTTAACTTATTTAATTCACGATAGTCTATACACATCCTAAAAGATCCATCTTTCTTCTTAACAAACAAAATTGGAGCTCCCCACGGTGAAGTACTCGGTCGTATGAATCCACGGTCCAGTAATTCTTTTAACTGACTTTGAAGTTCTTTTAACTCGGACGGTGCAAGTCTATATGGAGCACGAGCCACTGGTGCAGCTCCTGGTACTAAATCTATTTGAAATTCTACCGATCTAAATGGAGGTAATCCCGGCAACTCTTCCGGAAAAACTTCAGGAAAATCTCTTGCCACAGGCACGTCGTTGATGCACTTTTCTTTCTTTTCGACTTTATTAACATGTGCTAAAATAGCGTAACATCCCTTTTCTAAACATTTCTTGGCTTTCAAACAGCTAATGAGTTTTAGCTTTGACTTACCCTTCTCTCCATAAATCATCACCGGTATTTTATCCTTACCAGGAATACGAATTGCCTTCTTGGCACAAACAATTTCCGCTCCTATTTTGGACATCCAGTCCATGCCGACTATTACATCAAAACCTCCTAATTCCACGGGTATTAAGTCGATTTTAAACGTTTCTCCGGCTAGATTTATTTCACAATCACGACAAATTTTATCGGCTTTAATTAGCTTACCATTAGCTAACTCAATCAAGTACTTAGCATCTAGAGGTAATGATGAACAATTCAATTTAGTGTAAAAATTTATACACACGTAACTTCTATCGGCGCCAGTATCAAATAAAATAGATGCTGATAAGTTATTAATGGTAAACGTACCCGTAACAAGTTCCGGGTCTTCTCGTGCCTCTCTAGCATTAATAACAAACGCTCTTCCACGTGCAGGTCCGCCATTCTGATTCGGGCACTGGCTCTTATAGTGACCTTGTTTTCCACACCCAAAACAAGTAATGTTAGCCAAAGCAGTTCTATTTGCGTTGGTGGCAGGAGTCTTGTTACCATTTGCATTTGTAACGAGAGCCTTACAATCTTCAGCAAGATGTCCCTGTCTATTGCATTTAGTGCATAACACACTACAGTAACCAAAATGATGTTTGTGACAACGGTTGCATAAAGGACTTTGTCCTTTGTAACCAAAGCCTGAACCGCTACCCGCACCTTTCGTGGTTTCTTGTTTCTTATAAGGTTGTTGTTGGTTACCTCGATCATAACCTCCATTCCACTTTTTCTTGTTCCCCAATACCTTCACCTCAGTATTGAATGCTTTCTTGTCCAAAATGACCTGATCCATTAGCTCGTTTGCCATGGTTATAGCTTCATGAATTGTCTTAGGTTTCGATGCTGTGACGTTTGCCTTGACCTTTTTGGGCAAACCACCTTTGTACATTTCAATCTTCCGTGCTTCGGTTGGAACCAATTCAGGACATAGTAAAACCAATTCCATGAATCGCTGATTGTAGTTGGTGATTTCAGTACCAACCACCTTCAAACTTCGTAACTCATCTTCTAACTTAATAACCTCATTCCTTGGACAATACTCGGTGATTATCATTGCTTTGAATTCTTCCCATGGAGTATCATAAGCTGCATCTCCTCCTACCGCCTTCACATAATTCTTCCACCATGTGAGTGCACTATCTTGTAAAGTGCACGATGCATACTTGGTCATGTCTTTTTCATCACAACCGCTGATTTTGAACACCGTCTCCATCTTTTCTATCCATCGGGTTAAACCGATAGGTCCTTCCGTTCCACTGAATGATGAAGGTTTGCAAGCTTGAAACGTCTTGTAGGAGCATCCTACGCGAGGATTTGGATTAACTGCAGTAGCTCTTGCAGCTTCGACCCATAGCATTCTATCGTTGACTCGCTGGTTGATGAAGTTCTCGACTTCTTGTTCCGTCATTCGGTTCAATCGCGCCATTTCCTAATGAAAGAAAATAATTATTCACATGGATTATTATAGATGTAGTGTGTATTTATAGTACATTTATAGCTTGTTAATAATATGAACCAGGTATTATTATAAAAGCCTTTTCTTCTTATTAGCGTTTTATAATTATATCTTGGGTAGTACCTACCCGTTAATGTTCATACTTAATAGCTTAGTACAGAATCAATTACTACAATCTATATAATACTTAACCATGGAAAATTATTGCATTTCATACTTCGCTATTTTACATATGCTTATCTTACATCAAACTTTAAGCAAACCACACTAATAATATTATACAAAACATTATATGATTCCATGGCTTAATACGGCAGTGCATCGTTTGGTCTATTTTCTAGGGCGTTTAGTTCCAATGAATGGCCTAACGCTTATCCTAGCTGTCTGCCTACGTTTTGGCTGAGGAGCCGAAGAACTAGATGCGGGGATTGCACTAATAGGAATAGCGGGAATAGGGGTGGTAGTGTTGAGTGGAATTGGTGCTACGTCATTCTTACTAAGTTCAGGATTTGAATTTTCTAATTCATTCGCTTTTCGTTTCTTTCCTTGATCGAATTTTTCTTTCGTAATTTCTAGTATTTCTTCCTCGGGTTCACTTTCCTCTTCGGGTTCACTTTCCTCTTCGGGTTCACTTTCCTCCTCGGGTTCACTTTCCGATATTTCTATAGTTGGTTCATCTGGAAATTGTGAGTCTTCCCCAAAAATACCATTTTCGTCATCGGATATGTTAATGACTGAAACACAATCTGAAGATTCTGGTTCGGAATCGCTGAATGTGATAACAAGTTTTGAGCCCGACATCTATCATATAACAACTAACCCATTAGTACTACATAATATTTACATATAAATTTTAACCAACAATGATAAGCAATGGTTTTTAAATCAGACCCGGTCAAAGTCCAGACTTACTAATGTATCCTAACGACTTATCGGTTAGACACACTAATGCAAACCTGGTTCGCTAAGACCAACGCTCTGATACCACATGTCATAACCCGTCCTTAACCATAAGAACGCGTTAGATAACGTATGATTTCATTGCGAGGCATTGACCTCTATATGAGACATTTTTGAAAGAAAACTGCATATATTATACATTACAAACCATAACCATTATTTTTGTTACAAACTTAAGACAATAAAAAGAAGATTAACGTTTAGCGATAATCTTCGACTTACAAACTTTACATATGATGACAACAACACGGTTTCTAGCATATTTTACAGTACAACATCTTGGATATGCAGTTTTATTTTTGACACAAACATGCGTACGCAAGATCCTGGTTAGATCCAACATGATACAGCGGAAGCTTTAGAAATCACCTGAGAATAGACATGTTTTAAAAAGGTCAACATAAAGTTGGTGAGATATAGGTTTAATGCCGGCAGCAATATATATATATAGACCACAAGATTTCGTATATAAACAGTTTAATAAAAGTATTCTAAGTGGTTGAGCACTCGGTAACCATACTTAACATTTTCACGTCGCATATTCCCTTTAATATGAAATCTTACTACACCGTACCAAGTGTAGTCACAAAACGAAGTACTGTGCAACCGTTGAATACTGGTCGTCCAGTCCGGTTGGGGTTGTCAGGCCCGATAGATCTATCAACAGGATTCGCGTTTACAATACCGCTGTAAATATTAGTTACCAAGCTACAGGGAAGTATGCCAGTGGTACAACTCAACGTAGAATATATTTTTCAGTTACTTGTGTCCATATCGTAAAACATAAAATACATGTATTCTCATCCCGAAATATTTAGAGTTTAAAAGTGGGACTATATACTCACTTTTGTCTTGATGATATAAATAATTTGACTCGGTCTTCCGGTTGATATCACGAACCTATCCATATATAATATATCAATATGTTTTCATTTTAAACAAACGTTATATATATATACTTGTTATACTTTTAATACTTTGAATATTTCCTTAGTCCAAAGTTAGCAGTCCGAGGTTAGCAATTCAATTTTTAATGGTTCATTTTTAGATGTTTAATATACCCGCAATGAATAAATACAACCCCCAACGAAATAAATAAAACTCCCGTAAAACCCCATCATAAATGTATTGGTCGAGATTAATCTTGACCCATGGTACCGGTGTTGTCAAATGACGTGTTGCGTACAATCATGGGATCTTATGATTAATCTTCTCGTGTTGCTTACGGGTGATCCTGAACCATATGAAATTGAATTATGAGTACATATATATAAAATATCATGTTATCTTAGAAGTATGTGATTTTATGTAAATTTTTCCAATGAATCCCGAAGTCATTTAAGCCTTGGATAACCAATTTTGTTTCGGTCATAGTTTCTTCGTTACAAGTCCGTTTTCGTTGATTCAACTTGCCATCTCCTTGGATCGAGTCCCTCTTTAAGACTATGAACTGTAAATACCTTAGTTTGTATTCAAAATCACACGGCATAGGTCAAACTTTAGTGAAACTTATGAAGTTAATCATTTTCGTTACAACAAAATCATTTAATGACCATTTTTCTAAAAATACCTATACTTTGAAAAACCAAGTTTTACCTTGTTAAATTAGCATATACATAAGTTATATTACAGGTCTTGAAGTATTTTAAAAGTTAAGTTAGAAGGATCTATTTAGTTTGCAAACAAGTTTGAAAACATTCAAACTATGTTCTTGTTGTTAAACTTGTATACCACAAAATATGATAGCTATATATATATGAATCGAATAAGATTATGAACATATATTCTACCTCAAGTTCCTTGGATGAAGTTGCTGTAAAAGAGAAGTAAGAAGCTAGAATCAAAAGGGTGATAGAAGTGGATGAAAGATTGGAAGTAAGTTGGTGTTCTTGGAGGGTTTTCTTGAAGTGTTTTTGTATGGTTTTCTTATGGTGTTTAACTAAGGTTTTTATGGCTAGATCTTTAAGGTTTCTTGCTGGATTGTTATGGAGTTTAAAGAGTAAGAACAAGTGTGTGTTTTTGTTAAGAAAATGGAAGTAAAAATGAATCAAATGATGGATCCCTTGATGCTCTTAAAAACGTGATACAAGGGGGGGGTATGGACAAAGTTTCAAGTTATAATTTCATGTATCTAGCCTTATTTGTATCCAAGTTCAATTACCTAGCTCTAAGGGCAGTAACAAGAGTAGGTTTGGTGGTGATTTGATGTGTATTTACTATTAGTAAATACGTATAGAAGCTTGGTATGATACGAGTACAAATACTCTAGGTATACGTATAGAAATTTTGTGAAAAATGGAATGAGGATTCAAATATAACTATCTTTTGTGAATACACTTATATGGTTTTATGTATTTAAGTCTTTAAAAGTGATTAAATACATTTCTTATACAATATATGTATAAACATTATATGTCTTAAGTATTTATGTCAAATAACGTTACGTATAGTTATCGTTTTGAAAACTTAAGTTAGTAGTTTCAAAATACACATATAACTTGTTGTTATTAATACAAAATGAGATATTAAAACATTCATTAATCATGTTAAATATGTATATATACATATATATACACAAACGTATAATTATCATATATTGTATAGTTCGTGATATCATCGGTCAAACTAGACGGTCAAACGTTGTGTAAAACTCTTTTCGGAAATATAAATCTCAACAATTTGGATTGCTTATCATGTTGGCAAGGTTTAATTTATGTAAATATTAATCTTATAAGTATAGAATGATCGAAAAAGTGCGGGTCGTTACAACAAGAGGTTTTGAAAACACTTGATTTAGATATTAAATATGTAAGAGGACAAGGATACGATAATGGATCAAACATGAAAGGAAAACATTCAGGTGTTAGTACAAGATTACTTGAAATAAATCCTAGAGCTTTTTATGTGCCATGTGGTTGTCATTGTCTCAATTTAGTGTTATGTGATATGACAAATTCATGTCTTAAAGCAAAAACCTTTATTGGAACTTGTCGAACAATATAAAAAGTGTTTTCTAATTCTACAAAATGATGGACTGTTTTACTTAAATATATTGATGATTTGATTTTAAAACCATTGTCTGCTACTCGTTGGGAAAGTCATGTAGAAAGTGTAAAAGCTATAATAACTCAAATGCCTCAAATAAAAGAAGCTTTAATACAATTATCTGAAGTATGTGAAGATGGAAAAGTGTGTAGGGATGCGAAATCATTGATAGATGGTGAATTTTCAAGTTTTGAATTTATTATAAGTTTGGTTATTTGGTATGAGGTATTATTTAAAATAAATCTAATTAGTAAAAAATTTCAATCAAAAGATGTAAAGACCCGTCCTAATCCATCCGGACGAAGTTCATATCGATTATAAACGATTCTTAATAGTTGATTACATCACGAGGTACTTGACCTCTATATGATACATTTAACAAACATTGCATTCATTTTTGAAAAGACAATCTTTCATTACAACGAAAATTGACGGCATGCATACCATTTCATAATATATCTAAATATAATTGACTTAATAATAATCTTGATGAACTCAACGACTCGAATGCAACATCTTTTGAAATATGCCATGAATGACTCCAAGTAATATCTTTAAATGAGCAATTGCACAACGGAAGATTTCTTTCGTACCTGAGAATAAACATGCTTTAAAGTGTCAACCAAAAGGTTGGTGAGTTCATTAGTTTATCATAAATAATCATTTCATAATTTTAATAGACCACAAGATTTCATATTTCCATTTCCCATAAACATACGTCCCATACATAGAGACAAAAATATCATTCATATGGATTGAACACATGGTTACTGACATTCACAATATGTATATAAGAATATCCCCATCATTCCGGGATCCTCCTTCGGACATGATATAAATTTCGAAGTACTAAAGCATCTGGTACTTTGGATGGGGCTTGTTGGGCTCGATAGATCTATCTTTAGGATTCGCGTCAATTAGGGTGTCTGTTCCCTAATTCTTAGATTACCAGACTAAAAAGGGGCATATTCGATTTCGATCATTCAACCATATAATGTAGTTTCAATTACTTGTGTCTATTTCGTAAAACATTTATAAAAGCGCATGCATTCTCAGTCCCAAAAATGTAAAGAGTAAAAGGGAGCAAATGAAACTCACGCATGTAAATATTATAAAATAGTTAATAAAGCATTTGCATGTATTCTCAGCCCAAAAACGTAAAGAGTAAAAAGGGCAAATGAAACTCACCGTATTGTATTTTTTAGTAAAAATACATATAACGACATTGAACAACTAAACAACGCAAGGTTGGCCTCGGATTCACGAACCTATATCATTCGTGTATATATATATATATATATTAAAACATATAATAGAAATCTCATAATTTCGTTTATTAACACATATGGTTTATATATATTTGTAGTTTTATAGAATTCCATTTAAAACATATACTTATATTATATCTTAATTTATATGTTATATATATTTAATTTGTTTATATATTCAAAATGATTAATATTTATATAATTATATTAATATATTCATATTAATATATATAATTGTTTAGTATTATATTTAAAATCAATAGTTTGTTATATGCAAATATTTATATAAATAATATTAATAGGTTTGTTATATAAATAGTTATGTAAAATATTAATATAATTATAATATATATGTAATAAGTATATTTTATGTACAGAATATTCAATTATTTTTAAAAAGATAGTTTTGTTAATAATAATGATTTACTAATAATAATAATAATAATAACCCTAATGATTTTTAATAATGTTACTTGATAACAAAATGATAATAATATTAATATTATTTATAATTGTAGTTATATTCATAATAATAATAACTAACACTTATTTTTAGCGTTACTAATAATGATAATTATAATACTTGAAATAATAATAATAATAATAATAATAATAATAATAACTATTAATAACAATAACAATAATAATATTAATAAACATAATAATAACAATAATAATAATTATAGAGATAAGATAGAAGTGTATACCCCTTCCTATGCTTTTTGTAAAAAGAAATGCCCATAGCCGGGTTCGAACCCGCAACCTCACGCTCAACCACAACAATACCCAACCATTACTCCGTATCAATAAATCTGTTTATGTGCAGGTTCGTTATATACATAACCCTTTCCTGTTTTTATTCCTTTTCTTCTTTTAAAAAAAAATATATGCTCCAAACCAGAATTGAACCCACGACCTGTTAGAAATCTCACAACACTCCTAACCATTCAAGCTAATTCGACTTTCTGTTTCAATTCCCTAACCAAACCGCTATAAACTATTTTTCTGTTTCTCTTCTTCTTCTCCAAAAATCAAACCCGTAACTATTCATCATCATCAAAACCTAAGATTATAACAATGTAAACATCATTATTCATTACAGGGTTATCACTATCATCTCAGGTATCATTATCATACACGTAATATCATTATTCTTTCATCGTGATCATAATTAAACTATCAACACATATAATCACAACAATCTTCCATTATCATGATCTTTTACGTATATGAATCCTCATCTTCTCCTTTCGCTTCATAATCATCATCAATCCATTTCTATCATCACTCGTCATCTTTCATAATCATCATCATTATGATCTAATTATCTTATCGTCATCCTAATCTAATCCTCTAATCAACATCATCGTTTTTATTGATTGATAACAGGAAGAAAAAAAAACGCACAGTGATGTAGGTGATGGTTAATACGTTCCAGGAGACCGGGGTATATACATATTATAGAGTATGGGTATAATAATAACTAGATACTTAAATCTGTTCCTCAAATCACTAAAATTCGGCTGCCAAAATAATAATATCATGGTTCCAATTCGTGCAAGCCCAACTGTCCCAAGTCCAATAGAAAATGGAAATAGGAAACGGCCCAAAAGTAGAAGCGGCCCATAGTAACATTCTGTTGAACTTAGGATTCGAACATAAAAGAAAAAAAAACCGCCTCTAATTATTTAACTTTATCATCCCACTAATCTTAAATCATGCGATTTTATTTGATTGTGTGGTGTCGGTTTATACAGAAAAGAAAAGAATCAAGTGGGTCTCTCGGTTCATTATAAATTATAAAAAAAAGATTCACTAGCACCTCAATATCATTATTACGTTTTCACCATAGATATATTGAATCATCATTGCCGACTTCATCATCATTGTATCGTAATCTTCCAGCAGTAATATGAAAGAGAGGTAGAGAGAAAAGAGAAGAGAGAAAATAAGAGGTTGTTTGATGGTTGGGTTCGGCTGTAAGACCGACGGGAAATAATATGGAATGAGTAGGGTTTCGGTGTTTTAAAGGTGAAGAGATTAATGAGTTGAAGATTGATCAACGAAAAAGTAATACATGAATGGTTTTTGAGATGGTACCTTGAATTAATAACCTGAAGCAGAAGTAACGAAAAGCGATGGCAAAAGTGGTGGAGGTGATGTAGAAGAGGAGAAGGTGGTGGTTGTTTTATTCGTAACACAAATATGACCTTTAGATATTTGATGATAATTATCAATCAAGAAGGAATCGAAAGTGGTGAAGGTGTTTTCTTGGTTTAAAACAGAAAGAGATATGAATAATGAGATGATATGTGAGGTTGAAGATGGAGGCCGGTTTGTTGGTTCAAGAATGGAAGAGATGATCGATCATATATAATTTCTATATCTGGTATGTATGTTTATTGTATATATATATATATATATATATATATATATATATATATATATATATATATATATATATATAATACAGAGAATTAGTGAGTGTTTGTAGGTGTTTGTTTGTCGGGCAGAAAACAATTGAGAGAAGAACTTTATAGAGTAAAAATTGGTGATTAACGCTGTATCAATAATCGATCTAATTTGTTTGCATTGAGACTGGATTGGGACGTGTAACAATAGCAGACAGGAAGGACGGAAATATCAATCAGAGGAAAAAAGAAAATAGAGTTGTTCAACGGATTTTGTCTCTATACTGGAAATGGAATTAATCTGTAATAAGAGAAGACAGAAATATTTGAGCAGGAAGGAATTGAAAATTAATGAAAGCAGATTGTTATTGTCAACAGTTTGTACGATTTCTGTCTTTGATATCTATCAAATTTTGTTTGTAATGGCAATGAGAATCTTTTTCTCAATTTGAGCAGACCAGCAGGACAGAAAAAATATATAAAAATATAAAAGATCGATTGTGATTTTTAACAGAATGGTACGATCGATTTGGTTGTTTAACTCTTTCAGAGTCTTGAAACAAAATTTGGATAAAGATGATAGAAACGTGAAACAGATTTGATTCTATGTTTTGATCCGTATCCAATCTAAATTCAATAATTATAGTATTAATACAAAAATACTGATTTGTATATTGTATCTGTATATATATATATCAGTATATATATCTGTATTTATATATCTATATGTATATATTTGTATTTACATATTATGATTAATCTTATTAATTAATAAATATAACTATAATAATAATACACTTAATAATAATAACAATAAAAATTTATATTAATATACTAGTAATCATAATATTATTATTATTAATGAATATGGTAATAATAATTAAAAAATTTATAACAACAATATTATTAATAATAATACTAATAATATTAATATTATTAATGATAATAATAATATCAGTAATAATACTACTATAACAATTTGTATTTATATTTGCATGTATATACATTTATTTACAAATAATGGTTCGTGAATCGTCGGGAATAGTCAAAGGTCAAATGTTATCATGAAATAGTTTCAAAATTTTGTAACCCAACATTACAGACTTTGCTTATCTTGTCAAAAATATTAAATCGTATCGAGAGTTTGGTTTAAAATTAGTCGAAATTTTCGGGGTCACTACAAAAGATATGCTTCTTGATGTTGCGCTTCAATGTTTATTGGGAAACTGGATTTGAAAAAGCTATTATTCAAGCTAGAAAAATTGTAGAAACCATTGATGTTGAACATGAATTTCCCGTTAAACGTGTTTCTTGTAGAAAAAAAACAATTTGATGAGATTCCAAATACCGAAAGAGAACAACAATCTACTAAAGAAAAGTTTAAAACTGATTACTTTCTTGTTTTAGTTGATATGGCTCTTTCTCAACTAAATACTAGATTTGAACAAATGAAAAAATTTGAATCTATTTTTGGTTTCATGTTTGATGCATCAAAGTTATATCATTTAGATGATGATCTCTTAAAAGCAAGTTGTTTGAATCTTGAAACTGCTTTGACATATAATAAAGATTCGGATATTGATGGACATGACTTGTTTATGGAGTTACAATCTTTGCAGAAAATGTTGCCGAAACAAGCATATGAGGGAGAAAGGCCTTGGATGTCACTTGATATTATGGAGTTTACAAAGAAGATGGATATTTTTCCAAATGTTTTACTTGCATACAAGATTTTGCTAACCGTATCAGTCACCGTAGCATCTGCAGATCGGAGTTTTTCAAAACTGAAGTTATTGAAATCTTATTTACGAAATACAATGAGTCAAGACCGGTTAAACGGGTTAGCAATTTTAAGTATTGAAAATAGGTTTCTGTCAAATGTAGATTATGATAAAATGATTGAAATTTTTGCATCAAAAAATGCACGTAGACATCTTTTTAGGTGATTTGTAGTTTTGAACATGTATAATTGAAGGGGGATGATTCTCACACACTGTTTTTTGATCCTCACACACCAATTTACTTGAACTCCTCCCTAATAATAGGGTAAAAGGGTGTGTGAGGATCAAAAAACAGTGTGTGAGAATCATCCCCTATAATTGAATTATATTTATTTAATATATTTAATATAGATCGGCGTGGAGTGAGGCGCCTAGCTTGACTAGGTTCCAAACCCCTAAGTTTTTGTGTTGTGTTATTAGTTTTTTTTTAGAGGCGGGGGGCATATTTTTGAGATGATGCACCGAGCATCCAAATTCTCAAGACCGGCCCTGATAACTCCCTTATCCATTCGATGTGAGATGGGTTGTTACAATAACAATCGATGATGGAACATAGCCTACATGATAACCCCCAAACAGTATAAATAAAACATAGTTGGTTGGAAAACATAAATGTAGTGAAAACGTTCATCGAGACATGTATTCTTGCGATTGCTTAAGACGACCGAAAGGGTGCAAGTCCGAAAGTACTTTCATGAAGAAAGTTGCGAAAACCTTCGAAGATAACTATTTATTTTTAAAAAGTTGATTAGAAGCAAATGATATAGTCAGAGTACTTTCATATTTGCTTTTAGGTTATCAATACTTTTTCTATTGCTAACATATAGTAACCGTAACATGTACTCCTTCCGTCTCTAATTTATTGTCAGTATTTCATTTTCAAATAACCCAAATTAATTGTTCATTTTTATAAATAAAAAAATAAAAAAACTTAAGTTCTATTATGCCCTTAATGTATTTGGATAGAATTAAAGGATAAAGAAAATGTAAGAGTAAAACTGGAAAGTAAACAAAAAGTATAGTATTTTATGACATTTTTTTCATGTATGTTTTTTTCTAGAGACAATTAATATGAAATGGAGGGAGTAGTAGCCATGTTTGATAACAACAAGTTTTAAGGCCAGCCGCTCGTTACGACGGCGAACCTGTGTGCTGTTTACGGAAAACTTTTTTTTGTAACTAACTACATTTTCTTAATAAAAATAATTTAAAGTTTATTAGCTTAATAATAACCTAAGAAATAATAATTCTCACCTATTATGATTGTGGTTGTAACTGTTTAAGTTGTTCAACATAGTTATTTCTATTTATTTTAAGGATCATTTATTTGCAACAATGGAGATGTACTTACATGTTGAACGATTCGTTGAATTACGGTATATGATGGTTCTTGTAGTAGTGCATTGTCTGTGAACTTGTTAGCTCCAGTTGTCATCAGATAATAGCCAAAATCTGGTACTCCATGACTGTAGTGACCCGAAATTTTCCATGATTATATATTTAATGAGAACTATATTTACATGATTAAATGTTTCCAACATGTTAAGTAATCAAACTTGTTAAGACTTGATTAATTGAAATGAGTTTATATATATATATATATATATATATATATATATATATATATATATATATATATATATATATATATATATGTGGCCTTTTTTTTCTAGGCGCTCATTTTGTATGGGCTTTTAGTTTAATGTTTTTATTCAGTGGACGTGGTTATTGGCAAGAACTTATTGAATCCATCGTTTGGGCTCATAATATATTAAAAGTTGCACCTGCTACCCAGCCGAGATCCTTAAGCATTGTACAAGGACGTGATGTAGGAGTAACCCACTACCTTCTGGGTGGAATTGCCACAACATGGGCGTTCTTCTTAGCCAGAATTATTGCAGTAGGATAATGGCTAGGAGGATTTGAAAGGCATTATGGCATTAAGATTTCCAAGGTTTAGCCAAGGCTTAGCTCAGGACCCCACTACTCGTCGTATTTGATTTGGTATTGCTACTGCGCATGACTTCGAGAGTCATGATGATATTACTGAGGAACGTCTTTATCAGAATATTTTTGCTTCTCACTTCGGGCAATTAGCAATAATATTTCTGTGGACTTCCGGAAATCTTTTTCATGTAGCTTGGCAAGGAAATTTTGAGTCATGGGTACAGGACCCTTTACATGTAAGACCTATTGCTCACGCAATTTGGGATCCTCATTTTAGTCAACCGGCTGTAGGAGCTTTTACTCGAGGGGGTGCTTTTGGGCCAGTGAATATTGCCTATTCTGGTGTTTATCAGTGGTGGTATACAATCGGTTTACGAACTAATGAAGATCTTTATACATGAGCCCTTTTTCTATTATTTATTTCTGCCATATCTTTAATTGCGGGTTGGTTACACCTATAACCGAAATGGAAATCGAGTGTTTCGTGGTTCAAAAATGCAGAATCTCATCTCAATCATCATTTATCAGGACTCTTCGGTGTAAGCTCGTTGGCTTGGACAGGGCATTTAGTCCATGTCGCTATTCCTGCATCCAGAGGGGAGTACGTTTGATGGAATAATTTCTTAGATGTATTACCACATCCCCAAGGATTAGGCCTACTTTTTACCAGTCAGTGGAATCTTTATGCTCAAAATCCCGATTCAAGCAGTCATTCATTTAGTACCTCCCAAGGAGCAGGAACTGCCATTTTAACCCTTCTAGGGGGATTCCATCCACAAACCCAAAGTTTATGGATGACTGATATGGCCCCTCATCATTTAGCTATTGCATTTATTTTTCTCATTGCTGGGCATATGTATAGAACTAATTTTGGGATTGGGCATAGTATGAAAGATCTTTTAGATGCACAAATCCTTCTGGGAGGGCGATTGGGAAACGACATGATATATATATATATATATATATATATATATATATATATATATATATATATATATATATATATATATATATATAACATGATATTATGATAAGTAAGTATCTCACTAAGTATATTAACAATGAGTTATATACATAAAATGAGACTACTGAATTAAGAAACTCGAAACGATATATATAACGATTATCGTTATAACAACGTCTTAATTAAAATAAATACATATGTATCATATTAAGATATTAATACACTATGTTTAACATGATAAAATGATAATTGAATATATCATTAAGTGTATTAACAATGAACTACATATGTAAAACAAGACTACTAACTTAAGGATTTCGAAACGACTTATATATGTAACTATTATCGTTGTAATGACGTTTTAATATATATATATATATATATATATATATATATATATATATATATATATATATATATATATATCGTATTAAGATATATTCATACACCATGTTATCATGATAATATAACAATTTAACATCTCATTGGATATAATAATAATGGGTTGATTACATTAAACAAGATCGTTAACTTATAAGCTTCGAAACAACACATACATTTAACGACTAACGATGAGTTAACGACTTAATTAAAATGTATATATATGTATTGTATTAAGATGTATTAATACACTTTTGAAAGGCTTAAAGACATGTAACAAAATACTTATACTTAACAAAAATGATTACATTTACATTCCCATTCGTCTTCATCAACAATTCTACTCGTATTCATACAGTAGTTGTACTCGTATTGTACGCAGCTTCTAGATGTATTTACTATTGGTATATACATATAAAATCATCACTTTAGCAGCCCTAGATCAGCCATCAAACATTTGGGAACCATTCTTTGTAATCTAGTATGAATTATTTAGCAAGATTACAAAAATATTATTAATCATTCATGAATTATTTACAAGAAAACAAACTTACACATCCTTTATATCTAATCCATATACCACGACCCAAAAAACATACAAACACCTTTATTCTTCAATTTTCTTCATCTAATTGATCTCTCTCAAGTTCTATCTTCATGTTCTAAGTGTTCTTCATAAATTCTATAAGTTCTAGTTTCATAAAATCAAGAAGACTTCAAGATTTCTTTCAATCCTTTTAATCCAATCCAACAACTCATCAAAGATCAAGAATTTCCATCTAATCTTAGTAAATTTTCATCTCATAATCAAGGTAATAAACTTATTCAAGCTTTGGTTCAATTCTTATAAACATAACTATCTTAAATCAAGATAGAATTCTTACTTGAACTTGTTTTCGTGTCATGATTCTACTTCAAGAACTTTCAAGCCATCAAAGATCCTTTGAAGCTCAAGTTTATTTTTCATCATTTCAGTAGATTTACCTACTACTTGAGGTAGTAAATATGTTCATAACATCATTCGATTCATATATATAACTATCTTATTCGAAGAATACAACTCGTAATCACTAGAACATAGTTTAGTGAATTCTAAACTTGTTCGCAAACAAAGTTAATCCTTCTAAATAAACTTTTAAAATCAACTAAACACATGTTTTATATCTATATGATATGCTAACTTAATGATTTAAAACTTGAAAACACAAAGAACACAGTAAAAACGGACATACACCGTCATAGTAAAACCGGAGGCTGTTTTGGGTTGGATAATTAAAAACTATGATAATATTTGATTTGAAAGTTGTTCTTCTGGGAAAATTATATTTCATATGAACATGAAACCATATCCAAAAATCTTGGTTAAACTCAAAGTAGAAGTATGTTTTTCAAAATGGTCATCAAGACGTCGTTCTTTCGACTGAAATGACTACCTCTTTTAAAAATGACTTGTAACCTGTAACTCTGACTATAAACAATCACTTTTTCTATTTAGTTTCATAAATTTTAGTTTGATATGAAACCATAGCAATTTGATTCACTCAAAACGGATTTATAACGAAGAAATTATGGGTAAAAAAAATTGGATAGAATTACTAGTTTTAGCTACGGAAATTTTTAAAACAAATCTATACTAACTATATCTTAACTAACTTTCTTGTATTATACATTTCTTGATAGACCATAGAAACGTATACAATGTTTTGACATATCATATTGACATCATCTATATATATTATTTGGAATAACCCATAAGACACTATATGCGGTAATGCTCGAGTTAGCATATAATGGGTCGAGGTTGATTCTTAAATAATATATATACCATGGGTTGTGATCGAGTCTGAGATATGTATACAATGGGTCGTGGATTGATTTGAGATAACATGTATAATATGAGTCTTGAAATTATTAAGACAATATAGTATATCGATTTATTTATGTACAACTAACTGTGGACTACTAATTGTGGACTACTAACGTTGGATTGCTAACTTAACAACTTAAATCGTCAACACGTAATAAAAATGTTGTGAATATATTTCGATCATAATTTGATATGTATGTATATATTTGTTATAGTTTCGTGAATCGACCCGTGGCCAAGTCTTATTTTCCGACGAATTGAAAATCCGTGAAAGTGAGTTATAGTCCCACTTTTAATATCTAATATTTTTGGGATGAGAATACATGCAGTTTCTAAATGTTTTACAAAATAGACACAAGTAATCTAAACTACATTCTATGTTGGATTATCGAACCGAATATGTCCCTTTTTTGCTTGGTAGCCTAAGAATTAGGGAAATGGCCCCTAATTGACGCGAATCCTAAAGATAGATCTATTTGGCCCAACAAGCCTGATCCGGGTTACAGATCCTTTAGTACTTCGATTTATCATATCCGATGAGAGTTTCGGAATGATGGGGATATTCTATATCCATCCTGTTAAGGTCGGTTACCAGGTGTTCACCATATGAATGATTTTTATCTCTATGCAGTTTGTGAAATGCCTGATATGAGATAGATGTTTATGAAAAATGAAATCTTGTGGTCTATTATTACAATTTGATATATATATATATATATATATATATATATATATATATATATATATACATATATATATATATAGATATGTATATATATATATATACATATATATATATACATATATATGTATATATATATATATATATATAAGTTAAACCTATAACTCACCAACATTTTTGTTGACGTTTTAAACATGTTTATTCTTAGGTGATTATTAAGAGCTTCCGCTGTTGCATGCTAATTAAGGACAAGATTTGGAGTCAGCATGTTGTATAATATTGTTTAAAAACTGCATTCAGGAACTTATTTTGATGTAACATATTATTATTGTAAACCATTATGTAATGGTCGTGTGTAAATGGTATATTTAGATTATCATCACTTGATAATCTAAGTTATGATTTCTAACCCTTGTCGATACAATAAAGGTTATGGTTTGTTTTAAAAACGAATGCAGTCTTTGAAAAACGTCTCATATAGAGGTCAAAACCTCGCAACGACACCAATTAATATGAAACGTTTATAATCGATATGAACGGGACATTTCAGTTGGTATCCGAGCGTTGGTCTTAAAGAACCATAAATTTTTATTAGTGTGTCTTATCGAGTTTGTTAGGATGTATTAGTGAGTCTGGACTTCGAACGTGTTTCCTTTAAAAACGATTGATTAACACTTTTGTTGGAAACTATATATTTTTACATGTAAATATTATGTGGTATATTACTAATGTGTTAGTTAATGTGTGATTGATGTCTACTACCAGTACCAATCCCATCGACTCACCTAATAACAATGAAGAGTCGAATATATTTTGGGAAGATTCACAAATTCCAGAAGAAGAGGAACCGGAAGAAGAGGAACCGGAAGATGAGGAACCGGAAGAAGAAGAAGATCCGGAGGAGGAAGTGTTAAAAATCACAGAAAAACAATTAAATAAAAGAAAATCATCAACCAATGGACCAAAGTTAAAAATGGTTTGTGGTGTCTCCGCTGAGGAGGAAAAATATTGGGAAGATTACCAATTTTCTAATGAATCGGATCCCGACGTGGATTCCGATGATGTTATAGAAATTACGTTACGGCCCAATTTAATAAAGAAAAAGAAAACAATAAGGGAAAATCTATCAAAATAGAGAAACCCGATCCCAAACCCGATGAACAATATGTTATGATGAAATACCCTGATGGAATATACCGTAAACACCCATATTTCTTAAACTTTAACTATAGCCCGGGAACATCTAAGCAACCGGATTTTTCTAGACCATTTGTAAAAAGGACTGCTCGTAATAGTACGGGACCACCATTTATCCCTAGAAAATTAGCAAAATGAACCGAGTCCGAGGAGGAAGAAACAAGTGAGTCTGAATAAAGAGTTGTAATCATTTACTTTTACCATGCCTTGAAATATATGTATTGTAGTGTGCTTGTACTTTTGTGTTATATGAAAAAATTACTTGTATTGTTTGTTAATTATCTTTTACGAATCTAATCTTCGTCTATTTTACAGTATAAAAATAGAAAATGGACGTTAAGGATAGACAACCGAATATTTTAGAAGACCTACCACGGGATATGATTGATGAAATCTTGTCTAAAGTTGGTCAGGATTTATCGGCTCAATTATTTATGGCAAAATTAGTTTGTAAGACATTTGAAAGACGTTTCAGACATGCCTTGGTTTATAAAAGGCTTTCCTTCGATAGGTGGTGTATATCGTGAAATGACCCGTTCATATACATTATAAACGATTCACAATAGTTGATTACATCACGAGGTATTTGACCTCTATATGATACATTTTACAAACATTGCATTCGTTTTTAAAAGACAAACTTTCTTTACATCGAAAATTGACAGGCATGCATACCATTTCATAAAATCCATTATCCAACTATAAACTGACTTAATAATAATCTTGGATTAACTCAATGACTCGAATGCAACGTTCTTCGAAATATGCCATGAAAGACTCCAAGTAATATCTTGAAAATGAGCAAACGCACAGCGGAAGATTTCTTTCAATCCTGAGAATAAACATGCTTTAAAGTGTCAACCAAAAGGTTGGTGATTTCATTAGTTTAACATAATCATTCATTTCCATCATTTTAATAGACCACAAGAATTTCATTTCCAGTTCTCATAAATATACATCCCGTGCATAGAGACAAAAATCATTCATATGGATTGAACACCTGGTAACCGACATTAACAAGATGCATATAAGAATATCCCCTATCATTCCGGGAAATCCATCGGACATGATAAAAACGAATTTGAAGTACTAAAGCATCCGGTACTTTGGATGGGGTTCGTTAGGCCCAATAGATCTATCTTTAGGATTCGCGTCAATTAGTAGATCGGTTTACTAATTCTTAGGTTACCAAGCAAAAAGGGGCATATTCGGCTTCGATCATTCAACCATATAATGTAGTTTCGATTACTTGTGTCTATTTCGTAAAACATTTATAAAAATTGCGCATGTATTCTCAGCCCAAAAATATAAAGGGTAAAAAGACAAATGAAACTCACCTTACTGTATTTCGTAGTAAAAATACGTATAACGTCATTGAACAAGTGCAAGGTTGGCCTCGGATTCACGAACCTAAATTAATTATATATATTCATATGTTGGTCAATATTTGTGTAACAAATTAGGTCAAGTCATAGTGTACCACAATCCTAATGCTCGAGACTAATATGCAAAAGTCAACAAAAGTCAATTTGACTCAAAATGATTTCCAAAATTTATACATGATTATTATATAGTTTAAATATCGTCGTTTTATTTTTTTAAATATTTTTAAAAGATTTATTAGAGTAAATAATATTATTCATTTATTAATAAATAAAATTTTATATAAAATATACTTTTATATATCTTTAAGTAATAAAATTTATAAAGTTCATTTAACATCATAAAAATAATATGATAGGTAGTATTAATGTAATTATGTTACACGTAGTAAAACATCTTTGTATTACATATTTATTTGATAAAATAATATCGATAATAATAATAGTAAGTAAAAGTTGTATTATTTTGCAATAATAATAATTATTATTATTCTATTAATAAAAATATCAATATTTATAATTACTAAAAATGACATTATGATAAAATTATAATTCTAATTATGATAACTTTAATATTTACGATACTTTTTAATATTATCTTTAAAATAATAATTCTATTTAAAATGATAATAATTATGATATTTTATAATAACAATGACATTTCTATTAAAATGATAATTTTTGTTAAAATGATAGTTTTAATACTAACGATACTTTTAATAATAATAGTAATGATAAAAATAATAAGAATGATAATTTTATCTAAATCAATATCTTATAATATTTTAATTTCAACATGATACTCATACTCATTATTTCTTAATAGTTTCGTTTAATAGTTTTTAATCGTCTTTTATATCGTTTTCATAATAATTATAATAATAGTAATCAAAATAATTAGGTGTTACTAATATTAGTTTTAATTACAATAATACTAATAATGATAATTATTATGACATTATTAACGATAATACTAATAATTATTTTAATGATAGTATAATAATAATAATAATAATAATAATAATAACAATAACCACTTTTAAATAATGATATATATATATTAATAATGATAATAATAATAATAATAATAATAATAATAATAATAATAATAATAATAATAATAATAATAATAATAATAAAAATAATAATAATAATAATTAGATAATAATAATAATAATACTAATTATAACTTTAACGATAATAACGATAGTAATAATAATAAAAATAACAATTTTTAATGATAATTCCTTTTATTGATAAAGATAATAATAATATTAACAATAAGATAAAACTAGAACGATGATAATAACGACGATAATAATAATCCTTTTTAATAATAATACCAAATTTCAATTGACTATAACTCCAATTCTGTTCATCGAAACCATTCGATATCTAAATGAAAAGTTCTTAATTTTTCGCTAGCTTTCCAACGACATGCATATCTTATACCTTATCTCAACTGCATAAATAACTAATTCAGGATTCAACAAAACCTAACTAAAGGCAATATCAAAAGTACAAACATGCATAATCCTATATACTCGAGCACTAGTCAGGGATACACTATTAGTATGTAAAGGTTAAATTATGAGTACTCACGTATTAATATTGAGATTCAATATTGTAGGAAAGGTACGTAAATGCAACAGGGATGATAAACACTAGTTTGACTCACGAGCAATACACCCGAACCATACCCATAACCTCCATAGCTATAACCCATAATTTTCTTAGCTCTATCCCGCTCGAAAAACAATTTCGAAATCACTCGGACAGCACTCCGTCGTAATATTTTATGTATACTAATAATATCTTGAAATAATACGGAGTAAATATATATATATATGTAAATCGATTGAGATAGTTTAGAGAAAAATATTTTCAAGTTTCTATGAAATAATAAAATCTATTGAATTCTATTTATAATAGATTTTTGAATTATTAAAATGAATTATTAAAGTATGAATTATTAAAGTGAATTATTAAAGTATGAATTATTAAAGTGAATTATTAAAGTATGAATTATTAAAGTGAATTATTAAAGTATGAATTATTAAAGTGAATTATTAAAGTTAAAGTAAAGTAAAAATAAAGTAAAGGTAAAGTTTAAGTATAGTAAAAGTATAAAACTATGTACATATAATACGCGTATAAATATATATAATATTAATTTAAATCGTTATATATATTTAATAAAATAATATATAAATATCGTTATCTTTATCATACTGGTTAAGTAATGAGGTGTTAAAAGTGGTTCTAGATATTTATAAAAGTTATATACGTTTTAATAATAAAGTTCTTTTTAAACTGAAAACGTTTTTGTACGTTTGAAACTAAATTAAATGAATATGATAATTTTGTTTTCCAAAACTAAATATATTTAAGAATCATTTTGTTTAAAGGTTAAAATAATGGAAATCATTATATCATAAAACGTTTTAGAAAAGTAAACTCATATATATTCATAATAGGTTTCAAGTTTTTTTAAATTACAGTCTGTTGGTGAAACATGAGATAAAGTCCAAAGGTTAAATAAACGTATGAAATCATCTTAATGAAAAAATGTCGAGTTACTTAACTTGTCGATATACAACATCTAAGTTATTTATACTCCACTTTCTTACTTATAAATCACTTTACCATTTTTCGAATGTTGTCAAAAAGAATAGATTTCTTAAATCATAGTGGACCTCATAACATGGACCCGTAATCATATCACAGTGTATCTGTTAAATCAATCATTTGATATTATCTTCTAATTCCATCGATAAACATATTGAAACAAATACGTTCGTGTAAAGTATTATACGTTTAATTCTCTATTAATATTCTCAAGTTATAATATATATATATATATATATATATATATATATATATATACATATCTATTTATATATAACGGTTCGTGAATCGTCGGAATTTGGTCGAGGTTATAATGAATGTAAGAACACATTTAAAATTCTTGAGATTTATCTTAATAAACTTTGCTTATCGTGTCGGAATAATATAAAGATAAAGTTTAAATATTGGGAAGATTACCAATTTTCTAATGAATCGGATCCCGACGTGGATTTCGATGATGTTATAGAACTTACGTTACGGCCCAATTTAATAAAGAAAAAGAAAACAATAAGGGAAAATCTATCAAAATAGAGAAACCCGATCCCAAACCCGATGAACAATATGTTATGATGAAATACCCTGATGGAATATACCGTAAACACCCATATTTCTTAAACTTTAACTATAGCCCGGGAACATCTAAGCAACCGGATTTTTCTAGACCATTTGTAAAAAGGACTGCTCGTAATAGTACGGGACCACCATTTATCCCTAGAAAATTAGCAAAATGAACCGAGTCCGAGGAGGAAGAAACAAGTGAATCTGAATAAAGAGTTGTAATCATTTACTTTTACCATGCCTTGAAATATATGTATTGTAGTGTGCTTGTACTTTTGTGTTATATGAAAAAATTACTTGTATTGTTTGTTAATTATCTTTTACGAATCTAATCTTCGTCTATTTTATAGTATAAAAATAGAAAATGGACGTTAAGGATAGACAACCGAATATTTTAGAAGACCTACCACGGGATATGATTGATGAAATCTTGTCTAAAGTTGGTCAGGATTTATCGGCTCAATTATTTATGGCAAAATTAGTTTGTAAGACATTTGAAAGACGTTTCAGACATGCCTTGGTTTATAAAAGGCTTTCCTTCGATACGTGGTGTATATCGTGAAATGACCCGTTCATATACATTATAAACGATTCACAATAGTTGATTACATCGCGAGGTATTTGACCTCTATATGATACATTTTACAAACATTGCATTCGTTTTTAAAAGACAAACTTTCTTTACATCGAAAATTGACAGGCATGCATACCATTTCATAAAATCCATTATCCAACTATAAATTGACTTAATAATAATCTTCGATTAACTCAATGACTCGATTGCAATGTTCTTCGAAATATGCCATGAAAGACTCCAAGTAATATCTTGAAAATGAGCAAACGCACAGCGAAAGATTTCTTTCAATCCTGAGAATAAACATGCTTTAAAGTGTCAACCAAAAGGTTGGTGAGTTCATTAGTTTAACATAATCATTCATTTCCATCATTTTAATAGACCACAAGAATTTCATTTCCAGTTCTCATAAATATACATCCCGTGCATAGAGACAAAAATCATTCATATAGATTGAACACCTGGTAACCGACATTAACAAGATGCATATAAGAATATCCCCTATCATTCCGGGAAATCCATCGGACATGATAAAAACGAATTCGAAGTACTAAAGCATCCGGTACTTTGGATGGGGTTCGTTAGGCCCAATAGATCTATCTTTAGGATTCGCGTCAATTAGTAGATCGGTTTACTAATTCTTAGGTTACCAAGCAAAAAGGGGCATATTCGGCTTCGATCATTCAACCATATAATGTAGTTTCGATTACTTGTGTCTATTTCGTAAAACATTTATAAAAATTGCGCATGTATTCTCAGTCCAAAAATATAAAGGGTAAAAAGACAAATGAAACTCACCATACTGTATTTCGTAGTAAAAATACGTATAACGTCATTGAACAAGTGCAAGGTTGGCCTCGGATTTACGAACCTAAATTAATTATATATATTCATATGTTGATCAATATTTGACTAACAAATTAGGTCAAGTCATAGTGTACCACAATCCTAATGCTCGAGACTAATATGCATAAGTCAACAAAAGTCAATTTGACTCAAAATGATTTCCAAAATTTATACATGATTATTATATAGTTTAAATATCATCGTTTTATTTTTTTAAATATTTTTAAAAGATTTATTAGAGCAAATAATATTATTCATTTATTAATAAATAAAATTTTATATAAAATATACTTTTATATATCTTTAAGTAATAAAATTTATAAAGTTCATTTAACATCATAAAAATAATATGATAGGTAGTATTAATGTAATTATGTTACACGTAGTAAAACATCTTTGTATTACATATTTATTTGATAAAATAATATCGATAATAATAATAGTAAGTAAAAGTTGTATTATTTTGCAATAATAATAATTATTATTATTCTATTAATAAAAATATCAATATTTATAATTATTTATAATTACTAAAAATGACATTATGATAAAATTATAATTCTAATTATGATAACTTTAATATTTACGATACTTTTTAATATTATCTTTAAAATAATAATTCTATTTAAAATGATAATAATAATGATATTTTATAATAACAATGACATTTCTATTAAAATGATAATTTTTGTTAAAATGATAGTTTTAATACTAACGATACTTTTAATAATAATAGTAATGATAAAAATAATAAGAATGATAATTTTATCTAAATCAATATCTTATAATATTTTAATTTCAACATGATACTCATACTCATTATTTCCTAATCGTTTCGTTTAATAGTTTTTAATCGTCTTTTATATCGTTTTCATAATAATGATAATAATAGTAATCAAAATAATTAGGTGTTACTAATATTAGTTTTAATTAAAATAATACTAATAATGATAATTATTATGACATTATTAACGATAATACTAATAATTATTTTAATGATAGTATAATAATAATAATAACAATAACCACTTTTAAATAATGATATATATATTAATAATGATAATAATAATAATAATAATAATAATAATAATAATAATAATAATAATAATAATAATAATAATAATAATAATAATAATAATAAAAATAATAATAATAATAATAATTAGATAATAATAATAATACTAATTATAACTTTAACGATAATAACGATAGTAATAATAATAAAAATAACAATTTTTAATGATAATTCCTTTTATTGATAAAGATAATAATAATAATAACAATAAGATAAAACTAGAACGATGATAATAACGACGATAATAATAATCCTTTTTAATAATAATACCAAATTTCAATTGACTATAACTCCAATTCTGTTCATCGAAACCATTCGATATCTAAATGAAAAGTTCTTAATTTTTCGCTAGCTTTCCAATGACATGCATATCTTATACCTTATCTCAACCGCATAAATAACTAATTCAGGATTCAACAAAACCTAACTAAAGGCAATATCAAAAGTACAAACATGCATAATCCTATATACTCGAGCACTAGTCAGGGATACACTATTAGTATGTAAAAGTTAAATTATGAGTACTCACGTATCAATATTGAGATTCAATATTGTAGGAAAGGTACGTAAATGCAACGGGGATGATAAACACTAGTTTGACTCACGAGCAATACTCCCGAACCATACCCATAACCTCCATAGCTATAACCCATAATTTTCTTAGCTCTATCCCGCTCGAAAAACAATTTCGAAATCACTCGGACAGCACTCCGTCGTAATATTTTATGTATACTAATAATATCTTGAAATAATACGGAGTAAATATATATATATGTAAATCGATTGAGATAGTTTAGAGAAAAATATTTTCAAGTTTCTATGAAATAATAAAATCTATTGAATTCTATTTATAATAGATTTTTGAATTATTAAAGTGAATTATTAAAGTATGAATTATTAAAGTGAATTATTAAAGTATGAATTATTAAAGTGAATTATTAAAGTATGAATTATTAAAGTGAATTATTAAAGTATGAATTATTAAAGTGAATTATTAAAGTTAAAGTAAAGTAAAAATAAAGTAAAGGTAAAGTTTAAGTATAGTAAAAGTATAAAACTATGTACGTATAATACGCGTATAAATATATATAATATTAATTTAAATCGTTATATATATTTAATAAAATAATATATAAATATCGTTATCTTTATCATACTGGTTAAGTAATGAGGTGTTAAAAGTGGTTCTAGATATTTATAAAAGTTATATACGTTTTAATAATAAAGTTCTTTTTAAACTGAAAACGTTTTTGTACGTTTGAAACTAAATTAAATGAATATGATAATTTTGTTTTCCAAAACTAAATATATTTAAGAATCATTTTGTTTAAAGGTTAAAATAATGGAAATCGTTATATCATAAAACGTTTTAGAAAAGTAAAATCATATATATTCATAATAGGTTTCAAGTTTTTTTAAATTACAGTCTGCTGGTGAAACATGAGATAAAGTCCAAAGGTTAAATAAACGTATGAAATCATCTTAATGAAAAAATGTCGAGTTACTTAACTTGTCGATATACAACATCTAAGTTATTTATACTCCACTTTCTTACTTATAAATCACTTTACCATTTTTCGAATGTTGTCAAAAAGAATAGATTTCTTAAATCATAGTGGACCTCATAACATGGACCCGTAATCATATCACAATGTATCTGTTAAATCAATCATTTGATAGTATCTTCTAATTCCATCGATAAACATATTGAAACAAATACGTTCGTGTAAAGTATTATACGTTTAATTCTCTATTAATATTCTCAAGTTATAATATATATATATATAAATATATACATATCTATTTATATATAACGGTTCGTGAATCGTCGGAATTTGGTCGAGGTTATAATGAATGTAAGAACACATTTAAAATTCTTGAGATTTATCTTAACAAACTTTGCTTATCATGTCGGAATAATATAAAGATAAAGTTTAAATTTGGTTGGAAATTTCCGGGTTGTCACAGTACCTACCCGTTAAAGAAATTTCATCCCGAAATTTGAATGGGATGGTCATGGCTGACAATAAGTATGTTTTCATGACGTATACGAGTTGAAATTATAGTTTTATTATCATCAAGTAATATAGATAAAGCAATTTGATTTTTATGAAGAGTACGAGTGAAGTTATCACAAAAGAATGAAATGAGTAAATGCACGTTCTTTTTAACCAATGCCATAGTCACGGTTGATTTTCGGAATTCAAGGAATTTTGAGAAAATCTTCGTAATAAGATTTGGTTCTTCGGTAATTAAGGAAGTTAGGATCCGCTTTGATTAAATGCGATAATCTGTTTTGATTGCTCTGTCGAATATTTTACTATATATCCACCCCCTTCGTTTCCTTACAACTCACACCTTCTATTCTTTCTCTCTCAACTCATATTTTAGAGCATTCATTAATATGCTCCATCCAGTACTGATTCTTGATATACTCCTAATTTTCATATCTGTCATTCTTCTCTTTCATCTACCACCGGAGGATTTTATTTACTTTTACTATTACCTTGATGTTAAAGTGCTTTTAATTCTCCCGTGCCTTTACGTGGCAATACGTATTGATTTACACGGTTTGTAATTTATGTATTATTGTCGAGCTTTATATCTTCTTTTATATTCAAGAGTTCCATACTTTTGTCTCCTCTTCCTGGCTTCAAGTCAAGCGATTAATGGTCCAGAATTTGTAGGTAAGGATTTTGAAATGAACATAGTTAATGTTCTATGAAGGGAATCGTAATGGCACGATCTTGATTTGGTTAAATTACCAGAATGCCTCGGAAAAGACCGAATCATTAAGAAATATGTTCTTGATATTTTAAAGGTTAAATTGAATACAAGAGTCGTGTAATATGACACATGATGATGTTATGGTCTGTGAATCATCATATTCCATTTATAAACTCAGAATGACTTACTGTAATATAATCACGTTGATCAAGTGTCATTATATTATACTAATTCATGCTTCAGTTCCCAACACCACTTCAAAACATTCATATTTTAAACTTGAAGGTTTCAGAATTTAGAAACTAAAATAGTTTATTTTATGATGTAACACAGATAACGCGAACAGATAACTAATTTCGGATAAGAATAGTTATGAAATATCTTCAGAAATATGGAGGATATTTATAATGAAAGATATGATGATATCTTAGAATTTTTAATATCGATGGATGATGATGAAGATTTGTCCGTAAAGGTTTAGAGTCAGGAGCAAGGTATTCGATAATAGCTTCAGCAGACACTGAATTATTTGGATTCTTTGAAGGCAGGTTTAATCTTTGTGATTTATCCACATCCACCTTCATACTTTGCTCAATCTGTTTTCCAATTCCAAAGCTTCTCTTTTTCTGAGCTTTGCCAACACACTTTTCTTTATCATCAAACTTTTTACTGTTAAGATCGTTTACAGTTTTTGCTGCTTCATCAGCATTTTTACAATTTCAGAGAACAAGTTCTTAGTCTGGGGTGTTTTGCAGAAACTTCACATTTGAAGTATGTAACTCTTGGAGGTAGACGTTATATGTATATATAACTGCTGATGTAGACATGCGGCGAGATTTCAAAATACTGATTGCTGATTCTCAATAATTGGTATGGCAATTCTTGTTACAAGGTACGGATGAGTATATGATAGGGTTCCAATAAATATAACGATTTTTCTGAAAATCAAAGATTAGTGAAGTTGTTGGTAAGTTTATTGATAAAGTGGTGGAACATAAACGGTTCTCCGGTAACGATGGCGAAAGGGCAACGTATATATCAAGGTTATAATAAGGCTGTTTCGACTGAAAAATTTGAAGTTGACTTGCTGGAGCTGTAATAGAATTTGCTACTTTGAAAAGAAATTGCAAGGTTATTTTTGCTAATAAATGCCAAAGGATCTGACACATATATGTGTTGAATTATGACTTTGATTTTGAGAGCTTTTTAAGTACATAACTGTGGGTAATATGTGGTTGGATCATCATCTCGATTGCTCATTATTTAAAGTGTCTTCAGAAATTTTCGATGAGTTTGAACACAGATTGTAATCGTTAATATACATTTGATGTTCTAACACAGTTTTGAAGTCAAAGTATAGCTTAGAAAGATGTAGGAATCTAAAAGTGATGGTACCAGTTATATTTCGTATTGAATTCTGAGGTTTCAAAATCAAAATATGTAATTGAGTTTGAATGAGTATGGTTGTTTTGATATGAAAGAATGTATATTATTGTGAAAGTAGGAAGTATGGTTGATAATTTGATTAATCAGATTCGAAGAATGTAACATATTAATTGTGAAAATATATATATATATATATATATATATATATATATATATCTCGGGTATTACCTACCCGTTAAAAAAAATTTCACAATTAATATTTTGTACAAAAGAATTTTATTACAGTCTTTATGAAAATATATATGTATATATTCTCTTCAGATGTAACATAGATTTTAATGAGTTAATACTAAATTAAACTCATTCGATTTACAGTTGGAACTAGAATTGAATAATCCCTTGAATGCTTTAGAGATTACATAAGTATTTCTTCAATAATATTGAAATTATGAATCAATACTTCGTTATTTGTTGAGGCGTGATGTTGGTTTTCATTAAATTCTTGTGAACTTCGCAAAGTACCAATGATGTTATCTGAAAAGTTTCGGGTACATCGATGATGAAAGTGTAAAATCAAATATATACTTGATTTATTATGAATTAGAATTTGTTGAATTGAGACAGAGACTGTAGTTAACGATGGTTAAGTTGCGGGCGAAGGACGTACATTATTGCATATTTGTAATATGAATTAACCGAGTAGTTAAGATTCACACACAATAGCTTAGCACGGAAAGATTTATTTTTACTTCAAATATATATATATATATATATATATATATATATATATATATATATATATATATATATATATATATATATATATATATATATATATATATATATAATATACATATAATTTCTTCAGAGGGAATGAGTTAATTCTTCATAACTCGTTGATACAATATACGCGTTATTGATTCGTAATGATGTCCACAGTAATTCTTGAACTGAAGGAGTTTGTGATGTTATAGGTGTTGTTGATTCTGATGCTGACTGCACTGACGATGCTTGTGACGCTGACGGTACTAATGATGTTGTTGGTAAAACAAGTTTAGCTTGTTAACCACACACCATTTTTGTCAGGGTTTTTACTCTTCTTTCTATCATTTTGGTTCGCTTAACTGATTTATGTTTAGGGCTAGATTAGATAATCTCTAAGACTTTAGAGATTACATAATCGCCGGGAAAAGTTTCTCCAATGAAGTTATGAATTAATACTTCTTCAGTTATTGTTGTTGGTACTCCTTGGTATCCATGGTGCATATGACGTTGATGCTCGTGGGACAGATTGTGAAGTTGAGGTTTACAACGCAGTTGTGGTTGGAGGTGGTAATGGTACTGTTGGCGTTCATGATGGTGGTACTGGTTATGCTGCTGGTGTTTGTAATCTTTGCACCATATTCTCAAAAGTCACTACCCGAGCGCGAAGCTTGTCGACTTCTTCTATTACACCGGGGTGATTGTCGGTTCAGACGAGTGGATAAATAAAATTTAGAATTTGATGTAGTATATAATCATGACGAGATACTCTGGAAATAAGAGAGAAAATGGTGTTTCGGACAGGTTCGCCGGTAAGTCCTTCAGGTTCTTCGTCAAGAGGGCAATGTGGTGGATGGAAAGGATCGCCTTCTTCTTGTCTCCAATGATTGAGGAGGCTACAAACCCATCCCCAATTCATCCAGAATAGGTGATGACTGATTGGTTGATCCATTCCGGTCATACTGCTTTCGGATCTTGAGTGGGATTCCATTTCAGAATCCGAAGAACTTGAACTAATGGCGAATTCCATTTCGTACGATTGAATAAAGAATTTTTCGATATGAAATGATCTTCCGGCTATCGGATGGTATTCTAATTACATTGAATATCTATATATATAGAGCAAAAGATTTCGAAAATTACGGAGGAATTTACGAAATATATCCGGCAAAGTTTAAAGTAACAGATACGATAAGATATGATTTAGCAGATACGCTAATATATGAATTTTGTCTATACACTACTCATGCAATTAATGTATCAAGACGTGTCCAGACTAATAATGATAAGCAGGTAATTTCCTAAGGATGATAAGCAGATGATTTCCGACTAGAAATGATAAGCAAAACTTTTGACATGCAGACACGGTCGAAGTCCAGACTCACTAATGCATCCTAACGACTTATTAGTTAGACACACTAATGCAGACCTGGTTCGCTAAGACCACCGCTCTGATACCAACTGAAATGACCCGTTCATATACATTATAAACGATTCACAATAGTTGATTACATCGCGAGGTATTTGACCTCTATATGATACATTTTACAAACATTGCATTCGTTTTTAATAGACAAACTTTCTTTACATCGAAAATTGACAGGCATGCATACCATTTCATAATATCCATTATCCAACTATAAATTGACTTAATAATAATCTTTGATTAACTCAATGACTCGAATGCAACGTTCTTCGAAATATGCCATGAAAGACTCCAAGTAATATCTTGAAAATGAGCAAACGCACAGCGGAAGATTTCTTTCAATCCTGAGAATAAACATGCTTTAAAGTGTCAACCAAAAGGTTGGTGAGTTCATTAGTTTAACATAATCATTCATTTCCATCATTTTAATAGACCACAAGAATTTCATTTCCAGTTCTCATAAATATACTTCTCATGCATAGAGACAAAAATCATTCATATGGATTGAACACCTGGTAACCGACATTAACAAGATGCATATAAGAATATCCCCTATCATTCCGGGAAATCCATCGGACATTATAAAAACGAATTCAAAGTACTAAAGCATCCGGTACTTTGGATGGGGTTCGTTAGGCCCAATAGATCTAGCTTTAGGATTCGCGTCAATTAGTAGATCGGTTTACTAATTCTTAGGTTACCAAGCAAAAAGGGGCATATTCGGCTTCGATCATTCAACCATATAATGTAGTTTCGATTACTTGTGTCTATTTCGTAAAACATTTATAAAAATTGCGCATGTATTCTCAGCCCAAAAATATAAAGGGTAAAAAGACAAATGAAACTCACCATACTGTATTTCGTAGTAAAAATACATATAACGTCATTGAACAAATGCAAGGTTGGCCTCGGATTCACGAACCTAAATTAATTATATATATTCATATGTTGGTCAATATTTGTCTAAAAAATTAGGTCAAGTCATAGTGTACCACAATCCTAATGCTCGAGACTAATATGCAAAAGTCAACAAAAGTCAATTTGACTCAAAATGATTTCCAAAATTTATACATGATTATTATATAGTTTAAATATCGTCGTTTTATATTTTTAAATATTTTTAAAAGATTTATTAGAGTAAATAATATTATTCATTTATTAATAAATAAAATTTTATATAAAATATACTTTTATATATCTTTAAGTAATAAAATTTATAAAGTTCATTTAACATCATAAAAATAATATGATAGGTAGTATTAATGTAATTATGTTACACGTAGTAAAACATCTTTGTATTACATATTTATTTGATAAAATAATATCGATAATAATAATAGTAAGTAAAAGTTGTATTATTTTGTAATAATAATAATTATTATTATTCTATTAATAAAAATATCAATATTTATAATTACTAAAAATGACATTATGATAAAATGATAATTCTAATTATGATAACTTTAATATTTACGATACTTTTTAATATTATCTTTAAAATAATAATTCTATTTAAAATGATAATAGTAATGATATTTTATAATAACAATGACATTTCTATAAAAATGATAATTTTTGTTAAAATGATAGTTTTAATACTAACGATACTTTTAATAATAATAGTAATGATAAAAATAATAAGAACGATAATTTTATCTAAATCAATATCTTATAATATTTTAATTTCATCATGATACTCATACTCATTATTTCCTAATCGTTTCGTTTAATAGTTTTTAATCGTCTTTTATATCGTTTTCATAATAATGATAATAATAGTAATCAAAATAATTAGGTGTTACTAATATTAGTTTTAATTACAATAATACTAATAACGATAATTATTATGACATTATTAACGATAATACTAATAATTATTTTAATGATAATATAATAATAATAATAATAATAACAATAACCACTTTTAAATAATAAAATATATATTAATAATGATAATAATAATAATAATAATAATAATAATAATAATAATAATAATAATAATAATAATAATAATAATAATAATAATAATAATAATAATAATAATAATAATAGTAATAATAATAATTAGATAATAATAATAATAATACTAATTATAACTTTAACGATAATAACGATAGTAATAATAATAAAAATAACAATTTTTAATGATAATTCCTTTTATTGATAAAGATAATAATAATAATAACAATAAGATAAAACTAGAACGACGATAATAACGACGATAATAATAATCATTTTTAATAATAATACCAAATTTCAATTGACTATAACTCCAATTCTGTTCATCGAAACCATTCGATATCTAAATGAAAAGTTCTTAATTTTTCACTAGCTTTCCAACGACATGCATATCTTATACCTTATCTCAACTGCATAAATAACTAATTCAGGATTCAACAAAACCTAACTAAAGGCAATATCAAAAGTACAAACATGCATAATCCTATATACTCGAGCACTAGTCAGGGATACACTATTAGTATGTAAAAGTTAAATTATGAGTACTCACGTATCAATATTGAGATTCAATATTGTAGGAAAGGTACGTAAATCCAACGGGGATGATAAACACTAGTTTGACTCACGAGCAATACTCCCGAACCATACCCATAACCTCCATAGCTATAACCCATAATTTCCTTAGCTCTATCCCACTCGAAAAACAATTTTGAAATCACTCGGACAGCACTCCTCGTAATATTTTATGTATACTAATAATATCTTGAAATAATACGGAGTAAATATATATATGTAAATCGATTGAGAGAGTTTAGAGAAAAATATTTTCAAGTTTCTATGAAATAATAAAATCTATTGAAATCTATTTATAATAGATTTTTAAATTATTAAAGTGAATTATTAAAGTATGAATTATTAAAGTGAATTATTAAAGTATGAATTATTAAAGTGAATTATTAAAGTATGAATTATTAAAGTGAATTATTAAAGTTAAAGTAAAGTAAAAATAAAGTTTAATTATAGTAAAAGTATAAAACTATGTACGTATAACACGCATATAAATATATATAATATTAATTTAAATCGTTATATATATTTAATAAAATAATATATAAATATCGTTATCTTTATCATACTGGTTAAGTAATGAGTTGTCAAAAGTGGTTCTAGATATTTATAAAAGTTATATACGTTTTAATAATAAAGCTCTTTTTAAACTGAAAACGTTTTTATACGTTTGAAACTAAATCAAATGAATATGATAATTTTGTTTTAAAAAACTAAATATATTTAAGAATCATTTTGTTTAAAGGTTAAAATAATGGAAATCGTTATATCATAAAACGTTTTAGAAAAGTAGAATCATATATATTCATAATAGGTTTCAAGTTTTTTTAAATTACAGTCTGTTGGTGAAGCATGGGATAAAGTCCAAAGGTTAAATAAACGTATGAAATTATCTTAATGAAAAAATGTCGAGTTACTTAACTTGTCGATATACAACATCTAAGTTATTTACACTCCACGTTCTTACTTATAAATCACTTTACCATTTTCCGAATGTTGTCAAAAAGAATAGATTTCTTAAATCACAGTGGACCTCATAACATGGACTCGTAATCATATCACAATGTATCTGATAAATCAATCATTTGATATTATCTTCTAATTTCATCAATAAACATATTGAAACAAATACGTTCGTGTAAAGTATTATACGTTTAATACTTTATTAATATTCTAAAGTTATAATATATATATACATATCTATTTATATATAACGGTTCGTGAATCGTCAGAATTTGGTCGAGGTTATAATGAATGTAAGAACACAGTTTAAAATTCTTAAGATTTATCTTAACAAACTTTTCTTATCATGTCGGAATAATATAAAGATAAAGTTTAAATTTGGTTGGAAATTTTCGGGTTGTCACTTATCGCATTGGGGAAACCTTAAGTTATGCCATATTTTCTATAACGCTATGTGCGCGGGAAACCCTAATGCAATTTTTCGCCACGGGTTGAGGGCCTATTTTGACTCCGAATGCCCAATATAGGACTTCATTCATTAAAAAGGACTTCAAAATGCAACTTAAAGAAGCATGTTACGTTTACAGGTTAGTGATATATATATATATATATATATATATATATATATATATATATATATATATATATATATATATATATATATATATATATATATATATATATAAGTAAACATGTCATTATGTATATTAACAATGAACTACATATGTAAAAACAAGACTACTAACTTAAGGATTTCGAAACAAGACATATATGTAACGATTATCGTTGTAACGACATTTAAATGTATATATATCATATTAAGATATATTAATATATCATAATATCATGATAATATAATAATTTAACATCTCATTAGATATAATAAACATTGGGTTTACAACATTTAACAAGATCGTTAACCTAAAGGTTTCAAAACAACATTTACATGTAACGACTAACGATGACTTAACGACTCAGGTAAAATGTATATTCATGTAGTGTTTTAATATGTATTTATACACTTTTGAAAGACTTCAAGACACTTATCAAAATACTTCTACTTAACAAAAATGCTTACAATTACATCCTCGTTCAGTTTCATCAACAATTTTACTCGTATGCACCCATATTCGTACTCGTACAATACACAGTTTTTAGATGTATGTACTATTGGTATATACACTCCAATGATCAGCTCTTAGCAGCCCATGTGAGTCACCTAACACATGTGGGAACCATCATTTGGCAACTAGCATGAAATATCTCATAATATTACAAAAATATGAGTAATCATTCATGACTTATTTACTTGAAAACAAAATTACGTATCCATTATATCTAATCCATATACCAACGACCAAAAACACCTACAAAAACTTTAATTCTTCAATATTATTCATCTAATTGATCTCTCTCAAGTTCCATCTTCAAGTTCTAAGTGTTCTTCATAAATTCTACAAGTTCTAGTTTCATAAAATCAAGAATACTTCCAAGTTTACTAGCTCACTTCCAATCTTGTAAAGTGATCATCCAACCTCAAGAAATCCTTTTTGTTTACAGTAAGATATCATTCTAAATTAAGGTAATACTCATATACAAACTTTGATTCAATTCCTATAACTATAACTATCTTAATTCGAGTGATAATCTTACTTGAACTTGTTTTCGTGTCATGATTCTACTTCAAGAACTTTCAAGCCATCCAAGATCCTTTGAAGCTAGATCATTTCTTGTCACTTCCAGTAGGTTTACCTACTAAACTTGAGGTTGTAATGATGTTCATAACATCATTCGATTCATACATATAAAACTATCTTATTCGAAGATTTGAACATGTAATCACTAGAACATAGTTTAGTTAATTCTAAACTTGTTCGTAAACAAAAGTTAATCCTTCTAACTTGACTTTTAAAATCAACTAAACACATTTTATATATCTATATGATATGATAACTTAATGATTTAAAACCGGAAAACACGAAAAAACACCGTAAAATCGAATATACGCCGTCGTAGTAACACCGCGGGCTGTTTTGGGTTAGTTAATTAAAAACTATTTTAAACTTTTATTTAAAAGTTGTTCTTCTGGAAAAATGATTTTTTTTATGAACATGAAACTATATCCAAAAATCATGGTTAAACTCAAAGTGGAAGTATGTTTTCTAAAATGGTCATCTAGACGTCGTTCTTTCGACTGAAATGACTACCTTTACAAAAACGACTTTTAACTTACATTTCCTACTATAAAACTATACTTTTTATGTTTAGATTCATAAAATAGAGTTCAATATGAAACCATGGCAATTTGATTCACTCAAAACGGATTTAAAACGAAGAAGTTATGGGTAAAACAAGATTGGATATTTTTTGATTGTTGTAGCTACGTGAAAATTGGTAACAAATCTATATTAATCATATCCTAGCTAACTTATATTGTATTATACATATATTCTAATATATAATGTAATCTTGGGATACCATAGACACGTATGCAAATGTTTTGACATATCATATCGACCCATCTATATATATATTATTTGGAACAACCATAGACACTCTATATGCAGTAATGTTGGAGTTAGCTATACAGGGTTGAGGTTGATTCCAAAAATATATATTGTTTGAGTTGTGATCTAGCCTGAGACGTGTATACACTGGGTCGTGGATTGATTCAAGATAATATATATCAATTTATTTCTGTATATCTAATTATGGACAACTAGTTGTAGGTTACTAACAAGGACAGCTAACTTAATAAACTTAAAATAGTAAAACGTATTAAAAATGTTGTAAATATATTTTAAACATACTTTGATATATATGTACATATTTGTTATAGGTTCGTGAATCGACCAGTGGCCAAGTCTTACTTCCCGATGAAGTAAAAATCTGTGAAAGTGAGTTATAGTCCCACTTTTAAAATCTAATATTTTAGGATAAGAATATATGCAGTTTTATAAATGTTTTACGAAATAGACACAAGTAAATGAAACTACATTATATGGGTGAATGATCGAAGCCGAATATGCCCCTTTTGCTTGGTAGCCTAAGAATTAGTAAACCGATCTACTAATTGACGCGAATCCTAAAGATAGATCTATTGGGCCTAACGAACCGCATCCAAAGTACCGGATGCTTTAGTACTTCGAATTCATTTTTATCATGTCCGAAGGATTTCCCGGAATGATAGGGGATATTCTTATATGCATCTTGTTAATGTCAGTTACAAGGTGTTCACCATATGAATGATTTTTATCTCTATGTATGGGATGTATATTGAAATATGAAATCTTGTGGTCTATTATTATGATTTGATAATATATAGGTTAAACCTATAACTCACCAACATTTTTGTTGACGTTTTAAGCATGTTTATTCTCAGGTGATTATTAAGAGCTTCCGCTAATGCATACTAAAATAAGGACAAGATTTAGAGTCCATGCTTGTATGATATTATGTAAAAACTGCATTCAAGAAACTTATTTTTGATGTAATATATTCTTATTGTAAACCATTATGTAATGGTCGTGTGTAAACGGTATATTTTAGATTATCATTATTTGATAATCTACGTAATACTTTTTAAACCTTTATAGATAAAATAAAGGTTATGGTTGTTTTAAAAATGAATGCAGTCATTGAAAAACGTCTCATATAGAGGTCAAAACCTCGCGACGAAATCAATTAATATGGAACGTTTATAATCAATATGAACGGGACATTTCAGTTGGTATCCGAGCGTTGGTCTTAGAGAACCAGAAAATTGCATTAGTGTGTCTTACCGAGTTTGTTAGGATGCATTAGCGAGTCTGGACTTTGACCGTGTTTTTCTTCAAAAACGATTGCTTAACATTTTTTTGTTGAAAACTATATATTATTAACATGTAAATATTATGTGATATATTAATCTTTTAACATGTTTGATATTGTGTGATAGATGTCTACCTCTAGTACAAATCCCATTGATTCACCTAATAATAATGAAGAGTCTAATATATTTTGGGAAGATTCACAAATTCCCGAAGAGGAACCGAAAGAGGAGGAACCGGAAGAAGAGGAACCAGATGAGGATGAATCGGAAGAGGAGGAACCAGAAGAAGAAGACGTTCCGGAGGAAGAAATATTGATACCTATAATAAATCGATTAAATAAAAGAAAATCCTCAACCAACGGACCAAAGTTA
Organism: Rutidosis leptorrhynchoides; assembly: GCF_046630445.1. Taxonomy (NCBI): domain Eukaryota; kingdom Viridiplantae; phylum Streptophyta; class Magnoliopsida; order Asterales; family Asteraceae; genus Rutidosis; species Rutidosis leptorrhynchoides. Next base: position 261,961,439 of record NC_092333.1, on the reverse strand, counting down.
ATAATGGTCAATGGTGTTTCCACCGAGGAAGCAAAATATTAGGAAGATTACCTATTTTCTGATGAATCGGATCCCGATGAGGATTCCGATGATGTTATAGAAATTACCTCGACCCTAATTAATAAAGTGAAAAAAAATAATAAGGGAAAAGGTATAAAAATAGAGAAACCCGATTCCAACCCCGATGAACTTTATATGTATCGACAACATCCGTATTTCCTAAAATGTAACAATGACCCGGGAACCTCTAAACCACCAGGTTTTTCTAAACCATTATGGAAAACGACGGCTCGTATTAGAGGAACACCATATATTCCAAGAAAATTAGGAAAACAAACCAAGTCCGAAGAAGAAGAAACCAGTAATTCAGATAAGAAGGTTGTAATCATGTTGTGTATTATATGTATTGTAGTGTGCTTGTACTTTTATGTTCTATGTAAAAATTTCTTGTATTGTTTGTTAATTATCTTTTATGAATCTAATCCTTGTCTATTTTACAATATAAAAACAAAATGGACGTTAAGGGTAGACAACCGAATATTTTAGAAGACCTACCAGAGGATATGATTGAGGAAATCTTGTCTAGAGTCGATCAGAATTCATCAGAACATTTAGTTATGACGAAATTAACTTGTCAACATTTGAAAGACTTTCCAGAAATGCCTTAGTTTATAAAAGGCTTTCCTTTGATAGGTGGGGTATATCACATTGGGGAGACCGTAAGTTACGCCGTGTTTTCTTTAAAGCGTTAAATGTGGGGAACCCAAATGCAATTTTACGCTACGGGTTAAGAACCTATTTTGACTCAACATATCCCAACATAGGATTTTGTGAATTAAAAAGAGCTTCTAACATGCAACATAAAGAAGCATGTTATGCTTACGGGTTAGTGATGTTCGCTTCTTACCAAAGTGAGAAAAAGAACATTGGATTGCAACTTTTAAATAAAACCTTCCCACAAGTGACGGATTCAGTAGTTGGGGTGAGAAACAATGTTTTTAGATTATTACGGGGCTGTTGGATATTACGAAACCCTCGTCCTTTTGACGAAATTACAACATGCTGCCTAGCCAATGGTCATAACGGTTATTTTCCACAAGACCAAGGATGGGAAGTCGTCTTAGTAAAACCAGAATGCATGACTTGTTTCTGGACTTATAAATTATGTGTCTTTATTTCCTTTGCTGAACAACTTGCGTATTAACTAGATTTATCTTCAAAACTGTCATGTATCAAAGTGTACTATATTTCATGTTATATGTAATATAGCGATGTTGTAAGTTTGAAGAATATTTATATGTGATATATTATTATAATCAGATTTTCATATGGAATTGTAGTAGTTGAATTGTATATTAGCTACTAAGTATGAACTTAACGGGTAGGTAGTACCCGAATTTAAACTTATAAAACGCTAATATGAAGAAAAAGCTTTTACAAATGAGTTCATATTATGCTACGAAATACTATTGACTACTCTTAATATTCTGTATGATTAACTCGATTCAGTTGGCTATTTTGAAGGAAATGGCACCGACTACTCGACACACCAAGAATATGAGCGAAGAGGAATTTCGTACCTTTCTTGCTACAAACATAGCCGCAGTACAGGCTGCGCTACATACCAACAATAACTCTGAATCTAGCAATGCAGCTAACGGTGCAAGAAATCGTGTAGGATGCTCCTACAAAGAATTCACTGCCTGCAAACCTTTGGAATTTGATGGAACCGAAGGACCAATTGGATTGATACGGTGGACCGAGAAAGTCGAATCGGTGTTTGCCATAAGTAAGTGTACTGAAGAGGACAAAGTTAAGTACGCTACGCATACCTTCACAGGTACTGTGTTAACATGGTGGAACACCTATCTTGAACAGGTAGGACAAAATGCTGCTTACGCACTACCGTGGTCGGCATTCAAGCAATTGATAAACGAGCAGTATCGTCCTAGAAACGAAGTCAATAAACTCAAGGCAGAACTTAGAGAGTTATGAACACAAGGGTTCGACGTTACCACATATGAACGACGATTCACATAGTTGTGCCTATTGTGTCCAGGAGCATTCGAAGATGAAGAAGAGAAGATCGACGCGTTTGTAAAAGGGTTACCAGTAAGGATTCAAGAAGATCTGAGTTCACATGAGCCCGCTTCTATACAGAAGGCAAGTCGAATGGCTCATAAACTCATAAATCAGATTGAGGGAAGAATTAAAGAGCAGGCGGCTGAAGAAGCCAACACGAAATAACTCAAGAGGAAGTGGGAGGAAAACGGTGACAAGAGTCACCAGTACAACAACAACAACAATTACAACCATAATCGCAACAACTATCCCAACAACCACAACAACAATCGCAACAATAACCGCAATCCTAAGAATAACTACAACAAACATCCCAACAACAACAACAACTACAAAAACCATTTCAACAACAATAACAATCCCAACAACAACCTCAATAACAACAACGGTAACAAAAACCAAAAACAGCCATGTCATAGGTGTGAAGAAAATCATCAGGGGTTTTGCACGACATTTTGCAACAGGTGTAAAAGAAATGGTCATAGCGCGATAAAGTGTGAGGTCTACGGACCAAAGTTTAACAAAACTAAAGGAACAAATAATGTCAGAACAAGTAATGCCGAAACGAATAGTGTCGGAGCAATTAATACCAACGCTGTTTGTTATAAATGTGGAAAACCGGGCCACATTATTAGAAATTTCCCGAATCAGGGGAATACTAATGGGCAGGGCCATGGAAGAGTTTTCAATATTAATGCGGCAGAAGCACAGGAAGACCCGGAGCTTGTTACGGGTACGTTTCTTATTGACGATAAATATGCTTATGTTTTAATTGATTCGGGTGCAGATAGAAGCTATATGAGTAGAGAATTTTGTGCTAAATTAAGTTGCCCATTGACGCCTTTGGATAGTAAATTTTTACTCGAATTAGCAAACGGTAAATTAATTTCAGCAGATAATATATGTCGGGAAAGAGAAATTAAATTGGGGGATGAAACGTTTAAAATTGATTTAATACCAGTCGAGTTAGGGAGTTTTGATGTAATAATTGGCATGGACTGGTTGAAAAAGGTGAGAGCAGAGGTCGTGTGTTACAAAAATGCGATTCGCATTATGCGTGAAAAAGGAAAACCGTTAATGGTGTACGGAGAAAAGAACAACGCGAAATTAAATCTTATTAGTAGTTTGAAGGCGCAAAAACTAATAAGAAAAGGTTGTTATGTCATTCTAGCACACATCGAGGAAGTTAAACCTGAAGAAAAGAACATCAGTGATGTTCCCGTCGCAAAAGAATTTCCCGATGTATTTCCGAAAGAAATACCGGGATTACCACCACATCGATCCGTTGAATTTCAAATAGACCTTGTACCAGGAGTTGCACTAATAGCTCGTGCTCCATACAGACTCACACCCAGTGAAATGAAAGAATTACAAATTCAGTTACAGGAACTTTTAGAGCATGGTTTCATTCGACCAAGCACATCACCATGGGGAGCTCCTGTTTTGTTTGTCAAGAAGAAAGATGGTACATTCAGGTTGCGTATCGACTACCGAGAGTTGAACAAACTTACCATCAAGAACCGCTACCCACTACCAAGAATCGACGACTTATTTGATCAACTACAAGGCTCGTCTGTTTATTCGAAGATCGATTTACGTTCTGGATATCATCAAATGCGGGTGAAGGAAGATGATATTCCAAAGACTGCTTTTAGGACGCGTTACGGTCATTACGAGTTTATGGTTATGCCGTTTGGATTGACTAACGCACCAGCTGTATTCATGAACCTCATGAACCGAGTGTGTGGGCCATATCTTGACAAGTTTGTCATTGTTTTCATCGATGACATACTTATTTACTCGAAGAATGATCAAGAGCACGAAGAACATTTAAGAAAAGTGCTAGAGTTGCTGAGAAAAGAAAAACTGTACGCTAAGTTTTCAAAGTGTGCATTTTGGTTGGAAGAAGTTCAATTCCTCGGTCACATAGTGAACAAAGAAGGTATTCAGGTGGATCCAGCAAAGATTGAAACCGTTGAAAAGTGGGAAACCCCGAAAACTTCGAAACACATACGCCAATTTTTAGGACTAGCTGGTTACTACAGAAGGTTCATCCAAGACTTTTCCAGAATAGCAAAACCCTTGACTGCATTAACGCATAAAGGGAAGAAATTTGAATGGAAAGATGAACAAGAGAAAGCGTTTCAATTGTTAAAGAAAAAGTTAACTACGGCACCTATATTGTGTAACATCCCGCTTTTTTTTTTTTTTCATTTACTTTTCCGTTATACTAATATAAAGTCCGTTATATGTTTATAACATCTCCCGTTGATGAGCGTTTTAAATTATCTCGTTTAGGTAATTCACGCACCCGAACGAAAGTTGAGGGACTAAACTTGACAAGGGATCAAACCCTTGACTAGGTCAAAGGGTCAAACCCCTTTCACCCATTCATTATCATCCCCATCTCTCTCTTTCTCTCTAGCAAGAACACACCCCCATTTACAAAATTCATTCAATCATCATCTAAATCCGATATAGGAGGCTTACAAAAAAATAAATTACATATTCGTGATCCTCTCTTCATCCTCTTCATTTTGGTACCAACCTCATCTCGTTTGGGTAACATTTCTAAAACACTAGTTTTTCTTTAAATTTGTGTTCTTGACTTAAAAGTATGTTAATTAGTGTCTATGGCTCATTGTGATGTCGTGTATGTAATTTGTATGCTCGATTTGTTGTTTTTGGTGTAACTAGTTCATTATGAAAATTACTTGCTAAATCCTTGATTTTGGATGATCAAATGTTATTAGATTGTTAATGTGCATGTTTTAAAAGTGTTACTAGTATCATTAGCTTCATTTTGATGTATAGATTGATTAAAGAAACTTCATAAACGCGATTATTGATTTTGTGAACTTTTGGTTAGGGTTGACAACTCTTAAAATGAACTTTTGATGCGTTGAATGCTTGTTAATGTTATTGATAAGTGTTTAGTTGTATTACATGTTTCATTACCTTCAAAACGGCATATCATATGTATAAATTGGATTCCCGAAACTTAAATTGCAATTGATAAACTTGAAACTTGAAAATAAACCTCTATTGATCACTTGTCGGGATTTCGGTTATAGTGTAGGATGTTTTTGCTTGATGAAAAGTGCTTAGTTGCGTTCCTTGTCGAAAGAGCTTTCCGATGATATAAGATACATATCTTGATTGTTTACGGGTCATGAAATGTGTTGGTTTGTGTTTTGGTTCGTGCACTTAGGAAATACAGCAAACAGGGCCTGGAAAACGATCTGGACGCCGTCTAGCTTCTCGGGACGCCGTCCCAAACTTAAAACTGGGACGTCGTCTAGCTTCTCGGGACGCCGTCCCAATCTTAAAACCGGGACGCCGTCTAGCCAATTGGGACGCCGTCCCATTGTACTAAAACGGGCTGTTTACTTTGGTCATTTGACATAAAAATGTTTGCTATGCTACGGACCTCCGATTAACATGAAACTTGGCCAACATGCTCATATATGATTATATAACTTAGAAAAATTGTCGGATATCCAACCCGACCCCGTTGACTTTTCTGTTGACTTTGACCCGACCAAGTTGACTTTTAATCAAACTTAACCAAATAATTGTGCAATCGTTCTAACATGTTTTTATACTTGTACCTTGCATGAAACATGACAATCTGATTCACATGCTATTAGGATCGAGTCTTAACGAGCCATAGGACTAATTGAACATCTTTGACCTATCGTGTTTACCGTTATTGATACAAACCTATTGTTTAGGTCAAGACTAGCATTGTTCTTTGCACACGTTTACTTGTTGAAGTACTTTACTACTCGTGCACTCAAGGTGAGATCATAGTCCCACTTTTACTCTTTTTGAACTTACATTTGGGATGAGAAAACATAAACATTTCTTTACTAAGTGAACACAAGTACAGGAAAAACAAACATTCTACATACGAGTTTAGAACAAAATCCTCAATTCGATTATCATTAGTTACACTTGCCGGGTGTAAGCGAGAACTTATGTTGTATGGATCCATATGGGTTTGACAAACCCTCATTCAAACGGTTCGCTACCGTTTACGAATGAAATATATTTTCGAGAAACAGTGTATGTTCTAGCACTAAGTGATGGGGTTCAATGGAAGGAAATGTTAAGCATTGATAATTGGGTGCTCGTGAAACAAACTTTTGGAATGTATTACTATTATTTCATTGATGCAAATCTTGTGGTTCACTTGTACTTACTTACTTAAACCTATGATTTCACCAACGTTTTTGTTGACAGATTTCTATGTTTTTCTCAGGTCCTTGAACGATACATGATACATGCTTCCGCTCATTATTTTGATACTTGCATTGGATGTCGAGTATATATGCATACATGGAGCGTCTTTTGGATACTTTTAAATTGTGTCGCATAAGTTTCATTTGTACTTAAAACTATGTATCGTAACTTGTGGTGGAACTATTCTTGTAAACTTGAACAACCTTTACATTTGAAATGAATGCGACATATCTTTTGGTCAAACGTTGTTTTAAAGACTTATGACCACGTAACGGGACCTAAGTAGACGGCGCCGTCAATGACGATTTGGTCGGGTCGCTACAGATGGTATCAGAGCGTTGGTTGTAGGGATTTAGAGTTCATTAGTGTCAACCCCGAGTCATAGGGTACATTGATGAGTCTAGACTACAACCGGCATATAGACTTGAAGTAGGAATTACTTGACTACTTGTGCATTTATACTCGAACGCTTCTACTCATATCTACTCTTAGTTCATCTTAATCTCACGTTGTTTAATTTGATTGACGCGCCACCTTGACTATATGAAATGATGTCGAATGCACATATGAATCAGGGTAATATAATTTCTGGGATTATATTACGGTGACTCATATGAACGTTCCGACATTATGACATAAAGAATTTAAGGCGAGTCGAGGAAAAACTTCTCTTTATCTTTATTTTATATCACGGTTAGTATTATTGAGAATACTAATCAATGATATTCTTGTGTCTTGAAGGAACAATGGCTCCTCGTCGTGTACGCCGCAATGAAACTCCCGAACAAGCTCTCGAACGGATGATAGCTACCGCCGTAGATGCGGCCATGGCCGGTCACTCATCCAACAACAATAATAATAACAACCACAACAACAACAACAACAACAACAGCAACAATGGAGCCGGAAACTCAAACGAGGGATGCTCCTATAAAGCTTTCATGGGGTGCAAACCTCATACTTTTGATGGAACCGGGGGACCGGTCGTGCTCACCCGATGGTTTGAGCAAACGGAAGCCGTCTTTAGCATAAGCGGTTGTCGGGACCAAGACAAGGTCAAATACTCCACTCACACTTTCTCCGGAATTGCTCTAACATGGTGGAACACCTATGTTCAATCGGTGGGTACCGATGAAGCTCATGCCCTCTCTTGGGCCGATCTAAAGGAAAAGATGATTGTTGAATATTTTCCGCGCGAAGAAACCCGAAAGCTTGAGGAAGAACTAAGAGCTTTGAAAGCGGTCGGAAACGATCTTAAAGCTTATAATCAACGCTTCGCCGAACTATCCTTGATGTGTCCTAATCTTGTTAACCCCGAATCTCAAAGGATTGAGCTCTACATGCTCGGTCTTCCAAAAAGCATCAAACAAGGGGTGATGTCATCCAAACCCACTACTCATCAAGCCGCTATGAACATGGCTCGCCAACTAATTGAAACGATTGACGAAATCGTAGTTCCGGCACCTAAGGCCGAGGATAAATCGGGCGGCAACAAAAGAAAATGGGAAGCTCCCCAATCAAGCAACAACAACTTTGCCAAGAAATCTTACACCTCCGACGGCAAGAAAGGTTATGCCGGGAACCTACCTCTTTGCAACAAATGCAACAAACATCACTTTGGTGAATGTGGCAAGTTAATTTGCCACCGGTGCCAAGGAGTTGGTCATAAGGCCAACGATTGTAAAAGTGCCACACCCGTTGCTCGAAAGTGGCCCAATGCACCAAAGACGGGCACTTGTTACGAATGTGGTCAAACGGGTCATTATAGAAATGCATGCCCGAAAAGGAAAGATAACACCAATACGCGCGGCCGAGCTTTCAACATCAACACCGAGGAAGCCCGGGATGACACTGAACTAGTCACGGGTACGTTTCTTCTCAACAATTCTTATGTCTCTTGCTTATTCGATTCGGGTGCCGATAAATGCTTTGTATCCAAGACTTTGACTCATTCTTTTAGCACTCCACCTCTTCCATTAGATACCACTTATACCATTGAAGTGGCTAACGGAAAACTATTAAGTGCCGACACATATTACCGGGGGTGTACGATAAACATTTTGGGTAAGGAATTTGAAATTGATTTGATACCCATGGAACTAGGAAGCTTTGATGTAATAATCGGTATGAATTGGTTAGTCAAAACGAAATCTCACATTCTTTGTGATCTTAACGCAATCCGAATTCCTATCGAGAATGGTGAACCTTTGATCGTCTATGGCGATAAGAGTTGCACCGGACTCAACCTCGTTTCGTGTGTTAAAGTTAGAAAACTACTCCGTAAGGGTTGTTTTGCGATCCTTGCTCACGTTAAGAAAGTCGAGTCCGATGAGAAGCACATCGATGATGTGCCAATTGTTAGTGACTATTCCGATGTATTTCCCGACGAATTGCCGGGTCTTCCACCTCATCGACCGGTTGAATTCCAAATCGATCTTATTCCGGGAGCCGCACCCGTAGCACGTGCACCGTATAGACTTGCTCCATCCGAAATGCAAGAATTGCAAAGTCAAATCCAAGAACTACTTGACCGTGGTTTTATCCAACCTAGCCATTCACCTTGGGGCGCTCCGATTTTGTTTGTTAAAAAGAAAGACGGATCCCTACGAATGTGCATTGATTATCGTGAACTAAATAAATTGACGGTTAAGAACCGATATCCTCTTCCCCGCATCGATGACCTCTTTGATCAACTACAAGGGTCTTGTGTATATTCGAAAATCGATCTCCGCTCGGGTTATCATCAATTAAGGGTTAAGGGGGAAGATGTCTCCAAAACCGCTTTCCGGACTCGTTATGGTAGTTATGAATTCCTTGTCATGCCATTTGGTCTCACTAACGCACCGGCGGTGTTCATGGATCTTATGAACCGCGTGTGCAAACCGTATCTCGATACATTTGTTATTGTGTTCATCGATGACATATTGATCTATTCTAAAAATAAAGAAGAGCACGAACAACATCTCCGACTTGTGCTTGAACTTTTAAGACAAGAACAACTCTATGCCAAATTCTCCAAGTGTGAATTTTGGTTAAAGGAAGTTCAATTTCTTGGTCATGTTGTAAGTGACCAAGGTATTAAAGTCGATCCAACGAAAATCGAAGCCATTAGCAAATGGGAGACTCCTACTACTCCTACTCACATTCGTCAATTTTTGGGTCTCGCCGGGTACTATCGTAGATTCATCGAAAATTTCTCCTTGGTTGCACGTCCTCTAACCGCATTGACTCACAAGGGAAAGAAATTCATTTGGGCGACCGAACATGAATCCGCATTCCAAATCTTGAAAACGAAGCTAACCACCGCTCCTATCTTGTCACTTCCCGAAGGCAATGATGACTTTGTTGTATATTGCGATGCCTCAAAACATGGTTTTGGGTGTGTATTGATGCAACGAACGAAAGTCATTGCTTATGCTTCTCGACAACTCAAAATTCATGAACGAAACTATACGACACATGATCTCGAACTCGGAGCCGTTGTCTTTGCACTTAAAATGTGGAGACACTATCTTTATGGAACCAAGAGTACTATCTTCACCGATCACAAAAGCCTTCAACACATTTTCGATCAAAAACAACTAAACATGAGACAACGAAGGTGGATTGAAACCTTAAACGATTACGATTGCGAGCTTCATTACCATCCCGGGAAGGCAAATGTAGTAGCCGATGCCTTAAGTCGAAAAGAAAGAGCGGTGCCTCTTCGTGTCCGAGCCTTAAACATCACCATCCACACAAACCTTAATAGCCAAATTCGGGTAGCCCAAGATGAGGCTCTCAAGGATGAAAACATATCTCTCGAACACTTGAACGTCCTCACCTCTCGATTCGAAGTTAAAGAAACCGGACTCCGATATTTCGCCGAAAGGATTTGGGTGCCTAGTTATGGGGACCTACGAAGCCTTATTTTAGATGAAGCCCATAAGTCACGATACTCGATTCACCCCGGTGCCAATAAGATGTACCACGACCTTAAACAGCTATATTGGTGGCCGAACATCAAAAGGGACGTAGCTACTTATGTTTCCAAGTGTTTGACATGTTCCAAAGTCAAAGCCGAACACCAAAGACCATCCGGACTACTTCGACAACCCGAGATCCCGCAATGGAAGTGGGAAAGGATAACGATGGATTTTATCACCAAACTACCAAAAACGACGGGCGGTTATGATACCATTTGGGTTATTGTTGACCGTCTCACCAAATCCGCACACTTCCTGGCCATGAAAGAAACGGAAAAAATGGAGAAACTTGCACAACTTTACATTAAGGAGATCGTAGCCCGACACGGTGTACCTTTATCGATTATCTCCGACCGAGATGGCCGTTTCGTTTCTTGATTTTGGCGTACATTGCAAGAAGCGTTGGGAACACGTTTAGACATGAGCACCGCATATCATCCTCAAACCGATGGACAAAGCGAACGTACAATTCAAACCTTAGAGGACATGTTACGAGCTTGCGTGGTTGATTTCGGAAAAGCTTGGGACAAGCACTTACCTCTCGCCGAGTTCTCTTACAACAATAGTTATCACGCGAGTATTAAAGCCGCACCTTTTGAAGCGCTATATGGCCGCAGATGTCGTTCACCTCTTTGTTGGGCCGAGGTAGGCGACGTGCAAATCACCGGACCCGAACTCATTCACGAAACCACCGAGAAAATCGTTCAAATCCGAGATAGGCTTAGGACGGCCCGAAGTCGTCAAAAGAGCTATACCGACAAACGACGCAACGATCTTGAATTTCAAGTCGGTGACCGAGTAATGTTAAAAGTCGCACCTTGGAAGGGTGTAATCCGTTTTGGGAAACGCGGGAAGCTAAATCCGCGGTATATTGGTCCTTTCGAAATCTTGGAGCGTATTGGAACCGTTGCTTATCGTTTAGATCTTCCGCCTCAATTGAACTCCGTTCATCCTACCTTCCATGTATCTAACTTGAAAAAGTGTCTTGCCGAACCCGATATCGTCATCCCTCTCGAAGAACTTACTATTGATGACAAACTTCATTTTGTGGAGGAACCGGTTGAAATTGTGGACACCTCCGTCAAGACATTGAAACAAAGCCGAATCCCGATTGTCAAGGTTCGTTGGAATGCCAAAAGAGGACCCGAGTTTACTTGGGAAAGACAAGATCAAATGCAAAGGAAGTATCCTCATCTATTCGTGAATTCAGAAACGCAAGATCTCGAGGAAGAAACAACGACTACTACGCCTACTTAAATTTCGGGACGAAATTTCTTTTAAGGAGTAGGTAATGTAACATCCCGCTTTTTTTTTTTTTTTTTTCATTTACTTTTCCGTTATACTAATATAAAGTCCGTTATATGTTTATAACATCTCCCGTTGATAAGCGTTTTAAATTATCTCGTTTAGGTAATTCACGCAGCCGAACGAAAGTTGAGGGACTAAACTTGACAAGGGATCAAACCCTTGACTAGGTCAAAGGGTCAAACCCCTTTCACCCATTCATTATCATCCCCATCTCTCTCTTTCTCTCTAGCAAGAACACACCCCCATTTACAAAATTCATTCAATCATCATCTAAATCCGATATAGGAGGCTTACAACAAAATAAATTACATATTCGTGATCCTCTCTTCATCCTCTTCATTTTGGTACCAACCTCATCTCGTTTGGGTAACATTTCTAAAACACTAGTTTTTCTTTAAATTTGTGTTCTTGACTTAAAAGTATGTTAATTAGTGTCTATGGCTCATTGTGATGTCGTGTATGTAATTTGTATGCTCGATTTGTTGTTTTTGGTGTAACTAGTTCATTATGAAAATTACTTGCTAAATCCTTGATTTTGGATGATCAAATGTTATTAGATTGTTAATGTGCATGTTTTAAAAGTGTTACTAGTATCATTAGCTTCATTTTGATGTATATATTGATTAAAGAAACTTCATAAACGCGATTATTGATTTTGTGAACTTTTGGTTAGGGTTGACAACTCTTAAAACGAACTTTTGATGCGTTGAATGCTTGTTAATGTTATTGATAAGTGTTTAGTTGTATTACATGTTTCATTACCTTCAAAACGGCATATCATATGTATAAATTGGATTCCCGAAACTTAAATTGCAATTGATAAACTTGAAACTTGAAAATAAACCTCTATTGATCACTTGTCGGGATTTCGGTTATAGTGTAGGATGTTTTTGCTTGATGAAAAGTGCTTAGTTGCATTCCTTGTCGAAAGAGCTTTCCGATGATATAAGATACATATCTTGATTGTTTACGGGTCATGAAATGTGTTGGTTTGTGTTTTGGTTCGTGCACTTAGGAAATACAGCAAACAGGGCCTGGAAAACGATCTGGACGCCGTCTAGCTTCTCGGGACGCCGTCCCAAACTTAAAACTGGGACGTCGTCTAGCTTCTCGGGACGCCGTCCCAATCTTAAAACCGGGACGCCGTCTAGCCAATTGGGACGCCGTCCCATTGTACTAAAACGGGCTGTTTACTTTGGTCATTTGACATAAAAATGTTTGCTATGCTACGGACCTCCGATTAACATGAAACTTGGCCAACATGCTCATATATGATTATATAACTTAGAAAAATTGTCGGATATCCAACCCGACCCCGTTGACTTTTCTGTTGACTTTGACCCGACCAAGTTGACTTTTAATCAAACTTAACCAAATAATTGTGCAATCGTTCTAACATGTTTTTATACTTGTACCTTGCATGAAACATGACAATCTGATTCACATGCTATTAGGATCGAGTCTTAACGAGCCATAGGACTAATTGAACATCTTTGACCTATCGTGTTTACCGTTATTGATACAAACCTATTGTTTAGGTCAAGACTAGCATTGTTCTTTGCACACGTTTACTTGTTGAAGTACTTTACTACTCGTGCACTCAAGGTGAGATCATAGTCCCACTTTTACTCTTTTTGAACTTACATTTGGGATGAGAAAACATAAACATTTCTTTACTAAGTGAACACAAGTACAGGAAAAACAAACATTCTACATACGAGTTTAGAACAAAATCCTCAATTCGATTATCATTAGTTACACTTGCCGGGTGTAAGCGAGAACTTATGTTGTATGGATCCATATGGGTTTGACAAACCCTCATTCAAACGGTTCGCTACCGTTTACGAATGAAATATATTTTCGAGAAACAGTGTATGTTCTAGCACTAAGTGATGGGGTTCAATGGAAGGAAATGTTAAGCATTGATAATTGGGTGCTCGTGAAACAAACTTTTGGAATGTATTACTATTATTTCATTGATGCAAATCTTGTGGTTCACTTGTACTTACTTACTTAAACCTATGATTTCACCAACGTTTTCGTTGATAGATTTCTATGTTTTTCTCAGGTCCTTGAACGATACATGATACATGCTTCCGCTCATTATTTTGATACTTGCATTGGATGTCGAGTATATATGCATACATGGAGCGTCTTTTGGATACTTTTAAATTGTGTCGCATAAGTTTCATTTGTACTTAAAACTATGTATCGTAACTTGTGGTGGAACTATTCTTGTAAACTTGAACAACCTTTACATTTGAAATGAATGCGACATATCTTTTGGTCAAACGTTGTTTTAAAGACTTATGACCACGTAACGGGACCTAAGTAGACGGCGCCGTCAATGACGATTTGGTCGGGTCGCTACATATTGTCATTACCTGAAGGGAATGATGATTTTGTGATATATTGTGACGCCTCAAAGCAAGGTCTCGGTTGTGTATTAATACAACGAACGAAAGTAATTGCTTATGTGTCTAGACAATTGAAGATTCACGAACAGAATTATACGACGCATGATTTAGAATTAGGCGCGGTTGTTTTTGCATTAAAGACTTGGAGGCACTACTTATATGGGGTCAAAAGTATTATATATACCGACCACAAAAGTCTTCAACACATATTTAATAAGAAACAACTGAATATGAGGCAGCGTAGGTGGATTGAATTGTTGAATGACTACGACTTTGAGATTTGTTACCACCCGGGGAAGGCAAATGTGGTAGCCGACGCCTTGAGCAGAAAGGACAGAGAACCCTTTCGAGTAAAAGCTATGAATATAATGATTCACACTAACCTTACTACTCAAATAAAGGAGGCGCAACAAGGAGTTTTAAAAGAGGGAAATTTAAAGGATGAAATACCCAAAGGATCGGAGAAGCATCTTAATATTCGGGAAGATGGAACCCGGTATAGGCTGAAAGAATTTGGGTACCAAAATTTGGAGATATGAGAGAAATGGTACTTAGAGAAGCTCATAAAACCAGATACTCAATACATCCTGGAACGGGGAAGATGTACAAGGATCTCAAGAAACATTTTTGGTGGCCAGGTATGAAATCCGATGTTGCTAAATACGTAGGGAATGTTTGACGTGTTCTAAGGTCAAAGCGGAGCATCAGAAACCATCAGGTCTACTTCAACAACCCGAAATCCCGGAATGGAAATGGGAAAACATTACCATGGATTTCATCACTAAATTGCCAAGGACTGCAAATGGTTTTGATACTATTTGGGTAATAGTTGATCGTCTCACCAAATCAACACACTTCCTGCCAATAAGAGAAGATAACAAGATGGAGAAGTTAGCACGACTGTATTTGAAGAAAGTCGTCTCCAGACATGGAATACCAATCTCTATTATCTCTGATAGGGATGGCAGATTTATTTCAAGATTCTGGCAGACATTACAGCAAGCATTAGGAACCCGTCTAGACATGAGTACTGCCTATCGTCCACAAACTTATGGGCAGAGTGAAAGGACGATACAAATGCTTGAAGACATGCTACGATCATGTGTTATTGATTTCGGAAACAGTTGGGATCGACATCTATCGTTAGCAGAGTTTTCCTACAACAACAGCTACCATTCAAGCATTGAGATGGTGTCGTTTGAAGTACTTTATGGTAGAAAGTGCAGGTCTCCAATTTGTTAGAGTGAAGTGGGGGATAGACAGATTACGGGTCCGGAGATAATACAAGAAACTACCGAGAAGATCATCCAAATTCAACAACGGTTGAAAACCGCCCAAAGTCGACAAAAGAGCTACGCCGACATTAAAAGAAAAGATAAAGAATTTGAAATTGGAGAGATGGTCATACTTAAGGTTGCACCTTGGAAAGGCGTTGTTCGATTTGGTAAACAAGGGAAATTAAATCTAAGGTATATTGGACCATTCAAGATTATTGATCGTGTCGGACCAGTAGCTTACCGACTTGAGTTACCTCAACAACTCGCGGCTGTACATAACACTTTCCACGTATCGAATTTGAAGAAATGTTTTGTTAAAGAAGATCTCACTATTTCGTTAGACGAAATCCAAATCAACGAAAAACTTCAATTCATCGAAGAACCCGTCGAAATAATGGATCGTGAGGTTAAAAGACTTAAACAAAACAAGATACCAATTGTTAAGGTTCAATGGAATGCTCGTAGAGGACCTGAGTTCACCTGGGAATGAGAAGATCAGATGAAGAAGAAATACCCGCACTTATTTCCAGAAGATACGTCAACACCTCCAACTGCTTAAAATTTCGGGACGAAATTTATTTAACGGGTAGGTACTGTAGTGACCCGAACTTTTCCATGTTTATATATATTAAATGAAATTGATATTTACATGATTAAGTGTTTCCAACATGTTAAGTAATCAAACTTGTTAAGACTTGATTAATTGAAATAGGTTTCATATAGACAATTGACCACCCAAGTTGACCGGTGATTCACGAACGTTAAAACTTGTAAAAACTATATGATGACATATATATGATTATATATATAGTTAACATGATATTATGATAAGTAAGTATCTCATTAGGTATTTTAACAATGAGTTATATACATAAAATTGAGTTTATTGAATTAAGAAACTCGAAACGATATATATAACGATTATCGTTATAACAACGTCTTACTAAATACATATGAATCATATTAAGATATTGATACACTATGTTTAATCATGATAAATGATAAGTAAACATGTCATTATGTATATTAACAATGAACTACATATGTAAAAACAAGACTACTAACTTAAGGATTTCGAAACGAGACATATATGTAACGATTATCGTTGTAACGACATTTAAATGTATATATATCATATTAAGATATATTAATATATCATAATATCATGATAATATAATAATTTAACATCTCATTAGATATAATAAACATTGGGTTAACAACATTTAACAAGATCGTTAACAACATTTACATGTAACGACTAACGATGACTTAACGACTCAGTTAAAATGTATATACATGTAGTGTTTTAATATGTATTTATACACTTTTGAAAGAATTCAAGACACTTATCAAAATACTTCTACTTAACAAAAATGCTTACAATTACATCCTCATTCAGTTTCATCAACAATTATACTCGTATGCACCCGTATTCGTACTCGTACAATACACAGCTTTTAGATGTATGTACTATTGGTATATACACTCCAATGATTAGCTCTTAGCAGCCCATGTGAGTCACCTAACACATGTGGGAACCATAATTTGGCAACTAGCATGAAATATCTCATAAAATTACAAAAATATGAGTAATCATTCATGACTTATTTACATGAAAACAAAATTACATATCCTTTATATCTAATCCATATACCAACGACCAAAAACACCTACAAACAATTTCATTCTTCAATATTCTACATCTAATTGATCTCTCTCAAGTTCCATCTTCAAGTTCTAAGTGTTCTTCATAAATTCTACAAGTTCTAGTTTCATAAAATTAAGAATACTTCCAAGTTTACTAGCTCACTTCTAATCTTGTAAAGTGATCATCCAACCTCAAGAAATCCTTGTTGTTTACAGTAAGATATCATTCTAAATCAAGGTAATACTCATATACAAACTTTGATTGAATTCCTATAACTATAACTATCTTAATTCGAGTGATAATCTTACTTGAACTTGTTTTCGTGTCATGATTCTACTTCAAGAACTTTCAAGTCATCCAAGATCCTTTGAAGCTAGATCATTTCTTGTCACTTCCAGTAGGTTTACCTACTAAACTTTAGATAGTAATGATGTTCATAACATCATTCGATTCATACATATAAAACTATCTTATTCGAAGATTTGAACATGTAATCACTAGAACATAGTTTAGTTAATTCTAAACTTGTTCGCAAACAAAAGTTAATACTTCTAACTTGACTTTTAAAATCAACTAAACACATGTTCTATATCTATATGATATGCTAACTTAATAATTTAAAATCGGAAAACACGAAAAAACACCGTAAAACTGGATATACGCCGTCGTAGTAACACCGCGGGCTGTTTTGGGTTAGTTAATTAAAAACTATGTTAAACTTTGATTTAAAAGTTGTTCTTCTGGAAAAATGATTTTTCTTATGAACATGAAACTATATTCAAAAATCATGGTTAAACTCAAAGTGGAAGTATGTTTTCTAAAATGGTCATCTAGACGTCGTTCTTTCGACTGAAATGACTACCTTTACAAAAACGACTTGTAACTTACATTTCTGACTATAAAACTATACTTTTTATGTTTAGATTCATAAAATAGAGTTCAATTTGATTCACTCAAAATGGATTTAAAACGAAGAAGTTATGGGTAAAACAAGATTGGATATTTTTTGATTATTGTAGCTACGTGAAAATTGGTAACAAATCAATATAAATCATATCCTAGCTAACTTATATTGTATTATACATGTATTCTAATATATAATGTAATCTTGGGATACCATAGACACGTATGCAAATGTTTTGACATATCATATCGACCCATCTATATATATTATTTGGAACAACCATAGACACTCTATATGCAGTAATGTTGGAGTTAACTATACAGGGTTGAGGTTGATTCCAAAAATATATATAGTTTGATTTGTGATCTAGCCTGAGACGTGTATACACTGGGTCGTGGATTGATTCAAGATAATATATATATCGATTTATTTTTGTACATCTAATTATGGACAACTAGTTGTAGGTTACTAACAAGGACATCTAAGTTAATAAACTTAAAATAGTAAAACGTATTAAAAATGTTGTAAATATATTTTAAACATACTTTGATATATATGTACATATTTGTTATAGGTTTGTGAAACGACCAGTGGCCAAGTTTTTCTTCCCGACGAAGTAAAAATCTGTGAAAGTGAGTTATAGTCCCACTTTTAAAATCTAATATTTTGGGATGAGAATACATGTAGTTTTATAAATGTTTTACGAAATAGACACAAGTATATGAAACTACATTATATGGGTGAATGATCGAAGCCTAATATGCCCCTTTTGCTTGGTAGCCTAAGAATTAGTAAACCGGTCTACTAATTAACGCGAATCCTAAAGATAGATCTATTGGGCCTAACGAACCCCATCCAAAGTACCGGATGCTTTAGTACTTCGAATTCATTTTTATCATGTTCGAAGGATTTCCCGGAATGATAGGGGATATTCTTATATGCATCTTGTTAATGTCGGTTACCAGGTGTTCACCATATGAATGATTTTTATCTCTATGTATGGGATGTATATTGAAATATGAAATCTTGTGGTCTAATATTATGATTTGATAATATATAGGTAAAACCTATAACTCACCAACATTTTTGTTGACGTTTTAAGCATGTTTATTCTCAGGTGATTATTAAGAGCTTCCGCTGTTGCATACTAAAATAAGGACAAGATTTGGAGTCCATACTTGTATGATATTATGTAAAAACTGCATTCAAGAAACTTATTTTTGATGTAATATATTCTTATTGTAAACCATTATGTCATGGTCGTGTGTAAACGGTATATTTTAGATTATCATTATTTGATAATCTACGTAATGCTTTTTAAACCTTTATAGATAAAATAAAGGTTATGGTTGTTTTAAAAATGAATGCAGTCTTTGAAAAACGTCTCATATAGAGGTCAAAACCTCGCGACGAAATCAATTAATATGGAACGTTTATAATCAATATGAACGGGACATTTCACATACCTTCACAGGTACTGCGTTAACATGGTGGAATACCTATCTCGAGCAGGTGGGACAAGATGCTGCTTACGCACTACCATGGTCAGAATTCAAACACATGATGAATGAGCAGTACCGTCCCAGAAACGAGGTCAATAAGCTCAAGGTAGAGCTTAGAGAATTACGAACACAAGGATTAAATATTACCACATACGAATGACGATTCACAGAGTTATGCCTATTTTGTCCAAGAGAGTTCGAAGATGAAGAAGAGCGGATCGACGCATTTATAAAAGGGTTACCAGAAAGGATTCAGGAGGATGTGAGTTTAAACGAACCTACCTCTATACAAAAGGCAAGTCGAATGGCTCACAAACTCATAAACCAGATTGAGGGAGGAATTAAAGAGCAGGCGGCCGAGGAGGCTAAAATGAAATAAGTCAAGAGAAAATGGTAAGAAAACAGTGACAAGAGTCACCAACACAACAACAGTAACTATCGCTTCAACAATCAACACAACAATCACAACTACAATCGCACAATTTTTTGCAACAACAAACACAACAACAACCACCCAACAACAACAACAACAACTATAACAACCGTCCCAACAACAACAACAACTACAACAACCGTCCTAACTACCATAACAACCGCAACAACAACAATCCCAACAACTATCTCAATAACAAAAATGGCAACCAAAATCAGAAAATTCTGTGCCAAAGGTGTGAATGGTACCATCCGACTACTTACTATTCACAATCATATACCAAATGTAATAGAAAGGGTCATAGTGCGATAAAGTGAGAAGTTTACGGACTAGTGGCTAAAGGAACAAATAATTCCAACATTACTTGTTTCGGATGCGGGAAGAAGGGTCATTACAAAAGTGTGTGCCCAAACCAGGAAAATAATAATGGTCAAAGCTGTGGAAGAGTTTTTAACATTAATGCGGAAGAAGCGCATGAAGACCCGGAGCTTGTTACGGGTACGTTTCTTATCGATGAAAAACCTGCTTATGTTTTATTTGATTCGAGTGCGGATAGAAGCTATATGAGTAGAGATTTTTGTGCTAAATTAAGTTGTCCATTGACGCCTTTGGAAAATAAATTTTTACTTGAATTAGCAAACGGTAAATTAATTGCAGCAGATAAAATATGTCGGAATCGAGAAATTAAGTTGGTTGGCGAAACATTTAAGATTAATTTGATACCAGTAGAGTTAGTGAGTTTTGATGTGATAATTGGTATGGACTGACTGAAAAAGGAGAAAGCAGAGGTCGTATGTTACAAAAATGTGATTCGCATTATGCGCGAAAAGGGAAAACCCTTAATGGTGTACGGAGAAAAGAGCAACGCGAAGTTAAATCTTATTAGTAACCTAAAGGCGCAAAAGCTTATAAGAAAAGGTTGCTATACAATTCTAGCATACGTCGAGAAAATCAATCTCGAAGAAAAGTATATCAATGATGTTCCCGTCGCAAAAGAATTTCCTGATGTATTTTCGAAAGAATTACCGGGACTACCTCCACACCGATCTGTTGAATTTCAAATAGATTTTGTACCAGAAGCTGCACCAATAGCTCGTGCTCCTTACAGACTCGTACCCAGCAAAATGAAGGAATTACAGAGCCAATTACAAGAACTTTTAGATCATGATTTCATTCGACCAAGTACATCACCGTGAGGAGCTCCTGTTTTGTTTGTCATAAAGAAAGATGGTACATTCAGGTTCTGTATCGACTACAGAGACTTGAACAAACTTACCATCAAGAACCGTTATCCACTACAGAGAATTGATGACTTATTTGATCAACTACAAGGCTCGTCGGTTTATTCGAAGATTGATTTACGTTCCGGATATCATTAAATGTGGGTGAAGGAGGATGATATTCCGAAGTCTGCTTTTAGAACACGTTACGGTCATTATGAGTTTATGGATATGCCGTTCGGATTGACTAATGCACCAGCTGTGTTCATGGACCTCATGAACCGAGTGTATGGACCATATCTTGACAAGTTTGTCTTTGTCTTCATCGATGACATACTTATTTACTCCAAGAATGATCAAGAGCACGGAGAACATTTGAGAATGGTTCTAGAATTGTTGAGGAAAGAAAAACTGTATGCTAAGTTTCCAAAGTGTGCATTTTGGTTGAAAGAAGTTCAATTCCTCGGTCATGTTGTGAACAAAGAAGGTATTCAGGTTGATCCGTCAAAGATTGAAACCGTTGAAAACTGGGAAACCCCGAAAACTCCGAAGCATATACGCCAATTTTTAGGATTGGCTGGTTACTATAGAAGATTCATCCAAGATTTTTCTAAAATAGCAAAAACTTGACTGCATTAATGCATAAAGGGAAGAAATTTGAATGGAAGGATGAGCAAGAGAAAGCGTTTCAATTGTTAAAGAAAAACTTGTAACATCCCGCATTTTTCCGTTAAATTATTTTAACGCCCGTCTTTTTATTTTAAATAATATCCTTCGTAACTAGATTCGTATCCTCCGTTGGCTAACAAAATAACTCATTCGGTTAATTCCCGCACCCGACTACAAACTTGAGGGACCAATGTTGCCAAATGACCAAAATCTTAACTAGGTCAAATGGTCAACATTCATCACTCACCTCTCATTTCTCTCTTTCTCTCTTCCTCATACTTATAATTTTCTCTCAACTTTCCAATCCTTAATTCATCATCTAAATTTAATTTTGGAAGCTAACATCAAAACAAATTACATATTTTGAATCCTCTCTTCATCCTCTACAACTTGATACTAATTTCATCTCATTTGGGTAACTTTCTAAAATTACTAGATTTCTTGTTCTTGGTGTTATTAACTTATAAAAGTGTTAATTAGTGTCTATGGCTCAAGTCTAACATGAATATATGATTTGTATGCTCGCTCTTGTTGTTTTGAAGTAACTAGCATGAACTTAAATTTTGGTGTGTTGTTCTTGAGATTTAGTTGCTTAAAAGTTGTTAGATGTTAAAAGTTCATGTTTTAATTGTGTTACTAGTATCACTAGCTTCAATTTGATGTGTAGGTTGCTTTAGAAAACTTCATAAACTTGATTATTGATTTTGTGAACTTTGGGTTAGGGTTTGATGAACTTGAAATGAACTTTTGATGCCTTAAATGACATGAGATGTTGTTAGTAAGTGTTTCATTGTATTGCATGTTTAATTATCTTCGAAACGGCATATCATATGTGTAACTTGGATCACCGAATCATGGAATGAGATTATTGAACTTGAAGGTCATAAATGAGGAGCATTGAATGTGATTTGTGTTGTTGTAAGTGTTGAATTGATTGATGAAATGTGTTTAGTTGTTTTCTTCATCAAAATACCTTTCCAACAGTGTATGATACATGTCCTAGGTGTTTTCGGTTCACAATTTGAGTTTGTTTGAGTTTTGGTTCGTGCACTTATGAGTTTCAGCAAACAGTACCTGGATACAAATTTGGACGCCGTCCAAATATTGGGACGCCGTCTAGTCCTTCAATACTGGACGCCGTCCAGATGAACTGCCAGGGACTGTTTTGGTTTTCCATTTTACAAAAAATGTTTGCTATACTACGCACCTTCGATTCACACGTAACTTGTTCTAACATGCTCATATATGATCAAAAACCTCAGAAAAATAGTTCGAGACCCGACCCGAACGTGTTGACTTTTTCGTTGACTTTGACCCGACCAAGTTTGACTTTTATCCAAACTTAACCGAATACTTATACAATCTTTCTAACTTGCTTCTATACTTGTATCTTGCATGAAACTTGACAATTTGATTCACATGCTACATAATCGAGTCGTAACGAGCCATAGGATTAATTGAACATCTTTGATCAACCGTAGTTACCGTTATTGATACAACTTACTTGTTTAGGTCAAGGCTAGCATTTGTTCTTTGCACGTTACTTGTTGAAGTATCTTTTTACTCTTGCACTCAAGGTGAGATCATATTACACTTTTACTCTTTTGAACTTACATTTGGGATGAGAAAACATAAACGTTTCTTTTTACTAAATGAACACAAGTACAGGAAAACAAACATTCTACATACGAGTTTAGAACAAAATCCCCAATTCGATTATCATTAGTTACACTTGCCGGGTGTAAGCGAGAACTTATGTTGTATGGATCCATATGGGTTTGACAAACCCTCATTCAGACGGTTCGCTACCGTTTACGAATGAAATATATTTTCGAGAAATAGTGTATGTTCTAACACTATTGTGATGGGGTTCTATGGAAGGAATGTTAAGCATTGATAATTGGGTGCTCGTGAATATTAACTTTTAGAATGTATTACTATTATATCAATGTTGCAAATCTTGTGGTTCAACTTACCTTTTTACTCACTTACTTACTTAAACCTATGATTTCACCAACGTTTTCGGTGACAGATTTTTATGTTTTTCTCAGGTCTTTGAACGATATGTGATACATGCTTCCACTCATTATTTTGATACTTGCATTGGATGTCGAGTATATGTGCATACATGGAGCGTCTTTTGACTTTATCTAAAACTGTGTCGCATATGTTTCATTTGTACTTATAATTTTGTAACGTAACTTTTGGTTGAACAATTCTTGTAAATTTAGAAACAATCTTTACTTTTGAAATGAAGGCGACATATTTTGGTCAAACATTATTTTAAAGACTTGGAGCTAAGTAGTCGGCGCCGTCAATGACGATTTTGTCGGGTCGCTACAGATGGTATCAGAGCGTTGGTTGTAGGGATTTAGAGTTCATTGGTGTCAACCCCGAGTCATAGGGTACATTAGTGAATCTAGACTACAACCGGCATATAGACTTGA
This sequence comes from Rutidosis leptorrhynchoides, assembly GCF_046630445.1. Classification (NCBI taxonomy): domain Eukaryota; kingdom Viridiplantae; phylum Streptophyta; class Magnoliopsida; order Asterales; family Asteraceae; genus Rutidosis; species Rutidosis leptorrhynchoides. Next base: position 261,937,322 of record NC_092333.1, on the reverse strand, counting down.
AGTAGGAATTACTTGACTACTTGTGCATTTATACTCGAACTCTTTTATTTACATCTAACTCTTATTCTACCTTAATCTCACGTGGTTGATTAGATTGACACGCCACCATATGAATAAGGGTAATATAATTTCCGGGATTATATTACGGTGACTCATATGAACGTTCCGACATTAAGACATAAAGAATTTAAGGCGAGTCAAGGAAAAATTTTCTCTTTATCTTGATTCCATATCACGATTAGTTTTATTGATAATACTAATCAACGGTATTCTTGTGTCATGAAGGAACAATGGCTCACCAAGGTCAACACAATACTCCTTCCGAAACTCTCGAACAAACTCTTCAACGAATGATAGCCACCGCCGTGGGTGAGGCCGTGGCCGATCACTTCTCCAACCACAACAACAATTTGGGAGCCGGTAATTGAAATGAGGGGTACTCCTACAAAAACTTCATGAAGTAGAACCCTCCCACTTTCGATGGAACCGGGGACCGGTTGCTCTCACCCGATGGTTCGAACAAATGGAAGCCGTTTTTAGCATAAGCGGTTATCGGGACCAAGATAAGGTCAAGTTTTCCACCCTCACTCTCACCGGTATTGCTCTCTCATGGTGGAACACGTATGTACAATCGGTGGGTATCGATGAAGCCCTTACACTCTCTTGGACTGAATTAAGAGAAAGAATGATCACCGAATACTTCTCGCGCGAAGAGACTCGAAGGCTCGAACAGGGGCCAAGAAATTTAAAAATAGCCAGAGATGACCTCGAAGCTTATAATCAACGGTTTACTGAACTAACCTCAATTTGTCCAAACCTCCGGGCTCTCGGGCCCCAAGGAGTTGAGTTTTACATGGATGGCCTCCCTAAGAGCATTCCACACGGGGTAATGCCATCAAGACCCACCGACCTACAAGAGGCTGTGATGATAGCCTGCCGATTTATAAAAACGGTGGACGAAATTGAAGCGCCGGTACCAATGGCCGAGGCCCAACTGGGCAACAACAAAAGAAAACGGGAATCCTCTCCCCCAAGCAACCACAACCACAATGACTCCACCAAGAAACTTTTCATCCCCGGTGGCAAGAAAGGGTATGCCGGAAATCTACCTTATTGTAACAAATGTCACAAACATCATTTGGGTGAATGTGGCAAACCATTTTGCATCAAGTGTCGAAGAAGTGGCCATGCGGCCCATATGTTTGTAAAAGTACCGCCCTCGTCATCCAAAAGAAGGCCAATGTACCGAAAACGGGTGTTTGTTATAAATGTGGCCAACCGGGTCATTTTAGAAATGCTTGCCCAAAGAATAAAGCTAAAACCAACGCACGCCGTTGAACTTTAAACATTGACACCAAGGATGCCCGAGATGACCACGGACTAGTCACGGGTACGTTTCTTCTCAACAACTCTTATGTTTCATGTTTATTCGATTCGGGTGTCGATAAATGTTTTGTATCCAAGGCTTTGGAGCCTACTCTTTGCACTCCACCACTTCCCCTAGATATTACTTACGCCATTCAAGTGACCAACAGAAAACTATTACGTACCGATAAATTTTATCGGAAGGTGTACGTTAAACTTATTGGGTGGATAATTTAAATTTTGACTTGATACCTATAGAACTAGGGAGCTCAAAACCTATTCGTTAAGAAGAAATGTTTCCCTACAATTTTGTATAGATTATTGTGAACTAAGTAATTTCCGGTCAAGAACCGATATCCTCTTCCCCATACTGATGACCTCTTGGTCAATTGCAAGGACCATTTATGTATTCCAAGTCGACCTCCATTTCGGTTATCATCAAATGAGGGTTAAGGGAGAAGATGTCTCCAAAACTGCTTTCCGAACTCATTGCGATAGTTATGAATTTCTTTTAGTAACCGTTCAGTTTATCCAAGGCCCCGTCCGTATCCATAGACCTCCTGAACCGCGTATGCAAACGTATCTAGAAAATCCGTTATCGTGTTTATAGATGATGTCTAAATCTATTCAACAATAAGGAAGAAAAGCGAACAACATCTCCGTCATACACTCGAACTCTTGAGAAAAGAGCAACTCTACGCCAGATTCTCCAAGTGTGAATTTGGCTAAACGAAGTCAATTTCCTAAACTACGTTGTTAGTGGTCCAGGTATTGAAGTAAACCTTGCAAAAATCGAAGCCCCACGTAATCGGGAAACCCTCACGACTCTGAATTGTATTCGTAAAATCTTAGAACTCGCCAGTCATTACCACAGATTCATTTCCGACTTTTCTCGTGTTGCTCGTCCTTTAACCCCGTTAACTCACTGAGGAAAGAATTAAACCTCTCCGTGTCCGAACTGTGAACGTGATTTTTCACACTAACCTTACTAGCTAAATTCGTGTAGCACAATATGGAAATCTTTTTAAGTGGATGCCTGAAAGGCATACCCTCTTGACTCGAAATCAAGGAAACTGAAATTCGTTATTATGCCTGAAAAATTGGAACACTTATGTATGGACCCCATCAATCTCCTCGTCATCACGTACCACGTTACATAACTCTGCTTTTTCACTATTACCGTTTGATATTACTGGGACCCAAGATAACACACAATCCAAGGATACCTCTTTCTTCCTTGACTTATCGTCCTTATGCTTCTGATAATTGGCCATCTACCACTCAACCCCGAAATATACGACTATGTGTGTTGTCTCGTCTCCCACCAAGTCTCAATATTTGCCTACTAGATGCGCGATATGGCTACCTCAAGGTATAAAACTCATCCTATTCTAATTTCTCAATTCACTCCTATCTTTTCGCTCGTACTTTCGTATAAGGAAATCTTTTACATAATTTTTCAATTGAGAGAGAGACTCTTCACGTATTACTAGTGCTCGCCACAAGGGCGAATATCCCTAACGAATGTTTTCGGTAGCCAATAAGAAACTTGTACCAACAAACGCTTTCGAGCCCTAACTAATTTGTTCAAACATATCTTAAAGGATTCTATTCCAACCCGGTGTACATTTATCAATTATCCTGGATCGAAATACTCGTTACACATCTAGTTTACAAAAAGCCTTAGGAATACGTTTAAACATGAGTACCACGTATCATCCACAAATCGACGAACCAAGCAAACGAACGATTTACATCTTGGAAAGACATGTTACAAACTTGTATTGTCGCCTTTAGTTGAACCCTCTTACAACAGTAGTTACCACTCGCGTGTTAACGCACACTTTTCTAAACTTTTTATAACCGCAAATGTCGTTCTCCTATTCGATGGACCGAAGTAGGTGACAAGCAATTCACAGGATCCGAACTTATTCAAGAAACAACCGTTGAGATAGTTCGAGTCCGAGAAGGACCCAAGACGGCCCGTAGTTGCCAAAAGGACTATGCCGATGTTAGGCGTAAACCTTCCGAATTCCAAGTCTGTAACCGGGTAATATTGAAAAAAAATCGCACCTTGGAAATGTGTTCCGTTTTGAGAAATCGAGAAAAGTTATATCCGCAATATTGATCCTTTTGAAATCTTGGGGTGTATTAGAACCGCTTCCTACCGTTTAGAACTTCCGACTTAATTAAGTTTCCGTTTACCTTACGTTCCATGTAACAAACTTAGAGACGTGTCCTGCGGAACAGGAATGTGCTATCCTTCTAGATAAACTTACTATTGATGACAACTCCTCTTCATAGGAAGAACGGTTGAAATTGTGGATCGGAAAACCAAGCCTTAATACAATGTAAACCCCGACTATCCAGAATCGTGGAAATGCCCAAGGAAGTATTTTCACTTATTCGTAGATTGGACAACACAAGGTCTCGAGTAAGAGACATCGACTATTACTTCCAACTAAATTTCGGGACGAAATTTCTTTTAAGGTGTGGGGTAATGTAACATCCCGCATTTTTTCGTTAAATTATTTTAACGCCCGTCTTTTTATTTTAAATAATATCCTTCGTAACTAGATTCGTATCCTCCGTTGGATAACATTCTTAATAATTTATTTATTGGATTATAATGTCTCCCGTACTCTCGTGTAATTCAAAATAACTCGTTCGGTTAATTCCCGCACCCGACTACAAACTTGAGGGACCAATGTTGCCAAATGATCAAAATCTTAACTAGGTCAAATGGTCAACATTCACCACTCACCTCTCATTTCTCTCTTTCTCTCTTCCTCATACTTACACTTTTCTCTCAACTTTCCAATCCTTAATTCATCATCTAAATTCGATTTTGGAAGCTAACATCAAAACAAATTACATATTTTGAATCTTCTCTTCATCCTCTACAACTTGATACCAATTTCATCTCATTTGTGTAACTTTCTATAATCACTAGATTTCTTGTTCTTGGTGTTATTAACTTATAAAAGTGTTAATTAGTGTCTATGGCTCAAGTCTAACATGAATATATGATTTGTATGCTCAATCTTGTTGTTTTAAAGTAACTAGCATGAACTTAAATTTTGGTGTGTTGTTCCTGAGATTTAGTTGCTTAAAAGTTGTTAGATGTTAAAATTTCATGTTTTAATTGTGTTACTAGTATCACTAGCTTCAATTTGATGTGTAGGTTGCTTTAGAAAACTTCATAAACTTGATTATTGATTTTGTGAACTTTGGGTTAGGGTTTGATGAACTTGAAATGAAATTTTGATGCCTTAAATGACATGAGATGTTGTACTGTTGTAGTAAGTGTTTAGTTGTATTTCATGTTTAATTATCTTCGAAACAGCATATCATATGTGTAACTTAGATCACCGAATCATGGAATGAGATTATTAAACTTGCAGGTCATAATGAGGAGCATTGAATGTGATTTGGGTTGTTGTAAGTGTTGAATTTATTGATGAAATGTGTTTATTCGTTTTCCTCATCAAAATACCTTTCCAACGGTGTATGATACATGTCCTAGGTGTTTCCAGTTCACAATTTGAGTTTGTTTGAGTTTTGGTTCGTGCACTTATGAGTTTCAGCAAACAGTACCTGGATACAAATTTGGACGCCGTCCAAATATTGGGACGCCGTCCAGTCCTTCAATACTGGATGCCGTCTAGCAAATCTGGACGCCTTCCAGATGAACTGCCAGGGACTGTTTTGGTTTTCCATTTTACGAAAAATGTTTGCTATGCTACGCACCTCCGATTCATACGTAACTTGTTCTAACATGCTCATATATGATTAAAAACCTCAGAAAAATAGTTCGAGACCCGACCCGAACGTGTTGACTTTTTCGTTGACTTTGACCCGACCAAGTTTGACTTTTAGCCAAACTTAACCGAATACTTATGCAATCTTTCTAACTTGCTTCTATGCTTGTATCTTGCATGAAACTTGACAATTTGATTCACATGCTACATAATCGAGTCGTAACGAGCCATAGGATTAATTGAACTTCTTTGATCAACCGAAGTTACCGTTATTGATACAACTTACTTGTTTAGGTCAAGACTAGCATTTGTTCTTTGCACGTTACTTGTTGAAGTATCTTTTTACTCTTGCACTCAAGGTGAGATCATAGTCCCACTTTTACTCTTTTGAACTTACATTTGGGATGAGAAAACATAAACGTTTCTTTTTACTAAGTGAACACAAGTACAGGAAAACAAACATTCTACATACGAGTTTAGAACAAAATCCTCAATTCGATTATCATTAGTTACACTTGCCGGGTGTAAGCGAGAACTTATGTTGTATGGATCCATATGGGTTTGACAAACCCTCATTCAGACGGTTCACTACCGTTTACGAATGAAATATATTTTTGAGAAACAGTGTATGTTCTAACACTATTGTGATGGGGTTCTATGAAAGGAATGTTAAGCATTGATAATTAGGTGCTCGTAAATATTAAATTTTAGAATGTATTACTATTATATCAATGTTGCAAATCTTGTGGTTCAACTTACCTTTTTACTCACTTACTTACTTAAACCTATGATTTCACCAACGTTTTCATTGACAGATTTTTATGTTTTTCTCAGGTCTTTGAACGATATGTGATACATGCTTCCGCTCATTATTTTGATACTTGCATTGGATGTTGAGTATATGTGCATACATGGAGCGTCTTTTGACTTTATCTAAAACTGTGTCGCATAGGTTTTTTTTGTACTTATAATTTTGTAACGTAACTTTTGGTTGCACAATTCTTATAAATTTGGAAACAATCTTTACTTTTGAAATGAAGGCGACATATTTTGGTCAAACGTTATTTTAAAGACTTATGACCACGTAACGGGACCTAAGTAGTCGGCGCCGTCAATGACGTTTTGTCGGGTCGCTACAAAAGTTAACTATGGCACCTATATTGTCATTACCTGAAGGGAATGATGATTTTGTGATTTATTGTGATGCTTCAAAGCATGGTCTCGGTTGTGTATTAATGCAAAGAAAGAAGGTAATTGCTTATGCGTCTAGACAATTGAAGATTCACGAGCAGAATTATACGACTCATGATTTGGAATTAGGCGATGTTGTTTTTGCATTGAAAATGTGGAGGCACTACTTATATGGGGTCAAATTTACCATATATACCGACCACAAAAGTCTCCAACATATATTTGATCAAAAACAACTGAACATGAGGCAGCGTAGGTGAATTGAGCTGTTAAATGATTACGACTTTGAGATTCGTTACCACCCGGGGAAGGCAAATGAGGTAGCCAACACCTTGAGTAGAAAGGACAGGGAACCTATTCTTGTAAAAGCTATGAATATAATTATTCATACTAACCTTACTACTCGAATAAAGGAGGCGCAACAGGGAATTTTAAAAGAGGGAAGTTTGAAGAATGAAATACCCAAAGGATCGGAGAAACAACTTAACATTCGGGAAGACGGAACCTGGTATATGGCTGAAAGAATTTAGGTACCAAAGTTTGGAGATGTGAGAGAAATGGTACTTAGGGAAGCACATAAAACCAAATATTCAATACCTCCTGGAGCGGGAAAAATGTACCAAGATCTCAAGAAATACTTTTGGTGGCCGGGTATGAAAGTCGATGTTACCACATACGTAGGAGAATGTTTGACTTGTTCTAAAGTCAAAGCTAAACATTAAAAACCCTCAGGTCAACTTCAACAACCCAAAATCCCATAATGGAAATGGGAAAATATTAGCATGGATTTCATTACTAAATTGCCAAGGACTGCAAGTGGATATGATACTATTTAGGTAATAGTCGATCGTCTCACCAAGTCAGCACACTTTATGCCAATGAGAGGGATGACAGATTTGTTTCAAGGTTTTGGTAGACGTTACAGCAAGCATTGGGGACTCGTTTAGACATGAGTACTGCCTATCATCCACAAATCGATGGGCAGAGTGAAAGGACGATAAAGACCCTTGAAGAAAAGCATGTGTTATTGATTTTGGAAACAGTTGGGATCGACATCTACCATTAGCAAAGTTTTCATACAACAACAGTTACCACACAAGTATTAATACGGACCATTCGAAGCACTTTATGGAAGGAAGTGTAGATCTCTGATTTGTTGAACCGAGGTGGGGGATAAAAAAATTACGGGTCTAAAGATAATCCAAGAAACTACCGAGTAAATCATTCAAATTCAACAACGGTTGAAAATCGCCCAGAGTCGACAAAAGAGCTACGCGGACATTAGAAGAAAAGATATAGAATTTGAAATTCGAGACATGGTCATGCTTAAGGTATCACCTTGGAAAGGCGTTGTTCGTTTTGGAAAACGGGGGAAACTAAATCCAAGGTACACTGGGCCATTCAAGATTATCAATCGTGTTGGACCAGTAGGTTACCGACTCGAATTACGTCAACAACTCGCTAGTGTACATAATACCTTCCACGTCTCAAATTTGAAGAAATGCTTAGCTAAAGAAGGTCTCACAATCCCTTTAGACTAAATTAAGATCAACGAAAAACTACAATTCATTGAAGAACCCGTCGAAATAATGGATCGTGAGGTTAAAGGACTCAAGCAAAACAAAATACCAATCGTTAAAGTTTGATGGAATGCTCGTAGAGGACCTGAGTTCACCTGGGAACGTGAAGATCAGATGAAAAAGAAATACCCGCACTTATTTCCAGATGATGCGTCAACACCTCCAACTGCTTAAAATTTCGAGACGAAATTTATTTAACGGGTAGGTACTGTAGTGACCCGAACTTTTCCATGATTATATATTAAATTAGAACTATATTTACATGATTAAATGTTTCTAACATGTTAAGCAATCAAACTTGTTAAGACTTGATTAATTGAAATGAGTTTATGTAGACAATTGACCACCCAAATTGACTGGCGATTCACGAACGTTAAAACTTATAAAAACGACATGATGATATATATATATATATATATATATATATATATATATATATATATATATATATATATACATATATATATATATATATACATATATATATATATATATATATATATATATATATATACATATATATATATATATATATACATATATATATATATATACATATATATATATATATATATATATATATATATATATATATATATATATATATTAACATGATATTATAATAAGTAAGTATCTCACTAAGTATATTAACAATGAGTTATATACATAAAATGAGACTACTGAATTAAGAAACTCTAAACGATATATATAACGATTATCGTTATAACAACATCTTAATTAAAATAAATACATATGTATCATATTAAGATATTAATACACTATGTTTAACATGATAAAATGATAATTGAATATATCATTAAGTGTATTAACAATGAACTACATATGTAAAACAAGACTACTAACTTAAGGATTTCGAAACGAGTTATATATGTAACGATTATCGTTGTAATGATGTTTTAATATATATATATATATATATATATATATATATATATATATATATATCGTATTAAGATATATTCATACACCATGTTATCATGATAATATAACAATTTAACATCTCATTGTATATAATAATAATGGGTTGATTACATTAAACAAGATCGTTAACTTATAAGCTTCGAAACAACACATACATTTAACGACTAACGATGAGTTAACGACTTAATTAAAATGTATATATATGTATTGTATTAAGATGTATTAATACACTTTTTAAAGGCTTAATGACATGTAACAAAATACTTATACTTAACAAAAATGATTACATTTACATTCCCATTCGTTTTCATCAACAATTCTACTCGTATTCATACAGTAGTTGTACTCGTATTGTACGAAGCTTCTAGATGTATTTACTATTGGTATATACATATCAAATCATCACTTTAGCAGCCCTAGATCAGCCATCAAACATGTGGGAACCATTCTTTGTAATCTAGTATGAATTATTTAGCAAGATTACAAAAATATTATTAATCATTCATGAATTATTTACAAGAAAACAAACTTACACATCCTTTATATCTAATTCATATACCACGACCCAAAACATATACAAACACCTTCATTCTTCAATTTTCTTCATCTAATTGATCTCTTTCAAGTTCTATCTTCAAGTTCTAAGTGTTCTTCATAAATTCTATAAGTTCTAGTTTCATAAAATCAAGAAGACTTCAAGATTTCTTTCAATCCTTTTAAACCAATCCAACAACTCATCAAAGATCAAGAATTTCCATCTAATCTCAGTAACTTTTCATCTCATAATCAAGGTAATAAACTTATTCAAGCTTTTGTTCAATTCTTATAAACATAACTATCTTAAATCATGATAGAATTCTTACTTGAACTTGTTTTCGTGTCATGATTCTACTTCAAGAACTTCCAAGCCATCAAAGATTTTTTGAAGCTCAAGTTTATTTTTCATCATTTCAGTAGGTTTACCTACTATACTTGAGGTAGTAACGATGTTCATAACATCATTCGATTCATATATATATATATATATATATATATATATATATATATATATATATATATATATATATATATATATATATATATATATATATATATATATATATATATATATATATATATAACTATCTTATTCGAAGAATATAACTCGTAATCATTAGAACATAGTTTAGTGAATTCTAAACTTGTTCGCAAACAAAGTTAATCCTTCTAACTTAACTTTAAAAATCAATGAAACACATATTTTATATCTATATTATATGCTAACTTAATGATTTAAAACTTGGAAACACGAAGAACACAGTAAAAACGGACATACGCCGTCGTAGTAAAACCGGGGGCTGTTTTAGGTTGGATAATTAAAAACTATTATAATCTTTGATTTGAAAGTTTTTCTTCTGGGAAAATAATATTTTATATGAACATGAAACCATATTCAAAAATCTTGGTTAAACTCAAAGTAGAAGTATGTTTTTCAAAATGGCCATCAAGACGTCGTTCTTTCGACTGAAATGACTACCTCTTTTAAAAATGACTTGTAAACTGTAACTCTGACTATAAACCATCACCTTTTATGTTTAGTTTCATAAATTTTAGTTCGATACGAAACTATAGCAATTTAATTCACTCAAAACGGATTTATAACGAAGAAATTATGGGTAAAACAAAATTGGATAGAATTACTAGTTTTAGCTATGGAAATTTTTATAACAAATCTATACTAACTATATCTTAGCTTACTTTCTTGTATTATACATGTATTGATAGACCATAGACACGTATACAATATTTTGACATATCATATTGACATCATCTATATATATTATTTGGAATAACCCATAAGACACTATATGCGGTAATGCTCGAGTTAGAATATAATGGATCGATGTTGATTCTTAAATAATATATATACTATGGGTTTTGATTGAGTCAGAGACATGTATACAATGGGTCGTGGATTTATTCGAGATAATATGTATAATATGAGTCTTGAAAATATTAAGTCAATATACTATATCGATTTATTTATGTACTACTAACTGTGGACTACTAATTGTGGACTACTAACATTGGACTGTAAACTTAACAACTTAAATCATCAACACGTAATAAAAATGTTGTGAATATATTTTGATCATACTTTGATATGTATGTATATATTTGTTATAGGTTCGTGAATCGACCCGTGACCAAGTCTTATTTTCCGACGAATTTAAAATCCGTGAAAGTGAGTTATTGTCCCACTTTTAATATCTAATATTTTTGGGATGAGAATACATGCAGTTTCTAAATGTTTTACAAAATAGACACAAGTAATCTAAACTACATTCTATGTTGGATTATCGAACCAAATATGCCCCTTTTTAGCTTGGTAGCCTAAGAATTAGGGAAATGGCCCCTAATTGACGCGAATCCAAAAGATAGATCTAATTGGCCCAACAAGCCTCATCCGGGTTACGGATGCTTTAGTACTTCGATTTATCATATCCGATGAGAGTCCCGGAATGATGGGGATATTCTATATGCATCCAGTTAAGGTCGGTTACCAGGTGTTCACCATATGAATGATTTTTATCTCTATGCAGTTTACGAAATGCCTGATATGAGATGGATGTTTATGAAAAATGAAATCTTGTGGTCTATTATTACAATTTGATATATATATATATATATATATATATATATATATATATATATATATATATATATATATATATATATACATACATATATATAAAAGTTAAACCTATAACTCACCAACATTTTTGTTGACGTTTTAAGCATGTTTATTCTCAGATGATTATTAAGAGCTTCTGCTGTTGCATGCTAATTAAGGACAAGATTTGGAGTCAGCATGTTGTATAATATTGTTTAAAAACTGCATTCGGGAACTTATTTTAATGTAACATATTATTATTGTAAACCATTATTTAATGGTCGTGTGTAAACGGTATATTTAGATTATCATCACTTGATAATCTACGTTATGATTTCTAAATCTTGTCGATACAATAAAAGTTATGGTTTGTTTTAAAAACGAATGCAGTCTTTGAAAAACATCTCATATAGAGGTCAAAACCTCGCAACGACACCAATTAATATGAAACGTTTATAATCGATATGAACGGGACATTTCAATTGAAATGCCCCGTTCATATCGATTATAAACGTTACATAATAATTGATTTCATTGCGAGGTATTTGACCTCTAAATGATACATTTTACAAACATTGCATTCGTTTTTAAAAGAAAAACTTTCATCACATCGAAAGTTGACGTCATGCATATCATTTCATAATATATCCAACTATAAATGACTTAATAGTATTCTTGATGAACTCAACAACTCGATTGCAGCGTCTTTTAAAATATGCCATGAATGACTCCAAGTAATATCTCTAAAATGAGCAAATGCACAGCGGAAGATTTCTTTCATACCTGATAATAAACATGCTTAAAAGTGTCAACCAAAATGTTGGTGAGTTCATTAGTTTTTCATAATTAGTCATTTCCATAATTTTTATAGACCACAAGAATTCAAATTCATAAATAAGGTGCAGGTCTGGTCACTGCTGAAAATCCATTCATACGAATTAAACACCTGGTAATCGACATTAAGAAAATGCATCTTGAATATCCCCCGCATACCGCATTCGCAGATATGCTCACAGCATACAAACATGCCACTCTTTTAAAAATGACGGTTGTGTACACCTCACAAACAGGTCATTCCTTTTAAAGCTGGCGGTTGTATACTAAAATCGAAGTACTAAAGTAGTTTAAATTCTCTGACTGGGCTTGTCAAGGCCCATAGATCTATCTTTAGGATTCGCGTCAATTAATGGACTGGTTCACTAATTCTTAGATTACCAGACTATAAAGGGGTGATATCCGGTGTATTCGTAACTCAATCGTAGAATGTTTTTAAGTACTTGTGTCTATTTCTTCAAACATTTATAAAAGTAGCGCATGTATTCTCAGACCCAAAAATATATATTGCAAAATCATTTAAAAAGGGAATAATGAAACTCACGATACAATATTTTGTAGTAAAAATATTCATTCGACGATACTGAACAATGCAGGGTTGGCCTTGGATTCACGAACCTATATCATTCATGTATATATTAAAACATATATTCGTAATCGAATAAATATATATATATTATTATTATTGATATCATTTTTATATCAATAATTTAAATATTTCATTATATTTTTAATAAATAAAAATATAAATTTTTTTATGTTACATGTACTAAATACCTTTTTATTTATATATATCATTTGTTTATCAAAACAGTAATTATAATTATACTAAGTTAATATTAGTAATTATGAAAATAATGATAGTAATATTAATAATATACTTATGTTAATAATATTAGTTCTAATATCTATAAAATAATAATAATAATAATAATAATAATAATAATAATAATAATAATAATAATAATACTAATGTTTATGGAAATAATAATAAATTGTATTATTTTCATAATAATTATAATAATTCTAATCATAATCATAATGATGATAATAATATTAGTAATAACAATATTAATAATAATAATAATCATAATTGTATCTATAATCATAATAATAATAATAAATGATAATTTTATCATAATACTCATATTAGTAATAATAATAATTATTATTTTTATAATACTTAATAATAATAATAATAATAATAATAATAATAATAATAATAATAATAATAATAATAATAATAATAATAATAATAATAATAATAATAATAATAATAAATGCCACATCCCGGGCTCGAACCCGCGACCTCTCGTCTATTGAACACCTTACTATACCATTACTCTGCTCATTCTTTTCTGCTTTAATACGTCCATTAAATTGTTTTTACCTTAACTGCTACCGCCTTCTTAATACAAAACCCACTTTCATTTTCATCATCATCAATTCATCTCATCACCATCATTTTTTCTTCGTTTCATTATCATCACCATCATCTTAACTGCATCATCATCATAACCGTTATCATCATCAACATGTGACACCATTATCATCATCATGTCATATAACATCCATCACCATCATCATCATATTTATCATATTCAACATCATCTTCATCAAAAACATGAAGTCACTATTCATCGTCTTCATCAACTTCTATCATCATCATCGTTATCCTATCATAACATCATCATAATCAAACCATCATCGCTATTTCACTGTAATAGTAACATTTCATCATCATTTTCATTTATTAAAGGAAGTATACAGCAGTCTGGTGGTCGTGTTGGGTGAATTTCGATGGCTAGTAGCAACAGCAAATTGTCGTTCGATTAGACAAAAACAGAAACAGCAAAGCAATCATCAAAAAAATATAAAGTGAAGGAGGTGAGGAGGATGGTACGTGGAGGTAGGGTGGTGTTGTGGTGGTGACTGTGGTGTGGGCTGTAAAATAGAAAGAAAAAGGGGAGTGTGGTGGTTGATGTTTTGGTGATGATGGAAGTTTGGAGATGGTAGCTTGTGGATGGTCGACGGTGGCCGTTAATGGTGGTGTATGGTGGCGGTCGATAGTGATGGACAGTTGTCAAGAGTGGTGATCGATTGGTTTGCAGGTGTGTAGGTGAATATTGTAGTGGTGGTATTTATGTTAAACTAAAACATGAACTAAAGTGTCTCGATGGTTGTTGGGTGATTCGAAGGTATTCATAGTTTTAAAGTGTGATGGAGAGTGACGGTTTGCAAAGTGTTCGAAATACAGAAACATGAGGAAGAAAGATAGTTGTAGTGGTGGGTTTTATTATTGAAGATGCATGATATGTATGTACCTATATCCATCTATTTATATAAGTAATCTTTTATTCTTTTAATATAATATAAGAAAATGAAATAATTGTGTTTTTAAAAGTGGCAGACAAACAATTTTCACTTGTGGGGTTTTAGAAATTGAAATGGTGAAAATTATTACGGAGATATTTGAGAGAGATCATAGATAGTGTTAAAAGAGATAATCATCAAGTGGGGTTGTGGGTTGTGTATAAGTCTCCGCATGTGTACATATATATGTGAATTAGAGAATAAATAGGTGGGGTTTGGGTTAACAATAGGAGTAGACAAGAAACAGAATTTAGATGATTGTGTAAGTGCGTGCTTTATAATAATATGACCACACAGTATTTCTCAATCATAATCAAATTATCACGGATATCATTTCACTTAATTCCAAATTCGGTTAGATGTCAAATCAAAATAATATATATAATATAATAATATTAATAATTAATAATATATAACAATAAACGTGTTAAGATCAATCAGCAGTCTCAAATATTAGATTCATTCTACCGACAGTTTTCACGGAGTGCTATGTCACGCTCCGTTGTTAATTCAGTGACGGATAAAAAGTCTTCGGAAAAATTACAAATTTTTATATTAACTATATTTATTTATTTCAGTCATTATGGTATAAAATTCGGTCATTAACTGTTTAAGATTATTAAATAAAAATTAAATTAATTATTATCTCTCAACCCCAAGTAAAATATAAAAAGTTTTAAAATTCAACAAATAGTTCCTAAATATATTTTTAATAAGGCCATAATTTATATAACACATTTTCGGATCACCGTTTATTTTAAAATCACATAAGTTCGAATTTAACTTGCTTAAATAACCATCGATTGATGAGCAAGTGCTACTATCATTTACTAAATGAATTCGAAACCAAATACATATATTCAATATATATATATATATATATATATATATATATATATATATATATATATATATATATATATATATATATATATATATATATATATATATATTTATTTATTTATTTATTTATTTTAATAATAAATTTTATTATTACTTATATCATTTTTCATATTTATTTCTAACAATTAAGTTGTATATTATTTCTAATTTAAATTAATATATATTTGCAAATAATATTCATATATATATATATATATATATATATATATATATATATATATATATATATATATATATATATATATATATATATATATATATATATATATATATATATATATATTTCATTACTTAATATATTATCTAACATTTTTATTTATAATAATTTCATACAAAAGATTTGTGACAACCCGGAAGCTTCTGACCAAATTTAAACTTTAATCTTTATATATTCCCGACACGATAAGCAAAGTTTTTAAGTTGAATCTCAAGAATTTTAAACTGTGTTCATACATTCATTTAACCTCGACCAAATTCCAAAGATTCACGAACCATTATAGGAACGGATATGATTATATATGTATATATGTATATATTATAACTTGAAAATGTTAGCAAGTATTAAACGTATAATACTTTACATGAACGTATTTGTTTCAATATGTTTATAGATGGAATTAGAAGATTATATCAAATGATTAATTTATCTGGTACGGTGTATGATTAAGAGTTTCTGTTGAGAGGTCCACTTTTGATTTAGCAAACCTTTCCTTTTTAACGGTATTCGGAAAAATTGGTAAAGTGATTTATTAGAAAGAACAAAAGTGTCAATTAACGGGAACTAGACAAGGGTTAGTGGAGATTTCCGTCGGATTTTCAATTTATGCTTTTCAATAATTGTCTCGTGACTTTTAATAAGATAAAACCATCTGTCATGTTAAGATGATTTTTTTATACGTACATTTATCCATTTGATCTAATCCTACAACCCATGAATAAACTGTAAGTTAATAACTTGAACCTGTTATGATTTATTTATTATTTTACTCTCTTAAGTAAAAACGTTTTTTTCGACATAATAGAACTAGTTTATTAATATATATGTTTAAATAACGTAGGTTGGAATATTAGTTGTTAGATATATGAATAAATTGCAACGTACATTAAAAAGTGTTCATTAAATATATATGTTTTTAAATTAGTTTAGTACACGATAGTAACATTCGCTTAGTGATGCGATTGATATTTAAAAAGTTAATACACAAATGAATTGTATTTAATTAAGTTTTTAAATGAAAACGTTACGAGTTATAATATTTTTCTGAACGATTTTAAAAACGAACTTTGAAAAATAATTGGTTTTGAAAGACTAAATATTGTATCATTAGATAAATATTTCAAACATATATTATGTACAAATTTACAATTCTAAATAAAAATATATACATATATTTTAATTTAGTCATAAAACGTCCCAATTTAAAATAATATATTTTGGTAAACAACGAGTCACTGATTTATAGAAGCAAATGACCACGATGCTCAAATTGTATAAGATACATTTTCATAAAGTAATTTATTGATAAATAAGTCAAATTATTATTAAAGGTACACGTCGCGTAACGTAAAAGGCTAGTTTTCTAAATGTACGAAAGGCGCTATAAAAACCAAAAGTGGTACATGAGTCGAGTGACAACGTACGAGTCATTTGAACAAAAATTACATTTTTACTACCCACGTAAATATAATATAATATTTAATTAATTCTAAAGATTAAATATATTATATATTAAATAATATAAAATTATATGAATCATACGTAACATTTATATATTATAATTAATCGAGTGTCGACATGGAATTGAATTGGATACCAGTCGGATCATTTGATCATGTAATCGCATGAAAACATTGAGAGAACCCCATGCAATCGCATGGGGTAAGAATCCTGGCAACATCTATAAACTTGTCATTTTTGATCGAACAAAACACACACACATATCACATATTACTCTGTATATATTTATATTTATATTATTATTATTATTAATATTAGTATTATTATTATTATTATTATTATTATTATTATTATTATTATTATTATTATTATTATTATTATTATTATTATTATTATTATTATTATTATTATTATTATTATTATTATTATTATTATTATTATTATTATTATTATTATTATTATTATTCAAACTAATATTATTTAGGAGTGTTATTATTATTATACATAAAATACTACGACGTGGTCATGAGTGGGTTATTTTCAAAAACTGTTTTGCGAGCGGGATAGGGCTAAGGGAATTATGGGTTATGGCTATGGAGGTGATGGGTATGGTTCATGGGTATGCTTGTGAGGTCAATTTAGTGTTTATCATCTTCGTTGTGTCTACGAACCTTTCCTGCAATATTGAATCTCAATATTGATACGTAAGCGCTCATAATTTAATTTTTACATACTAATAGTGTATCCCTGATGAAACAACCCAACCCGTACTCCGTACGTTAAATTTCTTTTTTTTAAAAATGGTACACATTTACGCGCCAATTAAATATGTAAACCATTCCACACGTTTCGTTAAAAACATACTACGAGTTTAATGTTTACAAAAAGGCACGAAGGCCATTAATGAATGTGATACAAGTTTGACCAACTACAAATGATAGTTTATAATCCAAACGACCCCTTGAGCATGGTTTGGGAATAAACTACCCAAAACGTAGGTCAACTTCCAAAAGCTTCATCATAACATCAACAAGGACACCTAGTGCCCAATAACCCCCTTGCCCTTGTCCACACCTGCATCTAAAAGATAAACAACGAGAGGGGCAAGCTAATGCTTAGTGAGTGCAACAATTATACGTTTACATATACAACCTACTTACTTGCAATCACATACACATTTACCGCATACATGCTAGCAATATAAATAATCATACTATCCCAAATATATTACCAAACCTTTCACCAAACGAGCTAGCATAACAATAGCATATAGTTTAAATAATATAATATGCTACAATCCACACACAACCATGGTTAACCAATCGAACGAGGGAACGGTGTTTAAGGACAGTCGAAGTTCATAACAACTATTAGTGCACTTAACACCTCGTACACTAACCCCACGGGTGGCATCTTAACACTTCGATACTTCACCCCGAGTGGCATCTTAACACTTCGATGCTTCACCCATCTATTCTACAGAGTTGTGTCTTAACATCTCGACACTTCACCCCTAGGTGGCATCTTAACACCTCGATGCTCCACCCCGAGTGGCATCTTAACACCTCGATACTTCACCCATCACATGAGAAGTGGTGTCTTAACACCTCGACATTTCACAACTTATACTACACAAATAAACACATCATATATGCACGCACATAATTATCCCACTCACCTTAGCACTTCGGTGATGATTATGCACCTCCGAGCTTCAAAGCAAAGTACCTATTACATTAAGTACAATTTCAATACACAACTAGTGGAATTAACCACATTACACCTACTTGAGCATTTAATGACCCAATTCACATTAAATGACTCAAACACACCGCAACCGCCCTTAAATGGCAAAGACTCGACTTTAGTCACTAAAGCTAGTGAATTAAAGTCTACTAACTTATACTAACACCAACTCAGGGTAATTTATACCCGTTTTGCCCAAACTAGGTCAACTAGCCCATTTTGGATCCATTTAACACTTTCACTACCAACCTTGTCAAACATGACCCAATTAACATCTGTTTCAACTTTAACAAGTGTGTTAGTGACTAAAAACGCCATTTAACATTTATAACCCCAAATCATAAGACCAAACCCTAGGTTATGGCCACTTGGGTTTACTTTCACCAATCTAACCCAAAACCCACCCATTAAACCCTCAAATGGGTCATACAAGATCTTCATTAGCAAAACCCTAACTTAAAACCAATTAAAACTCAAAACTTAGAGTTAGAACTTACCGAGACTATCAACGCGTAGCTAGAGACACAAAGGAACAACTTTAATTCTTGCTCCAAAGATCAACCCTCAATCCTTCACACTCAAATCTCACTTTTAATCTAAATGGGTGTTGAGTTTTTGGGAGAGAAAATGAAAAATTGAAAAAGGAATTGAATTAAATGAATATGTGGTGGAGAGTTAATGCTCCCATCAGATCTACATGTCAATTTACCATTTTCCCCCTCAAAATCCCTTAAAAAGATCTAAGCCCGACACCAGTCTGGCAGTAATGCCGCGGTGCGGCTCAAATCGTCGCGGCGCGACGAACAAAGGGAAAATCGACCCTTCTTAAGTCCCTTTCTGATCCTGGTTTGCTCTATATGTCGCGGCGCGGACCAGATTGCCGCGGCGCAGCCTAAGGCTGGAACTGGACTCTTCGACCAACTTAACCAAATTTCTACTTTATTCAACTTGTACATTCCAAACCCGCATCCTATATTTCCCTAGCCTTCCACAATAGTCTAACAAGACTAAACGCTATCAAACCCCACATATAGACTTACATATGCACACATTATCAAGTATACATATATATCTATCTACACTTATATTCATACATTTACGCATAAGCTAACGAATTATAAACGTACAAATGATTAAGTATGTACCTTTCAATACGTACGGGAAAAACGGGATGTTACAACTCTCCCCCACTTGAATCGGAGCGTGTCCTCGCGATCCAAGCCGCATGACAAGCTGGAAGATAGACCAAGACAAACTCTTTGGATTCCCATGTAAAATCGGAACCCTTTCGATGTCGCCATTGCACCTTGAAAGTTCTAATTTCCTTGTTTCGCAACATCATAACCTTCTCATCAAGGATTGCAACCGGTTCTTCCGCATACTCGAGCTTGTTATTCAACGTAATCTCATCTAAAGGCACCCAAGTCGAGTCATCCGCAATACACTTACGAAGATGGGAAACATGAAACGTGTTATGAATTCCCGCAAGTTCTTCGGGTAACTCTAGTCGATGAGCAACCTCACCAACACGTGGCAAAACCTTGAAAGGACCAATAAACCGAGGAGCTAACTTTCCTCGCTTTCGAAACCGAATAACACCCTTCCATGGAGAAACCTTAAGCATCACCATGTCACCTTCTTGAAACTCTATCGTTCTCCTACCTTTATCGGCATAAGACTTTTGTCTATCTTGCGCCGCTTTAAGTCGAGCCCGAATCATCTCAATTTTACTATTTGTCTCCAAAACTAAATCGGAACTTCTGATTTCTCGTTGACCCACTTCTCCCCAATAAATGGGAGTTCGACACCTACGCCCATAGAGCATCTCATAAGGTGGCATTCCAATACTAGTGTGGTAACTATTGTTGTATGAGAATTTCACCAAGGGTAAGTGCTCATCCCAACTTCCACCAAAATAAATAATACACGCCCTTAACATATCCTCTAACGTTTGGTTCGTACACTCGGTTTGACCGTCCGTTTGAGGATGATACGCCGTGCCCATTTTCAATTGAGTACCCATATCTTCATGAAACTTGTCCCAAAACCGGGACGTAAAACGAGTATCTCGATCCGAAACAATAGATATAGGAACCCTATGTCTCGATATCACCTCCTTGATAAACAACTTGGACAAAGTCTCCGATGATATCGTTTCCCGAATGGGAAGAAACAAAGCACTTTTCGTCAATAGATCAACTATCACCCAAATCGTATCACATTGGGTTCTCGCCGTCTTCGGTAACTTAGTAATGAAGTCCATGGTAATGTGCTCCCATTTCCATTTCGGGACTTCCAAGGGTTGTAACTTACTGTACGGATTTTGGTGTTCGGCTTTAACTTGCAAACACGTGACGCATTGTTCAACATACTTAACCACATCACGTTTCATACCGGGCCACCAATAATCTTTCTTCAAGTTATAGTACATCTTTGTTGCACCCGGATGAATGGAATACCTTGACTTATGTGCTTCATCTAGTAGCACTTGTCGGTTACCACCCATCTTAGGTACCCACACTCTTCCTTGAAACGACAACAAACCACGCGAGCCCATAGTAATGAACTCCGTTTGCCCCACAATCCGCTCTTCATGCTTGTTGTGAACATACGCTTCTATTTGAATCTCACCAAGCTTTACAAGGAAATCGTTAGTAATAATCATGCGTAACTATCCTACTCGTATCGCCGGATGTTGACTCTTTCGACTCAACATATCCGCGACCACGTTCGCCATTCCCGGATGGTAAAGTATCTCACAATCATAATCCTTTACCACATCCATCCACCTACGTTGATGATAATTCAAATCTCGTTGGGTAAAGAGATGTTTCAAACTCTTATGGTCCGAATAAATCGTACACTTGACACCATACAAGTAGTGGCGCCAAATTTTCAACGCATGAACCACCGTCGCCATTTCAAGATCGTGAGTCGGGTATCTCTTTTCGTGTTCCTTTAATTATGGAGAGGCGTAAGCGATGACTTTACCTCTTTGCATCAAAACACACCCGAGCCCATTTAAAGAAGCATCACAATAAACCGTCATGTCTTCTACCCCTTCCGGAAACACTAACACCGGAGCTTGACACAATTTCTCTTTTAACAATTGAAAAGCGATTTCTTGCTCGTTCTTCCAATTGAACCTTACGTTCTTCCTCGTCAACTTAGTCAAAGGAGAAGCAATCTTAGAGAAGTCTTGGATGAATCGACGATAATAACCGGCCAATCCGAGAAAGCTTCGGATTTCCGTAGGCGTAGTCGGTTGTCCCCAACTCTTCACCGTTTCTATCTTCCCCGGGTCCACTTGAATTCCTTCTCGATTCACAATATGGCCAAGGAATTGAACTTCCCTCAGCCAAAATTCACATTTGGAGAATTTTGCATACAACTTCTCCTTCCGCAATGTCTTCAACACTTCACGCAAATGGTGCTCATGTTCCTTTATACTCTTAGAATAAACAAGTATGTCGTCGATGAACACAATTACTGACTTGTCCAACATAGGTTGGCACACTCGGTTCATTAGATCCATGAATGCCGCCGGTGCATTCGTAAGACCAAAAGGCGTAACTACAAACTCAAAATGCCCATAACGCGTTCGAAAAGCCATTTTCTCTATGTCTTCCTCACGGACCCGCACTTGATGATAGCCGGACCGTAAGTCAATCTTAGAAAAATACGTTGCACCTTGGAGTTGGTCAAACAAATCGTCAATCCTAGGTAATGGATAGAGATTCTTGATCGTCACTTTGTTCAACTCCCGATAATCGATGCACATCCGCATACTTCCATCTTTCTTTTTCACAAACAAGACCGGAGCACCCCATGGCGAGGAGCTCGGTCGAATGAAACCCTTTTCAAGCAACTCTTGGGTTTGATTTAACAATTCTTGCATTTCCGTCGGCGCTAAACGATAAGAAGTTTAGCAATGGGAGTAGCTCCCGGAACCAACTCAACGCGAAATTCTACTTGTCTTTCCGCCGGAACACCCGGTAACTCATCCGGAAAAAAGTCTTCAAACTCATTAACCACCGGAATTTTATGAATGGGTGGCGGCTCATCACGAGTATCAACTACATGAGCGAGATAACATACACCACCACTCTTGAGAAAACGTCGTGCCCGTGCATAAGTGCATAATGGTACGAGTCTTCTTCGTTTATCACCATAAATAATCAACTCTCCCCCACTTGGAGTTCTCACACGAATGAACTTATCATGGCATGAAATATCAGCTCTATAACAATTAAGCCAATCCATGCCAATAACAATATCAAACTCACCCAAAATCATCGAAATGAGATCGATTTTAAACGTTTCGGTACCAAACACAACATTACAATCTTTACACACATCAACCCCTAGCACCGTCTTACCATCCGCTATTTCAACTTCTACCGGATGACTTAACTTAGCTAGTGGTTTGTTAAGCTTAGACACAAATCGAGGCGATACAAAAGACAAATTAGCACCGCTATCAAATAATATCTTTGCCAGATTAGAATTAACCATGAAAGTACCTGAGACAACTTCATTGGAATGCCTGGCCTCATCATTGGTCATCAAATAATTCCGCCCCTTAGCCGTGCCCGCCGCCTTCTCTAACCTCCTAACATGATCACCCCGCAAGTCGGGACACTCCGGCTTCTTATGCCCTTCTTTACTGCAATTAAAACAAGTGAGCTTGGTTGTGGATGATTGTTTTGGGCACTCACGAGCCATGTGCCCCCTTTGCCCACAATTGTAGCAAGCATAAGTAAAATCACCGGAAGCACCCTTCTTAACACTACCAACACTATCGGAGCCCTTCTTATGCTTCTTGTTAGAAAAGTTTGAATGACTAATAGCTTCAAACTTTTTTTTGCCGAAGGTAAAGCCACTCTTTCTCAAGATGAGCGACTCAAACCCTTTGGCCATATCAAACAACTCATCAAAACTCTTCACCACGTTCACACTAATCTTTTCTTGATAATTGTCATTCAAGATTCGGTAAAAGTCTTCCTTCAACATCTTATCATTCCCGACATACTCCGGGCAAAATTGAGTTTTTGACAAGTAAACGGATTTAAGAGTATTCAAATCCATCGACCCTTTCCTCAAGGATAGCAACTCGTCCTTAAGCCTAGTAAGGTCGGCCGAAGTCCGGTACTCTTGGAAGAACTCCGTTTTGAACTCATCCCACGTAAAATCCATGCATTGTTCCTCGCCATAAACTTGGATTTTTGCATCCCACCATAGCTTTGCATCACCTCTTAGCATGCTACAACCATACCTTGTCTTTTTATCAATCGGGCATTCACAAGTTTGAAAGGCCCCCTCCATATCGGAGATCCACCGGGCACTCTTTAACGGGTCCCTTTCGCCCTCAAAAATAGGTGGTTGAGCATCTTTGAAATTCTTAAAGAAAAAGTCGCGTCTTCCCATATTATCATCATGAAGAATGGCCTTGACTTGCTCTTTAACTACATTGACTAATTGCTCGTCAATCGAGTCTAGAAACATCTTCTTAATCTCCTCAAGATATTCCGCCTTGTGACGTTTAAAGACGGCCTCGACCTTGGCCGTGAATTCGGGGTCCTCACTAGTGCCCCTATTTTCGGTGTCGTGTCCGTTTCTCATATTCATTCTATAAAACAGAAAAGATTAAACAACGAACGAAACAAAGGACATAACACGTATGCATATACGTATACCCCACACTACTCCATCTTACTCAACAATCGTCGTACATTACTTGTTTGACACAATTTGCACTCGTAACAATGGTAGCTAATCATTGTTACGCGATCACGTCACATTAACTTGCTAGTACAACGTCCATCTCGCTTGATGATTGCTAAACACAACACAAATCAATTAGCACGAGGTTAGTTTACATAACCAAAGCACTAACAAATCATGATTAGACCCAAAGTCCTACAAGTCCCGCATAAAAGCGCATGCACAATAAAGTCTAAGTCTAGGCACCTATCTCAAGTCGCCTAAATCCCTTAGACCATGCTCTGATACCACTTGAAACAACCCAACCAATACTCCGTACGTTAATTTTTTTTTTTAAAATGATACACATTTACGCGCCAATTAAATATGTAAACCATTCCACACGTTTCGTTAAAAACATACTACGAGTTTAATGTTTACAAAAAGGCACGAAGGCCATTAATGAATGTGATACAAGTTTGACCAACTACAAATGATAGTTTATAATCCAAACGACCCCTTGAGCATGGTATGGGACTAAACTACCCAAAACGTAGGTCAACTTCCAAAAGCTTCATCATAACATCAACAAGGACACCTAGTGCCCAATAACCCCCTTGCCCTTGTCCACACCTGCATCTAAAAGATAAACAACGAGAGGGGTAAGTTAATGCTTAGTGAGTGCAACAATTATACGTTTACATATACAACCTACTTACTTGCAATCACATACACATTTACCGCATACATGCTAGCAATATAAATAATCATACTATCCCAAGTATATAACCAAACCTTCCACCAAACGAGCTAGCATAACAATAGCATATAGTTTAAACAATATAATATGCTACAATCCACACACAACCATGGTTAACCAATCGAATGAGGGAATGGTGTTTAAGGACCGTCGGAGTTCATAACAACCATTAGTGCACTTAACACCTCGTACACTAACCCCACGGGTGGCATCTTAACACTTCGATACTTCACCCCGAGTGGCATCTTAACACTTCGATGCTTCACCTATCTATTCTACGAAGTGGTGTCTTAACACCTCGACACTTCACCCCTAGGTGGCATATTAACACCTCGATGCTCCACCTCGAGTGGCATCTTAACACCTCGATACTTCACCCATCACATGAGAAGTGGTGTCTTAACACCTTGACATTTCACAACTCATACTACACAAATAAACACATCATATATGCACGCACATAATTATCCCACTCACCTTAGCACTTCGGTGATGATTATGCACCTCCGAGCTTCAAAGCAAAGTACCTATTACATTAAGTACAATTTCAATACACAACTAGTGGAATTAACCACATTACACCTACTTGAGCATTTAATGACCCAATTCACATTAAATGACTCAAACACACCGCAACCACCCTTAAATGGCAAAGACTCGACTTTAGTCACTAAAGCTAGTGAATTAAAGTCTACTAACTTATACTAACACCAACTTAGGGTAATTTATACCCGTTTCGCCCAAACTAGGTCAACTAGCCCATTTTGGATCCATTTAACACTTTCACTACCAAACTTGTCAAACATGACCCAATTAACATCTCTTTCAACTTTAACAAGTGTGTTAGTGACTAAAAACGCCATTTAACATTTATAACCCCAAATCATAAGACCAAACCCAAGGTTATGGCCACTTGGGTTTACTTTCACCAATCTAACCCAAAACCCACCCATTAAACCCTCAAATGGGTCATACAAGATCTTCATTAGCAAAACCCTAGCTTAAAACCAATTAAAACTCAAAACTTAGAGTTAGAACTTACCGAGACTATCAATACGTAGCTAGAGACACAAGGAACAACTTTAATTCTTGCTCCAAAGATCAACCCTCAATCCTTCACACTCAAATCTCACTTTTAATCTAAATGGGTGTTAAGTTTTTGGGAGAGAAAATGAAAGAAATTGAAAAAAGAAATGAATTAAATGAATATGTGGTGGAGAGTTAATGCTCCCATCAGATCTATATGTCAATTTACCATTTTGCCCCTCAAAATCCCTTAAAAAGATCTAAGCCCGACACCAGTCTGGCAGTAATGCCGCGGCGCGGCTCAAATCGTCGTGGCGCGACGAACAAAGGGAAAATCGACCCTTCTTAAGTCCCTTTCTGATCCTGGTTTGCTCTATATGTCGCGGCGCAGACTAGATTGTCGCGGCGCGGCCTAAGGCTGGAACTGGACTCTTCGACCAACTTAACCAAATTTCTACTTTATTCAACTTGTACATTCCAAACCCGCATCCTATATTCACCTAGCCTTCCACAATAGTCTAACAAGACTAAACGCTATCAAACCCCACATATAGACTTACATATGCACACATTATCAAGTATACATATATATCTATCTACACTTATATTCATACATTTACGCATAAGCTAACGAATTATAAACGTACAAATGATTAAGTATGTACCTTTCAATACGTACGGGAAAAAGGGGATGTTACACCTGACTAGTGCTCGAGTATATAGGATTATGCATGCTTGTACTTGTGATATTGCCTTTAGTTAGGTTATGATGAATCCTGAATTAGTTATATATGCGGCTGAGATAAGGTATAAGATATGCATGTCGTTGGAAAGCTAGCGAAAAATTAAGAACTTTTCCTTTAGATATCGAATGGTTTCGATGAACAGATTTGAAGTTATAGTCAATCGAATTTTTGTATTATTATTAAAAATGATTATTATTATCGTCATTATTATCGTCGTTCTAGTTTTATCTTATTATTAATATTATTATTATTATCTTTTTCAATAAAAGGATTTATCATTAAAAATTGTTATTGTTATTATTACTATCGTTATTATCGTTAAAGTTATAATTAGTATTCTTATTATTATCTAATTATTATTATTATCATTATTTTTATTATTATTATCATTATTAATATATATATATCATTATTTAAAAATGGTTATTATTATTGTTGTTATTATTATTAATATCATTAAAATAGTTATTAGTATTATTAATAATATCATAGTAATTATCATTATTAGTATTACTGTAATTAAAACTAATATTAGTAAAACCTAATTCTTTTGATTACTATTATTATCAGTATTATGAACACGACATAAAAGACGATTAAAAACTATTAAACGAAACGATTAGGAAATAATGAGTATAAGTATTATGATGAAATTAAAATATTATAAGATATTGATTTAAATAAAATTATCGTTCTTAATTATTTTTATCATTACTATTATTATTAAAAGTATCGTTAGTATTAAAACTATCATTTTAACAAAAATTATTATTTTAATAGAAATGTCATTGTTATTATAAAATATCATTATTTTTATCATTTTAAATAGAATTATTATTATTATAGTTAATATTAAAAAGTATCGTTATTATTAAAATTATCATCATTCGAATTATCACTTTATTATAATTAATATCATCATTAGTAAATAAATATTGTTGTTATTATTATTATTAGTAGAATAATAATTATTATTATTATTATTACAAAATAATATAACTTTTACTCATTATTAGTATCATCAATGTTATTTTATCAAATAAATATGTGATACAATTACATTAATAATAAATACCACTATATTTTTATGATATTGAGTGAACTGTATAGATTTTAGTAGTCATTTTGGGTCAAGTTGACTTTTGTGGACTTTTGCATATTAGTCTCGAGCATTAGGATTGTGATATACTATGACCTAACCTAATTTGTTAGACAAATTTTGACCAACATATATATATATATATATATATATATATATATATATATATATATATATATATATATATATATATATATATATATATATATATATAAATAATTAATATAGGTTCGTGAATTCGAGGCCAACCTTGCTCTTGTTCAATGATGTTATATGTATTTTTATTACGAAATACAGTATGGTGAGTTTCATTTGCCTTTTTACCCTTTATATTTTTGGGCTGAGAATACATGCGCAATTTTTATAAATGTTTTACAAAATAGACACAAGTAATTGAAACTACATTATATGGGTGAATGATCGAAGCCGAATATGCCCCTTTTAGCTTGGTAGCCTAAGAATTTGGGAACATACCCCCAAATTGAATCCTAAAGATAGATCTATCGGGCCCAGCAAGCCCCATTCTGGAATTTGGAATGCTTTAATACTTCGATTTTATCATGTCCGATGGGTGTCCCGTAATGATGGGGATATTCTATATGCATCTTGTTAATGTCGGTTAACAGGTGTTCACCATATGAATAATTTTTGTCTCTGTGTTTGATGACCCATCCTAATCCATCTGAACGATGTCCATATCGATTATAAACAATTTACAATAGTTGATTACATCGCGAGGTACTTGACCTCTATATAATACATTTTACAAACATTGCATTCGTTTTTAAAAGACAAACTTTCTTTACATCGAAAGTTGACAGGTATGCATTCCATTTCATAATATATCAAACTATCAATGACTTAATAATAATCTTGATAAACTCAACGACTCGAATGCAACATCTTTTGAAATATGTCATGAATGACTCCAAGTAATATCTTTAAAATGAGCAAATGCACAGCGGAAGGTTTCTTTCATACCTGAGAATAAACATGCTTAAAAGTGTCAACCAAAAGGTTGGTGAGTTCATAGGTTTATCATAATAATCATTTCAATATATTAATAGACCACAAGATTTCCGTTTATAAATATGTGTACACTCGCAAGTGTATAAAAGTATTCTATAAGTTGTTCAACACTTCGGTAACCATACTTAACAATTAATGTGGCATATTCCCTTTATTATGAAATCTACCTACACTGTACCAAGTGTAGTACAAATGAAGTATTATGCAACCGTTTACGATACTAGAGCGACTAGCCTGGTTGGGGTGGTCAAACCCGATAGATCTATCAATAGGATTCGCGCATACATGTTCTTCCAACATGTAAATATTAGTTACCAAGCTATTAGGGAAGATATGCAAGGTGGTACAACTCAACGTAGAATATATTTTAAGTACTTGTGTCTATGGCGTAAAACATAAAAGCAGCGCATGTATTCTTAGCCCAAAAATATATTGCAAAAGTAATTAAAAGGGAGCAAATGAAACTCACCTAATGTATTTTGTAGTAAAAATACATATGGTGACATTAAACAGGTGTAGGGTTGGCGCCGGATTCACGAACATATATCAAGTATATATATATATTAACACGTATAGTTACATGTAATAATAATCATACCATTTTATATATATATTAATTATATAATATATTATTTATTATAATGTATTTGTTAGTTCCAAATGTTATATATATCAATATATGTTATTTTTATGTTAAAATAGTAAATTTGATTAGTTTTATGATATATGTAATAATTATAAATAATACTTATTGTAATGAAAATAATAATACTATTAGTTACTTTAGTAATAATCAATAATGATAATGATAATATTAATGTTGAAAATAATAATAATAATATTTATAATAATAATAACAATAATAATAATAATAGTAATAATAATAATGTTAATAGATTTTATGATAGTGAAAATATATGACATCATATTAAAGATAATAATAAAAAGGTTAAAATTTTTAATAATAATGATAGTTTTAATAAAAATGTCAATTTTAATAGAAATGATAATTTAAATAAAAATGTAAATAAAAATGCTAATTTTTTTCTAATAATGATAATAATAATACTAATGATAATAATAATAATAATAATAATAATAATAATAATAATAATAATAATAATAATAATAATAATTAAAATGAAAATATAAAAATGTATACCCTTTTGAAAGCTTTTCTAAAAAAATTGCCCACGACGAGGCTCGAACCCGTGACCTCCCGCCAACTATACAACACCCTTAACCATTCCTCCATATTCATTTTTCTGAATTTATTTTAACCCAATTATACATAAGCCCTTTTTAATTCCTTGTTTCAGCCCAACTTCAACGAAGGCCAACTGAATCCTAAACCCTTGGCCCGACTTCGGCCCAACATATCACTTTTATTGTTAAATTTAAAAAAAACTGCACACGCCTGGAATTGAACCCGGGAATTTGCGGAAGGCAACACACTCCTCAAACCACTTCTCCACTCATTCATATCTAATATATATATCACATTTAAATTGTATTTAACCCGTCACCGGTATTCATCTTCTTCTTCATACACCTTCATCATCATGTCATCATTCCATCATCATGATTATTATATCATCACAGAAGTATACCAGGAATACATATATATCATCATCATAGTTTTATCATCATGTTTCACAGTAGCAATCGATAAAAAAAATGCAAGTAGGTTTTGATGTTCGAACAATTTCTGACCGAAGCAAAAGTCGCTGGTCTAACAAATCATGATGGTAATCACAGGTTATCAATGGTGGTGCATACAATGATGATGATATCCGCAACAGTTACAGGTACGGTGTGTTGGGTTCACGACCAAAAAAAATATAACGTTTGGAGAGAGAAAGAGGAGAGAGAGTGAGGTGATGAGGGTGGTTAGACTGTGGTAGTTCACAGAGGAGATGGATAGCGATGGTGGGTGTTGAGTAGTGATGAAAACAGCAGTTGAATATAATAGTGTGTGATGGTTGCGTCGTAAAATAGGAAAGGAAAGAAAAGTTGTAGTGACCCGAAATTTTCCATGTTTATATATATTAATTGAGATTGATATTTACATGATTAAATGTTTCCAACATGTTAAGCAATCAAACTTGTTAAGACTTGATTAATTGAAATATCTTTCATATAGACAATTGACTACCCAAGTTGACCGGTGATTCACGAACGTTAAAACTTGTAAAAACTATATGATGACATATATATGGATATATATATATATAGTTAACATGATACTATGATAAGTAAACATATCATTAAGTATATTAACAATGAACTACATATGTAAAAACAAGACTACTAACTTAATGATTTTTAAACGAGACATATATGTAACGATTATCGTTGTAAAGAAATTTAATGTATATATATCATATTAAGAGATATTCATACATGATAATATCATGATAATATAATAATTTAAAATCTCATTTGATATTATAAACATTGGGTTAACAACATTTAACAAGATCGTTAACCTAAAGGTTTCAAAACAACACTTACATGTAACGACTAACGATGACTTAACGACTCAGTTAAAATGTATATACATGTAGTGTTTTAATATGTATTTATACACTTTTGAAAGACTTCAATACACTTATAAAAATACTTCTACTTAACAAAAATGCTTACAATTACATCCTCGTTCAGTTTCATCAACAATTCTACTCGTATGCACCCGTATTCGTACTCGTACAATACACAGCTTTTAGATGTATGTACTATTGGTATATACACTCCAATGATCAGCTCTTAGCAGCCCATTTGAGTCACCTAACACATGTGGGAACCATCATTTGGCAACTAGCATGAAATATCTCATAAAATTACAAAAATATGAGTAATCATTCATGACTTATTTACATGAAAACAAAATTACATATCCTTTATATCTAATCCAATCACCAACGACCAAAAACACCTACAAACACTTTCATTCTTCAATTTTATTAATCTAATTGATCTCTCTCAAGTTCTATCTTCAAGTTCTAAGTGTTCTTCATAAATTCTACAAGTTCTAGTTACATAAAATCAAGAATACTTTCAAGTTTGCTAGCTCACTTCCAATCTTGTAAGGTGATCATCCAACCTCAAGAAATCTTTGTTTCTTACAGTAGGTTATCATTCTAATACAAGGTAATAATCATATTCAAACTTTGGTTCAATTTCTATAACTATAACAATCTTATTTCAAGTGATGATCTTACTTGAACTTGTTTTCGTGTCATGATTCCACTTCAAGAACTTCGAGCCATCCAAGGATCCGTTGAAGCTAGATCCATTTTTCTCTTTTCCAGTAGGTTTATCCAAGGAACTTAAGGTAGTAATTATGTTCATAACATCATTCGATTCATACATATAAAGCTATCTTATTCGAAGGTTTAAACTTGTAATCACTAGAACATAGTTTAGTTAATTCTAAACTTGTTCGCAAACAAAAGTTAATCCTTCTAACTTGACTTTTAAAATCAACTAAACACATGATCTATATCTATATTATATGCTAACTTAATGATTTAAAACCTGGAAACACGAAAAACACCGTAAAACCGGATTTACGCCGTCGTAGTAACACCGCGGGCTGTTTTCGGTTAGTTAATTAAAAACTATGATAAACTTTGATTTAAAAGTTGTTATTCTGAGAAAATGATTTTTATTATGAACATGAAACTATATCCAAAAATTATGGTTAAACTCAAAGTGGAAGTATGTTTTCTAAAATGGTCATCTAGACGTCGTTCTTTCGACTGAAATGACTACCTTTACAAAAATGACTTGTAACTTATTTTTACGACTATAAACATATACTTTTTCTATTTAGATTCATAAAATAGAGTTCAATATGAAACCATAGCAATTTGATTCACTCAAAACGGATTTAAAATGAAGAAGTTATGTGTAAAACAAGATTGGATAATTTTTCTCATTTTAGCTACGTGAAAATTGGTAACAAATCTATTCCAACCATAACTTAATCAACTTGTATTGTATATTATGTAATCTTGAGATACCATAGACACGTATACAATGTTTCGACCTATCATGTTGACACATCTATATATATTTCGGAACAACCATAGACACTCTATATGTGAATGTTGGAGTTAGCTATACAGAGTTGAGGTTGATTCCAAATATATATAGTTTGAGTTGTGATCAATACTGAGATACGTATACACTGGGTCGTGGATTGATTCAAGATAATATTTATCGATTTATTTCTGTACATCTAACTGTGGACAACTAGTTGTAGGTTACTAACGAGGACAGCTGACTTAATAAACTTAAAACATCAAAATATATTAAAAGTGTTGTAAATATATTTTGAACATACTTTGATATATATGTATATATTGTTATAGGTTCGTGAATCAACCAGTGGCCGAGTCTTACTTCCCGACGAAGTAAAAATCTGTGAAAGTGAGTTATAGTCCCACTTTTAAAATCTAATATTTTTGGGATGAGAATACATGCAGGTTTTATAAATGATTTACAAAATAGACACAAGTACGTGAAACTACATTCTATGGTTGAATTATCGAAATCAAATATGCCCCTTTTTATTAAGTCTGGTAATCTAAGAATTAGGGAACAGACACCCTAATTGACGCGAATCCTAAAGATAGATCTATTGGGCCTAACAAACCCCATCCAAAGTACCGGATGCTTTAGTACTTCGAAATTTATATCATATCCGAAGGGTGTCCCGGAATGATGGGGATATTCTTATATATGCATCTTGTTAATGTCGATTACCAGGTGTTCACCATATGAATGATTTTTATCTCTATGTATGGGATGTGTATTGAAATATGAAATCTTGTGGTCTATTATTATGATTTGATATATATAGGTTAAACCTATAACTCACCAACATTTTTGTTGACGTTTTAAACATGTTTATTCTCAGGTGATTATTAAGAGCTTCCGCTGTCGCATACTTAAATAAGGACGAGATTTGGAGTCCATGCTTGTATGATATTGTGTAAAAACTGCATTCAAGAAACTTATTTTGTTGTAACATATTTGTATTGTAAACCATTAAGTAATGGTCGTATGTAAACAGAATATTTTAGATTATCATTATTTGATAATCTACGTAAAGCTTTTAAAACCTTTATTGATGAAATAAAGGTTATGGTTTGTTTTAAAATGAATGCAGTCTTTGAAAAACGTCTCATATAGAGGTCAAAACCTAGCAACGAAATCAATTAATATGGAACGTTTTTAATCAATAAGAACGGGACATTTCAGTTGGTATCCGAGCATTGGTCTTAGAGAACCAGAATTTTGCATTAGTGTGTCTTATCGAGTTTGTTAGGATGCATTAGTGAGTCTGGACTTCGACCGTGTTTACTTGAAAAATGATTGCTTAACAAATTTTGTTGAAAACGATATATTTTTAACATGTGAATATTATGTGATATATTAATCTCTTAACGCGTTTGATATTATGTGATAGATGTCTACCTCTAGAACAAGTCCCATTGACTCACCTAATAATAATGAAGAGTCAAATGTAAATTGGAATGATTCGTGGACTGATTCACAAGTTCCCGAAGAGGAACCGGAAGAAGAGTCGGAACCGGAAGAAGAATCGGAACCGGATGAAGAAATAGAACCGGTGGGGGAAATAATAAAACGGTTAAGTAAAAGAAAAGCCTCAACCAACCGACCAAGGTTAATTATGGTCAATGGTGTTTCCGCCAAGGAAGCAAAATATTGGGAGGATTACCAATTCTCCGATGAATCGGATTCCGACGAGAATTCCGATGATGTTATAGAAATTACCCCAACTGAATTTAAAAAGGCAAAAGAAAATAATAAGGGAAAGGGCATAAAAATAGAGAAATCTAATTCCAACCCCGATGAACTTTATATGTATCGTCAACCCCCGAAGTCCTTAAGTTGTAACAATGACCCGGGAACCTCTAAACCACCAGGTTTTTCTAAACCAATGTGGAAAACGACGGCTCGTATTAGGGGAACATCATATATCCCTAGAAACTTGGCAAAACGAACCAAAACCGAAGAAGAAGAAACAAGCGAGTTGGAATAAGATAGTTGTATTTGTGTGGTGTAATATATGTAATATAGTGTGCTTATGCTTTATGATATATGTAAAAATTGCTTGTATTAATAAGTATTTTTTTTTTTATGAATCTAACTCTTGTCTATTTTACAGTATAAAAACACAAAATGGATAGACAACCCAATATTTTAAGAGACCTACCCGGAGACATGATTGATGAAATCTTGTCTAGAGTCGGTCAGAATTCTTCGGCACAACTATTTAAGGCGAGATCAGTTTGTAAGACATTCGAAGAACGTTCCAAGAATGCCTTGGTTTATAAAAGGCTTTCATTCGAAAGATGGGGGATATCACATTGGGAAATCCATAAGTTACGATGTGTTTACTTTGACGCATATATTGCGGGGAACCCAAATGCTATTTTACGCAATGGGTTAAGAAATTATTTTGACTCAATATATCCGAATATTGGATTTCGTGATTTAGAAAAAGCGGCTAACATGCAACATAAAGAAGCAGTATATGCATACGGATTAGTAATGTTCGCTTCTCACCAAAGTGAGAACAAGAACATCGGGCTACAACTATTAAACAAAACGTTCCCACAAGTGACGGAGTCGGTAATTGGGGTAAGAAATGAGGTTTTTAGATTGTTACGGGACTGTTAGACATTACGTAACCCTCGTCCCTTTGACGACGTTACAACACGCTGTCTTATCAACGGCCATAACGGTTATGTTCCACAAGACCAAGGATGTGAAGTAATCCTAGTAAAACCAGAATGCATGAATTGTTTCTGGACGTATGA
The DNA here is from genome assembly GCF_046630445.1 of Rutidosis leptorrhynchoides. Lineage (NCBI taxonomy): Eukaryota > Viridiplantae > Streptophyta > Magnoliopsida > Asterales > Asteraceae > Rutidosis > Rutidosis leptorrhynchoides. The sequence continues at coordinate 261,901,079 of NC_092333.1, read as the reverse complement.
ATTACGTGTCTTTATTGCCTTTGCTGAACGACTTGTGTACTAGCTAGAATTATCTTCACAACCATCTTGTATCAAATTTATTGTGTGCTATATTTCATGCTATATGTAAAATAAGTGGTATTGTAAGTTTGTAAAATATTGTGTAAAAGTTTGAACGCGAAATATTATTATAATTAGTTTTTCATATAGAATTGTAGTAGTTGAATTGTATATTAGCTACTAAGTATGAACTTAACGGGTAGGTACTACCCGAATTTAAACTTATAAAACGCTAATATGAAGAAAAAGCTTTTATAAATGAGTTCATATTATGCTACGAAATACTATTAACTACTCTTAATATTCTGTATGATTAACTTGTTCCATTTGACTATTTTGAAGGAAATGGCACCGACTACTCGACACACCGTGAATATGAATGAAGAGGAATTCCGTACTTTTCTAGCTTCAAACATAGCCGCAGTACAGGCTGCGCTACATACCAACAATAACCTTGGACCTGGCAGTACAGGAAATCGTGTAGGATGCACCTACAAAGAATTCACTGCCTGCAAACCTTTGGAATTTGATGGAACCGAAGGACCGATCGGATTGAAACGGTGGACCGAGAAGGTCGAATCGGTGTTTGCCATAAGTAAGTGTACTGAAGAGGACAAAGTGAAGTACGCTACGCATACCTTCACTAGTTCTGCGTTAACATGGTGGAATACCTATCTAGAGCAAGTGGGACAAGACGATGCGTACGCACTACCGTGGTCAGCATTCAAGCACTTGATGAACGAGAAGTACCGTCCCAGAACCGAGGTCAATAAGCCCAAGACAGAACTTAGAGGGTTATGAACCCAAGGATTTGATATTACCACGTACGAAAGACGATTCACAGAATTGTGCCTATTGTGTCCGGGAGCGTTCGAAGATGAGGAAGAGAAGATCGACGCGTTTGTGAAAGGATTACCGGAAAGAATCCAAGAAGATATAAGTTCACACGAGCCCGCCTCCATACAACAGGCATGTAGAATGGCTCACAAACTAGTGAACCAGATTGAGGAAAGAATTAAAGAACAGACGGCTGAAGAGGCCAATGTGAAGCAAGTCAAAAGAAAGTGGGAGGAAAACGGTGATAAGAATCACCAATACAACAACAACAGCAATTACAATAATAATCGCAATAATTATCCCAACAATCGCAACATCAATCGCTACTACAACAAACGGCCCAACAATAACAACAACAACAACAACAACAACAACAACAACAGCAACTACAACAATCATCCCAACAACAATAACAACCGCAACAACAACAACAATCAGAAGCAGCTATGCCAAAGGTGTGAAAAGTATCACTCGGGGTTATGCACCAAATTTTGTAACAAGTGTAAAAGAAATGGTCATAGCGCGGCGAAGTGTGAGGTCTACGGACCAGGGGTTAACAGAACGAAAGGAACAAATGGTGTCGGAACGAGTAATGGCAGAGCAAGTAGTGTCGGAGCAAGTTATGCCAATGTAGTTTGTAATAAATGTGGAAAATCGGGCCACATTATTAGAAATTGCCCGAACCAGGAGAACATGAATGGACAAGGCCGCGGAAGAGTTTTCAATATTAATGCGGCAGAGGCACAGGAAGACCCGGAGCTTGTTACGGGTACGTTTCTTATTGACAATAAATCTGCTTATGTTTTATTTGATTCGGGTGCGGATAGAAGCTATATGAGTAGAGATTTTTGTGCTAAATTAAGTTGTCCATTGACGCCTTTGGATAGTAAATTTTTACTCAAATTAGCAAATGGTAAATTAATTTCAGCAGATAATATATGTCGGAATCGAGAAATTAAACTGGTTAGCGAAACATTTAAGATTGATTTGATACCAGTAGAGTTAGGGAGTTTTGATGTGATAATCGGTATGGACTGGTTGAAAGAAGTGAAAGCAGAGATCGTTTGTTACAAAAATGCAATTCGCATTATACGAGAAAAAGGAAAACCCTTAATGGTGTACGGAGAAAAGGGCAACACGAAGCTACATCTTATTAGTAATTTGAAGGCACAAAAACTAATAAGAAAAGGTTGCTATGCTGTTCTAGCACACGTCGAGAAAGTACAAACTAAAGAAAAGAGCATCAATGATGTTCCCATTGCAAAAGAATTTCCCGATGTATTTCCGAAAGAATTACCGGGATTACCCCCACATCGATCCGTTGAATTTCAGATAGATCTTGTACTAGGAGCTGCACCAATAGCTCGTGCTCCTTACAGACTCGCACCCAGCGAGATGAAAGAACTGCAAAGCCAATTACAAGAACTTTTAGAGCGTGGTTTCATTCGACCAAGCACATCACCGTGGGGAGCTCCTGTTTTGTTTGTCAAGAAGAAAGATGGTACATTCAGGTTGTGTATCGACTACCGAGAGTTGAACAAACTTACCATCAAGAACCGCTACCCACTACTGAGAATCGATGACTTATTTGATCAACTACAAGGCTCGTCTGTTTATTCAAAGATTGACTTACGTTCCGGGTATCATCAAATGCGGGTGAAAGAAGATGATATTCCAAAGACTGCTTTCAGAACACGTTACGGTCATTACGAGTTTATGGTCATGCCGTTTGGTTTAACTAATACACCAGCTGTGTTCATGGACCTTATGAACCGAGTGTGTGGACCATACCTTGACAAGTTTGTCATTGTATTCATTGATGACATACTTATTTACTCAAAGAATGACCAAGAACACGGTGAACATTTGAGAAAGGTGTTAGAAGTATTGAGGAAGGAAGAATTGTACGCTAAGTTTTCAAAGTGTGCATTTTGGTTGGAAGAAGTTCAATTCCTCGGTCACATAGTGAACAAAGAAGGTATTAAGGTGGATCCGGCAAAGATAGAAACTGTTGAAAAGTGGGAAACCCCGAAAACTCCGAAACACATACGCCAGTTTTTAGGACTAGCTGGTTACTACAGAAGGTTCATCCAAGACTTTTCAAGAATAGCAAAACCCTTGACTGCATTAATGCATAAAGGGAAGAAATTTGAATGGAATGATGAACAAGAGAAAGCGTTTCAGTTATTGAAGAAAAAGCTAACTACGGCACCTATATTGTCATTGCCTGAAGGGAATGATGATTTTGTGATTTATTGTGACGCATCAAAGCAAGGTCTCGGTTGTGTATTAATGCAACGAACGAAGGTGATTGCTTATGCGTCTAGACAATTGAAGATTCACGAACAAAATTATACGACGCATGATTTGGAATTAGGCGCGGTTGTTTTTGCATTAAAGACTTGGAGGCACTACTTATATGGGGTCAAAAGTATTATATATACCGACCACAAAAGTCTTCAACACATATTTAATCAGAAACAACTGAATATGAGGCAGCGTAGGTGGATTGAATTGTTGAATGATTACGACTTTGAGATTCGTTACCACCCGGGGAAGGCAAATGTGGTAGCCGATGCCTTGAGCAGGAAGGACAGAGAACCCATTCGAGTAAAATCTATGAATATAATGATTCATAATAACCTTACTACTCAAATAAAGGAGGCGCAACAAGGAGTTTTAAAAGAGGGAAATTTAAAGGATGAAATACCCAAAGGATCGGAGAAGCATCTTAATATTCGGGAAGACGGAACCCGGTATAGGGCTGAAAGGATTTGGGTACCAAAATTTGGAGATATGAGAGAAATGGTACTTAGAGAAGCTCATAAAACCAGATACACAATACATCCTGGAACGGGGAAGATGTACAAGGATCTCAAGAAATATTTTTGGTGGCCGGGTATGAAATCCAATGTTGCTAAATACGTAGGAGAATGTTTGACGTGTTCTAAGGTCAAAGCTGAGCATCAGAAGCCATCAGGTCTACTTCAACAACCCGAAATTCCGGAATGGAAATGGTAAAACATTACCATGGATTTCATCACTAAATTGCCAAGGACTGCAAGTGGTTTTGATACTATTTGGGTAATAGTTGATCGTCTCACCAAATCAGCACACTTCCTACCAATAAGAGAAGATGACAAGATGGAGAAGTTAGCACGACTGTATTTGAAGGAAGTCGTCTCCAGACATGGAATACCAATCTCTATTATCTCTGATAGGGATGGCAGATTTATTTCAAGATTCTGGCAGACATTACAGCAAGCATTAGGAACTCGTCTAGACATGAGTACTGCCTATCATCCACAAACTGATGGGCAGAGCGAAAGGACGATACAAACACTTGAAGACATGCTACGAGCATGTGTTATTGATTTCAGAAACAGTTGGGATCGACATCTACCGTTAGCAGAATTTTCCTACAACAACAGCTACCATTCAAGCATTGAGATGGCGCCGTTTGAAGCACTTTATGGTAGAAAGTGCAGGTCTCCGATTTGTTGGAGTGAAGTGGGGGATAGACAGATTACGGGTCCGGAGATTATACAAGAAACTACCGAGAAGATCATCCAAATTCAACAACGGTTGAAAACCGCCCAAAGTCGACAAAAGAGCTACGCTGACATTAAAAGAAAAGATATAGAATTTGAAATTGGAGAGATGGTCATGCTTAAAGTTGCACCTTGGAAAGGCGTTGTTCGATTTGGTAAACGAGGGAAATTAAATCCAAGGTATATTGGACCATTCAAGATTATTGATCGTGTCGGACCAGTAGCTTACCGACTTGAGTTACCTCAACAACTCGCGGCTGTACATAACACTTTCCACGTCTTAAATTTGAAGAAATGTTTTGCTAAAGAAGATCTCACTATTCCGTTAGATGAAATCCAAATCAACGAAAAACTCCAATTCAACGAAGAACCCGTCGAAATAATGGATCGTGAGGTTAAAAGACTTAAGCAAAACAAGATACCAATTGTTAAGGTTGGATGGAATGCTCGTAGAGGACCCGAGTTCACCTGGGAGCATGAAGATTAGATGAAGAAGAAATACCCGCATCTATTTCCAGAAGATTCGTCAACACCTTCAACAGCTTAAAATTTCGGGACGAAATTTATTTAACGGGTAGGTACTGTAGTGACCCGAACTTTTCCATGTTTATATATATTAATTGAGATTGATATTTACATGATTAAATGTTTCCAACATGTTAAGCAATCAAACTTGTTAAGACTTGATTAATTGAAATATCTTTCATATAGACAATTGACTACCCAAGTTGACCGGTGATTCACGAACGTTAAAACTTGTAAAAACTATATGATGACATATATATGGATATATATATATAGTTAACATGATACTATGATAAGTAAACATATCATTAAGTATATTAACAATGAACTACATATGTAAAAACAAGACTACTAACTTAATGATTTTTAAACGAGACATATATGTAACGATTATCGTTGTAAAGAAATTTAATGTATATATATCATATTAAGAGATATTCATACATGATAATATCATGATAATATAATAATTTAAAATCTCATTTGATATTATAAACATTGGGTTAACAACATTTAACAAGATCGTTAACCTAAAGGTTTCAAAACAACACTTACATGTAACGACTAACGATGACTTAACGACTCAGTTAAAATGTATATACATGTAGTGTTTTAATATGTATTTATACAATTTTGAAAGACTTCAATACACTTATCAAAATACTTCTACTTAACAAAAATGCTTACAATTACATCCTCGTTCAGTTTCATCAACAATTCTACTCGTATGCACCCGTATTCGTACTCGTACAATACACAGCTTTTAGATGTATGTACTATTGGTATATACACTCCAATGATCAGCTCTTAGCAGCCCATTTGAGTCACCTAACACATGTGGGAACCATCATTTGGCAACTAGCATGAAATATCTCATAAAATTACAAAAATATGAGTAATCATTCATGACTTATTTACATGAAAACAAAATTACATATCCTTTATATCTAATCCAATCACCAACGACCAAAAACACCTACAAACACTTTCATTCTTCAATTTTATTCATCTAATTGATCTCTCTCAAGTTCTATCTTCAAGTTCTAAGTGTTCTTCATAAATTCTACAAGTTCTAGTTACATAAAATCAAGAATACTTTCAAGTTTGCTAGCTCACTTCCAATCTTGTAAGGTGATCATCCAACCTTAAGAAATCTTTGTTTCTTACAGTAGGTTATCATTCTAATACAAGGTAATAATCATATTCAAACTTTGGTTCAATTTCTATAACTATAACAATCTTATTTCAAGTGATGATCTTACTTGAACTTGTTTTCGTGTCATGATTCCACTTCAAGAACTTCGAGCCATCCAAGGATTCGTTGAAGCTAGATCCATTTTTCTCTTTTCCAGTAGGTTTATCCAAGGAACTTAAGGTAGTAATTATGTTCATAACATCATTCGATTCATACATATAAAGCTATCTTATTCGAAGGTTTAAACTTGTAATCACTAGAACATAGTTTAGTTAATTCTAAACTTGTTCGCAAACAAAAGTTAATCCTTCTAACTTGACTTTTAAAATCAACTAAACACATGTTCTATATCTATATGATATGCTAACTTAATTATTTAAAACCTGGAAACACGAAAAACACCGTAAAACCGGATTTACGCCGTCGTAGTAACACCGCGGGCTGTTTTCGGTTAGTTAATTAAAAACTATGATAAACTTTGATTTAAAAGTTGTTATTCTGAGAAAATGATTTTTATTATGAACATGAAACTATATCCAAAAATTATGGTTAAACTCAAAGTGGAAGTATGTTTTCTAAAATGGTCATCTAGACGTCGTTCTTTCGACTGAAATGACTACCTTTACAAAAATGACTTGTAACTTATTTTTCCGACTATAAACCTATACTTTTTCTATTTAGATTCATAAAATAGAGTTCAATATGAAACCATAGCAATTTGATTCACTCAAAACGGATTTAAAATGAAGAAGTTATGGGTAAAACAAGATTGGATAATTTTTCTCATTTTAGCTACGTGAAAATTGGTAACAAATCTATTCCAACCATAACTTAATCAACTTGTATTGTATATTATGTAATCTTGAGATACCATAGACACGTATACAATGTTTCGACCTATCATGTTGACACATCTATATATATTTCGGAACAACCATAGACACTCTATATGTGAATGTTGGAGTTAGCTATACAGAGTTGAGGTTGATTCCAAATATATATAGTTTGAGTTGTGATCAATACTGAGATACGTATACACTGGGTCGTGGATTGATTCAAGATAATATTTATCGATTTATTTCTGTACATCTAACTGTGGACAACTAGTTGTAGGTTACTAACGAGGACAGCTGACTTAATAAACTTAAAACATCAAAATATATTAAAAGTGTTGTAAATATATTTTGAACATACTTTGATATATATGTATATATTGTTATAGGTTCGTGAATTAACCAGTGGCCGAGTCTTACTTCCCGACGAAGTAAAAATCTGTGAAAGTGAGTTATAGTCCCACTTTTAAAATCTAATATTTTTGGGATGAGAATACATGCAGGTTTTATAAATGATTTACAAAATAGACACAAGTACGTGAAACTACATTCTATGGTTGAATTATCGAAATCGAATATGCCCCTTTTTATTAAGTCTGGTAATCTAAGAATTAGGGAACAGACACCCTAATTGACGCGAATCCTAAAGATAGATCTATTGGGCCTAACAAACCCCATCCAATGTACCGGATGCTTTAGTACTTTGAAATTTATATCATATCCGAAGGGTCTCCCGGAATGATGGGGATATTCTTATATATGCATCTTGTTAATGTCGGTTACCAGGTGTTCACCATATGAATGATTTTTATCTCTATGTATGGGATGTGTATTGAAATATGAAATCTTGTGGTCTATTATTATGATTTGATATATATAGGTTAAACCTATAACTCACCAACATTTTTGTTGACGTTTTAAACATGTTTATTCTCAGGTGATTATTAAGAGCTTCCGCTGTCGCATACTTAAATAAGGACGAGATTTGGAGTCCATGCTTGTATGATATTGTGTAAAAACTGCATTCAAGAAACTTATTTTGTTGTAACATATTTGTATTGTAAACCATTAAGTAATGGTCGTATGTAAACAGAATATTTTAGATTATCATTATTTGATAATCTACGTAAAGCTTTTAAAACCTTTATTGATGAAATAAAGGTTATGGTTTGTTTTAAAATGAATGCAGTCTTTGAAAAACGTCTCATATAGAGGTCAAAACCTCGCAACGAAATCAATTAATATGGAACGTTTTTAATCAATAAGAACGGGACATTTCAAAAGTGGTGCGATGGTGGTGGTTTGGTGGTTGCTACGGTGGATGTGGATGGCGGTATAGGGCTACGGTGGCGGTTAAAGTGATGGTATCCAGTAATGTCTCGATAGGGTGGCGTGTGAAGATTGTCAAGAGAAAGGAGACGTATGTTTTTTTTTTATATCATGTATGTATATTTATATACATAAATATATGAGTTGGTTGGGGAAGGTAAGAAAAAAAAAACAGTATCCTATTAGAATCACATGGAACTTAATTATTTAGCTATCTGTTATATGTTGCTATCTATATATATAATATCATATAATTATACATAAATTTCAAAAAGAACACAGTAATCTTAATTGATTAAAATTGTGTTAGCCGACACACACATGTCCCTTGCACCAACAGTGTTATTTTGAGTGTTATTTCGTACTTCGTTGTAAATCAGAGGCGGATAAAAGTCTTCAGATAAATCTCAAAATTTTAAATTAATTATATTTATTTATTTTGGTCATTATGGTATAGAATTCGAGCATTAACTATTAAATAAAAATGACATTAATTATTCACTCCCAACCTCAAGTAAAATATAAAAAAGTTTTAAAATTCAACATATAGTTTCTAAATATATTTTTAATAAGCCTATGATTTGTAAAACTCATTTTCGGCTAACCGTTTATTTTGAAATCACATAATTCTTTTTAACTCGTTTACTGTCAATTAAATGACAATTGAGCGTTACATTTGTTTACTAAATAACTTCGAAACCCTATTTATATATTCTATATATTTTATTGATATATAGATAATAATTTTTTTTTTTTATTATTTTACATAAATAATTCCCACAATTACCATATACAATATTTCGTATTATTATATATATACATATATATTTTTTAATATATGCATATCTAATTAAGTAATCGTATCGTGAGTCAACGGGAACAGTCGAAGGTCAATTGATTTCATGAAATTGTTCAAAAATTTTGAGATTCAATTAAATAGACTTTGCTTATCGTGTCGAAATCATATAAGATTAAGTTTAAATTTTGTTGGAAATTGGCAGGTCGTCACAGTACCTACCCGTTAAAGAAATTTTGTCCCGAAATTTGAGTGGGGTTGTCATGGCTAACAATAAAAATGTTTTCATAACGAATATGGTTTAGAAAAATAGAGTTTTATCACCACTGAAAAATATGGGTAAGACAATTCAATAACTCAAAGTGTGCGAATAAAGTTATTACTAAATAGTGAAATAAAGAAATAGAGATTCGTCTTATCTTTTGACGTAGATATGGTTGATTTCTGGAATATAAGGGATTTAGAGAAAATCATCGAGATCTGAAAGATTTGATTCTTTGGTGAATAAAATCTCTTTAATTAAATGCAATTATCTGCCTCGATCTCTTTATCAGATATTTCAATATAAATTAACCTCTTCCGTTCCATTACTTTTATCACTCCTATACTCAATTCCCAAATTCAAAAGATTGTGAGAATGCTTAATCCAGTTCTAATCCTTGTCCTTATCCTTACTATCGCAACAATCATTCTCCTTTTCCAACTTCCACCGGAGGAATTTGTTTTCTTCTACTTCGCCCTTGGGGTTATAGTGTTTTTGATTCTCCCGTGTATTTATGTTGCGATAAACATTGATATACACGGTTTGTAATTTCCGTGTTGTTATTGGGCTTTATATTTTCTCTTATATTTTGGAGCACTTTGCCTTTTTATTATCTTCTCGACCTCTACTAAAGCGAGTAACGGTCCAGAATTCGTAAGTATGGAGTTTCGAATAAACTTAATGTTCTAAACAAGAATAAACGTAATAGCACGATTTGATTTGTCAATTTACCAGAATCGCTAAGGATAGAACTATCAAGAATATACTTTCTTGATATGTTCAGAACTTAAGTAGAATGAAAGAGTTATGTAACATGGCACATGATGACGTTATGATCTGTGAATCATCATGCGCCATTAGAAACTCACCATGACTTACTGTAATATAATCACGTTGATCAAGTGTCATTATATTATACTAACTCATGCTTCAGTTCCCAACACTACCTCAATATCATTCATATTTAAATTCGAATATTTCAGAATTTAGAAACTAAAACAGTTTCCATTCTGATGTAACGCAAATATCGTGAAGAGATAAATGATTTCTGATAAGATTAGTTATGAAAATATGTTCAAAAATATCGAGGATATTTATAATGAAAGATACGATGATATCTTAGAATTTCTAATATCGATGGATGATGAAGAGAATTTGTTCTTAAGAGTGTAGAGTCAGGAGTAAGGTATTCGTTAATGACTTCAACAGATACTGAATCATTTGGATTCTTTGAAGGCAGGTTTAGTCTTTGTGATTTATCCACAGCTTCCTTCATGGTTTGCTCAATCCGTTTCTCATTACCAAATCTTCTATTTTTCCGAGCTTTGCCAACACATTATTCTTTATCATCAAACTTTTAGTGTAAGGTCATTTCACAGTTTTTGCTGCTTCATCAGCATTTTTCAAAGTTTCGAGGACTAGTTCGCAGTTTGGGGTGTTTTTTTTTAGAAACTTCACATTCGAAGTATGTAAGTCTAGGAGATAGATGTTATCTATATACATATATAACTGTTGGCGTAGAAAAGGCTGCGAGATTCAAAATACTGATTGCTAATTCTCGGTAGTTGGTTTGGCAATTATTGTTACAAGATGTAGATGAGTGTTTGATAAAGTTTCATTGAATAAGTATCGTGATTATTCGGAGAGGCTTAAAGATCAATGAAGTTGTTGATAAGTTTACTGCTAATGTGGCGAGATATGAAAAGTTCCCCGGTAACAATGATGAAGGGGTAATCGTTACAATAAGGCTTATTCGAATGAACAATTGAAGTTGATTTGTTGGAGCTGTGACAAAATTAGCTAATTTGAAAAGAATTGCAATGTTATTTTTGGTAATAACAATGCCAAAGGAGCTATCACTGATACATGTTAAACATTTACTTAGGTTCCGAGTGTTTTCAGGTGCATAACTATATGCATCAATCTTTTCTTCCCTAGATGAAGTGCGGTTGGTTCATCCTCTCGATTGAGGTGTTTTCAAGAATCATAAAAGGTTTGAACGCATATTGTAATCATCAAGATACAAACGAGGTTTAAGATGAAATCAAGTGGCAAACTTGAAGAAATGTTTAGTTTCATATGTTATAATCAATATTTTAATTCATTTTAATTGTCCAATGTTATTAGTCCACAGTTGATAGTCCACAGTTAACAGTCCAATAATTCATATATAGTTTAGTTTATAATATTCGAATTAATTAATGCGTATCGTGACCCGTGTACATGTCTCAGACTCGATCAAAACTCAAACTATATATATTATTGTAGAATCAACCTCAAACCTGTATAGCTAACTCCAGCATTACTGCATATAGAGTGTCTATGATTATTTCAAATAATATATATAGATGCGTCCATATTATATGTCAAAACCTTGTATACGTGTCCCGATATTTAAAGTACGTGAAATAAATGACGATAAATAAAATTGCGATAATTAAAATTGCGATAAATAAAATGCGATAAATAAAAGGTAATACGGAATTAACAGTTAGCTAGGAACAGTTAGCGTGGATTCTTAACAAAATTTCTCATAGTTAATTTGTTTGTTTCTAACAAATTTTATTTTGTCCAATGTTTTCTTCATTATGCCACTTGTTGGATTCCGGTAAGTCAAAATCCAAATATGAAATTGAATGGAAATGGTTATTCTGTGGTGAACGGATTCATATATCTGTGGATGTAAGTAGGATAGTAAATGACTGTTGAATTAGATTCGAAGAATGTACAGTGTAACTTATTAATTTGAAAACTAAATATTCCTCGGGTATTACCTACCCGTTAAAATATTTTCACCATTAACAGTTTGTACGAAAGAATTTTTAATTACAATCTTTATGAAAACATATATATTTTTTTCAGATGTAATCGTGGATTTAATGAGTTAATATGATATTAAACTCATTTGATTTACCGTTAGAACAAGAATATATAATCTCTAAAACACTAGAGATTACATAATCATCATGTCGAACGAAGATCAAGGATGTAGAACGATACGTAGAACGAAGATTATACTCGGGGTACAGAATGAGATGTTGAGGCATGGATTGTTGATGGTACTGTTGATGTTACTGATGGTACTGTTGGTACTGGTGATGTTGTTGAAGCTGGTAAATTTTGCGCCATATTCTCCAAATTGATTACTCGAGCGCGAAGTTCGTTGACTTCTTCTATTATTCTGGGATGATTGTCAGTCGGAACGAGCGGATGAATAAGATTTAGAATTGTGGATAGAATATAATCGTGGCAAGAAATTCGGAAAATGAGTGTGAAAATGGTGTTTCGAATGGGTTCGCCGGTAAGTGCTTCAGGTTCTTTGCCAAGAGTGCAGGTTGGTGGGTGGAAAAGATCACCTTCTTCTCATCTCCATCGGTTAAGTCGACTACGAACTCATCAGATGAATTGGGGATGGCTGATTGATTGATTCATTCTGGTGACACCGCTTTCGAAGTTTAGGTGAATATCTATGTCGGAATAGCTGTCGGAATAACTATCGGAATAGCTATCGAAATCTGAGGAACTCGAACTGGTTGAGGGATTCATCTCGTATGATCAGATGAAGGATTTTTGATAAGAAATAGATTATAGGATGTAGATTAGTACCCTGTAATACATAATTTACATATGCATATATAATACTAAAATTCCAAAAGTTACGAAGGAATCTACGGAAGCTGTCAGGCAAAGGTAACAATAACAGATACTCTAAGATATGAATTTATCTATACACTGTCTATGCAATAGAGGCAGTAAGACGTGTCTAGAATTTAAGGATGATAAGTAAATAATTTTTGACACTAAATGATAAGCAAAACTTTTGACATGCAGACACGGTCGAAGTCCAGACCCACTAATGTATCTAAACAACTATCAGTTAAACACACTAATGCAAGACCTGGTTCGCTAAGACCACCGCTCTGATACCAACTGTGATGACCCGTCCTAATCCATCTGAACGAATTCCATATCGATTATAAACGATTCACAATAGTTGATTACATCGCGAGGTACTTGACCTCTATATGATAAATTTTACAAACATTGCATTCCTTTTTAAAAGATAAACTTTCATTACATCGAAAGTTGACAGGTATGCATTCCATTTCATAATATATCAATCTATCAATGACTTAATAATAATCTTGATAAACTCAACGACTCGAATGCAACGTCTTTTGAAATATGTCATGAATGACTCCAAGTAATATCTTTTAAATGAGCAAATGCACAGCGGAAGGTTTCTTTCATACCTGAGAATAAACATGCTTAAAAGTGTCAACCAAAAGGTTGGTGAGTTCATAGGTTTATCATAATGATCATTTCAATATATTAATAGACCACAAGATTTCTGTTTATAAATATTTGTACACTCGCAAGTGTATAAAAGTATTCTATAAGTTGTTGAGCTCTTCGGTAACCATACTTAACAATTAATGTGGCATATTCCCTTTATTATGAAATCTACCTACACTGTACCAAGTGTAGTAAACACGAAGTACTATGCAACCGTTTACGATACTAGAGCGACTAGCCCGGCTGGGGTGGTCAAACCCAATAGATCTATCAATAGGATTCGCGCTTACATGGTCTTCCAACATGTAAATATTAGTTACCAAGCTATTAGGGAAGATATTCAAGGTGGTACAACTCAACGTAGAATATATTTTAAGTACTTGTGTCTATGGCGTAAAACATAAAAGCAGCGCATGTATTCTCAGCCCAAAAATATATTGCAAAAGTAATTAAAAGGGAGCAAATGAAACTCACCTAATGTATTTTGTAGTAAAAATACATATGATGACATTAAACAGGTGTAGGGTTGGCATCGGATTCACGAACCTATATCAAGTATATATATTAACACGTATAGTTACATGTAATAATAATCATACCGTTATATATATATTAATTATATAATATATTATTGATTATAATGTATTTGTTAGTTCCAAATGTTATATATATATCTATATATGTTATTTTTATGTTAAAATAGTAAATTTGATTAGTTTTATGATATATGTAACAATTATAAATAATACTTATTGTAATGAAAATAATAATACTATTAGTTACTTTAGTAATAATCAATAATGATAATGATAATATTAACGTTGAAAATAATAATAATAATATTTATAATAATAATAACAATAATAATAATAGTAATAATAATAATGTTAATAGATTTTATGATAGTGAAAATATATGACATCATATTAAAGATAATAATAAAAATGTTAAAAAATTTAATAATAATGATAGTTTTAATAAAAATGTCAATTTTAATAGAAATGATAATTTAAATAAAAATGTAAATAAAAATACTAATTTTTTTCTAATAATTATAATAATAATACTAATGATGATGATGATGATGATAATAATAATAATAATAATAATAATAATAATAATAATAATAATAATAATAATAATAATAATAATTAAAATGAAAATATAAAAATTTATACCCTTTTGAAAGCTTTTATAAAAAAATTGCCCACGAAGAGGCTCGAACCCGCGACCTCCCTCCAACTATACAACACCCTTAACCATTCCTCCATATTCATTTTTCTAAATTTATTTTAACTCAATTATACATAAGCCCTTTTTAATTCCTTGTTTCAGCCCAACTTCAACGAAGGCCAACTGAATCCTATACCCTTGGCCCAACTTCGGCCCAACATATCATTTCTATTGTTAAATTTAAAAAAAAAAAACTGCACACGCCTAGAATTGAACTCGGGACCTTGCGGAAGGCAACACACTCCTCAAACCACTTCTCCACTCATTCATA
Source organism: Rutidosis leptorrhynchoides (assembly GCF_046630445.1). Classification (NCBI taxonomy): domain Eukaryota; kingdom Viridiplantae; phylum Streptophyta; class Magnoliopsida; order Asterales; family Asteraceae; genus Rutidosis; species Rutidosis leptorrhynchoides. Next base: position 261,885,912 of record NC_092333.1, on the reverse strand, counting down.
TCTAACATATATATCACATTTAAATTGTATTTAACCCGTCACCGGTATTCATCTTCTTATTCATACACCTTCATCATCATGTCATCATTCCATCATCATCATTATTATATCATCACAGAAGTATACCAGAAATACATATATATCATCATCATCGTTTTATCATCATGTTTCACAGTAGCAATCGATACAAAAAATGCAAGTGGGTTTTGATGTTCGAACAATTTCTGACCGAAGCAAAAGTTGCTGTTCTAACAAATCATGATGGTAATTGAAATGTCCCGTTCTTATTGATTAAAAACGTTCCATATTAATTGATTTCGTTGCGAGGTTTTGACCTCTATATGAGACATTTTTCAAAGACTGCATTCATTTTAAAACAAACCATAACCTTTATTTCATCAATAAAGGTTTAAAAAGCTTTACGTAGATTATCAAATAATGATAATCTAAAATATCCTGTTTACACACGACCATTACATAATGGTTTACAATACAAATATGTTACAACAAAATAAGTTTCTTGAATGCAGTTTTTACACAATATCATACAAGAATGGACTCCAAATCTCGTCCTTATTTAAGTATGCGACAGCGGAAGCTCTTAATAATCACCTGAGAATAAACATGCTTAAAACGTCAACAAAAATGTTGGTGAGTTATAGGTTTAACCTATATATATCAAATCATAATAATGGACCACAAGATTTCATATTTCAATACACATCCCATACATAGAGATAAAAATCATTCATATGGTGAACACCTGGTAACCGACATTAACAAGATGCATATATAAGAATATCTCCATCATTCCGGGACACCCTTCGGATATGATATAAATTTCGAAGTACTAAAGCATCCGGTACTTTGGATGGGGTTTGTTAGGCCCAATAGATCTATCTTTAGGATTCGCGTCAATTAGGGTGTCTGTTCCCTAATTCTTAGATTACCAGACTTAATAAAAAGGGGCATATTCGATTTCGATAATTCAACCATAGAATGTAGTTTCACGTACTTGTGTCTATTTTTTAAATCATTTATAAAACCTGCATGTATTCTCATCCCAAAAATATTAGATTTTAAAAGTGGGACTATAACTCACTTTCACCAATTTTTACTTCGTCGGAAAGTAAGACTTGGCCACTGGTTGATTCACGAACCTATAATAATATATACATATATATCAAAGTATGTTCAAAATATATTTACAACACTTTTAATATATTTTGATGTTTTAAGTTTATTAAGTCAGCTGTCCTCGTTAGTAACCTACAACTAGTTGTCCACAGTTAGATGTACAGAAATAAATCGATAAATATTATCTTGAATCAATAGACAACCCAGTGTATATGTATCTCAGTATTGATCACAACTCAAACTATATATATTTTGGAATCAACCTCAACCCTGTATAGCTAACTCCAACATTCACATATAGAGTGTCTATGGTTGTTCCGAAATATATATAGATGTGTCGACATGATAGGTCGAAACATTGTATACGTACCTATGGTATCTCAAGATTACATAATATACAATACAAGTTGATTAAGTTATGGTTGGAATAGATTTGTTACCAATTTTCACGTAGCTAAAATGAGAAAAATTATCCAATCTTGTTTTACCCATAACTTCTTCATTTTAAATCCGTTTTGAGTGAATAAAATTGCTATGGTTTCATATTGAACTCTATTTTATGAATCTAAACAGAAAAAGTATAGGTTTATAGTCAGAAAAATAAGTTACAAGTCATTTTTGTAAAGGTAGTCATTTCAGTCGAAAGAACGACGTCTAGATGACCATTTTAGAAAACATACTTCCACTTTGAGTTTAACCATAATTTTTGGATATAGTTTCATGTTCATAATAAAAATCATGTTTTCAGAATAACAACTTTTAAATCAAAGTTTATCATAGTTTTTAATTAACTAACCCAAAACAGCCCGCGGTGTTACTACGACGGCGTAAATCCGGTTTTACGGTGTTTTTCGTGTTTCCAGGTTTTAAATCATTAAGTTAGCATATCATATAGATATAGAACATGTGTTTAGTTGATTTTAAAAGTCAAGTTAGAAGGATTAACTTTTGTTTGCGAACAAGTTTAGAATTAACTAAACTATGTTCTAGTGATTACAAGTTTAAACCTTCGAATAAGATAGCTTTATATGTATGAATCGAATGATGTTATGAACATCATTACTACCTTAAGTACCTTGGATAAACCTACTGGAAAAGAGAAAAATGGATCTAGCTTCAACGGATCCTTGGATGGCTCGAAGTTCTTGAAGCAGAATAATGACACGAAAACAAGTTCAAGTAGGATCATCACTTGAAATAAGATTGTTATAGTTATAGAAATTGAACCAAAGTTTGAATATGATTATTACCTTGTATTAGAATGATAACCTACTGTAAGAAACAAAGATTTCTTGAGGTTGGATGATCACCTTACAAGATTGGAAGTGAGCTAGCAAACTTGAAAGTATTCTTGATTTTATGTAACTAGAACTTGTAGAATATATGAAGAACACTTAGAACTTGAAGATAGAACTTAAGAGAGATCAATTAGATAAAGAATATTGAAGAATGAAAGTGTTTTTAGGTGTTTTTGGTGATTGGTGTATGGATTAGATATAAAGGATATGTAATTTTGTTTTCATGTAAATAAGTCATGAATGATTACTCATATTTTTGTAATTTTATGAGATATTTCATGCTAGTTGCCAAATGATGGTTCCCACATGTGTTAGGTGACTCACATGGGCTACTAAGAACTGATCATTGTAGTGTATATACCAATAGTACATACATCTAAAAGCTGTGTATTGTATGAGTACGAATACGGGTGCATACGAGTAGAATTGTTGATGAAACTGAACGGGGATGTAATTGTAAGCATTTTTGTTAAGTACAAGTATTTTGATAAGTGTCTTGAAGTCTTTCAAAAGTGTATGAATACATATTAAAACACGACATGTATATACATTTTAACTGAGTCGTTAAGTCATCGTTAGTCGTTACATGTAAATGTTGTTTTGAAACCTTTAGGTTAACGATCTTGTTGAATGTTGTTAACCCATTGTTTATTATAACAAATGAGATGTTAAATTGTTATATTATCATGATATTATGATATATAATATATCTTAGTATGATATATATACAGTTAAATGTCGTTACAACGATAATCGTTACATATATGTTTCGTTTCGAAATCATTAAGTTAGTAGTCTTATTTTTACATATGTATTTCATTGTTAATATACTTAATAATATATTTACTTATCATTTAACATAATTAACCAAGTGTATCAATATCTTAATATGATTCATATGTACCTAGTAAGACGTTGTTATAACGATAATCGTTATATATATCGTTTTTGAGTTTCTTAAATTAATAGTCTCATTTTTATGTATATAACTCATTGTTAAAATACCTAATGAGATACATACTTATAATAAAATCATGTTAACTATATATATAACCATATATTTGTCATCGTATAGTTTTTACAAGTTTTAACGTTCGTGAATCACCGGTCAACTTGGGTGGTCAATTGTCTATATGAAACCTATTTCAATTAATCAAGTCTTAACAAGTTTGATTGCTTAACATGTTGGAAACACTTAATCATGTAAATAACAATTTCATTTAATATATATATAAACATGGAAAAGTTCGGGTCACTACAGTACCTACCCGTTAAATAAATTTCGTCCCGAAATTTTAAGCAGTTGGAGGTGTTGACGTATCTTCTGGAAATAGATGCGGGTATTTCTTCTTCATCTGATCTTCACGCTCCCAGGTGAACTCGGGTCCTCTACGAGCATTCCATCGAACCTTAACAATTGGTATCTTGTTTTGCTTAAGTCTTTTAACCTCACGATCCATTATTTCGACGGGTTCTTCGATGAATTGAAGTTTTTCGTTGATTTGGATTTCATCTAACGGAATAGTGAGATCTTCTTTAGCAAAACATTTCTTCAAATTCGAGACGTGGAAAGTGTTATGTACAGTCGCGAGTTATTGAAGTAACTCAAGTCGGTAAGCTACTGGTCCGACACGATCAATAATCTTGAATGGTCCAATATACCTTGGATTTAATTTCCCTCATTTACCAAATCGAACAACGCCTTTCCTAGGTGCAACTTTAAGCATGACCATCTCTCCAATTTCAAATTCTATATCTTTTCTTTTAATGTCAGCGTAGCTCTTTTGTCGACTTTGGACGGTTTTCAACCGTTGTTGAATTTGGATGATCTTCTCGGTAGTTTCTTGTATAATCTCCGGACCCATAATCTGTCTATCCCCCACTTCACTCCAACAAATCGGAGACCTGCACTTTCTACCATAAAGTGCTTCAAACGGCGCCATCTCAATGCTTGAATGGTAGCTGTTGTTGTAGGAAAATTCTGCTAACGGTAGATGTCGATCCCAACTGTTTCCGAAATCAATAACACATGCTCGTAGCATGTCTTCAAGCGTTTGTATCGTCCTTTCACTCTGCCCATCAGTTTGTGGATGATAGGCAGTACTCATGTCTAGACGAGTTCCTAATGCTTGCTGTAATGTCTGCCAGAACCTTGAAATAAATCTGCCATCCCTATCAGAGATAATAGAGATTGGTATTCCATGTCTGGAGACGACTTCCTTCAAATACAGTCGTGCTAACTTCTCCATCTTGTCATCTTCTCTTATTGGCAGGAAGTGTGCTGATTTGGTGAGACGATCAACTATTACCCAAATAGTATCAAAACCACTTGCAGTCCTTGGCAATTTAGTGATGAAATCCATGGTAATGTTTTCCCATTTCCATTCCGGGATTTCGGGTTGTTGAAGTAGACCTGATGGTTTCTGATGCCCAGCTTTGACCTTAGAACACGTCAAACATTCTCCTACGTATTTAGCAACATCGGCATTCATACCCGGCCACCAAAAATGTTTCTTGAGATCCTTGTACATCTTCCCCGTTCCAGGATGTATTGAGTATCTAGGTTTATGAGCTTCTCTAAGTACCATTTCTCTCATATCTCCAAATTTTGGTACCCAAATCCTTTCAGCCCTATACCGGGTTCCGTCTTCCCAAATATTAAGATGCTTCTCCGATCCTTTGGGTATTTCATTCTTTAAATTTCCCTCTTTTAAAACTCCTTATTGCGCCTCCTTTATTTGAGTAGTAAGGTTATTGTGAATCATTATATTCATAGATTTTACTCAAATGGGTTCTCTGTCCTTCCTGCTCAAGGCGTCGGCTACCACAATGGCCTTCCCCGGGTGGTAACGAATCTCAAAGTCGTAATCATTCAATAATTCAATCCACCTATGCTGCCTCATATTCAGTTGTTTCTGATTAAATATGTGTTGAAGACTTTTGTGGTCGGTATATATAATACTTTTGACCCCATATAAGTAGTGCCTCCAAGTCTTTAATGTAAAAACAACCGCGCCTAATTCCAAATCATGCGTCGTATAATTTTGTTCGTGAATCTTCAATTGTCTAGACGCATAAGCAATCACCTTCGTTTGTTGCATTAATACACAATCGAGACCTTGCTTTGATGCGTCACAATAAATCACAAAATCATCATTCCCTTCAAGCAATGACAATATAGGTGCCGTAGTTAGCTTTTTCTTCAATAACTGAAACAGTTTCTCTTGTTCATCATTCCATTCAAATTTCTTCCCTGTATGCGTTAATGCAGTCAAGGGTTTTGCTATTCTGGAAAAGTCTTCGATGAACCTTCTGTAGTAACCAGCTAGTCCTAAAAACTAGCGTATGTGTTTCGGAGTTTTCGGGGTTTCCCACTTTTCAACAGTTTCTATCTTTGCCGGATCCACCTTAATACCCTCTTTGTTCACTATGTGACCGAGGAATTGAACTTCTTCCAACCAAAATGCACACTTTGAAAACTTAGCGTACAATTCTTCCTTCCTCAATACTTCTAACACCTTTCTCAAATGTTCACCGTGTTCTTGGTCATTCTTTGAGTAAATAAGTATGTCATCAATGAAAACAATGACAAACTTGTCAAGGTATGGTCCACACACTCGGTTCATAAGGTCCATGAACACAGCTGGTGCATTAGTTAAACCAAACGGCATGACCATAAACTCGTAATGACCGTAACGTGTTCTGAAAGCAGTCTTTGGAATATCATCTTCTTTCACCCGCATTTGATGATACCCGGAATGTAAGTCAATCTTTGAATAAACAGACGAGCCTTGTAGTTGATCAAATAAGTCATCGATTCTCGGTAGTGGGTAGCGGTTCTTGATGGTAAGTTTGTTCAACTCTCGGTAGTCGATACACAACCTGAATGTACCATCTTTCTTCTTGACAAACAAAACAGGAGCTCCCCACGGTGATGTGCTTGGTCGAATGAAACCACGCTCTAAAAGTTCTTGTAATTGGCTTTGCAGTTCTTTCATCTCGCTGGGTGCGAGTCTGTAAGGAGCACGAGCTATTGGTGCAGCTCCTTGTACAAGATCTATTTGAAATTCAACGGATCGATGTGGGGGTAATCCCGGTAATTCTTTCGGAAATACATCAGGAAATTCTTTTGCAATGGGAACATCATTGATGCTCTTTTCTTCAGTTTGTACTTTCTCGACGTGTGCTAGAACAGCATAGCAACCTTTTCTTATTAGTTTTTGTGCCTTCAAATTACTAATAAGATGTAGCTTCGTGTTGCCCTTTTCTCCGTACACCATTAAGGGTTTTCCTTTTTCTCGTATAATGCGAATTGCATTTTTGTAACAAACAATCTCTGCTTTCACTTCTTTCAACCAGTCCATACCGATTATCACATCAAAACTCCCTAACTCTACTGGTATCAAATCAATCATAAATGTTTCGCTAACCAGTTTAATTTCTCGATTCCGACATATATTATCTGCTGAAATTAATTTACCATTTGCTAATTCGAGTAAAAATTTACTATCCAAAGGCGTCAATGGACAACTTAATTTAGCACAAAAATCTCTACTCATATAGCTTCTATCCGCACCCGAATCAAATAAAACGTAAGCAGATTTATCGTCAATAAGAAACGTACCCGTAACAAGCTCCGGGTCTTCATGTGCCTCTGCCGCATTAATATTGAAAACTCTTCTGCGGCCTTGTCCATTCGTGTTCTCCTGGTTCGGGCAATTTCTAATAATGTGGCCCGGTTTTCCACATTTATAACAAACTACATTGGCATAACTTGCTCCGACACTACTTGCTCCGCCATTACTCGTTCCGACACCATTTGTTCCTTTCGTTCTATTAACCCACGGTCCGTAGACCTCACACTTTGCCGTGCTATGACCATTTCTTTTACACTTGTTGCAAAATTTGGTGCAGAACCCCGAGTGATACTTTTCACACCTTTGGCATAGCTGCTTCTGATTGTTGTTGTTGTTGCGGTTGTTATTGTTGTTGGGATGATTATTGTAGTTGCTGTTGGGCCGTTTGTTGTAGTTGCGATTGATGTTGCGATTGTTGGGATAATTGTTGCGATTATTGTTGTAATTGCTGTTGTTGTATTGGTGATTCTTATCACCGTTTTCCTCCCACTTTCTTTTGACTTGCTTCACATTGGCCTCTTCAGCAGTCTGTTCTTTAATTCTTTCTTCAATCTGGTTCACTAGTTTGTGAGCCATTCTACATGCCTGTTGTATGGAGGCGGGCTCGTGTGAACTTATATCTTCTTGGATTCTTTCCGGTAATCCTTTCACAAACGCGTCGATCTTCTCTTCCTCATCTTCGAAAGCTCCCGGACATAATAGGCACAATTCTGTGAATCGTCTTTCGTACGTGGTAATATCAAATCCATGGGTTCGTAACCCTCTAAGTTCTGTCTTGAGCTTATTGACCTCGGTTCTGGGACGGTACTTCTCGTTCATCAAGTGCTTGAATGCTGACCACAGTAGTGCGTACGCATCGTCTTGTCCCACTTGCTCTAGATAGGTATTCCACCATGTTAATGTAGAACCTGTGAAGGTATGTGTAGCGTACTTCACTTTGTCCTCTTCAGTACACTTACTTATGGCAAACACCGATTCGACCTTCTCGGTCCACCGTTTCAATCCGATCGGTCCTTCGGTTCCATCAAATTCCAAAGGTTTGCAGGCAGTGAATTCTTTGTAGGTGCATCCTACACGATTTCCTGCACTACTAGATCCAAGGTTATTGTTGGTATGTAGCGCAGCCGGTACTGCGGCTATGTTTAAAGCTAGAAAAGTACGGAATTCCTCTTCATTCATATTCACGGTGTGTCGAGTAGTCGGTGCCATTTCCTTCAAAATATTCAAATGGAACAAGTTAATCATACAGAATATTAAGAGTAGTTAATAGTATTTCGTAGCATAATATGAACTCATTTATAAAAGCTTTTTCTTCATAATAGCATTTTATAAGTTTAAATTCGGGTAGTACCTACCCGTTAAGTTCATACTTAGTAGCTAATATACAATTCAACTACTACAATTCTATATGAAAAACTGATTATAATAATATTTCGCGTTCAAACTTTTATACAATATTTTACAAACTTACAATACCGCTTATTTTACATAAAGCATGAAATATAGCACACAATAACTTTGATACAAGATAGTTGTGAAGATAATTCTAGCTAGTACACAAGTCGTTCAGCAAAGGCAATAAAGACACGTAATTCATACATCCAGAAACAAGTCATGCATTCTGGTTTTACTAGGACTACTTCCCATCCTTGGTCTTGTGGAACATAACCGTTATGGCCGTTGATAAGACAGCGTGTTGTAACGTCGTCAAAGGGACGAGGGTTACGTAATGACCAACAGTCTCGTAATAACCTAAAAACCTCCTTTCTTACCCCAATTACCGACTCCGTCACTTGTGGGAACGTTTTGTTTAATAGCTGTAGCCCGATGTTCTTTTTCTCACTTTCGTGAGAAGCGAACATTACTAACCCGTAAGCATAGCATGCTTCTTTATGTTGCATGTTAGCCGCTTTTTCTAAATCATGAAGTCCTATATTCGGATACATTGAGTCAAAATAATTTCTTAACCCATTGCATAAAATAGCATTTGGGTTCCCCGCAATATATGCGTCAAAGTAAACACATCGTAACTTATGGATTTCCCAATGTGATATCCCCCATCTTTCGAACGAAAGCCTTTTATAAACCAAGGCATTCTTGGAACATTCTTCGAATGTCTTACAAACTGATCTCGCCTTAAATAGTTGTGCCGAAGAATTCTGACCGACTCTAGACAAGATTTCATCAATCATGTCTCCGGGTAGGTCTCTTAAAATATTGGGTTGTCTATCCATTTTGTGTTTTTATACTGTAAAATAGACAAGAGTTAGATTCATAAAAAAAAATACTTATTAATACAAGCAATTTTTACATATATCATAAAGCATAAGCACACTATATTACATATATTACACCACACGAATACAACTATCTTATTCCGACTTGCTTGTTTCTTCTTCTTCGGTTTTGGTTCGTTTTGCCAAGTTTCTAGGGATATATGATGTTCCCCTAATACGAGCCGTCATTTTCCACATTGGTTTAGAAAAACCTGGTGGTTTAGAGGTTCCCGGGTCATTGTTACAACTTAAGGACTTCGGGGGTTGACGATACATATAAAGTTCATCGGGGTTGGAATTAGATTTCTCTATTTTTATGCCCTTTCCCTTATTATTTTCTTTTGCCGTTTTAAATTCAGTTGGGGTAATTTCTATAACATCATCGGAATTCTCGTCGGAATCCGATTCATCAGAGAATTGGTAATCCTCCCAATATTTTGCTTCCTTGGCGGAAACACCATTGACCATAATTAACCTTGGTCGGTTGGTTGAGGATTTTCTTTTACTTAACCATTTTATTATTTCCCCCACCGGTTCTATTTCCTCCTCCGGTTCCTCCTCTTCCAGTTCTGATTCTTCTTCCGGTTCTGATTCTTCTTCCGGTTCTTCTTCGGGAACTTGTGAATCAGTCCAATATATATTCGACTCTTCGTTATTATTAGGTGAGTCAATGGGATTTGTGCGAGAGGTAGACATCTATCACACAATATCAAACATGTTAAGAGATTAATATATCACATAATATATACATGTTAATAATATATAGTTTCCAACAAAAATGTTAAGCAATCATTTTTAAAGAAAACACGGTCGAAGTCCAAACTCACTAATGCATCCTAACAAACTCGATAAGACACACTAATGCAAATTTTCTGGTTCTCTAAGACCAACGCTCTGATACCAACTGAAATACAGTGGGGACAACGTCCCACCCAGTGCCTTCCGCAGCTGCTGATACCCAGCTAACCGCCTGGTGACCACTGAGCGTACCTCAGACACTGATTTTACGGCCCGCATCTCTGCCAAGCCAGCCAACCCTAAAAGGATTGCGAGGAGTAAGAGCCAATGCTTCGTCACAGGTAACACTGTGAGAACCTCCTCTACGACTAACCCGCCACACAAGGACGGCGTTATACCAGCTCTGATACCAACTGAAATGTCCCGTTCTTATTGATTAAAAACGTTCCATATTAATTGATTTCGTTGCGAGGTTTTGACCTCTATATGAGACGTTTTTCAAAGACTGCATTCATTTTAAAACAAACCATAACCTTTATTTCATCAATAAAGGTTTAAAAAGCTTTACGTAGATTATCAAATAATGATAATCTAAAATATCCTGTTTACACACGACCATTACATAATGGTTTACAATACAAATATGTTACAACAAAATAAGTTTCTTGAATGCAGTTTTTACACAATATCATACAAGCATGGACTCCAAATCTCGTCCTTATTTAAGTATGCGACAGCGGAAGCTCTTAATAATCATCTGAGAATAAACATGCTTAAAACGTCAACAAAAATGTTGGTGAGTTATAGGTTTAACCTATATATATCAAATCATAATAATAGACCACAAGATTTCATATTTCAATACACATCCCACACATAGAGATAAAAATCATTCATATGGTGAACACCTGGTAACCGACATTAACAAGATGCATATATAAGAATATCCCCATCATTCCGGGACACCCTTCGGATATGATATAAATTTCGAAGTACTAAAGCATCCGGTACTTTGGATGGGGTTTGTTAGGCCCAATAAATCTATCTTTAGGATTCGCGTCAATTAGGGTGTTTGTTCCCTAATTCTTACATTACCAGACTTAATAAAAAGGGGCATATTCGATTTCGATAATTCAACCATAGAATGTAGTTTCACGTACTTGTGTCTATTTTGTAAATCATTTATAAAACCTGTATGTATTCTCATCCCAAAAATATTAGATTTTAAAAGTGGGACTATAACTCACTTTCACAGATTTTTACTTCGTCGGAAAGTAAGACTTGGCCACTGGTTGATTCGCGAACCTATAACAATATATACATATATATCAAAGTATGTTCAAAATATATTTACAACACTTTTAATATATTTTGATGTTTTAAGTTTATTAAGTCAGCTGTCCTCATTAGTAACCTACAACTAGTTGTCCACAGTTAGATGTACATAAATAAATCGATAAATATTATCTTGAATCAATCCACGACCCAGTGTATACGTATCTCAGTATTGATCACAACTCAAACTATATATATTTTGAAATCAACCTCAACCCTGTATAGCTAACTCCAACATTCACATATAGAGTGTCTATGGTTGTTCCGAAATATATATAGATGTGTCGACATGATAGGTCGAAACATTGTATACGTGTCTATGGTATCTCAAGATTACATAATATACAATACAAGTTGATTAAGTTATGGTTGGAATAGATTTGTTACCAATTTTCACGTAGCTAAAATGAGAAAAATTATCCAATCTTGTTTTACCCATAACTTCTTCATTTTAAATCCGTTTTGAGTGAATCAAATTGCTATGGTTTCATATTGAACTCTATTTTATGAATCTAAACAGAAAAAGTATAGGTTTATAGTCAGAAAAATAAGTTACAAGTCGTTTTTGTAAAGGTAGTCATTTCAGTCGAAAGAACGACGTCTAGATGACCATTTTAGAAAACATACTTCCACTTTGAGTTTAACCATAATTTTTGGTTATAGTTTCATGTTCATAATAAAAATCATTTTCTCAGAATAAAAACTTTTAAATCAAAGTTTATCATAGTTTTTAATTAACTAACCCAAAACAGCCCGCGGTGTTACTACGACGGCGTAAATCCGGTTTTACGGTGTTTTTTGTGTTTCCAGGTTTTAAATAATTAAGTTAGCATATCATATAGATATAGAACATGTGTTTAGTTGATTTTAAAAGTCAAGTTAGAAGGATTAACTTTTGTTTGCGAACAAGTTTAGAATTAACTAAACTATGTTCTAGTAATTACAAGTTTAAACCTTCGAATAAGATAGCTTTATATGTATGAATCGAATGATGTTATGAACATCATTACTACCTTAAGTTCCTTGGATAAACCTACTGGAAAAGAGAAAAATGAATCTAGCTTCAACGGATCCTTGGATGGCTCGAAGTTCTTGAAGCAGAATCATGACACGAAAACAAGTTCAAGTAAGATCATCACTTGAAATAAGATTGTTATAGTTATAGAAATTGAACCAAAGTTTGAATATGATTATTACCTTGTATTAGAATGATAACCTACTGTAAGAAACAAAGATTTCTTGAGGTTGGATGATCACCTTACAAGATTGGAAGTGAGCTAGCAAACTTGAAAGTATTCTTGATTTTATGTAACTAGAACTTGTAGAATATATGAAGAACACTTAGAACTTGAAGATAGAACTTAAGAGAGATCAATTAGATGAATAAAATTGAAGAATGAAAGTGTTTGTAGGTGTTTTTGGTCATTGGTGTATGGATTAGATATAAAGGATATGTAATTTTGTTTTCATGTAAATAAGTCATGAATGATTACTCATATTTTTGTAATTTTATGAGATATTTCATGCTAGTTGCCAAATAATGGTTCCCACATGTGTTAGGTGACTCACATAGGCTACCAAGAGCTGATCATTGGAGTGTATATACCAATAGTACATACATCTAAAAGCTGTGTATTGTACGAGTACGAATACGGGTGCATACGAGTAGAATTGTTGATGAAACTGAACGAGGATGTAATTGTAAGCATTTTTGTTAAGTACAAGTATTTTGATAAGTGTCTTGAAGTCTTTCAAAAGTGTATGAATACATATTAAAACACTACATGTATATACATTTTAACTGAGTCGTTAAGTCATCGTTAGTCGTTACATGTAAATGTTGTTTTGAAACCTTTAGGTTAACGATCTTGTTGAATGTTGTTAACCCATTGTTTATTTTAACAAATTAGATGTTAAATTGTTATATTATCATGATATTATGATATATAATATATCTTAGTATGATATATATACAGTTAAATGTCGTTACAACGATAATCGTTACATATATGTCTCGTTTCGAAATCATTAAGTTAGTAGTCTTATTTTTACATATGTATTTCATTGTTAATACACTTAATAATATATTTAATTATCATTTAACATAATTAACCAAGTGTATCAATATCTTAATATGATTCATATGTACCTAGTAAGACGTTGTTATAACGATAATCGTTATATATATCGTTTTCGAGTTTCTTAAATTAATAGTCTCATTTTTATGTATATAACTCATTGTTAAAATACCTAATGAGATACATACTTATAATAAAATCATGTTAACTATATATATAACCATATATATGTCATCGTATAGTTTTTACAAGTTTTAACGTTCGTGAATCACCAGTCAACTTGGGTGGTCAATTGTCTATATGAAACCTATTTCAATTAATCAAGTCTTAACAAGTTTGATTGCTTAACATGTTGGAAACACTTAATCATGTAAATAACAATTTCATTTAATATATATATAAACATGGAAAAGTTTGGGTCACTACAGTAATCACAGGTTATCAATGGTGGTGCATACAATGATGATGATATCCGCAACAGTTACAGGTACGGTGTGTTGGGTTCACGACCAAAAAAAATATAACGTTTGGAAAGAGAAAGAGGAGAGAGAGTGAGGTGATGAGGGTGGTTAGACTGTGGTAGTTCACAGAGGTGATGGATAGCGATGGTGGGTGTTGAGTAGTGATGAAAACAGCAGTTAAATATAATAGTGTGTGATGGTTGCGTCGTAAAACAGGAAAGGAAAGAAAAGTGGTGCGATGGTGGTGGTTTGGTGGTTGCTACGGTGGATGTGGATGGCAGTATAGGGCTACGGTGGCGGTTAAAGTGATGGTATCTAGTAATGTATCGATAGGGTGGCGTGTGAAGATTATCAAGAGAAAGGAGACGTATGTTTTTTTTAATATCATGTATGTATATTTATATACATAAATATATGAGTTGGTTGGGGAAGGTAAGGAAAAAAAAACAGTATCCTATTAGAATCACATGGAACTTAATTATTTAGCTATCTGTTATATGTTGCTATCTATATATATAATATCATATAATTATACATAAATTTCAAAATGAACACAGTAATCTTAATTGATTAAAATTGTGTTAGCCGACACACACATGTCCCTTACACCAACAGTGTTATTTTGAGTGTTATTTCGTACTTCATTGTAAATCAGAGGCGGATAAAAGTCTTCAGATAAATCTCAAATTTTAAATTAATTATATTTATTTATTTTGGTCATTATGGTATAGAATTCGAGCATTAACTATTAAATAAAAATGACATTAATTATTCACTCCCAACCCCAAGTAAAATATAAAAAAGTTTTAAAATTCAACATATAGTTTCTGAATATATTTTTAATAAGCCTATGATTTGTAAAACTCATTTTCGGCTAACCGTTTATTTTGAAATCACATAATTCTTTTTTACTCGTTTACTGTCAATCAAATGACAATTGAGCATTACATTTGTTTACTAAATAATTTCGAAACCCTATTTATGTATTCTATATATTTTATTGATATATATAGATAATAATTATTTTTTTTATTATTTTACATAAATAATTCCCACAATTACCATATACAATATTTCATATTATTATATATATACATATATATATTTTAATATATGCATATCTAATTAAGTAATCGTATCGTGAGTCAACGGGAATAGTCGAAGGTCAATTGATTTCATGAAATTGTTCAAAAATATTGAGATTCAATTAAATAGACTTTGCTTATCGTGTCGAAATCATATAACAGTTTAAATTTGGTTAGAAATTGCCGGGTCATCACACTATGCATGGGACGTATATTATTAGAACTGGAAATGAAATTCTTATGGTCTATTAAAATGATGAAAATGATCGTTTATGATAAACTAATGAACTCACCAACCTTTTGGTTGACACTTTAAATCATGTTTATTCTCAGGTATTAAAGAAATCTTCCGCTGTGCATTTGCTCATTTTAAATATATTACTTGGAGTCATTCATGGCATATTTCAAAAGACGTTGCATTCAAGTCATTGAGTTCAGTAGAGATTATAATTAAGTAAATGACAAATTAGGTCATTTATAGTTGGACATTAAGAAATGGTATGCATGCCTGTTAATTTTCGATGTAAAGAGAGTTTATCTTTTAAAAATGAATGCAATGTCTGAAAAATGTATCATATAGAGGTCAAATACCTCGCGATGTAATCTACTATTGAGAATCGTTTATAATGTATATGAGCGGGTCGCTTCAGTTGGTATCAGAGCGGTGGTCTTAGCGAACCAGGTCTGCATTAGTGTGTCTAACTGATAAGTCGTTAGGATGCATTAGTAAGTCTGGACTTCGACCGTGTCTGCATGTCAAAAGTTTTGCTTATCATTTCTAGTCGGAAATCATCTGCTTATCATCCTTAGGATATTACCTGCTTATCATTATTAGTCAAGACACGTCTTGCTACATTAATTGCATGAGTAGTTTATAGACAAAATTCATATCTTAGCGTATCTGCTAAATCATATCTTATCGTATCTGTTACTTTAAACGTTGCCTGACATATCCCGCAAATTCCTCCGTAATCTACGAAATCTTTTAATCTATATATATAGATATTCTATATAAATAGAATACCATCCGATAGCCAAAAAATGATTTTATATCGAAAAATCCTTTATCCAATCGTACGAAATGGAATTTGTCATCAGTTCAAGTCACTCGGATTCCGAAATGGAATCTCACTCAAGCTCCGAAAGCAGTATGACCAGGATGGATCAACCAATCAGTCATCACCTATTCTGGATGAATTGGGGATGGGTTCGTAGCCTCCTCAATCATTGGAGACAAGAAGAAGGTGATCCCTTCCATCCACCACATTGCCCTCTTGACGAAGAACCTGAAGCACTTACCGGCGAACCTATCCGAAACACCATTTTCTCTCTCATTTCCAGAGTATCTCGTCACGATTATATATTACATCAAATTTTAGATTTTATTTATCCGCTCGTCTGAACCGACAATCACCCCGGTGTAATAGAAGAAGTCAACGGGCTTCACGCTCGGGTAGTAGCTTTGGAGAATATGGTGCCAAGGTTACAAACACCAGCAGCAGCACCAGCAGCATAACCAGTACCACCATCATCAACGCCAACAGTACCATTACCACCTCCAACCACAACCGCGTCGTAAACCTCAACTTCACAATCTGTCCAACGGGCATCAACGTCATACGCACCATAGATACCAAGGAGTACCAACAACAATAACTGATGAAGTATTAACTCATAACTTCATTTAAGAAACATTCCGCGGCGATTATGTAATCTCTAAAGTCTTAGAGATTATCTAATCTAGCCTTAACCATAAATCAGTTAAGCGAACCAAAATGATAGAAGGAAGAGTAGAAACTCTGACAAAAATGGTGTGTGATTAACAAGCTAAACTTGACTTACCAACAGCATCAACAGTACCGTCAGCGTCACCAGCATCATCAGTACAGTCAACATCAGAATCAACAACACCTATAACATTACAAACCCCGTCAGCTCAAGAATCACTGTGGACATCATTACGAATCAATAACGCGTATATTGTATCAACGAGTTATGAAGAATTAACTCATTCCCTCTGAAGAAATTATATGTATATTTTATATATATATAATTTGAAATAAAAATAAATCTTTCCGTGCTAAGCTATTGTGTGTGAATCTTAACTACTCGGTTAATTCATATTACAAATATGCAACAATGTACGTCCTTCGCCCGCGACTTAACCATCGTTAACTACAATCTCTGTCTCAATTCAACAAATTCCAATTCCTAATAAATCAAGGATATAATTGATTTTACACCTTCATCATCGATGTAACCGAAACTTTTCAGATACCATCATTCGTACTTTGCGAAGTTCACAAGAATTTAACAAAAACTAACATCACGCCTCAACAAATAACGAAGTATTGATTCATAATTTCAATATTATTGAAGAAACACTTAAGTAATCTCTAAAGCCTTCAAGAGATTATTCAATTCTAGCTCCAACCGTAAATCGAATGAGTTTAATTTAGTATTAACTCATTAAAATCTATGTTACATATGAGGATAATATATACATATATATTTTCATAAAAATTGTAATAAAATTCTTATGTACAAAATATTAATTGTGAAATTTTTTTTAACGGGTAGGTAATACCCTAGAGATATATATATATTCACAATTAATATGTTACATCCTTCGAATCTGATTAAGAAAATTATTAACTATACTTCCTACTTTCACAATAATATACATTCCTTCATAGCAATCAAAACAACAATACTCATTCAAACCCAATTACATATTCTGATTTTGAAATCTCAGAATTCAATTCTAGATATAACCGGTACCATCACTTTTAGATTCCTACATCTTTTAAAGCTATACTTTGACTTCAAAAACTGTGTTAGAACATCAAGTGTATACTAACCATTACAATTTGTGTTGAAACCCTTCGAAAATTTCTGAAGACACTTCAAATAATGAGCAATCGAGATAATGATCCAACTACATATTACCCACAACTATGTACTTAAAAAGCTCTCGAAACCAAAGACATAATTTAAACACGTATCTGCGTCTGATTCTTTGGCATTTATTAGCAAAAATAACTTTGCGATTCCTTTTCAAAGTAGCTAGTTTTGTCACAGTTCCAGCAAGTCAACTTCGACTTTTCAGTTGAAACATCTTATTATAACCTCGATATATACGTGGCCCTTTCACCATCGTTACCGGGGAACCGTTTATGTTCCACCACATTAGCAATAAATTTACCAACAACTCCACCGATCTTTGATTTTTCCAAAAAATCATTATATTTAAACCCCATCATTTATTAATCTACACCTTGTAACGAGAATTGCCATACGAATCATCAGGAATTAGCAATTAGTATTTTGAAATCTCGCAGCATGTCTACGCCAATAGTTAAATGTGTACATATAACGGACTTACATACTTCGGATGTGAAGTTTCTGAAAAACATCCTGAACTGCGGAATAGTTCTCGAAATGTTAATGAAGCAACAAAAACTATAAAATGACCTTAATAGTAAAAAGTTTGATGATAATGAATAGTGTGCTGGCAAAGCGCAGAAAAAGAGAAGTCTTGGAAATGGAACCCGGATTGAGCAAAGTATGAAGGAGGCTATGGACAAATCACAAAGACTGAACCTGACTTCAAAGAATCCAAATGATTCAGTATCTGCTGAAGTCATTAACGAATACCTTGCTTCTGACTCTAAACCCCTGCGAACAATATCCTTCATCATCCTCTGATATTAGAAATCCTAAGATATCATCATATCTTTCATTATAAATATCCTCCATATTTCTGAAGATATTTTCATAATTATTCTTATCTGAAATCATTTATCTCTTCGCGCTATCTGTATTACATCGTAAAAGAAACTATTTTAGTTTCTAAATTCTGAAACATTCGAGTTTAAAATAGGAACATTTTTGAAGTAGTGTTGGGAACTGAAGCATGAGTTAGTATAATATAATGACACTTGATCAACGTGATTATATTACAGTAAGGCATGCTGAGTTTCTAAATGGAACGTGATGATTCACAGATCATAACATCATCATGTGCCATGTTACACGACTCTTGTATTCTACTTAATCTCTAAAATATCAAGAAAATATTTCTTGATGATTCGGCTTTTTCCGAGGTATTCTGGTAATTTGACAATTCAAGATCGTGCCATTACAATTTCCTTCCTAGAACAATAACAATGTTCATTCCAAATTTCATATCTGTGAATTCTGGACCATTACAAGCGGTAATCACAAGAAGAAGAAACGAAAGGACAAAGCTTCGAAACAGAAATTGGGGTATAAATTGCAGCAAATAAAAGAAAGCATTAACTGGAGATGACAAGGATTATGGGAGACAGAAGCAGGGACATTGAAATATAATAGAAAATATAAAACCCAACAACCACCCCGAAATTATAAACCATATATATCAATACATATAGCAATATAAAGGCACAGAAGAACTAAAAACACTATAAAACCAAGTGTATAGTAGAAGTAAATAGATTCTTCCGGCGGTAGATGAAAAAGAATAATAACCGATATGAAGGTTAGGAATATATCAAGAAGCAGAACTGGATGAAGCATATTTATGAATGCTTTAAAGTATGAGTTAGAAATAATGGAAAGAGTGAGTTAAAAGGAAACGAAGGAGGTGGATTTATAATAAAATATCCGACATAAAAATCAAAACAGATGATCGCATTTAAAGCAGATCCTAATTCCCTTGATTATCGAAGAATTAAATCCTATTACGAAGATTTTCTCCAAATCTCTTGAACTTGAAAATCAATCCTATCTACGTCAAAAGATATGACGAATCTATACCTAATCATTTCACTCTTTTGGTGATAGCTTCACTCGTACTCTTCACAAAATCAAATGATTTTATCCATATTACTCAATGATGAAAAAAAAAAACCCTAATCTTCAGCTTATATGCGTCATGAAAACATACTTATTGTCAGCCATGACCATCCCAATCAAATTTCGGGACGAAATTTCTTTAACGGGTAGGTACTGTGACAACCCGGAAATTTCCGACCAAATTTAAACTTTAATCTTTATATATTCCCGACACGATAAGCAAAGTTTGTAAGCTGAATCTCAAGAATTTTAAACTGTGTTCATACATTCATTTAACCTCGACCATATTCCAAAGATTCACGAACCATTATAGGAACGAATATGATTATATATGTATATATGTATATATTATAACTTGAAAATGTTAGCAAGTATTAAACGTATAATACTTTACATGAACGTATTTGTTTCAATATGTTTATAGATGGAATTAGAAAATTATATCAAATGATTAATTTATCTGGTACGGTGTATGATTAAGAGTCTCTGTTGAGAGGTCTACCTTTGATTTAGCAAACCTTTCCTTTTTAACGGTATTCGGAAAAATTAGTAAAGTGATTTATTAGAAAGAAAAAAAGTGTCAATTAACGGGAACTAGACAAGGGTTAGTGGAGATTCCCGTCGGATTTTCAATTTATGCTTTTCAATAATTGTCTCGTGACTTTTAATAAGATAAAACCATCTATCATGTTAAGATGATTTTTTTATACGTACATTTATCCATTTGATCTAATCCTACAACCCATGAATAAACTGTAAGTTAATAACTTGAACCTGTTATGATTTATTTATTATTTTACTCTCTTAAGTAAAAACATTTTTTTCGACATAATAGAACTAGTTTATTAATATATATGTTTAAATAACGTAGGTTGGAATATTAGTTGTTAGATATATGAATAACTTGCAACGTACATTAAAAAGTATTCATTAAATATATATATTTTTAAATTAGTTTAGTACACGATAGTAACATTCGCTTAGTAATGTGATTAATATTTAAAAAGTTAATACACAAATGAATTGTATTTAATTAAGTTTTTAAATGAAAACGTTACGAGTTATAATATTTTTCTGAACGATTTTTAAAACGAACTTTGAAAAATAATTGGTTTTGAAAGACTAAATATTGTATCATTAGATAAATATTTCAAACATATATTATGTACAAATTTACAATTCTAAATAAAAATATATACATATATTTTAATTTAGTCATAAAACGTCCCAATTTAAAATAATATATTTTGGTAAACAACGAGTCACTGATTTATAGAATCAAATGACCACGATGCTCAAATTGTATAAGATACATTTTCATAAAGTAATTTATTGATAAATAAGTCAAATTATTATTAAAGGTACACGTCGCGTAACGTAAAAGGCTAGTTTTCTAAACGTACGAAAGTGCGCTCGAAAAACCGAAAGTGGTACATGAGTCGAGTGACAACGTACGAGTCATTTGAACAAAAATTACATTTTTACTACTCAAGTAAATATAATATAATATTTAATTAATTCTAAAGATTAAATATATTATATATTAAATAATATAAAATTATATGAATCATACGTAACATTTATATATTATAATTAATTGAGTGTCGGCAAGGAATTGAATTGGATACCAGCTGGATCATTTGATCATGCAATCGTATGAAAACATTGAGAGAACCCCATGCGATCGCATGGGGTAAGAATCCTGGCAACATCTATAAACTTGTCATTTTTGATCGAACACAACACACACACATATCACATATTACTCTGTATATATTTATATTTATATTATTATTATTATTATTAGTATTATTATTATTATTATTATTATTATTATTCAAACTAATATTATTTAGGAGTGTTATTATTATTATACATAAAATACTATGACGAGGTCATGAGTGGGTTATTTTCAAAAACTGTTTTGCGAGCGGGATATGGCTAAGGGAATTATGAGTTATGGCTATGGAGGTGATGGGTATGGTTCATGGGTATGTTTGTGAGGTCAATTTTGTGTTTATCGTCTTCGTTGCGTGATAATGCTAAAAACGAACATATATTTCATAGCATTATTCCTCAAGAAAGACAAGCTTTTAGTTGCAATTGTTCTATTTACAAGTGATATTCGTTTAAATAATAAAAGGTGAAGACAAAAGACAGATTCGACGAATTGAAGACGCAAACGACCAAAAAGCTCAAAAGTACAAAATACAATCAAAAAGGTTCCAATTATTGATAAGAAACGTCTCGAAATTACAAGAGTACAAGATTCAAAACGCAAAGTACAAAATATAAAATTGTACGCAAGGACGTTCGAAAATCCGGAACCGGGACCAGAGTCAACTCTTAACGCTCGACGCAACGGACTAAAAATTACAAGTTAACTATGTATATAAATATAATATAATATATAATTAATTATATTAATTATATATATATTATATATATAATAAAAACCGACGGCAGAGAAAGACTCCAAGATGTGAGCTGGAATTTCAAACTCCGCGACTCGCGGGGTTTGAAGGCAAAATTCACCGCGAGTCGCGGAGCCCCAAAAATCAAAAATCCCTATAAAGCAAACCGAATTCTGATCAAAATTTCATATTCTATTTCTCTCTTCTCTCATATATACGTAAAATATATATATATAATTTATATTTTAATTTTAATTTTAATTATAATTCTAATAATAAGGGTATGTTAGCGAATGTTGTAAGGGTGTAAGTCGAAATTCTGTCCGTGTAACGCTACGCTATTTTTAATCATTGTAAGTTATGTTCAACCTTTTTATATTAATGTCTCGTAGCTAAGTTATTATTATGCTTATTTAAAACGAAGTAATCATGATGTTGGGCTAATTACTAAAATTGGGTAATTGGGCTTTGTACCATAATTGGGGTTTGGACAAAAGAACGACACTTGTGGAAATTAGACTATGGGCTATTAATGGGCTTTATATTTGTTTAACTAAATGATAGTTTGTTAATGTTAATATAAAGATTTACAATTGGGCGTCCCTATAAATTACCATATACACTCGATCGGACACGATGGGCAGGGTATTTATATGTACGAATAATCGTTCATTTAACCGGACACGGGAATGGATTAATAGCCACTAGAATATTTAAAACAGGGGTGAAATTACATTCAAGGGTAATTGGTGTAATTGTTAACAAAGTAGTAAAACCTTGGTTTACACGCAGTCGATAACCTGGTGTATTCATTAAACAAAGTATTAAAACCTTGTTACAATTCGAATCCCCAATTAGTTGGAATATTTAACTTCGGGTATAATAATAATTTGACGAGGACACTCGCACTTTATATTTATGACTGATGGACTGTTATGGACAAAAACCAGACGGACATATTAAATAATCCAGGACAAAGGACAATTAACCCATGGGCATAAAACTAAAATCAACACGTCAAACATCATGATTAAGGAAGTTTAAATAAGCATAATTCTTTTATTTCATATTTAATTTCCTTTATTTTATATTTAATTGCACTTCTAATTATCGCACTTTTATTTATTGTTACTTAATCGCACTTTTAATTATCGTACTTTTTAATTATCGCAAGTTTATTTTATCGCACTTTTATTATTCGCAATTTCATTATCGTTATTTACTTTAAGTTTTAATTTAAGTCTTTTATTTATTTAATATTTTACATCAGGTTTTAACTGCGACTAAAGTCTTAAAATCGACAAACCGGTCATTAAACGGTAAAAACCCCCCCTTTATAATAATAATATTACTTATATATATATTTGTATTTTTATAAAAGTAAACTAATATAGCGTTGAGCTTTGTTTAAAGATTTCCCTGTGGAACGAACCGGACTTACTAAAAATTACACTACTGTACGATTAGGTACACTACCTATAAGTGTTGTAGCAAGGTTTAAGTATATCCATTCTCTAAATAAATAAATATCTTGTGTAAAATTGTATCGTATTTAATAGTTTTTCCTATTAAAATATAAGCTATTTTATATACACCTCGCATAACATCAAGTTATTTTTGGCGCCGCTGCTGGGGAATTATCTTAAAAGCCGGAAGCGCAACGCTAATAATAATAAATAAAAAAAAAAAGATTTTTAGTTAACTTTTATTAAAATTCGTTTTTGTAAAAATACGTTTTAATTATTCAAAAATATAAAAAGAAAAACAAAAATATAAGCATTTTTAAGATTTTGTTAAATATTTAAGTTTTATAAGTTTCTTTATTTTTATTTTAGTTTATAAAAATATAAGTTTTATTTTAATATCTTTTATTTATTTAAAAATAGAAAATAGAAAATAAAAATAAATAAATAAAGAAAAAACGCGTCGAAGATTTAAATCTGTCAACTGAATTTCTGAACCCCGCGACTCGCGGGATTTTCTGCATTAATTACCGCGACTCGCGGAGGGAACCTGACACACGGACAGAAGCCCTAATTCAGCATTAATTACAGGTTTTAATTAATTGTTATTATTATTTAACCCTAATTATTATTATTATTATTATTAGTTTTATTTTTACTTTTACTTTTTATTTAATTTATGTATTTAGTATTAATTAGTTTTATTAAATTGTAAAATTAGTAGTTTTATTAAATAAAATAATATAAAAATAATATTTTTATAAAAATTGTACTTTTTACAACTTTTTATATATTTTTATATTTTGTCCCTTTTTAATCATTGTAGCGTAATATTTGTATTTTTAGCTCATATTTAATTTTAAACTTAGTTTTTGCTATAGTTATTTTTACTCCTAGATTTTTAGGCTTTGCCGTAGAATTCCTTAAGTGCTTTTTCTTTAGACTAAGATTTAGGTACTTTAGAATTTTGCGACGCCTTTTTAAGTTTTAGTTTCTTTTTAAGTTATTTCCATTTGGGATTTAGTTTTTCCTGTAAGCTTTAATATTTTTAGACCTTTTACTATGTATCAATTATCATTCCAATTAGTAATTTCAATTTGCGATTATAATTTTAAGTTAGTTGTAATAATAAGGTTAGGTTAGTCAAGTATTTTTAAGTTTTTATAAGTTTCTTTTATTTTTCCGTCACCTTTTATTTTTCAACCATTTTTTCTTTTTCGACCTTTTGCGACGAACTCTTTTTCTCTCTTATTTCTCGCCATTCTAGTTTTTAGGACTTAGAATTTTTTCTACTTCTTATCTAAATTTCTTAAAATTTCGAAAATTTATTTTAAGTGGTTAAATTAATAGACATCAAAATTTTCTGGTTCGTAGTAATAGTTGGATTTGTACGTGGACCGGGTTATTGGAGCCAAACAGTCCTCAATTATATTGAGACCAAACGAATCCTGCCCCTCTGCTGCATCTTTTGGCTATTCGAAACGTGGGCAAAATCAGAAAAGTCTATTAATTGGATAACTTATTATAATTTTTCTTTCCTTTTAAAAACTAATAGGATATTCAGTGAATGCACCGAGCAAGACGTTCACCACCTTTTGTACGTTCACCACCTGTAACTAGATCAAGACATTTAGCAAATATAACCGCCGTTGATTTTTCTTTAGAATCGTCATCCAGTAAACCAAGTACTTCAGTTCAAATTTCCGATAATCCATTTTTTGAACCCAACCTCACAATTGAGAATTCGGAAAATATTCAGGAACGGTTCGTAGATCCTGAACCATTAAACTTTCCTCCGGAACCACCAATCAATCAAACAAGTATTATTGAGGAACGAACCATTAAATCAGAATCATCTAGTGATACCGATTCAACAAATTCAATTATGGAGAATCTGGAACCTTTAAGTATGGAAGACCGAATGAGAGCTAAACGCACTGGCCAAGGTCACGCAATTACTCATCCAGACATTAATGCGCCAGATTATGAAATCAAAGGACAAATTCTACACATGGTGACTAATCAATGCCAATTTAGTGGTGCGCCGAAGGAAGATCCAAATGAACATCTACGTACCTTTAATAGGATCTGCACACTATTTAAAATCCGAGAAGTGGAGGATGAACAGATATATCTCATGTTATTTCCCTGGACTTTAAAGGGAGAAGCCAAAGATTGGTTGGAATCGTTACCTGAAGGGGCGATTGATACATGGGACGTTTTAATTGACAAATTTCTTAAACAATTCTTTCCTGCATCTAAAGCCGTAAGACTTCAAGCAGAAATTGTTACGTTCACACAGAAACTAAATGAAACTCTATATGAGGCGTGGACTAGATATGGAAAGTTGTTAAGAGGATGTCCGCAACATGGTTTAGACACCTGTCAAATAGTACAAATATTCTACCAAGGATGCGACATCATTACAAGAAAAGACATAGATATAGCAGCTGGTGGTTCTATTATGAAGAAAACCGAAACTGATGCTTACAAAATTATTGATAACACTGCTTCCCACTCGCATGAGTGGCACCAAGAAAAAGATATCATTAGATCATCTAAAGCAGCTAGAGCCGATTCTAGCCATGACTTAGATTCCATTTCCGCAAAGATAGATGCTGTGGAGAGACGAATGGAAAAGATGACTAAGGATATTCACTCAATACGAATTAGTTGTGAGCAGTGTGGAGGACCACATTTGACAAAAGATTGTCTCAGTATTGAATTAACAATGGAACAAAGAGAGAATATTTCATACATAAACCAAAGGCCTGGAAATAATTATCAGAATAATTATCAACCGCCAAGACCGATTTACAATCAAAACCAGAATTATAACCGAAATATTCCATACAACAACCAACAAGGTCCTAGCAATCAACAAGTATCCAATAATACTTACAATCAGCCAAGACCTAATTTTCAAAACAAACTACCACAACAAACCGATGATAAAAAGCCGAATTTAGAAGATATGATGACGAAGCTAGTTGAAACTCAAACGCAGTTTTTCACATCTCAGAAACAAACTAATGAACAAAATGCTCAAGCATTTAGAAATCAACAAGCTTCTATTCAAAATCTGGAACAAGAAGTAAGTAACCTAGCAAGGTTAATAGGTGAAAGAAAACCGGGAAGTCTACCTAGTGATACAAATGCTAACCACAGGAATGAAACAGCTAAAGCTATTACCACAAGAAGTGGTACAACACTTAAACCACCTGAAATACCTGTAACTTCTGATGAAACTATTCCTACTCCACAAGAACCACAACCTGATCAAGATAAGGAAAAAGAACCGGTAGTTGAAAAGGTTAATGAAGATAACACAGTTAAGGATAAACCTTATGTTAAACCATACCAACCACCACTTCCTTACCCGAGTAAAATGAAGAAAGAAAAACTTGAAGCCGAGCAATCCAAATTTTTGGATATGTTTAAACAGATAAATGTAAATCTTCCTTTCATTGATGTGATTTCAGGAATGCCAAGATATGCTAAATTCTTGAAAGATCTAATCTCAAATAGAAAGAAAATGGAAGAACTCTCGGCTGTTACTATGAATGCTAATTGTTCAGCAGTGCTGTTGAATAAGATACCAGAAAAATTATCTGATCCAGGAAGTTTCACAATTCCATGTTTTCTGGGTAGTCTTAGTTCAATAGAAGCATTGGCAGACTTAGGTGCTAGTATAAATCTAATGCCGTATTCACTATACGCTAAACTAGACCTTGGAGAATTGAAACCAACCAGAATAAGCATACAACTAGCCGATAGATCAATAAAATATCCTAGAGGGATAATGGAGAACATGCTAGTTAAAGTTGGTACTTTAGTATTTCCAGTAGATTTTGTTGTTTTGGACATGGAAGAAGATCCTCAAGTTCCTCTCATATTAGGAAGACCATTCTTAAACACGGTTAAAGCAATGATATACGTGTTCGGTAAGAAATTGACCCTAAGTATAGAGGATGAGAGTGTTACCTTTTCAGTTGATAGAGCAATGCAACAACCACAATCTGCAGATGATACATGTTATTATATTCAAACTATAGATGCACATGCAGAATTATTAGAAGAATTTCCAGAATTACAAGGAACAGGAGAATGTTCTTTAGGAGAAGGTAATGAACCAATTGATGAAGCTGAAATGTTAGCTACACTTATAGCTAATGGATATGAACCAACAACAGAAGAAATTCAAATGCTAAAAGAAGAAGACAGATATCGATATAAATCATCGATAGAAGAACCTCCGAAATTAGAGTTAAAGCCACTTCCAAACCATTTGGAATACGCTTATTTACATGGTGAATCTGAATTACCTGTAATAATATCGTCTTCTCTTACTGAAAATGAGAAATCACAACTCATTTCTGTGTTGAAAGCTCATAAACCAGCCATTGCATGGAAGATTCATGATATTAAAGGAATAAGTCCTTCGTATTGCACACATAAAATCCTTATGGAAGAAGGTCATAAAATGTATGTGCAACGCCAACGAAGACTAAATCCTAATATGCAAGATGTAGTTAAGAAAGAGATTATTAAACTGCTAGATGCAGGTTTGATATATCCAATTTTCGATAGTCCATGGGTAAGCCCAGTTCAATGTGTACCTAAGAAGGGTGGCATGACTGTCATTACAAATGAGAAAAATGAGCTTATTCCTACTAGGACTGTAACAGGATGGCGTGTATGTATTGATTATAGAAAATTAAATGACGCCACCAGAAAAGATCACTTTCCCTTACCTTTCATAGATCAAATGTTGGAAAGATTAGCAGGAAATAGTTACTATTGTTTTCTAGATGGATTTTCCGGATATTTTCAAATTCCAATAGCACCCGAGGATCAAGAGAAAACAACATTCACGTGCCCTTATGGTACTTTTGCTTACAAACGCATGCCATTTGGACTTTGCAACGCCCCTGCAACCTTTCAAAGGTACATGATGGCAATTTTTCACGACATGATAGAAGAATGCATGGAAGTTTTCATGGATGACTTTTCAGTCTTCGGTGATACATTTGAATCATGTCTAGTTAATCTGGAACGAATGCTAAT
This sequence comes from Rutidosis leptorrhynchoides, assembly GCF_046630445.1. Taxonomy (NCBI): domain Eukaryota; kingdom Viridiplantae; phylum Streptophyta; class Magnoliopsida; order Asterales; family Asteraceae; genus Rutidosis; species Rutidosis leptorrhynchoides. Next base: position 261,857,084 of record NC_092333.1, on the reverse strand, counting down.
TAGATGCGAACAATCAAATCTAGTACTTAATTGGGAGAAATGCCATTTCATGGTTAAAGAAGGCATTGTTCTTGGACATAAAATTTCAAAAGAAGGAATTGAAGTGGATAGAGCTAAAGTAGATGTAATTGCTAAACTTCCACATCCCACCAATGTTAGAGGAGTTAGGAGTTTTCTAGGGCATGCCGGTTTTTACCGACGTTTCATAAAAGATTTTTCTAAAATTGCCACTCCTATGAATAAACTCCTAGAAAAGGATGCTCCATTCATCTTTTCAGATGAGTGTATCAAATCTTTTAATATTCTTAAAGAAAAACTCACTAATGCGCCGATCATGATAACACCAAATTGGAATCTACCATTTGAACTAATGTGCGATGCAAGTGATTTTGCAATGGGAGCCGTTTTAGGACAAAGGATTGAAAAACGATTTCAACCTATATATTATGCTAGTAAGACGTTACAAGGAGCACAAACAAACTATACAACTACTGAAAAAGAACTCCTTGCTATTGTCTTTGCTTTTGACAAATTTCGATCATATCTCGTTCTAGCTAAAACGGTGGTCTATACCGACCATTCTGCTCTTAGATACATATTTTCAAAACAAGATGCTAAACCAAGATTAATCCGTTGAATCTTACTCTTACAAGAGTTTGATATTGAAATCCGAGATAAAAGAGGAGCAGAAAATCTCGCCGCTGATCATCTTTCTCGTCTTGAAAATCCCGAATTAGAAGTTCTAAATGAATCGGCCATACAAGACAACTTTCCTGATGAATATCTATTGAAGATAGATTATAAAGAAATCTCATGGTTTGCAGACTATGCAAACTACTTAGTTTGTGGATTCCTTGAAAAAGGATTATCGTACCAAAGACGAAAGAAATTCTTCAGTGATATAAAACACTATTTCTGGGAAGATCCACATCTGTTTAAAAGTTGTCCCGATGGAATAATACGCCGATGTGTATTTAGAGATGAAGCTAGTAAAATTTTAAACCATTGTCACACAGGACCAACAGGAGGGCATTATGGGCCTCAACTAACAGCAAGAAAAGTTTATGAAGCTGGATTCTATTGGCCTACAATTTACAAAGACGCACACCTTCTTTGCAAATCCTGTGATGCATGTCAAAGGGCCGGAAAAATAAGTCAACGTGATGAAATGCCACAAAATGTCATCCAAGTATGTGAAGTATTTGACATTTGGGGTATTGACTTTATGGGTCCATTTCCAAAATCTCATAATAATCTATATATACTCGTAGCCATTGATTATGTATCTAAATGGGCGGAAGCACAAGCTCTCCCAACTAACGATGCACGAGTTGTAGTCAACTTTTTAAAACGTCTTTTTGCAAGGTTTGGAACACCGAAAGCTTTAATAAGTGATCGGGGTACTCATTTCTGTAATAATCAACTTGAGAAAGTTCTTAAAAGATATGGAGTAACTCATAAAATCTCCACCGCATATCATCCACAAACAAGTGGACAAGTTGAAAATACAAACCGAGCTTTAAAACGTATTCTAGAGAAAACCGTAGGATCAAATCCGAAGGAATGGTCCATTAAATTGGAGGATGCACTCTGGGCTTTTAGAACAGCCTACAAAACTCCAATTGGAACCACACCTTTTAGACTTGTTTATGGAAAAGCATGTCATCTTCCAGTAGAAATTGAACACAAAGCATTTTGGGCTTTGAAGACATGTAATCTTGATTTATATGAAGCCGGACGTCTACAATTAAGTCAACTAAATGAATTAGAAGAATTAAGACATGAAGCATACGAAAATTCGTTAATCTATAAAGAAAGAACGAAGAAATGGCATGATAAAAGAATCAGAAGTTCAAAAGAATTTAAAGAAGGAGACAGAGTTCTTCTTTTCAATTCACGATTCAAGATATTTCCTGGAAAATTGAAATCAAGATGGTCTGGACCATTCATAGTCAAAAGAATTTTCCCATACGGAACGATAGAATTAATAAATTCAAATGGGATTGAATTTAAAGTTAATGGTCACAGAGTTAAACATTACATACATGGTCCGATGGAAGTCGACAACGAAGTTAATCACAATTTCGACAACACAGCTAACTAAGTGTGGGGAGAATCAAGTCTTTAAAGGATAATATGTATTTCTGTTAGAGTTAGATTGTCTGTTTTCGTGTAGTTCTCGAAAATGGAACACGTATGGTCTTTCCCTAGCAGACCCTAAAGAACTAGTCTTCTCCCCCCATTCTGAATTTTTATTTTTTTTAGGTTTTTACGAAATGAAGACTGCCTGTGAACTAAACCATGGTCTAATGCTGCACGCTTTGATCACTAAACATAATAATGACATACTACCGAGTGAAATAGTATCAGTAATCAGAGAAAGAATGGACGGAGTTAGAAAAGAATCCAGATGCGAAGATAATAAGTTACAATTTGGTAAAGGAAAATCAAAATCCGCAGCAAAAAGAAGAGCACGACACCTAGAACGATGTCACAAATGCGGAAAATGGTCACATGGAGGTAAATGTTCAAATAATCAAACCTATTCAAATACCGAATTTGTTACTTTATGCAGAGACGGACCGTTCATATGTTTAGAAGAAAAGACACTGAATGCTCGAGGTTACGCCTATGTAGCGATGGAAAACCAATTAAACCGACTATCTTATGAATGGGATAGATCATATAACTAAGAAATCTATTTCACAGGTATGTCTGTACAGTTTTTATTTTTTTTTATTTTTAACCTTTTGATAATAAACGCTAATTTGTTCGCTAAAAAGTATTAAATTGGTATTGAATAAAATTAGGTTTGGCGACCGAAATTATTGATATCATTCAAAAATTTATTACATCACTGCGAAATTTAACGTTTATTCTTAAGGTATAAATATCTTTAATCAATCAACCCAAAATATTTCAAAAATTCGTCATGAGTTAAATTAGGTCTTGGAACTGAAATTACTTTACCGAAAAGAGGGGCGCATATTTTTGATAATATTTGATTGATTAAAGTGGGATAAAAAGACAAAAAGATTTTTAATTTTATTTTTACCATGTTTTTAATCTTAATATTTAAATCTTAAATTAATATTGTAAACTCTGTAAAAACAATATATTTAAAATTGTAAATATTTGAAAAATTAAAATAAGTTTGGTGTGAATTTATAATATGAATTTTTAAATTAAGTTTGGTGTGAACTTTTAATTTTTAAAATATAAATTTTTAATTTTATGCATTTCAAATTTTAAGTTTGGTGTGAATTTTTAATATTAATTTTGAATTTCATATTTAAGTTGTGTGAATTTAAAAACAAAAATTTACTTTATCTCATTAAGTTAAGAATATGATTTTTAAAATTCGTCGTAAGTTGAAGACTAGGTCTTTGACCCGAAATTGCTTTACCCGAGGGAGGGACGAGAACTTTTATTATCATTATTTTTAATCTTATTGAATTAAAGTATGCCAAAAACATTAAAAAACCCAAAAATCTTAGCTTTTAAAACAATCGCTACAAAAAGACAAATTTTAAAATTTTGTCGAAGGACGGACTAGGACATCGATCCGAAACGACCTCGTCCTAAATAACAAGGGAAACAAAATTTTAAAATTAATTACTTAATTGTTTTAATAAGTTAATGATTATAAAAAAAAAAAAAAAAAAAAAAAAACAAACTCCGCAAGTCTCGGAGTTTGAAGGGTATTTCACCGCGACTCGCGGAGGTACCGAAAATCAGAAAAAAAATAAAAAGAGCTGAACGATCAGTACACTACACAACTCAAAAACACAGCGAATTTCACAGCGAAAAAACCCCGAAAAACCACCCAAAAACACCCCAAAAATCACGATTTTTAACCGTTAATCATCAAATCTTTTGCTAAAATCATGTTGAGAAGGATGCTATCTAAGAATTACTCAAGAAAAACGGTAAATTTCTACACCTAAACACCATTTAATTCGAAATTTGATGTTCTTGAGCAAATTTTCCCCCAATTTGATTTTGATGCTTTTTAGTGTAATTAGGCTTAAATTGTTTATGTATTATGCTTGTATAACCTAGATTGATGCTGTTTAACATGATTAGAAGCCTTAAACTTCAGATTTTGAGTAATCTAGGGTTTGTGTTCTTGAGCAAATTTGGGGCTTTTTGATATAAACAGGTTATGGCCGATTTTTGTCATGAATTGTTGCTAAATTGAGTAGTGTAACATGTCTAGGTAGTTAAATGATCCAAACTTTGAGCCTAAACATGATTTTGAGAATTAAAGTGGACTTTTTCAAGTCTAAAATTCATGAACTTGATTTTTGAAAGATAATGCCATTTGAGACTTGTTTGATTGTTAGTAATGATTATTTTGACATGTTATTTGAGTTGAATGCTTATGAACTTGGCGAAAATTTTCGTATATGCTTATTTGAAAAAGTGTAGATTTGATGAAAATATGAAAATGAGCTTAAGTTTGATATAAATTGATAATGTCATTGTAATTATTTTGATTGATGATTTTGCTGACACTAATGCATATTTGGATGCACAAAAATTGTGTTTGATGTGTTTTGCAGAATGAAAGGGGTGAATCTTCATCCCAAGCCCGCAATGCTCCTGCTGAGAATTTGGAACAACAGGAGGTGGATAACTACTACAAGCAGGATATACCTCATCCAGTCATGACCTTTTCTGATATGCACTTGGAAGAGTTGCACCCGAACCTGAGATTTGACAGACTTTGGATAGATTATCCAAAATATCAACGGGGTTTGCATACTCTTCATTCCAAGGTTGTTGAGGTACCGAGGGTCATAGAATGGGGACCCTTAGAAGCTGTAGAATTGGCCGGGCCAATTAGGGAATTACTTGTACAGAGGTATGGTAATTCTTCTTTTAATGACTGGATATGTTTATTCACCATACGTAGACCTGTATATAAAGTATGGTGTGAAGAATTGTTATGTAGTATAGAGTTGAATGATCGGGTAGCTAGTTTAACCGATCGTTCTTTTATTAGATTTTTGTTAGGCGGTTCGATGCGCCACATGTCTTTACTGGACATGGCTCAGGCTTTACGTATATATACGCCTGAGGAGTTAGCGTCTGCCGATTGTAGAGGATTGATACTAAACGGTAGAAAGATAGATGAAAATTTTGATACACACGGTGTGTGGAGTCAAATGACAAGCCATCACCATTTCAAAGGGGGAAATTACTCTTATTTGGATATAGATAGAGCCGAATTAAGAGTGATACATAGGTTTTTAGCTAATTCGATTACACAAAGGGGTAAGAACAAAGAAAAAGTAAATGAACAGGATTTGTTTTACCATATGTGTATTCGAGACCCACAAAGCGCTGTAAGTATACCATATTGTGTGGGTTATTATTTATCAGCTATGGTTCGGGGGATGCGACCACATAGCATAATAGGAGGTGGTATTTTTATTACTTTGATTGGTGAATATCTCGGTGTGGATATAAGTCGGGGGGATTATTACTAGAAGAGCCGGAACCCCGCGATACTATAGGTTTAAATGTATACCATGGTGCGAAAGTTTTGAAGAGGCGAAATAACGCCGCAGTACGATACCATGGTAGACATCCACAGGTGGAGAGAAACCAGCAGCAAGGTGATGTAGGAGGGGGGAATGAGATGCAAGAAATGCATAGGTTTATAGCTTCTCAGGAATACGAAAATGCTAGACAGAGAGCATTTGAAGATTGGCAAGTTCATCAGAACCAGATCATAGCTCACTGCCAACATATAGGTAGAAACTATATTCCTACACCGAAACCCATCTTCCCTCCTTGGTCTATAGAGATGCAGCCACCATATCCTACGTATGACCCTGCCGAAGCATTCTATAGCACTTATGGTTATGCCTGGAACCCCTATTGGTACCAATATCATCCTTAGTTTACTTATTATTTTTTTTTTTTTGTAATTTGTAATTATTGATACGTTTAATACTTTTGTTAATATTGTAATCATTTTTATAATTATCTAACTTTTATTCTTAGATTTTAATAATTTTTGAATGTGGGGTAATATACCAAACTTCAAAAATATGTATATATGTTTGCAGTTTATCTTATGTACACAACAGGGTAAAACAACGCATTTTCAAAGACTGGCATTAAGTTCAGCAAAAGCAACTAATTTTGACGACAAGATGCAAAATATATGTGAAATAACAACAAGACGTAATGAACAAATGATGTGCACCATTTATCATTCAGCAAACAAACGCCAATATATTTGGAAACTTTGGTAAAAATTTAATCATTTTCACACAAATCACCCTTAATAATTTAAATTGTTACTGATTTCTTGCAAATGAGGGCATTGAAAGATCTTAAGTGTGGGAAGGGGTTAAATTCTTTCGGATTTTAAAATTTTTATCTTAAACACTTGGTTACCATTAAAAATACTAGTAAAGCAGTAGTTGTATTAGAATCTAGTACTCTCTGATAAAAAAGTACAGCCCTAGTCTTATATACTGACTACCCAATTCTAGTAAAATTTTTCAAAATTTTCAATTAAATGAACTCAAAATCATGTTTATACATATTTATGAACGATAAAACTAGGTTTTAACACCGAAATTATTGTTACCTCGGAAAGGACATAAATTGAGAAACAAACCAAAATGTTAAAATTCATTTAAAATGGAATAGAGGACGATAAAAAGGAAAATAAAAGCCAAGTGTGGGAAAATTTACCAAGTTATCTTAAACATATGTCACATATATCTGTAACAAATAACTGAAAAAACTTTTGCTTTGGACTAAACTAAACTGTTTTACCCGATGAAAGAAAAGAAAAGATGGATCTACACGATGAATCAATTCCATCATTAAAAGGAAGTAAAGTCTTCCGAAAAAGAAACGCGCTTCTTGATTTAGGTCATGAAGTTGTCGTTCAGACCAGCTGTAGGTTGACGAAAAATCTAGAAAAGTCATCACTAAAATCAGCAGGAAATCCAAGGACCTCGGCATTAAATAGGGTCGCCAAGTGGTCAGATTTATCCTAACCATGAGAAGGATTTATCTCGTACAATGGGGGGGGCACCATGCAAATTAGCTTGATAAGACTAATGAATCAGATCCCCAGAAAGGATAATCTCCTTAAAGATTAAAAATCAGCTTTTAAGACTGATATTACTCAATCCTAGAGATTGACCTTAAAGATTGAGAATTACAAACTCATGGAATTCGATGATATCTAAACTCGAGCTTAAACGAGAAAATATTTTGATCAAAATTACAAACCGATTTGTTTTCTGAAAACCCTATTTTCAATGCGTTCATTACCATTGAACGTAAAATCCTAGGAATTGACCTGGAATTCATTAGGTCACCTGAACCAAATCGGGTGTCAACCGTAAGAACGGTGGTTGCATAGTGGTCAAAGACAGGACCTTGTGCCAGACCGAAAAATTATAAGGGTGAGCTTTACTATTGCTCCTACCAAGGATAGTAATTGCGTCCGACACGTTATAGACCATAATCAAAAGCATGTCACGGGACATTGCCTTAACAGTTGCTTGTTCAACGCTTTCCTTTACAACCGGACGGTAGTTTGCCGAAAGGTAATATACGGAACAAGTAAACTGGACGTGTTGCTTTCCTAATACAAGGTTAGCAAGTGGGTGACACAAAACCATAAGTTTTGAGCTAAAATTTTCAATTCTGAAACCCACCAAACCCACAAAAATATTTTGCAAACACCGGTAAAGGGTTATTCCGGAAAACTTATCTAGGGTAAAAACTAGATTTAATTTTCAAAAGATCAAATGTTTTCATAAAGATCCAATTTCCTTAATGGATCTAAATTTTTATAGTCATGTGGGACTGTAAACCATATCGTTACTACCATTGTTTATACCGCCGTATAGAAATCACTGATGTACAAAGTGTGAAGAATAAAGAAGTGATTCTAGTATTTCAAGACGATATTGCTTGAGGACAAGCAACGCTCAAGTGTGGGAATATTTGATAATGCTAAAAACGAACATATATTTCATAGCATTATTCCTCAAGAAAGACAAGCTTTTAGTTGCAATTGTTCTATTTACAAGTGATATTCGTTTAAATAATAAAAGGTGAAGACAAAAGACAGATTCGACGAATTGAAGACGCAAACGACCAAAAAGCTCAAAAGTACAAAAGACAATCAAAAAGGTTCCAATTATTGATAAGAAACGTCTCGAAATTACAAGAGTACAAGATTCAAAACGCAAAGTACAAAATATAAAATTGTACGCAAGGACGTTCGAAAATCCGGAACCGGGACCAGAGTCAACTCTTAACGCTCGACGCAACGGACTAAAAATTACAAGTTAACTATGTATATAAATATAATATAATATATAATTAATTATATTAATTATATATATATTATATATATAATAAAAACCGTCGGCAGAGAAAGACTCCAAGATGTTAGCTGGAATTTCAAGCTCCGCGACTCGCGGGGTTTGAAGGCAAAATTCACCGCGAGTCGCGGAGCCCCAAAAATCAAAAATCCCTATAAAGCAAACCGAATTCTGATCAAAATTTCATATTCTATTTCTCTCTTCTCTCATATATACGTAAAATATATATATATAATTTATATTTTAATTTTAATTTTAATTATAATTCTAATAATAAGGGTATGTTAGCGAATGTTGTAAGGGTGTAAGTCGAAATTCTGTCTGTGTAACGCTACGCTATTTTTAATCATTGTAAGTTATGTTCAACCTTTTTATATTAATGTCTCGTAGCTAAGTTATTATTATGCTTATTTAAAACGAAGTAATCATGATATTGGGCTAATTACTAAAATTGGGTAATTGGGCTTTGTACCATAATTGGGGTTTGGACAAAAGAACGACACTTGTGGAAATTAGACTATGGGCTATTAATGGGCTTTATATTTGTTTAACTAAATGATAGTTTGTTAATGTTAATATAAAGATTTACAATTGGGCGTCCCTATAAATTACCATATACACTCGATCGGACACGATGGGCAGGGTATTTATATGTACGAATAATCGTTCATTTAACCGGACACGGGAATGGATTAATAGCCACTAGAATAATTAAAACAGGGGTGAAATTACATTCAAGGGTAATTGGTGTAATTGTTAACAAAGTAGTAAAACCTTGGTTTACACGCAGTCGATAACCTGGTGTATTCATTAAACAAAGTATTAAAACCTTGTTACAATTCGAATCCCCAATTAGTTGGAATATTTAACTTCGGGTATAATAATAATTTGACGAGGACACTCGCACTTTATATTTATGACTGATGGACTGTTATGGACAAAAACCAGACGGACATATTAAATAATCCAGGACAAAGGACAATTAACCCATGGGCATAAAACTAAAATCAACACGTCAAACATCATGATTACGGAAGTTTAAATAAGCATAATTCTTTTATTTCATATTTAATTTCCTTTATTTTATATTTAATTGCACTTCTAATTATCGCACTTTTATTTATTGTTATTTAATCGCACTTTTAATTATCGTACTTTTTAATTATCGCAAGTTTATTTTATCGCACTTTTATTATTCGCAATTTCATTATCGTTATTTACTTTAAGTTTTAATTTAAGTCTTTTATTTATTTAATACTTTACATTAGGTTTTAACTGCGACTAAAGTCTTAAAATCGACAAACCGGTCATTAAACGGTAAAAACCCCCCCTTTATAATAATAATATTACTTATATATATATTTGTATTTTTATAAAAGTAAACTAATATAGCGTTGAGCTTTGTTTAAAGATTTCCCTGTGGAACGAACCGGACTTACTAAAAACTACACTACTGTACGATTAGGTACACTGCCTATAAGTGTTGTAGCAAGGTTTAAGTATATCCATTCTCTAAATAAATAAATATCTTGTGTAAAATTGTATCGTATTTAATAGTTTTTCCTATTAAAATATAAGCTATTTTATATACACCTCGCATAACATCAAGTTATTTTTGGCGCCGCTGCTGGGGAATTATCTTAAAAGCCGGAAGCGCAACGCTAATAATAATAATAAAAAAAAAAAAAAGATTTTTAGTTAACTTTTATTAAAATTCGTTTTTGTAAAAATACGTTTTAATTATTCAAAAATATAAAAAGAAAAACAAAAATATAAGCATTTTTAAGATTTTGTTAAATATTTAAGTTTTATAAGTTTCTTTATTTTTATTTTAGTTTATAAAAATATAAGTTTTATTTTAATATCTTTTATTTATTTAAAAATAGAAAATAGAAAATAAAAATAAATAAATAAAGAAAAAAAGATTTTAGAAGTCATTTTGGGTCGAGTTGACTTTTGTGGACTTTTGCATATTAGTCTCGAGCATTAGGATTGTGATATACTATGACCTAACCTAAATTTTTAGACAAATTTTGACCAACATATATATATATATATATATATATATATATATATATATATATATATATATATATATATATATATATATATATATATATATATATATATAATTAATATAGGTTCGTGAATCCGAGGCCAACCTTGCACTTGTTCAATGATGTTATATGTATTTTTACTACGAAATACAGTATGGTGAGTTTCATTTGCCTTTTTACCCTTTATATTTTTGGGCTGAGAATACATGCGCAATTTTTATAAATGTTTTACAAAATATACACAAGTAATTGAAACTACATTATATGGGTGAATGATCGAAGCCGAATATGCCCCTTTTAGCTTGGTAGCCTAAGAATTTGGGAACAGACCCCCAAATTGACGCGAATCCTAAATATAGATCTATCGGGCCCAACAAGCCCCATTCTGGAATTTGGAATGCTTTAGTACTTCGATTTTATCATGTCCGATGGGTGTCCCGGAATGATGGGGATATTCTATATGCATCTTGTTAATGTCGGTTACCAGGTGTTTACCATATGAATGATTTTTGTCTCTATGCATGGGATGTATATTATGAGAACTGGAAATTAAATTCTTGTGGTCTATTAAAATGATGAAAATGATCGTTTATGATAAACTAATGAACTCACCAATCTTTTGGTTGACACTTTAAAGCATGTTTATTCTCAGGTATTAAAGAAATTTTCCGCTGTGCATTTGCTCATTTTAAAGATATTACTTGGAGTCATTCATGGCATATTTCAAAAGATGTTGCATTCAAGTCGTTGAGTTCAGTAGAGATTATTATTAAGTAAATGACAAATTAGGTCATTTATAGTTGGACATTAAGAAATGGCATGCATGCCTGTTAATTTTCGATGTAAAGAGAGTTTATCTTTTAAAAACGAATGCAATGTCTGAAAAATGTATCATATAGAGGTCAAATACCTCACGATGTAATCCACTATTGAGAATCGTTTATAATGTATATGAACGGGTCCCTTCAAGATTAATAACATTTCAAGTTATTACATAATTATATTTATATATATACACATATATATATATATGTATACAAATCTATTTACAATTAATTGTTCGTGAATCGTCGGGAATAGTCGAAGGGTAATTGAATATATAAAAGTAGTTTAAAAATTTTGAGATTCAACATTACAGACTTTTCTTATCGTGTCGGAAACATTAAAGATCAAGTTTAAATTTGGTCAGAAATTTCTGAGTCGTCACAGTACCTAACCGTTAAAGAAATTTCATCCTGAAATTTGATTGGGATCATCATGTCTGACAATAAATATGTTTTCATGACCCATATGAGTTGGAAGTTAGAGTTTTATCGTCATTGAGTAATATGGATAAAACAACTCGATTATGTGAAGAGTACGAGTGAAGTTATCACAAAAGAGTGAAATGAGTAAATGCATATTCGTTTTAACCAGTGACATAGTCATGGTTGATTTCTGGAATTCAAGGGATTTAGAGAAAATCTTCGTAATAAGATTTAATTCTTCGGTAATTAAGGAAATTAGAATCCTCTTTGGTTAAATGTGAGGATCTGTCTTTGATTGCTCTGTCAGATATTTCACTATAAATCCACCCTCTTCATTTCCTTGTTTTCACATTCACATCTTCTTATTCTTTCTCCCTCAATTCATACTTTAAAGCATTCGTCAATATGCTCCATCCAGTTCTGATTCTGGATATTTTCCTCACCTTTGTATCTGTCATTCTTCTTTTTCATCTTCCACTGGAGGAATTTATTTTCTTCTATTATTACCTTGGGGTTATAGTATTTTTAATTCTCTCGTGTCTTTACGTTGCAATACGTATTGATATACACGGTTTGTAATTGTTGTCAGGCTTTATATTTTCCTTTATATTTTGGAGTTCCATACTTTTATTTTCTTTTCCTGACTTTAAGTCAAGCGAATAATGGTCCAAAATTCGTAGGTATGGAGTTTCGAATGAACATGGCTAATGCTCTAAGAGAGAAATTATAATAGCACGATCTTGATTGGTTAAATTACCAGAATTCAAGAGAAAAGATAGAACTATTAAGAAATTATGTTCTTGGTATGTTTGGAGATTATGTAGAATGTAAGAGTCGTGTAACATGGTACATGATGACATTATGGTCTGTGAATCATCACGTTTCATTAGAAACTCAGCATGACTTACTGTAATATAATCACGTTGATCAAGTGTCATTATATTATACTAACTCATGCTTCAATTCCCAACACTACTTCAAAAACATTCATATTTTAAACTCGAAAGTTTATAGAATATAGAAACTAATCAGTTTCCTTTATGATGTAATATAGATAGCGCGAAGAGATAGATGATTTCAGATAAAAATATTTATGAAAATATCTTCATAAATATCAAGAATATTTATAATGAAAGATACGATGATATCTTAAAATTTCTAAAATCAAAGGATGATGAGGAAGATTTGTCCGTTAAAGCTTTAGAGTTAGGAGCAAGGTATTCATTAATGACTTCAGTAGATATTGAATCATTTGAATTCTTTGAAGGTAGGTTTAGTCTTTGTGATTTATCCACAGCCTCCTTCATGGTTTGCTCAATCCATTTTCCAATTCCAAACCTTTTTTTTCTGTGCTTTGCCCACACACTATTATTTATCATCATACTTTTGGCTGTTAAGGTCGTTTACATTTTTTTTTGCTGCTTCATCAGCATTTTTTTTTTAATTTCGAGAACTGACTCGTAAATTGGAGTTCTTATTCAAAATTTCAGAATTGGAATACATAAGTCTAGGAGATAGACGTTATATGTATATGTGTAACTATTGATGTAGAAACACTGTGAAATAATGATTGAAGCTTTTTGGTATGACAACTATCGTTACAAGATGCAGATAGGCACATGATGAGGTTTCGATAAATATAATAAGTTTTCAGAAGGTCAAAGGTTAATGAAGTTGTTGGTAAGTTTACTTCTAATGTGGTGGAATATAAAGGGTTCCCCAGTAACGAAGACATACAGGGTAACGTGTTTATCAAGGTTATAATAAGGCTAATCCGAATGAAAAGTCAAAATTGATTTGTTGGAGCTGTGACAAAATTGGCTAATTTGGAGAGAGATTGTAAAGTTATTTTTGGTAATAACAAAGCCAAGGGATCATAGATTCATTTTTAACTTCTACTAAAGGTTCCAAGAGTTTTCCAGGTGCATGACTATATGCATAAGTTCTTCTTTTCGCAGATAACGTGTGGTTAGATCATCCGCTCGGTTATTTCTTAATTGAGGGGTTTCAAGAATCATGAAGGGTTTGTACACAGATTGTAATCGTTAATATACATATGATATTCTAGAATTTTAAATGACATGAATATTTTTCTAGATTTTGTGAATAGAAGTGATGTTCTAGCACAGTTTTGAAGTCAAAGTATAACTTTGAAAGATGTAGGGATCTATGAGTGATGTCTTCTGTTAAATCTTGACTTGGATTTTGATTTGTCGAAATTAGAATATATAATCAAATTTGGATGAAAATGGTTGTTCTGATTTCCATGAAAGAATTTATATCGATGTGAAAGTAGTGAGTATAGTTGATGATTGCTGAATCAGATTCGAAGAATGTAACATATTAATTGTGAATTTATATATCTCTCGGGTATTACCTACCCGTTAAAAGTTTCACAAGTTAATATTTTTTACAAGAGAATTTCATTACAGTCTTTATGAAAATATATGTATATTTTCTTCAGATATAATACAGATTTAATGAGTTAATATTAAATTAAACTCATTTGACTTTCGGCTGGAACTAGAAATGAATAATCTCTAAAACTCTAGAATTTACGTAATCTTCACGTAAATGAAATTATAAATCAATACTTCATTATTCATTTTTATTGATATTTATTCGGTGAATGATGTTGGTGCTCGTGGAATTATTATGAACTTCGCAAGACACAAATGATGATTTCTAGAAATTTTTGAGTATATCGAAAATGAAAGTGTAATATCAAACATGTAATTGAATGATACACTTAATTTATTATGAAACGGAATTCATTGAATTGAAACAGAGATTGTAGTTAACGATGGTTAAGTTTTTAATGAAGGATGTACATTATAGCATATTAGTCATATGAATATGAATTAACCGAGTAGCATTTACCAGTTATTATTCACACGTAATAGCTTAGTACAAAAAGATTTATTATGGTTTCAAAATTTATATATATAGGATATACATATAGATTCTACAAAGGGAATGATTTAATATTTCATAACTCGTTAATACAATATGTCCGTTGATGATTGTGGTATTGATATCGTTGATGGTTATAGAGCTGGTGTTGGTGATACTGATGGTGATGATGGTGGTACTACCGTTGGTGCCTGTATAACAAGTCTAACTTGTAAATCACGCACCATTCTTATCAGGGTTTCTGCTCTTTCTTCTATCATTTCGGTCCACCCATTTAATTTATGGTTAAGGCTGGAATAGATAATCTCTAAGATTTTAGAGATTATATAATCACTGCAGAATGTTCCTCCAATGAAGTTATGTATCAATACTTCATTGGTTATGGTTGTTGGTACTCTTTGGTATCTACGGTGTGTATGACGTTGATATTCGAGGCACTGGTTATGATGTTGAGATGTGGGGTGCGGAGGTTGTTGTTGGTGGTAATGGTACTGTTGATGTTGCTGATGGTGATACTGTTGATGCTGGTGATGCTGCTGGTGCTTGTAACCTTTGCACCATATTCTCTAAAGTCACTACCCGAGCGCGAAGCTCGTTGACTTCTTCTATTACACCGGGATGATTATCGGTTTAGACGACCGAATGAATAAGATCTAAAATTGGAGATAGTATATAATCATGACGAGATACTCTGGAAATAAGAGAGAAAATGGTATTACGAATAGGTTCACCGGTAAGTGCTTCAGGTTCTTCGCCAAGAGGGGAATGTGGTGGATGGAAGGGATCACCTTCTTCTTGTCTCCAATGATTAAGTAGGCTATGAACCCATCCCCAATTCATTCAGAATAGATGATGTCTAATTGGTTGGTCCCTTCCGGTCACACTGCTTTCAGAGCTCGAGTGAAAATCCATATCGGAATAGCTGTCGAAATCTAAGGAATTCGAACTAAATATGGGATCCATCTTGTATAATCAGGGAAATGATTTTTGATATGAGATATATTATAGGATTTAGATTGGTACTCTTCAATACATAATTTACATATGTATATATAATACCAAAATCTCATAAATTACGGAGGAATCTTTGGAAGATATCAGGCAAAGTTTACAGTAATAGATACGCTAAGATATGAATTCATCTGTACACCATCTATGCAATAATTGCAATAAGACGTGTCGAGACTGAAAATGATAAGTAGATATTTTTCTACAAGGAATGATAAACAAAACTTTTGACATGCAGACCAGGTTCAAGTCCACACTTATTAATGTATCCTAACAACTACTAGGTCGAAGTCCAGACTCATTGATGCATCCTAACAACTACTAGTTAGACACACTAATGAAAGAACTGGTTCGCTAAGACCACCGCTCTGATGCCAAATGAAATGCCCCGTTCATATTGATTATAAATGTTACATAATAATTGATTTCATTGCGAGGTATTTGACCTCTAAATGATACATTTTACAAACATTGCATTCATTTTTAAAAGACAAACTTTCATCACATCGAAAGTTGACGACATGCATACCGTTTCATAATATATCCAACTATAAATGACTTAATAATATTCTTGATGAACTCAACGACTCGAATGCAACGTCTTTTGAAATATGCCATGAATGACTCCAAGTAATATCTCTAAAATGAGCAAATGCACAGCGGAAGATTTCTTTCATACCTGAGAATAAACATGTTTAAAAGTGTCAACCAAAAGGTTGGTGAGTTCATTAGTTTTTCATAATCAGTTATTTCCATAATTTTTATAGACCACAAGATTTCAAATTCATAAATAAGGTGCAGGTCTGCTCACTGCTGAAAATCCATTCATACGAATTAAACACCTGGTAATCGACATTAACAAAATGCATCTAGAATATCCCCCACATACCGCATGCGCAGATATGCTCACAGCATACAAACATGCCACTCTTTTAAAAATGACGGTTGTGTACACCTCACAAACAGGTCATTCCTTTTAAAGCTGGTGGTTGTATACTAAAATCGAAGTACTAAAGCGGTTTAAATTCTCTGACTGGGGCTTGTCAAGGCCCATAGATCTATCTTTAGGATTCGCGTCAATTAGTGGACTGGTTCACTAATTCTTAGATTACCAGACTATAAAGGAGTGATATCCAGTGTATTCGTAACTCAATCGTAGAATGTTTTTAAGTACTTGTGTCTATTACGTCAAATATTTATAAAAGTAGCGCATGTATTCTCAGACCCAAAAATATATATTGCAAAAGCATTTAAAAAGGGAATAATGAAACTCACGATACAATATTTTGTAGTAAAAATATTCATTCGACGATACTGAACAATGCAGGGTTGGCCTTGGATTCACGAACCTATATCATTCATGTATATATTAAAACATATATTCGTAATCGAATAAATATATATATTAATATTATTGATATCATTTTTATATCAATAATTTACATATTTCATTATATTTTTAATAAATAAAAGTATAAATTTTGTTATGTTACATGTACTAAATACCTTTTTATTTATATATATCATTTGTTTATCAAAACAGTAATTCTAATTATACTAAGTTAATATTAGTAATTATGAAAATAATGATAATAATATTAATAATATACTTATGTTAATAATATTAGTTCTAATATCTATAAAATAATAATAATACTAATGTTTATGGAAATAATAATAAATTGTATTATTTTCATAATAATTATAATAATTCTAATCATAATCATAATGATGATAATAATATTAGTAATAACAATATTAATAATAATAATAATCATAATTGTATCTATAATCATAATAATAATAATAAATGATAATTTTATCATAATACTCATATTAGTAATAATAATAATTATTATTTTTATAATACTTAATAATAATAATAATAATAATAATAATAATAATAATAATAATAATAATAATAATAATAATAATAATAATAATAATAATAATAATAATAATAATAATAAAATAAAACTACCTTAAAAGAAGCTTTAAAAAAAATAAATGCCACATCCCGGGCTCGAACCCGCGACCTCTCGTCTATTGAACACCTTACTATACCATTACGTCCATTAAATTGTTTTAACCTTAACTGCTACCGCCTTCTTAATACAAAACCCACTTTCATTTTCATCATCATCAATTCATCTCATCACCATCATTTCTTCTTCGTTTCATTATCATCACCATCATCTTAACCGCATCATCATCAAAACCGTTATCATCATCAACATGTGACACCATTATCATCATCATATCATATAACATCCGTCACCATCATCATCATATTTATCATATTCAACATCATCTTCGTCATCAACATGAAGTCACTATTCATCGTCTTCATCGACTTCTATCATCATCATCGTTATCCTATCATAACTTCATCATAATTAAACCATCGTTATCGTTTCTGTTCTAACATAATCATCATCATCAATACCTTCACGTTACTGTAACATCATCCTCATCGCTATTTCACTGTAAAAGTAACATTTCATCATCGTTTTCATTTATTACAGGAAGTATACAGCAGTCTTGTGGTTGTGTTAGGTGAGTTTTGATGGCTAGTAGCAACAGCAAATTGTCGTTCGATTAGACAGAAATAGAAACAGCAAAGCAATCGTCAAAAAATATAAAGTGAAGGTGGTGAGGAGGATGGTACGTGGTGGTAGGGTGGTGTTGCGGTGGTGACTGTGGTGTGGGCTACAAAACAGAAAGCAAAAGGGGAGTGTGGTGGTTGATGTTTTGGTGATGATGGAAGGTTGGAGATGGTAGCTTGTGGATGGTCGACGGTGGCCGTTAATGATGGTGTATGGTGGCGGTCGACAGTGATGGACGGTTGTCAAGAGTGGTGATCGATTGGTTTGCAGGTGTGTGGGTGAATATTGTAGTGGTGGTATTTGTGTTAAACTAAAACATGAACTAAAGTGTCTCGATGGTTGTTGGGTGATTCGAAGGTGTTCATAGATTTAAAGTGTGATGGAGAGTAACGGTTTGCAAAGTGTTCGAAATACAGAAACAAGAGGAAGAGAGATAGTTGTAGTGGAGGGTTTTATTATTGAAGATGCATGATATGTATGTACCGATATCCATCTATTTATATATGTAATCTTTTATTCTTTTAATATAAAATAAGAAATTGAAATAAATGTGTTTTTAAAAGTGGCAGACAAACAATTTTCACTTGTGGGTAGGGATGGCATCGGGTCGGGTTTAGGTCGGGTTTAGGTAATCCCGGACCCGAACCCGATTAGGAAACCCCGCCTCAAACCAAGCTCGAAACCCGTCGGGTCCCCATTTACTTACATACTATCGGGTTTCGGGTTTCCCCACGGGTAAACGGGTATACCTGATTAGTCATTCTGTATTTCCTTTTCAATAAGTTACCAAATCAAAATATCAAAAACTAACTTAACTACTTCATGTTTAAAGTATTATAAAATATAGCATACAAAAAGTTGATTGAAAAGTTTCTAAAATACTCAAATACACAAAGTATATAAAATATCACATCTCGAAAACTTGTTGTATATGATTATATTGAATAAAATTATACTCGTTCTCAAAACAAATAAGAGAAATCTTTCATACATTAACTATATAATACTAATACTAAAATTTTACATAAAAATTATTATCAAAATTCCTCGGGCCGGGTATACGGGTATGCGGGTTGGGTATACGGGTCGGGTAAACGGGTTTGTATCCAAAACCATACCCGAACCCAAACCCGGAATTTTTTTTTGTAACCATCCCCATACCCGGGCCATGACCCGGCGGACTCGGGTCAGACCCGGCCCAATTATAACGGGTTTCGGGTTTCCCCATCGGGTACGGGTCATTTTGCCAACCCTACTTGTGGGGTTTTAGAAATTGAAATGGTGAAATTTATTACGGAGATATTTGAGAGAGATCATAGATAGTGTTAAAAGAGATAATCATCAAGTGGGGTTGTGGGTTGTGTAAAGCCTTCGCATGTGTACATATATATGTGAATTAGAGAATAAATAGGTGGGGTTTGGGTTAACAATAGGAGTAGACAAGAAACAGAATTTAGATGATTGTGTAAGTGCGTGCTTTATAATAATATGACCACACAGTATTTCTCAATCATAATCAAATTATCACGGATATCATTTCACTTAATTCCAAATTCGGTTAGATGTTAAATCAAAATAATATATATAATATAATAATATTAATAATTAATAATATATAACAATAAACGTGTTATGATTAATCAGCAGTCTCAAATATTAGATTCATTCTACCGACAGTTTTCACGGAGTGCTATGTCGCGCTAAGTTGTTAATTCAGTGGCGGATAAAAAGTCTTCAGAAAAATTCCAAATTTTTATATTAACTATATTTATTTATTTCAGTCATTATGGTATAAAATTCGATCATTAACTGTTTAAGATTTTTAAATAAAAATTAAATTAATTATTATCCCTCAACCCCAAGTAAAATATAAAAAGTTTTAAAATTCAAAAAATAGTTCCTAAATATATTTTTAATAAGGCTATAATTTATATAACACATTTTCGGATCACCGTTTATTTTAAAATCATATAAGTTTGAATTTAACTTGCTTAAATAACCATCGAATGATGAGAGAGTGCTACTATCATTTACTAAATGAATGTAAAACCAAATACATATATTCAATATACTATATATATATATATATATATATATATATATATATATATATATATATATATATATATATATATATATATATATATATATATATATATATATATATATATATATATTTATTTATTTATTTTAATAATAGATTTTATTATTACTTATATCATTTTTCATATTTATTTCTAACAATTAAGTTGTATATTATTTCTAATTTAAATTAATATATATTTGCAAATAATATTCATATATATATATATATATATATATATATATATATATATATATATATATATATATATATATATTTCATTACTTAATATATTATCTTACATTTTTATTTATAATAATAATTTCATACAAAAGATTAATAACATTTCAAGTTATTATATAATTATATTTATTTATATATATCTATATATATATACATATCTATTTATAATTAATTGTTCGTGAATCGTCGGGAATAGTCGAAGGGTAATTGAATATATAAAACTAGTTTAAAATTTTTGAGATTTCAACATTACAGACTTTGCTTCTCGTGTCGGAAACATTAAAGATCAAGTTTAAATTTGGTCTAAAATTTCCTGATCGTCACATCAATAACGATCCAGATAGGTTCGTTTAGCCTGTCATATTCTCTTTTCTATCTTCGTGAATTGTCAACATCTCCACATGTTCTACAATGCTACATGTTTGTCCATTAAGCAAACACATAGTTCACATAATTAACAGAATAAAATTCAAGAAACTGATATGATATTTGTTATGAAATAAAATGATGCAACACCGGAAACTTGTTTGTCTTATACTCCTGTATACATATGAAAAGTAAATCAACTGTTGATGAAAAGTGTGAATGGAGAACGAACACAAAAATTGATGGAAATGAGAAATCGCTACAAATGAAAACAAAAACAGTAAAAAATTGCAGCGAACCTCAAGAAAGTTACTTCAAAGCATTACAGTAACTATATATGCAGCTACAATCATCATAAAATGATTTAAGCATGATACACGTAACCATTCAGCAGTTGCCATAACTATCAGTCGCAATGTTTTGCAGTAAAAAATGTAATAAAAAAATTAAGACCTGTAATGAAAATCAAATAATGAGTAATAAAAAAGGTCAGTCAGTTAGCTCCAAAGCACATACAACCCCATCTCAAAGGAATAGTGTCTTAATGTAATTTTTCTTTTAGAAGTTGTTGTTTACAGTAGTCGTTAATAAAAAGTTTCAAAGTACAGTCATACCCCAAACTACTGTCATACCCCATATCCTTCCACCACTTCCATGTTATTTAGTTCAACATATTACAATATATTTATTAGGATATTTATGCATTAAACTACTTTTCAGACAACTTCCAACCAAACTGACCCGTTTCCATTTAAACCTTTTGTTTTGGTCAGAAGTTAAAATCACCCGAATTAACATACTTCAAAGGTAAATGTGTAAAAATGGCAACCTATTATTGTATAGCAGACTTACATATTCAGACCGGGGCCTCATAATTTTAACATCCCGCCTTTTTCCGTTTACTTTCCGTTTATTTATTTAAAGTCCGTTATAGAATTATAACATCTTCCGTTAATACGCATTTTAAAATATTTCGTTTAGGTAATCCGTTTGGTTAATACACGCACCCGCCTCAAACTTGAGGGACCAATGTTGTCATTTGACCAAACTCATGACTAGGTCAAAGAGTCAACATCCATCTCCTCCATTCATTATCCATTTCCTTTTTCCTTTTTCTTAATACTTTCATATTTTCTCTCAAAATTCCAAATCAAAGATTCATCATCCATTTTCAATCTAGCAATCAAACATCAAAACAAATTACATATGTGGAATCCTTGCATCTTCCTCTTCAATTCTATACCGATTTCATCAAGTTTGGGTAACTTTCTAAAATCACTAGATTCTTTGTTCTTGATGTTTTTAACTTATAAAAGTGTTAATTACTGTCTATGGCTCAAGTCTAACATGAATATATGATTTGTATGCTTGTTCTTGTTATTTTGATGTAACTAGCTTAAACTTGAAATAGGTGTGTTTGATCTTGAGATTTGGTTGCTTAAATATTGTTGGATGTTAAAACTGAATGTATTAAATGTGTTACTAGCATCACTAGCTTCAATTTGATGTGTAGGTTGATTAAGAACACTTCATTAAAATGATTATTGATTTTGTGATTTTGGGTTAGGGTTTGATAGAAGTAAAATGGAATTTAAAGGCATTGAATGCTTTTCAAGGTTAATTATAAGTATTTATTAGCATTGTATGCATGATTACCTACAAAACGGCATATCATATGTGTGCATTTAATTCTCGAATCATTAAAGTGCATTTATGAACTTAAAATCATTTATGGTGGACATTTAATGATCTTTCAACTTGGATTTGATTATTATAAATGATGATTTTGGTTGATGAAATGTGTTTATTTGTGTTCCTCGGTAAATTACCTTTCCAACGGTGTATGGCATGCATTTTGAATGTTTTCGGTTCATGAGTTATGTTTGTTTAATGTTTGGTTCGAGACTTAACAAAATTTCAGCAAACAGCACCTTTTAGGTAGTAATGCGCGCCACGCATTATGGCGCGAGCCGCACAATTTGGAGGATGCAGATGCTTGACCCCTAGAATGATTTCTGAACTGGTTCCACATTGTAGTGCGCGCCGCGCACCCTTGCGCGCGCCGCGCAGTCCCCAAACCACTTCTTTGTGTTTTATTTTTCATAATTTCTTTTCTAGCTTAACCGCAACTCCGATTAAGATGAAGTTTGGATAACATGCTCATATATCATTTCTAATCATGGGAAAATTGTCGGATACCCGATCCGACCCCGTTTACTTTAACTTTGACCAAGTTTAACTTTTAGTCAAACTTAACCAAATGTTTAGGCAATCGTTCTAACATGCTTTTATACTTGTATCTTGCATGAAACTTGACAATTTGATTCACATGCTATATATTCGAGTCGTAACGAACCATATGACTAATTGAACAACTTTGACCAATCGTGTTCCCATTATTGATACAACCTACTTGTTTAGGTCAAGACTAGCAATTGTCCTTACACACGTTTACTTGTGAAGTACTTTATTACTCGTGCACTCAAGGTGAGATCATAGTTCCACCTTTACTCTTGGGATGAGAAAATATAAACGTTTCATTTTACAAAGTGAACACAAGTACGAAAACAAACATTCTACATACGAGTTAGAACAAAAATCCTCAATTCGATTATCATTAGTTACACTTGCCGGGTGTAAGCGAGAACTTATGTTGTATGGCCATATGGGTTTGACAAACCCTCATTCGGATGGTTCGCTACCGTTATTCGGATGAAATATATTTTCGAGAAACAGTGTATGTTCTAACACTATTGTGATGGGGTTCTATGGATGGAAAGTTAAGCCTTGATAATTGGGTGCTTGTGATAATAAATTTTAGAATGGTTTACTATTATTTCAATGATATAAATCTTGTGGTTCATTTGTACTTACTTACTTACTTAAAGCTATGATTTCACCAACGTTTTCGTTGATAGATTTCTATGTTTTTCTCAAGTCCTTGAACGTTTTGTGATACATGCTTCCGCTCATTATTTTTGATACTTGCATTGGATGTCGAGTATATATGCATACATGGAGCGTCTTTTGGCTACTTTTAAATTGTGTCGCATAGTTTTCATTTGTACTTATAACGTTATAACGTAACTTGTGGTTGAACTATTATTGTAAACTTTGAAACAATCTTTACATTTGAAATGAATGCGACATATTTTTTGGTCAAACGTTGTTTTAAAGACTTATGACCACGTAACGGGACCTAAGTAGACAGCGCCATCAATGACGATTTTGTCGGGTCTCTACAGATGGTATCAGAGCATTGGTTGTAGGGATTTAGAATTCATTGGTGTCAACCCCGAGTCATAGGGTACATTAGTGAGTCTAGACTACAACCGGCATATAGACTTGAAGTAGGAATTACTTGACTACTTGTGCATTTATACTCAAACTCGTCTATTCATATCTAACTTTTATTCCATCTAAATCTCACATTGTTTAATTTGATTGACACGCCACCTTGACTTAGTGAAATAATGTCGAATGCACATACGAATTAGGGTAATATAATTTCTGGGATTATATTACGGTGACTCATATGAACGTTCCGACATTATGAGATAAAGAATTTAAGGCGAGTCAAGGAAAATTTTCTCTTTATCCTCATTCCATATCACGGTTAGTATTATTGATAATACTAATCAATGATATTCTTGTGTTTTGAAGGAACAATGCCTCCTCGCCGTGTACCACGCCATGAAACACCCGAACAAGCTCGACAATGAATGATATCCATCGTCGTGGATGCGGCCATGGCCGGTCACTCATCCAACAACAATAACAATAACAACAACCACAACAACAACAACAACAACAACAATGGAGCCGGTAATTCAAACGAGGGATGCTCCTATAAAGCCTTCATGAGGTGCAAACCTCACACTTTCGATGGAATCGGGGGACCGGTTGTGCTCACCTGATGGTTTGAGCAAACGGAAGCCGTCTTTAGCATAAGCGGTTTTTAGGACCAAGACAAGGTCAAATACTCCACTCACACTTTTGCCGGTGTCGTTACGTAGTGGAACACCTATGTACAATCGGTGGGTACCGATGAAGCTCACACCCTCTCTTGGGCCGAGTTAAGGGAAAAGATGATCATCGAATATTTCCCTCGTGAAGAAACCCGAAGACACGAACAAGAGCTAAGAACTTTAAAAGCGGTCGAAAACGATCTCAAGGCCTATAATCAATGATTTTCCGAACTAGCCTTGATGTGCCCAAACCTTGTGAACCCCGAGTCTTTAAGGGTTGAACTTTACATGGATGGTCTTCCAAAGAGCATCAAACACGGGGTAATGTCATCCAAACCCACTAATCATCAAGAAGCTTTGAATATGGCTCGCAAATTGATAGAAACGGTGGACAAAATCGTAGTACCGGCATCTAAAGCCGAGGATAAGTCGGGTAACAACAAAAGAAAATGGGAAGCCCTCCAATCAAGCAACAACATCTTTTCCAATAAGCCTTTCACCTCCGACGGCAAGAAGGGCTATGCCGGAAACCTACCTCTTTGCAACAAATGCAATAAGCATCACTTTGGTGAATGTGGCAAGCTAATTTGCCATCGGTGCCAAGGAATTGGTCATAAGGCCAACGATTGTAAAAGTGCCGCCCCCATCGCTCGAAAGAGGCCCAATGCACCAAAGACGGTCACTTGTTACGAATGTGGCCAAACGGGTCCATATAGAAATGCATGCCTAAAGAAGAAAGATAATCCCAATACGCGCGGCCGAGCTTTCAACATTAACACCGAGGAAGCCCGAGATGACAATGAACTAGTCACAGGTACGTTTCTTCTCAACAATTCTTATGTCTCTTGTTTATTCGATTCGGGTGCCGATAAGAGTTTTGTATCCGAGACTTTGACTCGTTCTTTTAGCACTCCACCACTCTCACTAGATACTACTTACACCATTGAGGTGAAAGGACCCGTCCTAATCCATCCGGACGAAGTCCATATCGATTATAAATGATTCACAACAGTTGATTACATCGCGAGGTATTTGACCTCTATATGATACATTTTACAAACATTGCATTCGTTTTTGAAAAGACAATCTTTCATTACAACGAAAGTTGACGGCATGCATACCATTTTATAATATATCTAACTATAACTGATTTAATAATAATCTTGATGATCTCAACGACTCGAATGCAACGTCTTTTGAAATATGTCATGAATGACTCCAAGTAATATCTTTAAAATGAGCAATTACACAGTGGAAGATTTCTTTTGTACCTGAGAATAAACATGCTTTAAAGTGTCAACCAAAAGGTTTGTGAGTTCATTAGTTTAACATAAATAATCATTTCATAATTTTAATAGACCACAAGATTTCATATTTCCATTTCTCATAAACATACGTCCCATGCATAGAGACAAAAATATCATTCATATGGATTGAACACCTGGTAACCGACATTCACAATATGCATATAAGAATATCCCCATCATTCCAGGATCCTCCTTCGGACATGATATAAATTTTGAAGTACTAAAGCATCCGGTACTTTGGATGGGGCTTGTTGGGCCCGATAGATCTATCTTTAGGATTCGCGTCAATTAGGGTGTATGTTCCCTAATTCTTAGATTACCAGACTTAATAAAAAGGGGCATATTCGATTTCGATAATTCAACCATATAATGTAGTTTCGATTACTTGTGTCTATTTCGTAAAATATTTATAAAAATTGCGCATGTATTCTCAGCCCAAAAATATAAAGGGTAAAAAAGGCAAATGAAACTCACGCATATAAATATTGTAAAATAATTAATAAAGCATTTGCATGTATTCTCAGCCCAAAAATGTATATAAAAATGAATAATGAAACTCACCTAATGTATTTTGTAGTAAAAATACATATTACGATATTGAACAATTGCAGGTTTGGCCTCGGATTCACGAACCTATATCATGTATATATATATATTAACACATATATTTGTAATCGAACAATTTATGTATTGTTATTAGTGATATAATTATCATATTTAATAATTTATAGGTTTCATTTATAATTTAATTAATTATATCTATTTTATATACTATAGATAAATAGTTAAAAATGTTAATATAGTTATGTTATATATATCAAATTTAGTTATTTATATAAAAATATTTGTTTGTTATTATAATAATAATATAGTAATGATAGTAATAGTAATATTAATAATTTTATTTATTTTGTAACTTAATCGTTTCTATAATAATATTTATATCTACAATTATAATAATAATAATAATCTTAATTAAAATAAAAATGAAATTAATGATGATGATAATAATAATAATAATAATAATAATAATAATAATAATAATAATAATAAAAATTTATAATAATAACGTTAATAAGAATTTTACTAAAAATGACAATTTTAACAATCATAGTAATATTTATATTCCTAATGATGATAATATTGATAATAATAATAATAATAATAATACTAATACTTATTTTAATCATAATAAAAATGATATTAATGTAATCTATATTAATGATATTAATAATAATAACCATGTTATTAGTCTTTGTATTAATAATAAGTAATTTAACCTAATAACAATAATAATAATTATAATACAAGTGATAATATCAATAATTAATAATTAATAATAATAATAATAATAATAATAATAATAATAATAATAATAATAATAATAATAATAATAATAATAATAATAATAATAATAATAATAATTTTTGGTAATGAAAAACTACCTCAAAACAAACTTTAAAAATAGTATGTCACCAACAGGGATCGAAACCGTGACCACTCGCTCAACTGCAAACACCTTAACCATTTGAGCTATAATACTTCTCTATTTTATTTCCTAACAGAATTCATTTAATCCATTTTTGTTTCTATTCCGATAATACTAATTAATGCCTGGCCCAATCTTATAATTTCAGCCCAACATCATAATTAACCTCGGCCCAAATCATAGTTACTCATGATCCAACAACAATTAAGTCACGGCCCAACACAATATTTCGGCCCAACACAACAGAGTTTATATTGCTCTTGGACCAATAGGAAACACAACCTCCAACAGCTTCTATTTAGGAGAAAAAAAATGTGCAACCTGCTAGATTCGATCCTAGAACCTCTCGATCGACATTCACCACACTAAACCATTGATCCACCTATTACCTTTTCTGAATTGATTACTCTAAAAATTTGATTTATCCTATCTTCTGCTTAATCAACCAAATACCCATCATCATTTAATTGCTGTATATACATCATCATCATAGTAATCATTATCATAATCATCTCACACCATCATCAACTCTCACCTCCCTGTAATCCTTTCATCTTCATCATCGAAATCATTTATTATGATTATAACCCGTTCTTCATGATATCTTCATATCATTATCATCATATTTGTGAATCGTCTCAGCTCACCATCATCATCTTCAACCTATCGCCTCATCGTCATTACTACACGATCATCATCATACCTCGTTATAATCCCCCCATTCATTCCAAATATCCATCACCATCCACTGTAAACCGAAAGGGATGTTGACATCAGGAACAATAACACAGAAAAAAAATATTCTTCGCGAATTGGAGAAGAGAGAGAGAAAGGATGAGAGAGAGTTAGGTGGTGCTATGGTGATTATTAGGGCAACGGTGGTGATGACTTGTTGATGCTGTAAACGAACAAAAAAATATAAAAGGGATCGATGGTGGTTAACATGGAGAGGATGGTGGTGGTTCACGATTTACAACAGAAAAAAATAGGTTCGATGGTTTAAAACAGAAAAGAGAAGTAACAGCAAACGTTGGTTGATCATTTGAAGATAAGTTGCAGGTGATCGGTTGTAGTGTGGTGACGAGGGTGTTGATGGTTTCTGGAGAAGACAAGGGTGAATGGTGGTGGTTATGGTAGCGAAGAGTCTGGTGACGGGTGCTTTCCCTCTCCATCCATTCGATACACATACATATATACAAGGATATATATTATGTAAATATATAATATTTAATATTAATAATGAAAGGACCCGTTCATATACATTATAAACGATTCACAATAGTTGATTACATCGCGAGGTATTTGACCTCTATATGATACATATTACAAACATTGCATTCGTTTTTAAAAGACAAACTTTCTTTACATCGAAAATTGACAGGCATGCATACCATTTCATAATATCCACTATCCAATTATAAATTAACTTAATAGTAATCTTTGATGAACTCAATGACTCGAATGCAACGTTCTTCGAAATATGCCATGAAATACTCCAAGTAATATCTTTAAAACAAGCAAATGCACAGCGGAAGATTTCTTTTATACCTGAGAATAAACATGCTTTAAAGTGTCAACCAAAAGGTTGGTGAGTTCATTAGTTTATCATAATCATTCATTTCCATCATTTTAATAGACCACAAGAATTTCATTTCCAGTTCTCATAAATATACGTCCCATGCATAGAGACAAAAATAATCATTCATATGGATTGAACACCTGGTAACCGACATTAACAATATGCATATAAGAATATCCCCTATCATTCCGGGATCCTCCTTCGGACATGATATAAATTTCGAAGTACTAAAGCATCCGGTACTTTGGATGGGGCTTGTTGGGCCCGATAGATCTATCTTTAGAGTTCGCGTCAATTAGGGTGTCTGTTCCCTAATTCTTAGATTACCAGACTAAATAAAAAGGGCATATTCGATTTCGATCATTCAACCATATAATGTAGTTTCAATTACTTGTGTCTATTTCGTAAAACAATTATAAAAATAGCGCATGTATTCTCAGTCCCAAAAATATATATTGCAAAAGCATTTAAAAAGGGATTAATGAAACTCACCATACTGTATTTTGTAGTAAAAATACATATATCATCATTGAATATGTGTAGGGTTGGCCTCGGATTCACAAACCTATATTAATTATATATATATATATATATATATATATATATATATATATATATATATATATATATATATATATATATATATATATATATATATATATATATATATATATATATATATATATATATATATATATATATATATATATATATATATATATATATATGACGGTCAATATTTGTCTAACAATTTAGGCCAAGTCATAGTGTACCACAATCCTAATGCTCGAGTCTGACTCAACAGTATAGTAACATGTTATATTACTCATGTTTAGTTAAAATTCTAGTAAAAGGTGACGTGTGAAACAACGTATCACAAATGGTTTCATAATCATAAAATAGTATTTTAGTTTTTAGAGAAAGTCAATACAAAAAATATTAACTGAAAAGTTAACGGAAAAGTCAAAGTTCAAGGTCAAAAGTCAAAGGTTAAAGTAAAAACGAGGTCGCATGCAAAAATACAATAACTTATACAAAAAAAATGATTTTTCGGTCAAACATGACTAAACGGCCTTTAGAAAAATTATCCGAGCTCTGATTGATAAACGGCCAAAGATAAAAGTTACACATTACCAAAAAGATTAAGCATAAATGTTACAGAAGTAAACTAACCCTAGACAACTCGTAGTTGCCAATGCGGTTTCGGCGTTTCAAAGTTAATTTTTCAGCTTTAATAAATTTACAAAAGTGACCGAGTAGCCTACTTTGGAGATTTTTAGAAAATTCCTCGAAACTCGGATTGACAAACGGTCAAAGCCTGCAAATTCTAGTTACCACAAAGATATAACATGATTTTTGGCAAAAGTAAACACACATCAGGCCGACCATGACAACTGATACAAAACTGACATTTTTAATAAAAAGTTTCAGCTCTTTTCAGAATTTTAAAATGTGACCAAACAGTCAACTTTGACGATTTTTAGAAAAATCGTCGAGACTCAAATTGACAAACGGTCAGAGTCGTTTGCTAGACCTTACAGCAAAGAATTCAGTGGTATTTTTTCTTAAATCTGAAACAACGCAGATCAGCAAGAATTTCAGTTCCCTTTTCGACATTTTTTCATAATTTGCAAAACTTCTTTTGTTCATAACTTGACAACCGTTCAACGAAACGAGACGTGCTTTATATGAAAATTCATCTACTCGACGAGTAGAATCCAAATAACCACTTTTTATAACCCAGAAAATTAGTTCACTAATTATCATTAGCAATCTTAATTACGAAATTAATTGTTTAATTCATAACTTTCTAACCGTTCATCGAATCCATTCGATATCTAAATGAAAAGTTCTTAATTTTTCGCTAGCTTTCCAATGACATGCATATCTTATACCTTATTTCATCCCTATTATAACAACCTTTAAGATTCAACATAACCTATCTAAGGGCAATATCAAAAGTACAAGCATGCATAATCCTATTTTCTCGAGCACTAGTCAGGGATACACTATTGATAAATAAAAGTTAAGTTATGAGTGCTCACGTATCAATATTGAGGTTCAATATTGTAGGAAGGGTACGTAGACGTAACGGAGATAACAAACACTAGATTGATCTCATGAGCATAACCCCCGAACATTACCCATAATCTCCAAAGCTATAACCCATAATTTCCTTAGCCCTATCCTACTTACAAAACCCGTTTGAAAACATTTGGGCAGCACCTCGTCGTAGTATTTTATGTATAATACTAATAATACTAACTCTAATACTACTAATAATAATATTAAGATTAATCAAAATAATCTTATTAATAATAATAATAATAATAATTATAATAGTAATATATATAAAGAGAGAGAGAGGGACGATATGAATGGGAAATAGATCATAAACTGAGAATGTTCGGCTTTTAAACGAATTTGGCCTCACCAACCATCTCATGTGATTGCATGACACTAATTTACAGCTATGATCACTTGTTTTCATTCGGCCGACACTTCTTTCCTTTTAAACAAACATATGTAACACGTAAGTTAAGTTATATATAATTTAATATTTAATATATTTAATCTTTAGAATTAATTAAATATTATATTATATTTACGCTCATGGTAAAAATATAATTTTTACAAAAATGACACGGTCGTGGTCTCACGACTCATGTACCACTTTCGGTTTTTCGGGCGCACTTTCGTACGTTTAGAAAACTAGCCTTTTACGTTACGCGACGTGTACCTTTTACAAAAATTAGACTTACTTAACAATAAATTACCTTTATAAAAATATAACTTATAAAGTTGAGCGTTGTGGTCATTTCCTTATATAAATCAAAGTCTCGTTATTTGTCAAATAATTTATTTTTAAATTAAATGTTTTGTGACATGTACCTTTATTAATAACTAGACTTAAATTAATTAAAAACTAACCCACTCAAAGTGTAACTTTATCTTTTGAGTATTTTGATCATTTCCTTTTATAAATTCTAATCTCGTGGTTTATCAAAACATGTTTAATAATATTAGTTTAAATCAAAACGTTTTGTGACTGATTTGATATTATTATTTATCCCTTTGTAAAATATAAATATATTTTCATTGAAAAATATAACCTTGTACATATCGTATGAAAATATTAATATAGTATTTAGTTTATCCAAAACAAATAATAGTTCAAAGTTTCGTTTAGGAAATCTTATAACACGTAACATTACACTTTTAAACTTAATTTGATATACGTCCATGTTTATTTTAATCACCTTGATCTTTCTAAATAATATATCTTAATATCTATCGAATCAAATAACAAATGTTACTATCGTTTATATAACTAATTTGCAATCCTATATATATTTACTATACCTAAACATGTTTTAAATACCCGTTGCACATTATACATATATATATATCTAGTAACCAATATTCTAACTTACGTTATTTAAACAAAGATATTTTAAATAACAAGTTTTATTATCTCGGAAAATGTTTTCGCACGTTTAAAAATAGATCAATCAAGTTTTATGAAATTCAAATCTCCACTAACTTCTGTCTAATCCTCAATAATAACACTTTTGTTCTTTTATGTAAATCACCTTATTAAATTTCCGAATACCGTTAAAAAGGTAAGGTTTTCCTAATTCAAAGTGGACCTCATAACGGAGACTCGTAATCCTAATTCAATGTATCTGATAAACCAATCATTTGATATTATCTTTTAATCTCGTCGATAAACTTACATTGAACAAACACGTTCATATAAAATATTATTTATTCAATATCTTGATAGCATTTCCAAGTTCATAAAAATAGATTTCATAGCTTATATTTATATTAACTAATGCGTTCAATGTTTTATTAATATATCTCAATTTAATAATCACACATGTATATGTATCTATATTTATTTACACATAATTGTTCGTGAATCGTTAGGCATGGTCAAAAGGTATTTGATTACATGAATATAGTTTCAAAACATTCAAGACTCAACATTACCGATTTTTGCTTATCGTGTCGGATATATATAAAGGTTAAAGTTTAAATTTGTTCGGAAATCTCCGGGTCATCACAGTACCTACCCGTTAAAAGAAATTTCGTTCCGAAATTTGATAGAGGTTGTCATGGCTAACAGTAAGAGTGTTTTCATGACGTATATGAACTGATAATTAGGGTTTTATCATCATTGATTAATATAGATAAAATGATTTGTTTTTGTGAAGAGCACGAATGAAACTATCACTTAAGAGTGAAAATGAATAAAAGTAAGTTTGACTTAACCGGTGACGTAGTCAAGATTGATTTCCGGAATTTAAGGAATTTAGAAGAAATCTTCATATTAAGATTTGATTCTTCGGCGATTTAGGAAATCAGGATCTTCTTTGAGTAAATGCAATAATCTGTTCCGATTGCTCTGTCGGATATTTTTCTATAAATCTACCCCCGTTGTTTCCTTACAACTCACACCTTCTATTCTTTCTCCTCGGTTCATACTTTAAAACATTCGTCAATATGCTCCATCCCATTCTGATCCTTGATATACTCTTAATTTTTACATCTGTCATCCTTCTCTTTCATCTACCACCGGAAGATTTTATTTACTTCTACTATTATCTTGGGGTTATAGTGTTATTAATTTTCTCGTGCCTTTACGTGGCAATAAGTATTGATATGCACGGTTTGTAGCTTCTGGGTGGTTGTTGGGTTTTATATCTTCCCTTATATTTCGATGTCCCTGTTTTTGTCTTCTATAGTCATCGTCATCCCCAGTTAATGCTTTCTTCTATTTACTGCGTTTCATACTCTAAATTTCTATTTCGGAGCTTTGTCCTTTCGTTTCTTCTTCTTGTGATTAAATAGCTCTTGTAATGGTCCAGAATTCGTAGGTATGGATTTCAGAATGAACACAGTAATTGTTCTAAGAAGGATAGGGTAATGGTAAATCCTGATTTGTTAAATTACCAGAATACCCTAAAAAGGACCGAATCATCAAGAAATATTTTCTTGATATATTTAGAGATTAGATAGAATGTAAGAGTCGTGTAAATGGTACATGATGACGGTATGTCCTGTGAATCATCACATCCATTAGAAATTCAGTATGAATTACTATAATATAATGACGTTGATTAAGTGTCATTATATTATACTAACTCATGCATCAGTTCCCAACACTACTTCAAAAACATTCATATTCGAATTTTTCAGAATTTAGAAACTAACACGGTTTCTTTTATGTTGCAGATATTACGGAGAGATAAATGATACTTGATAAGAATAGTTGTGAAAATATCTCCAAAGATATGGAGAATATGTATAATGGAAGATACGAAGATATCTTATAACATTTAAGATATGATGATGATGAAGAATATCTGTCTGTGAAGGTTTAGAATAAGAAGTAAGGTGTTTGCTAACGAGTTCAGCAGGCACTGAATCATTTGGATCCTTTGAAGGCAGATTCAGTCTCTGTGATTTGTCCACGGCTTCCTTCATACTTTGCTCAATCCGTTTTTCAGTACCAAAACCTTTCTTTTTCTGAGCTTTACCATCTCACTATCTTTTATCATCAAACTTTTGACCGTTTAAACCATCTACAATTTTTATGTTTCCTCTGCATTTAATGCTAATATCTGAATCTTTGGTTAGCAATCTGAGGTGGGTTCAGAAGAATCGTGTTTTAGATGATTAAACACTGGTGGTAATAGAGTGGAATATGAAAGATCCCCCAGTAATAATGACGAAAGGGCAACGTATCTATCAAGGTTATAATAAGACTGGTCCGACTGAAAAATCGAAGTTGACTTGCTGGAGCTGTGACAAAATTGGCTACTTTGAAAAGGAATCGAAATGTTGTTTTTGCTAGAAGAATTCGATGCAGGTACATGTTAGATTATGACTTTGGTTTCGAGAGTTTTTCAGGTACAAAACTTCGGATAACGTGTGGTTGGATCATCATCTCAATTGTTTATTATTTGATGTGTCTTCTAGAATTTCGAAGGGATTTAATTGCAGATTGTCATAGGCAATATCCAAATGATTTTTCATATCCATCTTGTGTGTTACGATTAAAAGTGATGTTCTATCACAGTTTTGAAGTCAAAGTATAGCTTGTGAAAGATGTAAGGATCTAAGAGTGATGATTTTGGTCATATCTCAAGTTGAATTTTGAGATTTCAAAATCAGAATATGTAATTAAATTTTGAATGAGTATGGTTGTTTTGATTTCTATAAAAGAATGTATATTGTTGTGAAAGTAGGGAGTATAATGGATGATTTGCTGAATCAGATTCGAAGAATGTAATATATTAATTGTGAATTTATATATCTCTCGGGTATTACCTACCCGTTAAAAAAAAAATTTCACAATTAATATTTTGTACAAAAGAATTTTATTACAGTCTTTATGAAAATATATATATGTATATTTTCTTCAGATGTAACATAGATTTAATGAGTTAATGTTAAATTAAACTCATTTGATTTACGGTTGAAACTAGAATTGAATAATCCCTAAAGGCTTTAAAAAGTACATAACTTTTACGCAGTATTTCTTTAATGATATTGAAATTATGAATCAATACTTCGTTATTTGTTGATGTATGATGTTCGGTTCGTGGAATTCTTGTGAATTTCGCAAAGTACGAATGATGTTATCTGAAAAGTTTCGGGTACATCGATGATGAAAGTGTAAAATCAAATATATACTTGATTTATTATGAATTGGAATTTGTTGAATTGCGACAGAGATTGTAGTTAACGCTGGTTAAGTTGCGGCCGAATGACGTACATTATTGCATATTTGTTATATGAATTAACCGAGTAGTTAAGATTCACACACAATAGCTTAGCATGGAAAGATTTATTTTTATTTCAAAATATATAAAATATACATATAATTTCTTCAAAGGGAATGAGTTAATTCTTCATAACTAGTTGATACAATATACGGGTTATTGATTCGTAATGATGTCCATAGTGATTTTTGAGCTGACGGAGTTTGTGATGTTATAGGTGTTGTTGATTCTGATGTTGACTGTACTGATGATGCTGGTGACGCTGACGGTACTGTTGATGCTGTTGGTAAAACAAGTTTAGCTTGTTAATCACACACCATTTTTGTCAGGGTTTCTACTCTTCCTTCTATCATTTTGGTTCGCTTAACTGATTTATGGTTAGGGCTAGATTAGATAATCTCTAAGACTTTAGAGATTACATAATCTGTGCGGAATGTTTCTCCAATGAAGTTATGAATTAATACTTCGTCGGTTATTGTTGTTGGTATTCCTTGGTATCTACAGGGCGTATGACATTGGTGCTCGTGGGACAGAGTGTAAAGTTGAGGTTTACGACGTGGTTGTGGTTGGGGTGGTAATGGTACTATTGGCGTTGATGATGGTGTTACTGGTTATGCTGCTGATGCTGCTGCTGGTGTTTGTAATCTCTGCACCATATTCTCCAAAGCCACTACCCGAGCGCGAAGCTCGTTGACTTCTTGTATAACACCGGGGTGATTGTCGGTTCTGACGAGCGGATAAATAAAATCTAAAATTTGATGTAATATATAATCGTGACGAGATACTCTGGAAATGAGCGAGAAAATGGTGTTTCGGACAGGTCCGCCGGTAAGTGCTTCAGGTTCTTCGTCAAGAGGGCAATGTGGTGGATGGAAGGGATCACCTTCTTCTTGTCTCCAATGATTGAGGAGGCTACGAATCCATCCCCAATTCATCCAGAATAGGTGATGACTGATTGGTTGATCTATTCCGGTCATACTGCTTTCGGAGCTGGAATGAGACTCCATATCGGAATAGCTGTCGTAATCTGAGGAATTCGAACTGGTTGAGGGATCCATCTCGTATGATCAAGGGAATGAATTTTTGATATGAAATAGATTATAGGAGTTAGATTTGATATCTTTCTATACATAATTTACATATGTATATATAATACCAAAATCCCATAAATTACGGAGAATCTTTGAAAAATGTCAGTCAAAGTTCACAGTATCAGATATGCTAAGATAAGAATTCGTCTATACACTATTATGCAATAAATGCAGGAAAGCGCGTCTAGACTTAAAAATGATAAGCAGGTAATTTTTGACACGAAATGATAAGCAAAACTTTTGACATGCAGACACGGTCGAAGTCCAGACTCACTAATGTATCCTAACGACTTATCAGTTAGACACACTAATGCAGACCTGGTTCGCTAAGACCACCGCTCTGATACCAACTGAAAGGACCCGTTCATATACATTATAAACGATTCACAATAGTTGATTACATCGCGAGGTATTTGACCTCTATATGATACATATTACAAACATTGCATTCGTTTTTAAAAGACAAACTTTCTTTACATCGAAAATTGACAGGCATGCATACCATTTCATAATATCCACTATCCAATTATAAATTAACTTAATAGTAATCTTTGATGAACTCAATGACTCGAATGCAACGTTCTTCGAAATATGCCATGAAATACTCCAAGTAATATCTTTAAAACAAGCAAATGCACAGCGGAAGATTTCTTTTATACCTGAGAATAAACATGCTTTAAAGTGTCAACCAAAAGGTTGGTGAGTTCATTAGTTTATCATAATCATTCATTTCCATCATTTTAATAGACCACAAGAATTTCATTTCCAGTTCTCATAAATATACGTCCCATGCATAGAGACAAAAATAATCATTCATATGGATTGAACACCTGGTAACCGACATTAACAATATGCATATAAGAATATCCCCTATCATTCCGGGATCCTCCTTCGGACATGATATAAATTTCGAAGTACTAAAGCATCCGGTACTTTGGATGGGGCTTGTTGGGCCCGATAGATCTATCTTTAGAGTTCGCGTCAATTAGGGTGTCTGTTCCCTAATTCTTAGATTACCAGACTAAATAAAAAGGGCATATTCGATTTCGATCATTCAACCATATAATGTAGTTTCAATTACTTGTGTCTATTTCGTAAAACAATTATAAAAATAGCGCATGTATTCTCAGTCCCAAAAATATATATTGCAAAAGCATTTAAAAAGGGATTAATGAAACTCACCATACTGTATTTTGTAGTAAAAATACATATATCATCATTGAATATGTGTAGGGTTGGCCTCGGATTCACAAACCTATATTAATTATATATATATATATATGACGGTCAATATTTGTCTAACAATTTAGGCCAAGTCATAGTGTACCACTATCCTAATGCTCGAGTCTGACTCAACAGTATAGTAACATGTTATATTACTCATGTTTAGTTAAAATTCTAGTAAAAGGTGACGTGTGAAACAACGTATCACAAATGGTTTCATAATCATAAAATAGTATTTTAGTTTTTAGAGAAAGTCAATACAAAAAATATTAACTGAAAAGTTAACGGAAAAGTCAAAGTTCAAGGTCAAAAGTCAAAGGTTAAAGTAAAAACGAGGTCGCATGCAAAAATACAATAACTTATACAAAAAAAATGATTTTTCGGTCAAACATGACTAAACGGCCTTTAGAAAAATTATCCGAGCTCTGATTGATAAACGGCCAAAGATAAAAATTACACATTACCAAAAAGATTAAGCATAAATGTTACAGAAGTAAACTAACCCTAGACAACTCGTAGTTGCCAATGCGGTTTCGGCGTTTCAAAGTTAATTTTTCAGCTTTAATAAATTTACAAAAGTGACCGAGTAGCCTACTTTGGAGATTTTTAGAAAATTCCTCGAAACTCGGATTGACAAACGGTCAAAGCCTGCAAATTCTAGTTACCACAAAGATATAACATGATTTTTGGCAAAAGTAAACACACATCAGGCCGACCATGACAACTGATACAAAACTGACATTTTTAATAAAAAGTTTCAGCTCTTTTCAGAATTTTAAAATGTGACCAAACAGTCAACTTTGACGATTTTTAGAAAAATCGTCGAGACTCAAATTGACAAACGGTCAGAGTCGTTTGCTAGACCTTACAGCAAAGAATTCAGTGGTATTTTTTCTTAAATCTGAAACAACGCAGATCAGCGAGAATTTCAGTTCCCTTTTCGACATTTTTTCATAATTTGCAAAACTTCTTTTGTTCATAACTTGACAACCGTTCAACGAAACGAGACGTGCTTTATATGAAAATTCATCTACTCGACGAGTAGAATCCAAATAACCACTTTTTATAACCCAGAAAATTAGTTCACTAATTATCATTAGCAATCTTAATTACGAAATTAATTGTTTAATTCATAACTTTCTAACCGTTCATCGAATCCATTCGATATCTAAATGAAAAGTTCTTAATTTTTCGCTAGCTTTCCAATGACATGCATATCTTATACCTTATTTCATCCCTAGTATAACAACCTTTAAGATTCAACATAACCTATCTAAGGGCAATATCAAAAGTACAAGCATGCATAATCCTATTTTCTCGAGCACTAGTCAGGGATACACTATTGATAAATAAAAGTTAAGTTATGAGTGCTCACGTATCAATATTGAGGTTCAATATTGTAGGAAGGGTACGTAGACGCAACGGAGATAACAAACACTAGATTGATCTCATGAGCATAACCCCCGAACATTACCCATAATCTCCAAAGCTATAACCCATAATTTCCTTAGCCCTAACCTACTTACAAAACCCGTTTGAAAACATTTGGGCAGCACCTCGTCGTAGTATTTTATGTATAATACTAATAATACTAACTCTAATACTACTAATAATAATATTAAGATTAATCAAAATAATCTTATTAATAATAATAATAATAATTATAATAGTAATATATATAAAGAGAGAGAGAGGGACGATATGAATGGGAAATAGATCATAAACTGAGAATGTTCGGCTTTTAAACGAATTTGGCCTCACCAACCATCTCATGTGATTGCATGACACTAATTTACAGCTATGATCACTTGTTTTCATTCGGCCGACACTTCTTTCCTTTTAAACAAACATATGTAACACGTAAGTTAAGTTATATATAATTTAATATTTAATATATTTAATCTTTAGAATTAATTAAATATTATATTATATTTACGCTCATGGTAAAAATATAATTTTTACAAAAATGACACGGTCGTGGTCTCACGACTCATGTACCACTTTCGGTTTTTCCGGCGCACTTTCGTACGTTTAGAAAACTAGCCTTTTACGTTACGCGACGTGTACCTTTTACAAAAATTAGACTTACTTAACAATAAATTACCTTTATAAAAATATAACTTATAAAGTTGAGCGTTGTGGTCATTTCCTTATATAAATCAAAGTCTCGTTATTTGTCAAATAATTTATTTTTAAATTAAATGTTTTGTGACATGTACCTTTATTAATAACTAGACTTAAATTAATTAAAAACTAACCCACTCAAAGTGTAACTTTATCTTTTGAGTATTTTGATCATTTCCTTTTATAAATTCTAATCTCGTGGTTTATCAAAACATGTTTAATAATATTAGTTTAAATCAAAACGTTTTGTGACTGATTTGATATTATTATTTATCCCTTTGTAAAATATAAATATATTTTCATTGAAAAATATAACCTTGTACATATCGTATGAAAATATTAATATAGTATTTAGTTTATCCAAAACAAATAATAGTTCAAAGTTTCGTTTAGGAAATCTTATAACACGTAACATTACACTTTTAAACTTAATTTGATATACGTCCATGTTTATTTTAATCACCTTGATCTTTCTAAATAATATATCTTAATATCTATCGAATCAAATAACAAATGTTACTATCGTTTATATAACTAATTTGCAATCCTATATATATTTACTATACCTAAACATGTTTTAAATACCCGTTGCACATTATACATATATATATATCTAGTAACCAATATTCTAACTTACGTTATTTAAACAAAGATATTTTAAATAACAAGTTTTATTATCTCGGAAAATGTTTTCGCACGTTTAAAAATAGATCAATCAAGTTTTATGAAATTCAAATCTCCACTAACTTCTGTCTAATCCTCAATAATAACACTTTTGTTCTTTTATGTAAATCACCTTATTAAATTTCCGAATACCGTTAAAAAGGTAAGGTTTTCCTAATTCAAAGTGGACCTCATAACGGAGACTCGTAATCCTAATTCAATGTATCTGATAAACCAATCATTTGATATTATCTTTTAATCTCGTCGATAAACTTACATTGAACAAACACGTTCATATAAAATATTATTTATTCAATATCTTGATAGCATTTCCAAGTTCATAAAAATAGATTTCATAGCTTATATTTATATTAACTAATGCGTTCAATGTTTTATTAATATATCTCAATTTAATAATCACACATGTATATGTATCTATATTTATTTACACATAATTGTTCGTGAATCGTTAGGCATGGTCAAAAGGTATTTGATTACATGAATATAGTTTCAAAACATTCAAGACTCAACATTACCGATTTTTGCTTATCGTGTCGGATATATATAAAGGTTAAAGTTTAAATTTGTTCGGAAATCTCCGGGTCATCACAAATAATAATTGTAATAATAATTAATCATAATATAATATAAATAATTTAAACATGTGGGAGCAATAATGAACACTAGCAGCATTAGTCTTGCTGTAGTGTGCCGACACTTTACCCGGGTTATAATATCATGGTTCATTGTTAAACAGTTAACGTATAAAAGTGTTCCTAAAAATCTCAAATTTTTAGATTAAACATATTTAATTATTTCACTCATTAGCTGTTTGAAACCTGCTAAAAAAAAGGTTTGAAAATTATTTATTTTCTGTTCCAATTTATATGTACGGAGTACAAAAACTTAGTTCGAAAAGGTAAAAAAATATTTATCAAAACTATTATCTTTTTATTCAAATTTTGGAACAACTTTTATTTTAAAACTTCATATATATATATATATATATATATATATATATATATATATATATATATATATATATATATATATATATATATATATATATATATATATATATATATATATATATATTAATATATTAGACCTATTTTAAAAATAATTAAATGTCAACCAAAAACTACAGACGTTTACCATTTAAACTCATAATTAATTATATTCAATATATGTTATGTATATATATAAACATTTTTAAATAATAAAAATTTACTACGCAAATAAGTATATATTAAATAATTAAATATAACAATATATATATACAAGAAATATACATATAAAATAATAGTTTTTATTACAATGTATTTTATTGTACATAATTATTTATAACTATAAGTGTATATAATAGTTTATTAATGTTTCAGTTATTATATATATTATACATATATTTATATATACATATACTTATATTTAACCACATATTTACAAGCAATGGTTCGTGAATCATCGGGAATAGTCGAAGGTCACATGAATATATGAAAATAGTTCAACTTTTTGAGACTCAACTTTACAGACTTTTCTTATCATATCGAAATCATACAAAGATCAAATTTAAATTTGGTCAAAAATTTCCGGGTCATCACAGTACCTACCCGTTAAAGAAATTTCGTCCTGAAATTTGAGTGAGGTCGTCGTGGCTAACAATAAATATATTTTCCTGACAAATATGAGCTGATCAAAAGAGTTTTATCATCATTGAGTAATACCGATAAAATAATTCGATTATTCGAAGAGCACGAATGGGGCTATCACAAAAGAGTGAAATGAGGAAGACAAGTTTCATCATAACTTTTGACTAGTCATGGTTGAACTTAGAAAATAAGGTGCGTCTTAACCTTTGACGTGGCCACATTTGAATTCTGGAATTCAAGAGATTTAAAGGAAATCTTCGAAATCTAAGAGATCTGATTCTTAGGCGAGTAAGGAAATTAAGATCTCTATAATTAAATGCGATGATCTGTATCGATTGCTTTGTCTGGTATCTTCACTATAAATGAACTTCTTCTGTTCCCTTATTTTCATCATTCCTATACTTTCATTCTTAATTCTTACTTCTAAAAGGCTTGAAAAATGCTGCATCCAGTTCTACTCCTTGATATTTTCTTAAATATCATTTCTATCATCCTTCTTTTCAATCTTTCACCAGAAAAATCTGGTTACTTCTACTATTACCTTGGGGTGTTACTATTCTTAATTATACCGTGTCTTTATATTGCTATTCGTATTAATATCCACGGTTTGTAACCTCCGTGTTGTTATTGGGCTTTATATTTTCTCTTATATTTCGATGTCCCTGCTTATGTTTTCTATAATCATTGTCATCCATAGTTAATACTTCCTCCTATTTGCTCTGATTTATACTCTAATTTCTATTTTGGAGCTTTGTCCTTCCGTTTCTTCTTCTTGCGATTAGGCGTATCTCGTAATGGTCCAGAATTCGCAGATATAAGTTTCAGAATGAACATTGTTAATGTTCTAAGAGGGGAATGGTAATGGCACAATTTTGATTTGTTAAATTACCAGAATACCCTGGAAAAGACCGAATCATCAAGAAATATTTTCTTGATATTTTAGAGGTTTAAATAGAATACAAGAGTCGTGTAATATGGCACATGATGACGTTATGATCTGTGAATCATCACGTTCCATTTAGAAACTCAGCATGACTTACTATAATATAATCACGTTGATCAAGTGTCATTATATTATACTAACTCATGCATCAGTTCCCAACATTACTTCAATAACATTCATATTTTAAGCTCGAAAGTTTACAGAATATAGAAACTAACAGTTTCTATATGATGTAACACTGATAGCATGAAAAGATTAATGCTTTCAGATAAGAATAATT
This sequence comes from Rutidosis leptorrhynchoides, assembly GCF_046630445.1. Classification (NCBI taxonomy): domain Eukaryota; kingdom Viridiplantae; phylum Streptophyta; class Magnoliopsida; order Asterales; family Asteraceae; genus Rutidosis; species Rutidosis leptorrhynchoides. Next base: position 261,813,078 of record NC_092333.1, on the reverse strand, counting down.
ATGAAAATATTTTCAGAAATATGGAGGATATTTATAATGAAAGATACGATGATATCTTTGAATTTCTAATATCGAAGGATGGTGAAGAAAATTTGTCCGCAAGAGTTTGGGGTCAAAAGCCAGGTATTCGTTAATGACTTCAGCAGGTACTGAATCATTTAGGTTCTTTGAAGTCAAACTTATTCTTTGTGATTTGTCCACGGCTTCCTTCATAGTTTGCTCAATCAGTTTTTTTCAGTTTCAAACTTTTTCTGAGCTTTGCCAACCTACAATTCTTTATCATCAACTTCCGACGATTAAGGTCGTTTACAGTTGTCTACGGTTTCTGCTGCTTCATTCAGGTTTTTCAACATTCAGAGTATTTGATTTATAGACTGAGTGCTTTTCAGAATTTCAGAATGAAAGATCATAATTCTAAGAGATAAATTTCATACATATAATTGTTGATGTAGATAGGCTGTGAGTTTTCAAAGTACTGATTGTTGGTTCCCGGTAATTGGTATGACAGTTCTCGTTACAAGATGCGGATGAGTATATGATAGGGTTTCAATGAATAAGTATAATGATTTATCAGAAAGATTTAAGCCAAGAAGCAACGAGGTTGCTGGTACGTCTGCTGGTAATATGGTGGAATATAAAAAAAAATTCTCCGGTATCAAAAGGGTAATTGTATATATATCAGGATTATAGTAAGACTACTTTGAATGAAAAGTTGAAGTTGACTTGCTAGAGCTGTGACAAAATTGGCTACTTTGAAAAGGAATTGCAAAGTTATTTTTGCTAATAAATGTCAAAGGATCTGACGCGGTTACGTGTTAAACTTTTACTCAGTTGCCTAGAGTTTCTCAGGTGCATAACTATATGCCTAAATCTTTCCTTCCGTAGATGAAGTACGGTTGATTTATCCTATCGATTGAGGTGTTTTCAAGAATCATAAAGAGTTTGAACGCAGATTGTAATCGTCAAGATACAATTGAGGTTTAAGATGAAGTCAAGTGCAAACTTGAAGAATTATTTAGTTTCATATGTTATAATCAATATTTTAATTCATTTTTAATTGTCCAATCTTGATAGTCCACGGTCGATAGTCTACAGTTAACAGTCCAATAATTCATATATAGTTTAATTTATAATATTCGAATTAATTAATACGTATCGTGACCCGTGTACATGTCTCAGACTCGATCACAACTCAAAGTATATATATTATTATAGAATCAACCTCAACCCTGTATAGAGAACTCGATCATTACTGCATATAGAGTGTCTATGGTGATTCCAAATAATATATATAGATGCATCGATATGATATGTCAAAACCTTGTATACGTCTCCCGATATTTAAAGTGCGTAAAATAAATAACAGTAATTAAATAACGATAAATAAAGTGCGTAAAGTAAATAACAAAAATTAAATGACGATAAATAAAATTGCGAGAATGTAAATTGCGATAAAATAAATTGTGATAATTAAATTGCGATAAATAAATTGCGATAATTAAATATAATACGGAATTAACAGTTAGCTAGGAACAGTTAGCTAGGATTTTGTTAGCGTGAATTCTTAATAAAATTCCTCATAGTTAATTTATCTGTTTCTAACAAATTTTATTTTGTCAAATGTTTTCTTCATTATGCCACTTGTTGGATCTTGATAAATCAAAATCCAAATATGAAATTGGATGAAAATGGTTATTCTGTGGTGAAAGGATTTGTATAATGGTGGATGTAAGTAGGATAGTAAATGACTGTTGAATCAGCTTTGAAGAATGTTGTAACAACCCAAACCATACCGCGTATAAAACCCCGTTAAATTTCATGACAAAAAAAAATTTTCTGTTGGCTGAGTTGCGCGGCGCACCAACAGGTTGCGCGGCGCGCAGAACCTGTCTGGCAGCCCGCTGTCCGGTTTTCCTTGAAATGTGAAAATGTTTGACCCGTTCCCGACGTTTTTAGCCAAAACGCTTTTAACCATGAATTCATACATATAAAACTAACACGTTTAATTAATAAAATTAAGTTTACGAAGCGGGTCCCACAACGACCCATTTTACCACCTTAAGTACCGAAATACAATATTTGACCAAAAGACTTTAATACAATACAAAGCCGAGCATGGCGATTGGGGATACGCTACCCAATCCTAAATGATCCAAAAGCAAGTCGCTAAAGCAACTATGCACGTCTTCTAGTCCTCGCGCTTACCCGAGCCACCATATCCGCATGCGATCTATAAAAAGAGTCAACAACGAGAGGGTAAGCTAATGCTTAGTGAATGATAATATACTACATACATATATATGTATAAAATGAATACGCCACACAAACAAATACCGCATACCGAAGCATCCAAGTATAAAGCATCTACACTAAGCATACCGTACGATCTAAGCAACGAGCTAAAGATACAACACAAATAAGAGTCCACCAACGACAAAGTGAACATCGCCAAATAGCTACACCCGGAGGGTTAGCTACAACACAACAACACATTAATATATAAACAATAAAAATAATGCACAAGGTTAACCCCTTAACCTCAATCACACGAACATTGGCCGAACTACCCGAGCCTTGTGAATTCGCACAACCCGAAATTCACTTCTCAACCATAAGATGACCGAACAACCCGAGTCATCGTGAATCCGCACTACCCGAGATTCACTACCTCAAATAAGGTGACCGAACAACCCGAGTCACCATGAATCCGCACTACCCGAGATTCATTTCTCAATACCAAAACCCATGGTCACGGGATTATAAAATCCACCAAATCGGGGTCATCCACAACACAACCATATCAACCCTTCGCCATTAAGGTTACAACAACCAAATCACAACCAAGTGTGATAACGTGCACACAAACGTGTACTTCGCCAAATATGGTCAACCAAGACGCACAAACGTGCCAATTGGACTCATACACAAGTCCTTCAAAACCACCTATATGTGAAGTGAGCTCTATAACCGAGAATCACTTCACCCGACCCGCACCCATCCTACACATACATATGCACATAGGATATTATCACTCACCTTGAAGTCTTGAAGAAGCTTCCAAGTGAATCCGCAACTTGCCAATGGAAGATACCTATTCCATTATCACAATTACAACAATACAATTAGGATGGATTTATAAACCACCCAATTCGACCCTTAGTGCAAATTCGACCCAAATGCACTTCCAAGTACAAACCGCGCCCAAAACTAATCAATAACCACTAACACGAGTGAGAATGGTCCTAATACATCCATTAAACCCGAACAGAAGTGCCAAACACGTGTCATACCCATTTTGACACTTAAACCCTAATTTTGACCCATAAAGGTCAAAATCTCATCCTTTACAAGTTTTGACACCAAAACACATTTAACTTGGTTTAATACTTCAACTTAATCCATTTTAAGTTTATAAACCTCATTAAATCGCCAATCGGGTCATAGTCACCACCAAACCCTAATTTGACCCAAAGTCAAAGTTAGTCAACCAAACAACCTCCAATGGGTTCCAATACTTCCATAATCGCTAACTAAAGTGATTAAACTAAATTTCAAGTTCTAAACATGGCCAATTTGTTCACCAACCCAAAATCCACCAACAATTAACAATAAACCCGATTACTAGCATCACTAAACCCATTTCATCACCTAAAAGGGTATTACAACAAATTAACTCAAAACCCTAACTTGAATATCAAATTAAATAGATGAAATTCGGAGTTTGAGCTTACCAATACTATCACCGCGTAGCCGAGAACGAAAGGAACAACTTTAAAACCCGAGACTTTGATCGATTAGAGCTTCTTCTTCCCCAAAACCTCAAATCTCTCTCTAGACCTCCCTCTCTCTCTAACAATGGATGAGGATGATGAATGGATGTAAAATGATCCAAAGTTGGATCTAAACCAACTGATAATGCCCACAAATCCGGCCCCATGTGAAATTACCCAAATACCCTTCATTTAAAATAAATAAAACAAGATAGGTTCTGTCAGCGCGTTTGCGCGGCGCGCGGCCGCTTTGCGCGGCGCGCAGATTGACAGATTCAGCTCTTTTCCAATTTTAATATATATAAATATTCAACGAAGCCCGATCTCATATGCCTTTAATAAACAAGTATACAAAATAAATATTCGGGTCTTACAACTCTCCCCCACTTAAACTCGATCACGTCCTCGTGATCCTCATCACTTAACCAAACAGACCTCACCCTACGGTCCTCGACATAAGTCTCAATCCGACTTCCTAAGCAATTCTTTCCAACGAATCGCCTTCCACAACTAAATCGTCACCCGCGACTTCTCAAGTCCACAATCCGAGCACTAAAACCATGCTCCTACCCTAACATCGGGAAAACTCAACTAACCTCGTACCGAGATATCATTCCCTTAGCGTACTATTACCGAGTACAACGCTCAAGGCAACCAAGCCTCAACCTAGGGTCAACAACCCGAAACGATGAAACCGAACCAAACGAATCCTTACGGATATCACCTAATCATTAAACATCCCTTGTAGTGCGCAATACGACCAATACGCAACTACCGTAACAATACAATCCAACGGTTAGAAACCGATAGCGCCCAAAACGGCTATGGGAACGCAAATCCCAAGGGGTACGAAATCATCTATCGTCACACCCGTAACAAACATGTGAGCGAAATACGGCTATCGCACCACTAATCATACCACATGGTCCTCACGACCCCACCATCGACGCATAAAACGACCGATAGTTCCCACAACATGGTCCTCACGACCCCACCATTGGTGTATCAAACAACCAATAGATTACAACTCAACATGGCCGAAACAACCCGAGCCAAAACACATATGGAGGATGGTCGAAACAACCCGAACCTTAGTGAATTCGCACAACCCGAAATCCACCAACCCAATCCATATATCTCACAACGACATGACCGCAAAACCCGAGTCATCGTGAATACGCGCAAACCGATATTCACTACTACCGCCACATAGTATAACCGAGGATGGTCGTACAACCCGAACCTTAGTGAATCCGAACTACCCGACATTCACTACCTCAAACTATGAGCCCAACCAACAGGGACATTCGTACTACCCGAAATATTGTGAATACGAACAACCCGATATTCACGTCCCACAACACAACCCTCTTGATGAAGTCAGCGGACCCCGAAGGTCATGCTCCACCAATCTCAATATCGGATGAAGTCAGCGGACCCGAAGATCATGCTTCACCGATCTCAATACCGGATGAAGTCAGCGGACCCGAAGATCATGCTTCACCGATCTCAACACCACGCTCATGACGAAGTCACCGGACCCTAAAGATCATGCTCCATCAATCACGTACTCCCATGATGAAGTCAGCGGACCCTAAAGATCATGCTCCATCACGCAACCATACTATAATGAAGTCAGCGGACCCCGAAAGTCATGCTTCATTAATCATCAATACCACGATGAAGTCAGCGGACCCCGAAGGTCATGCTTCATCAACTACATACCATAATCGAGCAAGAACCACCTATATCAAACATAGGTACCGAACAAGAATTCTCCAAAAGAGAACCCGACACACACCTTCCTTAACCGAAGGATTTCACCTTGCTCACCAAACACGTCCATTATCTCTCAACGAGATTTACCACATTACCGCCTCGGTGGGATTCCAATCCAAACCATAAGTACAATTTATCCGAAATCGCACTCTACCACGAATCGACCCAAAACTAGGTCTCGGTAAAAATTCCAGATCTACCAAAATCATCATCCGAAATATCACACTAACACTTTCCTCGCGCAGGAGTGCGACTCCACCACTTGGAAACACGTTCCTATATCACAACTCGTACACCCGTACGATGCTACCAAAGGTAGACTTTACCAACAATTGGGTACACACGACCCATCACCACACCTTGCTCTAACCTTGAGCACACGAAGGATTTCAATCAATCCTTAAACACTTCGAACGAAAAGTGTACCACGATTACACAAACCATACCCTCGTAATTATCCAATTGCTTTAGTTTGTCAAGTTTCACCTAGTCACTCATGTACCTACGGGTTTCTCCCGGTACCCTAAGTACAATGTAACCACAACACAATCGGAGTCGACACCACGCTAGTAGGTATAAAAGAGGCACCTAATGTCGCGTCATAAAGACTCCATTACCAACACACATCGAGATTTTAAACACTCAGCCTCAAAGGTTCCAATCACCCGACGAACCTCATGGTTCATCACTTCAACACCAAAAGCGAACACGCGCTAAACAATCGAACACCAAAACCATTTCCGTGGCTTGGTAGTAACATTCCCCAAATACTAAGGAATGCTTGGTTACACCAAGTCTTACGCCCTTCTTCCAACAACCAAACATCACCATAGGGTACTTCCGTTAGGAACGTCACCCTTAACCATAGCATGCAAATCACTATGCAATTAACAAGTCCGAACATAAACGCCACATAAATAAATATTCAAAGACATATTTATCAAAACGAAACGTACCTCAACGTCTCCTTGCGGCATTCGCCGCCGCCAACTCGGGACAATCCGGCTTGCGATGTCCCTCTTTATGACAATAGTAGCACATTCCGCCTTCACTTCTCGGCATCGTGCATTCCCACAACTTGTGACCCCTAACGCCACAATTGAAACATCTAGGCACACGAGATTCCACCACGCCCTTTACCACTTTACTCGTACTCGCACTCGGACCCTTAGTCCTCTTACTCAGAGCACCATAAGAAACAACCCTTCCCTCACTTGAAGGTTCGCCCTTTTTCGATCGCGTATAAGACTCGAAACCTCTAGCCACCGCAAATAACTCCGCAAACGACTTCGCGTAACCCCGGCTAATTTTGCTTTTCAAGTCATCGCTCAAAGTTCGATAGAAATCCTCCATCAACAAACGATCGTTCCCCAAATATTCCGGGCAAAAACGAGCCTTCGACATAAAAGTCGTCTTTAAAGTATTCAAGTCCATAGAACCCTGTTGCAAATTTCGCAACTCACAACGCAATTCCGATAAATCGGCTGAAGTTCGGAACTCCTCGAAGAATTCCTCCTTAAATTCGTCCCACGATAACGTCATAAACATTTCACCACCGACAAGATCAATCTTGCCATCCAACCAATCCTTCGCCCTACCCCGCAACAAATTAGTAGCGAGTCTCGTCTTTTTCTCGGGAGGGCATTCCATAGTACGAAAACACCCTTCGACATCCGAAACCCAAGTCGTACTCACCAAAGGATCCGGTTTCCCATCATACATCGGGGGTCTAGTCCTCATGAAGCTCTTAAGACAACGCTCCATTTCACCCCTATTTTGGAATTCGGAATACTTCCCATCCATTTCTTCTCGAAACGCTCTCATTTGCTCCGCAACGGCGGCCGTAACTCTAGCGTTAAATTCCGTGTCATTCGTCTCGGTCTCGTTTCGCGTCGTCATTCTAAAGAATGCAAAACGATTAGTCCACGCACGTATAAAACGACACGCACAACACCACCCCATCTTGCTAAACACTCGTCGTACATCACTTGTTAGACACGATTTGCACCCGTAATAAGGTCTGCAAGTTCTTATTACGCACACACGCCGCATCGACTTGTTAGTACAACGACCGCCTCGCTCGATGATATAAACAAACACAACCAAAATTCTACGCGGTACAAACACACGCGAGAATTACTATCACAACACAAGAGCATATTAATAATATCCGCATTACTAATATAAACGTTAGTCAACCTATAAACAAGGCACTAACTAAACCCATTCCGACCCGTAATCCTACAAGTCCCGCAACAAATTAAGCACACACAAAAGTCTAAGTCTAGGCACCTATCTCAAGTCACCTAAATCCCTTAGACCATGCTCTGATACCACTTGTAACAACCCAAACCATACCGCGTATAAAACCCCGTTAAATTTCATGACAAAAAAAATTTTGCTGTTGGCTGAGTTGCGCGGCGCGCCAACAGGTTGCGCGGCGCGCAGAACCTGTCTGGCAGCCCGCTGTCCGGTTTTCCTTGAAATGTGAAAATGTTTGACCCGTTCCCGACGTTTTTAGCCAAAACGCTTTTAACCATGAATTCATACATATAAAACTAACACGTTTAATTAATAAAATTAAGTTTACGAAGCGGGTCCCACAACGACCCATTTTACCACCTTAAGTACCGAAATACAATATTTGACCAAAAGACTTTAATACAATACAAAGCCGAGCATGGCGATTGGGGATACGCTACCCAATCCTAAATGATCCAAAAGCAAGTCGCTAAAGCAACTATGCACGTCTTCTAGTCCTCGCGCTTACCCGAGCCACCATATCCGCATGCGATCTATAAAAAGAGTCAACAACGAGAGGGTAAGCTAATGCTTAGTGAATGATAATATACTACATACATATATATGTATAAAATGAATACGCCACACAAACAAATACCGCATACCGAAGCATCCAAGTATAAAGCATCTACACTAAGCATACCGTACGATCTAAGCAACGAGCTAAAGATACAACACAAATAAGAGTCCACCAACGACAAAGTGAACATCGCCAAATAGCTACACCCGGAGGGTTAGCTACAACACAACAACACATTAATATATAAACAATAAAAATAATGCACAAGGTTAACCCCTTAACCTCAATCACACGAACATTGGCCGAACTACCCGAGCCTTGTGAATTCGCACAACCCGAAATTCACTTCTCAACCATAAGATGACCGAACAACCCGAGTCATCGTGAATCCGCACTACCCGAGATTCACTACCTCAAATAAGGTGACCGAACAACCCGAGTCACCATGAATCCGCACTACCCGAGATTCATTTCTCAATACCAAAACCCATGGTCACGGGATTATAAAATCCACCAAATCGGGGTCATCCACAACACAACCATATCAACCCTTCGCCATTAAGGTTACAACAACCAAATCACAACCAAGTGTGATAACGTGCACACAAACGTGTACTTCGCCAAATATGGTCAACCAAGACGCACAAACGTGCCAATTGGACTCATACACAAGTCCTTCAAAACCACCTATATGTGAAGTGAGCTCTATAACCGAGAATTACTTCACCCGACCCGCACCCATCCTACACATACATATGCACATAGGATATTATCACTCACCTTGAAGTCTTGAAGAAGCTTCCAAGTGAATCCGCAACTTGCCAATGGAAGATACCTATTCCATTATCACAATTACAACAATACAATTAGGATGGATTTATAAACCACCCAATTCGACCCTTAGTGCAAATTCGACCCAAATGCACTTCCAAGTACAAACCGCGCCCAAAACTAATCAATAACCACTAACACGAGTGAGAATGGTCCTAATACATCCATTAAACCCGAACACAAGTGCCAAACACGTGTCATACCCATTTTGACACTTAAACCCTAATTTTGACCCATAAAGGTCAAAATCTCATCCTTTACAAGTTTTGACACCAAAACACATTTAACTTGGTTTAATACTTCAACTTAATCCATTTTAAGTTTATAAACCTCATTAAATCACCAATCGGGTCATAGTCACCACCAAACCCTAATTTGACCCAAAGTCAAAGTTAGTCAACCAAACAACCTCCAATGGGTTCCAATACTTCCATAATCGCTAACTAAAGTGATTAAACTAAATTTCAAGTTCTAAACATGGCCAATTTGTTCACCAACCCAAAATCCACCAACAATTAACAATAAACCCGATTACTAGCATCACTAAACCCATTTCATCACCTAAAAGGGTATTACAACAAATTAACTCAAAACCCTAACTTGAATATCAAATTAAATAGATGAAATTCGGAGTTTGAGCTTACCAATACTATCACCGCGTAGCCGAGAACGAAAGGAACAACTTTAAAACCCGAGACTTTGATCGATTCGAGCTTCTTCTTCCCCAAAACCTCAAATCTCTCTCTAGACCTCCCTCTCTCTCTAACAATGGATGAGGATGATGAATGGATGTGAAATGATCCAAAGTTGGATCTAAACCAACTGATAATGCCCACAAATCCGGCCCCATGTGAAATTACCCAAATACCCTTCATTTAAAATAAATAAAACAAGATAGGTTCTGTCAGCGCGTTTGCGCGGCACGCGGCCGCTTTGCGCGGCGCGCAGATTGACAGATTCAGCTCTTTTCCAATTTTAATATATATAAATATTCAACGAAACCCGATCTCATATGCCTTTAATAAACAAGTGTACAAAATAAATATTCGGGTCTTACAAATGTACAGTGTAACTTATTAATGTGAATCATAAATATTCCTCGGGTATTACCTACCCGTTAAAATATTTTCATCATTAACAGTTTGTACGAAAGAATTTTTAATTACAATCTTTATTAAAATATACTTACATATATATTTCCTTCAGATGTAATCATAGATTTAATGAGTTAATATAATATTAATCTCATTTGATTTACCGTTATAACTAGAATACATAATCTCTAAAACATTAGAGATTACATAATCGCCATGAAGAACGAAGATGATTGATGTAGAACGATATGTATAACGATGATTGTACTCGAGGTACTGAATGAGATGTTGAGGCATGGATTATTGGTGGTACTGGTGCTGTTACTGATGGTACTGTTGGTGCCGGTGATGTTGCTGAAGCTGGTAAATTTTGCACTATATTCTCCAAATTGATTACTCAAGCGCGAAGTTCGTTGACTTCTTGTATTACTCCGGAATAATTGTCGATCAGAACGAGTAGATGAATAAGGTTTCAAATTGTGGGTAGAATATAATCATGTCGAGCTACTCTGGAAATGAGGGTGAAGATGGTGTTTCGGATTGATTCACCGATAAGTGCTTCGGGTTATTCGTCAAGAGGTGAATTTGGTTGATGGAAAAGATCGCTTTCTTCGCGTCTCCATTGATTAATTCGACTACGAACCCATCAGATGAATTGGGGATGGCTGATTGGTTGCTCCATTCCAGTTACACTGCTTCCGAAGTTCGAGTGGAAATCTATATCGGAATAGCTGTCGGAATAACTATTGGAATAGCTATCGTAATCTAAGGGACTCGAACTAGTTGAGGGATTCATCTCATAGGATCAGATGAAGGATTTTCGATAAGAAATAGATTATAGGATGTAGATTAGTACCCTCCAATACATAATTTACATATGCATATATAATACTAAAATCCCATAAGTTACGATTCCTACGGAAGTTGTCAGGCAAAGTCTACATTAACAGATATGCTAAGATATGAATTAGCAGATACGCTAAGATACTAATTTTGTCTATACACTATTCATGCAATAATTGCAGTAAGATGTGTCTAGACTAAGAATGATAAGCAAGTGATTCCCTAAGAATGATAAGCAGGTAACTTTCGACACGAAATGATAAGCAAAACTTTTGACATGCAGACACGGTCGAAGTCCAGACTCACTAATGCATCCTAACGACTTATCAGTTAGACACACTAATATAGACCTGGTTCGCTAAGACCACCACTCTGATACCAACTGAAAGGACCCGTCCTAATCCATCCGGACGAAGTCCATATCGATTATAAACGATTCACAATAGTTGATTACATCGCGAGGTATTTGACCTCTATATGATACATTTTACAAACATTGCATTCGTTTTTGAAAAGACAATCTTTCATTACAACGAAAGTTGACGGCATGCATACCATTTTATAATATATCTAACTATAACTGATTTAATAATAATCTTGATGATCTCAACGACTCGAATGCAACGTCTTTTGAAATATGTCATGAATGACTCCAAGTAATATCTTTAAAATGAGCAATTACACAGCGGAAGATTTCTTTCGTACCTGAGAATAAACATGCTTTAAAGTGTCAACCAAAAGGTTGGTGAGTTCTTTAGTTTAACATAAATAATCATTTCATAATTTTAATAGACCACAAGATTTCATATTTCCATTTCTCATAAACATACGTCCCATGCATAGAGACAAAAATATCATTCAGATGGATTGAACACCTGGTAACCGACATTCACAATATGCATATAAGAATATCCCCATCATTTCGAGATCCTCCTTCGAACATGATATAAATTTTGAAGTACTAAAGCATCCAGTACTTTGGATGGGGCTTGTTGGGCCTGATAGATCTATCTTTAGGATTCGCGTCAATTAGGGTGTCTGTTCCCTAATTCTTAGATTACCAGACTTAATAAAAAGGGGCATATTCGATTTCGATAATTCAACCATATAATGTAGTTTCGATTACTTGTGTCTATTTCGTAAAACATCTATAAAATTTCGCATGTATTCTCAGCCCAAAAATATAAAGGGTAAAAAAGGAAAATTAAACTCACGCATATAAATATTGTAAAACAATTAATAAAGCATTTGCATGTATTCTCAGCCCAAAAATGCATATAAAAAGGGAATAATGAAACTCACCTAATGTATTTTGTAGTAAAAATACATATTACGATATTGAACAATTGCAGGTTTGGCCTCGGATTCACGAACCTATATCATGTATGTATATATATATATATATATATATATATATATATATATATATATATATATATATATATATATATATATATATATATATATATATATTAACACGTATATTTGTAATCGAACAATTTATGTATTGTTATTAGTGATATAATTGTCATATTTAATAATTTATAGGTTTCATTTATAATTTAATTAATTATATCTATTTTATATACTATAGATAAATAGTTAAAAATGTTAATATAGTTATGTTATATATATCAAATGTAGTTATTTATATAAAAATATTTGTTTGTTACTAGAATAATAATATAGTAATGATAGTAATAATAATATTAATAAATTTATTTATTTTGTAACTTAATCGTTTCTATAATAATATTTATATCTACAATTATAATAATAATAATAATGTTAATTAAAATAAAAATTAAATTAATGATAATAATAATAATAATAATAATAATAATAATAATAATAATAATAATAATAATAATAATAATAATAATAATAATAATAATAATAATAATAATAATAATAATAATAATAAAAAAAAAATTTATAATAATAATGTTAATAAGAATTTTACTAAAAATGACAATTTTAACAATCATAATAATATTTATATCCCTAATGATGATAATATTGATAATAATAATAATACTAATACTTATTTTAATCATACTAAAAATGATATTAATGTAATCTATATTAATGATATTAATAATAATAACCATGTTATTAGTCTTTGTATTAATAATGTATTAATTTAACCTAATAACAATAATAATAATTATAATACAAGTGATAATATCAATAATTAATAATAACAATGATAATAATAATAATAATAATAATAATAATTTTTGGTAATGAAAAACTACCTCAAAACAAACTTTAAAAACAGTATGTCACCAACAGGGATCGAAACCGCGACCACTCGCTCAACTGCAAACACCTTAACCATTTGAGCTATAATACTTCTCTATTTTATTTCCTAACAGAATTCATTTAATCCATTTTTGTTTCTATTCCGATAATACCAATTAATGCCTGGCCCAATCTTATAATTTCGGCCCAACATCATAATTAACCTCGACCCAAATCATAGTTACTCACGATCCAACAACAATTAAGTCACGGCCCAACACAATATTTCGGCCAAATTTTTGAACCATAGCAGCCCAACAGAGTTTATATTGCTCTTGGCCCAATAGGAAACACAACCTCCAACAGCTTCTATTTAGGAGAAAAAAAATTTGCAACCTGCTAGATTCGATCCTAGAACTTCTCGATCGACATTCACCACACTAAACCATTGATCCACCTATTACCTTTTCTGAATTGATTACTCCAAAAATTTGATTTATCCTATCTTCTGCTTAATCAACCAAATACCCATCATCATCTAATTGCTGTATATACATCATCATCATAGTAATCATTATCATAATCATCTCACACCATCATCAACTCTCACCTCCCTGTAATCCTTTCATCTTCATCATCGAAATCATTTATTATGATTATAACCCGTTCTTCATGATATCTTCATATCATTATCATCATATTCGTGAATCGTCTCAGCTCACCATCATCATCTTCAACCTATCGCCTCATCGTCATTACTACACGATCATTATCATACCTCGTTATAATCCTCCCCTTCGTTCCAAATATCCATCACCGTCCACTGTAAACCGAAAGGGATGTTGACATCAGGAACAATAACACAGAAAAAAATATTCTTCGCGAATTGGAGATGAGAGAGAGAAAGGATGAGAGAGAGTGAGGTGGTGCTATGGTGATTATTAGGGCAGCGGTGGTGATGACTTGTTGATGCTGTAAACGAACAAAAAAAATATAAAAGGGATCGATGGTGGTTAACATGGAGATGATGGTGGTTGTTCACGATTTACAACAGAAAAAAATAGGTTCGATGGTTTAAAACAGAAAAGAGAAGTAACAGCAAACGTTGGTTGATCATTTGAAGATAAGTTGCAGGTGATCGGTTGTAGGGTGGTGACGAGGGTGTTGATGGTTGCCGGAGAAGACAAGGGTGAATGGTGGTGGTTATGGTGGCGAAGAGTCTGGTGACGGGTGCTTTCCCTCTCCATCCATTCGATACACACACATATATACAAGGATATATATTATGTAAATATATAATATTTAATATTAATAATAATTATAATAATAATTAATCATAATATAATATAAATAATTTAAACATGTGGGAGAAATAATGAACACTAGCAGCCTTAGTGTTGCTGTAGTGTGCCGACACTTTACCCGGGTTATAATATCGTGGTTCATTGTTAAACAGTTAACGTATAAAAGTGTTCCTAAAAATCCCAAATTTTTAGATTAAACATATTTAATTATTTCACTCATTACCTGTTTGAAACCTGATAAAAAAAGGTTCAAAAATTATTTATTTTCTGTTCCAATTTATATGTACGGAGTACAAAAACTTAGTTCGAAAAGGTAAAAAAAATATTTATCAAAACTATTATCTTTTTATTCAAATTTTGGAACAACTTTTATTTTAAAACTTCATATATATATATATATATATATATATATATATATATATATATATATATATATATATATATATATATATATATATATATATATATATATATATATATATATATATATATATATTAGACCTATTTTAAAAATAATTAAATGTCAACCGAAAACTACAGATGTTTACCATTTAAACTCATAATTAATTATATTCAATATACCTTATGTATATATATAAACATTTTTAAATAACAAAAATTTACTACGCAAATAAGTATATATTAAATAATTAAATATAACAATATATATATACAAGAAATATACATATAAAATAATAGTTTTTATTACAATATATTTTATTGTACATAATTATTTATAACTATAAGTGTATATAATAGTTTATTAATGTTTCAGTTATTATATATATTATACATATATTTATATATACATATACTTATATTTAACCACATATTTACAAGCAATGGTTCGTGAATCATCGGGAATAGTCGAAGGTCACATGAATATATGAAAATAGTTCAACTTTTTGAGACTCAACTTTACAGACTTTGTTTATCATATCGAAATCATACAAAGATCAAGTTTAAATTTGGTCGAAAATTTCCGGGTCATCACATGAGGTGGCCAACGGAAAACTATTGAGTGCCGACAAATTTTATCGGGGGTGTACGTTAAACTTAATGGGTAAAGAGTTTGAAATTGACTTGATACCTATAGAACTAGGGAGCTTCGATGTAATAATTGGTATGAATTGGTTAGCCAAAATGAAATCTCACATCCTTTGTGATCTTAAAGCGATTCAAATTTCTATCGCGAATGGTGAACCCTTGGTTGTCTATGGCAATAAGAGTTGCACCGGACTCAACCTCGTTTCGTGCCTTAAAGTTGAAAAATTCCTTCGTAAAGGTTGTTTCGTGATTCTAGCATATCGATGATGTGCCAATTGTTAGTGACTTTTCTGATATTTTTCCCGACGAATTTCCGGGTCTTCCACATCATCGACCGGTTGAATTTCAAATCGATCTTATTCCGGGAGCTGCACCCGTAGCACGTGCACCGTATAGACTTGCTCCATCCGAAATGCAAGAATTGCAAAGTCAAATTCAAGAACTACTTGACCGTGGTTTTATCCAACCTAGCAATTCACCATGGGACGCTCCGATTTTATTCGTTAAGAAGAAATATGGATCCCTACGAATGTGTATCGACTATTGTAAACTAAACAAATTGACGATTAAGAACCGATATCCTCTTCCACGCATCGATGACCTCTTTGATCAACTACAAGGATCTTGTGTATATTCGAAAATCGATCTCCGCTCGGGTTATCATCAATTAAGGGTTAAGGGGGAAGATGTCTCCAAAACCGCTTTCCGAACTCGTTATGGTAGTTATGAATTTCTTGTAATGCCATTTGGTCTCACTAACGCACCGGCGATGTTCATGGATCTTATGAACTGCGTGTGCAAACCATACCTCGACATATTCGTTATCGTGTTCATCGATGATATTTTGGTCTATTCTAAAAGCGAAGAAGAGCACGAACAACATCTCCGACTTGTGCTTTAACTCTTGAGACAAGAACGACTCTATGCCAAATTCTCCAAGTGTGAATTTTGGTTGAAGGAAGTTCAATTTCTTGGTCATTTTATAAGTGATCAAGGTATTAAAGTCGATCCCGCAAAAATCAAAGCCATTAGCAAATGGGAGACCCCTACAACTCCTACTCACATTCGTCAATTCTTGGGTCTCGCCGGGTACTATCGTAGATTCATCGGAAACTTCTCTTTGGTTGCACGTCCTCTAACCGCGTTAACTCACAAGGGAAAGATATTCATTTGGGCGACCGAGCAAGAATCCGCATTCCAAATCTTGAAGACAAAGCTAACCACTGCTCCTATCTTGTCTCTTCCCGAAGGCAATGATGATTTTGTTTTATATTGCGATGCCTCGAAACGTGGTTTCGGGTGTGTATTGATGTAACGAAAGAAAGTCATTGCTTATGCCTCTCGACAATTGAAAATTCATGAACGGAACTATACGACACACGATCTCGAACTCGGAGCCGTTGTCTTTGCACTTAAAATGTGGAGACACTATCTTTATGGAACCAAGAGTACTATTTTCACCGATCACAAAAGCCTTCAACACATCTTCGATCAAAAACAACTAAACATGAGACAACATCGGTGGATTAAAACTTTAAACGATTATGAGTGTGAGCTTCGTTACCATCCCGGGAAGGCAAACGTAGTAGCCGATGCCTTAAGTCGAAAGGAAAGAGCAGTGCCTCTTCGTGTCCGAGCTTTAAACATCACCATTCACACCAACCTCAATAGTCAAATTCGTGTAGCCCAAGACGAGGCTCTCAAGGATGAAAACATCTCTCTCGAACACTTGAACGTCCTCACCTCTCAATTTGAAGTTAAGGAGACCGGACTTCGATATTTCGCCGAAAGAATTTGGGTACCTAGTTATGGGGACCTACGAAGCCTTATTTTAGACGAAGCCCATAAGTCAAGATATTCGATTCACCCTGGTGCCAATAAGATGTACCATGACCTCAAAGAATAATATTGGTGGCTGAACATTAAAAGGGACGTCGCTACTTATGTTGAAAAATGCCTAACTTGCTCCAAGGTCAAGGCCGAACATCAAAGACCATCCGGACTACTTCAACAACCCGAAATCCCGTAATGGAAGTAGGAAAGGATAACGATGGATTTTATCACCAAACTACCAAAGACGGTGGTCGATTACGATATTATTTGGGTTATTGTTGACCATCTCACCAAATCCGCGCACTTCCTAGCCATGAGGGAAACTGACAACATGGAAAAACTTGCATAACTTTACATTAAAGAGATCGTAGCCCATCACGGTGTGCCTTTATTGATTATTTCTGATCGAGATGGTCGTTTTGTTTCTAGATTTTGGCGTACTTTACAAGAAGCGTTGGGAACGCGTTTAGACATGACCACCGTATATCATCCACAAATCGACGGACAAAGCGAACGCACAATTCAAACCTTGAAAGACATGCTACGAGCTTGTGTTATCGATTTCGGAAAAGCTTGGGATAAGCACTTGCCTCTCGCCAAATTCTCTTACAACAATAGTTACCACGCGAGTATCAACGCCGCACCTTTCGAAGCTTTGTATGGCTGAAAATGTCGTTCTCCTCTTTGTTGGGCCGAAGTAGGCGACACATAAATCACCGGACCCGAACTCATTCATGAAACAACCGAGAAGATCGTTCAAATCCGAGATAGGCTCCGAACGGCCCGTAGTCGTCAAAAGAGCTATACCGACAAAAGACGCAACGACCTTGAATTTCAAGTCGGTGATCGCGTAATGTTAAAAGTCGCACCTTGGAAAGGTGTAATCCGTTTCGGGAAACGCGGGAAGCTAAATACGCGGTATATTGGTCCTTTTGAAATCTTGGAGCGTGTTGGAACCGTTGCTTATCGTTTAGATCTTCCGCCTCAACCGAGCTCCGTTCATCCTACTTTCCATGTATCGAACTTGAAGAAGTGTTTTGCCGAACCCGAACTCGTCATCCCTCTCGAGGAACTTACTATTGATGACGAACTTCATTTTGTGGAAGAACCGGTTGAGATTGTGGACCACTCCGTCAAAACGCTAGAACAAAGCCGAATTCCAATTGTCAAGGTCCTTTGGAACGCCAAAAGGGGACCCGAGTTTACTTGGGAAAGACAAGATCAAATGCAAAGGAAGTATCCTCATTTATTCGTGGATTTGGAAACGCAAGATCTCGAGGAAGAAACAACGACTACTATGCCTACTTAAATTTCGGGACGAAATTTCTTTTAAAGAGTAGGTAATGTAACATCCCGCCTTTTTCCGTTTACTTTCCGTTTATTTATTTAAAGTCCGTTATAGAATTATAACATCTTTCGTTAATACACGTTTTAAAATATTTCGTTTAGGTAATCCGTTTGGTTAATACACGCACCCGCTTCAAACTTGAGGGACCAATGTTGTCATTTGACCAAACTCATGACTAGGTCAAAGAGTCAACATCCATCTCCTCCATTCATTATCCATTTCCTTTTTCCTTTTTCTTAATACTTTCATCTTTTCTCTCAAAACTCCAAATCAAAGATTCATCATCCATTTTCAATCTAGCAATCAAACATCAAAACAAATTACATATTTGGAATCCTTGCATCTTCCTCTTCAATTCTACGATTTCATCAAGTTTGAGTAACTTTCTAAAATCACTAGATTCTTGGTTATTGATGTTTTTAACTTATAAAAGTGTTAATTAGTGTCTCGTATTGTTGTAGTTCAAAATATAGAATCCAAAAGAGAAGTTAGCTCATAGAAAAACACATACAAACCTATAACAATTAAGAAACAATAAGTGTCGATTTGAAAAAGGAAAAAAAAAACAGAAACTAACTGAATAAAGAGATATCGCAAGGAAAATCTAACATCGGAGAAGAAGATTGAAGTGTCCATTTGAAAAAAATAACCCTAACCGAAAAAAGAGATATCGCAAGGCAAATCTAACATTCGCGAAGAAGATTGGGAAATTAGGGTTTACAGATTGAACGGTTTGGAAGTGATTGAAGTCGATGAAATAAGAATAGTGGGGAAGATCCTGCAAGTATGGGGAAGTTGATAAGAATAAATATCTAAAGTTGTAAAAAGACGAAAGTGCCATTTATAAACAAAATAATGGGGTGAATAGTAAAATTATAGTTTCTATTAAATATATTTATAATTATAATGTCAATTTTGCAAGCCTTTAACATTTTAATTATATTTTTTATACAAACTACGATCTACGGAGCCCCTCCCAAGTCCCAACACATAAAGTTATGTGCATGACTGGGTTCTTATTAGTAGGATATAATGAAATCTATTATAGAGTGATAGAGTGATCTTGAGACAAAGAGAGTATTACTTTAAATTTGACTTTTGATTTTAGAATCGTTTGTTTATATATATATATATATATATATATATATATATATATATATATATATATATATATATATATATATATATATATATATATATATATATATATATATATATATATAGGGGCAGGATCAATGGGGAAGTAACCAATCGGGAGGAAGTGGGGGGAAGCAATTTTTTTTTCGTTTTTTGAAAAAACTTTTTTACGAACATTATAGATTGGAAGAAAATAAGAACATTTAGAAAAGAAACTTCGTGACGAATGTTATTATTTTGGCGGGAAAATGATTGACAAAAATAACATTCAAGATAATATTATTCGTGAAGAATGTTAACGTTTTTTTTTCATGTTTTGTGAAGTAAAATTTAGCCCGATTTAGAGTTTAGGGTTTAGGTGTTAAAAACTCAATCTAAATCTTAAATCTAAACCCTAAATCTAAACCCTAAACCCTAAATTTCTAAACCCTATAAACCCTAATATCTAAACCGTAATGTCTAAAACCTCAACATACGCTCGAAAAACACGATAATTGTTATTTGTTACTTCTTCGAACGTTTTCCCGCCAAAATAATAACATTCATCACGAAGTGTCTTTTCTAAATGTTCTTATTTTCATCCAATCTATAATGTTCATAAACAAAGTTTTTTCAAAAAACGAAAAAAAAAATTTGCTTTCCCCCGCTTCCCCCGATTGGTTACTTCCCTCTTGATCCTACCACTATATATATATATATATATATATATATATATATATATATATATATATATATATATATATATATATATATATATATATAGAGAGAGAGGGGATCCAGTGAGAACATTTTTAGTGTGAGGACTCTAGGAACTCCTAAATACACTGAAATTCGAGAAAAAAAGTGGCGGGCAAGCAAAAAACAAGGAATTCGAGCAAAAAAAAAAGCACGGGCGAGTAAAAAAAAAAATTTGTTCGAATTACCAAAATGTAGAACACAAATTTGTTCGAATTTCAATTTTTTTGTTCGAATTCCTTGTGTTCTAAATTTTTTGTTCGAATTTCAAGAATGTAGAGCACAAAATTGTTCGAATTTCACCATTTTTGTTCGAATTTCACATTTTTGTTCGCCCGCCTTTTCTTTTGTTCAAATTTCAACTTTTTTGTTCGAATACCTTGTTTTTTGCTCGCCCGCCACTTTTTTTGCTCGAATTCAGTGTATTTTGGTGTATTTTGGAGTTCTCATAATTCTCACACAAATATATATATATATATATATATATATATATATATATATATATATATATATATATATATATATATATATATATATATATATATAGTAGAGGGATCAAATAAGAACTTTTTAGCAATGAGAATTATGAGAACTAAGGTAGTCGAGCAAAAAATAGGACGCGGCCGAACAAAAAATAGACCTAGTCGAACATTATGTATTGTTTGCTTGGTTCTACATTTTGTGTAGAACATGATGTAGAACAGCATGTAGAACATGTTGTTCTACACTTGTTCTACATCAATTTTCATCAAATTAAGTTAGGGTTTAGATTTTAGGGTTTTAGGCTTTATATTTTAGGGTTTAGGGTTTAAATGTAGGGTTTAAAATGAGTTTTTTTACACGAACGGTTTAGAGTTTAGGATTTAAGGTTTAGGGTCGAGGGTTTATGGAGTAAACCCGAAAACCCTAAACCCTAAACTCTAAACTCTAATCGGGCAAAATAAAAAATAAAAACTTTTTTTTTTGAAAAAAAAACAGGTGAAAGTCTAACACTTTTACGTTCTACATTTTTGTAGAACATGGTGATATTCGAACAAAAAAACTAGCGGCCGAACAAAAATTGGAAATTCGAACATTTTTACGTTCTACATTTTTGTAGAACATGATGTATAGAACAGAAATGTAGAATGAATTTTGATTTTGTGCTTTGATTTTTTTTGTTCGACTCCCCTTTTTTGTTCGGCCGCGTGATTTTTTTTGTTCGGCCCGCGAGTTCTCACAGTTCTCACAAAAGTGGAGTTCTCACTGGATCCTCTATATATATATATATATATATATATATATATATATATATATATATATATATATATATGGACATGTTCAAACGAGAACCACAAAAAGAGCGAGAACTACGAGGACATTCAACAAATTACATGCACAAGTTAACTAATCCTCATATCATTAACAAACATATGTTCATTACCACAAATTACATGTTAAATTGTTAATTATATGAAATGTTCACATGTATCAAAAACAAATATGCATATGTGAACGATAAACTATATATTTGATTATATAGGTAAAATAAAAGTTATTTTACACTACTGAAGTTTTTTTTTAAACTTCAGTAGGGTTATTAGGGATATGTACGAAGGGGCGAAGTCTTGTGTTCGAACACCGGTGGGAAATACTGAAGTTTTCCCAATAGAAGTAGGCTTGCACCAGGGATCGGCCCTTAGCCCTTTCCTTTTCGCTTTGATCCTTGATGAACTTTCTCGAGGGATACAAGAGTGCATCCCTTGATGCCTGATTTTTGCCGATGATATTGTGCTCGTTTCGGATTCTAAGGAGGAGCTTAATAGAAGACTAGAGCAATGGAGGGTGGCCTTAGAAAGTAATGGTCTATACATTAGTAGACAAAAGACGGAATATCTTAGTTGCGATTTTGATAGAAATGTTGATGAACAAAGTGATAGACTGAACATCTGTATTGGAGACCAGATCTTGCATCCACAAACTTCTTTTAGATACCTGGGCTCGGTGCTCCACAAATCGGGGAGGATAGATGAAGACGTGTCGCATCGAATTAAGGTAGGGTGGGTGAAGTGGAGAGCAGCGACTGGAGTCTTATGCGACAAGAAGATCCCCCTTAAGCTGAAAGAAAAATTCTTCAAGGTGGCAATTAGACCTGCCATGTTATACGGATCGGAGTGTTGGCCTATGACGAAAGCACAAGAGAGGAGGATGGAGGTGGCAGAGATGAGGATGCTTAGGTGGACATGTGGTAAAACCATGTTAGATATGATTCCTAATAGTGTTTTTAGGGAGAACCTGAAAGTTAGAAGCATCATCGACAAGCTTAGAGAAGAACGGCTTTGATGGTTTGGGCATGTGAGAAGACGACCTCCTACTGCCCCTGTTAGGAGGGTCGAGACACTTACGGTTGACGGAGTACGAAGAAGGGGTAGACCTACGCGTAGGTGGGAAGATAGAATAAAGCTAGACTTGAAGAAGCTCTTATTGACCGAGGACATGACCTCTGATAGGGTTGCTTGGAGGACTAGAATTAGAATAGATGAGTAGGTTGTTTGGTTTTATTTGTGTGTTTGTGTGTATGTCGTTTTATGGGACTGTGTGGGTGTCTTCTTTCACTTTTTTTTTTTTTTTTAGTTTCTTTTGTTGTGCGCCCTCTTTTTTTTCCCTTGACCCATGCATGGATGGTGTTTGTTTGGACATGTTGGTTTTTATGTGTTTGTTTGGATGTTCGTGTTTGTATGTATGTATTTAAGTTTGTACGCAGGTTTATGTATGTTTGTTTGTATGTACGCTTGTTTTGCATTTCTGCTTGCCTATGATTGTATTTTTGTATATATGTATGTTTGTATGTTTGTATGTCTATATGTATGTATAGTTATATGTATGGTTGTATGTATTTTCGTATGTCTGTTTGTTTTCTATCTATGTATGCGTATGTAGATTTTCCCGTATGTATGCGTGTAGGTGGATATCTATGAATGTACGTTTGTATGTTTATGTAGGTTTTGATATATACGGTTTTTTGTATGTTTGTAGGTTTTTTTTTTTTTCTTATAGACTGGCTTGCTATGATGTGATTTTATCTGTATGTGGACATATATGTTTATTGCCCATTTAGTGCAGCTTTACTTTATACGTCCTGTGCTCCGCAGAACACTCTTAGGTATGTTTTTTTTTTTTTTAATACGGCTCTGTTTCGGGAGCCATCAGCAAGCGTCTACTTGTTGGCGACTTGACTGTCGCTTAGAGCCTAAATCGAATCCCAGGCAACATTTTAAAACCCATGGAAATTTGCTCCACCATTTTCATGGCGATGGCTTTTACTTTTTACAATTTTTTTTATTTATTTTTTTTTTGGCCGGAGGTCCCTTGCAAGCAATTTCTTTATCCGTCGAACATAGAGAGGGAGGACTTTCTCTACTCTTGTGAGTGCTTCACTCGGGGTGGTGAAATAATTTCTCTTTGTCCTAGGGTAGAGGAAGGATTGTCTACGTCTCACCTCCCCCATACCCTACAAGTGTGGGATTGGGTATTGTTGTTGTTGTTGTTGTCTTACTATCCATCAATATTTATAGGTGATTCAATTTACTTACATGTGAAAATCTTTGTAAATATTTATGGAATAAACCCAAACCACCAAACCCTAAACTCTAAACTCTAAATCGGACTAAATTTTACTTCACAAAATATGGAAAAAAAAAACGTTAACATTCTTCATGAACAATATTATCTTCAATGTTATTTTTGTCGATCGTTTTCCCGCCTAAATAATAACCATCACGAAGTGTTCATATTTTCGTGTTATCTTGATGCCTGAAAAAGAAATTAAAAAAAATGAAAAAAAAAAAAATTTGCTTCCCCCCAATTGGTTACTTCCCCATTGATCATGCCCCTATATATATATATTCTAATGATTTTATATATTATAAGTTGAATTCGAGTTTAAATTCGGCTTACGAGAGTAAAATTAAAAATCAAATTCAAATTTGAAAATCTAAATGAAACCAAACTGAAAACTGAAATCAAATTTGATTTGGCCTTTTTTCTATATTCATTCATTTCAATTTTTTCAGATTAATAAATCAAATATTGAACACCCTAATTTATTTGTTTATTACTCCGTACATGTTAATAGAAATAAAATAGAGTAACAAAATGCAAATTTTAAAAACTTGTGGACCCGAGTAATAGACAATATCGGTGTCAGTGAGAGATGTTTGAAATATAAGGCCACAATTTAAATTTGTATAGGGGCCTGTACAACAACATTCATGAAAAAAATGTAATTAGTCATTTACTTGTATTGTTTAGTTGATGTAGTAATTTTCAACTCTGCCATGTGCTTCCCCAATTAACGGATAATTCTTGCGGAAAATATCTTAACTATAAACTATTACGACAACAAAAAAAGAGTTAAATTATATACTGATACACAAAGTCAAGGAATTGTCTGCACAATTTTATTACTACTACTATTTCACCTACTAAGTAATGAATATGGTCATAATTTATACAGTAGACTTGTTAGTATAAATATGGATTCAGTTGAAAGCATATGATGTACCAATACTTCAATAAACTACTGAAGTTTACATTTCCTCTCTTCTAATATTACAAGTTTAAATTAGAGCATAGGCTACTAAAGATAGTTATTATCTACTCAATTATAACACGTTATCAGCACGAAGTGCTCCGTATAATCAAGGTTTATCTAAGTAAGCACGCGTCACTAATCAAGGTAAGAAATTATCTAACTTTTATTAACTTCACTAACATTTATATTTATGTTATTTAAGTTATATATGGTCGGTTATACCGTCTGAATTATATTTCTGTAATCTAACTTTTATTAACTTCACTAACATTTATATTTATGTTATTTAAGTTATATATGGTCGGTTATACCGCCTGAATTATATTTCTGTAATCTAACTTTTATTAACTTCACTAACATTTATATTTATGTTATTTAAATTATATATGGTCGGTTATACCGCCTGAATTATATTTCTGTAATCTAACTTTTATTAACTTCACTAACATTTATATTTATGTTATTTAAGTTATATATGGTCGGTTATACCGCCTGAATTATATTTTCTGTAATCTAACTCTTATTAACTTCACTAACATTTATATTTATGTTATCTAACATTTATGATTACTTATGCAATTTTGCATGCTGCATCATTGATTCGCATTAGACCAAGCACAAGTCATACATATTCTCCCTTGCAACTTGCTTTTGGCCATCAGCCAAATATTTCCCACCTTAGAATATTTGGTTGTGCGGTTTATATTCCTATCGCACCACCACAACGCACTAAAATGGGTCCTCAAAGAAGGATGGGAATATATGTTGGATATGAAACATCTTCAATAATAATATATATTGAACCCATGACGGGTGATGTTTTTACAGCACGTTTTGCTGATTGTCACTTTAATGAAACATTATTCCCTAGATTAGGGGGAGAAATAAAAAATAAAGAAAATGATGTTTCATGGTGTGAACCTCAATTAATGTATCTTGATCCTCGCACAAAAGAATGCGTGACCGAAGTTCAAAAAATAATGCATATGCAAGAACTTGCGAATAAATTGCCTGATGCATTTATAGATACAAAAAGAGTGACTAAATCATATATACCAGTAGCAAATGCTCCAGCTCGAATTGAAATTCCAAAAACTGGCAATAATGTCATTCTTGAGTCTTTGCCACGCCAGAAACGTGGGAGACCAATTGGTTCCAAAGATAAAAATTCTCGAAAAAGAAAATCAGCTAATAATGAGGTAAAAGAAAGTGTTCAAGAAGAACTACAAATCAATACTCCTTCTGCAGAGGAGATTGATGATGTCAATACGGAATTTTCAATCAATTATGCACATTCAAAAATATTATGGAACCGAAATGAAATGAAAAATCTTGATGAGATATTTTCATATAATGTTGCATATGACATCATGAATGATGATGATGATCCAGAACCAAAATCTGTCATGGAATGTCAAAATAGACATGATTGGGATCATTGGAAAGGAGCAATACGAGCTGAATTTGAATCGCTCAATAAAAGAAAAGTTTTCAGATCTATCATTCTCACACCTAAAGATGTGAAACCTGTGGGATATAGATGGGTTTTTGTGCGAAAAAGAAATGAGAAAAATGAAGTTACAAGGTATAAAGCTAGACTTGTAGCTCAAGATTTTTCTCAAAGATCAGGAATTGATTATGAGGAAACTTATTCTCCTGTTATGGATGCAATTACTTTTAGATACTTAATCAGCCTGACAGTTTCTAAAAATTTAGAAATGCATCTCATGGATGTTGTGACTGCTTATCTTTATGGATCACTTGATAGTGATATATATATATATATATATATATATATATATATATATATATATATATATATATATATATATATATATATATATATATATATATATATATATATATATATATATATATATATATATATATATGAAGATACCTGAAGGATTTAAGGTATCAGAAGTAACCAATGCAAAACCCAAAGAAATGTACTCAATCAAGTTACAAAGGTCTTTATATGGGTTGAAACAATCGGGTCGCATGTGGTATAAACGATTAAGTGATTACTTGATAAGCAAAGGATATACCAATAATCTTATTTGCCCATGTGTTTTCATTAAGAAAACAACATCCAGATATATGATCATAGCTGTTTATGTTGATGATCTTAATATTATAGGTACAAATAAAGAGATCCATGAAGCCATTCAACTTCTAAAGAAAGAATTTGAAATGAAAGATCTCGGAAAAACCAAGTATTGCCTTGGTTTACAAATTGAACATATGCCTAATGGTTTACTTGTACATCAAACAACATATACTGAAAAGATTTTAATATGGACAAGACAAAACCATTAAGTACTCCTATGGTTGTTAGATCACTTAATGTTGACACTGATCCATTTCGTCCCTATAAAGATCATGAAGATATCCTGGGACCAGAAGTACCATATCTTATTGCAATTGGAGCTCTTATGTATCTTACAAATTGTACAAGACCTGACATTTTTTTTGCAGTTAATTTGTTGGCAAGGTTCAGCTCAGCTCCTACCAAAATACACTGGAATGGGATCAAACACATATTTCGATACCTTCGAGGAACTACTGATTTAGGATTATTTTATTCTAACGAATTGAAACAAGATTTGGTTGGTTATGCAGATGCAGGTTATTTATCTGATCCACATAAAGCTAAATCTCAAAATGGATATGTATTCCTAAATGGAGGTACCGCAATATCATGGCGTTCTCAAAAACAAACACTTGTTGCAACATCATCAAATCATGCCGAAGTGATTGCATTACATGAAGCTACTCGGGAATGTTTTAGGTTTAGATCAATGACACAACTCATTACTGATTCTTGTGGACTAGAACGCGATAAAAGTCCAACAACTATCTATGAAGATAATGTAGCTTGCATAACACAGATGAAAGGAGGGTATATCAAAAGTGACCGAACAAAACACATACCTCCTAGATTCTTCTCATACACTCAAAATCTCATTAAGGATAACCAGATTGAAATGAGATATGTTCAGTCCAGTAAAAACTCTGCTGACCTTTTCACCAAAGCACTTCCAACTGCTATTTTCAGAACACACGTTCATAATATTGGCATGAGGCATGTTCAGAAGATGTAACAACTTAGGCGTTGCCTACTTGAGGGGGAGTCAACTCTATGCTGCACTCTTTTTTCCTTAGCTAAAGTTTTATCCTAATGGGTTTTCTTTAGCAAGGTTTTTAACGAGGCAGTAGTAGTTGATCTCTAATCAAATAAAATTGTCATCCAAGGGGGAGTGTTATGATACACAAAGTCAAGGAATTGTCTGCACAATTTTATTACTACTACTATTTCACCTACTAAGTAATGAATATGGTCATAATTTGTACAGTAGACTTGTTAGTATAAATATGGATTCAGTTGAAAGCATATGATGTGCCAATACTTCAATAAACTACTGAAGTTTACATTTCCTCTCTTCTAATATTACAAGTTTAAATTAGAGCATAGGCCACTAAAGATAGTTATTATCTACTCAATTATAACATATACATGATTCTTTAATATTACAGTATATTCTAAAATTAGTCTCACGTCTAGGGGTAGTTGGTGTGACGACCCGACAAAATCGTCATTGACGACGCCTGTAACGACCCGGATTTTTCCGTTGATATACATAAGATTAATATTTACATAATTAAATGTTTTAAACATGTTAAGCAATCAAACTTGTTAAAACTTGATTAATTGAAACGGAATTTATGTAAACGTTTGACCACCTAGTTTGACCGATGATTCACGAACGTTATAACTTGTAAATGACATGATAATATATATATATATATATATATATGTTTAACATGATGAAATGATAACTAAGTATCTCATTAAATATATTAACAATAAGTTATATACATAAAATGAGACTACTAACTTAAGAATTTCGAATTTCGAAACGATATATACGTAACGATTATCGTTGCATTAATGTATATATATATATATATATATATATATATATATATATATATATATATATATATATATATATATATATATATATCGTATTAAGATATGTTAGTACAATATGTTATCATGATAATATAACAATTTAACATCTCATTAGATATAATAACAATGTGTTAATTACATTAAACGAGATCGTTAACTTATAGGATTCGAAACCACTTCTACATGTAACGACTAACGATGCGTTAACTACTTAATTAAAATGTATATATATGAAGTGTATTAAGATGTATTAATACACTTTTGAAAGGATTAAGTACATATATCAAAATACTTGTACTTAACAAAAATAATTATAATTGTATTCCCATTTGTTTTCATCAAGAATTCTACTCGTATTCGCTCGGTATTTGCACTCGTATTATACCCAGCTTCTAAATGTTTTTACTATTGGTATATACCAATAAAAATCTGCTCCTTAGCAGCCTTAAATGATTAAGGAACATGTAAATCCAACCATTTATCAAGTAGCATGAATTATTTAGCAAGAAAATAAAATTAGAAATCTTTTCTTTCTTTATAACAACTAAAAACGTTTTTATGCATGCACACCATTTCTTCATTCCATTTTCTCATACTTACACTCCCAATTCTCTCTCAAAATACTCCTAACTTCATACTTGATCATCTCCAAGCATTTTCCCCATCATTTAGCTTCAATTACAAGCTTTAATCATCATAAAAACAACCATTCAAGAACACTTCAAGAAATCTTTCAAACTTGCAAGATTACTTCCAAGCTTTCAAGAACATCATCAAGCTCAAGATTATATCCTTATTTTGAGGTAGTAACCTTATTCATAACCTCGTTCGATTCATACTCATATATCTATCTTATTCGATACAAACAAATTGTAATCACTAGAACATAGTTTAGTTAATTCTAAACTTATTCGCAAACAAAGTTAATCCTTATAACTTAAATTTTAAAATCAACTAAACACATGTTCTATATCTATATGATATGCTAACTTAATGATTTAAAACATGTAAACACGAAGAACACCGTAAAATCGGACATACGCCATCGTAGTAAAATCGGGGGCTGTTTTGGGTTAGATAATTAAAAACTATGATAAACTTTGATTTAAAAGTTGTTCTTCTGGGAAAATGATATTTCTTATGAACATGAAACTATATCCAAAAATCATGGTTAAACTCAAAGTGGAAGTATGTTTTTCAAAATGGTCATCAAGATGTCGTTCTTTCGACTGAAATGACTACCTCTTACAAAAATGACTTGTACCTATAACTACGACTATAAACCATTACTTTTTCTGTTTATTTTCATAAACTTAAGTTCGATACGAAACCATACCAATTTTATTCACTCAAAATGGATTTAAAACGAAGAAATGATGGGTAAAACAAAATTGGTAAAAATTACTAGTTTTTGCTACGTAAATTTTATAACAAACCTATACTAACCATAACTTAACTAACTTATATTGTATTATACATGTATTCTAACATATATTATGTAATCTTGATAGACCATAGACACGTATATAATGTTTTGACATATCATATCGACGTCATCTATATATATTATTTGGAATAACCATAGACACTCTATATGCGTTAATGCTCGAGTTAGCTATACAGGGTTGAGGTTGATTCTAAAATAATATATATACCTTGAGTTATGATCAAGTCTGAGACTTGTATACACTGGGTCGTGGATTGATTCGAGATAATATATTGATTTATTTATGTACTACTAACTGTGGACTACTAATTGTGGACTACTAACATTGGACTGTTAACTTAACAACTTAAAACGTCAACACGTATTAAATATTTTGTGAATTTATTTCGATCATATATATATATATATATATATATATATATATATATATATATATATATATATATATATATATATATATATATATATATATATATATATATATATATATATATTTGTTATAGGTTCGTGAATCGACCCGTGGCCAATTCTTATTTTCCGACGAAGTTAAAATCTGTGAAAGTGAGTATATAGTCCCATTTTTAAACTCTAAATATATTTTGGGATGAGAATACATGCATTTTATGTTTTACGCCATGGACACAAGTACTTAAAATATATTCTACGTTGAGTTGTACCACATTGCATATCTTCCCTAATAGCTTAGTAACTAATATTTACATGTTGTAAGAACATGTAAGCGTGAATCCTATTGATAGATCTACCGGGTTTGACAACCCCAACCGGGCTAGTCGCTCTAGTATCGTAAACGGTTGCATAGTACTTCATTTTTACTACACTTGGTACAGTGTAGGGAGATTTTATAATAAAGGGAATATGCTACATTTATGGTTAAGTATGGTTACCTAAGCGCTCAACAACTTATAGAATATCTTTATTGAAATATTTATAACTATGAAATCTTGTGGTCTATATTTATATCGATGCTAGCTTTAAACCTATATATCTCACCAACCTTTGTGTTGACTGTTTAAGCATGTTTACTCTCAGGTCCTTAAGAAAGTCTTCCGTTGTTGCATTATCTGAGCAAGCTGTGCATGGAGTCTCATGCTTTTGTTTAAATGAAATGTTGCATTCAATAAAACCTTTGTCATGTATTATATTCGACTGTTATGTCACGTGTGTAGTATTTGGAAACTGATGTATTATGGGGATTATTTCTTAAATAATCTCCCACTTGTTTAAAACATGCATTATGTATAATAATAGTGTGCTTTTTATGAAACGAATGCAATATTTTCTAAAACGTATCATATAGAGGTCAAATACCTCGCTATGGGACCGATGAATAACATACTGAGACGATCCGTACTAATCCATAAGGACGAATACAATAACATATGATTACATCGCGAGGTAATTGACCTCTATATGATACATTTTACAAACATTGCATTCATTTTTAAAAGACAAACTTTCTTTACATTGAAAATTGATGGCATGCATACCATTTCATAATACATCCAACTATAATTGACTTAATAATAATCTTGATGAACTCAACGACTCGAATGCAACGTCTTTCAAAATATGCCATGAATGACTCCAAGTGATATCCTTAAGATGAGCTAATGCACAGTGGAAGATTTCTCTAATACCTGAGAATAAACATGCTTTAAAGTGTCAATCAAAAGGTTGGTGAGTTCATAGGTTTATCGTAAACAATAAAATTCATCATTTTAATAGACCACCAGATTCAATATTCCCATTTCCCATAACCATTATGCATAAAATTCATTCATATGGATTGAACACCTGGTAATCGACCTTAACAAATTGCATATAGAATATCCTCATCATTCCGAGACAACTTCGGACATGATAAATTCGCCATCATTTCGGGAAAACATCGAACATGATAAATTCGCCATCATTCCGGAAAAACATCGGACATGATAAATTCGCCATCATTGCGGGAAAACATCGGACATGATAAATTTGCCATTATTCCGGGAAAACATCGGACATGATAAATTCGGCATCATTCCGGGAAAACATCGGACATGATAAATTCGCCATCATTCCGGGAAAACATCATACATGATAAAAAGGGCACATTCAATTTCGATAATTCAACCATAGAATGTAGTTTTAAGTACTTGTGTCTATTTCGTAAAACAGTTATAAAAGCAGCGCATGTATTCTCAGTCCCAAAAATATATATTGCAAAAGCATTTAAAAAGGGAGCAAATGAAACTCACATACTGTATTTTTGTAGTAAAAAATACATATGACGACATTGAACAAATGTAGGGTTGGCTTTAGATTCACGAACCTATATCAAGTATATATATTAAAACTTGTAATCGTAATCGAACAAACTTATATATATTTAGTTATGTATTATGATTAATATTTATATATGATTTTTATTAATACTTATAATGTATTATAATGCTTATTTGATATATAATAAAACATATTATTATGAAATTGTAGTACACTTATATATACATATATCTTTTGTTTGCAAAAATAATAATTGTAATATTACTGGGTTAAGGATAATAATAATAATGATAGTTTTAATAGAATTTTTAATAGTCATTTTAATGGTAATACTAATATCATTGTTAAATGAGAATTTTAATAATAATAATGATATTAATACTTATATTAAAGAAGAAGAATAATTTTGTATTATTTTCATATTGATAATAATAAAATTAATAGTCTTAATCTTAATAATATTAATATTACATATACTAGTAACATTGATAATTCTAACATTTTAGCAATAATTCTTTTAATGATATTGGTAAGGATATCAATAATAATAATCTTAACAATATTAATGATGATATAATAACAATATCCTTAATAATAATAATAATACTTGTAATAATCTAATAACATTAATAATACTTATAAAAATACTAATAATAATAATATTTCTAATACATCTAAATCTAAACATGATAATAATATCAATTATAATACTATTAATAACAATAATAATAATAATAATAATAATGATAATAATAATAATAATAATAATAATAATAATAATAATAATAATAATAATAATAATAATAATAATAATAATAATAATAATAATAATAATAATAATAACACAAAAAAAAGAGAAGAGAACTACCTTCCAAGAATTTAGTTAAAAAAAATGCCCCGAACCGGGCTCGAACCCGCGACCCCTCGCTCATCCATAAAAAATCTTAACCACCCCTCTGCCTTTCGTTTTTCTAATTTTTTTCTCAGCTAAAAACATATAACTTGTATTTTGTTTTTACCATTTAATCATCTTCTTCACAAAACAAAATCGATTAAAGACCAATTCTTCGTAACAGCCATACTTATTTTGTGTTTTAGGACTCTCAAACAAAACAGAAACTACCATGATTCAGTTTAGATTGCAGTGTATAACAGAAAAATAAAAAGAAAAAACTGTAAACAGTCGTGTTTGGTGTTCCATGAACTCGATATGTGATTTTGAAATTGATAGTGTTTTAGCCCATGGTTCCTAAATGAAATACATTTTAAAACCTTCCTAGAATCTTTCTCTATCCTCAGTTGAAACAAAAACATAAGAACGAACTCGAATTTCACGAAGAACCGAAGTGTTGACTTTTTAAAAAAAAACTTTGACCTCAAAATTCTTACTCGATAGTTAAAATTGGGAGTTGAACTTTTGCAGATAGTTTGCCTAGTAGATTTCAAACACAATGGAATTTTTACATTGTGAATTTCTATTCGATTTCGAGGTTTTGACATTTTCACTCAAGAACGGAGATAATACATGTTTGCGTTTTTATTTTTCTGATTTAATTCAATAAATTGAATCAGTTGTCATTGATATTTGATAATGAGGAAGGAACTGAATGTGTTAATTAATATCATGGAAACATTCGTTTAATATATAGCCAATTGGTCGATAGTATATAATCTAATCAGGAATAATTAAAATAAAAAAAATAAGAAAAAACAGTTTAATAATCCTAATTGGTACGATTGATTTTTGATATTAAACTGATTTTGTTCTTATTGTAATTTGATTTGTACTAATTTATCAATCAACAACAGATGGAAAGTGACTTGAAACGAACCCTGATTTACCAAACCTTTATTTACGGTTTTACATAATTAATATTAATAAATAATGAATTAATATTTAATAATTATAATTATATTAATAAAAAAATACTAACAATAATAATAAAACTAATATTAATAATAATACTATTAATAATAATATTAATAAAGTTAATAATAATCATATAATGATATCAACAATAACGATTTTTAATAATGATATTAACAATAAAGTGATCTTAATAATATTAATTACAAAAATATTAATATTATTAATGATAATAAAAATATCAATATTAATAATATTACAATTTATACATATGAGGTTTTATATATATATATATATATATATATATATATATATATATATATATATATATATATATATATATATATATATATATATCTTACATTAAAATTTATAATATTGATAATATAAATATTTGGATTAATATTAACATTGATACTAATAATGAATGTAATGATCATAACATTAATATAACATTTATATTTTATCTCGTAATTACATATAATATTAAAATTTATAATTTTGTAATATCTAATAATTATATTATATATTATATAAGTACATCTAGTTAATATGTATATGTTTTACATAAGTTTCAACAAAATAATTATTAGTAGAAGTCATCTACATATTATTTATCTTATGTAGATAATAATATTATATATATTTTTTATATATTCATTTTACTTTACTTATTCTGTTTATTATTTTACATTTTAAATTTCAAATTGGTTAAAGTATATTTTATTAATTCAAAATATTATATATTTATATTTACATATTTATTTACAAACAAGTGTTCGTGAATCGTCGGGAATATTCAAAGGTCAAATGCATCCATGTACACAGTTCAAAAATTTTAGATTCAATTAAATAGACTTGCTTTTCATGTCGAATTCATAATAAATTAAATTTAAATTTGGTCAGAAATTTCCGGGTCGTCACACATACCACGTCTATAGTAATATGGAAGAGTCATTTCAGTTGGTATCAGAGCAGAGGTCTTATTGAACCAGAAATTGCATTAGTGTGTCTGACTGGTATTTTTTAGGATGCATTAGTGAGTCTGGACTTTAACCGAACTTGTTTTTGAAAACCATCGCTTATCATTTTTGGTCAAAAATTGAATATTATAACATATAAATATTATGTGATATATTTCTAATGTGGTAGTTAATGTGTGATAGATGTCTACTTCTAGCACCAATCTCATTATCATAATCAGCTACTCCGAAGAGGAATCTTCAGCAAAAGTGCCGATCATCAATTTATCTGATGATGA
Organism: Rutidosis leptorrhynchoides; assembly: GCF_046630445.1. Lineage (NCBI taxonomy): Eukaryota > Viridiplantae > Streptophyta > Magnoliopsida > Asterales > Asteraceae > Rutidosis > Rutidosis leptorrhynchoides. The sequence continues at coordinate 261,776,879 of NC_092333.1, read as the reverse complement.
TGAAGACCCGAAAGAGGACCCATTCTGGGGAGATTCACAATTTTTGGAAGGACAGGAAGTGAAAGAATCTGAAAACGATCCTGGGGAGGAGGAAGTCAAAGAAATTTCTAAACAGAAATGGATTAACGCAACAAAAAGACCCGGTGTTAAACTTCTCATTGTAGTAGGGCTTGAAAACCGACACCTTTTACCACCAAACCACCCTTACCGTATAAATCTCCCTGATAATCCCACCGAGATATCAAGTACCTCTAACCCCCGACCAACAACAAAATACACTGTGCGTTTATCCCTCACTCCACCTAAACAAATTGATTCACCAACAACTAAAAGGCCTCGTCGTTTTTGAATCACCTCCCGCTATGATAACATTTCAAGCCATGTATAATATTATGTAGTGTGCTTTATTTTATCCTACATATGTATTATGTAAAATATACCTATGTGAAATACTGGTATTGTATTGCTATATCATGAATAGGCATGAAATGATTATATGATTTTACTTTAAATTTTTCATAATAGAATATTATCTAGATTGTAGTAGTTAATTTTTGTACTAAGCTATTAAGTATGAACTTTAACGGGTAGGTACTACCCTGGATATAATTATAAAGTGCTAATAAGAAGAAAAGGCTTTTATAATAATTGGTTCATATTATTAATATGCCACGATGTACCATTAATTACTCGCTACATCTATAATATTCTATGTGATTAATTATCTTATATGTTTTATTGAAGAAACATGGCTCGATTAAATTGAATGACGGAACAAGAAATTGAGGAGCTTATCAACCAACGCATAAACGACCGAATGCTTTGGGTCGAAGCAGGAAGGGCAGCAGCAAACAACACAAAACCTCATGTTGGATGCTCATATAAAGCATTACAAGGTTGCAAACCTTAATCATTCAGCGGGACCGAAGGACCAGTCGGTTTATCCCGATGGTTCGAAAAGCTGGAGTCCGTGTTTAAAATTAGTGGTTGTACGGAAGGGGATAGGACGAAGTATGCTTCATGCACATTACAGGATGGTGCACTTACATGGTGGAAAAACTATGTAAAAGCTGTAGGGGCGATGAAGCATATGATACTCCTTGGGAAGAGTTGAAAAATATGTTAATCAATGAATACTGCCCAAGAAACGAGGTTATAAAAATGGAAGCCGAGTTACAAAATCTGAAAGTTGTCAGAACGGAACTTACCAACTATAACAGGAGATTCATGGAATTAGCCTTGTTATGTCCTGAATTGGTACCAACAGAAGAGCAAAAGATTGAATTGTACAAAGATGGTCTGCCAAAGAACATCAAGGCCAATTTTACAGCATCCAAACCCAAGACAATTTATGAAGCTATCACCATGGAAAATGAGTTAATGGATAAGATCATCCTGGATAAGAACGCATCAAATACCGATGCCAATGTATCGGATAACAAAAGAAAGTGGGATGGAAACCGTGTTCGAGGTCACCAACAACAATCTCTCAAGAAACAGGAAACCACGCAAGGTGCGGGTAATGGTTCAAGTTCAGGTTACAAAGGACGAAATCCCTTATGTAACAGATGCCACAAACATCACACTGGTTTTTGCAATGTGGTGTGCAACAAATGTAATCGAAGGGGTCATCTTGTTGAAGATTGTAGGGTTCCTGTTACAAATACAAATGGCACCAAGACTCCTGCCACCAATACAAATAGAACTGCCTTGGCTACTGTTACTTGTTACGAGTGTGGGAAACATGGTCATATTAAGAGCCAGTGCCCGAATCCAGAGAAGAACAACGGACCTGCATGTGGAAGAGCGTTTAATATTAATACTAGAGAGGCATGTGAAGACCCGGAGCTTGTTACGGGTACGTTTACCATTAATGACT